>NC_081860.1:12767887-14104730 GCF_963259705.1 Myotis daubentonii | reverse complement strand
GATGACAGCAGTAAGTTATAGTCTCAGTGCAAGTAAGAACCAGCGAGATAAGGTAAAAGACAAGATGGAGCAATTGAGCTGGCAGATGGCATCCCCTCGGATTGCCTCCTGCCTTGCTGTCTTTCTGGTGTGTGAACAGAGCCCTTGTGACAGTGGCTTCAACTGGTTATCCTCGAATTGCCTTTTGTCTAGACCGTGGTTCTCAACCTTCCTAATGCCGCGACCCTTTCATACAGTTCCTCATGTTGTGGGGACCCCCTATTTCATTGTTACAAATTGAACATAATGAAAGCATAGTGATTCATCACAAAAACAATGTAATTATATATGTGTTTTCCGATGGTCTTAGGCGACCCCTGTGAAAGAGTCATTCAACCCCCAAAGGAGTCGCAGCCCTAAGGTTGGCGACCCACAGGTTGAGAACCGCTGTCCTAGAGGATACTGACTGAACAAGCCCAGAGTAATCCGTGGTCGTTCTCTGCAAATCAGCCCACGTGACTTCGTCATCAGCCTCTTCCCGCACCGGTGAACCGTCCCAGACCCCGAACACTTGGGTTCCGCTGTGTCACCCACCACAGGGCTGCCCTCTTTGGAGTGTACATTGCGGCCTGAGTTTCGCCATCTGTCCGAGCCTCCTTGGGCAAGCTTTCACCTGCTCTGACCCCTAGCTCCTCAGAACTGTTTATAAACGAACTGTCTCGAGTGGGCCTTGGGCAGTGGCTTGGCAGGAGAAGACGGAGACGGGTCAAGGAAGGGTCTAGAGAGAAGAGGGGGGCACAGAGCAGACACCAAAAGCAAGCTCTCTGCAGTGTTGGCTGAACAAAGGGAAGGAATGCCAGCTTCTCTCCTAACCCCCAAATGTGTCCGCAGTCATGAAAAAATGGCCATTTCTGGGTGACGGTGAGGGTTTCTTTCCCAAGAAGTAGGAGAGTCCAAAATGAAAAAATAATTCAATGTTACATCGTTTATGTATCTACTGATCTCTTTCTTTTTTAAAAAATATATTTTATTGATTTCAGAGAGGAGGGGAGAGGGAGAGAGAGAGAAAAACATCAGTGATGAGAGAGGATCATTCATCGGCTGCCCCCTGCATACCTCCTACTGGGGATGGAGCCAATAGCCCAGGCATGTGCCCTGCAAACTAGCATGTGTCCTGGCCAGAAATTGAACCTGGCACCTTTTGGTGTATGGGACAGTGCTCCAACCCGCTGAGCCACCCAGCCAGAACTGGTCATTCTCTCTTAATGAACCAGAGGAAAAACACATTTTCCAAGGTGGCATTTGGCAAAAGCCATTTCGACATCTGGAGATGTTCCTGGTTCTGGAACTCCAGAGTGACCTTACACTTCAAGATGCCTTTGCAAGGTTGCCGGACTGATGAGGTTTGCCTTTCTGATCTTGCCCGTTTCCTCACTTCCTGTCCATCTCTGGCCTCCACTGGGATTCCTCCAATGCACTCCACCTTCCGCTCGCCTGCCATGGCTCCCTCTCTCCACGTAGCCCGGTTTCTCCTGGGCACCGAGAGCAGCTGGGAAAACGTGCTGCATTTGAGGCTCATGCGGTGGTGACTGGACCCGGGTGGTGTCCCGGGGAGGAGGCGGCTTCTGCTGACGGGGGCCAGCTGTGGCAGCACCCTGGACATGGCTGAAGGATTCCGTCACTCCCATTGGCCACGGCTCATTGAAATGTGTGGGCTTGCTGGGGACGGATATTTCCAAATCCGTGCTGCTCGTGAGGCCATGGAAACACATTATGGTGGGTCCGTTCCAAGAGGTCTGCTTTACCCAGAGTCGCAGGAGCTGGGAAGGGAGAGGAGGGTGTGGTGTGTGAGGCTGAGAGATGCTTCCCAGCAGTTTGTACCTGGATCTTCCTTCTGAGAATGTATACTCTCCCTCCTCGTCTCATCCTGTAGGAATTAACAAAAAAAACCATTTTGTCATCTGTACCTGTTACAAAAACTGAATTTAAGAATTTTAAAATACTTTTTCTACCTAGTAAGCAATGCATACTGTTTGATTGACTTTATTATTTTAAAAAATATATATATATATATATATATATATATATATATATATTATTGATTTCAGAGAGGAAGGGAGAGGGAGAGAGAGAGAGAAATATCAGTGATGAGAGAGAATCATGGATCGGCTGCCTCCTGCACGCCCCATACTGGAGATCAGATCAGGCCCGCTACCCGGGCATGTGCCCTGACTGGGAATCAAACTGTGACCTCCTGGTTCCTAGGTCGATGCTCAACCACTGAGCTACACCAGCCGGGCTAGTTTATTTTAAATTAATTTGTTAGAAAGACATGATTTATCAACAAGTGCATTCACAAATTACATAGTTTATCATACTTGGTTGAGAGACCCAATTTTAAAATGCAGATGGAAATTTAATTATGTATTAATTAGCATTGGAAATAGGCAACACTGCTTTTGTGACCTCATGTTTGGAATTCCTGCATTTTGATTAAAAAAATTAACTGGTTAATTGGTGTGAGTTGTGAATTTCTAAGTGTTGACATAAAAGAGAAAAATAGGCCACTTGCCATTATTTCTCCAAAGTATCCCGTTGCAAAGTGGACAGCTTTATTCCTAGTAAAGGAAGAAGCAGATTGGATATAGTTCCCATTATAGTTTTCTCACTTTAACATTGGCTTCTGGAATGTTGAAGGTAGCTTGAAGAACTAGTAAGACTTTTGACTAGATACATGAAATTTAGAGGTTAGGCTCAGAAAACTCTAGGAGTGAGTTGGCAACATTGTGATTTTTTTTTAAGCTCTTTGGGTGGAAGGCGGCTTCTAAGATGGCTCCCTCCCCGTGAGCGAGGGCTGGACCTAGGGATTTCTAATGAAGAAAGCGGTGAGGTGTCACGTCCAAGATGAGGCGTGACTTCCCTTCTGCTCGCTCTCTCACTTCCTCTCTCTCCTCACTTGCTCACGCTGCTGAAGCTACCGCCATGTTGTGAGGAAGCCTTCACTCCCTTCCTACAAGGTGGCCGCAGCCAGCAGCGGGTGTGGGGCTGAGTGGGGCCCTCAGTCCAGCAGCCTGTGAAAAGCTGGATCCTGTCCATAACCACAGAGTGAGCTTGAAAGTGGGTTCCTCCGCAGTGGAGCCTTAAAGAGACTGCAGCCCCCGCCAACAGCTTCCTTGTAGCCATGAGACATCTGAGCCAGAGGACTCAGCTAAGCAGTGCCCAGATTCTTGACTCATAAGAAGTGGTTTTGTTTTAATCCACAAAGGCTTGGGGTGATTTGTTATGCCGCAATAGATAATTTAATATACCTTGTTACTTCCTTGTTGAATGTTAACACCTCCGTTCATTATGCTTCCTGTTGGTATACACTGAGAGGTATCTGCGTATAAATGGCATAGTATCAGAAACATAACTTTATTCAGAGGCAGGCTGGCCGCGAGCCTGGGCAGCTGAGACTCTGAATCATGAACGTGTTCATCTGCGCTCTCCATCACACGAGAAACACACACAGAGGCTCTCACATAGCTTTGTTTGTTTGAAAGAGAACACGTGTTTATTTCCTCGGTTGATTTAAAAAAGATGCCATTGCCAGTTTTCATGATGTGAACCCGGTGATGCCTGAGGGAGGAAGAAGCATCCAGCTGGCGGCCAGGAAAAGAAAGGGTGTTGGAGGGTCCTGTGGGAGATTTTGATAGACCAGGACCTGAGGTGGTGGCTAGCCCCTCTGCTCACATTTGATTGGCCAGAATCAGTCACATGGCCACAGCACACTGCAAAGCAAGCTGGGAAATATAGTCTGACGTTGTGGCCAAAAAGTGGAGGAGACAGATTTGGATAACACATAATCAGTATCTGCCGAAATGATTAACTCTTGATTTCTTAGGGAGTTTAATTGAGCACCTATGATGTGCAGACACCATGCTAAGCTTTACAGATACAAACGAGGTAGAAAAGTATAATTCTTGTCCTCAAAGATGTCAGTCTGGTTCTTGGAGACTGTTGATGAAAGGTGGTTTGGAAAGAAAGTCTATGCCAGCTTTCACCACCTCCATGTGAAAAACAGGTAGTGGCTACAGAGTGTTCTGTTCGTGGGCTGAACAGAGCAAGTTCATCCCGGGGAGGTTTTATCCCTAAAGCCAGGGGCCCGGAAAACCACTCATCTCAAGACTCTCTTTGTTAGAAATGATGTGTGGGACAAAACCCCTCCCTCCCCGGCGGAATGTTTGTGCCTGTGAACTTCCAGGTGGCATGTGTGGGATCCGATTCGGCCAGTGTTCTTCAGCCCCAGCAACCTCTGCTGCAGGAAGAACATTCTCCAAGGTAGCTGTCGGTGTTTTTGCCAGGAACTGGGAAATCAGTGTAAACTGGAGCAAGCTCTTTGGAAAATAACTGAGGACTGTCAACTAAAGTCGAAACTGCATAACCTGTGACCCAGCAGGGTTCTCCTAGCTGCGTGCCTTGAAAGCCTTTGGCTCATGTGCGCTGGCACAAGAACATTCATTGCAGTGCTGTCTGTAATAGCAGCAAAGCTGGCAATGGCACGGATGTCCATCAGTGGTAGAATAAATGATGGTACAGCCATACAATAGCATACTATACAGCAGTGAACATGAACAAATTACAGTCTCATGCATCAGCAGGAGTGAATCTAAAAAATAGAATGTTGAGTATAAAATGCAAGTCATATAGGAATATGTGTTCTTATATAAAGTTTAAAAACATACCCAACTAAACCATATATTGCTTAGAGATATGTGGGTAGACCTAGTGATTTATGCCAGGACTGCCTTATGCTTTGGGGCAGAAAGAGGCATGGAGAGATGGGACTTCCATTACTCTGTTTCTGACCTGTTACCTTTAGAAAAGGACTTGTCCTGGCCATAGTGCTCCTCCTGCCCCTTAGGCCAACTCCGGCATTATATCCAGTCCCAGACAAACACAGGAGGGAAAGAGAGAGGAGGGAGGGTGGGGAGGAGGGAGGGAGAGAGAGAGAGAGAGGGAGAGAGGGAGAGAAGTGTGTGTGGAGGGTGATACAGTTTGAGAATGGAAGAGACATCCAGGTTTTTTGGCCCTACCTACATGTTAAAAAATGCATATGTGGAGTAGGCTTTTATTGAGCAATTACTATGTCCCTCTTACTGTCCAGAGCAACTCCTCACATTTCATCTCATTTTATCCTCACAGCAGTCCCGCAAGTGCATGTAGTTGTTCTCATTTTACAAATTAGGAATGCAGAGCTCAGGGAGGTCAGTGTGGAACTTTGGTGATCAGCCTCAAAGACGTGCAGAAGTCCCGGGAACATGCTTGCAAAATCTGGTGGGAAACAGCTTCATTGAAACTATCGCCGTCTCAGCCAGGCAAACCCCCTTCCCCGTTTTAATTTAATTTTGTGCCCCAGGGTGCATCAGTCGCAGGGCCAGTAAAGCCAATAGCCATGTTCTTCCTGAATTGGCCCTGGAGGCCCACTCCTCTGAGCAGGTGCTTACAGCTGGGGTGGAGCTTGAACATCTGGCAAGCATTAGCTGGTGGGCAGGGCGTGCTATTACACAGCCCGAATGCAGCTTGGGTCTGCCGCGTTTTAATAAACCATCCAAGGCAGCAGGATTCCTGGCATTTTGTTGGCAGCAAGGGCCTGGAAGAAGTAGAAAAATTTCTATCATCATGATGGATTAGGTTATTTTCATCTTGTGCAAAGTTCCTCACAGCTGAAAGGTTGGACAAGATAGCTCTTGATTGGATGGAAATGGGTCTGACTAGTCCATGAATTATGTGTGTGCAGCAGGATCGGAGGTGCTTTTATTAGCCCCGTCCCCATAACGGGTGCCTCTGCTGGAGAAGCCTTGCTGCCTTGCAGGTGTGTTGGTAGCTCCAGGTTACACATGTCCCTGAATGGTGGGAGACTGAGTTTGGTGATGGGCATTCGCTTCTTTGGTCATTGCCATTTTCATCCCTGCAGGTTGTACTGCTCTGTTTTCGTGCTTATCAATCCATCAGTCCTGTCTACAACTCTGCCACACCCAAGGGTGCTCTTTACATATCTTACGGTTTATTTCTCTAGCCCGTGACCCTTGAATTGCCTTGCTCATCCTCATCCATCCTTCCCATGTTCCCAGATGTACACGTAGTATACAGTTTCCTCTTCCCTTCCCCCCTGCCCAGCCAACAGCCAGCTGATCGAAGTGGGAGGGCAGTGTGGGCAGATGGGGCCAATTGTATTCTTTCTCCTGGGGATGTGAGTTTAGGATGGAAGGCAGGAAATAATGCATTTCAAAAACTACTCCTGGTTCTCCGTCTGAACACGTGGTGGGCCTACACCTCTTGGCTCCATTGTGGCTGGTTAGAGCCTTTGAATAGTTCTGAGCAGAGAATTACGAGCAGGAGTGACATCGCTGATGCCAAGGACCCCCAAGACACCCAGAAATCTTTTTCTCCTTGACTGGGCCCCATAATAGCTATGCTGGGCAGAGCCCGTGCCAACACGCCATGGACTATGAAATAAGTGAGAAGTTAAGCTTTGTGGTTTTAAAACCACTGAGATGCTATTGTGTGTTACTGCAGCAAAGTGTAGTTTATACTGACTGATATACAGGGAGATAGAAAAAAATAGGTGTAAGCAGGAAAAGAAAGGGACTGAAGAGAGAGTTCTTTTTTATGTGGAAACATGCAAAGAGGATCTCTTGCCATAATAATGCACGCAAGTCATGTCGGAGACACCATTTCTCAGGAAAAATGCTGTTTTGTTTTCCAGGTGCTGCTTGTTGAAGACCAGGGAGGAGATGGCAGATGTGAGGGGCTGAGAGGTACCCTCCCAGGGTGGAAGCTGGGATCATGTCTTCTCAGCTGTGGCCCCTTTGCAGCCGGTGAGATGATGCTGGGACCTGGTAAGGGAGGAGGGAGAGGAACGGGGAGAGCAAAGGAGAGAGGCCGGCGAGGCCAGCAGGTGCCTGACAGAGGCTGACTTTGATATTCTAGGTTCCACGGGAAAAGCAAAACAAAAGAGCGGGGCATTTTGCATGGTCCACCAGCTTCTGAACATACTTGGCACTGGCCACCAGGTGACCTTCAGTACCAGCCCGGTGTACCTTGAAGCGGAGTAAGTTTTTCAGGTGTATAAACCTTGCTAGTTTTTTTCTAATCTTACTGAATGATTTTGAGGGGGTGGGGTGAAATGAAGACATATTGGATCTATGTCAGGCTACTCTCAACTTCTGAATTTCACTGGAAAATCTCAGTCTATTTTTTTTTGAGCCCATAAGTCGAGGCTTAAAAAGACTCTGTCATGTCCGCAGCCTGGGCGCTGATCCTGAGACCGTGAAAGGTGTAACAGAACGTGAACCTCAGTTACAGTGGTCGTTTGGGGAATCCGGCTGTTTTCTCTCCTTGGGGCTGCGATTTGAAATAGGATAATATTTGGTGTTAGACCTTTCGGTGTCTTTGATGATTTGAGTCACTTATGGGAGGTCCTACTGTTGGATGCAGTGTTTGTGCCAAGTTTCTGTCTCCTGCCTTCCTCCCCGGGTCTTGCTGCCATTGCTCAAAAGTTGTGAAGTTGCTCTTGACTTCCCCTTGCTCTGTGTCCTCTGCCCTTTCTCTGCCTGCTTGCCATTAACGTGACTTACACATTGTCATGTAGAAAGTCACATGATGCTTGAAGACAAGAGAAAGGAAAGCCTTCCCTTCCTCCATTCAATATGCTTCTTATTGTGGAGACAGTTGTACTGAAGGCTGCCAAGAAACAAAGATGGCGGGGGAGAGGGCGGGCGATGGGGAGTGGCCACATCCCACAAACGGTAGGAAGATGGTCAGCCACGGGGTAAGGAAAGGGATAAAACATTCTTAGGGTTGGGTAGGGGGCGGGGACCAACCTAGATGTGGTTGGCGGGCTAAACCTTAGGGAAGCAGCAGTGGGATGGAGGGAATTTTCCACAGTTAACAACAGTCCCGCTTGTGAGGGGTGAAGCTGGGATCAGCTGCTCTGGTGCCAGGACTCTGGACTTGGCAGTGGTCGGCAAGAGAAAGGAAAGACTGGTGAGAGAATTTAAGGGCAGCATTCTTAGTCTTGGTTGGACATGAGAATAACTTGGGGACATTTAAAAAAATTCCTGAGGTCTCCCCTAGACCGGTGCTTCTTGAACGCAACTGCGCGTTATTAGAATTATGTGGGAATTTTGTTGAAATGCAGATTCTGATGAATTAGGTCCCAGGTGGGGTCTGAAACTCTGTGTGTCCAACAAGCTCTCCAGGGAGGCTGTAGCGTCTGGCTGAGGGTCTAGGAACAATTACACCGCAATCTCTTAGGGGTGAATCCCACCATGGGTGTTTTTAAAAACATATCTTTGGGGTTAAGACCCATCTCCTTAGAGCCTGATAAAGATGGATTGCAGGCCCTTGGGGGGCCACCATGATGAAAGCTCTCCCCACTGCAAGAAGGGAACGGATGCTTTGATAGGAAGGAGACGGATCACCAAGCTTGGGGAGTCGCAGATGGCTCATCACAGCAGGTGGCATCAGCCTGGGGGGAGAAGTGCACTGTGTGGGTCAGGGCCCGCTCTGCTACGTCTATGCCGAGGACTTCAGAAGCCAACGCCTCCTAGTGATGGGAGACCAAGCCACAGGGTTCCCACACTCTGGGGCCTCCCAGTTCCTCCGGGCCTGTTAGAGATGACCCCACGGGATTTGGGGGGGGATTTCAAAGACTTTTATCCTTAAAATGGCTTAGTCATGTCTTGATCAAATGTGTTGAATGGTTTTAACCTGATGGAAGAAGAAATGATATATAGAACTGTCCACCTAGAACTCAGACTCCAAGCAAAATTAAAATGAAAACACATCGAGAGGAGAAAGAAGTAAGCATAACACAGAAAAACAAGACCAGTGTGGCCACTGGGGGTCAGTTTGTAGCCCATCTGATGTCCACCTAACTTCTTTGGTGCATCATCCATTTCATAATAATACATTGCTACATTATCAGGATTATTGTAGCAATTTAAGCAATTGTCTTGAATATTGTTCCTTTACTTTGCTGCACGGGCCTAATGCTGCTCCTCCGGAAGCCAGAATTTACCCACCTCTCCAGCATGTCCTCGGCCCTATAACTCATTCTGATTTTGATTGCTCTGTCTTTCTGTGACTTTGGATAATAGGCCATTATTCTAGGAATTACCATTATGTTTTATTAATAAGAGCCAGGAGAATTTATAGCAGTGAGATGCTGAAAGATCTGCCAGCGGAGCCCTCATATCTCTTGGAAAATGTGACCCCATTGGCTAGCGGGCATGATGGATGAAGACAGCACATGTTTCCTCCTGTCTCCCTCCCTCAGCAGCCGGGTGAGCACCATCCAGACCATGGCTCTGGGGACCATCGGCTAATCCTGGCTCGGGGCCTCCCTGAAGGGACATGCGCAGGGAGTGTGACATGGAGGAGGTCTTAGTAGGAATGAGGTGGTCACTCACGCCTGCAGGTGGGGTCATAGTCAAAACTCCAAGCAGGGGCAATGCATGTTGTCACAGAATTTTTTATTTTCCTCCCTGATGACTGAAATATCTGCTTACCACAATAGACACATTTGGGAAGTACCAAAAAGTGAAGAGCTAAAGAAATGTACATTTACAGCCAACCACAAAGCTCACATTCTTATACAGTTCCCTCTCATTTTATATTCTTGTGCAGTTTTCTTTATACAGTTAAGTCCTTTCTATCTACATACTTCTATATATATGCTATTTTACTTCCACTGGCACTGCACTGTTAAACTCGTCTTAAGTATCATTTAGGCGGCTGCATTCGTGTATCACCATATGGTTAAATCATGGTTTATTGACCCCTCTGCATATTCCCCACTTAGCAGGAGGGACCCACTCCCCATGGTGGACACCCCCAACGCATTGTGCTTGGGGAGACCCCACCAGACACTTGGGTCATGCATACTTCAGCTCCACCCTTTGCTAGATCTGTGGCCAAATCCCCCGTGTGGTCATGGGGTGAAAAGGGAGTCATGATCATGAACTGAGCAGAGCTGCTGTATCATTGAAATAAGATCATTGCTGTAAAGCAGCCAGCACATAGCAAGTGCTCCTTGAATCAGTTGCACCAGAATTTTGAGTGTCTTTGCATTGAGTGTCCTCTCTATTTGGGATACTTTTCCCCTAGAAATCTATGTAGAAATCTTCTTGGTTTCCTGACTAGAAAAGCTGCTTACAACACCCATGAAAGGGAAGTAATACCCGCTGTTCTCCTATCTCTACTTTTTTCCTTGTACAGCCCTGATCACTGGTTGGCACACTGTCTGGACGCTCACCAAGTTATGGCCTGCCTCCGCACTCACTGCAAGGGTTTTGAGTGCTTTGCTTACTGCTGTATCCCCACCATGTAGCACCTCCACCTGACCTGTAGTAGTTGCTCAATAAACAGATAAATGAATGAATAGGGTGTTTGCACACTGGGGATGAAAAGACACAATCTGGGCCTAATCTCAGGGAGTGTGGTTCTGGAATCTGTTTTTAAGAGTCTCCTCTGGAGCTCTTATGCCCTCTGAAACTTGAGCTCTAGTTCTTTCCCCATTTCTGAGATTGAGACAATGCTCACATAATCTGACCTCATTTTCCTGTTCTCCTTCCTTTTTTTTTTTTTTTAAATATATTTTATTGATTTTTTACAGAGAGGAAGGGAGAGAGATAGAGAGTTAGAAACATCGATGAGAGAGAAACATCGATCTGCTGCCTCCTGCACATCTCCTACTGGGGATGTGCCCGCAACCAAGTTACATGCCCTTGACTGGAATCGAACCTGGGACCCTTGAGTCCGCAGGCTGACGCTCTATCCACTGAGCCAAACCGGTTTCGGCCTGTTCTCCTTTCAAAACCTACTTGACTTTCAGAGTAAGGAGCAATTTAAGTAACAGCGTAATATCACTCAGCACATGCTGGACACCTTGCTGTATTTCCTGCTCAGCTAATTGGCTGAAAGACCACAGTGACAAGAAAGCGAGGTGTTTTTGGTGGTGGTTTTAGGGGTGAACGAGACACCCAAGGCTTGTTCGGGCTGTTATTCTGTGTCCACTTTGCTTTGACTACACAAAGAAGAGAAAACGAAGCAATCCTTTGTGTGCTTAGTGCAAAGTGCTCCTCTATCCTCCCCTCCCCTCTTATTCCCTCGCCAGCCCCTCCCTCTTCTCTCACTTGATAACCACGCTGCTTCCACTCCTTCCGGAGTCCCTTTCTTCAGTTGTCAGAAGGGCTAAGACCCAGGCCCCTGGGGGTGGCCCCGGCTGGGCTGATGGGAGGCATGTGCCACAGTGGGAGGGTCTGGCCTGGAGCCGGAGACACCAGGGTCTCTTCCCCCCACGCTTCACAGCGCCATCGCCTTTGCCTGCGTTTGTAAAAGGGTCCTTCGAGAGAATGCTCCTCAGAGGTTGGCCCGGGGCTTGAGTAAGATAAAGCCATCAGAAGGCTGGACTCAGTGTTTGCTCATCTGAACCGTGCCATGGAAGAGAGTTCTGATTTAAAGAACTGGTGACACTGATTCCCCCACCCCCTTTCATCTTCTGGAACAATCCGTCATGCAGGTCGTGCTGTTCTGTGGCTCCTTTGTTCAGCAGACACGTGTTGGGGTCTTTTTTGTGATGAGTATTGTGCTGGCTGCCGGGGGTGCCGTGATGATAAAAAACCTCGACCCTTATCTTGGGACGTCTCAGCAATTTTCATACAATGCATGATACAGTTATAGTTCTGTGGCTATAGGTTTTGGATGGAGAGCTAAATCTTACCGTTTTTGGCTAACTGGGGAGGGGCCAATCTGAATGATAGCATATTTCAGAATAGTCAGTCTCATTACTTGGAAACTCGATAAATGCAGATTTGAATTAAATTGAACTTAATCTTCCTTAAATACACATTGTAGTTGAAACTAGGTTAACAAGTGTTATCTCATAAAGAGATCCTGGGTGAGAACCAGTTAAGAATGACTATAATTAGTGATTGTTGATCATTGTCACTTTAAATCCTTGGGTATTCCTAAAGTACTTAGAGGTGCTTAAAGTGTGTTTGCCCTCTAAAGAGGCTTTAAAAACATGTTCTCTACAATCTTGTTGACACGGTTAATTAACAGGTAGAACAATAGGTACAAACGCCTTCTTCCTCAGTTGTGTTGGGGTAAACCTCAGTCCCAAATGCCAGTGTGTGAGATGCAGGCGAGTAAGGGTTGTATGTGGTCTTAACTCTGGCTAATAATGAGCTAAAAAAAACTTACTCTCCTACCCAGTGGTTTTTGTCCAAAATGTTTCAGATTTCTCAATTTCTGTCAAGGAACTGCTTTTACTCATAATATTCTGACATGGCGATTTCAGTCCTGAAATGAACCGTTAACTGAGGGGCGAGGATATTTTGTGTGTGTGTGTGTGCGGCCACTGTTCCTGACAAGGAAGTCAGTATGAGTGTCACATCTGTGGATTGGAACTTCAAAATATAAACAAATCTTCAGGCTGAAAATATTAATTATCTGGGTGGAACCACCAGTAAATGATGCAAAATCTGTACTTTTGTTTTCACACCCCCAAATGTCCATTAAAGATAGGCATAGGTTTGCTCATGCCAGTTTGTTGAATTACATTGAAGAGAAGCAGAAAGAGTAGAAAAAGGGGCATTTTAAAGGGACTGTGGGTTGTCTGAAAGGGTGGCTCTGGGAATCTTCTGGAAATCTCCAGGGCTTCAGGAGTAGCCGAAGGAGGGGGAGGTGGGGGGAGCTGTGGCCGGCTCATTTCTCTCCAGGCAGAATTTCATGCTTGTCCCTTTTCTGGATGTGAGTCAGGTGTGTTGGGATTGGAGGGGGCCTGCCAGACCCCTTTGCCACGTGGCTGCCAATCTGTTCGCAGCCTTTGCCACAGCTGGACTCGCTCTGTCTGCAGGGCGGTGGGAAGGAAGGAACCCAGGACAAACACCAGATTCTAGCCATATTAATAAAACTCTTGTATAAAGCTTTTTAAAAAAGATATGGTCTTATTGATTTCAGAGAGAGGAAGGGAGAGGGACAGAGAGAGAGAATCATGGATTGGCTGCCTCCTGCACGCCCCACACTGGAGATCGAGCTCAAAACCCGGACGTGTGCCCTGACTGGGAATGGAACCATGACCTCCTAGGTCAGTGGTCGGCAAACTGTGGCTCGCGAGCCACATGCGGCTCTTTGGCCTCTTGAGTGTGGCCACGAAGTTTCAATCGCACTGTACGTGCGCACCTGCACGTGGTATTTTGTGGAAGAGCCACACTCAAGGGGCCACAGTTTGCCGACCACTGTCCTAGGTCGTACGTCGATGCTCAACCACTGAGCCACGCCAGCCTGGCAGTCTCATAGCTTTTTAAATAGAAAGGTATAGCTCCATAGATGTGACTGGGCTGAAGCGCTTTCTCATAAGTATATCGGGGTGCTGTACACAGGGGGTTGACCCAAGAAGTTCTGTGCTTGGAAAAGACCACTCTGGTGGCTGGGTAGAAATGTATTGAGGAGGAGGGTGGTGGTAAGTGGAGGGAGATAAAGACAGAGGATGGGGAGGTGGGGCATTCCTGGCCTTGACTTCTGACTTGCAGTCGTGCGAAGAATGGCAGGGAGCCAGGTGTGGGAGAAATCCGGGGTTTGGCTCTGGATGCACTGAGCTTCCCGTGAGTGGCAGAAACGTGCAATAAACAATGCAGTTGTGTCCTGTGTAGCAAGAAGCAGAGGTGGTGGGTCTTGGGCTGGAACAGTGGCTCCAAAATGCCTTTACAAATTTAAACCCTTTATGCCTCTTCGCCTCTTTATGCCACCTTTTCTGCTCATGTTTGTGGCTTTTTGGTCGTAGGTGGTCACTGCCCATCCCATCCCCCCAGCTTCCCATCCCCATGTAGAAAGAAGCAAGAAGGGGCAAGTGTGTGTGTGTGTGTGTGTGTGTGTGTGTGTGTGTGTGTGTGTGTAGGAAACGGGAAACTATATAAGGAAAATACCCTTTGACCCAAGACCCTCCACCTCCACTTGTGTTCACAGGCACATGCACTGGATGGACAGTGTGGGGAGCACTCTGCACCCCAGACGAAATCAAGGTTCCATCGCCCAGGGGCGGGGAGGGATAAAGCATTTCATGGTGGTGATTACAGGAATAGGTTTCGGGTCTTTGCAGCCAAGTTAGACCCTCCATCTCTTGAGGTTCCACCTCCCTGACTCGCCCGCCTCTTACCTGGCATCTGTCTGCTTGGTAAGGAGTGCACCTCTCCGGCCACCCTTCTGCCCCAGTTTCTTGGCCAGGGCCCTGGCCATTCTCTGCTGTCCCACATGTAGGGGGAAACCCAGTTTCACTGGAGATGCCTCCCCAGGCCCAGGCACTGGCATCTGGTGGCCGATGCCCTGCTGTAGGTGAGGCTGTGCAGTGTGGTGGCAGATTTGACCCAGAGGCTGTGGGCCTCCTGGGGTCAAGCCCCTGGGAGCCCCTTTTGTGCAGCCGCTGGAATCCCCTTGGTTGGCCCCGCCTCCTGAGGGGCCTTGTCTGCAGGTTTTTGATGAGCAGCCCTTTCCCATCATTAGGGAAGACATTAAATTAGGCTGGCTGATCGCCAAGGAGATGCTGGCCCTTCCCGACCAGAGAGGACAGGGCTGCTCTCTCTTCAACTTGTCAATCTTGTCTTTTTCTTGGAGCCCAGAACCAGCTTCAAAAATGAGAACAAAACACAAACAGACAAAAACAGCTAACACGCTGAGCTGGCTTGCGATGCCCAGAAGAGGAGAGGGAGCCGGGGCCAGGCTCATAAATAGCGCTTTTGTCCATCGGGGGCTCTTAGCACTTTAGGATTGAACAAAAAACAACAAAAAAAAGAGTTTGCTTTCTGAGCCTCAGACTCTAAATGGGCCTTGAACATTATAGAGGAATGCTCTGGCTGTCACCGTGCTGTCCCCAGGTTTAGCAGGCTCAGCCCTGAAGACTTTCAGGCTGATGTGTCAGCATATCCAGGGTCGAGACAAAGCGAGGGCCCGGGAGTTCATTAGGACCCTCCCTCACGAGCAGGTGGGCGCTCAACTTGGGGCTGGTTCTCTGGAGCCGGAGGTCAGCCTGCGAGCATATGTCCGGGGCTCCCCTGGTAGCTGGCCCTGTCCTACACAATGGACCCTCTGTCTGCAGGTTTAGGCCTTTGCCCTGCTTCCTACTTTCTCCCTTGCTCAGTGATGGCGCTGACAAGTAGCCTGGATTTGATTTGTCCCTTACTGGAGGGCTCGACCCTATTCCTCCTGCCCCCTATCTGATGCTTGGGCTGCTTCTCAAGTTAGATGCTTTCCAGATGGAAGGCACTGCTGCCTCCCGACACCTGGGCCCAAAGGTGGGCCACACTGCACCCCGTAGGCCAGTGTTCTCATCCTGGCTGCCTGGGCGACTCAGGTGGGAGAATCTCAGAGGGAAGGTGGGGGAGGAGATCAGCCAAAGAACTTGTATGCATATGCATAACCCATGGACACAGACAATAGGGTGGTGAAGGCCTGCCATGGGGGCCTGGGGAGGGGGTCGGGGGGGGCGGCTAGAAGGGGTTAATGGGGTGCCTCCGGACATCCCTTCCATTCTTGATTTCCTGAATGCCTCCTGACAAGTGCTTTTCTCCTCAGTCCTTTGTTAATGGGCATGAGGAATCCACTCCCTTCCTCCCCCTCCCCAGTCCCCAATCTCAGTAGTACTTGGAGGTCTGTGTAGGGGGGTCTCAGGACCTCTTCTCTGTTTCATGTTTTAGTCTTTATTCCAGGTGAGTTGTTTTCAATACAGATATAAATAACACAAGTCGGGATGATGATAAAATCTGATGTTGCAAGAACACCTCCGCTCGGCCCAGGCAGAGGTTGGAAGTCTTAGAATGGCAGGTGGTCAATAACTGATGTATGTTCAGATGGGGAAATAGAGGCACAGGAAGGGGGGCTGTGTGACCCAAGACCCCACGACCAGTGTGTCATAGACCCTGCAGCCCACTCTCTCCCCCACAAGCCAAGAGTCTGCCTGCCATTGGTCATACCAGCTCACCTCACAGCCACCTCTGCAAGTGACCTTGAACTCGGGTCTGAACTGTGTGGCTCAGTTGGAAAAAATCGGCATAAAATGGACCTGCGCAGTTCAAATCCATGTTCAAGGGTCGGGTCAAGTGTGTATACCCACTGCACTAACCACTCCCCAGCATTTGTAATAAGTGCATGACATCGGCCATGGCTCAGTCAGAGAGGCTAGTGGCCTGGTCCTGGATGGACCGCTGAGAGCTGATGCGGTTGAGTATATACCGGGGCCTCTTCCGGGCCTGGGCATATGAGGAGCTCAGTCACTCCTCCTGACTCCCGGCGAGGAAGGCATCTCTGTTAGCCTGTGTTTTAGACACAGTCGGCCTCTGGCAAGATGTTCTCAACTTCTATGTGATGCTGCCTGAGTCAGGCCAGCTGGAGTTCCAGAACCTGGTCCCAGGACAGTGCAAGGACAGGAAAAACCACATGCAGCTCACTCACTTTTCCGATGACGTTACACCAAATGTAGCCGCGCTGTGTTCCGTGCAAAGTAATCGTTTCTGTCAGACAGGGCCTAGTTAGCTGATAGAGGAAACCACCTTCTCCGCTCAGCTCTCCCTGCAGGAGGCTTGGCCTTTTAATCCTGCCCTACCCAGTAATTTAGAAGAATAGCAGTCATGATGACAACCAAAGCCAGTTGGATCTGCAGGGAGAGTCCTAGGAGGCAAACTATAATTATCTAAATTAGACTCTGAGAGGGATTTGCGTTTTACAACCTGGTGCGCTCTGCCACAGAAAGCAGCGTTGCTAATGTCTCTTTTGCTCAGGGAGTGGCCTGCAGCGAAGGGCCTCCTGGCTGATATCCAGGTGGTTCCTAAAGCTGCACTCTCGGCCAAAACCGACTGAGGGAGTTCGCTGTGTCTCGGAATGGGGACGCTTGAGAGGGCTTCTTCTAGAAACTTCTGAGAGCTCCTTCCCATGTCTGCAAAGGAAATGTTTAGGCTTTCTCCCAAGTTGCATTCCCATCACGAAGCAAATAGGTCTTGCATATTCTTATACTTTAAACTTATCATTCGTTCACCCTTCCCATGAGTTTTTTTAATTTGTCTCACATGGTGGCAGATTTCTACAAAGGGATTTTTAAAAATGGTTCTTATGTTGCTTCACAAGACTTTCTGCTATTTTAGGGCCAGAGATCGGAGACCCACTCACAATCCCGAGGGCTGCTGGGCAGCCTCCCCAGGTTTATAAATGCCTCCCTCCTGCTCCCACGCCTCCCAAGACTCATTCCAAATATGCACCTCAATGACATTACATACACCAACCAAAAATGGGTAGAACTTGCACTTACTTGATGGTCAGGCAGGCTGGTATTTAAATCTAGCCATACACTAGTTACCTGACCACCAGTAGGCATGAATTGTGAACACCCCCCCCCCCCCTCAAAGACTTGCCCGAACACTGTGCTTTCAACTGCACCAGGCTATGTCCCTAAAAGTGACCTCACCCCCATGCTGAGATTTTGCTCAAGAAAAGCACAATGATAGCAAATCTAAAAATGGGCTTTGTCTCAACTCACGTTGCCACACCATTTGCAGCAATTCTCCCCTCACTCCCCTCCTGTACTTTCCCATTTCCGCATAGTCTCCTTTTTCTTTTGTAAATGTTTTTAGTGATTTCAGCGAGAAGAAGGGAAAGGGGGAAAGAGATAGAAACATCAGTGATGAGAGAGAATCATTGATTGGCTGCTTCCTGCACACCCCACACTGGGGATCAAGCCCGCAACCCAGGCCTGTGCCCTCATGGGGAATAGAACCTGGTTCTTGAGTCGACTCAACCACTGAGCAACACCAGCTGGGCTATTCTCCTTTATCTTACCCTCTTTTCACTTCCCCATAGACTTTCATTTGTTTCCTCTCTGTTCTCCCTTGAGAAACCTCAGTTTAGCTGGAGTGGAGCTCAGTTTATACTAGCATCTCTCGCCTCTTTGGCAGTGGCCTGAATAAAATCTGCCTGTAATACGTGTCTGGCACTGTTTTCCTCTGACAAAGGCTTAGCTTTCTGACCTGTGTGACTGTTATTTCTTCTCCTACCTACTACTCTATGACTAGGACTATGCTGACAGTAACATGTCATGGGCCATTAGGATTGTCTCCTGACGTGAAACCACATTTGTTACATGTGCAAATACCAGTGGTGCACCGAGTAGGAGAAAAACGCCAACTACAAAAGGGCAAAAGCCACAGTTGAAAGAGTCTTTACAGTTACCTGCAAACCACAGCACAACAAAGAGATGAATTTGACCACATAAAAATTGAGTCTCCCTGTCTGGTAAAGTCACCAGATGACAGAACAGAAGAACATGTACTTAGGCTACGCAAGAAAACCCTCAAATGAACAGGAGAAAGAGAGCAACTCCTAACAAAATGCATTTTTAGAAAAAGAATCCTCCCCCACACCTGCAGTAATAGACACACAGAGAGGTGCTTGATATCATTAGTCATCAGTTATGTGAAAACTAGAGGCCCAGTACACGAAATCTGTGCAAGATTAGGCCTTCCTTCCCCCGGCTGCTGGCACCGGCTTCCCTCTGGCACCCGGGACCCGGGCTTCCCTCACAGCCCCGGCTTCATCTGGAAGGTCGTTGGGAAGGACGTCCGGTCTAATGAGCACATTATGCTTTTATTATTATAGATTAAACCACCACGAGGTGATCCTGTGTGTCTGGATCTTTATCTGTATTAGAAAGTGGTATAAGCCACATGTGGTGGGGATGCAAGGAGGCGGGGCTGGGGAGCAAGCACTCTGAGTGTGCGCATGCCATGGGAGCCAGGGTCTGAACAGAGATGCTCGGCGCAGTGTTACTTTCAGGGGCAGGGAGTCCTCCTTCAGCTTGAAGATCAGGCTGGCAGAGTACCCTGGATGCACATGAGGTGCAGTGCCACAAGGAGAGGAAATGGACCAGATGTACACAACTGGATCCTCCGAACTCAAGGAGAACTCTGAGAAGCAAAATGAAATGTGATACAATGTGCGGATATTCACAGCTCTTAAGGGATATGTACAAAAGGCTCCATATTAACCAGAATGAAATAGTTGCCTACAGGCAGGGAGGAGGCACATGGGAGTGGGGAATGGAGCAAAAAGGAATGAACAAATAGTGAGTGGAAGCTTGCTTGGGCCAGTGTGATCAGATTTCATGTTCTCAGTATACCCGAGGGTAAAATAAACAAAAAAGGCCATTATTTTGAGGAAAAGGATTACCTTTTGTTTGTTACGTGCTTTATTGGGGCCTGGTAGGATGCCACACATGCTTAAGGAATAAAGACTTTTAGGAAGAGATTGACTAAAGAACTTGTATGCATACATGCACAACCCATGGACACAGACAATAATGTGGTGAAGGCCTGGGGCAGGGAGTGGGTGTGGGCTAGAAGGGATCAGTGGGGAGAAAGGTGACATCTGTAATACTTTGAACAGTAAAGATAAAGAGGAAAAAATAATTTTAACAATAATCCCTGATAATGTTTATGGCGTTTTCAGAGCTCTTCTTGCCCATAGGTAGGCCAATTTGAGTGTTATGACAACTAAATAAATATAGTTGGACAGTGGAGTTATTTTTAGAAAATAAGGAGATTGAGCTCAAAGGAGGAAAGTGACTCGCCTGGAGTCACACATCTGGGAAGTGACTACGTTGTGAGTCAGACCTGAGAATCTTGACCCTAATCCAGGGTCTCGGGTCCCCAAGGAGCATCACTGCTCCAAATGGGAAATCTTTGCTTCTTGAAGGAAGTAAGAATGTGAAATGTCACTTGGCTGGGATTGCTTTTTTCACATGCTCTTCTGTTTCCACTGCTTTGGTTTTATTTAGAGTTTTGTTACTTTCCTTGTTGTTGAGGGAGAAATTTTCTTACTCATTAGACATCCTAACTCAAAGGTTGTTAGCTCACCAAATGGTGTCGTAGGCTTCATAGAACCACTAGGAGATACTTTTAATTTAGAAAAATCTTTATTATTATTATTATTATTTTCCAAAAATAAGTTATGCTCCACTAACCCTCTGAATCCTCCCATTCAGAGATTACCATTGTTAAAAGTTTGACCTAAATTCTCCCAGATCTTTTTCCCCCAAGAAATTGAAAGGTTTTTTTCTCCCCCTGTAGGGAGGCATGGAAGTAAAGTCTGTAACTGGGTTAGAGTCTTGGGATGGTCATTCTGAGAAGACGGGCCAGTGTAGCCAAGTTGGCCGGTAGCCTCCTGAGGCTGGAGATGCAGAAATAGTTGACTTTGCCTTCACAAAGCAACCCGACATTTTTAGACGCAGTTGGACTCTATGGACCGGAAGTTGGATTCCCTCGGGGGGAGGGCTCTCAGGATCATAGACACATGTTAAGTCAGAACAGTTGAGGGTGTGTGTGTGCTGAGCGTTGCCTGAAAGAGAATCCCAGTCTCCTGACTTGTTATACATTTAGCTGAGCTGCTGAGAACCATTCCCATCAAAGAGAGATTTCTGGTTGCTGTAGACTCGGGTTCCCAGGGGGTTTCCTGTGTGTAACTAGGCGCAGTTGTTTATAGACTCGGGGAGAACGGGCTTGTTTAAGATCTCCCCTATTTTGATGATTTGATGATGGGCTGCATTTTCTCTAGGAAGATAGGAAAGTGGAAAACCAGCATAGGAATAAAGGAAAGCAACATTTCTTCAGTTCCTCTTACATGCTAAGCATGGTGCTAAGCACTTCAAAGACTTCTTTCTTTTCTGTTTTTTAGCTTCCTAACAACAAAATCTTTCTCTAAGTCTTTTTGTTAATCCTCACACAAGGATATTTTTTTCCATTGATTTTTAGAGAGAGTGGAAGGGAGGGGAGAGACAGAGAGAAACATCGATGTGAGAGAGACACATTGATTGGTTGCCTCCTGCACACGCCCCGACCAGGGCCAGATTGACATACATGCCCTTGATCGGAATTGAACCCTGCACCCTTCAGTCTGAGGGCCAATGCTCTAACCACGAAGCCAAACTGGCTAGGCCCTCTAAGCCTTGTTGCCCATAAGTTCCAGAGGCATTTCTGAGACTCAGCGAGCCATTCAGGCCTGTTTGATTTTAAAATCCGTGCTGCCACATGGCCTCTCGGTGGGCATAATGTCACTGGGCCCCAAACCCTGGGTCCTTCTCTTGCTGTGCAGAAGGCACAGCCTGCAGGGGAACGCCAGTCCTCCCCTTGGGGGCTCCAGCTCAGGCTCCTGCCGCCTTAAGGACCAAGTTCTGATTATCACTCATCTTGCAGATGAAGAAACAGACTCAGCAAGTGAAAGGCCTTTCTCAGTGCCATGGAATCAGGATGGGCTGGGGTGGGGTGAAGTATTCCACCCGGGGTGTGCTGAGTCCTCACTATTCCAAGCGGGGTCTGTGGTCCAGCAGCTGAGGCATCCACTGGGGGGCTTGTTAGAAATGCAGAATCTCACTCAGCACCCCAACTCTGCATTAGAATGAGACTCCTCATCTCTACCAGCCCGAGAATTCAGAGCATTGAACTCTCCAGGGTGCCCTGCAGGCGGGGCCACTCGCATGCTGTGTGCCCAGCTGGGCCCGGCTCCCCCCCCCCCCCCACACAAGCTGGCCTGCATTGTGCAAATGCCAAAAGTCGGGTCCTGAGCCTGATGGTAACTGACTGAGGGGCCAGCGCAGCGAGGCCAGAGGAGCTGCAAGCCTTTGGCCCCTCCCCTGGGGCTGGGCTGGGCAACCCTGTATCTGCTGCTGCAGGGCTCACCCAGCCCACCTCGGCCTGTCCTCGCCACCTGGGCCCAGCTGGAGGGCCAGCTGCTTTCTCACCAGCTTCCCACAGCAGCTCTGCGGATTCCTGGCTAAGCTGCTCTGGGAACAAAGGGCTGCAGAAGGTCCACTGTGCCCTTTGGGCGGAGGGATGAAAGGGAGAGCCACATCTGCCCCCAGAAACGTGGGAACAGCTCTGTGCCAGGAGAGCTGGGAAATGCTCCGTCACGGGCTGGCTTGGAGGCTCCCTGGCTGCAGCGCCTTTCACGACTGTTGCGTCAGTAGCTGCTGATGATGGAAGGCTGCTTGTCTGAGCATCACACTCTGAGAAGAGAGGGCCAGGGTGGAGCACACACCTGTGTGGCCCCGACATGACTTACCTTTCTGGATTTTTGTTTTCTTGCCGTGAACTCCCATCTCAGTGCAGAGAACAGCCAAGACCAGCCATGCAAAGGCTCAGAGGCATGCAACCGCTGGCTGCTGTGGGAGATATAGGGTTCACTGTCCAAAAGACAAAACCAAATACATGGCTTAAATTAAATGAGGGCTTACTTTTCTCTCAGAGAGAAGTCCAGAGCCCAGCCAGCGTAGCCCAGTGGTTGAGCATCGACCTATGAACCAAGAGGTCACAGTTCGATTCCTGGTCAGGGCACAAGCCTGGGTTGCAGGCTCCATCCCCAGTGTCGGGGGTACAGGAGGCAGCTGTTCAATGATTCTCTCTCATCATTGATATTTCTATCTCTCCCTTTCTCTTTCTCTGTGAAACCAAAAAAATACACACACACACACACACACACATTTATTTATTTATTTTATATATATATAAAAAAGCAGACAATTCTGAGCTGGTACAGAGGCAACTTCTCGCCCTCTGCTTTGGCCATCCTTGGTATCTGACTTCTATCCTCAGGGTCACAAGATGGCTGTTGGAGCTCTAGCCAGGGTGTCTGTGTTCCAAGCAGAGAGAAGAGAGAGGAGAACCGGGCAAAAGGTTATGCCCTCAACTGCATCAGCTCCCTGGAAAGAGACTTCTCAGGCTCTGCCTGGATTTAAAGGAGGCAGTAAAATATAGCCTTTTAGCTGCTATTAAGAAAGAAGCAGAGAATGGATACTGGGTCGGCTGCCATGTTTTCTTGGAGGAACGTCAAGTTCTTGGTCTTGCCAGAGCCTAAGGTGCCAGAGGGCACGTGGTAGAGAAGCGTGGTGCTGACTTGCCAGGCAGCTGCGGTGCAGGGCATGGGAGGGCACGGGGCGATCTTCATGCCTGGAGTGGGAAGGAAAAGTTCAGGGCCCTGGTGCTGCTTGCACCGAGCCTTAGTGTGCACCTGCCTGGTGGAGTCAGCTGCGCTGGGGGGTCCTGTGACCTCCTCCCTTTCCTCTCTTCCTCTTTCCCTCTCCCATTCTCTACGTTACTCTCCCTTCTCCCTCTCATGCTGCTTCTCCCTTGCAGTCCGCAGCATTTGGACTCTGAGGAGAGGTCTTAGAAGCTCAAGTGTCTGGAGGCCTCTCTGTCTGCGTGGCAAGGAGAACAGTGAAGGGAGAAGCTACAACTCTAAGTGCTTCTCCAAAGCGGGGTGTTTAGTGCCCTAACCCCAGGGACTCTGCTTCCAAAAGGGTTCCCCAGTGTGCCAACTTTGGGAAATGCAGCCTACTCCGTTGCCTTCGTGGGCAGTCACAGCGAGGGCCCTGAGGAGGTTTGCAGGGAAGAAACCCATGAACCAACACTTTTCTCAAATATATTTGTCACTGGACCCTTCGTCTGCCATGTAGCACCCACTGGCGCCCCAGGCAGCACCGCTTTTGGGGCAGCCCTGAGCTAAGATGGTCTTGCCGTCTCCCTGAGCGAGCGGAGATGCCTTAAGAGGCTCCGCTTTGGGTGGTGCGTCCTCTGTGGCTTCCCTCACCTCTGACTGTACCTGGGGCCTCTGTTTCCCAGCAGCAGGGGGCAAGGCCTGAGATGCACACGTGTGCAGGCTGCACGGAGCTGGTGCTGATAGCAGGGGTGAGTCATGAGAGCCCACACTGGGGACTTGACTACCAGACATGAGTCATGGCCATATGGAAACCTTATTCACATCTACCTTCCTTTGGTCCCTAATCCTTTGTAATGCCCTGGTTTCATGATGTAACTTCAGGGGAATTAAGCTTGGACAGCAAAATGATGTAATTAATCTGACTCGGCTTCAATTAAAGTCTTCTGCTAGTGTACATCTGACCATGTCAGTTTCGCAGGGTGATGGTGGCAGGTGGCTGGGCATGTCCGGACGTATGTGCACCATTCGTGGAGGGAATTTGCTAGATGGGTTTCACTCGGGTTTTATTCTAGTCCTTGGTGTTGCACGTCTAGGGCTTCCTTGAAGACACACTTTTCCAACGTTTCCTGGTTCAGCTATGAACTGAGGACCAGGATGGTGACTTTAGGCACCCAGGCCAGGCTGCTTTCTGGTCTTTTGAATTCCACACGGGTCCTTTCTGCCGATAGCTACTCTCTTTACAAAGAAATCTGTTTGGCCCTGGCCGGTTTGGGTCAGTAGATAGAGCATCGGCCTGTGGACCAGGAGGCAACCAATCGATGTCTCTCTCTCACATCAATGTTTTTCTCTCTGTCTCTCCCCCTTCCTTCCACTCTCTCTGAAAAGCAATGGAAAAAATGCCCTTGGGTGAGGATTAACAAAATAATAATAATAATAATAATAATAATAATAATAATAATACATTTTAAAAAATAAATTCAAAACTAATAAATGATTCTGATGGGCAGGTTTTGGTCACTATGTCACCTCTCTGAGGCCATGTTAAGAGGGTTTGGGAGGCAATACTTTGCCCCAAAGAGGTGCCATAAATAGTGGGGATTTAGCTTCCATCACGGGGAGGCGACAACAGAGTTCTCAAACTTGGTAAAATGAGCTATTTCTATGACTTCTAGGGCCACAGGTCCAGACATTTTCTTCTTCTTTTTCTTCTCTTCTCAAATGTATAATTAAGAAGCTTCTGGAATAGGTGAGCGTGTCCTTAGCCCGCATCTCCGCTCTCTGGGCCGAGCTGATTCCCCTTCCGCACCCTGGACCCCCTTCTGGGGTTTCAGCCATCCTGCCTGTGTGCTTCCTGTCTGCAGTCAGAGAGCTGGACAGCGGGGGCAGCCCGCACAGGGCCAGAGGCAGCACGTGGAGGCTGAGCCGTGTGTGTGTGCGTGTGGTGTGTATGTGTGTGTGTGTGCGTGTGTGGTGTGTGTGGTGTATGTGGTGTATGTATGTGTAGCATGTATGTGGTGTGTGTGCGTAGTGTGTGTGTGTGTGGTGTATGCGGGGTGTGTGTGTGTGTTTAGTGTATGTGGTGTGTGTGTGTGTAAGAGTGTGTGTGTGGTGTATGTGGTGTATATGTGTGTGTGGTGTGTGTGTAGTGTGTGTGTGTAGTGTGTGTGTGTGTAGTGCTTGTGTGTGTGTGTGTGTGTGGTGTATGTGGTGTATATGTGTGTGGGGGGGAGGTGTGTGTGTGTGTAGCATGTGTGTGTGGTGTGTGTGTAGTGTGTGTATGTGTGTGGTGTATGTGTGCGTAGTGTGTGTGTGTGTAGTGCATGTGGTGTGTGTGTGTGGTATGTGTAGGTCCTGCTGGTCCTCTGCTGCCTGTGGGGAGTAGGAGTGCCTAGAGCAGCATCAGCTCTGAGCCGTGAGTCAAAGTGAGGCTCCTGGGAGCAGGCTTGCCTTTCTCTGGCTGGGACCATGTTCCAGGTTGTCTCAGCGCTCCCAGCTGGCCATCCTGACCTATTCTTTCCTAGACCTGCTGCTCCCGTTCCCGCCCTTCGCATGAGTCACGGAGCCCTTTTGTTCACTCTTTCAGAATTCACATGACCCATTTCGGAGCCCCCTAGAGAGACATGGGATAGCTACTCAGGGTCACTAACCCATGCTGGGCCAGGCCCGGAAGTGTCTGACACACGCGGCCTGGTTTGGTCCTCCCTTCAGCTATCCGAGGAGGAGTCGTTATCATCCGCAGATTAAAAGCCAGACCTCTGGGCCTTCAAGAGGATCAATACCTCGTCCAAGGTCGGCTAGCGAGTAAACCCACTCGCTCAGGGCAGCATTGATGGACGTGCGCTCTGGCCCAGGCACAGAAGGCGCTTCAGGGCTGGAGATCCGAATAAGACCAGACACGGGACTTCAGTGGGAGAACAAGACGAGAGAGCCAAGGATACGTAGAGCATGATGCCGCTGTGGGCGGGGGAAGGGGTGGGCGTGGCTCTGGGCCCCAGCGGTGGGCATGGGTGGGCTGTCATCTCCGCTAGACTCTGCAGCCCTGCTCACTGCCTTCCCTCTCCTGGAGCCCTTACACCCCCGCCCTGAGTCCCCACAGCTTTGGGGACCACGACTTGAGAACCCTGACACACTCCGTGACCCAGTTCTTAAAACTGCAGGAGTGAACTAGTAACCGCAGCCCACATTGCACAGTAGTTTATCGTGGGTCTTCCATGCAGAAGAGATCTGCACAGTTTATCTCAGTGCTTCGCTCGTCACGAAGTGGAGGCCACACATAGAGCCTGCTTTCCAAAGAGGCCGTGTGACGGGCAGGAAAGCAGCAGTTTCCTAGCGGAGAAGCCCCACAAACACTCCTTCGCCACGTGCTCAAGGTCACCTTCGACCGTGGTAAGTCAGGTTGACAGGTTGGACCCTGGGCCTGATGTGAGCACACAACCCTCATCAACACGTGAGAAAAACATGGGCTGTTCCCAGCGGAGGGACACGTCACAGGACTCCTGACCAGAACCTCTCAAACCTGTCAATGGCGTCAGACACGAAGCAAGTCTAGGGAACTGCCAGAGCCACTGGGCATGATCCCCAGTGTGCCGAGCTCTGGAGCGTGACAGCTAAATGCCATGTGCTGGTCTGGGTGGGATCTTGAACAGACGAAGGACAAGGTTACCATGTACCGCATCAGTGCAAGATGGCACAGGATACATGGGAACTCTGTACTATCATAGATTCTTTAAAAAATCCATCTACCCCTGGTTGGTTGCTCAGTGGTTAGAGCATCGGCCTGCTGACCAAGGGGGTCACGGGTTTGATTCCCAATCAAGGGCATGTACCTGGGTTGCTGGTTCCCCAGCCCTGGTAGGGGCCCATGCAGGAGGCAACCAATCGATGGGTGTTTCTCTCTCCCCCCCCCCTCCCTCCCTTCCACTCTCTCTAGAAATCAATGGAAAAAAATATCCTCGGGTGAGGATTAAAAAAAAAAATTCATTCTAAAAAAAGTTGTATTCCATTACATAATATTTTCTACTGTAGGAAAAGAGTATTTTTAATTCGGTTCAGTTCTTTCTGGTCAGACATAGAGGCTGAAGAGATTAAAATGCTGTGACGTAGATCTAGACATTAACGTATCTAATCCATCTGTCTCACTTTACCCGCGTGGGGTAGGGAAGAAGGTCACAGCTCTGTGAATGCACATGCTAATGGGCTTCCATTCCCCTTTGGAGGAGGACACTGTACTTCTGTGCCCTGGGCCAGGGCAGCCCAGGCTGTCCACACTAGGGAGGTGATTTGGGGCTTCGGTGGGCACTGTCCCTGCCCATCTGGGCTGGCTGGGAAGAGGCCTGTCTCCCCAGGACACGTGTGCACCTTGGCCTGGGCTCCTTCAGTTAACTCCCACTCCAGGCCATGAACACACGGCCATTTCCTCCCAGGAAACCTCTCCAGACTCAGCCACCTGAAGTCCCCGAGGGCCTCAGAACGAACCCCTTGTCCTTTCCTCTCCATTTCAAGCCTGTCCATTTCCTGCTCCAGCGCCAGGGACATTGCTGCTTCTTCCCCCAGGGGAGCACTTCTCTTGATTTTCCTGCTATTTTTGTTGTGTTGTGGGTGGAGAAGGTCCCTGGGACTTAGACCGAGAGCTGTGAGCCAGGAGGCCCGGTGAGAGGGGTGAGGGGGTGTTCCTAGAAGAGGAAGGACGGGGACAGGGGCTGGGGCTGGCTCACTGAGCTCTGTGAGGTTAAGTAGCGTCTTCAAGCTTCCTGGACCTCAGTGCTCTCGTCTGCAAACAGGAGAGAGGGAGAATTGGAAAAGACAAGCCTGATGTTAAATGTGTTCTCTGTTCCATCCAGTGGTGATCCCCGAGGCCAAAGGCTGCAGGGCAGTACAGGTGACGGTTGAACAACACAGGAGTTAGAGGCGCTGACCACTGCATAGTAGAAAATCCATGTATAACCTTTGACTCCCCCAAAACTTAACTACTAATAGCATACTGTTGACCAGCAGCCTTACTGATACAAACAGTTGATTAACACATATCTTGTATGTTATACATCTGTTACATACTGTATTCTTACAATAAAGTAAGCTAGAGCGAAGGAAATACCAAAATTATAAGGAGGATGCCCGGCCAGCGTGGCTCAGTGGTTGAGCATAACCAGGAGGTTATGGTTTGATTCCTGGTCAGGGCACATGTCCAGGTTGCGGGCTCCATCCCCAGTAGGGGGTGTGCAGGAGGCAGCCGGTCAATGATTCTCTCTCATCACTGATGTTTCTAATCTCTCTCTCCCTTCCTCTCTGAAATCAATAAAAATATATTTAAAAGTAAATAAATAAAATTATAAGGAGGAGAGAATAAATCTACTACAGTAGTTATTGAGAACAATGTATGGATAAGTGGACCTGTGCAGTCATGTTGCTCAAGGGTCAGCTGTATTGCCTGGAGAGGGAGTGGGTACCAGCTCAGTCTTGGGAATGGATCAGAGAGGACTGGCTCTGACCCCACCTTAACCCCAAGCCCCATTCCGGGGTCCTGCCGCTCTTGTCTGAGGCTGGCTCCAGGAGAATACTGTTCCCTGCAGCTCTGAGGGCCTTTCCAAGGAATAAGCAATTCCCGCCCCTGCCCCAAAGCACATTCACTAGGTAGGGCTGGACTTTACTCGTTTTATGTGCAAAAACCCAAGTCCTTTCACTTTCCCCTCCAAAGCCATGAAAAGGAGTCCGGCTGCCAGGACAAGTCCCAGGGAAGATGAAAGCAGCTTTCCTGAGGTTCAATTCTTTCAGAAACAATCTTCCTCTCCCTCCCTCCCTCCCCCCTCCCTAACTTTCAATGCACCCGAGTGTATATTGTTTTGAAATGTCAAAGAAAAAAGGAAAAAGAAAAAGAGCGAGTGAGAGGAAACCCTTTTGCTCCGAATGTCACATTCTGGTGAGGGAAAAGGGGGAACAAGTGGCGGAATTAAAGAGATGCAGATGGTTTTGTCTCCTGGCCCTATTCAGGTCCCCACACGGGCCCTCGGCCGCCCCCTCCCTCCCCCGCCCCTCCCCGTCGCATTGAAATGCCAAATGCAGCAGTTTGCAGCTGAACGCGTCCGCGTCCCGTCCGGGGTGGGAACGGACTGCCCTTCTAACCTGCAGCCCAAGCTGTTCCCGCCTGGCCCCGTATTGGCTTTTCCCTTCTTGAGCTTTCAGCAGCAGATGTTGTTTGGGATGAAGGCGGCTGGGGTGGGGGCAGTGAAGGAGGGGAGCTGGGACACCATGGCCCTTTCTTTTCCTCAAATTCCTCTCACCTCCAGTTGGCACACAAAAAAGACAGTTCCCCGGGGCCTTTTTCTGTCCCGCCCTGAGAGAGGCCAGAGAGCGGCTGATGCCCGCCCGGAGCGAGCGCCTGGCTGTGTTGGGGCCTTCCCTCCCCTCCCCCAGGGCTGCTGTCCAAGCCCTTAGGGGGTCAGGACACAGCAGAACAGCGAAGTTTTATTGAAAATGCGTAAATTAAGGCTGAGTCATTTTACAATACCCAGAATTGGTGAGGGTGTGGGAAATGGGTGTTTTCCTGGCTTGCAGGGGGTGGGGGGCGGGCTGGGAGTTGACCCAGCTGTTCCAGATGGCTCTTTGGAATCTGGATCCAACAGCCGGAGAGAAAGTGCAAATGATTGATCCAGCGAGTTCACTTTTCGGGATTCCCAAGAAAATACTTAGGCAACTGAGCAACGAGCGAGGCACAAGGATGTTGGTCCCAGAAGTGGTTTTTAATAAAGTGTGATGGGAACATCCCAATTGTTCTCACTAGAGGAGCAAGTACAATTGGCACATCATCTAGCGGAATAGGACAGAGCCATTAGAAGCGGTCACATAACTTATATTTGCTGAAGTGGAGAGATCGTCACACACAAACCTAACAGAAAGAACAGGTCATAAGATGCTATGACTAGTTTTCTTTCTCTCTCTCTTTCCCTCTCCCCCGCCCCCTCCCCCCCCCTAAGTTATATATGTAGAAAGACATCTGGAAGAATGGCACCCTGGAGGCTGGCTGCTCTTGGTCATGCTCAGCCTGAGTGGGTCCCAGCCCCAGGCATCCTTGCAAGAGGGAAGAGGGTTCCTTGGTTAATCTTTCCAATCCGTAGGCCTTGGGGAACATCCCGGGAGGAGAAAATGCAGGTGCAGTTCCCTGTGGGGAGCACAGAGCTGCAGGGGAAGCTGCTGCCTCCCTGGCAGGGAGCCCTGTAGGGAAATGAAGGACAGCGGGTAGGAAACAGCGAGGTGCATCCATGGGTGGTTTCATTCATTAGCCCTGACCATGCTTAGCAGCAGCCGGAAGGAGGCTTGGGCAGCTGTATCTGGCCAGATAACATTTTTTTTTTGTTTTTGTTTGTTTTGCAAAATAAAAACGGGACACTTTCTCCAGGATTGAGGTGTATTCTGGAGAGTTGTCTTTAGTTAGGGCTCTCAGATGTCTTCTCTGATGCTTTATGATCCTTGGGTCTTGACAGGGCTGCAGTAGGTCTTAGAAAACTCCCCTCTAGTGATTGCAAAGTACCCAACCTTGGCTCCTCGAACTTCACTGTTCTTGAAAAAGTTTTCTTCGTTTTTGATAGGGGGCTGTACACCTTCCTCAGGGGGCATGGAGCGCCGAAGGCTGGTTTAATTGACGTGGTCCTGCGTGACCTTTCTAGCTCTGGGCCATTTTCCCACTGTCTCAAGCCACAGGGTGTCCTTGCTCTTCCCTGCATCAGTCAGCACCCTCCTCCTCACCTTTCTTTGTGCCTGTGCGCCTTCCTCTGCCTGCAGTACCCAGCACCCTCCTCCTCACCTTTCGTTGTGCCTGTGCGCCTTCCTCTGCCTGCAGTACCGCTTCCCGGCCTTTTACCTCCCCACCCAGTTGGTCCTTCTGTGACACCCTTTCCGCCTCTGTTCACCCTGCTGGAGCTCCTCGTACTCTCTCTATTTTGGAAAGCTTTCTTAAAAGTTGTCCCTCTCCCCCACTGGGCTCGGGGCTTCTTGAGCACGTGGGGTACCCGTTGCCGAATGAATAAACAAATTATTTAAGTGCTGGAGGAATGGTAGCTACTGTTTTTCTGCTTTTCTGTAAGCAGCCCCTATTCTAAAGAGTCCTTCATCCCAGATGAACTTAAAAGACTTGATCCCATTCTTGTAAAATAATTGTATCCGGAGTAGGTGCTCTGACTCCTACTTTCAAACAAGCCCCTAGATCCATGGTCAGCTGATGAGTGGTTGTTCAAGAACATTTGGAATTTGCTGTGTTCTTTAAGGGACACTATGAAATATTAATACAATCTTTGTCATAGGAACTAAAAAAATAACTTACTATTGGCATGTACGATGAATGCAAGCAATATAAGATTGCAACCAAGGGCATGTCCATAAAAAAACAAAACCAAAATCCAAACCCTCCAACAAATCATAATTGGATTCCTCCAAATTTTTTATTAATGTTCACTTGCTGCTTACTTATTTTTCATTTGACCTGTGAGTCTGTCACCATTTTAACAGACACTGTTCTAACGGAAAGAATGGACATCGCTCCCTCATTCAGAGGCTGTATATTTGCTGCGGGGATGCTGACTTGTGTTGAGGACTGGGGGATGGTTCCGAAGAAGATCGAATTGAGAAGAAACATTTCTACTCCCTGTGTGCTCAGTTGACTCAAATTTCTCTGCTTGAAGCAGCCGCAAAGTGACTAGTATGCTGGGCCAGCCCTTGGCTAATGCCAGTTCTCAGATACAGAGTAGGATCTTGGTTTTGGAATGGCAGTGTGGCTGGCGTACCAGGGCAGAGTGATTCTCGCAATTGAGAGAATTCTTAAGATGCCACCGAACTGATTGCATCTCATTGGCAACAGCCTGTGACCCCAAACAAATGAAGTGGTGTTTTCCAGCACTCACTGTGCCATGGTGACACCCCAGGACTGACACCTGTGGACCTGCACACGGTGACGTCCTTCAGGTTCTCAGGCGGCACCTGGAGCACCTTTATCGGAATGGCCCGGATGCTTGTATAAAATGCAGTTCTGTTTGGCTTCCCGGAGCATCAGCCTGGGGACTGAGGGTCCCGGGTTCAAGGGCACGTACCTTGGTTGCAGGCTCCTCCCCGCCCCAGCCTTGGTCGGGGTGTGTGGGAGGCAACCAATCAATGAGTTTCTCTCACATCGATGTCTCTCTCTGTCTTCCCCTCTGTCTTCCCCTCTCTCTAAAAATCAATGGGAAAATATTCTCCAGTGAGGATTAAAAAAATAAAAATAAAATAAATAAAATACAGTTCTGTCAACAGCACTCGAGACTTAATGAATCAAACTCAACAGGGAGAGGGCTGAAAATGTATGTTTCCAAGATCGATCCTAGGGGACTTAGGGACCCCACAGATGTAAATGCTGGGGCTCCGGATTCAGACGGGCCTGAGTGTGCACACTGGCCACACTGTGTGATGCTGGGCAAGTTAATTCAGCTCGTAAAGACCTGTTTCCCTCATTTGAAAAATGGAGATAATTATAGTTGTGAGGAGTGAATGAGATAATCCATGGGAAGTATTTGGCACCGGGCCTGACACCGGCTATGTTCCCAGTAAGTGTCAGCTATTAATATATTTCATTGATTCTAGAAGCTCATGTTTTTTGCATATTAACATCTCTTAAATCAGTCTGCTTCTTAAAATTGATGGCATGTCATGGTCTCTACAACAATGGTGCATCTTATAATAGATGGTGCCTTCGGCTTGGTGAAATAGGGTATATGTGAGGGTTCCTGGGGTGCAGTGTTGATGATAAGGCCGCCTGGAGGGGGGCTGGAATTTGGAGATTCCTCAGGTCTGCCTAAGCTGTGTCCATCTCCCAGGGACCCGTGTGCACACAGAAGTAAGTCAAAGGAAGCTGAAAGAACAAGGTGGCAGGGTTGCCACTCTATGGAGGGGTATTCCAGGATTTGGGGTGCACTTGTTCAGTCTCCATTTTTTGGGGCCCTGCTCATGGTTTCTGTTGGGAGACTTCAAGTCGGGGCAACTTGAACTAGGGGGGCACGTGCTTTCCTTGTTCTGTCCTCTGAATCTCTGCTCTCCTTGTACGATTTCTCCTGGCCCACTTGGCGTCAACAAACTTCATTTCCCCACTTTGGGTCCCTTTTCAGGCAAGGACTTTGAGACCCGAACCCAGGGTGCAGAAGGAACCAACAATATCTCTAATACTGCATGACCCAAAGTGGCAATTCAGGCAGAAAGTCACCCCTCCTCCCGGAGACCCCCACTTCGCTCCCGGCTTTGGTCTGCCCAGCTGTGCAGTCAGATCGGGCTGGGTTTGGAAGGAAGATGGTGGTGGCGGAAGGTTGGCGTGTTGTCGTCGTTTTGAAGGTGATCTTATGCGAAGGAATCAGCGTAATGAGTGGTTTGCTGCCTTTGAAAAAGCACCATCTGGGTGTAGATTTCATATTTACTATTTTCAACCCTTTCAATTAGACCCCTGGGGTTTCCCAGGCCTGCCTGGGGGAGCCTCTCTCCAAGCTTCGCTTCCTTTCTTTCCCAGCCCTGGGACAAATGTTTGTTTTTCTCACATATTCATCACGGCCCAGGCCTTCAGAAAAGACCGGGGAGCCCGCACTGACATGGGAGCCTGGTGTCGGCTGGGGGAGTGTTTAGCTGAGAACAGAGCTTGGCAGGCTCACTTCCTGCCCCACGCCGGCAGTCACCATGGAAAGCCAGGGGGTTGGGGGATGCTTGGCACATTTGCCAGGCCTCCTGGAAGCCCTCAGTTTTGAGAAGGAAAGGGACTTTCTCATGGGTTTCCCGCTCCAGAGTATCAATCAGCCTCAGAGGAACACCAGCGAGGCACCAAGCGGTTTCCTAGCAGGACCAGTGACTACAAAGGCCCCTGGCTGCTTGGTGCCTTTTGTTCCTGCTGGCGCCTCGGTCAGAACGTTGGGGCTGCCCAAATGCCGCCTTTGCTTGCCTGGGTCTCTCTGTTCACCCTGGAAGTCAGGGAGGAGAGAGGAAGGAATGAGGTGCCCAGAGGAGCAGAGAGCCCCCGGTTCTGGAATCTTCTCTGTGGCCCCTCTCCCTCTTTCTTTGCATGATGAATGGCTTTTGGCAAATCTCAGAGCTTCTATTTCTTAACGTGTCAATGGGGACTGATCAGACCAATCTCGTGGGTTGTGAGCTTTAAGTGGGGGTGGCGATCTGGCACTTAGCTGGAGCTCTTTACATATTGTTCCCGCCTGCATTTCCCCTTCCCTCCTTCCCTGGAGGGCAGAATCCGTATTTAATGTCAGTTAAATATGATGTTTGAAGTGATAGTTGAAGCAGGGAAATGAGGGATGAGAACAGGAGGGAAAGAGTAATCTCACCCCCCCCATCACCTGTTCCTCCCCCAATTCATTTATACTTTGCATACATTTGTGGGTTATTGAACTTGCTTGAATCCAGCCTCTGATTCCGCCCCCCCCCCCCTCACGCCAGTCTGTTGTTTTGCTCAGCTGAACTGTGGGGAGTGGGCTGCAAGGACCCTCCCCAAAGTGAAGAGTTTTATCTGGCTGCCTGACAGCTGAGAGAAATAAATCCTGATTGACAGTGGGCAGGGTCTGAGCAGGGAGCTGGGAGGTCGGCACGATGTGAGGGAGCCTGTAGCAGGAGGCCGGTTCCCGCGAGTTAGCTCTGAGAGGCCTGTGGGTTTTCAGATAGATTTCATTCTGTATTGAAGAGTATCAGGCTGTACTGAAGGGCAGTCGCTCCAGGGCAGAGAGCAATCTGTTTAAAAATGACAACCCATCAGCCGGCCGGAATACACGGGATTTCCGCTAATGAGAGTAATTGAATATATAGCAATAGCTGTGCACTGTGAATGGCTCTTGGAAACCAGCAGCTTCTTACTATAATCTAAGGTGCAAAGGCTTTCTAATATGCAAAAGAATCTGAGTGTTAGGATAAAAAAGTCACATGAATCTCATTCATCATTTTATTAGCAGGTGGGTTTCTACACTGATGCTGAGATTTCATCAGGGGGCAAATCAGTTAAGCTGTTAAGGTGACGCAGAAGTAGGCACGGGCATCTTTGGTCTTCTTTGATGGGGAGCACGCTGCTCTGGGTCTGATTGCCAGGATAATTATTTTCTTTCCTGAAAATTATTGGCCGTAGATTCAGTCAAGTGCATTGATGTACTTTTAAAAATTTTTTATTGGATTTATCGGGTTGACATTGGTCTCTTAATTATCCACAGGATCTGAGGATTGGGACTACATGAGATACGTTTGTAATTGATATCTAGGTTTGTATATGTATAAAATATCTATTAATCTTTCCCAAAAGGATTCATTGATTTCAAATAAACATAGGGTTTGAGTATAGATTTGGGATGTGGGGAGCTGCAGTGAGGGACCTTGACCTTCGTGGTGTGTGGGTTTCATCTTTGTTTATTGAGTGTCATGAAAAGCAATTCCACGTTTTATCAAACTGAACTTGACACCTGCAAGCCAAGTTTTTGTGGGTATTGTTGTAATTACAAGACAATTCAAAATATAGGTTAAGACCCAAAACAGCAATAGAAGAAAATTAATCTATTCGGTGGCAATCAGAAACATTTGGGCTAAATATTCAAGTGGTCTGTTAGAGTGAAAGCAATACAGGTTGCAAATGAAACACTAAAAAAGAGTTCAAGGTAAAAAAAAAAATAAAGTAAAAAAAGTCAAAGAAGGCAAAATAAATATTTAACTCTTTAGGCACGTGGAAAACTTTGAAGGTAGGAAAGAAGTGGAATAATCATGAATGCAACTGTTCATAGATATAATGCTTATACATTAAAAACTAATTGTCTAAAAATCAAAACCAATTTAAAATGCCATCATCAAGCTGAAAAAAACACTTGCAGTAAAATTGACAAGACCACAATAAATAAGGAAAAGAAATCCAATTCAGCTTTAAATATAACATGGTAAAATTATATTAACAACTTAATAGTAGAAAAAGATAAAAACGTTCAATGAATGTAAAAAAATCTCCCTAGAAATCAAATAAATACATATTAAAACTACATGGAAATATTATATTTTCAGAAATATTTACAGGCACGAAAAATGTTTACAACATACTAAGTGAGAACGAAAAGATGAACATACTAGGTGCTCAATTTTATGATGATTGATTTTAAAATGAATGGAAAGAAATACAATAGAGGTTATTTTGAATTTCTTCTTTTAAAAACATATTTTTATTGATTTCAGAGAGAGAAAAACGATGATGAAAGAATCATTGATCAGCTCCCTCCTGCACGCCCCACACTCGGGATCGAGCCTGCAACTTGGGCATATGCCCTGACTGGGAATTGAACTGTGACCTCCTGGTTCATAGGTCAATGTTCAACCACTGAGCCATGCCAGCAGGCTGAATTTCTTCTTTAAGTGTTCTATGCAGATATGACTTTATGGAAGCTATTATGAACAGAGAACTTGAGCATGCTCAAGTGCATCCCTGTCCCTGTCTTCCGCAGGAAGGGCCCCTCCTGCATTATGGACAGCCTTCTTAAGTACAGACTGTCAGCAGCCTTACAGAGCTCTGAGCCAGTGGAGAACAAAGCAGGGTTGCCAAGCATCTACCACTGGTTTAAAGTGTGGTGCTTCATAACGGGGCTTTCTGGAGCCCTCTGGGCTCAGTGGGGGGCGGGGGGCAGGAGAGGGTGTCAGGATGCAGAGGGAGCCCCAGCCGGATCCCCACCTCCACCCCTCTCCTGACATCCTGTTTCTCCCCGCTTCCTCAGCTCCCCGCCTCACTCTTCCCCACATGCCCACCACTAGGCTCCATTTACTTCATCTGTAATAGATGAATATCTTTGAAAATCTTTATAAAAGTTGGGTTCCTGAGTTTTTCAGGGAGGATCTAGAGCTAAAACCTAACCGCGTTTCTCCTGGGCAGGAACCTAAAATGTCCCCACTTTGTGGGTGTCCACCCAGTGTTTGGCCACAACTTCTGAAAGTGGTTCATTTCTTCTCATTCCCTTCTTCTACAGCCCTGTTGGTGGAAAGTTCTTTCTTATAAGAAACATAAAACGACATACTTACTATTTTAAGTGGGAAAAGTTATAATGGGTTACTGGTCAGCTTCAGATGTCCAGCTGGCTTCCTAGGGCTGTTGTAGGATTAATGGTAACTGTAGGGGGTGGGCATGGAGAGTGGGGCTGGAGAAACTCAGGAACAGGACTGTGTCTCCTTGTTGACTAGACTTTTAATGGAGATCAAGACCGAATGCTGCTCCAGCCACCTGTGTTCTTTGAGACTGAGCCACTTCTCTCTATCCTGAAAGGTCTCTGTGTGTGGGAGATCCTAGGTGGTTCTTTCTCTTGTGACATAGCTTCCTGTGGCCTCAGACCTGGGCCTTGGGCCACCTCTCAGACATTCACAGGCAAAGGTTTCCTTTCTCCTCAAGCAAAGGACCACACTCCAGGGGCCAGGGTGGGTAAGGCCAGTAGAAATGATGATGGGTATTTACTGGGGTCTTGGTGTTTTTCTTGGATCCTCCTGGATAAGGAATGCAGCTGATAGGGGATGGGTAAGAGGAGATGAGCGTTGCCACATTTGTCTATTTCTGCAGTCTCGTGGCTTTAGAAATTGGACTTGTAAAGTCCTGCCAGGACATTCATTCGGAAAGTCAGGAAGAGCAGGAACAGGCCTGGCTGGCTGGCCGGGGAGCCAGGTTCCCATGGGCTCTCGAACACGGGCCAGTAAACAATGCCGGCAGACACCTGGCCTCCCGGGGCAGCAGGCTTATTGTGTAGCCCGTGTGGGTGGCGGTGTGCTGTGAGAAGCAGCAGCTGTGGTGTGCGCGCATGGTATGCTTTCCCTTGCCAGCTCTGAGTCATCGCTTGAAACCATCCAAGGCTACCCAGGGATACAAAAGGCCCAGACCATGGCGAGGTCCGTCCAAGTCATTGCCACCAGCTGAGACGCTATGAATTGTAACGCAGGGAGAGACTGTGGGAGGCCTCGCTGGTGCCAGCCCGGGGGTCACCTGTCAGGCTCGGCATTAGCAGACATGTCACATTCTAGGAGCACATGCGCTCAGCACTTGGGGTGGAGTCTAACTTGATTTGTGAGATGAAGATTGCAAGCCCAAGCTCAGACTTCAAAGCAAGACAAAGAAGCATCATTGCAGCTTTGGTTGACCCCCCACAGTCTGTGTGTTGTGTCTACCCTGCTTCAGAGGCTTGGCTTCACGAGTGATGACTCCACATCTGATGTCTGGATAAAGCCCTGAGCTGCCCCCAGATGCATTCTGGCCAGCCCTGCTCGCAGCGTCCCAGCCAAATTTGTAGGGAGGCTTTGCTTGGCAGTGATTTCCAACAGTTCAGGGCCTATCAGGACAGTACTGAAGCCGAAGGTTCTGAGGGTTTGTTAGGTCCAGGCACAGGGTGAACCTTCCCAAGAAGGACAGATGGTGTGGTGAGGAGACACAGACTGTGTGAGTTCAAATCCTGGCTCTGCAGTCTAGCACTGGGTGCTGGTGGGCATGCCATCCAACCTTGACATGCTGCTGTGTCCTTGTCTGTGCAGTGTGTGTGTGTGTGTGTGTGTGTGTGTGTGTGTGTGTGTGTGTGTGTGTGATAGGCATAACCACCTCAGAGAGTTGTTACGAGGCTTAAATAAAAATAAACATCTGGCCCTAGCTGGTTTGGCTCTGTGATTAGAGCTCTGTGATTAGAGCATCAGCCCATGGACTGAAGGATCACGGGTTCGATTCCGGTCAAGGGCATGTATCTCAGTTGCAGGCTTGATCCCCGGCCTGTGCATGAGGCAACCAATCAATGTGTCTCTCTCACATCGATGTTTCTGTCTCTCCCTTCCACTCTCTAAAAATCAATGGAAAAATATCCTCGGGTGAGGATTATAAAAAAATAAAACAAAAAGATAAACATGTGGAATGCTCAGAAAAGCGATCACAGTGTCAGGAATACTAAATGTTTTAGTCCCTCATTCCAGTGACTATGTGAGTGAGCACCAGAGCGGTGACTCTCATGTGAGTGCGAGGCTGAGATGTGGGTGCGTATTCCCTGACCCTTAGTCGGGGATCTTGTAAGTGCCTGGACCACAGTCGAAACCTGGGCAGTCTGACACTGCGTGCATGTGCTCTGGGGCTTAACTGAATGGAACTGACTTAATGTCACTCTTTCCATTACGATTGATGCTTAAACAGTGTTTCTTACTATAATCTAAGACCGTTGTCACTTACCTTGCACTGAGTGCATTAAAAGAAGAAGCCTGTTTAGAATTACTTATCTCATATTGTATTCTCTTGGAGTTGAGTAACATTTGACCTCAACATTTCCTACCTCTGGTACAGAGGGTTTGAATTCACCAGTCTTGAACACGGTCACCTTTCCCCATTCACCGCCACCTCGCCTACCCCTCCACCGTTCATCACTTAAATCTGCTTGCTCGGTAGCTCGGGTACCCATTCCCATGGAAATGCAGCAGGGAGCGGTCACAGGCAGGTAGCGTGGATTTGGCTTGCCGCCTGCTTTCCATCTGGTTCAACCTGATTTCGTCTGGCTTGGGGAAGAAGGCTGGGCCTTGTTTATTTTATTGTGGGGTTGGTCTTCCCTCTAGGGCTTTCCCCTCTAATATCAAGACTTTCTGTTGTGTTTCTGTGCAACTGAGCTCTCTGCGTCAGACCCAACTCATCACACCGCGGGCTGACGGTGCGCACCTAGGCAGGCTCCTCACCGTGCGGCCACAAGTTCTCGGACATGCAAGCCTTTGTAGCTCCATTGCTGACTGCCTTTATGGTGACATATGGGAGTATGTTAGGATCTCCAGGGTCTGCTCCAAAGCTACTTCATCTGGAAGCACAGATGAGGGCTAGTTTTCTAACACATATATATATGCTCTTGCAAATGTCCCCAGTCGCATCTTATTTATAGATCCTTCCTTCTGTAGATGGAAAATCAATGTTTGGTTTTGGCTGCATTCACAGAGTTGCTAGGCACCCCGAATTAATGAAACCTGCCTGTCCCGCATAGAGCCGCCTGGCCAGCAGTCAGGGTGGGAAGTCCTGGACGACGATGGGCGAGCGGGCAGATGGGAGAAGGCAAAGCACACCGGCCTCAGAGTCCTGGGTTCTCGGTCAGTGCCAGTCAGCCTGTCAGACGTGCGTGCTCGACGAGGTCCCTTCACTGGTGGGGTCGTGGATGTGCATGACCCTTTCCAGCTGTGAGAGGGAAAGTCCTGTCCAGCTGTAAAACGTCATGATTCTAGGATTTGGGAAGAACCACACTTCCTGGTTTATTCTGGAAGCAGGGTCCCTGGCTTTGGGGCCAGAACTGGGTCATGATCCAGCTGAGCCTCTCTCTGACTGTGGCTCTGCACTCTTGATCCGTCATCTCTCGAGAGGGGATGCTGCTGCCCAATTTGCACAATTGTCAGAGGAGCAGTGCCCACGGCAGGTGCCCAGTGCGCCGAGGTCCCCGCTCCAGCATGGTGCCCGCCAGCAGCTCCTTCATACCCGAGATGCCCAGCAGCTCAGCGGCAGAGTGGCCACTAGTGACAGAGACGAAGGCAGCTTTCGAAAGAAAAAGAAGAGATTGTTCTCAGCACCTTCCCATGGGGCTCCTTAATCCTAGTTGGCCCCTTGCTCCACGTGTGCAGTTGCTGAGTAGTGCCCCGGGCGGAGCCGGGACTGGGGCACAGTGAGGGCTTTGTTTTCGTCTTGTCAATTTCAACACAGGTTGGAAGGAACAAAACCCCGATTCATGTGAGGGATGCCCCACATCTGATTCCCTGCGCCCAGCCAAGGGGGAGCCCGCTGGCAGTCCCGGGCGTGGATGGTGAGCCGGGCAGCTCAGCGCTAAAAGGACCCGAGGCTGCTAAGAGGTGTGGAAGGAGGCCCAGTGTCTGTGTCCCAGGGAAATGCCCAGAAAGCTCATTCTCGAATAGGCCTAAATGAAGCGTCCATTTCCTTGAACAAATCATACCATCTCAGCCTTAACTTGCTCTGTGTGTGTGTGTAAGTGAGAAGGTCTCTCTCATTATCTTCAAGCTCCCTTTGGCACTGGAACTCTCAGAATTAGTAAAAACACATCTGATTTTCAGGGCAAGTTTTTTCCTTGCTCGCCCTTTCTCTTTGCCTTCTCCTCTGTAACTCAGACCCTCTGAACATCTTCCCTCTGACCCCGCTTCCTCTCTGATACTCTGTTTCAAGGCCGGGGGGATTATCATAGCCGAAGCCTCCCAGGAAAACCAGTCGGACTCTCGAGGATAATAAACCAGCCGGCAAGAGGTGAAAGGTGTGTAATTGCTGTGCTTTGTGTCGACTCTTAAAGCCGCATGTTTTAACCATCTCGTGATGGCAGGGATTTTTCTGGGGTTTTTTTTGAGAGGTCGATGTAATGCTCTCATCTTTTCTCCCCCCTCCCCAGAAAAATATAAGGGGGATTCATTTTCTTCGGGATTAACGAAATCTTTCTTCTTCTTTTATGTTGGCAACATGAGGTCTTAGCAGATCTCTGATCATGTGCTGAATAAAAAATATAGCTTTACAATGGAGCGCGGAGACGGGGGCCTTGAACCCAATTTGGATTAGGTGCACAGCAGCAGGCACTCCGTAGCTAGTGGTGGTGGTGGTGGGGTTTGGAGTGCTGGAGCCCCTGGGACTGAGCCCCGCACCCCCGGATTCTTCCACCCTGATCTGCGGCCAGTCTCCTGGAGGCCGAGCCCACAATCAGATGCTCTGAGCAGCAGGCTGGCATCAAGCTGTCAGCCAAGTGGGTAAGAGGCACCACCATGCAAAAGCCGACCTGTGGAGCTGGGAAACGTTCGAAAATTGGGATGTTGCTTAAAGCATTTACCGTCTTCAAGTTTCAGCCTCTCTGTCTATACGTTTGGCTCATTTGTATCGCAGGGCCTCACCAGCCTGGAGGTACAGAGGGGTCATAATGACTGCCAGTGGGCTGGGGTTTTCACCAAAACCCTGAGAGAGGGGAACTGATCAGGTAGAAGAGGAGGGAGGTGCAGGTGGGGGACAGAGGGCCTGTCATCTCTCTGAGAGCCAGTATTTCTCGACCACTAGGAGCTCTCTGAGTCAGAATTATTCGAGGTAATAGTGTAAGATTATCTGGGTGCTGGTTAAAACCATGCCCATGACAGGTAATAAGGCATCACATGGAGATGCAGACTTCTGCCTTGTGGGGACATTTGTGAGGTCAAAGGGCAGGGGTCAGGAACATCGAAGGTGGTGATGCCAGCTGTTCCCGGGTGTCCTCTTAGTCTCTCCTTTCTTCACCTCCAGTTCTGCTTTCTGTCTTACACTCTGAACGGAATCTTAGCAGATTGCTTTGCTCACCTGCTCTGACACCTTGATCACTCCCAGCAGAATATCAAAGTCCCTTGACCTCTAACCAGATTCTCCCGACTTGGGCCCAAGCGGACAGTCTCTTCCATATAATCACCGTGTTGGGCAAAACTAATTCTGACTATTGCCCTTGTACTATTTAACATTTTCTTCTTCACGTCTCTGTGTTTTCTCCTCTACGTAGCATAGTTAAATGATGATTAAATGTGTTCATCCAGGGAACGTGCTCAGGGCAATGCCTGGCTCCTGGTAAATGCTCCATGTGTGTTAAAAGTGATTTCTGATATCTTTGCAACATTTTTATTTGCAAAGATCTACCCCTGACTTCTGCCTTCATTGGCCAGCAGATGCAAAAATAGTTTCTCTGAATGGATGTAGATTGTGGGTGAGCAGATCTATTTCATTCTGAAATCCCGGGGAAATAATTTGTCAGTTCAGTTCATTCCACCGACGTTTACCTGGTGTCTTCTTCAGTGCTCAGTGTGCTGTATGCATGCCCATGTTGGTGGGCAGTTAGATGTGAATGCTCAAATGGTCTCCATACTTGCCCTTCAAGACTGAATAAAAGTTTTACTTTTTGCCTGGCTGGCGTAGCTCGGTTGAGTGTTGACCTATGAACCGGGAGGTCATGATTCAATTCCTGGGTTGTGGGCTGGATCCCTAATGTGGTATGTACAGGAGGCAGCCAATCAATGATTAGCTCATCGTTGATGCTTTTCTCTCTCTCTCTCCCTCTCCCTCCCTCCCTCTCTCTCTCCCTCTTCCTCTCCCCCTCCTTCTCCCCCCCCCCTGAAATCAAGAAAAAATATTTTTTTCAAAGTTTCACTTCTTCCCCAATAGTTCCAAGGAACTCCAGCTGTGATTGTGTGTGTATGTGTGAGTGTGGATGTCTGTGTGTATGAAAGCCTGTGAGGGAGTGTGAGTACGTGTAAGGCAGTGGAAGGAGGAGGTGATGAAGAGGTGGGCAGGCCACTCGCACTGTCCCGGTGCCTGCGATTAGCCCCAATATGGCATACGTTGTCTCACTCACCACCTTCAGCTATGCTGCTCGGAGGACACTGTAATCTGTATTATTCAGATGTAGAAAGAGGATCCAGAGAGACTACGTATCCGCCCAAGGTCACTCTGTGAGCGGCAGAGCTGAGCCTTGACCCCAGGCCAGTCACTCGGGGACCGTCTCACCAGAGCAAGCTGCACACTGAGCAGGGCATGTTTCAGGGTAACGGAGCTGGGAGAGTTCAGACGGGGGTGCTGAGCTGTTCCCTCTGCAAAGTCCTGTAGAAGGAAGCAGGCAGGAAGCTGCCAGGGGTCTCTGGGGCCGGAGCCTGCCCAGCTGACATCTTAGGCGAGCACTCCTGGGAAAAGCACGCTGTGGGAGGAAGTTCAGGGAGAGAGAGAGCCTTCCTGCAACGTAGATGGGACCTTCTTGGTGGGTGACAGTGTTCGGGAAAGGCGAGGCCTTTCCACTTGGCACTGAGAGCTGCTGGCCCGGAGGACACTTGACTGGGTGCATCCGAGGTGGCTCCCTTCCCCAGCCTCCGACAGCCAGACTCAGGATGGAAGGCCCCCAGCCCGGGCCAGGACACAGGCCAAGAAAGTGAAAAAAGGCACCGATTGTAAAGTGTAAAGAAAACCCTCTTCACCCCTTTACTTCTGAAACCCCAGTATCCATGACAACGGGGCCAAGTGAGGAAAATGGCTGTCTCCTGTCCTCCTCATTGTTTAACTTGCAGTTGCTACAGCAACTGCGTCTCCTGGGCCGGCCAGATCCGCTGGGCGCTTTCTTCTTTCTCAGTCCCCTTCATGGCGGGCCCTCCTCAGTGCCAGCATCGCTTTGTCTTTCCTGGGAGAGTCTGTGAGAACCGGGATGGCACCGTGTCAGGCTCTTGGTGCTGTTGGAAGCCTTTGCGATGGGAGAAGTCGCCGGAACAAAGGGGCAGCCGAACAAAAAGCCCCGCACTGCTTCACCCCTGCCTCTCAGGGTCTTTATCATCTTCAACCTAGGGATTTGGGAGTGTCTGGCTCTGCCTTTCCCAGGGAGGGTTTGGCACAGACACCCAGCGGGTCTAGGAAACTGGCCACACAGCAAGCTCAGCAGACAGAACCGCTCAGGGAGGCAGCTTTCTTACCTGAGCTTACGGCTTCTCTTCTTTCTTCTCCTGTCCCTGTTCCCCTTTCCTTCCCCCCCCCCCCCCCGCCCCACTCTCATTTCCCCCACCCCACCCCACTCTCGCCTTCCCTCCCTCCCTCCCTCCCTTCCAGTTTTCTCTTTATTTTCTTTCTTTCTAGACTCAATTGTTAGTGCCTGCCTTTATTCCTAATTGTTCTTTTGTGTTTTGGTTTGTGGCGATACCTATAGCGAAGGTTTGGAAATGAGCTCCTGTCACTGCAAACACCTTCAGGTTAGGAGGGTGTTCCTCTCTCATCACTTTGGGAACTGTTGCCTGCATTCCCTTAGAAACGCCTGCACTTGGCTGGCAGTGCCCGAGGGGGCTGGGGGGGGGGCGCGCAGGATGCACACCGTTCCTGCAGCAGAGGCCCCTGCGCACATGGCACCTTGCATCCTGCCTCCCAGACTCTCTCGCAGCCGCAGCACTGAGAGGCGGGAGGCCGGCCGCGAAGTTAATAACTCCCAGCCCTGCAGCCCCCGTGCACGTTTCCACGCCAGAATCTGGACAGTGTTACCCCGACAATTCAGTCCCTGCCAGAAAGCTATCGTCTCCCTAAAGGTTGTCTGTCTGCTTCTTTTCCTTTTCTGGGCCAAAGGGACTTTCAGGAATTTTTTAAAAAATAATAAATACAGTTTATGCTCCAAATGGGAACACCTGTATCTCTTATCAAAACAAAGTTAAAAAAAAGAACCCAACCAAACCCCAAAACCTATGAATTGTCTTCCCCAAGATTCTGCATCTGCCATGCCCCCTCCTCTACCCCCCCCCCACCTCTTCCAGATGTGAAGTACAACCCAAGTGAGGTGCTCCAACTGGAAGCAGTTCCTGCCCAGTCCCCCCCCCCCCGCCTCCTCCCCCCCCCCCCCCCCCCCCAGTCAGCAGGGAGGAAGTGGGACCTGGGGTTGTCATCGGTTGTTACCAGAAACAGAAGGGTCTTACGTTGTGATTTGCTATCCTGCTTTTCCTGTCTCGCCTTCTCCTCTCCCCCCGCATCTTGAATTTGAGGGCTTTGGATTTCGGACTTAAGGGGCTGCCTTCAGGGGACCAGGAGAAGTTTAGGGGCGCTCTCCCTGGGTTGCATCTGTAACTGTAGCTCACGGCATCACCCATGAAAACAGTAACTGCTCCCAGTGCCTCCCCAGCCAGGCCCACGCCAGCCCAGTGTGACTCTGGAGTCCAGATCCATGTGTGGGTTTCTTCAAGTTTCCCTGGAAGTGCTCTGAAACCCCAAACATCTACCCCCCCCCCATGATCTGAGGAGGGGACAGGCAGTGTTTGAGGAGCTCAATGAAGGTGACATTTATTCTAGATTCTTCTCTCTTCTCTGTAGCCCATTCAGCACATGTTCAATGATATGAGAGTCTAAGGAAATGGGGAGGAGATAACTTCAAATCAAGAGAAAACTGAACGAACGTGGCTTGTCTTTAAAATAAGGGAGCAGAGGTGCCCTGAGTGGGTGACGTTTCGTGAGGCTCCCCCCTGATGTCTGAGCACGGGGGCTGAACCAGGGTGATTGCCTTTCTGCTTTCAAAAACCTCGATCCTCTGCTGCAAAGAAAAGGGTTCAAGGCACATTTCCCCCCATAACACAAACCTCAGGCCACTTCCCTGTTTGTGAGGATGTGTTTTCCTGGACGCTACGGCGATTGAATATTGATTGATTTGGTTAAAAATGGAGGATATCGCCCTCTCCGCTTAAACATTGCCGTTCATCTTCCCTTCGGTTCTCCACATAATTTTTTTACATTTCCTGGAAATCAATCGAATTGACAATGGCATGCACGTACACGGTTTATTGAATTTCATCTAAAGAATAAATAATAACAAGAAAAATGGTTTGGTCCCATAACCAAGCAAATCGATTTTTGGATATTCAGTTGGGGAGAACGTAAACTAATTGTTTAACCTCACGTGGTGAAAATACTCTGTTTTGCCAGCACAGTGATAGGAAAGAACACATCTCCATTTGACAATTGAAAACACTGAGAATAACTTAATAACACTTCCACAGTGACTGCTTGAGATCTACATGTCCTTGTAGGTAGCCATGACTCTCGTAACAATTAAGTTCCAATAACAGGCCTATTTCTGAGAATAAAAATGGACAAATTATAGAAGTATATTTTCTGTTATATAGTTAATTGGTTAATTAAAATAGTGCTTTATCCTTTAAGCATTTTTTTTAATGGATTTTTAGAGAGAAAGGAACAGAGAGGGATAGAGAAATAGAAACATTGATGAGAGAGAAGCATCAATTGGGGCTGCCTCCTGCACGCCCCCTACTGGGGATTGAGCCGGCAACCCAGGCATGTGCCCCGACTGGGAATTGGACCTGCGACCTCTTGGTTCCTGGGTCGAAACGCAACAGCTGAGCCACACTGGCCAGGCAAATAATGCTTTGTCTTTTGATCACAGAAATAAACCCCTGAAATTTCTGACTCATCTGGGGGAGAGAAGGTTCTTCTTTGATCTTAAGCGAGAGCAAAGGAAAGCTGGTCTTCCGCTCCCCAGATTCAAACCACAGAGATGGTGACTGGCAGCTCCCTCTGCACCATGGGGAGAACCCGCCTTAAAAAGGAGCCAGCAGTATAGACAGCAGAGCGGAGAATCCTCTGTGGCAGGATTTCTCAACGTTGGCACCGTTGATATTTAAGGCTAGATGATTCTTTGTTGTGCAGCCCGCCCGGTGCATTATGGGATATTCAGCAGCATCCCTGGCCTCTGGGATTGACTGCTTGGGCCAGACATCTCACTGGGGAAGAAATGGATCCTGACAGTCAGTGTTCCTTACAGAGTCGCCGGACCAGCAGTATCAGTATCGCCTGGGAACAGGTCCAGGCCAGACCTACTGAACCAGACACTCTGGGGTTTGACCCAGCAAATCTGTGCTTTAACTTTGCAAGAAAAAACCAGTTAAGGTAATAGCTGAGCGACTTCAAGCTTTCCCAAAAAGGGAGGCTGGGGAGGCATGGCTGGGCATGGGAAGCTGTGCTCTTTTGGGCGGATGGGCAGTGTCTGAAGGCCACGTATTTTTGTTTTGTTTTGTTTTTGCAGAGAGCGCCTGGTGGGCCCAGGTATTCTAATACATTTTGGAGCAACCCGCATTTTAAATGGTTCCGTTTCCCCATTGGGACGGTGCAGGAAGCTTAATGTAACTTCAGAGGCACCATGGGGCTGTGGTGTGTGTCAGAGGAAGAAGATCTCAATGCAGAGGCCCATTTAGATCCGTGGATATTTCTCATTTGAGTGGATGAGCTCATAAAACATAAAAGGCTGGCCTGCAGATGGGTTTCGCGCATTGGATGCACCAGCTGTAGGAGAGGAATACAGTAAGACCCTCTGGCCTTGGGCACAGTTGAAAAGCAGGGAGAGCTGCCTTTGGGGGCTTGTTTCTGATTTTTGCTTCTCCCGTCTGCTGACCCCTTGTAGGTTTCCTGTGAGCTTTGTACCTCCCTCCCCCGGTATTGAATCACCTCTTACAGACCTTCAACAAAACTTGGTTTTTTTGTCCTAGTCGGTTGCTCAGTGGTTAGAGCATTGGCCCACACACTGAAGGGTCATGGGTTCGATTCTGGTTAAGGGCATGGGTTACAGGCTTGATCTTGGCCCTGGTCTGGGTATGTGTGGGAGGCAACCAGTCGATGTGTCTCTTTCACATCAATGTGTCTTTCTCTCCCCTCCCTCCCTCCCTCCCTCCCTCCCTCCCTCCCTCCCTCCCTCCCTCCCTCCCTCCCTCTCTCTCTCTCCCTCCTTCTCTCCCTTCCTCCTCCTCCCTCCCTTCAGTCTCTCTAAACGTCCATGGAAAAATATCCTTGGATGAGGATTAAAAAAACTCTTAAAAAAACAAAACAAGACAAAAAGAGAAAACTTGTTCTTTTCTATGTGAACCATTGAGGCCCTGTCCTCTGCCAGGTGGCACTGGATTAGACCAGCCACTCCTCAGTTTTGTTGTAAGTCAGGCAGGTTGTTCGACTCTCACATGGTCCTCGCTTCTCTTCAGAAATGAAGTCACTACAGCATGGCGCCAGTGGTGGGAATCTCGGGCTGCAGGGGGCCTGTGGGCCATATTCTTCCCATCTGAGTCGGTTAGAATGGAGGCTGCTAACTGGTCAGGTTTCTCTTACAAGTGCTTCGTTTGTATGTCTAAGATTTGAAAGCGAGAGAGAGAGAGAGAGAGAGAGAGAGAGAGAGAGAGAGAGAGAGTGTGTGTGTGTGTGTGTGTGTGTGTGTAGCAGGGGTCCTGGATGGCGGGAGGCACGTAGCTGCTCTCTGCACAATCTAAGGAGACTGGCCGCCTTCAGGCGAGATGTCTGGGGAGAAGTTGTCTCTTTCAAGATAGTGGACAGCTGCTCAGATCAAGCTCTTCTCCATCATTTCATTCCCCCCCACCCCCGTGCATTCTGTTGGTTTGTTAAGCATCATTCCTTTCGAATTGCTTCTGCTTCATTAAAAAGAAGATGCTCACAATTACGCAGGCCCACAGCTCTTCGGTCCTGTTCTGAGCTTTTCCTCCCAGCAAGCACCGGGCTGCAGGTGAAGCTGTGCAGCTGGCAAGACGCGGGCGGGAGCATGGCTCAGGGCCGGAGCCAGCCTGCCTTCATCCCAACTCCTGAATCAACTTGAGGAAAGATTCTTTGTGTGTCGTGTGAGCCCCACCTCTGCCTGTGCCTCTCCAGCACAGAGAATAGAAGGGCGCACACGATGAGCTGCTCCGAAGGGCGGATTCTAATTTCCCTCTGTGAAGGCGGCCCTGAATGCAAAGACGCGTTATTACTCCATCCAATTTAAGACTCTGTCCGCTGATGAATGGGCAAGCACCTAATTTCACCTTCGGAGGCCGATGGGGAGCTCTTTGTGCTGAAAGAAAGCCGAGGAGAAAAGAGGATCCTGCAGGATAATTGGATGGAAATCCCTTTAAGGGGCCAGAAAACGGCTCCCGTCCCAAAGGGCTGAAACGAGGTCAAAATATATTTGTTAAAAGTGTGGGGCATGAAAGCCTTCATTATTTCTTTGGAAAGCCAAGCCTTTTAAAGACTTTAAACAAAAGCTCCAAGAGGGTGGAAGCTGCGAGAAATTGTCCGTGGCTTTAGAAAAGGTGGAGGCCGCAAGGAAAGCAATTACTGGGGAACAATGCTGTATTAATGGGGATTATTCTCCCAGATGGGGGCACCTGTGCTGGGCTTGGGGGTGAGGTGTAGTAAACGATGGGCTGGCGGTCTCCCTGGAAGCGGGAGGGACAGAGGGTGGCGTCAGCCTGGCTGTGGCCGGGAGGGAGCTGGGCTTGCTGACTGAGGAGGCAAAGAAATAGTCCTTCTGTCCGAAGGGAAACCTCATTTCTCTTGCAGCAGAAGGTGAGCTGTTAGAGAGCTCTCTGCATTAGACACAGGTGTGTTCTTATCTCCAGTCCCTCTCTTTCTGGCGTGATGGCCCTAGACACACACTTGACCCCATCGTCCTCATTTGAAAAATGTGGGAAGTGAGGCCTGGCGGTGCCGGGCCGTGCACAGTAGGTGCGCTGGCAGGGTCAGCCCTCTGGTGCGTGCCTCCCTCTGCTTGGTTTGGGGGTCCTTGCAGGGGCTGTGGCGGCGCCCTTCTGAAGGAGCAGGAGGCCTCTTTGAAAAGGCCTGCCCTAGCGGCATACACGGCATCACAGAAGTCACAGGGATGGAGGGCATGCTTGCCGGTCTTGGCCTTGAACCCGTTTGTTGTGTGTCAGGGCACAGCGGTTGCTCCTCGTGTACAAAGACAGGTGACTCGGTCCCTTCTCTTCCAGGGACATTCCCAACCAGGCAAGGGGCGAGGCAGGCAGAGGAGGAGCAGGGCGGGAGAGGCGGCAAGACGGGGCATGTGAAGTGGTTGCCGGGGAGGCAGAAGAAAGACTTCCATGCTAACATTGTTTTCAAATAACTGCAGTTACCAAGAAAGAAACCACAAGTGATGGCAGCACATTGTTGAGTGCCCGAGAGTCAGAAATGCATGTAATAAGCCAAGAAAGGCAGCTGAGTCCAGGAGAGAGGGTGGGAGGGGCGGGGGATGAATGAATGAATGAATGAATGTGGGCGGGGACATAGTTGGTATGCTGCGGAAGTATCCACCTTCCCTTATCTTAGACCAAAGTATTTTGTATCTTTTGCTTTTCTCTTCCACTTTTGGGGAAAAGCTATAATGGGACCTCCCCAAAATATGTACACACACACTTTGAATAATTATAAAGGCAGTGTTTAATAAAATACATTTCATTTTCAAAATTGAGCTATCAGCTGTTAAAGTGTGTTTACATTTTTTAGGGACACCCTGTATAGTACATAATTACAGAACAAAAACCAGTGGCTTATGTTTCATAATTTACACAGGTGATATATTGCTGTTTTGATCATTTTAAAATATATATATATATATTTTTTTTTATTGATTTCAGAGTGGAAGGGAGAGCGAGAGAGAGAGAAACATCAGTGATGAGAGAGAATCATGGATCGGCTGCCTCCTGCACACCTCACACTGGGGATCAAGCCTGCTACCCGGGCATGTGCCCTGACCAGGAATCCAAGTGTGACCTCCTGGTTCATAGGTCAACGCGCAACCACTGAGTTACGCTGGCTGGGCTGTTTTGATCATTCTTTTACCTGCCCAACAGTTGTGATTTTTACCTTAATGAAATCTGGGGGAGAGGAACACTTGCTTTTTCAACCCTCCTCCATCTACCTAAGCTTATAGTTCCTGGGCTCAGAGGACCAGGACTGCTTGTCAGGTTCGAGTGGCTCAGCCTCTGAGTTACGGATTGTGCAGCCTGACTTGGGCCTGGTGGACACTCAGGACCCGCACATCCCCCTCCCCCTGGCAGTCCTCTCTCTCTGCATGGCTGCCTCTGACCAGGACAGGAAGCGCTTGGCATGGAGCAGAGAGCCCTGCGCCACCTTCCCCTGGACCCGGAGCAGGCCAGGAAGAGGAGGCAGACACCATGGCTGTACCATAAAATCCTAGGAACGCTCCGGCTGCACTGCAAGCCTGGGAATCCCTGGCGTGACAGTGTCTAGAAAATTCCTGGCTTATGCTCCTAATACCCGTCTATAAAAATAACAGTCCAACCGGATGAGATCATGGGGACATCGCGCGGGGCCATATGCCGTGGGCCCAGTTGGTGCTGACTGACGTGTGGAGGCTTCCATTCTGGGACTGGTTGGTTTGGGAAGGAGAAGAAATCAGAAGGTGGGGGTGGGGCTGGGTAGAGCGAGACCGAGAACGGGGAAGGGGATGAATGAGCTTGTCTCAGCAGAGGAGAAGCCCATCAAGTCCCGCCTGGTGGGGAAGGGGTGTAACTACCACGTCCTGGGCTCTACCGCGGGCCGGAGAACAGTGTCTCGTCTCCTTCCACCTCCTGCACCATGTGAGGTGGAAAGTGTTCAGTCCCATTTGCCACAGGAGGGAACCGTGTCTGACGCATAGCGTCTGAGACTCTCAGTATCTGAGCGAAGGCCATGGGGTGGAGACAGGATCAGCCCCGGGACTTCCTGACCCCAAGGCCGGCCCGCATCATGGCTGTGAGGCTGCAAGGTACTCACTTCAGGAGGAAGTCGGGTTCCTGCGAGTGAAAGCCTCCAGCTGGAGTTCGATGGCTGTGGGGAACGGCCGAGCTGACCGCAGTGTGCGGACTGAGCCGTTGTTTCAGGAGCCTGTGGCTGAAGACCTCTCTCTCCTTTCCAGGCGCCAGTGATCGGCCATGTGGGATGGGCCGTATGAACAGACATGGTTGCTGCTGGGCCAGGATGCCCGGTCAGCCTCTTAGAAAACACCCGAGGCTCTTCAGGTGTCAATTGTGTCAAGACTTTAAAAACCTTGGATAACGGCACTCTGAAGTTGGAAACAAAGATCTTTCCCTCTCTTCACTGGAAGTGGCTCCCATTTTTAAAAAACAAAATTAAATGTTCCATAACAACTGTACTGAGATATAATTCACATGCCATGCAATTCTCCCAGTGAAGGTGTAGAATTCAATGGTTTTTAGTTTATTTGTAGAGGTGATGGTCCACCAGTTACAATTTATGAACATTCTATTTCCCTAACAAAATTACATCTTTAAAATATTTTTTAATTTAAAAACGTTTTTCAATTACAATTTATGTTTGATATTATTTTTTATTACTTTTAGGTGTACAGTATAGTGATAGACAATCATGTTCCCTCTGGTATTTCCAGAACTCACCTGGCACCATGCAAAGTACAGCATAGAAAATATAGTCAATAATATTGTATAAATGTAATTATTAATCAGAGAAAAGAAATTAACATTAAACAAAATTCCAAAAAAAGAGGCTCTCTCATGATTCTACTGCCTCAGTTTAGCTTTTTATATTGTTGCCACACTATATACTACAGACACAGAGCAAGAGTTAGTCAACTTGTATATGTTTTTACGTCTGCTTTCTCACGTGACATTTCCAGTGTTGTTACTTCATAGTTTTAATGGCCCACGATATTCTCTCATGTTGATGTGCAATGATTGTCTAACTCACCCTCTTTAGCTGAACCATTAGGGGTTTTCTATCGTAAATAATGTTGCAGCGAACATCTTTGCACATAAAGCTTGATTTCCCTTGGCGAATATATTTCTTGGGTTGTAGTCCCAAGAGTGGGATTACTGGGTCAAAGGGTAGGGACATTTTATGTCCCTTTCTCCCTTCTCCCATGTTTATTCCCAAAGAGGTGACACTGTTTTACAGAATTTTAAAAAAGGCACATATTTGTACATACACACACACACACACACATTATACATAAAAAGTCACTTCATGTTACCAAGGTTTTGGGTTCATTATGTAAATCAGAGAGAGGCAAATCCGTGAGCTCAAACAGCATGCATTTCTGAGAGCCAAGAAAGATTGCCCTTTATATATCCCACCTGGTGACTCAAATAACTTCACCATTTCCCGCAGAAAATTATTCCCATGGAAAACGATTCCTCAACCTCCTGACCTTTTATTGGCTGCTGTCAGCCGGGGGCAGCACTTCGTTTCCAGCTGTTCTTAAAGCCCCTTCTCCGGCGTTTAACCCTTGGAGGCTCACAGACATGAATAGGGCTGGGGGAGGGCCGGGGGATGTCGGGGGAGGGGTGGGGGTGGGGATGGCGGGGGGGGGTGGGTGGGGGGGGAGGGGGTACAGAACCTGTATTTCTGTACCGCAGCGCCTTCAGTTCAGATGAGCCAAGTACTGGCTGAAATAAATGAGAACAGCGCCCACTTGTTCTGTTGTTAAACATGAAACATTTATTCTTTCACGGTCTGTGGCCCGGAAGTCCGGAGTCACGGTGTTGGGAAGAGCCCTCTCGTTTGTGGCGGTGGCTGCAGCCTTGGGGGTTTCATGGCTTGTGACAGCATAACCCGAGTGCCTCCCTCTCTCTCCACATGGCCACCTTTCTGTCTTCCCAGCGTCCACCCTAAACCCAGTGTGACCTCATTTTCCCTTGATGACATCTTCAAAGACCCTATTAGCTGGAAACTCTTCCGAAAGTTAATTGTTAACTCAGGTGTAAACTGTTGATGGCATTAGCCCGGACCCCCTCTTGGGTTATTTGCATTTTATAAGGCACTCCTAGGAGACCAGAATTCCTTGAAGATCCTTAAAGAATGAAGCCTTAATGGAGACCTGTGTGTGTGTGTGTGTGTGTGTGTGTGTGTGTGAGAGAGAGAGAGAGAGAGAGAGAGAGAGAGAGAGAGAGAGAGAGGGTTTTGTTTAAAATTCCTCCAGTACTCGTGTAAGAACTGCCTCATTTTATTGACTCTTCTCTGTGAGCCAATGAAACATCAAGTGCCAGGTCAGTGTGATGTCATTTAATGGCAACTTGGTCTTCTGGGGGCGAAAATTATCAGCTTATCAGCTGGGGCTCAGCAGGTTAGATGATGCCCAAGTCTCAGGCAGGAAGAGGTTGCACCTCTGAGCCAGGCGTGGCCTCTGTTCTCTCCGTCCCCAGCCCCTGGCCCTCCCAGGGCCCCCAGGGACGCCCAACACTAGAACATAAGCTCCCAGGCTGCGACTGGTCTGGCTGCGTTAGTGCTGGGAGCTTGAGTCTGGAAGACAACAGGTGCTCAGTAAATTGTGGTGTGGGCTGCTGTTAGGATTTCTGTCTTGCACATAAGTCAGCGGAAACTCAGAGGAATTCGCCCAGCTGGAGAGTAGTCTGTGCACGCAGCTCCGGAGTGGTGCAGAGCCCGGCCTCTCCTCTCCGGCCTCCCAGGCGGCCGGTCACAGGACAGGCCGAGCTTGCCCTCTGCTGCTGAGTGCGGGTCTGAATCGGCTCCGCTCACCGCTCACCCTCCAGTCCCCCGGGCTGTGGCCGCGGGCCCGGTGGCGGCGGCACATGGTAGCTTTGCAGGAGGGAGTCTCAGGCTGAAGGCGAACCACCTACCTCTTATCCCAGCACCACCCACCTTGCTTTCTCAGAAATGAATCAAGTGAGCTGGAACATTAACGAAAAGGACTGACTGTATGTGTCGGCAGTGGTACCATTCAAGTGTTCAAGCAAAAATTCAGATTTTGGAAAACTTCTGTCCAAAATTATTAGGAGCTTGATACGGAGACATTTCGGATGAGATTGCTAAAGAGGTTAACAAATGGGACTTGTTTGATCCTGCATGTCAGCGTCTGGAAGATCTGCACAATTCTGTGCAGTAATATTGCCCACCTGACCAATGATACGCAGTCAGGCACAGACACACGAGCTATTGGAAGTGGAGGAAAGCACAGTGGCCTTTCGCACAGCAGCGTGAGAAAAGCTTGATAGTTTTGGATTTCACGTTGCAAATAACTTTTAAAAAACTACCACGCATTGAGGTTTAATGTATTACCAGGGAAAATGTATCTCACATGACCTGCAAAGGTTCTTAAAAGATTCTGCCCTTCCCCATACAGCATAGCTTCATATATGTCAACCAAAATAATACAACAGGTAGACATTAAAAAGTGTTGGGGAAAAAAAGAAAAATGTTGCTTCTCTCCTCACTGAATTACTTGTCTTGAAAAATAGTTATTCCTCAAAAATATTATGTTTACATATGAGTTATTTTGGATGAGTTAAGGATTCTTCACAAACTTTCAGTTTTATTTTAAAAAATGTTAAATATTGATATAACAAATGTAAACAAAAGTTCTTGGGGTTCTAAATTATTTTTAAGAGTGTCACGATTACCCCTCATCTCCTCTTTATGTTCAAACTTTGTGAACTGCTGATCTAGAATATACAAAGAATTCCTACAAATCAACAAGAATGACAGGATCCCGAAAGAAATAAATGGGCACAGGATGCAAACAGGTAATTTATAGAAAAAGCCAACGGGCATATCAAAAGTTGCTTGAACTCATTAATAATCAGAGAAATGCAAACAAAAACACAACAGTGCTTTATATTAATAACATTCAGAAAGCCAAATTATGACAAGTTGGAGGGGCTGTGAGGACAGGGAAACCCTCATTTACTGTTGCTAGGAGTGAGAAAAGTACAGCCATTCTGGGAAGTAGTAGTTACTTCAATCACATATGCATAGTCCTTAAGACCTAGCCCAGTGGTTGGCAAACTCATTAGTCAACAGAGCCAAATATCAACAGTACTTCTTCAAATTAGACTCACCCAGGCCGAAAACTGACTTCTGCGCATGGGCCACGAAGTTTCAATCGCACCGTACGTGCGCGCCCGCACGTGGTATTTTGTGGAAGAGCCACATTTAAGGGGCCAAAGAGCCGCAGTTTGCCGACCACCGACCTAGCCCGTCCTACTTTTGGGCATCTGAACATAAGAAATTGTCACACAAGTCATTTGACATGTGTGCAGAGGTGTGTGGTGGCAGGTAGCTTGAAGCTTCTGGGCACCCGTCACTGAGTGCATTGGGAATTCTGAATATGTATAATTCTGATGTCATGGGTACATCACAAAGAAAGTGCTGTTGGAAATGAGAAAGAAGCTGAAGTGATCCACAACCCAATAAATGAGAAATACAGTCATAGGTCGCAGCTGGTGTTCTGCAGAAATGAATGGATCTCTATTGTAATAGTTTCTGAGGGCTGCTAGGAAATGTCACAGACTGGGCAGCTTAGACAACAGAAATGGACTCTCTCACGTTCCAGAGAAGTGTGAAATCAAAGTGTCGGCAGGCTGGTTCCTTCTGGAAGCTCCGAGGGAAGTGTTGCTGCCTCTCTCCTGCTTCGGTGGCTGCTGGCAACCTTGCTCCTCCGCTTGCAGATGCATCACTCCAATCTCTGCCTCTGTCTTCCTTCTCTGCATGTCTGTGTGTCCAAATTTCTCTTTTCTTATAAGGACACCAGTCATATTAGATGTAGGGCCCACTTAAACCCGGTACGATCTGTCATAACTTGGTAGCATCTGCAAAGACCCTGTTTCCAAATAAGGTCACATTCTGGGTTAGACGAGAATTTGGGGCATAAACTATTCAATCAAGTACGTACATGAAACAGCTGAGAATGGTTGGCTACACAGGGGAAGGGAGTGGGAATGTGAAATGAAGATAAATGGGCATAAACAAGCAGGACAACAATAAACAAGCAGGAGTGGCCCTGGCGGGACCAAGGACTGTGCATGCAATCAGTCCCACAAAAATAAACTTCCCTGAACCAGCCTTGGCTCCCATTCAGGAAGACAATAGTAGCAACAACAAACCCAAATCAAAAATAAACACGAGGCCTCTTGAGAATTCGCAACCGCAATCTGGCCTTCACATGGTTTGGAACTTCAGTTCACACCCATCCTAAAGTTCCAGGGACCTCCAGCTGAGAACTAATTGAGTTTCAAGTTTGGTCCTGCCTCCTGCCACTTGGCCTAGGAATTCTAAATCCTCTTTGGAGAAAAACCACTTTACTCAGGCCTCCAAGAACTTCCACAAAGCTCCTCAAGAATCAAGAGAGAGAAAATAGTACATATAACATCTCACACAAGTAAAGAGAAAAATGGAATAAGACAGATTACAGTCTATGTTAAATAAGGCAACAAGGAGGAGAAAAACAAAAAACAACTTGTAGAAAGCACAGAAAGAATAAAACGAATTCAAATATATCAACATTAACTATATATGATATATAGGATAACCACATATATATGTATCTATTATAATAAAAGCATAATATGCTAATTAGACTGGACGTCCTTCCGGATGTCCTTCCGGGCGACCTTCTGGACAAAGCTGCGGCAGCGGTGGCCGAGGCGGTGGTGGGGGCCAAGACCCTTGCACGAATTTTGTGCATTGGGCCTCGTGTGTGTGTGTGTGTGTGTGTGTGTGTGTGTGAGATAACCTAAACTTTCCAGTTGAGAGATTGTCAGAATGGATTATAAATAAGTAAAACCCAGTCATATGCTTTTTACCTGACACATTAGGGCACTGGGAGTTTGAAAACATATGGATAGGAACAAATTGATTAGCAAATAGTCCACGAGTGCCCATTTGTGGAGCTACATTAATATTAGGCAAAATATGCTTTAGGGAAAAAAAGGTTTTTTTACCAGGATAAAACCAGAATGTAAGATAGATGCAAACTGGACATTGATTAATGTTATTCCTTTTGTGACACAGATTCAAGGAGAAATGCGTATGACCGCTGTAATCGGTGTTGAAAAGTTATTCAACAAAGTTTAGTATTTATTCATGATAAGCATTCTTAGCAAACTAGGAGAACTCTTGAAATCTGATGAAGGCAATTCCCAAAATAATCTACAGCAAATCTCATGCTTAATGATAAACCACTGGAAAAACTTTAAAATGAGAAACAAGCCTTTGTTTTACTATGGTTGCAAAGATCAAAAAATTTCTATATGTGACACGGCACCAGAGTTAAGTTAGGGTTTTTCAAATGCTGACACGCTGAGCTCAGAAGGTTCGCCATCACTGCTCTAGTCACTTAGCACCACTGGCCAGGGCAACGCTATTATTTTTTAAAGTACCCCGATATAGCTGTGACCAGGGCTTCTTAGAATGATACTTAAAAAAAAAAAAAGGCGAGAGAAAGGATCCAGAATGTAAACTGCAATTCTTCTCGTCATTTCCTGGTCAGCAGAAGGAATATTGAGTTTTCTATCAAAGTGCTCATATAAGACATGAAATACCTGGGCAGTGGGAGCAATTTGCTGCTTAAATTGGAACCTTGCAAATCAATTATCAGGAACTAGAGCATGCATTTTCTCCTAAGGAAAAAAAAAAATAAAAAAATAAAAAAAAATTATCCTTCAAAGTGACATTTGGCTGCTCACTGCATGTCAAACCAGGTGTGAGCGAGCCTGCACAGTGGCTCAGCATTCTGGTGAAAAAGAAAAAAAACAAACCTCCTGTGAAAAACTGTCAATCTCCAGAGACGTGTGAGCCTGTACTTTCAAGACTGAGGAACGCCGGGAGCTTAAGAAAGCACCATTTCACTCCACTTCAGTCCTTTTCTGAATCGCGCAAAGTGAAAAGTCCACATTCTTGTGGGTGACACTTCAGTGCCCTCTGGGCAGGTCCAGAACCTGGGGAAGAGGAGGAGGTGAGCTTGGCCCCAGGGGGCCATCTCCAAGTACCCTCTGCGGGCTGCTCTTCTCTGCCTCCATGGGGATGTTTCATAACACAAGCGTCAGAAAGGAGGTCAGCCCAGCTGGTGTAGCTCAGTGGATAGTGCGTCAGCCCAGGGACTGAAGGGTCCTGGGTTTGATTCCAGTCAAGGGCACGTATCAGATTCCTCTTGATCCCAGCCCTGGTCAGGGAGTATGCAGGAGGCAACCAATCAATGCATCTCTCACATCGATGTTTCTCTCTGTCTCTCCTCTCCTAAAAAAGGAGTTTAGTGGTTCCTTGCATGGTGGTTCTCCATCCTAGCTGCATAGTGGAATTTTCTGGAATGCTTTTAAAAACCGTGGATACACGGGCCCTACCCCAAGAGATTCTGATTCAATTGGTCCAGGTTAGGGCTTAGCACTTGTAACAGTTAAAACAGCGGTTTTCAACCTGTGGGTCGCGACCCCTTTGGGGGTCGAATGACCCTTTTCACAGGGGTCGCCTAAGACCATCGGAAAACACATATATAATTACACATTGTTTTTGTGATGAATCACTATGCTTTAATTATGTTCAATCTGTAACAACGAAATTGGGGGTCACCACAACATGAGGAACTGTATTAAAGGGTCGCGGCATTAGGAAGGTTGAGAACTACTGAATTAAAAGATTCCCCAGGCAGTTCTAATGTGCAGCCAGAGTTGGAACCCTGGGTTCTCACGGAGGAGTCCTAAGTTTATGACATGAGAAAAACAAGAAATGGTACCTGGAAGCGAGGTGCTCAAACATGGTGACTTCCCTCCCCTTGCCGCCTCAGATGGCCTCTACCTCTCCCCTCCCCCCACATCTTCACCTTCCTCCATCCCATCCTTCCCGTTCCTCGTCCAGCCTGGGTTCCTGATGAGGCACTGTAAGCAAACACGGCTGCAAACCCATCTAAGTGCCCCTTCCCGTGTGTGTGCCCATGCAGGGTGGATTTCCTACTGTCTTATTTATTTAGTTTTTTCTTTTTTATTTATTTTTAAATATACTTTTATTGATTTCAGAGAGGAAAGCAGAGGTAGAGAGATATAGAAACATCAATGATGAGAGAGAATCATGGATCGGCTGCCACCTGCACGCCCCCGACTGGGGATCGAGCCCACAACCCGGGCATGTGCCCTTGACCTGAATCAAACCCGGGACCTTTCAGTCCCCAGGTCGACACTCTATGCACTGTGCCAAACCAGCCAGGGCTATTTTTCTTTTTTTATTGTTTAAAGTATTACAAATAGTAGTACATATGTCTATATGTCTCCTTTTTTTCCAATTGACCTTCCCCTAGCCTCCCCTACCCGCCCCGGCACATGACCTCACCCCCCTCCCAGTGTCTTGCGTCCATTGGCTTCTCTGCCCGCTCCTTCTCTGCTTCTGTGTCTGTTTTTTTTTTAAATATATTTTATTGATTTTTTACAGAGAGGAAGGGAGAGAGATAGAGAGTTAGAAACATTGATGAGAGAGAAACATCGATCAGCTGCCTCCTGCACATCTCCTACTGGGGATGTGCCCGCAACCCAGGCACATGCCCTTGACTGGAATCGAACCCGGGACCCTTCAGTTTGCAGGCCGATGCTCTATCCACTGAGCCAAACCAGTTTCGGCCTGTGTCTGTTTTTGTTCATCAGTTTATAATGTTCATTATATTCCACAAATGAGTGAGATCATGTGGTATTTTTCTTTCATTGACTGGCTTATTTCACTTAGCATAATGCTCTCCAAGTTCGATCCGTGCTGTTGCAAATGGGATTTCCTACCTTCTTTGGAGGCAGGTGGCTTGGGTGGGAAATGGGAAATCTGTGATTTCTGCCAGGGCGTAGGAGCTGGTCCTTCACCCACGAGGGTGCCATCTGGGAGCAGTCACTGTCATGGTGACTTGGGCCTTCACTCGGCAAGTGCAGGCTGTCCCGGGCTGGGGGTGGGTGGCCTGAGTGGGTGGCAAGCTGCATGCCCTTAGGGCCAGGGGCTCCCCCTGAGGGTGAGGATGGGAGGGCATTTCCAGGCCTGAGCTCAGCACGTGAGCTGTTGTCCAAGCACCTGGCACAGGAGTAGGGAGCAGCCCCAGCTCCTGCTGGGTAGAGGGCCAGATATGTCCCCACCCCCATGCCCAGCCACCCTTCTCATGCCACCTACCGGCCATGGGCTTTGTGGCTGTTGTGTGTGGGTACCTGGGGCGAGGCCTGTGCTGGAGTGCTTTTCCTTCCCTGGGTCTTGGGCTCCATCTCTGAGCGGCCACAAGAGAAGCCTGCCTGAGCCAGAGTTGAAGACAGTCTTTTTTTTTTTTTTTTTTTTAATTTTCTATCACCATTTATTCCCCCCTACATCCTCTTCCACTTCCTGGTTTGACATGCAGGTGTTGTTTCTGAAAGATCAGACAGAGGCCGAAAACCAGGACTACAGGCTTTATTAGAGGAGCAGGACCTGCAGGGCTGTCTGGCAAGGGGAGGACAGCAGCACGCGCAGGGGCGGGCACGCCTGTTGAGGGGCGGAATGGGAAGGGGTGGGGGCTTAGTGTACTCGGCGCACACTGATTGGTGGCTTACTGCATGGTCCATATAGGACAAGGGCTTAGGGTATTTGGCAGGTGTGGATTGGTGGTCCAGTGTGTAGTCCATATAAGGTACAGGGTTAGTCACTCAGGTATTTCCGGGCTGCAGGTTCCGTCATATTCCCCCACCAGTTGGGGGAAGGGAGGACCTATCAGTTTCATTATCACTGACCTTAGGAAGCAGAAGTGTGCAAGGCAAAGGTGCCCATGCCTTCTTGGGCTGTTTAAAATGCCGCAGCAAACTGAATGTGGGTTATTGTCAAGGTTGTAATGAGAAAGCGGTATCTGAGCCTTGTAACTGCAGGGCCCAGAGAGGCAGGAGCCAGCCGCTCCACGCAGCTGAAGAACTTCTCTAAGTAGCTGGCTGACCTTGGCCAGGCCCTCCTACGCCCTTCTCTTCAGGTGCTGGGTGAGGGACCCTCCTTGGAAGTGCTAATTTCTCTTCTTTGTTATGTAACTCTCATGCTAAACAGACTACTTGGTGAATTGCTGGTCTTTGTAGTGAAGTGGCTGGGGCCCTGCCCTTTATTTCCCTTTGAACTGGTGCAGAATTTAAAAACACACCAGGAAACCTTGGGAGTCTATTTGAAATGAGCTTCCTTTTTATTTAAGGTGAGCTTTCATTGACCAAGTTCTTAACCAAAGGTGGATATTGGAAAGACATACATCAACTTTATTTCCTTATTGCTGTTTGTCTTGGAATTAAACTCTTCAAATGAAGACACTGGGCGTAAGGAGAAGAATTATGGGCCACTTCTGAGATGAACACCCCCGCAGTGTGGTAGATCCAGACAGGGCGCGAGTTCGCATCAGTACGGCGCTCTTCCAATAGACTGCTGGCCTCCCGGGTGAATTACCTGGGCTGACAGAGTCATTTGACCTTGACTTTAATCAATGTGCTCCTGTTAAGCAAATATTTCCAATTTTTCAGCAGGTTTGTTTGCTGTGTAAATGTCTTTTCTCTGCCAGTATGCTGAGCTGGCACCATTCATTTCCACAGGTGGCCCAGGGCCGGTGGCTTCCCTGGCTCCTCTCAGCCTGGCGGGGGAACCGGGGGATAGAATGTCACCAGCCATTCCAGCTGCCCAGCACCTGGGGCAACCTTGGCAGGGACTCAGGGTGACCACTCTCACTACTGAGTGCCCCCCACGTGGCGGAGGAAGGTTCAGTTGTTTGAGGCTCACTGGGGATGCATTTTTAATCTGCGTGGTCGACACAGACAGGAAGGGTGGGCCAGGCATAAAATGTCAGTCACAGACGTTCCAGCTCAGGGGAGCTGTTGGCAGTGATCTCTCCCGTAGACACCGCTGGTGGCAATGGAGGAGGCGATTGGTCTGTTCCTAAATCAGTAGCCTGGGAAGCAGAATTTGAAGATTCTGTGCCCTAAATTTCAAGTCATAGAAATTACTATATTTTTATTTTTTTATTTTTTTAGGAAACAAGAAAGAATTTATTGGCCGCAGCAAAAATATACTTAGGACAGTGAAACAAGGAAGGGCATAGAAGAAGCAACAGGAGAGCCCGGGCTGGGCTGCTTTAGCTCAATGGGAAGTCAGAGATGAGGGGGCCTTGGAGAGAGGTTCCAGCCTGGGAGGACCTGCTGCTGCCTCCCCTCCCCTGGTTGCAAGCCTCATGGGGGTCCCTTAGAGGTTAGGGGATATGTGCCCGTGGGGTAGGAATTACAAAAAATGCTAAAGGTGAAGCACTGCTTTAGTGCCTTTTATATCGGCTTTTCGCCCTCAGTGGGCAGAGGAAAATGCCTTTTGAGTCTGCCTCTCAGTTTATGTTGTGAGGATGTCACCAAGTATTGATAAGCAGGAAGCAAAGGGAATTGGCCATTGTTGAGCCTACGGGGCTGGGGAGCACAGGGAGGAAAGCCATGCGCAATAAAAGTCAAAATATGCAGGGGAGGAGCTTGACCATAGATGCCTGTCAGTCTAGCCTGGGAAACAGAGGATTGATCAGGGGTGGACCCGTCAGAAGCCCACACAAGCTTGTGAATTGATGGGTTCTTCTGAAGAAGCTCCTGGTTTCTCCCAAGCCTGAGAATAGATAATCCCAGGGGAACAAAGAAGAGCTCGCCCCCTCCCCCTGTCTGTCTGTCTGTCTGTCTGTCTCTCTTTCCCTGGCACACCCAGTGACACACTTGCCCATTCGTTTGAGTGCTCTCTTGCCCTGGGAAGACAATAATCACGGTTCTAGCCCCTGCTGGGCCTACGGCAAACCTGAGCTTTAATATGAAACCAGCTCTGGCCACTGGCCTTTGAAGACAAAGGAGGGACTTTTCCCATGGCAGGTTGGGCACGGAAACCCAGAAAGGGAACTCCTTTGATTTTGCATCACAAATAGCCCTCACCACCCCTGCAGTCTCCCCTGTGTGCTGTGCATGGGTCCTTGGAATGCTTTCCTCAGGAGACCCTGGCAGAGCCTGAATTCCACCGACAGCAAGGAGACAGCTGACAGCAAAGGGAAGTTCCACAGACTGAACAGGATACAGAAATGCTGTGTGCACGCGTCCCCGCTCGGCTCTCTTGTAGCACACCCGCACACAGCCGTGCCTGGCCCGGGAGGCAGCCTCACCCATGGGCCCTAACCAGCTCTGGTGGCAGGAAGTGACGCCCCTCTGTTCAGCCTGCAGCTTGTTCCCCTTCAGTTCATTTTCTTCGTGTTTCGTTGGGGGAATGAGTCCCATGCATTGGCTTCCCATCGCCGGGATGTCCCCGCTCCTCCTGGTTAAGATCATGTCCAACCCCAGAGGGGACTGTGGGGAACTCGGGATTGTGTGCAGTCATCCAAAAAGGACTTGCAGAGAAGAAGTGAGCTCGCACTCTTGAATTACACAGTCACTAGCGGGTAGCTGAAGCGGGTGACCTAAGATATTGTTGTAGGTAGAGCATGGCTTAGTGAGACCCAAGATTCTCAGCAGGCCAGCAATGAAGCCAGTGAGCCCAAGGGGACATCTCCCTCCTGATCTGGTTCCTTTGTCATCTTGTTCAGTGTCTTTAAAACCTGGGGTATAATTACATGTGGCAAAGCATACAGTTTGATGGGCTTTGTCTAGTGTGTTCAGCCTCCCAAGTAACCAGTCAAGGTATAGAACATTTCCATTACCAGAGACCAGGATTTCTCACCCTGGACGCTGTTGACATATGGGGCCGGATGAATGTTATTTTTAAAATCCTCATCCAAAGATTTTTTTTTTAATTTTTTGAGAGGGAGGAAGGGAGAAAGAGGGAGAGAAAATCATCGACGTTAGAGGTAAACATGTAACTAAAGCACAAATCAGTTGCTTCCTGCATGTACCCCAGCCAGGGATGGAACCCGCAACCCAGGTATGTGCCCTGACGGGGAATCAAACCCGCAACATTTTTGGTGTATGGGACGATGCTTCAACCAACTGAGCCACCCGGCCAGGGCTGGACCATTCTTTATTGGGCGGCTGTACTGTGCATTGTAGGATAGCTACCAGCATCCGTGTACTAGATGCTGGAGGCCGGACAATCAGATGTCTCCTGGTGTTGCTTGCTGTCCCCTGGGGGACAAAATCACCCTAATTAGGACCACTGTCACAGATGGCTCCTTTCTGGCTCTTTTCAACCAATCCCCTTCCCTCCCAGAGGAAACTGCTCGCCTTTCCTATCTCCGTAGATCAGTTCTGCCTGTGCTGAAGTGTGCGCGCACGTAGCATGCACCCTTTGGTGGCTGGCATCTTTTGTTCACCATGATACTCCCAAGATTCATCTTTGGCATTGTGCCTTCTCGGTCCCCCTGTGTCCGTGTTCCACGGGCTTTCCATTCTCCTGCTGATGGACATAGGGGTTGTGTGCGGCTCTTGGCTTGAGACCTGCTTGTCCACGGCTCTGTGTACACATATGTTTTCATTTCTCTCAGGTGAATACCCACGTCAGACGCTCAGGTGAATGCTTAACTTGATGAGAAGCTGCCAAACAGTTTTCCAAAAACGGTTCTCTCACTTTGCCCTCCTGCCAGCGTTGCTCTGAAGTTGCAGGCTGTCCCCATGTCCCCCAGCACTCGGTGTCCCGTCATGCTACTGGGAGCCACTGTAGTGGGTGGGTGCCCTCACTGTGGCTCTGACTTGCACTCCCCTAACGACCAATGACAGTGAGGCCCTTCCCATGTGATTTTTTTCAGATGCACACACCTGACTGACGAAGGGATGTTGTGTGTAGCATCAAGAACTCCCCCAAATCCGTAACCAAAAGACAAACAACCCAGTGAACATGGGCAAAAGGCTGGAACAGACAGTTTACAAAAGATGTTGTTGTGAAGATCCCATCTTTGTTTTGTATCTTTTCTGACTCAGGCTGTCACTTGTGTGTTGGACATTAGTGGTTGTTTAGCATCTGTGCTTCATATGGACCAAGCATGTTTCTAAGCACTTGGCAATGCTAACTCACGCGTTCCTCGATAGCTAGCCTATGTAATTCTCCAAGCAACCTTGTAAGGTATCATTATCCCCATCTTACAGAGAAGGAAGCAGGCACAGGGAGGCTGGGTCACTTGCTAACAACCATAGTCGGCCCGTGGAGGGTCTGGATTCCAGCCAGCCACCCTGACTCCAAGCTCCTACCCAATAGGCGTGCTCCTTGCCATAAGGTGAAGGCCGCAGTCTTACAAAAATAAATTTTCCAAATTGTACAAGCGCAGGAACATCTGGGTTCGGACGCCCAGGATGTCAAGTCTAGATTTTTATTTCCATAGCTCTCTCTATTGCCGATGGCCGTCACATGGGAGCTGGCACTTGGACGCCCCGAGTGAATGAGAAGGTGTTTTCCAAGCCCCTTCTAACTGTGGTGCTTGTGATACAGAGAAAGGCTATATAGCCTTCTTTTAGGAAAAAAGGGCAAGAAAAGGGGTGGAGACCCTCTGGTCCGGGGGTTGCCTGGAAAAGATTTATCCAGTCTGACTCAAAACATTCTCCTCCTTGGCATTGCCCGGTGTCCCTGAAAAATCCTTCCCCAGCCGCCTCTGTGCCGGCGGTAGTGACTGAGGTTCGAGGTACCTTTGCACAATAGAATTCTGGCTCACCTGGGCTTTCTGCCTTCCTCTTCCGTGCCCAATACACGGGTGAGGGGAGCCCCATCTTATTGGAAGCTACCGGCACTTGCCTAATCCTAACAGAAAAAGATGTGATGAGTAAGACCCTTTTCAGTATTCTTACTCTTTTGAATTGGCCTCATGCTAACATGGCCACATTGAAATTCACACTTAGGAAATTTGCACACACTAGCACTCACACAAATGCAGGGAATGGTATTCATTCAGTTACTCCACCAAACATTTATTGAGTACTTGCTAGGTGCCAGGCAATGAGGGGAGAAACAAATGCAGTATCACTGAGCTCCTGCCATCACAATGGTGCAAACGGGGTCAGATGTGTTAAGTATCAGTTACCACCCAGTTTCAAACCACCTTTATGGTGTGTGTTGGCGGGGAGGAGAGGGGGCAGCAGGGAGATCTTGCCAGTGCCTGTGGTAGGAGAAACCCGCGACCTGCACCTGGTCTATTGCATGCCAACAGAGGAAGCCGACTTTGAGGGACCTGCTGGGTTTAGAATTGTGACAAAAGGGCAGGAACGGGGCCTCATGGGTACATAAAAAAGCACATGTAAAGTCCTTAAGTGGTCCAGGTTATTGTCACAAGGCTGAGAGCTGGGGAGACAGCTGGGCTGACAGTGTGGGGTCCTGAGTGCCCTTGGGGGAAGGAGGGCTCCGTGGCAGACCATTCCCTCTGTCTCTAGACAGTAGGGGGTGAGCCATAGAAAGAGGTCTTGGGTGTCCTCCAGGATCACCTTTTTACAGCCACCTGGGAATACTACAAGGACTTGAAAATTCAAGGGATAATAAAAATGCCAGTTACAATCCTTATGATGGAGAGACTCCTAAGAAGCGTACCCTCAGTAGGATAGCCCTCAGGCACTCGCCTTTGACACTGTGTTTTGGCTCTTTGACCATTTTGGAGGAGATTTGGCCTCTGAGATTTTTTTTTCTTTTTTATTGAATTTATTGGGGTGACATTGCTTAATAAAACCACACAGGTTTCAAGTGTAAAAAAGAACATACGCTAAGAACCATTGTACATGAGAGGGAAAGAAGTTTTCCTTTAGCTAGAAATTCCACACCGTGTAGACACTTGCTTGTAAAAGAAGCCACAGCAGCTGGCAGGGAAAAGCCCCACTAAGAAAAAATGCGGACGGCTCTAGAGCTTCGTGCCACAGGTAATCCCCTCTGCGGTGCTTTGGATCAGGTAAGGAAGTGAGAAGCAGGAGTTACCGGGGCCTGGACCTGGGCTTATTTCCTGATACCCGATCGGAACACGGTTGATGCCGAGCTGTGTCACCTGGACAGGTACCCATGCCTTCGAGTTAACGCCTGCATGAGGTATGGCATTAAATGAACGCGTCGCTGTGAATGCTACCAGCATCTTACAGTGCCCTGGTGTTTCCTTAGCCACTCCAAAAATGTTTGTTGAATGAATAAATGAATGAATGGATGACTGTCCGGCTAAATTCCTATTTATCTTTTAAGGCTCATTTTCAGTCTCAGTTTCTCTATGAAGCCATTTCCGTTTTCCCTGCCAGCCTTGCTAGATAGGGTGTGGCCTCCAGCCCGTGTTGCTTCCATAGGGACCTTGGCAGTGCGTCTGCCAGCCACGGTGCCATACTATTCCAGTCCTCATAAAAGAACGTGAAAAGTTCTTTATTTCATAGGCAAAGAAACAGGCGCGGGGAGCTTAGGGAAGAGCAGCCATTGGTGAGTTCAGTGTCCCCAAGCTTGGTGTGGATGATCCCAGAAATCAGGAGAGCCTTGGAGCTTTGGCCTGGGGTTGGTAGGGAGGACATGCGCACTAGGCTGCACGCTTCCGGAGGACGGTGCTTTCCTGCTGCCTTGCCCAGTCCTCTGAGCAGACCGGACGGAGAGCAAGCAGGCCTGGCGGGGAGGGAGGCTCTCACCGGCCGTGTGTATATATGTGGTTTATGCGTGTGCTTTGGGAAAAGAACTTTTCCTTTTCGCCGTGTGTGGAAGCCACACTTTCTGTGCCCTGACAGCCTGACCTCGAGCTGAGGGGGCATGGGGTTCCAATTTGTCCTTTTGAGGGGACTTCCCATCACGGCCTGTGTCTCTCTGGCCGTTCTCCCAGAGGAGACGTGGCACACTCGAAGGAGAAAAGATTGACCAAAATGAAGAGTTCGAAGAAGCCTTCGGGAATCCCGTCTCCTGGTCTCCGGGTGAGACCTCCACACGAGTGGGGGGAGGAGTCTTGCTTCTGGCAAAGACGGGAAGCGGCTTGCATTACCCTCACTCACCACAGTTCTCCCCATACCACCCTGTTAAAGAGCCTCACTCAGTTTACAGCCTTTTCTTCTTGAAACTGCCTCCTCCCTTGCCTTCCGTTCCTTCTCTGTTCTTCGGAGCCCACCTCCTGGCCCCTAAAAGGCGGACTTCTCCAGGATGATGCGCCCTGGCCCCCCTCGCCTCCCAGGCTGGTCTCACATGTTCATCGACTGCCCCAAACATCTTCCCAGCTGGTCACCTGTGTGTCCCCCGGTGCCTTCACCTCGCTGGGTGGGTCCTTGCAGCGGGCACGCTAAGCTCAGCGCCCCCGAGTCATCATGGTCTCCACCCCTCACACCCTTGGTCAGTGTCCTTTAGCTTTGTGCGCGGTACCACTGTCTACCCTTCCCCAAGCCGACGGCTGGATTAGAACATGGCTCAGGTATTGGTGCGTCAGCCCTCGGGCAGCTGTCTGAAAATGCGCATGCTCCTTGCAGGGAGAGAGGAGGGCGCTGCCCCTGCCCTCAAGGAGCTCACAGTCTAGTGGTGGCGGCAGACACTCCAGCCCCGTGGACAGAGGCGCTGCATGGCAGACCACGCACGGCCCTCAGAGGCGGGGCAAGGAGGCGGACATCGGCTCTGTCTGGACCAGGCCTCCTGGGGAAGGCGCTGCCCTGCACAGGGAGTGAGGGCTTCTTAGCGGTCGGTTGAGTTGAAGGGAGCTCCGTTTTCAGCGTTGGCCTAGCTCCAGGGGGTGTGGGGGGCACCCTGGCAGGCAGAGGTTGGCCTGCTGCGGAGGCCTGGGATCACCAGAGAAGGAATGAGTGGAGACTCTCCAGAAAGAAAGAGCCAGTTTCACTTGGCAACCCCACTCATCACAGTTCCCGTGGTTTCGGGAGAATAGCTGTGCTTTGATTTAAACTACAGAACTGCTAGTGTTGTGGCAAGATGGACGGGAAAACCATCAACAAACCAGCGTTCCGAGGGAGGTTTAACCTGGATTTCGCAGATCCGCTAGTCCAGGGGATTCCGGATCCAAAGCCCGAACTGAACCCGTGGGGAGGCTCTGGCCTCTACATCCCCTCCTGTGCGGCCCCTGAGGGTCCCCACAGCTCCGCCCAAGTCAGTCAGAGGGGGCTGTTAGACTACAGTTTTAACCGGATACTGAGCTAGGTTGCCAGCCCTTCATTTTCCCTTTCACTAGGACTCGTCAAATTGACCATGCTGGCAACCCAATGACACCTTTGAATCAGGCATTTCGGGGGCCTTATCTTTCCCATATGTCTCAGTTTATTAAAGCTGGATGATGAGGAGGGGGTTTGTCCTTCCAAAAAAAAATTAGTTTGTTTTTTTTTTCCAAGAGAGGCCGCTAGAGTGCTTGAGACCAAGCCTTCCACTTTACAATAAGTGCACTGAGGCCTGTCCACTCAGCATCCTTGACTTGCGCCTGGCCAGTGATTGGACCAAGCTGGGACTCAGGAGGCAGCTCCCCCGCGTCTCCAGCCAGATCCCCTTTCCTGGTTGGGCAGGTGACGAAGTCCACTGAGCACCTGCTGTGCGCCTGAGCCTGGACCACAGGCCGGGAGTGGCCGGGGCGGCTACCCGGCGAGTTGGGAGAGCGCCCAAGACACTGCGCCCCGGGAGGAGTGTGGTAAGGTCTGAGAGAAAATCAGCCGGGCTGGCGTGGCCCCCAAGGGGAAGGAAACCACGGCTCCTCAGATACGAAGCTTCCGGATGGCCCACGGACCCTTCCCATGAGTCAGTGTATGTCAGACAAGGGAGCTACATAAAAGAAGCCTGTGCGATACCCACAGCTTCTGTGTTACAGAAGAGGAGACTGAGGCACAGAGAGGGGAGGAACAAATTCCTTCAAACTTCAAACCCGTCCCCCCCAGCCTCCGCCCCTTGATTCCTTGGTGGCTGCCCATCTGGTTGGCCCCTCCTTCCTCGGGGCCACCCCCATGGGCGTCTGCCACGCTGCCTCCACCTGCCCTGCTGTCACAGGTGGGCAGGGCACTCGCAATTTATGTGACACGTCACCTTCTCTCATGCCACAGGCGAGCCCCATCTCTGAATTCTGGGGCAGAGGGAGCTCCCCTCGGGAGTGCTCAGCGCCTCAAGTGATGCCGTGTTTTGTCTTCACAGGGTTTCTGCCCAAGTGGCTGGCCTTTCCCTTGGTTGCCTCTGGCCGGGGCCGTCACAGGCCACCGAGACTTCCGCTGGGCCAAGGCTCTGAGGACTTGGCTGGGTCCCCAGGCTCCTGGCTGGGTTCCTCGGTGGCTGTGCATCCTGGTGGCCCCCTCCCCTTGTACTGGCGTCCCCCAGGACGTCTGCTTCTGCGCTGTCCTGCCATGGGGTGGGCAGGGGACTCGCAATTTCCATGACACTTTTCCCTCCCTCAGGCCAGAGGGGCACTCCCATCTCTGAGCTCCCTTTCTGGTTTACCCTTCGGGCCACAGTCCCACCCTGCGGTCCTGTTCTGTCCCCACAGGATTAGAATGGAGGGTGTGTGTGTGGGGGGGAGTGGGGGTGGTTTGCTGTTGGATCCCAGGGGGAAGGAGGCTGTCAGGTGAGCACCAGTTCTTGGAGAATTTGATGTGAGAAATTCAGGGCCTGTAGCTAGACCTTGCTGTGCGCTGTCATAAGCCAGTGAGGACAGACCCCGCCCCAGGACCCCGCAAGGTTCCCAAGGTAGCGTTAAGCAGCCAGGAGTGAATGCAGACCCTCCGCACGCGTGCAGGGAGCAGGGGTTCGGGGGCCCAGGGGACTGGAGACGTTCCCAGCGTCTGTTCTCTGTTCTGTGATAGCTTCCTCGCTGCATGAAGGGAAGCTCTCTTCGTGGTGCTGGTTGGATTGTTTTCTTTCTCTATCACTTCGCTGCCCTACCCCAAGGCACCGTGTGCCCTTGCATCATGCCCATCCTGCCACAATGAATCCTCTGGATGCCCCCTGGGGGGAGGGGTGCCCATCCTGGGTCCTACGCATGGGTAGGTCCTCCGTGGGGCTTTCGGGGGGGGCTGCTGGGACCTCCCCGAGGGAGAGCTCCTTGGCCTGTCGAGGCCCAGTTTCATCAAGGAAGCATCGTCAGCCAGCGGGTGCCCAGCCCGACCGGTCCGTATTGCCAAGAGAAGGCAGTGGGGTCACAGACAGGGCCTCCTCCTTTCTCCTTCATTCTACAAAGATGAGGCCAATGTTCCCGACTCCTGTAGGTGGGGGTTGTGAGGCGGTCCACCACCTGGGGGGCCAGAGAGAGGCTTTCCCCAAGTTTGTGTTGCTGAGCAGGGGGAGGTCTGCGTGGGGCTGAGCCAGGCCGAGGGGACAGCGAGAGCTGGGCCTGCTGGGAGCGAAGGGCCTGCAGGCGCTGTTTTGTGTCATTCGGAAATGACGGTCGGGAGGGAGGGGGCTTCCGGCAGCAAGCCTCTTGCATTTGTCACAAGACCAACTCACGGGCTTCCATTCAGGCGGCAGCTCTTGTCTGGGCTGCTGCTTGTCGGGGGAAGAGAGAAGACCTTACAGCCAGGCAGTGCGCATGGGGGGCTGAGGTCAAGCTGGTACCAGAGGCAGCAGCAAGCAGGCCTCTGGTTGGTAGGGCGTCGGACTGAGGAGGCGGCTAGAGACAGAAAGGACCTCAGGGGGACTGATAAGAGAGCCGGGAACTGAGAAAAAGCCCCGAGTGGAAACTATCAAGGGGAGGCTTAGAAGTCAGCATGTGCTCCAGGGAGGAGGGCCAAGGCCGCGGGGGCCTCTGATGGAGCAGATTAGTGAGAAAGAGAAAGTTCGCTGGGGGTGGGGCCAGGGCTTTGCACTTCCTCCATCTGCCTTCGCGGGTTCTGAATATACTCCAGTCTCAAAACACCTCCAGTAGACGGGTCTGAACGAGCAAAGAACACAGCAAAAACATGGATAGCGCTTCGGGCCTGCGAGGCTTGCCCCAGAGGCGCCCTGGAACGTGGGCAGAAGCCACCCTTCGTGTATCAGAATCACTGGCAGCTGGCATCTTAAAGGTTTCGCCAGATGGAGGGAGGAAAGTTCTCCCCTCTCAGGTCCCAGGTTTCCCCTAGTTTCCTACGCTGGCTTTCAGAGCCTCCTTTTCGGCACCAAGAGGGCACACCCATACGGGCGCCCGCGGAGGCAGTCTGGTCCTCACTCCAACAGGGCGCGGTAATGACATGCCCCCGCGAGCGAGCGGGCTCCCGCACTGCAGCGGCTTTTTGTCCTGTCGCTGGTGCAAGAAAACCATGGTACTGCTCAGTACGACGGGAAGGGTGAAGAAGACAGCGGGGCCTGCAGCCCTTCAGACACCTTTCCCCCCGAAATCTCACTTCTTACCGCTTTCCTGAGAAGGTTCTCAGCCGCCCAAACCTGAAGACTTGAGCGTACATCTTTTTTTTTTTAAACCCCAATAAATTAAGAAAAAAAACGAGCGTACATTTTGATGTCTCTCCTAGCAGATAGCAAAGAGATTGGCGACAGAATGGTCCCCGAATCCTGCCCAGGAGGTTGTGCCTTCTCTCAGTCACCTGGTAATTAAAGGAGGGGCGGCTGCTCCCTGGCGTGGGCCAGCCCCTCCCGAGACGGACCGGCTCCCCTCAGGTCCCCCCATTTCTCGGGCCCCCCATTCCTGCCTCTTCACAATCAGACTGTGACCGCTCTGCGGGCGGGGGCTGCTGTCGCACCCACAGCCGCTCCTTGCAGCTGGCACATAGTGAGTACTCAATAAGTGCTGGTGGGGTGAAACGCCCGAGAACCCCACACGTTTGGGGTGTGCGGCCCCGGTTTCCTGCTTCAGAGCATACCCATGGGCCCCTGCGAAGTGTGCACGTGAGCAGCAGCAGGGCCCTGACCATGGCCCACGGCACTGCGCCCCCCTGAGACGCCCCACGTGGAGGGAGGACCCTCAGGCCGAGTCCCCCCGGGAAGCGCGCTCACACTTTGGGTCTGGGGTTGTAGGGGACCCCGAAGACCATGAAGAACCCAAATCAGAGGACAAGGGACCGAGAGCTCGTCTGGTTTTCATTTTCTTTCTCGTACTCTGGCAAAGTCCAGCAGCTCCCAGTACAGCCTGGAGCGTCCTCCCCCTCAGCCCTCCATATTGTGCCTGGGCAGAGCCAGGCGGGAGCGCTCCTTCGCCCTCCGACGTGGTGTCGTCACCTCCCTCCCTTCAGCGGAGGAGGACAGACGTGGGATCTTGGAGCATGTGACAGCGGGCATGTGACGGGGGGTGGGGTGGGGATGATTCCTTCCTCTGGCCTGCCCCTAGGGGACCCGCAGGACAGACAGGGTCCTTTGGGGGTAGCAGCATGAGTTCTCTTCTAGAAGCGCCCTACGGAGGCGCCTGGCGCCAGAGAACCCAGAGGCGAAGGCTAGACCTCTTCCCCCGGGCTCAGGGCAGGGGCCTGGCGCTGGGCTCCCACTGCCTGCCGACAGCAGGAGATACTGGAAGGGCTCCAGCCCTCCGAGCAGGCCATGGAGGTGAGACATCCAACATCAGCCCACAGAGAGGACTCAAGAGGACCCTGCAACATTCAGCATCAAAGTGAAGTTCATAGGCCCGGCACGGAAGGCCCGGCCCCTCTGATGTTGGCCCTGGCAAGAGCAGGTCAGGAACAGAGGAGGGGACCTGGGGGGCAGCAACTTGAGGGTCGGGATGCGTCCTCCCAGTGTTTTATTCCTGCCCCAACTTTAACTGCCAGACGGCGCCTCTGTCAGTGACCTCGGTCCCAGGGTGCCCGGGACCTGGGGAGCCGGGACCAGCCAGGAAGAGGGGGGACCTGGGAGGGGCCACGGCGTTGGCATGGAAGCCAGTCATGCCTCTGGATCACTCGGAGAAGAGGCTGAGCGAAAGACCGAACAGTTCCCCTTTGTTCTCATCAGCCCAGGGCGCTAGCATACACTCTTCTGGATAGTAGATGAGAATGTTGTGTGTGCAGTTTTATACCCATGGCTCTGTCCACACACCGAGAGGCTTGTGCACACACACACACACACACACATACACATACGTGTTCAAAGCGTCAGAATTTTCAAAATAGAAAGTGAGCATTTAGTCCGCAGCACATGCTTGAAAACAAGTGCTCGCTTTGCTAAACGAAGCCCTTCCAAGTTAAAGGCTTAACGTCCATTGTTGGAGTTAAAACGTGACTGGAGCCCTGACCCTCACGCCTTAGTAACTGCCGTTTTTCTCAGGGTGTGATGAGCGAGTTGAGTTCCCCTGGAGGCCCTTCCATGAATTCTCACAGCTGGGCATGGCGCTCGCTCAGTGTTTGTGGGTAGTAGCGGAGGAATTAGGTTTTCCTGGGGTGTCTATGGGACTTATTTCAGCTTGAGCTATAGACAAGAATATATACCATTTAGAGACATCAAGGCAGTTATACAAGAGGCTCTGATTCCACAAGGTTCTCGTGGTGCTCTGGGTTGGAAACACATACATGGCTTCTGAAAGGAGGGTGAGAAGAAAGGACTCTCAGGAGCAAGGGCTGTCAGCCTTCTGGAAGGAACGGTGGGGGCAGGGCCCCGGCCCTGGCAGGAAATACCGCCATGCCCCGGAACGGTCCCCTGCCCAGCGCCCAGCCTTCCTCGGGGGCCCTGTGGCCTGGGCGGGGTGTGGAATATGCCAGGGAAAATACACGCATGCACTTGGTAGATAGGGTCAACCGCACTCCTTTTAGCTCACGCATCTCATGAAAGAAGAAATCAGAAGAAAGGGAGAGAGAAGGAAGGCTTGGAGTCATCCAAAAAGGAACAGAAAAAATGAGGGTTGGAAGGCTTCTGGGTAGTCCCCGGGGCGGGGAAGGCATCTCAAAGGATCAGTGAGATTGTGGGGTGAGGCAGCACCCCAGCCCTGGGAGGGGTGGGCGACAACCGGCCCTCCCCTCGACTCTCAGGGTGCGGGAGGGCTATGGAAACAGTTTTCAGAGTGGAGAAAAGGGGTTGGAGTCTGAAAGCGGGGGGAGAGGGGGGCCTTTGCCCAGCAGGGGGATGGGGCGGCGGGTGTGGGGGGGGCAAAGGCCGAGCCTGCATTGGCTGCGGTGCTCTTGTCTTGGGGAGACCTCTGACCTTTCCTTCCTCCACCATGTGCCCCTCTCTCCCTGCCCGTTCCCCCAACCAGAGCTGCCGGGCACCCCACCATTTTGTAAGCACTCGGCAGAGAGGAGACAGTGGGAAAGTTCAGGGAAGTGAGCCAAGAAGAGGGATGCTGGCGAGCCCGGCCCACCACCAGGCTGGCCTCTGTGAGACTTTGCTGGGAGCAGACACCCCCTACGCAGGGGGACGTGGCGAGGGGCCCCTGGGATCAGTTCAGAGTCTGCATTCCTTAAAAGGAGACTGGAGGGCACGTTTCGCTTTCTCAAGCATCACAGCTGAGTGGAGCTCATTTTGGAGTAACAGAGCGGGGCCAGTCCCCGCGGGGGAAGAAGTCTGTGCCCAAAGGAATGGCTTTTGTCACCTGGTGGAACAGCGGCGCCCTTCTGGGCTCGGACGCTCGCTTGCTCCCACTTTGTAGGACCGAGTGCCCACCTGTGAGCCCCGCAGGGAGCCTGGGCTGGGAAGGGTTATGCCCTGGTTGCTTTAGAGATCCTCAGAGTTTGTCTGTGAAGGTACCTAATACGATAGCGAAGGCTCTTTTTCTTTGGGATCTTTTTGGGGGGATATTTTAGCTCCTGCTACGTGGGAACTGGAGGAAGCAAGCTGGGTGCTTGGAGGAAGAGGAGAGAGAGCAACTGGTTGGATGGTCGCAGGGTTGGGGGATTAATGAGGTGAGGCTGTCAGCATCTCAGAGCGACATGCATAGCCTTGGCGTCAGGGCCTGACACAGGAGCCACAGGGAGCTTATCCCGAGAAGTGCCAGGCAGGCAGCAGGACTTGGGGGATGCTAGGGTCCCTGGTAAGTAGAGGCAGGAGGGCAGGGACGCCCCAGGGGCAGGAGGGCAGGGCTCCCGCTAGCCCCTGTGTGTTCATCCATAAGCTGTCAGGTTTGCAATTCTCAGATTCTCTTTTCCAAACCATTTGCAGGCCCCTCCCTCCCTCTTTAACCCATTATTCGCACTCGGCCTGAACGGCGGTTCTCTCGACAGGAGTGGGCAGGGCATCTGTTCTCTGGCAGACGTGTCCACACTGTCTTCCAGATGAACGTCACCCGGGGTTTTTCAGGTTTCATAACGAGTAGGTCTGAGTGCGAACGGGTATCACAACACACAAAGAGAGTGGGGGTGGATTTGCATCATCATCATCATTTACTTAGCTCTCCCCGCAATGGCCCTGCTTCTATTTTTTCCTTTTATGACTTGGAGAATTTCTTGGCTTTGAGCAAACCCCTTTAGGTTGGAGATCAGTAAATTATCTAGCACTTAATGTCTTTACTTGCAAACGTAGAGTAGAACTCAGTCAGCATAGTGTCCAACTTGCATATGCACAGAGGAATGCAGTTTGGGGGGGGTAAATTAATTGTCCTTTCTTTTCAAATACCAGTTCCAAGCACTGTTAGGCCTGTGCTATTTAGATGAGCTAGGAGACGGTCTCCAGGCTTCATCTCTCTTTTTCCTTTGTGACTTTGGGCAAGCTCTTTCGTCGCTCTAAGTCTTAAGTTCTCCATCTTCAAAGGAGACAGCAATCCATCTCCCCTACCTTACCTTATACATTGAACTTGGAGAATTATGCGCACATATACACACATACACAACAAAACTATGCCAGGGCCCCTCGGTCATTGCTGAAACCATGGTTCAACCCTTGGTAGGTTTCTGTGCCCGAGGTGCCTGAGGTTTTTGTCTCCATTATTGATGCCAGAGAAAAGAATAGGGGGTTCTTAATAGTGGTGGGGGCAGGACCTGCGGGGCCCCCTCGCACACACAATACTCATTCCCCCCTATGATGAGTACATGGGCGCGTGCTAACCTTCTGCATTGAGCCCCTGCTCTAGTGTTGCCATTGACGGTTGTGCTTTTGGCTTCAACATCAAGACCAGAGCAATTCAACGTGAACCCCAAAAAGAAAACTTGGTCGTGACCTCCACGAGCATGCGTGGTTTGGCCCAGGCTTGCTGCCCCTCCAGCCTCATTTCTCTCCAAGCGCCTGAATGCCTTATATCTTGCCGTCCTCAGTACGCCACGTTTCCCCCTTCACTCATTGCTCCTGCAGTTTCTTCTACCTAGAACCCCCTCCCTCCCTTCTCCTCTTGCCCATTTCAGCTAAGTCATTCTTACTCAGCTTTCAGATTGCCCTCCTTTGCTTTTAAAGAGGCCCTACAGCTCGATCAGGGCTTTAAGCTGTAAGGGTCAGATACTTGTCTTTTATAATAGCTCTTGGGGAAATATTATAGAGCTACTTGTAAGCATCTGGCAGGGGCTGTCATGCTCACTTTTATAGTCCTAACGTCCAGCACATAGTAGGTGCTTAATAAGTATTTGTTGAATGAATGAATGCAGGTTGTTGTTGCCGGTAGCGAGGATACACCCAGGCTTGCCAGATTCCCAGTGAGCACCCTTCTGAAAAAAACCAGCTCGGGTCCGGAGACAGAGGCAGCCACGCCGCCTGCCCCTTGAGGAGCCAGCCTGTCAGCCCAGCGCTTGAGGGAGAGGCCTGGCTTCCTTTCTCCAGGGCAGGCCCCCCAGCAGAGTCACAAAGTGGTCGGTTTGCCGTCTGGCCCACTGGCCTCTTGGGATGCTCCATCCCTCCGGTGCCCTGGACCCTCAGGTCTCCTTTCATATGTTTGCAGGCCCCTGTGCCTGCCTCCCCGCTCTTCTTCAGCCCTTTCCAGCGCTGTCTGCAGGGTTGAAAGGGGCCTCCCTCCCCGAGCTCCTCCTCGGGTGTCTGTGCCCTGCCCTGGACTGTGAATTCTGCCTGCTCTCAGCCTCGGCACCAACTGCTGCCTTCAACTGCCAGTAGAACATTCTGTCCTTAACATTCTAAAGGGTTGGTGCGCCGACCCCACAGCCACATGGGCCACCAGACCCTGAGCGCAGGGCCCAGGCGTGCAGCCTTCTGAGCGGGCTCAGCATTGCGCATGCAGTAACCACAGAGCAGCACGCGGCGGCTCGATGTTTCAACCAGATTGTGCTCCACCCGAGGGCAGTCCTGGCCGCCTGCCTGAGCCCTCTGCTGCAGTTTCACAGCCGGGTTGGGGGCCACCAAACCTGGCCGAGCCCTCAGGGCAGCTCTGACCCTCACCTGCAGCCACCTGACCGCAACCGCCCCAGAGCAGCTCCCGTTCCCAGACTGCACCCACTTCTGCTTCCCCACCCTCAGGGCTGGGCCAGTCTTGGAGGAGGAGGCCGAAGGGAGATTGCAAAGGCCTGGCTTGCAGTGGCTTCGCTGGAGTCACAAATGCCTGCAGCTCCAGGAAATAGGAACTTGTGATCCCCACCCCCACCAAGTGCCTCAGGCTTAGCCATCTCCTGGGCTTCTGTCTTAACTGGGAAAGTTGGGGCTCCTCCTTTATCTGACTGTGCCTTTAATAAAAAGTTGGGGCCCTTCCTTTACTTGACTGTGCCTTTAATAGAGCCGCGATGTTTGGCACAGGGAGCTGGAGGCCTATCCCGGCAGAGCTGGCTTTGGACTTCAGGCTTACTCTGGCCACTCTTAGTACTTCTGGAACAGGGCCCAGTTTGTCCATCCGTCCTTCCTTCATTCATTCATTCACCCATTCATTCATTTAATACCCAGTGAACACCTATGTGTCAGGCATTAGCTAGGTACTGGGGGTACAAAAAGTGTCAGGCCAACAGGCTGTCACCCTCAGAGCGCTCCAGCCTAATGGAGACCTGTGTGAACAGAGCGGGGGTGCGGGCACCTGGCTGGAGGGAGGTGTGTGCGCGAAGGGCGCACAGCGAGGGCAGCAGAGGGAGCCGAGGCGGCGTGGGAACTTGCAGACCAGGCTCAGAGTTTGTTTTTATCCTAGAAGCCTTGCAGAGCCACTGAAGGACTGTAAGCAGGAGAGAGACATGATAACAGTTATTTTATTCTCTCTCCTTTTTAAACAAAGAGACACTGGCTGCTGCGTGGAGCACACGCTAGGAGGTGGCGGGAGTGAAGACTGATCAGGAGGGCCACTGGGCGATGCTGGCTGCTAGGATTGGGGCGGCTGGGCTATGGGGGAGACAGCGACAGGCTGGGGACGGGCTGAGGAACAGGGATCACTTCCTGTGGGAGCCAGCATTGGAGGAGGGACATGAGTGAGGTTTGGGGCACGAGTTAGTGGCATAGGCTTGCAGAATTACACCCGGGTCTGGAGCTCTGGGAGAGATCTGCCCCTGCAGGTAGAAGTTGGTGAATTACCTGCTTACATGTAATTGTTCCATGACAAGGAGAGAGCTTACCAAAAAGAAAGACTAGAAAATTGGGGGTGCTTGGGGGGAATGGAGGCTGAGGAGGAACGGCCAGAGGAGGAGGACGGCCACTAGGAACTGGTGGCATCCCTACAGCCTTCAAAGAGCATCTGCTTCTCTCCACACGACTCACCCTGGGCGATGCTCTCCTTCATTCTGAACATGAGCTGTGGGGAGAAGAGGAGAAACCCCTGTCGTGTCCTGCGCAGGGCAGGGGCGCTCTCAAAGTCACGGGCAGGCGGGCCCAGGACGTCTCTGGCAAACTCATTAGATTTGGAGGTGCTTCTAGAGTTGGGGGCAGGCATGGGGATGCTTGTCGAAGTTCAAGGCTGGGTGGCAGCATTTTCTCTACCTGCAGGTTTCTGGGCTGTGAGTTGGGGACCTTAGAAATGTTGTGGGGATTAGGAGGTCTTGATTTGGGCTTCAGCGGGAAGGCGAGGCCAGCTTCCATGGCTGCCGGGTCTCGAGCTGGGCAGCAGCTCCTTTTTCCAGGCATAGGCATGCTCCTTAGAGAAGTCCGAAGCAGCGGGCGATGGTCAGTGTAAAAGGCAAGAGAGTAAGTAGCCAGTGGGCAGGAGAGCGAGTAGAAGGGAAACGAGTGAAGATCTGGAAGTCCCCGGAGGAAGCATGTCCCAGGTGCAGGACTCCTGTTAGCTATTCAGCGCAGCTCCAGGGTCCAGAGAGAAGGGGCAGGGGAGAGACAGGCCGATAAAAGCTGGGCAGGGTCAGTGTGGGCCACCAGTAAAAACCACAGTGGATAGAGGCGGCCCGTCGGATCCCCTTAACCACGTCCTGGCCAGCAGGCCAGAGCTCCGGGTGGACAGTCCTTTAAAGCACTTCGGCCACCTGTCATTTTGTGCCTGTGCTTCCAGACAGCCCCGCCTGGAGTCCATTGTGGTGAGGCCCCCAGCACATGGAGACAGTGGTCCTACTAGGTACAGGCTTGAGGCTGCGCTGCCGAAGGAGGCAGGAGCAGTAGGTGTGGGTAGGATGGGGCGGAAAGAGCACTTTCAGACCCCCTCTGGGTGTGGCTTTCCCACGCTTGTAAGACAAGACATACGTGGAGACAAAGAAATGGATTTTTTAGGGGAAGCAGGAGGCTCAACATGGGCACCAGAGGAGGCTGCCATGACCTTGAAGGGACAGTTTCAGTGGTTCTCCCAAAGTTGGGGGTTGGGAGGAGGCAATACTGCCCTCCAGCCCTCAATGTCCCTGTTGTACAAAGGGGATATGGAGTAGCCCCTAGGGTCATTGTTAAAGTCCCATGAGTTAGTTTTGATATGGAATTCTTAGAGCATCACACATACTGGTTGATGTTTTCGTAATTGCCCACTTACATGAAATTCTCGGACCACGTCTCCGATTGCTGTGCAAAAGGCCGACATTCCAGGTTCAGGACCGAATAGTAATGAGAACAAGATTTGGTTTTAGGATTACGTATGGGGGGCAGTTTGGAGAAATATTTTCTTAAGGATTTTTTCCTCATTCGAATGGAAGGGACACAGAATTCGAAGTCAAAAGACCACAAGTATCTGTCCAGTATCTTCCATATGCTGACTCTGCTGGGAAGACAGACAAAAAAAAAAATCAGAAAATAATTACACATTTTGGTTAATGTTATGAAAGAGAAAGAACCCGGTGGGGAAGTAGGATGGAGGTCAGAAAACCTTTTCTGATCAGGTGTCATGAAGCCAACCCTTGGCCGCCCAAAATCAGGGGTAGGGGCGCTTGGGAGGTGGGGAGAGCATTCCAGGGCGGAAGTGATTTTCTTTGCAAATTAGGTGACTTTGGGGACCGAGGTGAGCGCGGGTTTCTGTGGTTGTAAAATGAGTGTAACTGTCTATCCCGCTGACGGCACAGAGCTGGTGTGAGGATGCGGTGAAGTGATGGGGAACACGGTTCATTTTCTCAGATAGCTGCACACACAAGCCTGTGAGGAAAGAGCTCACTGATCATCTTCTCTCCATTTTCTGTTTCTTCGATTGGGTTCCCGTGTATCACATGACTAGCATGAGGCGGTGTCCCTGGGAGGGGCAGTGGCTAAAGGTCGTCTTGAGAAGAAATGACTTTGGAGTCACGAGTAGCAGTGCAGGTGAGGGCTTTCAAGGAAGACAAAAGTGATTTGGGGGACGGGAGACGGCTGAGCTGAGTCTTAGACCATCAGGGGGAAATTCCAGGTTTTGGTAAAGCTGAGAAGCTGAGAAAATTTTAGTGCGGAGCAGTCGGTACATATCTCAGTGTTCAGTAGATAGGAAACCCTTATAGGACCCGTCCTGGGGGAAGGTCACGGTTAATATTACGTCTTCTTCCTTCCCGAGCTCCTGGTAATTTGCAGAAACAGAGACGCAGCTGTGCTTTTCCATGGGTGCTCAGAACTGTGACTTCCATCCAGCCGATTATTAACGAGTATTTGATGAATTGAAAGATCCTGCAAAACTGAGAGGCATCCGTGTAAAGCACCGTTAGCTGTCTTGCAGTCCTTCAGCTCTAAAGGGCAATGTGTGAGCAGGATCCAAACTTCCCGGGGGGTTGCAAAAACATCTTATTTCCCACGCACAGCAAAGCAGGATAAAAATGAATGAATGCATGACTCCCTGGACGGCTCTCCTGCAGAGTCAGGGCCAGCCTCACCAGGCGGGAACTCCTGCCACGCTGTTGATTATGTCATACGGTCCCTGTGACTTCGGTGGCCACCAGGCAGTGCCGACAGCGTCAGTGTTCTCCGTGTGAGTGTTAACTGCATTGGTCATTTTGAGAACATTTAGGGAGAAAGGAAGATCGGCCGGTTGGTGAAGTTGCCTAAAGCAGTACATAGCAGGGCCACATTCTCCTAAAGACATTTTCTCAGCTACACATTCACCTTGAAAGCATCTATTCTATACAGTAAAGGAGCGCTCAGGTGGCTTGAAGGTGAGAGAGGGACCCACTTGAAGGGAAGGGAGTGGGAAGAGAGAGCGTTTACATAGACCTAATATCTGTGTGTGTGTGCGCTCGTGGGTGCATGCACGTCTGCATATGTGTGTGGGCATTCCCCTCCTCTCTGCTCCCCACACCCCCAACATGTGCTTCGTCCAGGCACTTGCCACTTTTTTTTTTTCTGGCTCTTGTTCCTCCATCCTCAATACAGAGGGTGTAGATTTTCTCCCATCACTTCTGTCGCTGGAATGAGGTCAAGTCAGGTAGCTCCCGGCCCACTTCGGAGTTTGGGGGCGGGCTCTTGGACAGGGTGGTGAGATGTCCTCTCCGACCTGTCTGTCTTCTGCTTGGATGGACGGATGGAAAGTGACCTCCATCATCAGTAGCTGCCTGAGGATTCTGTGTTTCTGACTTTCCCGTGGACATACACACAGAGGGACCTATTTGCATGGCCCACCCTCCAGCCTCACAGCCTTCTGGGCTCTTGTTTCCTGGGAGTTTGCGGACCCGTATGGAGGCGGTGAGATGGACAAGGGTGATGGGGTGAGAGTCCCTTCGTGGGAGATGCGAGGATATCGGTTCTGCAGTAGGGAGACGGCCATGCATAGGACAGTGATGGTGGGTCCCCACTCTCTGATTGGGGAGCCCTGCAGGGTTGGGGGACACACTCTGTTCCTAGCCCCTTGAGAGGAGGTGACGCAGCATTATTCCTTATGGTTGAAAAAGGCAGCAGTTTTGTTTTTTTTTCACAAATTAACCTTCTAACTTGGCAGAACTTTCTAAATGCCACTCAGTTTACCAAGAGATTGCTTCCTAGTCATAGTGTGTGTATGTGTGTGTGTGTGTGTGTTCAATTTGAACTGTTTGGGAATTTGGTAGGAGAATGGGAGAGTATCCCTTTGCCATTTTAAAGAGAAGTTCCGGGGCACCCAACCCGATCATTGTGTTGAAGCATTATTCATTACTGCTTCTTCCGGGGAGAAGCTCCAAGCAGGTGAGGGCAGGAGGGACTGTGTCTCTTCGTAGCTTTGCAGTGGACAAAGACTATGGAATCTAGGCGTATTATTCCTCAGCGTGCTCACAAGGGCAGTGCAACTGCCACCAGCAGAATCAGACTCCTTCATGGGGTGGCCTTTTCGAGCAATATTTCTCATAGCGGTGACCCCCAGAAACGGCAGTCTGTGCATCGAGACTGCTGTGGCTGCTCTGTTTCTAGAACGTATGTCTCAGTGTCATTGGCTTTTAAACAAAGGGTTTATGTACATGGGACTGGTTTCCTTGAAAGTTAGACCTTGTATGATGTGGGATAAGCCAACTGGACTGACAGAACTTGCCCCAACCTCTCGCTGGATCCCTGAGGTACCAGGTGTGTGGACCCTGGGAAAACAGCCCCCCCCCCCCCATCTCCAGGGTCTCTAACCACAGGGTAGGAAGAAATCCCAGGCTATTAAAAAAAATGTTCTGCTCTAGAAGAATGTTTCTATAGCTGTGTCCTGAAAAGGAGACTCTGATAGCCCACAGAGGCCACTGTATGGCGGGCAGGGCCTTGGACAGAGCTGCAGTGGGAGGTGAGTCCTATACAGACCTTCACATCCGCCCAGCCAGGCCCCCTCGGCTGCAGGTCCCTGTTAGAGACAGTCTTATTGAAACTCGTTGATTCGCACCCCCCCCCCCCCAGCCCCTCGTCCCCTGGGTGATGATGGGAAAAGCACCCATTTGGGTCTTGGGTTCTCTCTAAGATCTCAGCGGAACTCTTCCTGGTGCTGTTTATGGGTGGCCTGGGATGAGCACAGCCCGGGTGACTCTCCTCACATTCTCCCAGCAACCAGGGTCTCTACAAGCAGAGACGTGGAGTCTGAAAACCAGACATCTCTTCGGAGCTTCCAGTTGAGGCTTCGGATTCGAATGGAGCGAATGAAATGATACAGAACTTCCAACCCTCAAACTCTCCCAGCTCGAAAAGGAGACTCTGGAACCCACAGCGTCTCCCGTAAATGCCCACCGCCCCTCTTTCAGCCAGTGTTCATTGTGTCTCATCGCTCAGCTACAGAAACAAGAGAAATGCGTTTTTTTTGTGTGTGTGATCAGAATGTGGGAGCTTATTGGGAAGGGACCAGAGAAGTCATCCCACCCAATACCCCATGCTCCACATGGTGATCTGAAGTCTAGTCACCCCCATACCACGCCTGTGTCTTTTTTTTTTTTTTTGGCATAGTAAAAGGTGGAAATTTATTGAGAAACAGGGACAGGCTCCCATGTGGGGAGGGGGACGGAGTCACCTCCTGTGTCTTCTAAGCGACCCTCAGTTGGCCTGTAGGTGACGGAAACATGCCTCATTGTGAAGGGCAATAGTTTCTTTGCTTCGTGGCAAGGGATATTGGGGGGGGGGGGCCTAGGATCAGAACTCTCTGCACCTTTAAAAACCATCCCATTGAGAAGAAAATGGACTGAATAAAAGTGAACGTGAAAACCGGAGTCCTCATTTTCTCTGTGAACTGTCCCACCCGGGTCCGGAGGCAGAGCCTGCGCCCCAGCCATGTTCCTGTTTATCTCAGGGTCCTCAGAGCTGTGTTCCATGACAGGTGAGGCCGCCCAGGCAGACGCCCAGGCACCTGACATTGGCCGCGACGCTGTGTGTGGGAGAGGCAGCTTGTCTGCTGATGTGAGAGGAACACATCGTTGACAAGAAGGTCATTGGATGATGAAACCCAACAACCATTTCCCCCAGGAGAGGCTCAAAACAGGCTCCCGGTTCCCTCTCGGGAGGAATGCAGGCACTTGAGAGGAGGTTGACTGGCACGTTATACAGATGTGGCGGGACGGGCAGTGGCCTGTGAAAATGGAAGCCATCCCGTCCATTATATCGATGGGGACACCCGTGTGTCACAGGGACAGCAGAACCCCCCACTCCCTCCAGTAGGTTTAGATAGAATGATGCTGGGTCCACCACCGGCCAGGAACCGGAGGCTTTGCAGCCCTCAGCCCGGGCGAGAATCCGGGCCCTGGGGTTGTGTACGTGACGGTTCACTTGCTTGATTCAGAATTTCCTCCTTCCGTTCACCTGTGCTGGACAGGTGTGCTGGGCTCTGGGGGTAAGACACAGGCTGGGCCTGCCGGCTGCTGACAGTCTATCGGGAAGACAGCTACTTTAAAAAAAAGATGGTGGTGTATGACTGAAGGATAGAAAGGAATAGGATCAAGGAGCAGGAAGACAGAAGAGGCTGGCTGTCCCTGGGCCACTTGCGGGAGGCGGTCATTAATGCTGGGCTCTGAAGTATCAGACAGCGATGGTTGAGGAAGGGTGGAATCCAATGGAGATGTACTTGGAGGCAAAACAAGACAGGAAGTGCGTAGTAGCTGCTGACTGTGAGCGAAGAAGGGAGAGGGCCAGGCAATTCCGAGGTTTCCAGTTTGAGATTTGGAGCAAATGAAAGAGAGAAAAACCCCCCCCACCCCCACCCCCAGGCTATGTGTGCATTCTTTGAGGGCCAGGGACACAGTGGGATCCCAATAAATGTTTGTCCTCCCTTTCCCCTCGGAGGTGGGAGTTCCACATTCATTATTGTTTGGGAATAAAATGAAGACACGTGGGTTTATGAACTGGCCAGGGTTTCTGCTGGAATTTGGTTGCATTGTAGCTGAGCTGCCTTTGGCTACTAAAGCAGGGTCATGGGAGCAATGACTGGGCTCTGTTAGGCCATTTTGTTTTCTAAGTGACCCTATTGGCCAGCTGACAAGCCTGTCAGGGGAAGGAGGCTAGGGGGACATGGTAAGAAGCAAACTCCACGGGAAGTCATCGCTTCTCTTGACTTTGTGTGCAGGGTGTGAGCAGAGGTTTGCTCTGTCCAGCACCCCCTCGCCCCTCGGGTTCCTATGCCTGTTGGCTGTCAGCATTAGGGGGCTCCTTAGGTCTGTGTGAAGCTACATTTAGGGTCTCGGCTCCTCTGACAGCCCTGTGTCCCTCTGCAGCCTCATCGCCATTCTGCTCCGCCTCTCACTTCATTCAGATCCCTTGATCACTGCCCAGGTGTGTCTCAGGGACATCGCGATGTCATTGTTAACCTCTTATCCTCCTCCCCGGGCACTTCTTCCCCCGGGTCCCAGCGACTAAGGAAACGGAATTGCCCACAAGTCCCTCCGACCTCGGCTCTCAGCTTCCCCAGGGCCGCAGAGCTGTCTGCTCCACTGAGAGAGGCTTTTGAATTCAGACAAGCAGGCTGTTCACATCGGCAGGTGCTGGGGTGAGCGCCCAGCCCTTTGGCACGCACACTGCCTGGGGGAGGGAGGGGCTGGGGGAGAGGGAAACTCAATCACAGAGCAGGAGCGGGAGGAGGCTTTTAGTCCAAGTGCCAGTCACCGGGGGCAGCTGATAGCATCGCCCACCCGGTCTGGTTACATCTCCCGGCCTCCCTGGAGCGCTAATGAGAAGCCGGCAGCGGATACCAGAGAAGGTGGTCCCCAGTGAGCTGAGGGGGGTGGCGGGGGAGGGAGGAGGAACGCAGGGGCTGTGTGACTCCAGCAATAGCATTTTGTAGTTTTGCCTCAATCCATTGCCTCAAGAGAGACGGTGATCGCTTTCTTGGGGGAACGGTAGTGCCTCCGAAAAGAGCCACCTCTTTTAAAAAGAAAATTCCCCGGCTTCTAAGACAGACGGTGCCAATGTTGGTGGCATGCGCGTCTGCTCACCTGCACCAGTTGTTGCTACGGTCTGGCCTGCTGTTGCGGGAACATGTGTGGGCCCTTTGCCTCCCTTCAATCCGCGGTGGTTCCGGCGGGTGATACACCCCCATTTCAAACCCTCTCCCCTTGGGGGCAAAGAGGACGAGGGGCTGCAGAATTGTAGATGCATCAGTTGAGCTCTCTATTGGTTTTGGGGGAACGAAAGCAAAATACCTCTTTAAGTCTGTTTTATTGTTGACATTATTACAGATGTTGCCTGCTTTCCCTCCTCTTCCCCTCCTCCCCCCAGGTCTGCACCACACCGCTGTCTGTGTCCATGGGCTGTGCATATATGCAGACAAGTTCCCCCCACAAAGGGTGCCTTTCTTGTTCCAGTGGCGTGTTTTCCTCCCCGCCTGGTGCCCGTTGAATGTTTTGGGTGCCTCGATCCCCACAGTAATCCTATCAGCTAGGCCAGTGGTCGGCAAACTCATTAGTCAACATAGCCAAATAGCAACAGTCCGATTGAAATCTCTTTTGAGAGCCAGGTTTTTTAAACTTACACTATATAGGTAGGTACATTGTTATTAACTTAAGTAGGGTGCTCCTAAGGCTTAGGAAGAGCCACACTCAAGGGGCCAAAGAGCCGCATGTGGCTCGCGAGCCGCAGTTGGCCGACCACGGAGCTAGGCATTGTGTTTGGAAACCCCCCCCCCCCCCGCCATTTTGCAGATAAGGAAACTGAGGTCCAGACAGGTTCAGTCACACACATAAGGTAGTGAGTGTGGGAAAGCCCACGCTTTCTGACTCGAAAGCCTCTTGACATGACACCGAGCTGTCATCTGGTTCGCAGGGAGTATGTCTCCACTCGGGACACTCCCCACGGCCTTTCCTGAGGGACACACACGTGTCAGGGGAGGTGTCTGTGCTTGAGGAGTGACGCTCCAGGCAGGGAGCGAGCCAGCCCGGCCACGGGAAACCCCGGGGCTGTAGGCACCCCCCCCCCCAAGGAACGCTGAGTGCCCAGGAGGTGGGTCAGGGCGGCCTCAGGGAACCTTCTGGAGAGAAGGCTCAGCACAGCCTGGGCCTGGCAGGGAGATTGGGGGTCTGCGTGAGGGTGAGGCTCTGGGGGAGGGTGGGTGTGGGCTGCATGGAGCCAAACCAGGAAGGGCTACACTGGCCACTTGCCAGGGGTGGGCTCTCGCAAGTACTTGGCTGGGCTTTAGGCAGGGAAATGACCAAGAGCACATCGTGATGCAGAAACCGTTTTGCAGCTTACCTCCCTAGACAGGCCCTCCAGCCTCCAGATGTTTGTGGGACAGACATCTAGCCCTAGTGGGCTGCCAGGTGTTTGGTGTCTCGGTTGGCCGTTTCCTCCAAGGAGAGAAGGCGCGGCACCTGCCAGGGGACAGGAGCCCGGCCACTGTTAGGCCGACTCCCGCCCGAGGGAGGGACCAGTGAGGCAGACGTTCGAGAAGTTCCTGGATGAGGGCTCCCTGGCCACACGCGGACAATGTGTCATTTTTCTTGCAGGGAGCTCCTTTTTTTTTCTTTGTTGGTTTTTGGTTACCATTTAAAAAACACTCCCTACATGTTGAGCAAATTCCCTGCAGGCACAGGACGGACGAACTTGGGAGGAAATCTCCAGGGATTTGGCCGCGTGGTTTGTCTGCTAGACAAACTGTTAAAATTCTGCACGGAAACCACTCTTCCCCATGCGTCCCATTAAGTCGGGGAGGCCCCAAGGCCCCAATTAGAACTGAAAATGAGAAAAGTCATGTGTAATGTTAACAGTTCTTCTGAGCAGTTTTTACTGTTCCCTCTGCGCCTCCCCAGCCCTCGCAGCCTCATGGGCTCGGAGTCAGCCCAACCCAAGGTTTCTCAGCCAAGACTGTTGCCGTGCGGGGCTGGGCAGCTCCTTTTTCTGGGGTTCTGTCCTGTGCATTGTGGCACGTTTAATAGCACCCCCGGTCCCTCCACAGTGGTATTACCCCGGCTGTGACAACCAGATTTCTCCAGGCATCGTCAAAGTCCCCCGGGGGACAGTGTCACCCCAGGCAGAGAACCCCTAGTCTCAGTTACCTTCTGAATGTTAGCTTCTTTACTTTGGAGCAGCCTGGGCTTTGGCAAGTTACCGGAACCCCACGAACCCCAGATCACTCACGTGGAAACTGGCGACCAGCGTATCTACCTTTCAGGGTTGTTGTGAGAGCATGCTTGTACCAGGCTGACCCCTTCACCAAATTCTCCAAAAACCCAGTCCCCTTCCCCCAGGACCAGCCCAGCAGCCCACGGGGAAGGAATCCTCCTTCCCCCGTTCACATGGGTCCGACTTCCGGTGAGGGGTGAGGCCCGTCCGCAGTGAAAGTGCCAACCTGAGCTGCAGACAGGTTGGGCCCTGACTGGCAGGTCATTTGCTGGGCGCCCCTGGTCATGGTGCGTCCACAGCTGCGAGCCACGCTGGGGGCGGGCACCTGGTGCGCGGCCCCCTGGGCCTGGCCATGGCGTGGGCTCTGGTGGAAGTTGATCTGAACTCTCCTGCCGCATCCTCATTCTTGTCTACTTCGCACAGGTTCGGTACGGATTCTTTTTCCTCTCTGGGAACCTTGCTCTCCGTGTCCTTTCCCACCCTCCCTGGCGTGCACAGCGCATAAACGGTTAAGGGCACTCGGCTTGGCTGCCTCCCCAGTCACTGTAGACTCCCCTGGACGGATTGAATGAAACTGATAGGCCTAACAGTGCAGCGCTGCCATCCCCAAAGAAAGAGGAGCTGGGCGGACGGAAGGAATGACCCCACAGGGAACAGCTGTCAAGGGCAGCTATTGGTTTATCTTTCATGGAAAGAGAGACGGAATGAATTCGAAATGAAGAGGAACGGGAGGCAGCGCAGCTTATCGGCCTGGCAAGGCTGGGGCAGCCCACGCTGCCACTCCAGACGGACGGGCTGCTGTCCGGCTGGCGTGCGCTGAGGCCTGGGGCGGCCTGTCTGGTGTTTGTGTACATTGCTGAAGAACGCCATTGAAATGCCCGGGAGCCTACACGATGGGCGTGCTGGCACTGCCAGATTAGGCCACACACGGGGCGGGGGGCGGGGGGCGTGCCGGCCGGGCCCACATCTGGGAGTCAGTTTCACAGGCCCTGGCCCCAGAGGACCAGGCAGGCTTCTCTGGCTCCCCCCCCCCCCCCACCCTGTGGATGTTTCTCCATAAACAGGCAGCAGGCCTCTATAAGGGAGGTTGTGAATCTTTGTAGAAAGAGGATTTTGCAGGGTAGCGGATTCTAATAGAAATTTGGCTCATTTACCTTTTAAATATCTGACCCTGGCAAGTTACTCCGTCTCTTGGAGGCTCCGTTCTTAACCTTAGAATGGGGACAACATAACACCTGGGAGTTTTTGCAAAGATCAGACATTTCAGGGCGACATTGAAAGGAGCCCAGTGCACGGCTCAGCATCGTCCCAGTGATGGAAGGCGGTGGTGGTGGTGAGAACTGAAGCTCAGCGCATCCAGGAGACATGGCCGTCGTCAGTGAGCCAGGGAGCGGCTGAGCAGGACACGAGTCTGTCCGTGCTGGCCCTCAGGACTGTGCTTTCTCTCAGGGCAGCCGGCAACCTTTAGGATGCGAACGCACCAAGCAAATGCACCTGCTTTGGTGAGAACAAGGAATCATGCCTCAGAATGAGGTTCCTGCACCCCCCTCCCCCGATTATGTGTACAGATTGCCACAGGGGCTTCCTTTACTCCGTATCCTACCCCCTGGCCAGGTAGGGCCTCACCTTCCCTCTCCAGGAAGCCCGCTTGGGTTGGGACCACAGTGGTGAAAGAGATAAGATGACGCATCAAGGCAAATTGATTAACAGAGAAATAGTGCGGGATAGTAGGTGGTGAATGCTAAGAAAGAATTTTGTCTTCTGTAAAGCACATTACCGATTGCCTTAAATTATTGGTTCACCTTGGTTAATGAAAGGGTTAAGGAAAGTGAGTTTTGAAGTGGTTTGAAAACCATTGCTTTATCTCCAGTGACTCTTCAGTTGCTTTGAGGGACTTGGATCTGAAAAGGCGCCGGGGGTGGGGGGAGCACCCAGTCATTGCCAGTGTCTTAGGCCCAGGGTGATGGCTTCTCTTCCATCACGACTGTGATTGGTCCACTCTGTGCAGCCAAGACCCATGTGATTTCCGGAGTGAAGGGAGCGGTTGCTGATCCCTTGAAAACACACACTCCCCATTTTAGCCAGGTGCAGACACTTCCACCTTTTTTTAAGTCTTTAATTAAAAACTGCAAAGGTCCTTTGCTCTGAAAGATGAATTGGGCTGAATACCCTATAATTAGTACATGCCACCTTTGGAGTGAAATGTGTCAAGCTGTGATTAAATGCAAATTGGTGCTTAAAAATAATTAGCCGAGGAGGCCTGGAAGCCCAGCGAACACCCTCATCCAATTACTCCCTGTTTGCACATGGAGTGCCTGATCGATCCAGTCTTTGGAAGACTGGAATCCCACCCTCCCAGGTCCCAAGATTGATGTTCAATCGGATAATAAACAAACAGCCATCATTTGAGGATTAAAAAGATAAAATCATAGTAAGGCAGATGGAAATAGACACAAGCTTTGGGCCCATGTAGTCATTTCCTGGCAGCGACAAATTAGCTGGAGGTGCAAGTCAGCAGGATAATTTTTCCTGAAAAAGGCACTGTGGCCAGGGCGGAGGCAGCCACAGGACCCATGACCCTGCCTCCGCTGGGGCTGTCCTGACAGAACCCGCTCTGATTCGTCAGCGCGTGGCTAACCCATCAAACCCCTGTCGTTTATGGTCCTCTCAGTATTCTTCATATGTAGCTGTTTCTGCACAGCCCCGACGCGTCAGACCCATATGACAGCAGTTCTCAACCTTCCTAACGCAGTTCCTCATGTTGTGGTGACCCCCAACCATAAAATCATTTTCGTTGCTACTTCATAACTGTAATGTTGCTACTGTTATGAATCATCATGTAAATATCTGATATGCAGGATGTATTTTCATTGTTACAAATTGAACATCATTAAAGCACAGTGATTCATCACAAAAACAATATGTAATTATCTATGTGTTTTCCGATGGTCTTAGGCGGCCCCTGTGAAAGGGTCATTCGACCCCCAAAGAGGTTGCGACCCACAGGTTGAGAACCACTGCCATATGAGCTGTTTCGCATGTTTTATTGAATTCTCACAATCACTTTCTGAGAAAGGTACGGTTATCACCATTGTACATATAAGGAAACTGAGGCACAGAGAGGTTTAAGTCCCCAGGATTACGGAGCCGATAAATGGTCCTACAAATCCATTGCATAGCATTTGTCAAAACTGTTGGGATACAGAATATGGCTGCATCAGTATAAACTCCAAAATGGCCAGGAAAACAGTTCAATGGTTGCCTTGCTGTTGATGAGTCAGTAGTGTCCTTGAAAAGGAATAGTATGTCGCCAAAACCGGTTTGGCTCAGTGGATAGAGCGTCGGCCTGCGGACTGAAGGGTCCCAGGTTCGATTCCGGTCAAGGGCATGTACCTGGGTTGTGGGCACATCCCCAGTAGGGAGTGTGCAGGAGGCAGCTGATTGATGTTTCTCTCTCATCGATGTTTCTAACTCTCTATCTCTCTCCCTTCCTCTCTGTAAAAAATCAATAAAATATATTTTAAAAAAAAGAAAAAAAAAGAAAAGGAATAGTATGTATGGCAGCTTATGTGTCGATGCCTGTGTTTTGAGCAGCTTTTTCTTAAAGGGACAGCCACCCCTTTCCCTTTGGGAGAGGGAGAAACAGCAGTTAGTTCAGGTGGTAAGTCTAGGTCTGGCCTCCTGGGCGTGAGCACAAGCGGTGCCTGGGCTTTTCTCCCTGACGTTACGAAGGTGTTGTTTGTGCTGCTTAACTCTAAAAAGTAATTAATTGCATGATAAGCTGTCATCATGTCTTACCTCCTTTTGAGACGATAGCAGCTTTATTGAGATGTGACTCATACATTCTGTAATTCATTTCACGTGTACCATCCCCACACTGTCCGTTAGCTCATCCACAGGATGGGGAACACACCGCTGTAGGGCATTCTCATCGCCCTAAAACGAAACCTAGCACCTAGTGCTTGCAGTGTGACCGACTTCTTGTATCCTGAAAAGGAGTCGCCACATATATGTCTCTCCGATGGATGCTTGGGACACTTTTCCTACGTGTGTGTGTGTGTGTGTGTGTGTGTGTGTGTGAGCTGATTACAAGCACGGGGGGAGAGTAACTGGCCCAGCATTTAAGAAGTTGTCAGCTGCAGGAATAGAAGTCAGCCCTCTGAGGCAGTGCCAGTGTTTGTGGCTTAAAGGGGCGGTCCCTTTATTTCCATTTTCCCTATTTTCCCTAGCCTGGGGTGCCGGTCTAAGGATACCTGTCTCAGATACATGGAGCGTCCTCGGCCACACATCTTGATGAAATCTCCCGGAAGTGAGGCCAGATGCTGGAACGGAGTTGTAGGCAATCAGCAGTAAGCCAGCTGTCTCTTGACTGACCACCATTGGAACATGTTTTAAACAATCCTTTTCTCTTAAAGAGACATTCGGGCGACTCCACTTTGAGGTCAGTGAAACCACTGCCAGTGGGTGTTAACGGGGCAATCATGAAACAAGGAGCCATTTTGCCCACAAGCAGAATGGAATGTCAGCTTGTGACCTAGGGCCTCTGGGGATAATTCACTTCCTCCCTCCGCAGAGGACACCAGTTTCCTTCCCAGGAGGTCAGTGGCAGGAGGTGTAGGGTTACCATGGAGTCCAGATTCCAAGAGAAGTTTGAAATGTAATTGCCCTGCTGGTTTTGTTTAGCCGCAAGGTTACTCTTCCACATCTGCAGTAACGAGGAAATAATCGCTGGGATGGGCGTGGGGTGACCCATGCAGAGAACGATGAACCTTTTCTTCCCCTTTCACGGGAGGGTGGCCATTATGGCTGTCATTTCTTCCAGATATGTCTGCCTTGGTGGCCAGCCGAAGGAGACAGGGATTCCTGGGCCAGTCCATTTTCCCGAATCACGAGACATAAATCAAAGCGGAGCATCAAGCCTTCAGACCGGGTGTGACTCTGTGAATGGGCCTGAGAGCTTCCCCTCTGGTCCTCGGTGGAAGGCTGCTTGTTTGTGTTCAGGGATGGAATTGGGCTCCCGGCTCAGCCTTGTTGACTTTGCAGCAGTAAATAATTCCAGTGAAAGGACTGCAGTAGAGCCCGAAGCGAGAGATGTTTCCATAATGTAATCCCCGCCTGTAGGCCAGCTCAGAGCAGCCACACGCATCGCATAGCGCGCTCAGATATGCCTTTCCGGGCTGCTTTCTAGTACAGGGAGAGCAGGGACCTCCATCATCCCTTCCACTGATTTCTTCTCCTGAACTTGAACCCCCATTGAAAGAATTGATAAAAACACCTTTCCCAGTCTCAAAATAGAAGTGCAGATTTGAAAGGCAGCTCCCCGCCCCCCCCCCCCTTTTTTAAATGAATCCTGGAAAACCAGCTTTTGTCAGAATAAATGTCTCTGCTCAAGGCATCGAGAAGTGTATATATCACTGCGGCATTTTACCATCTCTCAAAGGCGAGATTGCGTTTAAATCAGACCTCTGTTCATGCTTATTGGTTCAGTCTAAGGTGAATGCCATGAACTTCTGGAAAGACCTTGTGAAATTTCAACGTCTTCTTCACATTGCCTGAGTGCAAGGACACCAGCTTTTACCCAAATATTCATGTCTCTTTGTCCAGTTTCTCATTCCGATTTAAAACATCTTTAAAATTAGCATCTAATGTTCCTTAATGATGGAGACATTTCAAATTTATGCAATGCACTTGTTCTGTTTTGGGATTTATTTTGATCAGGAAACAGCCCTTTTGGTGAATGAAGGCAGCTTGATAAGGACAATAATAGTTCTGCTTCATTCAATATGCAGTTTTGGATAGCAGAGGATAAGGTGTGTAAAAAGTGTTAGACTAGCTTGTGGCAGTTTTTCTCAGTGGGTAGAGCTCTGGCCTGTGGACTGAAGGGTCCTGGGTTTGATTCCCGTCAAGGGCAAGTGCCTCAGTTGCAGGCTCAATCCCCGGCTCTGGTTGGGCACATGCAGGAGGCAACCAATCGATGTGTCTCTCTCACATCGATGTTTCTCTGTCTCTCCCTTTCACTCTTTCTAAAAAAAAAAAATCAATGGAAAAATATCCTCTGGTGAGGATTAAAAACAACAAAGAAGTGTTAGACTATAGTCGGTGTTTTCTTCAGTCTGCTGCGAGCCTGTATGCTGTTAAAGGACACCCTGTGTTCTGCTCTCCTGTTTTTTAGGAAACTTTAGAATTTTGGAAGAATAGTTGTTTGTGATGTCTCCTGAGCCGTCTTCGAGGGCTCAGCAGGAATATTTAGACCAGCGGTTCTGTCTGGTTTTTTAAAAATCTTTTCTTTGATATTGTGACAGCTGTGGAAGGCACACTTTCCCTTGGGGCATGGTGATGTGTTGGTTGCCAGCACATTCCCCCACGGGGCTGCGGCCTCTGCTACATGCCTGGGGACAGATGAACAGGAGGACTCCTGAGTGACAGCCGGCTTCTGTAGAACTTCCCCAGGGAAGGGACCCAAAGCCACCAGTGTGTGTGCGCGGCACCTGGCAGATCCCAGGTCAGCCTTTCTGGTCCTTGAGCCCTTTAGCGGAGGGACCCTCACAATACCTACGTGCAGGCCGGCAGAGTCCAGCTTTCTATCCACTTGTTGTGTTCTTAGCTTTCTTAACTTCCCTCCTTATTAGCATATTCAGGTCCCTGTCCTCCACCCAGGCCGTGGGCTGCACCAGGAAAGGAAGGAATAGGACAATTGCTCAAGAAACAAGGAACACAGCCCAGCCGGTGTGGCTCAGCGGTTGAGCATTTACCTATGAACCAGGAGGTCAAGGTTTGATTCCCAGTCAGGGCATCTGCCCAGGTTCCGGGCTTGATCCCCAGTGGGGAGCATGAAGGAGGCAGCTGGTCGGTGATTCTCTCTTATCATTGATGTTTCTCCCTCTCTCTCCTCCCTTCCTCTCTGAAATCAATAAAAAAATATTTTAAAAAAAGAGAAACAAGGAAAGCATTTGCCAACTTTGGGTTTGTATCTGACAAAATAATTTAGGTGACGTTTCCGAATGACTTTTGCCATTGTCCTATGTATTCCAGGTGACCTCTCTGCATCCCCTAGGCCAGGGGTGGGCAACCCCTGGCATGCGTGCCAAACATGGCACGCCAGTAACTTTTGCTGGCACGGGAAACCCTCTCTTATAATCTTCCATTCACAATTTTTTTCTTAATATCGACTTTTTTTATTTTTCAGATAAATTCAGTGTAGGTGCATCTTAGATACATAAATAATTTTACATAACAAGTTATCTTAAAGACCATAGACATGTTTTGACGAGAGAGGGGAAGAGCAATTTCTATGCCTCTGCCTTAACTCTCCCTGCCTTCCTAGATCCGACCAGTGTTTTGGTTTCATCCACATATGCTTGTGAACCTTTGTTCTCAGTGATGAATTTTGCTAAGTCTCATAGTAGGAGTAGCCTGACGGATGAAAGTAGTAGCTCGTGCATATCTCTGAAGGTCACGAAATATAAACCTGATGTACAATCTCTGTCATCAGTGATGCAGCAGCAAAAGTCCCACTGATAATATCAAACGGAGCCATAAAGTTTTCTGTCGGACTATCAGTGTACATGTATACATGAAAAAATAAATATATTTTTCATCATCATAGACTGTGTTTTTGTCGCTCGAATGAATTTTATTATTTCTTCAAGGTTCTTCACATACGTTACACCTTAAGAGATATCAAGTAGGCGTAACATGTTCTCAAAAAATTAGGGTTGGCACGCAGGAGAATTTTGAGTCAGAGATTTTGCTGCTTTTGGCACGCACTCACAAAAAGGTTGCCCACCCCTGCCCTAGGCACTTAATGCTCCGCCCAGTGTTCCTGGTCAGTCCCAGGATGAAGAGCATGTGATGGTCCTTGTCCCGTCTGCTGTTACTCTCCACTTGCTGAGTGTCTTGCTCACCAGACTGGGAGCTTCATAGGCAGGTGTTTCCCTGCTTTTGTTTCCCAGGGCCTGGCAGCCAGTCCTGGCTCCATGAAAACTTATTGCATCTGTGAAACTGTTATAGTTCGGAGTCTCCTCCTTTATCACATATTTTTGTGGTCGGCAACTGTCAAATGCAAGTGGGAAAATAGATGACTCTGTCAGCATGAGCATGCCTCCCGGTGAACATGGCCCATTCGCTCCGAACTACTTTTCATGCTCCGTATTTCCTCCTATTTTGATCAGTCTATAAAAATATCTTACGGAGGAAGAAAACTAGAAAGCAAGGAACTTGTCATGTCTTTGATGCCTAGGAACCTGTCTTCCGTTTTTCAAGTCTAAGGAAGGCATCAGTTCCATTTTTCTAGGAACTCAAAGAACCTTTTGTCTATCCTATTATGACAGAACCAGATGGAGCCTTTAAGAGGACCTCCGGTATCGGCGGACAGACACAGCCTCCTGACCTTTAAAGGAGCCTGAGCTGGCAGAACTGTGTCTAGCACGGTGGAGCCAGCGGTCCCGGCGGAGGTGGGGGCCTGGCCCTGATCTCGATTGGTTTGTTGGTGTCTTTCTCTGACCATTGAACTTGGCTCACCCCTCAGCTTGGCTCTTGCCTCTCAGCCCAGATGTGAAGTGCTGGCTCCTCTTTGCCTGAGCTTTGGAGGGTCAGTCTGCTTTCTCTCTGGCTCCCTGGGCTGTGTACTGCCAGTCAGACCTAATTTACTGACCTTGGCCGGGAAAGCGCACCTCTTCGGTTCAGTTTACCTCATAATAGTCAAGCCCTGGATTTACTTCAAGACTCAACCGAGAGAAGTTGGGTCCAATCACAAAGGAGCAAGGAGAAAGGGTTTTTGGTCCATTAGGAGGGGCTCAGCAGGCAGGCGTGGGTTGCATCAGAGGGCAGTTAGGCACTTGGGAATGTAGTTTATTTTTTTAAATAATATTTTTATTAATTTTAGAGAGGGAGAGAGGGAGAAAGGGATAGAAACATCAGTGATGAGAGGGAAAGAATCATTGATTGGCTGCCTCATGCACACCCCACACTAGGGACTGAGCCCACAACCTGGACACATGCCCCTATCCAGAATCGAACCGTGACTTCCTGGTTCATAGGTCGATGCTCAACCACTGAGCCACGCCGGCCAGGCTAGTTTGTTTGTTTTAGTTCAGCATTTCTCAACCTGTGGGTCGCGACCCCTTTGGCGGTTGAACGACCCTTTCACAGGGGTCGCCTAAGACCATCCTGCATATCAGATATTTACATGACGATTCATAACAGTAGCAACATTACAGTTATGAAGTAGCAACGAAAATGATGTTTTGGTTGGGTCACAACATGAGGAACTGTATTTAGAGGGCCAGAAGTTGAGAACCACTGTTTTAGTTGACCTTTGAAGCCAAAGGAGTTGCTGACCTCTAAAGTGAGTTAATTGTAAGTATTATGAGGATGAAAAAACCAGCTTCTTTATGTTCATGCAACTCACAGTATGAGTGCTTCTAACAGTACAGAAAGATGTCATTGGCTGAATCTTGTCCTCCTTCCAAAATATCCAGGCATCCTCACCCTTAGTGCCCTGAGTAACCTTATTGGAGACAAGTTCTTTGTAAAGAGGTATTTAAGTGAAGATCTTTGGGGTGGGCCCTAATGCAGTATTCCTGGTGATCTCATGACAATGGGAAATTTGAAGACTAAGACGGACCTGTAAGGAGAAGGTGGTGTGAAGAAACACAGAGAGAAAGGTGGCCGCGGGCAAGACAAGGAGAGAGGCCTCAGAAGGGGCAACCCTGCCAACACCTTGATCTCAGATGTCCAGCCTCCAGAACTAGGAGGAAATGAGCTTCTGGGGCATTTTGTCACAGCAGCCCAAGAAAGGCCACGCAAAGACCTGGGAAGGATTTTTGATGATAGGACCTGAGGAAGGCTTGCGAATGTTTGCCATCAAAAACGTTTGGTATAAAGTCTTTAAAAAGAAACAGGTGACTAGATAAAAGAAGTTTGGAAACGTGGATTGTTTCTTTAAGTAGAAGATACGATCTGTAAGGAAGATCAATGAGTCAGAACCAGTCCAAGCGAAACTCCCACCTTCAGTAAAGAGAATGACTAAGGGAATAGTCATGCCTCCACCGGGCGCCCGGGACGGGCACCTGGGCTTGCGGAGCCTGGGGCCACGTAGGCAGACTCTCTCTCCCTTCCTTAGTGGTCATGGGAGTTGCTGCTTTTTTCACAGTCAATTGGAAAACAACAGTTGCAGAGACATTTTGAGGCACACACTGGGGTATTGGGCTACCTTGGCCTGGCCTGAAACGCATCAAAGGGATCAGGAGTCACAAAGAAAGCCATACCGCTTCCATTCTTCCCAGGACGCTTCCTAAGTGCCTGCTCTGTTCCAGGTGCTGGCTGGGCGCTGGGGCCCGTGCACGGTTGACTAAAAAGCACACAGTCCCTGCCCACATGGCACTTGGGCCCATTGTTGAAGAAGCAAGCTTAGACCTGAGCAGCTCGGGGGTGGGGGTGGGGGTGGGGGTGGAGGTGAGGTCGGTGGTGGTGGAGCTCAGATTCCCAGACGCAGAAAAACAGTGTTTTAGTTATTTGAGTGGCAGGAGGCTGGGCGGAGGGAACTGTGGGGAAGGTTTGGGGAACTGGCAAGACAAAGGCCCCCAACCCAAGTATTTGAGTCAGCCAGGGCTCTTGGGAATCCACAGGCAGTGTGGTCAGCCATATGTGACACGGCACCGAAGTTAAGTGAGGGTTTTTCAAAATGCTGACATGCCGATATTTTTGATATTTGCAACCATAGTAAAACATAGAAACTTGCCTGGTTTCCTGTTCTATGTGAACTCAAAAAGAGGGATGGACGGGCTGCTGTGGGAGATGGCTTGTCTATATTTCCATCGCTCTCCCTTCCTCTCTCTCAAATCAATAAAAACATATTTTAAAAGGAAGGACGGAAGAAAGGAAGAAGGAAAAGAAAGAAAGAATGAAAGAGGGATGGGCTTTGAATAGCAATGTGTTTTTATTGCTGATTCTTCCCGGAGCCAGAGGAGAGAAGGAGTGAGCCCCAAGACTGGAGGAGAAGGGAGTGTTTCTTCGCATAGTCAAGTTCACTCATTTACTTCTAAAGGGTGTCCCAAAATTCACGCAAGATTTGAATTTTGCGTGAGCATTAACAACAACAAAAAATAAAAGCCTAATTTTACTTGGTTTATTGAATCATATTCTAATATCTGTTGCCCTTTGATTTCAATCCCTTCAATTTGATAAGCATTACCAAGTACCAATGATGGCCCAGGAGCAGGGACCATGAAGACCAATGAAGACCACGGCTTTGCGTCTGTGCCAGCAAATCTATGGAGGCCATTTACCCGATGTGCTATTCCATACATAACCCTATACTGTATACTTTATGAATCAATAAAAAAATTACAATTTTTAATTATAAAGCTGTGTTTTCTATCAAAATTACTTCTTGCGTGAATTTTGGGACACCCTTTAGATTGTTCTTGCCTCCCACCTTTGAAGGAGTTAATTTCTGAAAGTGTTTCTTCCCTCAGCGATTTTATCTTGACACAAAACCAGCCCTAAAACATGTGCTGCAGTATGTACTCTTCCAGGCATGAAAACGGAGTCTTTTTAAAATCTATATATTTTTATTGATTTCAGAGAGGAAGGGAGAGGGAAGAGAGAGACAGAAACATCAATGATGAGAGAGAATCATTGGCTGCCTCCTGCACACCCCCTGCTGGGGATGGAGCCTGAAACCCAGGCATGTGCCCTGACCGGGAATCAAACCGTGACCTCCTGGTTCATAGGTTGACGCTCACCCACTGAGCCATGCTGGCCGGGCATGAAAATGGAGTCTTGAAGAATCTTGTAGATACTTGTGAGGTTCATGAAATCCTGGCTCAGCGTTACTTCATGGCCCCAAAGGGGCCACTTCTCAATAGAGCACATGATGCAGGTGGCGTATAAGCATACAACTACCCTCGGATTCCTCCTGCTCCCAGATGGGCATTGACTCTTCTGGGGTTTCTAGAAGGTAGTCAGAAGCCAATAGGGGGCCCTAGAGCCCTTAGGGCAGTGATGGCGAACCTTTTGAGCTTGGCATGTCAGCATTTTGAAAAACCCTCACTTAACTTTGGTGCCGTGTCACATATAGAAATTTTTTGATATTTGCAGCCATAGTAAAACAAAGACTTATATTTTTGATATTTATTTTATATATTTAAATGCCATTTTACAAAGAAAAATCAACCAAAAAAGTGAGTTCGCGTGTCACCTCTGACACGTGTGTCATAGGTTCGCCATCTCTGGTGTAGGGACTTGGGGAAGGCATGAAACTGGGTGGGAAGGGGCCGGGATCTGTAGTCCTAGATTTCTCCTGGGCTGTTTTACCCAGTGCATTTCTTTCTCTCACTACCCGCTGCCCCCTCTCCCTTTCCCTCCTACTTACCTATATATTTGTGCTTCCCAGCAACACATCTTGCTTGATTTAGCCCTTAAAGCTAACATTCAGATCTCCTATTAAATTAATTAAATGAGGCCATTAAACTGATGTGGTGGCTTATGTGAGTAAAACAAAATCTAAGCCTGTAGGTGCCTCAAAGTTACACAATCAAAATGCTGAGAAGTAATCAGTCACAAACAGCTGATGGGCCGTAAGCTAGAGCCAAGCAAATCATTTCCTACCTTTGCTTCCGAATCTTCTCCATATAAGTCTCCTAACCTTTTCCATTTTGGCATTTCCTGGTTGGAATTTATTTTTGCTCAAAAAAATAGTCTTAAAAATGTTAATATACCTCAGTTTGTCTTGTAACAGCCCTACTCTTAGCTTTCTATCTGGGAGTTAGAGAATTATAGAATGTCCCAGCGAGTAGGGCCTCCGACAGAAGAGGTGCTATTTTTTAGTTTTAGAGAAGCTTTTTATTACCCATTCAATAAATTAAAATGCTCTGTAAAGGTGAAGGAAACCAGGGAACTGTTAAGTCTTCCAAAGGAAACCGACTTGATTTTGCCTCTGCTTGAGAGTCGCAGAGGGCTCAGCCCTGGGCGAGGCAGAGAGATACATAAGACTCTGTCCCTGTCCTGAGACCTTAACCATTTAGTGGGGAAGGGAAGTGTCCAAGTGATTACAATACCATGGTTTTAATAACACTGGGGGGCTGTCCCCAGGTGCAGGAGGGGCCTCTGTGGGGACGGGGAGCATCCAACAGGGATTCAGGGAGAACTTGGTGTTGGGCGCAGTGGCAGAAAGCCAGTAGTTGGCCAGCAGAGAAAGGAGTTTCAGGCAGGGCAGAGCGGAGAAAATGTCTGAAGAGAGAGAGCATGGTCCAGCGAAGTGCAAGGTGGCGGTGGGGAGTGTGGCCGGCAGGTAAGGTCTGATGGAGTTGGGGCAGGAGGGAGGGTAGGAGAGGTGGGCTGGGCCCTGATCCAGAAGAACCCGGCGTGGACTCTGCAGTTCATCCTGCAGGCAATGAGGGGCCGTGGGGGGAGCACAGGGGCAGGTTTGTGTGTTAGAGAGAGCCTGCCGGGAGCCCGCTGGAGGTGGATTGAAACATGGCGAGCCTGGAGGCAGGGAGGCAGGGACAGGCTGTGCAAGTCCAGTCCAGTCTGCAGCCCAGGTGTGAGCGCTGCGACCGGCGCACCCGCAGAGTCTGTTCCTGTGATGTCAGGAGCACCTGTGCCGTAAGCCCGTCCTGTCACACTAGGAACATCTGGTAGGATGTGCTCTACTGAAGGATTGACCAGAGCAGTTGCTTCATAAGCATCCTAGCAGCTTCCCTGTGTATCCTCACCATGGCGCTTCATCTTCCCAGCTTCCCAGCCCAGAGAAAACAGACCCATTACTGGACTGTCTCCATCACCAGGGCCAAACAGCGAATGAAATAAACTAAAGTCACTCTTCTGGAAGAGCTTACATTCCAGCGAACCAGTAACCCACATTGGATGCCAGGTAGCAATGAAAGTGCCGGCCACCGTCCTGTTACGGTTTTCAGTAGGCACCACTGCAGCTGGAGTGAGGTGATAGTTTAACAAACTTGATCCCTGAGGACCTTCACTTCAAGGTCAAGTTGTCTAAAGAGAGGCCGCCTGAGACCAGTGGGATTTGCAGAGGCCCTGTGGAGCCTGGCGGTGCCAAGGGGTCTGCTCCATGCCTGCGGAGTGGGCGCCGCGCGGACCATGGAAGACTTATCTCTGGTGGCCATGCTGGAAAGAGGTGCCAATTGACCCGCTCTGGTCCTCGGCTTGAATCTGTGAAACCACACCCCACTCCCCCTCCCCTTGCGCCCCAGTTTATTTGCTAAAGTAAAAATGTAGCATCTGTTTTCCAGGGAGGCCCATGTGTCTTACTCAATTTTCCAGCTGCTGTGTCTTATCAGGACACAAGCAGGTCACTTGACTGGGCCAAGGCCACACAGTGAAAAAGGGTTCAGCCAAACATAAACCCAAGCTTAATTTTTCTTAAATTGCAAAGTTGCTGGGAGCTCCGGGGCTGTGGCAGATGGGCTGCTAATCACATTCACTGAGAACTTGACACAGGCGCCGAGTGCAGAGCTGTGCATCGGTAAGGACTGTGTATGGACTGGTTTCCCTAGCGGAGAAGACAAAGCAGGGGATGCCCCCCCTGCTGAAAAGGCCATTTTGCACATGACTGGCAGGCTCCCCAATCAGAGGACATGGTTCCAGGGCAGCCATATTTTGGATTGGTGGCTGCAGCTGCTGCTTTTTAAAATATATTTTTGTTTCAGAGAGAAAAGGAGAGGGAGAGAGAAGAAACATCAATGATCAGAATCATTGATAGGCTGCCTCCGGCATGCCCCACACCAGGAACTGAGCCCCCATCCGGGACATGTGCCCTGACTGGGGATTGAATCATGACCTCTTGGTTCATAGGCCGATGCTCAACCACTGAGCCATGCCAGCGGGGCTGGCATCTTCAAAGACCATAATCCAGGGCCTCAGCCTTGCCTAAGTTAACTGTCTTTTCTCTTCCTGCCCCCTTCTTCTCATCCCCTTCCCCACCCCTCAGTCATTTCAAGTTCATAACCAAATTGATAGAGTGTGAGGGAATTTCTCGGTACAGATGGCATGTAGTTGTGGGTGAAATCTGAGGGATAATGGCAGTGACGCTGAGGTGGACACGGGTTTAGCACATTCGAAAAGCACCTTTTGGGCATTCTCATTTGTGACTCTATGTTTGCATTAACCTTTGAGTTAGGTTTTGCAAGCTAATACATTCAGCTTTAATTTTCAAAACCTTTGATTTTTTTTTATGTCATATGAAGCTGCAGAATCCTATTTTCAAGTAAAGGTTAACGCAATAACTTGGTGTTGCTTTCCTGCAAGTTCCATTGGATCCCTGCCCAGTATGTTTCCCCATTCTCCTCCCCACTCGTCAGCACCCCTTTGTGCCTCAGGGCCCTGTGGGAACTCAGGCAGTGATCTTCAGCTCTCTGAGCCTCAGTGCTCTCATCTGTCATTTGGGCACAAGTGTATGTACGTCCCGGGATCCATGATGACAAGGTTCATTGAGATAATGCATTACGACGTGTGTGTTTTTCTAATCACCAAGCAATTCTCCGACACCAGCTGGGTGTCGTCCTCACTTCTGAGACTATCTTCCTCGAGAGAGCAGCCTACAGGTTCAGGGCTCAGTCCTACAAGACCGCCTGGCCCCTTCAGATGCCAACTGCAAGGCCAAGTTGGCACCTGAGCTTCTGCCTACGGTTCTGAGGTTCCCGTGTCATCCTCCTTGGGGTCCATTAACTTGCTGGAGCTTCTCACAGAGCTCAGAGACATATTGGACTTACTAGGTGACCAGTTTATTGTAAAAGGCAAGAGATGTAACTCAGCAAGAGACGTGTAGGGCAAGGTATGGGGCAAGGATGCGGCATGTCCATGCTGGGTCCATCATACCGTTTTTCTAGCACCTTCGAGTTCACCAGCCCAGAGGCTCTCTGAAGACTGTCCTTCCGGTTTCTTATGGAGGCTGAATTAAAAAGGCATGATTGGTCCCTGGCTGGTTTGGCTCAGTGTATAGAGTGTTGGCCTACAGACTGAAGGGCACATGCCCCGGTTGTGGACTTGATCTCCAGTAGGGGGCATGCAGGAGGCAGCCAATCAATGATTCTCATCATTGATGTTTCTATTTCTCTCTCCCTCTCCCTTCCTCTCTGAAATCAATAAAAATATATTAAAAGTAATAAAATTTAAAGGCATGATGATTGAATCATTGGTCGTTGGTGAGTGACCTCAGTCTCCGGCCATCCCTCGCTAGGCTGGAAGTGGGACTGAATAGACACTAAGCTCAGCCATTAGAAGCAGAGGAGCAACCCACCATCACCCTGGGTCTTCATGCATAAAATTTGGAGGCAAAAGAAATATAAATGCACGGCACCCTTTTGCAGGCCGCATGATGTAGTGGAAGACAGCCAGAAAGGTCTGGTTTGAAACCCTAGAATTTCCTGAGTAACAACCCTGGGAGAATTGCTTAACCTCCCTAAGCCTTCTTTCCCTGGCTTATGAAATAAGGAGAATAGAGCTATTAGGAGAATTACCAGGTGTACCTGTTAATAATGTGGATTTTTTTCAATGGGTGGAGTTACACATATGTTAATATATATGCGATTTGATATATATGCTATTTTGTTGTATTGACAAGCTTCAAAACTTCATATGTCAAATTTTCTGAAGGCGTTAACATCATAGATATTTTTACGCTTAAAAATGTCGAATTTTGTGCCAAAATAAGAGCATTTGCGGGAAGTTTTAATTCATTACTTGGAAGAAAAGTACTGCTGAAAGTTATCATATACTTTGGGAAGCTTATGGTGAACATGCTTCATCTCAAGATATTTGTGAACGCTGGTGTAAACACTTTAAAAGTGATGATTTCGATGTGAAAGACAAAGAACGTCCAGGTCAACTGAAAAAGTTTGAAGACCAACAATGACAAGCATTATTGGATGAAGATGCGTGTCAAACTCAAAAACAACTTGCAGAAAGATTAAACATTGCTCAGCAAACAGTTTCTGACCATTTGCAAGCAATGGGAAAGATTTTAAAGGAAGGAAAATGGGTGCCCCATCAAGTGAATGAAAGACAAATGGAAAACCAAAAAGTTATCAGTAAAATGTTGCTTCAACGGCACGAAAGTCATTTTTGCATCGAACTGTGGCAATGAAAAGTGGATTTATTTTGAGAATCCCAAACGCACAAAATCATGGGTTGATCTAGGTCAGCCATCAACATGACTGCAAGGCCAAATTGCTTTGGAAAGAAGACAATGCTCTGCGTTTGGTGGGATCAGGAAGGTGTGGTGTATTATGAGCTTCTAAAACCAGGTGAAAAGGTTAATACTGATCGATACTGACAATAAATAATCAATTTGAACCACGCTTTGATTGGAAGACTACCAGAATGGGCCAGACGACACGGCAATGTAATTTTGCTTCATGATGATGCACCATCATACAATTCAAAACCAGTTAAAGACACATTAAAAGATCTCGCCTGGGAAGTATTAACTCACCCGCTGTATTCACCAGCCTTTGCTCCTTCAGATGACCACTTGTTCCGATCAATGGCACACGCACTTTCTGAGCAGCACTCCAAAACGTACGAAGACGTGGAAAATTGGGTCTCTGAATGGTCTGCCTCAAAACAAGAAAAGTTCTATTGGGACCGTATCTAGAAATTACCTGAAATGTGGGGGAAATGTGTAGCTAGCGATGGACATGACTTTGAATCAAGCATTTTTGATGTTTCTCTTGAAATGATCGTGTTTTCTTTGATGACAAAATCCGCATTATTAACCGGTCCACCTGGTAAGTGCTTGAGAATGGGAATTCCGTTGTTTTTCCACACACTTCTTCCCACGTCTTCATTTTAGGCTTCACGTTGTCCCAAGCCAATGCGCCCACTGTACTCACCAGACCTTTGCCGTTTGGACTCGGGGCGGTGACAGGGAATGGCGCTGGGTTTGGGGCTCGCCAGGCAGCGAGGGGTTTGCTTAGGGTGGAAACGCTCCCGCCGTGAACACTCAGCTGCTCTCAGCGAGGTCTCCATGGGAGAGGCCTCATTGCAGAATCCGAGTTCTTCAAAGGACACAGACTCTGCACTCGGAGCTGACAGCCGCGCCTGCCAAGAGCAGAGCTGCACACAGCCGGCCGTCTGGTTCCACTAGCAGCGCTCTGAGCCCCTGGGGGAAAGTTTCCTGTAAGTGTGGGTGTTAAAAACGGTCTGTTTTGGGGTTGTTTTTGATACGCGCGACTCCTTCCAGAGACCAAGAAAGGGAAAGCCTGCCAGAAACGCATCGCCGGGGAATCGGTGAGATCAGGGCTGCATCCTGACACCCGCAAGTCAGGGTCCACGCTCTGCGCCCCCAACACCCCCTCTCCCGCCTCCAGCTCCAAAGCTGTGGACATTTCAGCCGAGGCGCTAGGCAGGAGGCCGATCCAAAGCTGCCTGGCTCAGCGGGCCCGCCCAAGCCAGGATGGGGAGGCGTCCAAGGTAAACAGGCTGCGTTATCACACCAGACTTTCTTGGCACGAACGGCCCGTTTCCAGCCCCAAAACATATTTTGTGTGTGTGGATAATAGACAACCAGTCACAGGGTAAACACACGAGGAGCCTGCAGGTGTGGTGTTCCTTTGTGTTTGCCAACCAGATGTTCTTTCTGGGACTGGCCTTTCGGCCCCCGTGGGCGCCCCAAGCCCAACAGAAATGTCACTCTCTCTTGCCCTTTTCAATGAAAGAAGGCAAGGTTCCCGTCGGAGAGGTCCCCAGATGAGCCGTGGATTTCACTTGTAAACTATTCATCTATGTGTGTCTGTTTTTTCCCCCCCAATCTGGATTAGACCAGTCAAAAACAAACAGAAATCTTGTCCTTAAGAAAAGTGACTACTAGAGGAGAGCTGTAAAAGTAACCCCAGCCCGCGTGGCTCGGGTTGAGCGTCAACCTGTGAACCAGGAGGTCGTGGTTCGATTCCTGGTCAGGGCACCTGCCCGGGTTGCGGGCTTGATCCCTGCTGTGCGGCGTGCAGGAGGCAGCCAGCCGATCAGTGGTTCTCTCTCATCATGGATGTTTCTATCTCTCCCTCTCACTCTGAAATCCATAAAAAAATATTTTGTAAAAAGTCACTCCAGGGAACTTAGCTGCAAAAGTGGTGCTGGAGTCCTCTTGCTTTGGTTTGATGAGCAGTGGAAGCCCCGCCCACTGTGCTCCAAACCAGGGCCAGAGCAGGAAGGTGCCAGTGCTCTGCTCCCGCTCCTGGTCAAGATGCCCAGCATGCTGGGGACACGCGGGGTCGTTTGGACAGCATTCTCTCTCTCTCTCTCTCTCTCTCTCTCTCTCTCTCTCTCTCTCTCTCTCTCTCTCTCTCTCTCTCTCCCCCTTTGGCTGACTGTGCTGTGGGTCAGTCCAGAGAAGTCTGAGTGCTTCTAGAATGTCTGACAGATTGGGGGAGGCAGTGAAGTGAATGGATTTGAGCTTAGAAACCAAGAATCCTTCAAGAGCCACGTTGAATTCAGTCACATGTATCATTACACTAGAAAGATTCCTCCTGGTTCTTGTTGAACATGACTTGGTCTGAGTGCAGGACTAGTTTGCCATAGCAGCGGGCAGATGGCACAAAACCCCTTTTGCTATTCAACCTTAGAATTCCTGGGTGAGAAAGGAGCGTCTTACTCCTCCATCCCACCTTCCCCAGTGCCGAGTAGCATCAGGCCATTGCTTCCCGGTCACTAAGTCTTAACATCATCCACTCTTCCCAGGATATGCCCCTTGCAAGGCAAGTTGGGCTGCCCGGGCATCCTGCCCCTTAGGGTCCCCCAGCCTTGTCCTCGGCCGATGATAAAAGGACCTGGACCTGGACCTGGACCTGAATGTCCTAGACTAGATCAGTGGTTCTCAACCTTCTGGCCCTTTAAATACAGTTCCTCATGCTGTGACCCAACCATAACATTATTTTCGTTGCTACTTCCTAACTGTCATGTTGCTACTGTGATGAATCGTCATGTCAATATCTGATGTGCAGGATGGTCTTAGGCGACCCCTGTGAAAGGGTCGTTCGACCGCCAAAGGGGTCGCGACCCACAGGTTGAGAACCGCTGTCCTAGAGGTTAAAGCTGACTGTGGAACATGCACACCGCGTGGTTGGCTGCTTTCAAAGTTCACTGTCACGTGTACTGAGTGCTCCTCAAAGCACTGTAGTTATGAGATCTCGTTTGTGATCTTGCTTGATCCTAATTAATAACACCTTGTGCTGCCATAAGTAGTTGTGGTTTATAAAACACTCCGGCTACTTTCTTCAGGACAAATTTATGAGGCAGGTGGAATTAGGCCCCCCTGACAGGTGAATTAGCTAGCTCTCAGTGAGGTTACGTGGTTTACCCAGAGTGCTTCGCCAGTCAGTGGCAAAACCCCAAAGTTGAACCTCTTAACTCTAAATCCAGCGCTTTCCCCGGCAGCCTGGGAGTGCAGTCGGGTATTGCTGTTTACATGTAATAGATGAGGACATTGAGCAGCGATTAAACAACTTTGCCCACAAAAAGTAATTTGTGACCGAGTCTAAGAAATAACCCACTTTAAAAAAAAGATATTTTTATTGATTTCACAGAGGAAGGGAGAGGGAGATCAATGAGAATGAATCATGGATTGGCTGCCTCCTGCATGCCCCACACTAGGGATCGAGCCCGCAACCCAGCAATCAAACCGTGACCTCCTGATTCATAGGTCAGCACTCAACCACTGAGCCACACCGGCCAGGCTCACCCACTTTTCTTGACTCTCAGTCCCATGCTCTTTCCAGGGCCCCAGGAAGTTGGGAGGGGGAGTCTGTGAAGGTGGGGGAGAGTTTGTGGTTATAGGAAAAGGTATCTCATATGTAAATCCTATCTCACAGGCGATTACAAATATGTAGGGTGTATATATCATCACAAGGTACATAGCAGTGGCAAAAGAGAATCTCTACTCCTCTGTTCCATTTGTGGAATCTGTCGTCAGACTGTCCTGTTCTATTCTAACGGGGTGTGTGTGGAATGTGTCTCCCTTGTGAAGGCTGTGATTTTTGGTGAAGACACGACAGGTAATCATACAGAGTCCCACTTGCATGTCCCACCCACCAACAGGAAGTGATGGAGTCAGCCCCGCCTTCTCGATGACCTGCGCTTCTTTTCCTTTCCAATTCGAGTTTTACGGACAAGGTTCCAGGGTTGCTCTAGACCAGTGATGGTGGATCCAAGACACACGTGTCAGAGGTGACACGCGAACTCATTTTTTTGGTTGATTTTTCTTTGTTAAATGGCATTTAAATATATAAAATAAATATCAAAAATATAAGTCTGTGGTTGCAAAGTTCAAAAAATTTCAATGTGTGACACGGCACCAGAGTTAAGTTGGGGTTTTTCAAAATGCTGACACGCCGAGCTCAAAAGGTTCGCCATCACTGCTCTAGACTGACAGCCAGATGGTGACTCTGGAATGAGTCCTGTCACATGCAGGGGGACCCATATCCCTTGCTGTCGCTGTGCGTCCACACGGAGAAGCACACCCACGGGAGAGGCAGCCGATCCGAGTGATGAGACCCGCTGCATATTTGTAATCACCTGTGAGATAGGATTTACATATGAGATACCTTTTCCTATAACCACAAACTCTCCCCCACCTTCACAGACTCCCCCTCCCAACTTCCTGGGGCCCTGGAAAGAGCATGGGACTGAGAGTCAAGAAAAGTGGGTGAGCCTGGCCGGTGTGGCTCAGTGGTTGAGTGTTGACCTATGAATCAGGAGGTCATGGTTTGATTCCTGGTCAGGACACATGCCCGGGTTGCAGGCTCGGTCCCCAGTAGGGGGCGTGCAGGAGGCCGCTGATCAATGATTCACTCTCATCAATGATGTTTCTATCTCTCTCCCTTCCTCTGTGAAATCAATAAAAATACCTTTTTTTTTTTTAAAAGTGGGTTATTTCTTAGACTCAGTCACAAATTACTTTTTGTGGGCAAAGTTGTTTAATGGCTGCTCAGTGTCCTCATCTATTACATGTAAACAGTGGCACTACCCCACTGCACTCCCTGGCTGTGAGGTTGCCTGTACCTCCTCCGGGTGGGCTTGTGAGTGACATACCGCAGGGCGACGTGTTGCTAAAGCATCAGGCCCCTGCTACGGAGCCTCTCTGACCCCCTGCACGTATGTTGTCTGGCCTCCCAACTCTTCTATCAAACCCCTGTGTATCTATTTTCATCACAGATTCTCCTCTGAGGGTCTAACCTTGCATGGGCTCTTGGGAAGCAGCTGTTGAATAAACGCGTGGGGGAACGACAAGCAAACTTAAATACAGCATCACAGTGATGCCCTGCGTGTCTCCATTGGGTCAGCGTTCCAACATCCACTCGAAGTTCAGCCCAGCGTGGAGGACCAGTGTTTCATTCTCTAAGCGACTTGAATGGCTCTTTGCTTGTTGATTGACTTGCTCTTGGGCCACGTTGAAATGTCTGAGCCCCGCCTGATACCTGTGGGTGCAGGTGTCTGAGAGCCCCCTGCTGTGGACTGAATTCGGTCTAAACTCCTTAGGGAGCTGCCAAGAGCTTGCTATCCCCTCTGTGGTGCGCAGTCACGTCATCTTTTCAAAACACAGTGTTCTCCATTGTTCTTCGGTGCCCCTGGCCGGACCCTCAGCACCTCATGTCCCTCTGTCCCTTAGCATGTCTAGCTGTCAGTCAAGAATGCTCTTTTCTCTGCTATTTTGGGGGGGGGGCTGGAAAAGTTCACATTTGATGACTCAGATCAAATGCTACTTCCCCCTCTTTTCCCCCCTCGAAGATTTAAAATCCCTCCCCACCCTTCCCACCTCTTGCTGATACATTTTATAGCATTTTGTTTATGTAATAATTATCGCATTGACCACAGTGAACTGGAATTACTAGAAATTCTCTTTTTAAAAATATATTTTATTGATTTTTTACAGAGAGGAAGAGAGAGGGAGAGAGAGTTAGTAACATCGATGAGAGAGAAACATCGATCAGCTGCCTCTTGCACACCCCCCCTACTGGGGATGTTCCCACAACCGAGGCACATGCCCTTGACTGGAATCGAACCTGGGACCTTTCAGTCTGCAGGCCGACACTCTATCCACTGAGCCAAACCAGTTAGGGCATTACTAGGAATTCTTGACTGGATCTCTTTAAAGGCATGGGTTGTATTCTCTTCATTTTGGTGTTCCCCGAAGGTGTAGGAAAATGCCTGGTAGGGGTTAAATGCTTCAATCTTGGTTGGATGAGCAGCTGAATGGTGGGCGGAATGAGAGAGAAATAGAAGCAGAATGACTGTGACTTATTTTTTATTTATGAAAAAAGATGAGAAGGTTTAGTCACAATTTTAGACCAACAGACTGACCTCTTGGGTGGCAGGCTTCCAGATTACCAGCCTCTCAGCTCAGTTCCTGGCAAGCATGAGGGGTCCAGTAAGGTTTTGTTGGCTGAATGAATGAAATACACAAACAAAATGGTCTGAGATTCTCCGACAAATATGGAGGTTGGCCTTGGGCTTAATTTATTTAATCATTTAGCTTAGTTTAGAGGCCTGCATTTCTTTTCCCTGTCCCCGACTAATCCTTAAACATTGGGGACACTAATACCCCTAAGATACGTGAAAGATGATACAGGGAAGTTGAGCAACTTTGTGAAATATGGTACCAAGTAAAGGCGCACTGGTTATTTTTAAATCCGACTTTCCTTGCTTGGGTTTCCAGCATCCGAGATCATTAAAAATAGATAGCATTTAGGCCCTTTTAGACACCTGTGTTACTTTATTTCCACCACTAATTTTGCCTTTTCTTCCTGTGGTTCTCCGAGGTTGAAGAGAGAAACCTCAAGGGCATTTTCAATGTCAGGCAGTTTCACTGCTCGGGGCCCATATTCCTATTCGAAGGCTGCTTTATTCTGACCTTCTGTTCCTTTTCATGAAAAGATGGTTTGCAGAACTATGGTAGGTGCAACATTTAGGGTTGAAAAATTGGAAACTCTGAGATTAACCTAAGCGCTCAAGTGCTATTTGGATTTAAAATGTGTAGAGAATATTTAGCTAGGTGATCTACCCGATGATGCATTCAAACTTTTAAAAATGGATAGTAGGATTTCATCATCAAGTAGATGGCAGATTAACATTGTCTCATTTTTAAAGCTTTAAAAAATATATATTTTTTTATTGATTTTAGAGAGAGAAGAAGAGGGAAAGAGAGATAGAAACACCAATGACGAGAGAGAATCATTGATTTGCTGCCTCCTGCACGCCCCACAACAGGGGTTGAACCTGCAATCGGGCATGCGCCCTGACCGGGAACCGAACCATGACCTCCTGGTTCATAGATTGATGCTCAACCACTGAGTCATGCCAGCCGGGCAATAGTGTCTCATTTGATCTTCATATTCTCTCCCATTAATAACCCATCTGGGACTGGCGTGAGAATCCTTCCTCACCCAGCATCAATGCAACTCAAACCACATCCCCTGCTTATCTCCTCCTTATCGCTTTGATTTGGCTCCTCGTGGCATTAATATTCATATCTGTTTCCCTTCTGGATTGCAGATTTCTTTGAGGCAAAGGCTTCCTTATTTATCTCCTCCCCACCCCCAAGCCTGCCATCATGTGTAAGAAATGTCGAATAAACGCCGACTTTTCCAAAAAGGGTACCAGACCCCCCAACAGTACCAAAGACAGGGGCATCAGACCTTGTGGACAGTTCTATTCTGCTTGAATCCCGTCCACACCGATGCCTGTTGGCCTTTCATCTCTCCCTCCCTCCAACCTTTCTTTCCTCCTGCTCTGCTTGTTAAAAGGATGAAACTGTTGACTGGCTGCGTCACTGATGGAATCTCAGGGAGTGAGGAGACGGGCCTGGGAGGCCAGGCTCTGCTCTCCGAGGCACCAGGCACGCGGCTGTGAAAGCCGGCCCAGTGCTTGACAAGCTGCAAAGGCGCTAGCTTTCAGTTTGGCTCTGAAACAGTGTCTGAAATCAATACGCATCGCCCAGACTGCGGGGAAGATGGGGAGCGTGCAGCGCACTCTGACATTTCAAGAGCATCGTGCCGTTCCCAGGGGTGGTCTGGTCTCATCTGAGCCCAGGGTAGTGCTGGTGGGGGAGGGGCCGGAGGGGTTCTCTTCGAAACCCCCAGGGGCAGCTTTTGATCGGTGCCAATCAGAGGAAAGAAGAGCTGACACCCCGGGCTTGTGTTTTGATCTCGCAGGGCCTGTTTTAATTCATTTAATTGATTTTCAGGGCTGATGTCACTAACAGAGGGGTTCATGTTTCCGCTGGGCAAGAGAAATGGAGCGAAACGGGACATTTTGGGGGAGATCTCCAGGGCCAACTCATGCAATAGGTGGGCGTCTGGCCACACCAGTAGACAAGGCCACCAATGGGCAGGGGCACCTGTGAGCTGCTGGCATACGGGTCTGGAGAGAGCATGTCGCCGTGGCCAGTGCGGCGCCTGGCAGAGTACTGATGCTCTCAGAACTGGGGCTCTTCTCCAGTGACTGCATCTCTCTTTTTAGAACCAATGTAGGCACATCCCCATGTTAAGGGATCTTGTCATGGACACTTAGGAGGTACGGGGCTCTCTGCCACTCCTCATTGGGCATGTTTTAGCACCCAGTTTCTTTTGTGGGCACCTCCTCTTCTCCCTGGTCCCTTTCTTCCTGCAACACCCAGCACCCCCCGTTGTTCATCTCTTGTGTCCTCAGGCTATTTCCCTCCTGAATTAAGTGACAGGGCATCCTCATGGGTCTTTCTGTCCCCAGGTCCTTCAGCCTCTAATGAAGCCCCTCCTCTGCTTTCAGCGTGCTCATTCGAACACAGCTTCCTCCTCATTTCTAACGCGCACACTCTCCCGTGCTTCTCATTATTATCTGGAGAGTATTTATAAAAATATTTGCGCCGAAAGGTCACCGGTTCCATTCCCGGTCACGCCGCAGGCCCGGGTTGCGGGCTTGGTCCCCAGTGAGGGGCCTGCAGGAGCCAGAAGATGGATGTTTCTCTCCCGTCGTTGATGTTTCCATCTCTTTCTCCCTCTTCCTTCCTCTCTCTGAAATCAATAAAAACATATTTAAAAAAACCCCATTTGAATTGGGTCATTGCATCTTGGCCTCAGTCCCCACAGCAGGCTCTGTCTCTGGCCTCTCCTTTTCTATAGACTTCTTTCCTGGGAATGCAAGACGGGTGCCTCTCAGACACCCCCATGCCGTTTGCTCACTTGTATGCAAGCTCCTCTCCATCCATCAAGACTCCGCTCAAATGCTTCCGGTTTCGCTGCAGAGCAAGCCACAACCCGCCCTCTAGAATGTCAAGGGAAAGGTTACCGCGTGACACAGTGCCTCCACTTTGCCCCCAGAGCAGACCGGTGACCAAGGTCATGGCAGAGCCTGCTCCGTGTTCTGGAGCCGGGTTTAGAGATGATCTCTTCGGGATAATGTGAACACCACCCTTTGCCTAAGTATTAATTGGACCCTCTTCTGCGTTTTGTCATGATTAGAGCATTTGAAAAGATAGCACTCTGTAACGAAGTTAGAGGCATTTTTATTCATGTGCAGTGGGTTGGATCAGTGATTCTTAACCAGGGTCCATTGGGCTCCCCCCTTCTCCTTCCTGCCACCAAAGGGGACATTTGACAATGTTTGGAGACATTTTTGGTTGTCATAGCTGGGGTTTGCTACCGGCATCTCTTCGGTAGAGGCCAGGGATGCTGCTGAGTCTCCTACCGTGCACAGGCCCCGCCCACCCTCTCACCAGAAACGTATCTGGTCCAAGATGTCCATAGAGCCGAGAAACCCCGAGTTAAACGAAATGGCCTTAGAAACCTCTTCCCCACGTCTAACCTGAAATCCTTTAAAAATACTCGTCCCTTCCAGCACAAGCAGAGTTAAAGGAGTGAGGTGCTGACTCCTGTGGCTGTGTCTCAGCTCCCTGTGGAGGAGATGATCAGTGCCTGGGATTCCTGCTGTGCTGTCAGTTATCGGCTTTCTCTCGGTCTCTGGTAGCCAAGCTCTTGTTGCCGGGGGCGGGGGGCGGGGGGGGGGGCGGCGCTCTCAGGATGGCTCAAGAGATGGAGATCTCGATCCACCTCCCATCTCCCTGAAATGTGCCTTTAATTAGAGAAACATTACCTAATAAAATCAGGTTAACACCAGGTCAAAGAAGAGATTAAGGAGACGGGACTAGATCTCACTGATAAGAACTAGGATTATGACTTCAGTGTTTTAGAGGAAATAATTTATTTTTGCGGTGGATAGAGTCCTCGCAAGTCATTGAAAAATATAATTGTTACATTCCTAACCCTAAGAAACTCCCATTCACCTGCCAAATATGCTGGGTGTTGCCCCTGGCGTTCCAGCTCCAGTACACTAAGTGAAATACAGATGCCTGTGTGATTATTTTATATCAGATTTCAACCTGACTTCCCAGCCCTTGTCTGCATTTATACGTTAATTAACAAATTACTTTTTCAAGCCATGTTTTGATGTCTCATCTATTTCACTACTCTGTTAGCTCTTGAGCAATGCAGATGTGTACAGAATGTGGCTCTTACACTTGAAAAACTGATGAAGTCTCGTGGAAGAGAGAGATTTTTAAGGAAATATTTAAATTTAAGGGAATCACTATACAGAAATGCAAGGCGCTCTAGGAACACACACAGACAAATCCTGTTTAGGGAATTGAGAAAAATTTTATGTGCAAGATAATGAGTTGGGTATTGAAGAATGAATAGTTTTCCAGGCAGAGGAGTGACACACAGAGGCAAGAACTTACTACAGAGCATGGAGTAATATAGTGTGACAGGGATATGATGTTATTTCAGATGGATGGCTGAGATGAGGTTGGTTTTATTCTCCAAAGTATGTTGAGCTCTTTGGGAGGAAAGAGTTCTGCCCTACTCTTCCTTGTATCCCCAGGGCTTGCGACAAAACCAGGCACAGGGCATCTCATTGGTTTCAGCATCATCAAAATCAACACCAGCACGGGATTGTAGATTGTATCCTCCAAGTCCCTAAGCAGAGAAATAAAACGATGAGGGTTGGAGGTACTGGGAGAAGTTATTTAGCCACAGAAGTAGGAACTCTGGTCATAAGGAAACTGATCTGGGTAAGTTGTGATAAGAACCAGGGCAGAAAGAAAGAAGGAAAGAGGAGGGATTCTAGAGATATTTGTAGGGAAATCTAATAGCACGTGGCAGACGAAAGAAATGGGAGAGAGATGTGAGGTGAGGTGGAGGTGCCACCATTCATTGTGTGTTCCGAGTATACCTAGGACAACCCAGCTTTCAGAACCTCATATTATAGTAGCACCCATAGATGCCGTGGACCCGTGGTCGGCAAACCGCAGCTCGCGAGCCACATGCGGCTGTTTGGCCCCTTGAGTGGGGCTCTTCCACAAAATACCACGTGAGGGCACGCACGTACAGCGCGATTGAAACTTCGTGGCCCATGCGCAGAAGTCGGTATTTTGTGGAAGAGCCGGTATTTTGTGGAAGAGCCACACTCAAGGGGCCAAAGAGCTGCATGTGGCTCGAGAGCCGCGGTTTGCTGAGCCTCAGTTTGCCGACCACTGCCATGGATCATCAGAGGTCTGGTCTGAAGATCTGGTGACTTACGGTGATTGTCTCCTGTGCTTTGTCTTCAGGAACCTTGACTCCAGCATCCCCTGTGACTTCCCAGCGTGGTGTCGGCCTCGCCATCTCCTTCCCTTGCCGGCCCACCACTCCCAACTCTAACCACAGACTCAGAACACTTGCCTCATCCCTAGATGCTGGTGACAGACAGCCCGCCCATTGGCTCCTCTTGCTCTCAGCAAACTCATCACCCACGCTCATCACACACAGGAAGAGGTGAGTGGACCTTTTCACCACTTTGATGATACAGTTGGCATTCGAAAGAAAGTGTATTGTGATACAGTAGCCCTAAGGTATTTTCCTCCTTAACAAGATTTACATAAGATTAGTAACATGTCTGTTTCTACCAAATTTAATTTTGAAATACATTCTTGTTCTTCACACCAATTGGGGACATTTGGGGGATATGAAATTATCTTTAGCATACACAGCAAAAGACAAACAACAGTCTATAGCAGTGATGGCGAACCTTTTGAGCTCGGTGTGTCAGCATTTTGAAAAACCCTAACTTAACTCTGGTGCCGTGTCACGTATAGAAATTTTTTGATATTTGCAACCATAGTAAAACAAAGATGTATATTTTTAATATTTGTTTTATATATTTAAATGCCATTTAACAAAGAAAAATCAACCAAAAACATGAGTTTGCGTGTCAGCTCTGACACGTGTGTCATAGGTTCGCCGTCACTGGTCTATAGAGACCCAAAGCTGCTGTGAGATCTACATTTCTGAGTCTCTCAAGAAACAGAGCCCAGCCGCTCCTAATTGTTTTCACCTTTTTGTGTTTGACGGTGCCAGGAGATTTTCTTAGCATTTATTTTGAAAGGGACATACCAAGTGCATTCCTTAAATGTAGGGTGATTCTGATTTGCCAAACGGCTCCTCCGTAGGCCTGACTTGGTATAACAGCGCCTCTGAGGCCTGCTGCACTGTTTCAAACCAGGAACTTTCACGTAGCCTATGGCCAAGCAAACAGCATTATCTGGAAAAGTGCGTAGGCCAAAAAGATCCAAGTTTGACTCCCCAGTCTGCCGCTTGATGAAAGAAATGTACCTCCTCTATGCCTCAGTTTATAGAAGTAGTATTGCAGTGTTGTGTGAGTATAGAGCAGTGACGGCAAACCTTTTGAGCTCGGTGTGTCAGCATTTTGAAAAACCCTAACTTAACTCTGGTGCCGTGTCACATATAGAAATTTTTTGATCTTTGCAACCATAGTAAAGCAAAGATTTATATTTTTGATATTGATTTTAGATATTTAAATGCCATTTAACAAAGAAAAATCAACCAAAAAAATGAGTTCGCATGTCACCTCTGACACGCATGTCATAGGTTCGCCATCACTGGTATAGAGTGTGTATTGAACGTATCAGCCTGTCGTAGGTCCTTCCACAGAAGTTGGAGCTTCTGGCTCAAGGTCTGGCTCATGTTCAAGGAACACCAAACCACATAATTGCCCTCATCCCCTGTTAATGCATAAAGAATTTAAACGAGTCGGTCAGTCCAGCACAATGTGGTCATAAAGATATATATTTTCCAATTTGAGTCTTTTTACACATGGAAATTGGGTAGACGTGGAACCCAGGGACTCCGAGTTAATAAGAAGCAATTGAGTCCATGGCCTGCAAGGCAGAGGTGGGGCCAGGTTGTGAGAAAACTGCAAGGGAAGGGTGGACAGACACAGTCTGACGTGTCCCGTCTCCAGTGAACCAGTCTATACATGGGGTCCTGTCCTTTCGCATTTGTTCCTTATGACCAATCATATGCAGTGAGATATTCCTGACTTAACCTATGGCTTAAGTAATACATGGTCCGAGAGGTTAAGCAACTTTCCCAGGTCACATGGCCAGTAAGGATTAATAGTGGGTATGGCTTCCCATTACATAGGTCTTCCAATGTCCCGTGCTACTTCCTGGGGACTGGAAATGAGTCCCTTTGTCTATAGTAAAAATCACGTGGGGGTTTTGCTATCCCCACTCCCAGAGAGAAGGCTGTTGGCATTGACCGTGACAATAGAAAGGAGGCTACACCCAGCCATGGGGGTCAGTCCCTCCCTGTCATCCCCAGGAGTTCAGCTCAGGCTCGGACATTGTCCCCATGGGCCCCGCCCTGCTCCAGGCTCTGACTCCTGCCACCCTCTGCCTTTACTGGGAGTCTAGGCATGGATGTGGGGAGTGTCAGGATTGGACACGCATGCGCCATGGCATCTTGGAGCAGAAGTGGCAGCAGCTGTCTCCACCCTGGCTGGCAGTGCCAAGGTGCATTTTGGTGGTGACCTGGGGGGAGTGAGCCTCTCATCTACTCCCATTCTGGGTACCTGGCATGTCGGGGCCCAGAGATTGCAGTTCCATTTGCCATGAGTTGAGGCGGTAGGCTCAGGGTAAGAGGAAATACTGGCTCAGCTTCCTCACCACGGGAGGAACATGGTGCTGGTCCAGCAGCTTGCAGGAGCGGGTTCTTGGAAGTTGGTGGACTGTGGGCCAGTCGTGCACACAGGCATGTACACGGAGTCCCAGGGAGGGCTGTGTGTGAATGTACCTTGCCTTTGCCTTTTGCGCACCGAGTCCTGCTGCGAATTTAGAGGACAAGTTGGGTGAACTAGTTACCTGGGGCCCGTGTCCCTTAGTTGTGTGGCATAACTGAACCTGCAGGCACCTGAGTTTTTGGCTGTGACACACAGGATGCACCTTGAAATGACCTGTGGACTGTGCAGCCAGGGTCCCTGGTACCACTTGCTGTGTATGAAACCCTGGAAATGAGAGAATCCCTTGTTTCTCCAGCAGTTGAGTGTCTCTGTTCCCAGCAGTCGCTCTGACTCTCGGCATGACCTTAAACATGTAAAGGTGGGTCACAGCGCCCTGGAATGGGCCCTTGATTGTGGAATTTTCGGCTGTTAACGCTGTGGACCGCCTGGTCCGAAACTTCTCCTTTCTTAAGTGATTAGTATCCTGGCCGCCGAATCTTCACCTGCTCGTCCCTGGGTGAGTTTAAAGCCATCATTTAACTTCCCTGATGATTGACTTTTATTATTTAAGGGCAGAAAAAAACAGCTACTAATTGAACACACTGTGAAATATTTTTCCTCTCGCTAAGAAAATACCTTGGTTGCTGGCTGGGGACTTGTGTTCCAGGCAGCCTGAAGGAGCCGAGCAGGCTTTGTCTGGCCCTGTACCCCACGGGCTGCGTGTGTGTTGGGGGCGTCTTGGTTTCGGTAGCACAGTAAGCTGGGTTGCTGTTTTCCATTTGTGAATCGAGGGGGGTTTTAATATTAATTAACCAGGGGGAAAAGTCAGAGAAGCCCAAATCAAATCTTAATGACTCATTGTTATGGAGGAGAATTTTAATCTGATTTATAGAATTTCCCTCTCTCTTTTTAATGAAAATAGTTTTATTGCTTTTAGTTACAAAGAACATTTCTAACCAACTGCTAAAAAAAGAAGAATGTTGGTACTGCCAAAGAGAAGTCCTACTGGGCCTAGTTAAGGAATAAAAAGAGGTTCATTTATAATTAAAATTGTTCCTCAGAGGCAAATTAACACATATGTTCTTAACCTAATTACTCTGCACACATGTGCGTGCATGTGTGTGTATGTGTGTGTGCGCATGCAGGCTAAACAACTACTGTGTTTGCTTACTGTACTGATTGCGTACAGAACTCTCTGGCTCAGTTAGCAAAGGCAAAATCCGCTCAGGTTTAGGAGCCCAGATTCTAAAAGAGAAAAGTCAGCTCATAATGTGCTGGTGACCTGGGGGGAGTGAGCCTCTCATCTACTCCCATTCTGGGTACCTGGCATGTCGGGGCCCATCCATCACACCCCTCTTCCCCACCAGGGTTTTGAACCGACTGAAAAATAAGATACAGGAATAAGGTAAGTGGAAAACAAAATATTACTCTTATTGGTGACAAAAGTGACTGAAATATGGCTTAAAACTGAGAGCCACGTGGACCTCTGCCTAGCAAACCTGTAGGGTTAGCCGACCTCTCCATTCTAGGCGCGGGCAGAGTGGATGGGCCAGGCCTGCATGAGGGAACGAGGTGGTGAAGTTATCAAGGAGAGTGGAAGCCCTGAGAAGTGGCTCCTGTCCGTGGAGATATACAGTGGGGCCTTGACTTACGAGTTTAATTCGTTCCATGACGGAGCTCGTAACTCAAATTACTCGTGTGTCAAATCAACAGTGAATGAGTGAGACATGTGATGCTGGGCTGATGTGGTGTTCACTGTGACGTTCGCTGCGCCAACTAGCGGTGGGGGATCTGAAGCTGGCTCGTAACCCGAATTTTAGCTCGCAACACAAAGCAAAAAATTGGCCGAGAGACGGCTCGTATCTCGAAAAACTCGTTAGTCGGGACACTCGTAAGTCAAGGCCCCACTGTATGGGGAGTGAACAGGAAGTGGACCACGATGTAGTAGGTGGAGCACAGGATTGGAAGCCGGAGGGACTTTCAGCTCTGTCACTTACTGCTGACGGAGCTGAGGCGTAGCCTCTCAGGGCATCTGTTTCTTCATTTTAAAAAGTAATGATCTGCCCCGCCGGCGTGGCTCAGTGGTTGAACATGGACCTCTGAACCAGGAGGTCACGGTTTGATTCCCAGTCAGGGCACAGGCCCGGTTGCAGGCTCAATCGCCAGTAGGGGGCGTGCAGGAGGCAGCTGATCCATGATTCTCTCTCATCATTGATGTTTCTATCTCTCTCCCCCTCTCCTTCCCTCTCTGAAATCAAATATATATATATATATATATTTTAAAGTAATGAGCCCGGCTGAGGAAAAGTAATGATCTACTTTGCATGATTATTGTGAGGATTGGCCTTACATATACACGTGTCTAGTAAGTGCCCAGACCAAAGAAGGCATTCAAGAAGTGACAGTGATGGTTACAGGGTTGAAGGGTGTCATAGAAATAGATGTATTATTCAAGTGGACATGGGACGGGAGTGTCCTGGATGTGTTCCCACCTTCCGCCTCGCTCCCCGGCGGGTCATTCTCCAGCGAGCTACAGATAGAGACAGACGTTGCCTCGGCAGAATGGGTTGGGCTTGCCCTGCAATTTGCTTTGTCGTCCCTGGCACTCAGATGGTTTTGTGTGGCTGTGTGGCGTCTCTTTCATGTTACAAAATAGACACTGTATCCCTGTGTCACTGGAGAAAACCCCGCTCTGCCCCCGAGCCTTACAGCCACTTTCCATCAAATTCCCTAGACCAGGGGCGGCAAATGTCAAGCTCGCAGGCTGAATAAGGCCCGAGAAAGCATTAGGTCTGGCCCTGCCAAGGCATTAGGGCCGAGTTAATTAAATGTCTGACCAAATAGAGCAGGCTGATTTTTAAACTGATAATATTTGTGCGGCCCGAGGATGATGTTATCAGTATCCACATGGCCCATGGCAGAAACAGGTTCCCCACGCCTGCCCTAGATGCTGCGCCCTCTCCTTCCGGTCAAATCGGCGTCTCTAGTGTCTGCATTTTGGAAATAGGGGAAGGGTCACGAGTTTGCTCCCCGTTGGTCCTTGGAAGGCTGCCTGGTTCTGGAAGTTGCAGTGCGAGGCTTGTCATGACTCATCTCTGCTCTTTTGTCCCATCCAGAGAAGGGCTCCTTTGCTCTAGGCTGGCGTTCCATTTGTACAGACCCGTTTCCTGCCAAAGGCTCTATTTCCCCCAAAGAAAATCAAAGATGTTCTGAGCCGTTCATTGATTCTGCATGTGAGGAGCCCAGCAGTAAGGAGGTGATGACCAAAATTCATTAAAAATTAGCGAGTCTGCCCTGGCCAGGCGGCTCAGTTGGTTGGAGCGTTGTCCTGTACACCGAAGGTTGTGGGTTTGAATGACTTTTGGTCAGGAATGTGTAGTACTGGAGGCAACTGATCGATGTTTTTCTCTTACATCAATGTCTCTCTCTCTCTTTCTCTCTCCCTCTCCCTCCCTCCCTCCCTCCCTCCCTCCCTCCCTCCCTCCCTCCCTCCTTCCCTCCCTCCCTCCCTCCTCTTTCCTTGCTCTCTAAAAAATCAGTAAAAACATATCTTCAGATGAGGATGAAAAATTAGTGAGTCTGAAGCCAATTTTTTAGAAATGTTTACCTATTTTCCATTGAAAGCATATGCCAGTTTTTTTGCTAGACAGATTTAAGATTTGGATACTCTTCTCGTGTACTGATTATCAGTGTGCGACCACTGCTGGATTATTTAGGAAAGGTGGACACATGTGCATGGCTGTATCGCATTTTCTTTCATTTCCAAAAGCACAGAGTGGATGGCCTGTGTTCAGTGCTCAGTTTGCCAGCAGCAGGGATGTGCAGGCATCCGGGACGTCTCTCCTGTACCTCCTTCTCCCTGCTGCCCGTCTCTATCCTGGCAGGGCTGGTGCAGGTTTGACAGAAGCTCAGCATGCTCGTTCTAGTTTGGGGCAGACTTGCATTTGGAGTTGCGTTTAAGTTTCTTGGTTTTAGTTTTCTCCTGAGCGGCAGGATTAACAGCACTGCTGAGGTGGCGGCTCCTGGGACTCAGCACTGCTGTGGCCTCGGCCCCGGCCGGTGGTGGGGAGTCCCTGTACTTGGGGCCACCATGGCCAAGGGCTCTGGTTACTCTTCTTAAAAACATGACGTGCGCGCGCGCGCAGAGACAGACACATACTCATTGTTTTTTTCTTTTTTGAAACTAGGTTAGGAATATACACATTTCCTTAGGTTTTTAGAATGACTTTTTTTTTTCCTGTGTGCATACATGGATGTAGGTGTGTATAAATACATATGCATATAAGTAGATAAAATTATGTTTATATAATATATAAAAGTGTCTATTTATATACTATATAAATGTTTTACCTCTGTAGTCAAATCTCAAGAAAAGGCCCCTTTTTGGGTAATAAGGTGACCGCATGTTTCAGATGGGAATGAGAACTTGGCAATCACTTCACTGCAAACTACCATTCCACAGTCAGAAAGAGAAAGGGACCAGGATATCAGTCATGACAGAGACCGTTTCCACTGTCAGTCCTGCTTGAGGACATCCGATTAAAACCACTAAAGGCACACCATACGGAGACACCCCCCCCCCACCCCGCCTCCCCTGCATCTGACACACTGTGAAGGTGGGGAGAGCCTCTAGAAATAGAATCCTGCACCAAACGCCAGGTCCGCAAGCCTTGTAGCAGCTCCTCCGGGAGGGCCAGCCCTCCACGCACTGTGCGCTGTGGTTACGGCTGGGGAACGCTGGGAGCCTATCATTTGGCCGCATTCTTCTTTGGAACAGTAGCCGCAAGTCAGTTATTGTGGTTGGGGAGCTTTCGTGTTGGGCGTGAGTTGGGGGTCAGTTTTTCAGGAAAGGAGGGTTTCCCTCTGGCGCTGGCTCCCTGCCATCGTGGGCTCACATCTGGGGTTGCCAAAAGCTGGATTCTGCAGGGAGCTCCCGGGGAACCCGTGAGGGTATCCCTGGGACACTGGGCATTGGAAACCGTTTCCCACAGCAGGGCCCAGCATCGCCTCCCCACGACTTGGGGAAATTCTAGCCGCCTCTTTGAACTTCAGAACCTCCTCTCTCTCCACTATGGATTCTAGAATCGTAAGTCAGCTCTTACTAACCCATGGCTGCGGCTATTTCTTCAGTGTCGGGGTCAAGGACACTCTGGTCTGAGTTGCCTGTTCTCGCATGGATCTCTTTCTACCTACGAAGATGTCCTCCCTCCCTGCCCCTCTTCTCTTTCGTACAATTGTTGGTACTGTATTAAGTGAAAGGCACCCACAGTGTTATGTTCACCCACCTTGTGCAGTCAGAGAAGTTTTATACTTTCTCTGATGTGATTCTTTTGACAAACGGAGGGAGGGAGGGAGGGGAAAAACTATTTCCGGAAGAGCAGGGTAGCTTTGGGAGAGGCTTTGGGTTTGGGAGACATCTGGGGATTCAGATCCTTTTTGCACACATACTACATGTATGACATGGACAGATTGTTTCATCTTTTTGAGGCTTGATGCCTATATCTGTAAATTAGTAATAATAACAGTGTCATCTTGGCATGTGGAAAATTGGAAGAAATGCTTCAAAACAGTGGCTTGCATGTCCGACCAGTGTGGCTCAGTGGTTGAGCATCGACCTAGGAACCAGGAGGTCACAGTTCCATTCTAGGGTCAGAGCACATGCCCGGGTTGTGGGCTCGATTCCCAGTGGGGGGTGTGTAGGAGGCAGCAGATCAATGTTTCTCTCTGATCATTGATCTCTCTCTCTCTCTCTCTCTCTCTCTCTCTCTCTCTCTATCTCTCTCCCCCTCTCCCTTCCTCTCTAAAATTAATTAAAATATATACTTAAAAAACGTGGCTTGCACATGGCTTACCTCCTAACAGTGGATTATTGTTATTATTGCCCTTTGATTACTGGTCTGATTTGGACACAGTGAAGTTGAGTCTCAGGGAGTGGGAGGAACTTGCCAAAGAACAGAAAGGTCACCCATGGAGGAGGCAGCGCTGGGTTGGTGGCCTTCGGACCCCAGTCATCACTCATGGTCCCCCTTAAAAGGGGGCAGTGCTGTCCCCATAGCGCTGCTGCCCCCACAGTGTTCTTTCTGCAACACCCCGCCGTGAGGAGAGGCTTTCTCTTGCGCTATGAGTTGAATTCACTCCTTGGATTTGTATTGTTTCCTCTGGACTTCTGTGTCTTAAAGTGCACCCAACCTTTTTCAGTCTTCAGGGGGATGTGGCTCCGTGGGTGGTGAGAGAGCCATCAAGGTGCCGGGGAAGACAGATGTGGGTTGTCACCCTCAGGAGGTGGCTCACGGCCCCAAGCTGTCTGCACACGCCGGTCGTGGAGGGCGCTGGCTCATTCACACTCTCTCTACTGGGTCCTCTTCCTCACTTACTCGAGGCGCATGCGTGGTTTACCGGAGATCTCACCTTGAATACCTGCAAGGAGGCATTCACGGTCACTGACAGGACACCTTCCCTCTCCTGGGCAGAAGCAGATGAATTAACAAACACGCGTTCCGTTCAGCAATGACACCAAACAAGGGACGCCCAGCTGGAGACTTCGCAGTGTGTGGTCTGGAGCTGTGCGTTTGAAGTCTGTGTTCAGCGGGGAGGCCAGGAGTTTGTGACACTAATGCTACCTGTGCCGTGCTGGGGCCATTTCTACCTGTGGCGCCTCTACTGGAGAGACGGTGTGGGAGGCAGGAAAATGCCCCGCGGGTTTGAAAATGCTGGAATTACCACTGCTCGAACCAAGTTTGATCTCTTCGCCTTCAGAAAGAAAACCCCCAGGTGCAAAAACCGTTGGCGAACAAAGGGTTTTATTTAAAGTCCTCCTCTCTTTCTCCTCCTCCCCACTCACCACACTTTCTGGCAACTTCTTTTGACTTCAAGGGGCCAACAGTCTTGAAACCTTTCTTATGAAAACAACATTGAGAACTGTATCCAGAACATCATACTGTTTCCAAAGGTATTTTTTTCAGAATGGTTTAGAAACGTCTAGAAAAAATACATGGAGGTCCATTTGGGACTTTGAATCATTTCTGCTTTGTACACTGGGAAGAAAGACTTGGGGTTTCAGTTTAGTGAAAAGATAAAGAACTTCAAGGTATGCAAAGCATATGCATCCACATAGTCACATTGTCGTCCTGGCTGTGAGCACTGCCTCATACAAGAAGGGACATTCTGAGGAATATTCAAATTTGTTCTCATGACAAATGATATGAGAAGGGTAATTGAGAGGACTTTCCCTAGGATTCCTGGTCACTAACAAACTGCATGAATAAAAAACATAGTTTTGCCTCTTCAGTCATCTCTTGCTTATTTCCTTGAGTGATCTGAAGAATAAGGTCTAGGGCAGTGGTTCTCAACCTTCTGGCCCTTTAAATACAGTTCCTCATGTTGTGACCCAACCATAACATTATTTTCGTGGCTACTTCATCACTGTCATGTTGCTACTGTGATGAATCGTCATGGAAATATCTGATATGCAGGATGGTCTTAGGCGACCCCTGTGAAAGGGACGTTCGACCGCCAAAGGGGTCGCGACCCACAGGTTGAGAACCGCTGGTCTAGCGAATCGTGCTTGATCAGAGTCAGTAAAAAAAGACCAATGACCCGACTCAGCAGTCAGACTGGAGGAGTTTTCTTACTCAGCCTTTTTGTTGTATTCAGGTCTTCACCTGATTGGGTGAGGCCCACCCACATCGGGGGAGAGCAATCTGCTTTCCTGTCTCCTGACACAATGTTATTCTCATCCAGGACCAGCCTCACACACACCCAGTGTAATGTTTTACAGATGTCTGGGCCTCCGTGGCCAGTCAAGTTGAAACCTAAAAGTAACCATCAGAAATGAATGCTATGGGCTGAAGGTCTGTGCCCCCCTAAAATTCATATGTTGAAGTCCTAATCCCCAATGTAATAGTATTGGAGATGGTGCCTTTCGGGGATAGTAAGGTTTAGATGAGATCATGAGAATCGGCCATTTCTCCAAGGTCTCCTAGCTCTTGGAGTGAGAATACCATCAAAAACTTAGACCCTGACACTCCTCTGTTTGCTTTTCCTGGGGTGTTGTTTCTTCAAGCCCTCTTAGATGCCAGAGCAAGGAAGTTTTATATATATATATATATATATATATATTATACACACACACACACACACACACATATATATATATATATATATATATATATATATATATATATGCATGTGCACATGGATATATGTAACCATCTGCATCTCTCTGTTAAGCTAAATATGACTTGATACTGATATCTCCAACTGTTATCTCATTGATCACTCTAGCCTCCTCCCCTTGCTTGTTTATAACCTCTCCCTCAACAATGAGAAGCCTGGCTCCCACCATCCATTCATTTAATTGTGATATTCTAGTATATATATATAGCGGTCTCAGAATTATTAATACCTGTCCCATGAAAAACAACTTTAACAACCAGAGCACAATTAAAAAACAGATTTCATTCATTGACTTTTCCTCCCAGTGAGCTTGTTTCATTTAGATTTGTAATATGGTTAAATTCATTTGTCACCATCTGTACTCCATCCGAGGACCACCTGACCTCCTAAATGATTTTTCAAGTTCATGTCCTTGAAGGTTCAGTGTTTATGCTGTGAAGTTCTGTGGGTTTTGACAAATAGATAGTCTCAGAGACAACCACCCCTGGGATATTCTTTTACAATAAATATTTAATATATATTTATCTTCACCTAAAGTTTTTTTTTGGATGGATTCATGATTTTACTCATGAATCCATGTATTTATTTAACAAGCACATAGATAAAGTATTTACTCATTTAATCTTCTTAGCATTCCTATGAGATAGGTGCTATTATTATCCTTATATTACAGACAAGGAAGCTTGGGCAAAGAAAGGTTAAATAACTTGACAAGGTCACACAGCTAGTATGTGCTTATCACCCAGGCAAACACAGCAACTGCGGCCTGTTGCGTAGATGTTCATATCACATGGGTACTTGGGTGCAGCTGAGCAGGTCTGCGTGCCTTCCTGCATGTATGCTGTGCTCTGTGGTCCAGGGCTGCAGGGACACAGCAAGCAGGAGCCATGTGATACGCTTTGAACAGTTTCCTCAGCGGTTGTGACATTGATGAGATAGAGTAATTTACAGCTGCTTTGCTGAATAATTCACCAATCAGATCATTCAGAAAAGCAGCAAAGTGTGCAATAGGGAAACAAGAGAGGAATACAATTGGATCGAGGGAGGATAAATAGCAACCAGCCAGGCTGACTGCTGCCCACCAGGGCCAGCGGTGGTGAAAGGCAGGTCTCTGCGGGCCTCCCTGTGCTGCCTCCAGGAGGCACACGTGATGGTCTGCTCAGCGTGCTGCTTCCTACATTGAGCCGTCGAGAGCCAGCGTCCGCTTTCAGTGGACTGTGAACTTGTCTTTCTCTCACGTGTCTGTTTATTCTGCATGAACGTGTAGGTTACTGTCTAGGGCAGCGGTTCTCAACCTGTGGGTCGCGACCCCTTTGGGGATCGAACGACCCTTTCACAGGGGTCGCCTAAGACCATTGGAAAACATATATAATTACATATTGTTTTTGTGATTAATCACTATGCTTTGATTATGTTCAATTTGACACAATGAAATTGGGGGTCACCATAAACATGAGGAACTGTGTTAAAGGGTCGCGGCATTAGGAAGGTTGAGAACCACTGGTCGAGGGTGTGGAGCAGCCCTGGGTGTTAGGGTCTCTCTCGTAGATTCCCCTAGACCAGGGGTGGGGAAGGTCTGGCCCGCGGGCCGTATAAGGCCTGGAAATCATTTGGTCCTGCCCTGCCAAGGCATTAGGGGTGAGTTAATTAAACATTTGACCACATAGAGCAGGCTGATATTTAAATTGATAATTTTTATGGCCCACGAATGGTGTTATAAATATCCAGATTGCCCTTGGCAGAAAAAAGGTTGCCCACTTGCTGCAAATTGCATGGCTTCTAATAATGATCACGTGGGGAGTACTTTGCAGTTGGTAAAGGACTTTGCATGCGGTCTGTTTAATATATGCAACTTACTCTTAAGGTCAATGTCACAGGTTACCTGTGCCTCAGAGGGGAGGACCAGTGCACAGGAGGGTACCGTCCTGCTCGGAGCGTCTACAGTTCAGAATTCTGACTCCAAATCCCCCATTCTTTCCAGTCTTCTCCCGTTGTCTAATTCTCATACGCCACAAGGAAAGGAAAATCAGATTTAACTCAGAGAGCTGGCCCTTGTGATAACCATTCCATTAATTTTAGTCATTTGTGCTTTCTTTACTCCATCTATTACTCCACATAGACATCTGTGTACTATCACTTGGGAATCAAAGACATGTGCCTTGTAGCATAACTTCAAGATTAAATGACCATTTCGAACGCTCATTTTTCTAATCTTGTTTAGTGCCTGTACCACAAGCACTTTTGCTGCACTCTGGGCTTTCGGAGTGACTTATCTTAATTAACCGAGAAGAAAGCAGAGTGACCGGGAGAAGAGCACTGATGCCAGCTTTAGAATCAATCCAGACAAATAAATAGATGGAGCAGGACTGTCTTCAGTGTCTCGCAGAGAACCTTCTAGCCTGGCTTAGAGAATCTTCAGAGAATTATACTAAGGAAATAGTTATGTCCAGCTTACCATTTCTCATAGTTGAGATGCCAGATGATTTTTTAAAAAAAATATGTTTTTATTGATTTCAGAGATGAAGTGGGGGGTGGGGGTGGGGAGAGAGACACAGAGAGAGAGACAGACAGACAGACAGACAGACAGACATCAATGATCACTGATTAGCTGCCTCCTGTATGCCCCACACATGGAGCCTGCAACCTGAGCACATGCCCTGACCGAGAATCAAACCGTGACCTCCAGGTTCATAGGTTAACACTCAACCACTGAGGCCACACCAGCCCGGCCTGATTTTTTATACTAGCAGTAATCACTACTAATTTTATATTGTAATGTATAACCCAAAAAGTGCTTGAGTCAGTATTTGTATGTTGATTGGACATCTCCAACTTCCTTCTAATCCTGAAGGCATATGCTGAGAGCTAGACTTCCCAGCGTCTTTGCCATTTTACCTAGGTAAATGGGCCATTAGTTTAGAGCATCAGATTTCTTTGCCCATTTTAGCAATTGAATAGAATTTCCTTCCAGTTGATTTATGTGTTGTAGCGATATTTGCACACCAGAACATTCCCTATCAATGTGTCATGGCTAGTTGACTTATATTGCAATGACCACCTAGGTCCTGCCTTTTCTCTTGTGATTGGAATTATGGTTCATTGTCTACTTTTGGTACTTGGTATGTTAAAATGTTTAATGCATATTTTGAAACTCATCTTTTTCTATAGTCATTTGAAGTTAGTCATTGTATTCATCTCTGACCACTGAAAAAAACTTTAGAATCCCATCTTGCCGGGAGCCGGTCCATCCTTGCTGTTTCAAGGGACCTGGCATATATAGCATACTGTTCTTAATATGTTTGCTCCCCTTAGCGCTGTGTGTTTTAACCAAGGTCACCTCTCCGAGAAAGGTGGTTTCCCCAGGTAGGGATTTTTCCCTGAAGTTAGGGAGGGAATAAAACCCCTCAACTAAGTGCCAGGCGGGTAATTAATCACTTTAACTACGAACAATCATGCTTAAGCTACATAATCTTTACTCCCTGGAATGGAGATAAGAAACGCCCTAACCTTTGGAATAGAGATTGATAGGATTGGAATCAACTGGTATAAATACAGATGTAACAAGACAGAAAAGAACACAGAACTTAGAACACAGAGCTTAGAAGACAGAACCAAGAGAGACAGAGCCTAGGCACGGAACCTACGGGAGCGTTCTCTGGAGACGGAGGAGCTTCGCTGGAGAGAGCATGGCAGGGGATCCTGGACAGAGGCTGGCCTCAGAGCCTGGAGATGGAGCCTAGCGAGAGAACAGGGCAAAAGATCCTGGACTGAACCTGACTATAGAAATATGGCAAGAGAACTTGACTAGAACCTGGTGACCAAACCTGGCTGGAGATCTCAGACAGAACCTGGCTGGAGAACCTAGCAAGACAACATGGACACAGAACCTGGCTGGAGATCCTAAGCAGAACCTCTCTGGAGATTCAGACCAGAACTTGGCTGGAGATCCTGGCTAGGCTGCTGATCAACTGAACGCTGTCTCCATGTCATTCCTTCTTCGCCGACTCCGTCTACACCTTTGGGGACCCCTGGACCTGCTGGGGCTGGACCCCGGCACCATCTCCTTCTCTTCTCTCTACCATGTCATAATCTGTTGTTATAGTCTTTTATTTTCATTAATCAATAAAGATTATATATCAACTATTGTTTAAGAATACCATCATTTATTTTGGAGGTATCACATCATCTTCCCTGTTATGTAATTAATTTTTAATTTTTCTTCATGCATCCTTGAGTGATTCAGAGCAGGTTTGGTGTGATAAACCATCTGCATTCTGGCATGGCCAAAGTACTTTTTTTCTTTTCTGATATACAAAGTGTCCCCCAAAATATGTGCACACTTTAACAGCTGATAGCTCAAATTTGAAAATGAAATGTATTTTAATAAACACTGCCTTTATAGTTATTCCAAGTATATACATTTTTGGGGACACCCTACCTATATACATTTTTTTTTACCCTTGACTGTATATAGAATCCTAGGGTCCAAATATCTACTCCTGAAACTTCAAACATGTTGCTTCTGATTTGTAGTAATTTTCTAGTGATGCTGGTAAAAACCAAATGTAAATTTTTAAAAGGGATATCTGTTCATTTCTTTGAGAATTTCATGCTTTTGTTTTTATCCCTGGAATTCTAGTTTTACACGGCTGTGTTTTATATTAGTCATTTATAATTTTTTTCATTTATACATTTTTTAAAAATATATTTTATTGATTTTTTTTACAGAGAGGAAGGGAGAAGGATAGAGAGTTAGAAACATTGATCAGCTGCCTCCTGCACACCCCCCCACTGGGGATGTGCCCACAACCAAGGTACATGCCCTTGACCGGAATCGAACCTGGGACCTTTCAGTCCACAGGCCGACGCTCTATCCACTGAGTCAAACCGGTTAGGGCTCATTTATACATTTTTTAACTTGTTAATGTGCTTTTCAGTATAAAGAGCTATGACTTTCTTCATATCAAAGACATTTTTTTCCTGGACTCAATTGATTAATTAATCTCTCCCTTTCATGTCTTTATGCTTTAGAACTCTCACTAAATGGAAGTTGGGCTTTCTAAATTAATCCTTCAGCATTTCGCACAGTGCCTCTAATGTCCTAGGTACATTATAAAATCACTTAAATTAAAAATGCCCTCAGCAAGGAACACAGTGCCTAATCTTGATGGGCTCACATATGAAGAGTTCAGTGCACATGACATGTACCTTGAAGACAGAGCCAGGTTATGCTACTTGGAAATGGGATTTAACGTGAAAGCAATGACTTGAGCTAAGGCGTGGAGAGACACTGGGGAGGTTGCGGTGGCAAAAATAGCCTCGTTAGAAGAAAGGGTTTGGGCCAAGAAGTAAGAAAATACACAGCTGGAGGGTTTTGAACACCAGATACAGAAATGTAGGTACCTCATGGAGTGGCCAGTGAGAAGCCCCAGGATGCAGCCCGTTCCTAAGATGCCACAGAAAGTTGAAGCTGGTTAGCTGTCTGGGTGACACAGTTTGGAAGAGAAAGGTTGAAGGGTGGTCAGTTAGGAGGCTTGATGAGAAATGAGAAGGGTTAGGACCAGCGTGACGCTGTTAATCAAGGAAAGGAGAGATGGAATGCAGGAAGGAAGAGAGAAATGAAATAGATAAGGACATAGCCACCAGGAAAAGTTAATACCAGGAAAAGTCGAAGCTTACGAGAAACAGAGGCAGTCAAAAGGGCTTATTTTGGTGGAAAGATGATTTCAACTTTCAATGTATTGAAGTTCCGGTTTTTGTAAGCTTTCCCCTGGGGCAGTGGTCAGCAAACTGCGGCTCTCGAGCCACATATGGCTCTTTGGCCCCTTGAGTGTGGCTCTTCCACAAAATACCGACTTCTGCGCATGGGCCACGAAGTTTCAATCGCACTGTACGTGCACGCCTGCACGTGGTATTTTGTGGAAGAGCCACACTCAAGGGGTCAAAGAGCCGCATGTGGCTCGCGAGCTGCAGTTTGCCGACCACTGCCCTGGGGCAATCCAACAGGCACATAGAAATGGGGTGTTAGCAAACGGGGGAAAGGAACCCTCCTTGGCCACAGTATGAAGGGTACAGGTGTCATCTAAGGTATGTTTTCCCCTTGGGGGGGTGGTGGGGGGCTTAAAACCTCTCTGTGAGGTCAAGATAACACTTTATGGCTAAAACAGTAAAGAGAAAGGAATTTAGGGCTAAATTGGCCATAACACTTCCTTTGTCGTAAGAATTTAGGGGAAAAGGGAATTACAACTTCTTGGGGACATTGAGGACTTGAGCTGGCCTTTGGTGGGTAGGGAGGTCTAGCATGGGAAGGTTGGCATGGATGCTGTCTTTTATTTATTTATTTTTATTGATTTTTTACAGAGAGGAAGGGTGAGAGATAGTTAGAAACATCGATCAGCTGCCTCCTGCACATCTCCTACTGGGGATGTGCCCAAAACCCTGGTACATGCCCTTGACCGGAATCGAACCCGGGACCTTTCAGTCCGCAGGCCGATGCTCTATCCACGGAGCCAAACCGGTTTCGGCAGGATGCTGTCTTTTAGAGTTAGCAGGTACCCATACGCTGTGGTCATTATGAGTAAACGTCTTGACACGTAATCAGTCCTGTTGAAAGGCAGGTGCGGGATCCCCACGCACTTGTGGGCTCTCTGCTCTGTGCCCAGGTCAACGTTGTAGGCACTCCCGTCCTCCTAAACCCGAGGTAGGTCTGCGGCTCTTTAGGGCTGTGGCTGGCACAGGGCCACCAGTTTAGCAGCAGATGCAAGCTGTGCAAGTGCAGGAATCTGTGTCCTTGTAAGCAGGACGGTGCTTCATCCCTTGGAAAGTAATACAAGGCAAGATTTCACAGCGTGTAGGTGATTTTGTTTCCCAGGAAAATCTAACGGGCATTTGACAGCTGAGCACCCTCAGGATTGGCACCAACAGACCAAAAAAAGTCCTTTCCCAGCAAAGAACAGACTGTCATCTCGCCACACTTTCCCCGCATTATCCTCTCCCTGCTTTCCTGGAAAAGGGAGTAAAACACATGATTTGTATGTGTGTGTGCATGTGTGTGAGAGAGATGTGACATTTGCTCTGAGTTCTGCAGAGCAATATTGGGAAGCCAGGTTTCTCCCGGAGTTCTCAGTGATTTTGGTGGGAAGCATTTCGCTTAATATTCCCAGTCCCTGCTCCTCTGGCAGGCCTGGAAAGGGAGATTCTGGAACCGCTGATTCTGCAGATGGAGACTTGCCCCCATCTCTTATGACTCAGCTGAAATGTCATGATTTCCAGGGAGCTTTGGCTCTCCGGCTCCTCTGGTCCCAACCCAGGCTCTGCCCAGTGCCTCTCCATGCTGTTCCTTTAGCTGCATTTACAGCACTGACTCCTATGTCTGTTCATTGTTGGCTGAGTTATCGGTCAACCTTGAGCTTCTCGAGTGGGAGAGGCAGGGATAGTCATCTGTAGATGCCCAACGCCAAGGCCTGTGCTGGGCCATTGCAGGCCCTTAACAAAGGCTTGCTGAATGGAGGGATAAATGAATGGATGGCATTAACCACGAATGAATGGATGGCTGAGATGAGGGCCGGCATTAACGCATGGGCTCAGCCACATTTTGTGTCCACATTTGTGAATGAGCTCATTATTGCTGCTCAGTCTACATCAGTGTTTGAAACAATTCCATTAAAGGGAAGAATCCTAAGTCTGACGTTTAGATAGACTTGGGCCAGCAGCCACATGATGGTGCGTAGCTTGGCATCAAGGCTTCGGAACTGCGCTCCCTCCAGTCTGGTGGAGACTTGGGTGGAATGAGATACAAATTCTGAGTATACTTGTCACTTCTGTTCCTCATTGATTGGGAACTGTCATCTGGGCTGTCTCTCTTTGTAGGCTCTTGTCCAGGGCTATGGCGTCCTTAGGTACCTACGCCTGAAAGAAAAGGTAGCCGTTCTCTCAGGGCACGTGACTGGCGTGGCTTGATGAGAACTCCAGCTCTCGTTGCCTCACCCTCACTTTTTGGCCATCTTTGTGCAGCACCCATGTGTTTAAGCTTCCCCAGTGGGCCTGCCCGGCCTCCCACAAATCCTTGGGCCACCCCTCTCCCTGATGTAGGGTGAACGGGAGAGCCTCAGAGTTTGCTCCTAGCAGGTTGTTGGGAATAGAAACCGGGTTCTTCCAATGCCCCAGTCCCCTCAGGCTCTGCCCACGTGGTATCACCTTTATCAACCCCAGTGACTCATCCAGACCAAGTCGAGGCATTTTCCTGAACACGCAGAGAGTTACGCTGCCAGCCACACCAGTAGAAATGCCTGCAGCCAGGTTTGTAGATTCAAAGCAATGGTCTTTTTTTGGGGGGTAGTTTCCCTAGAGTTGTATATGAATAGCTCAATGGATTGAAAGAACCTTCCCAGCTACTTGTGATCCTAATTACTTCTAAAAGGTAGAACTGGAATTGACACCCAGGCCTGTGGGCTGCAGGTCTCATTATTTTCCCATTTGCTGCGGTGGCCCAGGATAGCCTGGGATGGTCCTCATCACACTTCTCCAGCTGAGAGTGCTGCCCTTGGCAGACGACGCTTCAGGGACATGGGGTCGGCTTCCAGGGCAGCCTGCTTCCTGTGGGGAAATGGTGAGAATGAGCCTTCACTGAGGGCAGACACCAGCCCCCTGTGGCCCTGCTCTTTCCAGCTTCCACTGACACCACTGGGTGTGTGGTGGGAATTAGAAATGTATCCCTGCCCGGCCGGTGTGGCTCAGTGGCTGGGTGTTGACCTATGAACCAGGAGGTCATGGTTCAATTTCCTGGTCGGGGCACATGCCCGGGTTGCGTGTGGGCTTGATCCCCAGTGTGGGGTGTGCAGGAGGCAGCCAGTCAATGATTCTCTTTCATCATTGATTTTCCTATCTCCCTCTCCCTTCCTCTCTGAAATCAATAAAGATGAATTTTTTAGAAAGTATCCCTGAGTTTTTGTAGTACATAGGGAAAGGGCAGTGATACTCAAGCAGCAATAGGCCTGAAATCTTAATGGCCCAGCAGCATTTATGGCTAAACATTGTCACAAGGAAACACTCATTTCAATAACGAACTGCAAAGAAGTGTGTCTATGGAATGTTGAGCCCAGAACACATTTGCAAAAGGAACCAGAGAAAGGAACAAAATGAAAAGCAAACACTCTTTCCAGTATTTCCAAGACTCTGATGTTTGGCACTGGTTGTCAAAGAAAAAAATAAGATGGAAGTACTTGGGACACATAATGAAAGCTTGTGAGCCAGAATGAAATTCCAGCTGCTTTTATTAAAAGATTTTATAGGAATCCGTAGGGACACTGTTGAGACCGTTTTAATTTTGGTTCTCCTCAAATGGCCTCGCATCATTCCCTGATTAGTGGATTTTTTGGACTGGGAGGAAATTACTTCTTCTTATTGACTTGATACTTAGGGGATGACACTCTCAGAAGGACAGGACAAGGAATGAAGAGCTCCTTTTGTGAGTGACACAGAAAATCCTCCCAAAACTCACACTTAACAGATGATCTTTGATGAGGATAACTCATTATAGTGGGGGACATACATTTGTAAGACCTTATCATGATGAGAAAGTTGTCTTATGTTTTGTGAATTTACAGATATAATTTTTCAAAATATGTATTTTTATTGATTTCAGAGAGGAAGGGAACAGGAGAGAGAGAGAGAGAGAAATATCAATGATGAGAGAGAATCACTGATCGGCTGCCTCCTGCATGGCCCCCATTGGGGATCGAGCCCACAACCCGGGCATGTGCCCTGACCGGAAATCGAACCGTAACCTCTTGGCTCATGGTTTGACACTCAACCACTGAACTGCACCAGCTGGACTGCATATATAATTTTTAATTCATTTCTATTCTCCTCCTACAATTTTAATTCCCTTACCTCTTTTGTAATTAATGCTAAGAGTTTTCCTTTGGGTGATCCATGCAAAAGTGGATATTATCCATAATGAAAAGGAAAAGGGTTAGGTTGTGGAGTCCTGAGAGCCATGAGTTTGGGATCTATAATTGATCTGTTTAGTTAGTTCACTAATTTGAATTAACTGACTGATTAAAATAGGGAATTTGCATAAAGAGCCTTGAATACAGCTTGGCATGTACTAAGCATTGAAATAGTCATGCTCTTCTCTCTTTGCTACATTGAAGTGCTCATGCTAACTATCACTGCCAACTTATTCTTCAACACAACACTTTGAAAACATCAGAGGCAACCAGATGAGCTTTTGATGAAATTAATATATTACCTCATTTATTTATTCAGTAACACTTATTAATTCCAGACATAGTGAGCCAAAGTAGAATGCTTTACTTGCTATGGTAATTTCTTTAGTCCTGAGACTTAAGTTCTTTGGACTTTAAGTAAAAAAAAAAAATGTCTAGTTTTCTGAACATACAGGGTCTATCTTGGAGAGTCAACTGATTCAAAACACATGGAGGGGGAAAAAACTAACATACGATTCTGTTGTCAGTTGACTGATATGATTTATTTTTACGTTTGGTGGACATGTATTTATGTACGATGCAAGGTTCTTATCCCAGAAGGAAAGGTTTGCTGGCTTAGCTTTGAATTTACTACATCGATAAGAGGTAGAGTGAAGATATATTCTGTGCGTGTGTTTTTTATTCAGGCTTGATTTATATTTATTGACTTGATGTACTTATTAGTAAAACCTTTCTTACTTTCAGAAGTGTTCCAGGAGCTGCAGAAAGTGTTTGGGTGACGTATTACATGGGCTTCCCTCAGACACAGTGGTTTTGTGGCTCCTTTTGAAAGACTCTGGAAAATGCTCTTCTTGACCGTTTCCTTTTCACGCCCTGGGATTCCTTGTGAGCAGGGAACAGCAGAGCCCAGCTGTTGGAAGGTTTGTTATGATGAATGGAAATTAATGGGCGATTGAGGCCAGAAGGAACCCGATAGTGAATGTCCACTTTCTCAGGGGGCACCAGTGTGCACAGTCCCATTGCTAACCTAGTGAGAAATCGGCCTTAGGACAAAGGACTTCCCATTTCCAACCTGTCATGAGAATACAGTTGTGCAAAGATGGGTGAGACGATGCTTTGAGCAATCCTTGATGAGGCTGGTACGAGAAATAAAACCATTCGTCTCTCCCATTCGACTGGCTCTTGTATCAAACAGCTACGTAATCACCTTAAACCAGAACGGCCTGGAAGGGCTAAGGACAGAAACTCCCAAGGCTTATGTTTCCGTCACCCACAGCTGCTCATCAATAAGAAAGAAGCAACTGTTCCAACAAGCACTTTCTCATGACAATACAGGGCATTCAGGCATAACCGGCCGGGGGCGGGGGGGTGGGGGGGGAAGGGGCGCGGAGAAGGAATCTGTCCATGGATTTGTGCGCACTTGTGCGATGAATTTGGCTCAGCGCTTCTCTTGATCAAAACCAGGAGTGCCAGAAGCTTATTGTTGTTAGACTAAGTTAACCCGGAGCCCAGCTCGTTTCCACCCACCCGACTGTTTACCATTAAGATCCTTGGTGGTCTTAATGCCCGGTGTCTGTTCTGCCGCCTGTTGAATTTGCCATGTGCCGCGTTGATAATTCAACTGGTTATCAACAGAGTGTAAGCCAGTGATGGCGAACCTTTTGAGCTCGGCGTGTCAGCATTTTGAAAAACCCTGGTGCCGTGTCACATATAGAAATTTTTTGATATTTGCAACCATAGTAAAACAGAGACTTACATTTTTGATATTTATTTTATATATTTAAATGCCATTTAACAAAGAAAAATCAACCAAAAAAATGAGTTCGCGTGTCACCTCTGACACACGTGTCATAGGTTCACCATCACTGGTCTAAGCCACAGAAGGCTTCCTGGGGAGAAAGTGTGGTCAGTTGGAGGGAACCCTGGGTGAGGAATCTGGCCATGTTCCCTTTGGGATCTTGGGAAACCTGGCTTCCTTTTCTCACCTGTAAACAGGACTTACCTGGCTCCCAGAAGCGCTGTGATCTAACATACCAGTGCTTCTCTCTGTACACCCTGTACTTCCTCACACGCCCAGCGCCTCCTGGACTCCACCTGCCGCTCGTTACGCACAACGTAACAATACTTTGAGGTGCTGCCGCATGCCAGCTTTGCCCTGGGACAGTTCCTGTTCTCCCAGGTTCTTGGAAGTCATGTCTGCCTCCTCTGAGCCCATTCACATGTTCTCTCTGTTCTTTCCTGGTAACATCCGTGTGACTGACCACTGTCTCCATTTTGTCACCATTCAAGGAGCATGTAAGGTGTTCCTGTGGGCTGGCTCTGCTGCAGCTCCATCGGCCTGGGAGCCAGAGGCAGAAACGGGCAAGTTTTACCTGCTTCCCTTCCGTTTTCATCAGCCCTCCACTCCCCGCCTCAGTGCTGTCAGGACCCTGGTTTCTAATTCCTTCATTTCCTCTTGCACCCGCTGCACCTCTCCAGCCTCCGGCCACTGGCTGCGTTGCTAGGCCCTCCCAGTTCTTCACGGCTAGTCTGTTTTCTTCGGAGTTTCCCCAGGTCTCCCGCTAACAATTGTCTACAATGCATTTGTGGTCTCTCTCAAAGATCTTTCTGGAATCTGACTAGCTTGCCTCTGCTTAAAATCGGTCAAGGATCCTTGATTTCAAGTCTTTAAAGGGCAGGCTTCACAGGGCGACCTGTGCAGAGCCCAGCGCCCCATGTTTGGGTTAATGCTCTTGCGGTCCCTATCTTGGACTTCTTAATGATTTTTAACCTAGGGGACCAAAAATTTTATTTTATTTTTAAAATGTATTTTTATTGATTTCAGAGAGGAAGGGAGAGGGAGAGAGAGATAGAAACATCCATGATGAGAATCACCGATTGGCTGCCTCCTGCAGGCCCCCTACTGGAGATGGAGCCCGCAACCCGGGCATGTGCCTTCATCAGGAATTGAACCTGGGACCTCTTGGTCCATAGGACGATGCTTAATCCACTGAGCCACACCAGCTGGGCCTAAAATGTTATTTTGCACTGGCCCTGCAAATTGTGTGGCTGGTCCTGTCTTTGGTGTAGAATCCAAGTCCTGTAAAGAGCCTTCATGGCCACCTCCCTGATCGAACATGCTGGTCACCACGCGTGACCCTCAACCCTCGCTTTTCTGCTTCTCCCCTGCGGGCTCCCCCAACCGTTTGGTCTAGTTGGTGTCATTTAAGCAACAATTCACCCCCTGCCTGATGTGTGCTAGAGCCTACAGTCGGGTACTGGGGATACACAGGTGAGGGAACTGGCCTGGGCTCCGAAAATGCCAGCTACACACAGATAATGACACAGCAGTGTGTGGGCATGTAATATATGACACATGAATATTACCTAAGCCACACACACACACACACAGACACACACACACACACGACTTCTGTTTGATTTTACCAAAAGAGAATTGTATTTTACTTATTATCCTGAACTGGTACCTATTTTTTGTAATTTTTCTCTATTTATGTAAGGGTTTTCTCATTGTTCGCTTAAAAAAAAAAGCCACATTATATATTCTTTTTCTTGCTTTTCTTGCTTAGTAATTTCTGTGTAGGTCTCTCCTAAATCAAGGATGAAAACAAAGTCCGGATTATTTTAATAACCCCCTTTTAATCATTTCTTTGTTTCTATCATTAGCTTCAAGTTCATTTCCATTCCACTGCTTTGTAAAGGAATATTGAATAGTAGCTGCTTCCCAACTCGAGTTACTTGCTTATTAAAATTAGATATTCAGTTCTACCCTCAGATTTATTTTTTTCAATTAGGCAAACTAGCATATTATTTGGAAATTTTGTTGTAAATGCTGGCCTTCCCTTGCAATTTTGTTCTTGAAACATCTGTGTATGGAGGAAACAAGTAAGTCATAAAATAATTCCACAAATAATATTCAGATGAAAACTGCCAGCTCAGCCTCATTCTACAGCCACGTTGCACAAATTCTGTTTAATTAATCTCACTTGTGTTTTGTGTCCTTTCTCCGGTCCCTTTCCTCTTCCCAGAGAACATTGGGGTTTTTTTATAGCGTTCCCTTTCCTCCCTCCATGTAGCCATAGGTCACTGCCGACGCCATGCTTCTCTCTGCGACTTCACCAAGACTCCCCCACGCAGGTGCCAGCTGCCTTTGCCTTCCTTCCTCAGCCAGGGGGCCAGTTAGCAAGTCGAGCCTGCCTTTCCCCCCCAGATGTGCAAAGGTGGGCAGTTTTTATTGAATCTGAATTCTGGAATCACCAGCTATTTTTCCTAGTCTCGGTTGTCTGGGGTAGGACCGAATTGTGATTGGGAGCCTGGGGCCATGGCAGGGAGCAGGACCGATCAGAGAGCAGAATCTCTCTGTACGTTTAACTCACCTTCTTCCTGTTATGTATTTAGTTATGTATTTGCTCCTTCAAGGCGGGACAAAGCAGAAGGAGTCCCATCAAGACTCGCTGTGCGTCCCATAGAACCTTCTGCAAGAACGTAGATGTTTTTTCTCTGCCATCCTCCGTGGCTTAGCCACGCCTACTGAGTTTGTGAAATTGGGCAGCGTGACTGAGGCATAGAGTTTTAAATACTATTTCACTTAAATTTAAGTTGGAATAGCCCCATGTGACTGCCGTATTGGACTGTCTTGACCAGGGGTCCTCAAACTTTTTAAACGGGGCCAGTTCACTGTCCCTCAGACCGTTGGAGGGCCGGACTATAGTTTTTTAAAAAAAACTATGAACAAATTCCTATGCACACTGCACATATCTTATTTTGAAGTAAAAAAACAAAACGGGAACAAATACAATATTTGTATTTGCATGTGGCCCGCGGGCCGTAGTTTGAGGACCCCTGGTCTTGACTGTGAACTAGGCTGTTGGGCGTGTGGACAAAACACCACCAGCACCACGGAAGTGAGTGATTGAATGTGGGAGTGAAGGAAAGTCAAAGTCATGGCAGGTATTAACGCTGCATTTTTCATACTCAACATCCACTCCCACCCGCCCACAAGCACGCACCTGGCAGGGTTGGGTTGGCTTCAGTGTAGGAGGAGGCCGTCGGTAGCCTCCGGAATTGGTGAGGTGTCTTAGCTGGCACTGAGGGAGGCCAGGTGAACAGGGCCGGCTCGTTCTCAGCCTCGCTTCACCCTTGCACAGGGTCCTGCCTTCCTCTGGGCGCAGGGAAGCCATCATGAGGCCAAGGATGTTGGCGTGGTCCCCTGAGTCACCAGGAAGCAGCAAATCCTCGCTGGGCAAGTGCCCTGCACTGGGAGGATATCCTGAACATGCTGTGACCTGAACAAGCACATGTTTATCTTGTAACATAAAAGCCCTCTGTTGGCCGCACAGCCTTGCTAAGCCAGAGCAATCCTGAAGCCTGACTCAGGAGGTGGTAAGTAAAGACACACGCTTACCCTCTCCGCTCCTGCAGCCCACGCTGACTGCACATGCCTGGGCTGGGGCTGCCTTTGCTGCAACAAGGGGTAGGTTCCCAGTGGCACATTGATCCGTGTCTGTCTGTGTCACCCTAGATGACACAGGGGGTCCCAACCCCGTTGGCTCAGTTCTCCATTTAGAACCGGACGGGAAAGGCCTGGCGTGGGAAGTTGCATATCACTTTCCAAAGTGTGTGAGCAGGACGGCGTCGGCTTGCGCCTGCAGGTACAGGTGGGCTCTCAGCAGAGATGCCAGTCTCCAGGCTACGGAGCGAGAAAGGCCTCCTGACCCTCCTAAATGCAACACCAGCTTTTCAGCAGCCTTACGCACATCTGCGTGCCCTCGGCTGCCGGCTCGCTCTTGGGACTCAGTGTTGTCCCTGGGAAGTCGGCCTTTTCCATGGCTGGGCTGTGCTACTCAAGGGACCTTTATGTATTCAGTCAGCAGGGACAGAAAATTCCAGCAGATGAAGCATGTCGTATTTTTGGTTTTAATAATGTTGTGGAATAAAGTAGTTGCTTATGCACTTTTATTCCACTGAATTTCTGTACCTTTTCAGATGTCTCCGGTTCCTTGCACTGTGGCCCTGAAATGAAGCCATAGATGGGTCTATGGGGATTGGATGTACTGGGAGAATAGCATTCTGCAAAGACAGAAAAATAATAGATTGATATAAATATATTGGAGCCAATTGCTTATCTACTTGAAAAAATACCTCATACCACACACAAAAATTATCTATATTTCAATACAATCTTTACAAAAGTGTGTACAGTTTTAGAAAAACAGAGTGACATTTCGGCATGTTCAGCATCTGCTGTCATGGGGTCACAGCAAGGCCAGGAGGACATCTGTGCTGAGGCCACTTCACTCATGCCAGGCACCCGGTCCCCATGAGATGGAGCCTTCTCCCATTCAGTGGCTCGGAGGCCACTGGTTGCAGCAGCAGGACCATGTGGGCATTACACACACAGGTGATGCAGTATACACCTGGCCCATGAAGCCAGAGGAAGAAAGAGCAGGCTTGCCCTTGACCACGTCTATCCTCAATTTAATAATTTCATACGAAACTCAGGCCCTTGCCCTCATGACCTCATCCTTTGTCTGGCCTGATTCCCAGACTCCCTCCGAGGTAGAACCAGCCCTAGGTGAGGTGGCTGTGCGATTCAGCGCTGTTTCTTCCATTTCCGTGCAGGTCCTCGCTTTCACTTCATTGTCAGCGAGACTACTGTCTGGGCCACTGAGAAACGTGACCAAGGTCCCATTGTGTTCTGGGCATGCGTCCTCCACCAGTGGTTGCAATTATGCAAATCACCCCTGTCCCTCAGCTTCGTCTGTAACTTTAATCTGTACTTATGTCTACATTTTATTTCTGTTAACATACCTTGACACATGTACCCCTTTCCACGGATGCCCCCCGCAGCCCAAGCCCGCCAGCTCAATACTGGATGTTTGCGTTGTGACTAGAACTTCTGCCTCACATTCAGAACAAATGGCCAGACCTAGGTGAGTTGGCTGAGGAGAGCAACAAGGAGAAGGTTCTGGGAAGCTGTTGGCTTCCCCCTTCGGCCAGGCCTGTTTCTCTCCTCACAACCCTCCCCTTCGAAGGGAAGAACTGAAAAAAGCTAGTGGAGAAAGGACATCTTACAGGCAGGGTGGTTTATGGGATTCCCGATCACAGGCATCAGTGCTGCGTCCAACTTCCACATTTTCATTTGAGTCGAGGTAGAAACTTAAGTGGCCTTCCCAGTATCATATGCCTAGACGTGAAACTCAAGTGAAATCAACAAGCTCACTTCCAGAAAATTCCAATGCGATGTCTGCAGCAACCTCTGGAATACACACGATAAGTCTCTAAACCGGAGTTTGGGAAGGCGGCAGGGCATTGTGCTTCTTTGCATACCATTCTTTATGCCAAATAATAAAATGAATGTATGCAAAAGAAGAGCGCCGTTTTAATTTTATAGCCTGACTTATAGTGATCTAATCATTTTGATGAAATCGTCACTTAATATTCATGACAACTTCGTGAAGTCTGAATAAATCATTCTGCTTTTGAAATTTAATTATCACAGGGTGATTGGCTTTCACACAAACAGCGTTAACTGGTGAAAGAAGGGCTCAGAGATGAGTCACATCTCCCCGAGGGTAGCCATGACCAGAGCCCAAGCAGAAGAGGCACCTCTCATTCATAACAACGATGTATCACCTACTGTTTCCAGAAAAATCAAGTCACTGAGCAGCAGCCCTCCCTCTCGGTGTGACCCGTTACTACGGAGACCACAGAGGATCATGACACAGCATGTTCTCTTCAACAGTTATAGCTTCAAATGTCGAAAATGACAACAGAAGCCAAGAATGAAGTCATACTATAGTAGTAATTTTTTAAAAATAAGAGTCCCCAGTTCTGGCATTTTTATTTACAATAATTAAATTTGAATGCACCCAAATTAGTTCAACCAAAATTAGAGAGTGGAAGATCCATTTGAGAAGGAAAATACAAATAAGCAGAAATTATTTCCCATCTAATTGTAAGCAATTGATAAGGTGTCAGGGAGTATATTGAAGGCTCCTTCCCCAGCATCTGAGTCTCCCCCCCCCCCACCTTGGGATATTCCTATAATCTATCTTCCCATGCTGGAGGGATTCAATTTCACACATATTTTTGCCCATGATGTTTCCAGGATAATGCCAACCCGTCTGTCAGAAACAGAAAGAAAGACACGCTTCTTTTGCTGGAATGTTATAGGTTGTTCCTCGCACAAGTTAAATTCCTGCAAAATTGGAAACTTAAGGGTGATTTGTTGTGGTTTATAGTTTTATGGACGCGGAGCCAGAAGAGATGCCGGGGGCCCGCGGGCTGCGCAGTTTTATGTTGTAGTATGTTGTCGTAGGGGATGGAATGAAGACTCCGAGGGATTAACGGAGATAGCCTGGATTTGCCTGGCAATTTTCTTGAGAAACAATAATAGTTAGGGGCAGAACTGAGTCTAAAACACATTAGTGCAGGTTCAGGTCACGTGCTTTTCCTGCTATACCTCACTGCCTCCAGTTCCAAGTCTTAGTTCTCCTCTCCTGATCTGCTGTGATATCCAGACAAGTTCACCTCCCTGTACCTCTCTCTCCTGATCCAGGAATTCTGATATGACTTCTGTTTTTAATAATGTCATTGAAGAGCCCTGGTCAGTTTGGCTCAGTGGAAAGAGCATCGGCCTGAGGACTGAAGGGTTCCAGGTTTGATTCCGGTCAAGGGCATGTACCTTGGTTGCAGGCTCAATTCCTGGCCCTAGTTGGGGCATGTGCAAAGGCAGCCAGTCGATGAGACACATGGATGTGTCTCTCTCTCTGTGTCTCTCTCCTTTCCACTCTTTCTAAAAATCAGTGGCAAAATATCCTCAGGTTAGGATTAACCCCCCCTGCCCCCCAAAAAAGAATGTCACTGAAGAAAATTTTTCTTCCAAAATCATATTTTGTGCGCTGACTTTTAAAATGGCTTTTCTGCTTTAGCTTATTTTGCTAATCATTATTGCTTATGGGGACAGATTGGCAATTGCTCCTGAAATTAATTACTGACCAATGATGAATTTTCTCTTTCCCAGAGCACATATTAGATGACATGGTAGTTTCATATTTCTAGTCTGTGTCCACACACGAGAACCTCACCACCATTGCCAGAATCTGCATAATACAGATCAGCTGGATTGCTTCAGCATCATCATTCATTTCTAAATAATAGCAGCAAGTATTAGCTGCTGATCATACCGTGATATTGACCATCTCCTTAAAGAAGGTACTGATGCTAATTTCATCATGAAGGTGCTGTGTCTGAAAGCAGTTAAGTGCATTCCTCAGGTCCCAGGCTGAGTGGTGGAACCAGGGTTTGCAGCAGCATTTACTCACTGTGTGTGATCTCATTCACTGTCTCTGACGTGAGCTCACGGGATCCCAGTAAGAGTGAGAGGCCTGGGATCTGAGTCTGATTCTGTAATGCGGTTCCTCCCCACCAAGCGGTCATTTGATTTCTGAACATCTTGGTCATACTTTACAGTCTCATGTTTAGTTTCCTTTTTTTAATTTAATTTTGTATTTTAATATACTTTTTATTGTTGATAGTATTACAAATATCTCCCCTTTTTTTCCTCCGTTACCCCTCTCCTCCCAGCCCCTACCCAGTCCACCCCCATGTCTTCATTACCCTATTGCCTGTGCCCATGGACTATGGCTAAAAGTATTATTTTCATGTTTTTAAAATATTTTCAGTTCTGTTTATTTTTTGAAAGTGACCAAGCACACATCTTATATTCTGTGTCTGATAACTGTAACATCTTAAGTTGTTCCTTGCGCTGCTCTTTTTGTTTTTACAGATTCTTATTTACTTTCTGCTGGCGCCTTCTCCTCCAGAGAGTAATTATATTTTGTTGTAGATACACGACCAGCAACAGCTGAGGACAGCGTGAGTGTAAATGCTTGGCTGGAGGTGTCGTGGACACGTACGGTGTGGCTCTGCCCTCAACTTCTCGTAAAGCCTGGCTCAGGTTTACAAATCCACAGGGGAGTGTTTTCCTCCTGCTACCCAACTCCAGGAGAGAGTTGGGCAACTCTTTTGCTCTCCTGTTTGCTCTGTGACTGTTCCCTCGTTCTCCAGAACACGGGGGACTCGGCCTGTGGGGTCCCGGCCGTGGCAGGCACTTCTTAGTTGAACGTCATCCTGGGGAAAAACCCATGCCCGTGCTAGTCTCCATGCTGCATGGACGCATGGAAATAAAACCAGGCTTCATCAAGATAGATGAGCCCAGGATAAGCACTGCGCTCAGAGGGTGCTTGCCTTTTGGTTTCAGACTTTTACTACATACTTGGTTTTGAAGAATTTTTTTTTTACCTTCTTGAAAATAAAGGGATTTATTTGAAATTGAAGTGTGTGTGTGTGTGTGTGTGTGTGTGTGTGTGTGTGTGTGTGATTTTTCCACAATGGGTTTTGTTTTTTTTCTAAATGTGTTTTTATTGATTTTTAGATAGAGAGGAAGGGAGAGAGGGAGAGAGAGAGAAACATCGATGATGAGAGAGAAGCATCCATCGGCTGCCTCCTGCAAGCCCCACACTGGGGATCAAACCCACAACCTGGGCATGTGCCCTGACCAGGAATTGAGCCCAAGACCTTTTAGTTTTGTTCCTCACTTTATTTGTTCCTCCTTTAGTTTGATTGATACCTGAAGGCTTTGATAAAAATGCATAATCAGGCTGCTTTTGAGATTTTCTCTTTATTTCTGATTTGAAAAATTTTGCTACCAAGTTTCTAAGTGCTTTTTTAAAATTTTTTATTTTTTAACATTTTTCTTCATTTGTTTTTCAGTTTTTTGAATTTATGGCTTGATGTCTGATGTCTGCTTTGGAAACTTCTTAGCTGTTGTCTCTTCAAATACTGCCTCACTATCCTCCATCTTTCTGGTTCTTTAATTAGACGTACATCAGAACTTTTCATTGTCTCATATATTTTAATACTCCTTTCTGAATCTCCCCATCTACTTTCTCTGTGCTTCAGGCTAATTTATCTACTGCTTTATCTTTCCACTCACTGGGATTCCAAACATGAGCAAAGCCAAGCTGGAAGCCGAAATGGCCATGAAAACATAACTTTGAAAACCTGACCTGGCAATTTATGGACTAACAATGGCATAAGTTTCTTGGTGAGGAACCAAGCTAGCACCACCTCTTATATCCAGATTCACTAACTTCCTCCCTTTGGCTAGTGGGTCTAGAGCAGCGGTTCTCAACCTGTGGGTCGCGACCCCCTTGGGGGTCGAATGACCCTTTCACAGGGGTCGCCTAAGACCATCGGAAAACACATCTATGATTACATATTGTTTTTGTGATTAATCACAATGCTTTAATTACGTTCAATTTGCAACAATGAAAATATATCCTGCATATCAGATATTGACATGACGATTCATAACAGTAGCAAAATGTCAGTTATGAAGTAGCAACGAAAATGATTATGGTTGGGGGTCACCACAACATGAGGAACTGTATGAAAGGGTCGTGGCATTAGGAAGGTTGAGAACCACTGCCGGAAGCGCCAATTATATATGTTAGTGTGACAGTACAGTCATATAAGTGTGCTAACTGCGTATGATAAGGCTTTGGGACAATCTCACCATTTGTATGCCATAAACGCCTATAGATGCCAGCAGTGGACCTTTTTTAATTAAATTCAAACTATCATGGCAGTTAACTGGTTAAGAAGTTTCTCTCTGACAGGATTCAGGATGCTCTCATTCAATGCACGTTTGCACATATCTGAGCGACTAGTTCATCTTTTGACTCAGTTTCTGGTGAAGGTCCACCTGCATGTTCCTCAGTGGCCTGTGATCCAGGTGTGACCCTCCCCAGCTGGGGGGTTAAAAGCACATTCGTGTTGGCCTTTTTGCTTGTTTGTTTCTTACGCGTGTTAATGGTTTTGCCACAGGCGTGATGGAGGCCATCTTTCTCAGCCCCAAACTGGCTGCCGTGTGAGTCCTGCAATATGAATAATTGGGCTTCGGCATGCGGGCCGTCTGGTCATGGTTCATTTCAGAGTCTGCCCACGGGAGACCCTCCGCCTTGGCGTGGCACTCACTCTCTTCTCATGAATTCCTAGACACTTGTTTCAGAGGAGACTAAACTTCCAGGGGCGAGGGCAGACCCCCAGGCAGATGGCTGAAGAATGATGGCGTTAGATGACAGACCAACCTACATTCCAGGCAGAGAGCGATGGCTGGGCTGGCGTGTGAAGGTGGTGAGATACTTCGGAAATGAATTATGTCAAATCCCTGATTTTAACCAGCTGTTCCCCATCTCCAGATGGACAGAAAGCGTTCAATTCCCCCTTGTCTTCTGTGACAAACAATACATTATTATAAATTAACATTTATTCAGAAATGTGCACAACAGCTGCAGGTCGGGTGCAATAATGTGATAAGCATATGAAAAAAAAAATGCCTGATGTGAATGAAGCCTTCTGAAACAGAGGGAAAAGTACAGGCAATTACTTCGGCTGTGTCTTGCGAGCGGCTTGGTTGTTTTGTCTCCTGTCCCTTTTCAAAATACGATGCTAAATCCTTCTGTCTGTAGGGGGATTTTTGCTGTTCCTGTGAGCTTATAATCTTTCTCTTCAAGACATTTTATTCATTCTGTTTTGGAGAGCAAAGTTTGCAGCAAGCCATAGGGAGAAACTCACAGTTTGTCTCTTCTTTTCATGAGCTACAATCTTTTCTTCGGTTAATTCCCAAACACCTTTGCTATTTGTTCTTGAATAACCGGTCACGTGAACAAATGAGTTAAAGCAAGTTTTCTTGCTCTTGGGAAAACAAACTCATTTATTATGCTATGAATTTAATGTCATTCTTTCTTTTTTTTCTTCCATTTAAAAAAGACGACCTTCTGAGATGAGATCTTGTTGGGAAGAAACTGAAAGTCTAATTTGTATCTGAAATTTGCATGAACTACAGAGAGAATGGAGTTTTGGTTTTTTTTGAGCTCACTTCCCTCTTGGATCTCAGTGGGATAAATGGGCTTGGTTTAGAAAGCCAGGGATACTCGATGACCTTCAGATGGACCGTGTGGCTTCCCCAAGGCAATCGCCCTGGCGAGATGGGACCCGTGGATTCTGTATTCCATGGGTTCTCATCCAAGGTCATTGCCTGCTTCCTTTTGCTCCTCATATTAATCCTAGAGAAGCTACAAATGCGAACCCCAGGTCATACACTGGCTCTGAAAGAGGCCACCCTGCCCATTTTGTTTATAAAATACATAGATTCCTCTCCTCACCCTAGGCCTAGGTCGAGGGAGACAATTTCTCTAGGGGAGAGATTTTAACCTACCCATTGAGAATCAGACGGATATATGCAAGCTCTTCCCTCGCCCCTAAACACATCAGAAATTTCGCAGACGACATACAGGAGTTAGGAGTCATCCTGAAGACATTTCATGTACACGAACAAAGAATTTTTGCTTTGCAGGCACGTGGCGGAAGTCTCAAAGCCCAGGCTTTGGAGCTAGAGAGACACGGTTTTGAAACTCAGTTCTGCTACTTAATAACTGTGGGAATTTAGACCAAATACTGAAAATCATAATGCATCAGTTTCCCCATCTATAAAATGAATATTATAGTACGCATCGAATGCATTAGTTATGGTGGATATGGAAGTGCCATATAAACCATGAGAAAGGAAAACAGAAAAATCACAGCTCGTAATCCTGTCCTGTAACTCACCAAACAGATAAAATGTCTCACACGATGCCACGCAGCAAAACTGTCAAAACTAAAGTTGTTCAAATACCAGCTCCTTCCGACCTGCATGTTCTGAGATTGGACCCTGAAAACCCGTTTTCCCAGTAACTCTGCATGGTCCCAGGTGTTTCAGAGATAAGACCGCTGAGGATTCCAGCAAATCACCCAGTTTTTAAGTCCTGATCAGCCCCTGCCCAGGTCTTGATTAATAAGTGTCCTAGCCCTAGCCGGTTTGGCTCAGTGGATAGAGCGTCGGCCTGCGGACTGAAAGGTTCCAGGTTCGATTCCCAGTCAGGGCACTTGCCCTGGTTGTGGGTTCAATCCCCAGTAGGGGCCGTGCAGGAGGCAGCTGATCAATGATTCTCTCTCATCATTGATGTTTCTATCTCTCTCTCTCCCTCGCCCTTCCTCTCTGAAATCAATTAAAAAAAAAAAGATATATATTTAAAAAAAACAGCCTATAACTTCCCTTCTACATTCCCGTTCTGAGACACTTCTGGAACTGTTTGATCAATGGGTTTCTCTAGTGGGCTTCAATGACTACTAGGCACCCCTTGAGGGAAGCAATTGTTTTGCCCTTTTTTTTCTCTTTTATGCAGTATCCTTCTAAGCCCAGCTTTAATTTGGGGGAAAGAAGTGTTTCCCCAAAGTGTGTGGAGTTTGTTTACTATTCTCACTGTTGCGGTCACCTCCGGATGAGAAGGAAAGAACAGAGCAAGACTGTGGGGCTGTTTAAAAGTGGGTTATAGCCAAAACCGGTTTGGCTCAGTGGATAGAGCATCGGCCTGCGGACTGAAGGGTCCCGGGTTCGATTCCGGTCAAGGGCATGTACCTGGGTTGCGGACACATCCCCAGTAGGAGATGTGCAGGAGGCAGCTGATCGATGTTTCTCTCTCATCAATGTTTCTAACTCTCTATCTCTCTCCCTTCCTCTCTGTAAAAAAATCAATAAAATATATTAAAAAAAAAAAAAAAAAAAAGTGGGTTATAGCCCGGCTGGCGTGGCTCAGTGGTTGAGTGTCAACCTATGAACCAAGAGGTCATGGTTAGATTCCTGATCAGGGTGCATGCCCAGGTTGCGGGCTCCATCCCCAGTAGGGGGCGTGTAGGAGGCAGCTGATCCATGATTCTCTCTCATCATGGATGTTTCTATCTGTCTCCCTCTCCCTTCTTCTCTGAAATCAATAAAAATATATCTTAAAAAAATAAAAGTGGGTGATAGCAGTCCTTTTCCATGAATGTTCATATCTTTTGCCTGTTTTCCCTTGTGTTGTTAGTCTTTCTGTTTCTAGGAACTCCTTATACATTAGGGGAATTAACCCATTTTCTCTTATGTGCGTTGCCAGTATTTATCCCCCCATTTGCCATTTGTCTGTTCACTGCGTATATGCTTTTATTTATTTCTTTTGCTTTGTCTTTCAGAAGAACTTACTAAATACCAGTAAATCGACCTCAGCCCAGTTGTCATATATGCAGACCGATAGACCAGTCTTTTAGTAGTTTCTGAATTTGAGTTGGAGTTATAAAGATCTTCCTCACCAAAGATAAAGTTTCTTGGGGGAAAAAACAGACAAAAAATTAAATAAATAAAAAGACAAGGGAAGTTTTTTAAAAGAAGAACAAACACTAGAGATATGAAAGCAAATGTAGAAGTGTGGTGATGGCAATAGATGGAATTGATAGGAAACCAAAGGCAAAAACTTATAGAAAGTTACTAGTCCATAAAGGTAGCATCTCAAACCAGTAGATAAACTATGGGCTATGGAATAAACAGGGAATTGAAACAATTGGGTCACCATCTGGAAAGACTGAAAAGTTGGAACTTCACTCTGAATAAATTTTAAATGGATCAGAGATTTAACTGTGAAAAATAAAATTCGTTATAATTCTAGGAGGGAAAGTCATTTTTAAAATAAGTTTGATTTCTTTATCTGGCCCCCTGGAAGTATGCTAGTTACCTTCCTTCCCCGCACGATTCCTTTTGTACTAAATGTCCAGGTTTCCTGTAAATGCATCGATACAGGAAGGACATTGGTGGCTGCCTGGCACTGGGAGTAGGAGCAGGAATTGAAACGGCAGTGGGCATGCGGGATCTTTGGCAGACACAGAAATGTGCTAACCGTGGACTGTAGAGATGTCACAGTGATTGAATTGTACATTTAAAATGAATGAATTCTGGGATCTGCACATTATACGTCAATTAAGCTGTTCACATCAAGTATGGCTTAGTGAGACAGCTATTCCTAGGCGGAAAGAGCCAGAGCTACCCTCTTCCGAAGTATGTGTCTGTCCAATGGCGATCCTTCACCAAGACTAGGATCCCCAGTGTGGGGCGTGCAGGCGGCAGCCGATCCATGATTCTCTCTCATCATTGATGTTTCTCTCTCTCTCTCTCTCTCTCTCTCCCTTCTTCTCTGAAGTCAATAAAAAAACATATTTTTTAAAAAAGAATAGGATGTTCAGAATAGAGGTGTCTGTGATTCCCTGAGGAATGAAGAGGTAGAGCTAGAAGGAAGGGGAGATTTCCTTCTGAACGTCTACTCCCTTCCACTGGTTACCTGGCTCCCAGTGGGTCCCAGCGACCTGTGTTGGCAATGGCGTGCTAACTCGCGTCCACAGACGGTGACCAGCACAGCCTGCCTCGGACTTGGACAAGAACCAGCATCCTTCGCTGACTTCAGCCCAATTGTTGCTTCTCTGGCTTAATTGGCTTTGCATGGAAGTGCTTCAACCGAAAGCATATCATTTTTTTTTATTATTTTTACAGGACAGTGCCAGAAAACAATTAATTTCAAATACACAGCTTTTACATCCGAGCCTGCGGTTCCTGTCTGAGGCAACATTTATTTATGTCCCTGTCGGAGGGAGATAACACACCAGCTGAAGGAGCAAGCAAATGCAGACCCCTGGGAGTAGCCTTGTTGTTGGTCTGAGTCTTCTCTTGGCTTTCGCCTCCTGCAGCTGTGGCTGCCTTTGCAAAATGGTAGCAATCAGCGGTACCCAGGGACCATGGCTCTTCTTTCTCCCTTGTTTGAAAATTTAATTTATTAGACGAGTTTATAATCTGGATCGGACCCTAACAACTGTGGGAATGTTCCCATGAAATCTTACATGCAAAGGAATATGATTCGAATTCCGGGGGGATTTTCATGCCCCTCTCAACTCGGACTCTGGAAGGGAAAAAAAGGGAGGAAGAAAACCATAGTATCTGTCCTGTTCATGTCTCTCAGAAACCTACTAATATTTCATTCACCCTGATATGTCTCTGAATCTGTGTTTTATTATGCTCTGCTGGGTCCTGTTGCTGTCATTTAAACTCATGAGGCTGGCCCTGGCCGGGTGGCTCAGTTGGTTGGAGCGTTGTCCCGTGTACCACAGGGTTGTGGGTTCACTTCTAGGTCAGGGCACAGCCTACGTTGCAGGTTCAGTCCCCATTCAGGCCACATAAGGGATGCAACCAGTCAGTATTTCTCTCTCACGTCAATGTTTCTCTCCCTCCTTTCCTCTCTCTCTAAAATCAATTTAAAAATCATATCCTCGGGTGAGGATTTAACAAAATGAAAAAATAAGCAAACTTGCAAGGCTATCACAGAGCAGGATTGCCCAGAGGGACAGCCACACAGCAGGGTGGCGCTGGGGCACATGGCGTTCTAGATCCCATCTGAGGGGTGTGGTGGGCAGCTCCGAGGAGATGGTCCCTGAAGGACAGCGTCGTCCATTGCTGTCTCACTCCATTGCGAACTGGAGAGCTTTACAGTCACCTCTGCTTAGACCTGAGAACTCCTGTTTCCTTGGCCAACCTTCCCTCTCCTGGTCAGCCAGCTTGCAATTTCTCTTCTGTGCGGATGGAGTCTGCTGGTGCTATTTGGTTAAAATAAGCCAGGTAGCCCGGCTGGCGTGGTTCAGTGGTTGAGTGTCGACCTATGAACCAGGAGGTCATGGTTTGATTCCTGGTCAGGGTACATGCCTGGGCTGTGGGCTCGATCCCCAGTGTGGGGCGTGCAGGAGGCAGCCGATCCATGATTCTCTCTCATCATTGATGTTTCTGTCTCTCTCTCTCCCTTCCTCACTGAAACCATACAAAAATATTTTTTTAAAATAAGCCATGTAGCTTGTGTTAAAGAGTTGTTTCTATTTAAGAAGAATTTGGTGCTAATGAAAATTGTCAAATTTGTTTGTTCGCAAGTGACATCAAGCAGGGAAAAGAATATGCTGATCATTCTTGATTCCTTGAGTAGTCTAATCCCACATTAACCTTTTCTCTCTTTCTTCCCTCTTCTTCCTTCCTCCTTTCCTCTCTTCCTTCACTTAGACCGGTGGTCGGCAAACTGCGGCTCTTTGGCCCCTTGACTGTGGCTCTTCCACAAAATACCACGTGCGGGCGCGCACGTACAGTGCAATTGAAACTTTGTGGCCCATGTGCAGAAGTCGGTATTTTGTGGAAGAGCCACACTCCAGGGGCCAGAGAGCCGCATGTGGCTCGCGAGCTGCAGTTTGCCGACCACTGATAGACAAACATAAAGAATAAAAAAAAATCAGAAGAGCAGTACGTAAGCTCACGATACAGGCAACACCGTAGACTCGCACACTGTTGTGAATGTTGAACTAAAATCTGGCTAATGGGCAGAGCAGCAGAGAATCATCTTCAGTTGACCACACAGAAGAACACATACCAGTTTCTCTAGAAAAGTAAAAGGTTCTGGGATTTGTTCTGGAAGCTACCATCTCTGATTCTATATGATGTAGGAGACAGGTGTCATGCAGTGTGTAAGGCGATGGCTTTATAATAAAATGGATACAGCTTTTAATAACCCTGAATCTGTAGCCTTTCCAGGGAACACTGAGGTCTGATACAAGTGTGTGGCCTAGTAACGCAAGAGCCCGGGCAGTTTTGTACAAACTGATGTCGCTTTCTGATTCTCTGGCTTACACGATAGATGAAGCATAAAATTCATTGAGAAGTGGATTATCTGGTTGATTTTCAAACCACGCAGTATCAATATCAATGATCTTGGCAAGGATTTTGATAAGAGTTGGGCAACAGTAGCTGAGAGATATGTCCTCTGTCAAATACCATCATGGAATAATTTCTCTCCTCTCTAACCTCCCACCAATTTGGCAATGAATCCAAGTCATCAGCCTGAAAGCAGAGCATGTGCTCGGGAATCCTTGAACGCTGAGGACAGAAGCATCGCCAAAGAATTGGCTCCACCTTAGAAAAAATGGGGAGGTGGAGGAACCTCGGTATCTTCGGTGAATGCTGATGTCTCTCTCTCTTTTTTAAATACATTTTTATTGATTTCAGAGAGGAAGGGAGAGGGAGAGAGAGATAGAAACATCAATGATGAGGGAGAATCATTGATTGGTTGCTTCCTGCACGCCCCCCATCGGGGACTGAGCCCGCAATCCGGGCATGTGCCATTGGCTGGAATCGAACCTGGGACCCTTCAGTCTGCAGGCTGACGCTCTGTCCACTGAGCCAAACCAGCCAGGGCCTGATGCCTCTTTTTGACAAACGACACAGTGCAGCTCTGCGGAGCTGTCCATCTTGATGGAGGGCGATCACTGCTTGCCGTTTCAGACTCCAGGTGAACCATCTGTATTCATTACGCTCGCTAGGCTGGTGGAGGTGGATAAGTAGTCCCTTCGAGTTTAACAAAGGTCTGGTGTCACAATGGCAATTTCTCTAGAAAACCCAGGCTGCTATCTGCATTATTGCGTAACAAGAGTTCAGTGTAGGCCCGTTCAGCTTTTGTTGTTGTTGCTGAGATCTGATCATGCACCTTTCCATTAACAGCCAATGTTGTCGCATGATTGCGGAAGCACACTGGAATATCAGCAGGCATTTGTTTTCAGGAAGCCGGGAGTTTCCAAAGGCGGTCATGATTTAAGATCTGTTCCCTTGTCTTATGATCAACCTTACTCAACAAATGGAAGGTGCTCCCCACTTTCTTCAGTTTCTAATAGAGGTCCTCCTATCCCCAGCTCCTGGGCATGGAGTCAGTGGTGTTTGGGGTGGATTAATGAGGATCAAAATGGAAGAACCTATTTAATGGGAGTCTGCAGAGCAAGGGAGTAAGGACACAGTGAAGGGTGTTAGAGGAAAAGGGGCACGTAGTTAAAAATATTTATTTTTCCCCAGTAGGCGGGGCTCAGTGGTTGAGCGTTGACCTGTGAACCAGGAGGTCATGGTTTGATTCCCAGTCAGGGCACATGCCCGGATTATGGGCTCGATCCCCAGTGGGGGTGTGCAAGAGGCAGCCGATCCATGATTCTCTCTCATCATTGATGTTTCTATCTCTCTTCCTCTCCCTTCTTCTCTGAAATCAATAAAAATATATATTTAAAAATCTCTAAATCACCTCCTTATCCTTTTTGGTACCAGGGCGAATTACCACAGTTCCTGCCTCTGGTGAGTTTCAGTATCAAGTTGACCTCTTATAAGCATTGCGGAGACATGATCAGACCTTCTGGTCATATTTCTCTCTTCTGGGTCTGGTTGAAAACACTTGGCAGTGTGGGGCTTGCTTTATTTTATGGTCTAATGTGTCCCCTGTTGGAAGATCCTTCCGTCCTCTGACCTTTCTGAGTGGCCCACACCCCAAGTTCTGAAAATGGCAAGAACGCTGTCCCATGACCTGTCTTTCCCGAGGCAAAGGGGCATTGCTTGCTGCCTGAACAGAATGTCTCATAAACCACCGTGGTCACCAGGAAGCCGGCTGGTATGTAGGCAGAGGTGAGAAGCCATGCTTTCCCTTCCTCATCAGGTCCATGCAATTTGCATATCCCATTATCTGCTTATTAACCAGAGCATCTCCTGACAATGGCAGAGTGTGAAATACTGCGCACACACAGTGGGATATGCAGCAAGGGAAGGTAATCAGGATTTGATCTAATGCAACATGACATGCTCACAGCACAGGTAGAATATCAAATGGTCCATGTGAAACTCAATCCTTGGTGTAATCTTTCTTTTCCATCCATTGTTCTTCCCTTCATCTGAATGCCATACAGAACAGTATGTAAATTAGGCTTTCATTAACAGGCTTCCTTTTATCTTTATTCAGTTTAATTGTGACTTCTATTTTTTTAGCTTAATTTATTCTGGGTGCGTGAATATCTGGGTAGATTAGCAATATGATGGAAAAGAAAAAAAATGAAGCTATTCACTGACTTCTGGGTTATGTATCCTCTGTACCATTGAAGTTAGATATATAAAAGCGATTTATTTGAAAGCAGGAATAGCCAGAGTTAAAATAAACGGTCTAAAATGATGCATTTATTTTGGAATTTGCTATGTATTAACGTTATCCTCAGGGACCTCTCAGAAATACAATCTTTTCACTTTATCTTCTGTTAAAACAGCAGAAGATGTATAATGTCTTTGCAAGAAGGAAAACTAACAGTTACATAGGTGCCCTGGGCCACTACTCTGATACAACACACAGTAGCTGATTGGATTTGCACAGCAACCCTTGAGGAGGTCATTACCATGACTGTCTCTGTCCTCAGCCAATCAGGATGCTCACAGGAGCGAAGGAGGCTGCCTGGGGGAAGGGGCAAGTAGCAAAGATCCTCTCTACTCGGAGCTGCCAGGACAAAGGTGATTCTGAGGCTATTATGCCCAGGCATTGGGCTCTTCGGTCCTGTCAGACTAACCGTGCTGCTTAGTGAAGAGTCGCTCTCTCCCTTCGTGGCACCTGGGCTGTCATCACCGGCTCCGTCCTCAGCTGGGATGGCCTGGGTCGCCCTCCAGTCTTGCCGCCGCCGCCCCTCCCTGTGATGGGGTTATGGGATGTAGACCCTGCTGCAGGCCACCTCATTTATTTCTCACTCCGCTCTCAGGAAGAACCCATGCTAAAAGTTGCATTTATTTATTTTATATCTGGAGTATGCTTGATCAGGCATCTGGAAAATGGGTAAGCCTTCTTTTTTTAAAAAAAAAACTATATTTTTATTGATTTCAGAGAGTAAGGGAAAGGAAGAGAGAGATAAAACATCAGTGACAAGAGGGAATCATTGATTGGCTGCCTCCTGCTGGACTGAGCCCACAACCCAGGCATGTGACCCTGACTGGAATCGAACCTGGGACCCTTCGGTCTGCAGGCTGGTGCTCTATCCACTGAGCCAAACCGGCCAGGGCAAGCCTTCTTTTTTTGAAAGTGCAGAAATGTTCAGTGAACACAACACAGCCGCAGGAAATCAGCCACTCTAGTCATTGTTCTGGAGAAGATATCTAATGCCAGTAAAATTAAAACCAATTTCTGAGCCTGCTTAGAAAGAAACTTAAGCACCTTTGGAAATGAGCCTTTTAAAGAGAGACGCTGGCTTCTCGGCTCTCCTCGCCATGGCACTTGGCTGCATTACCAGGTCCTGGTTTAAACTTGAAGGTCAAATAGTTAACTTATGATAAGTGATACCATATTGAGGTTGGAGCCAAGGCAAAGAGTGTGGGAAAGCTTATAAGAAAGCCATTAAGGTTCCAGTTCTTCTGACCTGTGAGGACTCTGGATAGAAAAAGTATAGATTCTTGCAATAAGCACTTTGTGAGGAAGCCAGAGAGGGCGTGACTGGCTGAGCTGAGGTCAGAGGGAAACGCGGTTTCAGAACCTGACAATAAGCCCATTTAAGGTTGTACATAAAAGCTGTCCTCAGAAATGTCAGATTTTCCCTCTCTTTTTTTTTTTTTCACCATTCTCTCATTGGATAGAAGAAGATTCAGGTAATAACATGTTTGATTTAATAGAGAGCTGGGATAGCGGCAGAGTGGGATGCAAGTCAGAAGGGCTTGGCGCCCGGCCGGATGGCTCAGTGGTTGAGCGTCAACCTATGAACCAGGAGGGCACAGCCCGATTCAGGCCCATGCCCGGGTTCTGGGCTCGATCCCCAGTAGGGGCTGTGCAGGAGGCAGCCAGTCAATGATTCTCTCTCATTGTTGATGTTTCTATCTTTTTCTCCCTCCCCTTCTCTGAAATCAATAAGAATATGTTTTTTTAAGGGCTTTGCGTCTGTGCTGAGTACCTGGAACCCTTTCTTAAAACTAGCGAAGAACATCAAAGCAAAGGGTGCCATGATTGATTATTTTTAAAGACAGCACTGGTGGATAGTGGAGAGCAAGAAACGCTTAATTATTGGGACCCTGTCTGTACATGGGACCCTTCTCGCTCATTGGCGAGAACTTTCAAGGGGTTTCTAGAAGCAGCTGCCCCTCAGTTGTGAGACCAGCCATACCCAACTTCGAGGAATGCAGAAGGCAGAAAAGGGGCAATTGGCCAGCAGTTTGGAGGCAGTGTGGCTCTTGCACACCTGTTTGCATTAATTTGAAGGCGACATATAGAAGGTGAAGGGCCACGATAGAAGCGAACAGGAGATAATTGGCTAGTTGCAGCCAAGACAACGTCAGTGCAGATGTAAATTCCTCCTCCTCTGCCTATCTTCATGCCGTACCGGACCCATTAATTACAGATGCTTTTAACAATGCCGGCATAAGATGGGCAGGACCCAGAAGCTAAGTTGCTTATCACCAATCCCTATGTGACATTTCCTCACTTAAGATTTGAGCTCAGGGGTTGATGGAGGTGAGGTGGGTGGGTCGGAAGAATGGCAGGTTGCTGCAGTTCAGAACATACTGTTAAAACGGAAACAGATTTGCACGCGCTTCATTAGTTATGTAACTACAGCTATTTATATGGTTACTGGTCTTAATTACATGTCTCCATGTGCTACTGGGTTCAGTTTAGACTGTGTTATCCTAGAGAGAAGTAACTGGACCTGTTGGACTTGACTTTAGCTTAATGATGACTCAGGCTCAAAAAGGTAACGCTTAACTCAATGTTGACATTTCCCAATTTAGTAAGGACTAATGACTAAATGGCCATTTAATTAAAGAATAAGCAATTTAAATCATCCTGTCATAAAAATGCCTTAGAGTTATACAGTCACTTGCTATTTTGAAGTCGTCTTACGCTCTATGGTATTCTCTGGAACCTCTGCTGTGTTAGTAGGGTATGTCCGAGCGCCATAGTTAGGGTGGAGAAACGAGGGGTAAGGGCTTCGGCAAGATCTCTCGCCTCAACCCCTTCTCCCCAGGGCTGGGTGCATTTGGTTTCTTCCATCACAGCAAAGCCACATTGTAATGATTCTCCAGCATGGACTCCCAGGAGCCGTAACTCTGCCTCCCAAAACACTGCACTGGCAAACCCATCTTTTGTGGATTTGTCCGCTCAGGCGCAAAATGTCATTTTAAATTTTTATGGATTCCAGGAGCAGGCTGGCCAGTTGGAACCCCTTCATCGGTGCCCTTCAACTTGGCGGACTGGCGCCAGGCAGCATTCTCCAACTGGCCTGCTGCTCATGTGCTCATATTTCCCATCATGCGCTCCCCTGGTCCCAAGTTCCCCGTTGCCATTTCGTGAAAGTCCTATTTTTAATTACAGCGGATTTATCCCAAAAGGTAGTGCCATGGTCATCATGCAAAATAGCTAGTTTCTGAGTTTCTGCTCATGGTTGGGGAGATAGATGGAAGAGCAAACGGCTTCAATCTGGAACCGATTACTTGGCATGATAGATGACAAGCGAGGACCCGAACAGATGGAAAAAGGGCTGAGAAAAGAGGATCGCTCACCTGGTCCTAATTACACACACCTACCCTTGGAAGTCTTGGTGCCAGGCATCTTGAACAGCTCAGGGCTAGGAGGAGAAGAGGTCCCCAGGACTCAGAGTGAAAATGCAAACCTCACTGCTGAACAAAGGGGTCACGTGAGAAGAACTGGGGGAAGCTATTGCCTGACAGACGCACCTGGGACGGAACGCTGAAATTCTTACCTTTTAGAATCACACATGTGATTGTATTCTCCAGATCTTGGCACCTTCGAAGGGCTGCACACATTATAGATACTACTTTATAAAGGGAAGCTTGGACTGCTTTAAACACACAGTTTCCGTTATTTAAAAAGGAAATTCAGAGGGTATAATGTACATAATAATGATTTGAGCATCTAGCAAGGGACTGAGTACCTGTCCCGGTGAGGAACACAGTTGACACGCGGCCAAAGATTAAGTTATCAGCCTCTGAGGGTAGAAGGACTAAGTGGGAGAGAAAGTGGGCAGAGTTTGTCCAGGATCTGCTGAGTGCCAGGAGCTCATGCTTATAATTTCTCATGTGATTTTTTGTGATCCTTGGAGGCATATATATATATATATATATATATATATATATATATATATATATATATATATAATATATATTTCAGAAAGGAAGGGAGATCAAGAGAGACACAGAGACATCAATGATGAGAGAGAATCATTGATCGGCTGCCTCCTGCACACCCCCTACTGGGATTCAAGCCCGCAACCTGGGCATGTGCCCTGACCAGGAATCGAACTGTAACTTCTGGTTCATAGGTCAGTGCTCAACCACTGAGCCGTGCCAGCCAGGCCAACCTTTTATTTTTTAAATATTTTTTTTCGATCCTAGACTCTCCTTCTGGAACTTGAATGCTGCAGATATTAGATCTTTTGGCTGTTGTCCCACAGGTCGCTGAAGCCGTTCATTTTCTTTTCCAGTCTATTTTCTCTCTGTTGTTCTGCTGATGTTTTCAGTTTCGCTGATTCTGTTCTTTTCACTCTGCTATGATTGAATCTCTCCACCCACGTTTAAATGTTGCTTATTCCATTATTGTAATTCTATCATTTCCATTTGGTGCCTCTTTATAATTTCTCTTTCTTTGCTGAGATTTGCTGCTTTTTTTTCCAGGAGAGTTTGTAATTGATTGTTGAAGCGTTCTTGACGGCTCATTTTAAAATCCTAAGCAGACAATTCTACCATCTGATTCATCTCAATGTTGACATTGGGTGCTTGTCTTTTCTCATTCAAATTGTGGCTTTCTTGGTTCCTTGGACAACTTATGTTTTATTTTATTCAGACACATTGGTTATTATGTTAGGAGACCCTTGATTCTATTTAAATCTTCTCTTTTAGCAAGCAGTAGCTTTGCTTAGATTAATTACATAACTTCTAGCCAACTTTTGTGAGCTTTATTTGCACTGACACTGTAGTGCTCAGAGCTCTCACAATGCTGGTTGTTTTTTTTGTGTGTGTGTGTGTTTTTTTCCGGGTGCTGATGGAACCCCTCCTCAATCCCTGATGGTGACATCTCCCAGGGTTACCTGGTGTCACTGGGCCCCCTTGTGTGAGGGGGGCTGTTGGGGACAGAAGCCAGTGGACCTGAGTGTCCTTATGTCTCTGGATGGAGCTCAGGGAGACGCAGAGCTTCCTGCTGGTACTGCTGTCCACAGATGGGGCTGCCCGCCCGGCCTGGGTCCAGGGTGGGAGGGGGTTGGCGGGGGGTTGGCTGCTGTGCTGCAGGTGGACCGGACCGCTTGCTGGTTGTGGAAAGAGAGGGAGGTGGGCTTCTCTTGTTCGGTGCTTCAGCCAGGGCACGCAGGCCTTGCTTATTCTTTGTGTTTGTCGGTGGCGGTTCTGGGCTGTGGGTCTCTCCAGAACCCAGCCTGGAGTAGATGGGACCTAAGACGATAACCCAGCAAACTCACCACACCCTTGTTCCTCAAGTCCTAGGATTCCTAGCCAGTCCTCCTCCTGTCAGCTTTGCAAGTCCCCTTATCATCGTCTGTTGAATAATTTCCAGGGTATTTGATCAAACTTAGAACAGAGACAGATGAGGCTATGTCATCTTTCTCAGAACTGGATGTCTATCCAATGTGACACTTGTGACAGGGAAAGTTCATTCTGTTCTAAGTGAACTTGTAAGGTAGGGAACAGTATGCATAATATTGACCTATGTTAAAATACACGAATGATACTTATCAATATGCATAAAAAATGGTTCAAAGAAATATACAATTAGCATTTTTTTAGAGTGAGGAAATTAAGTCCGATTTTTATTATGTCGCATATTCATCTGGATGTTACGATTATTTTTATAGTGAACATACTAGTATATTGATTTTGTAATCTAAAGATAAAGGTTAGGTCTTTTATCATTTTACTGGCCTTTGAAAAAAAATTACACTGACTGGAAAATTAAATGTAATCATAGGGAATAAGGTTCTAATTTTGACAAGAAAAGCTGGGGGTGGATAAAAGGCTTTTTCAATCCTTAAAGAACTGTCAAGGTAAAGAGGGATTAAACTAGTATGCTTCCCCCAGAGGCAAAATCCAGAATGAGGACAGAAATCGCAGGGAGGGACATTCGGCTGAATTGGGTAGAGAACTGTTATGACATCAGTTTTGTGTAACAGTGTCCTGCTCACTTGTCAAGTGTGTTACAGAGCTTGTGTGATGGGAAGGTCCGCCAAGGTGACAATACATCGTCTTTGCCAAGTGTGCCCCGTGCATTCTAATGACCTAATTATCCAGATGAGAACACCTCCTCGAGACTTGACTGTTGATCACAAAACAAATTTGTCTCATTGGGAGAAAGAGCCTGAGAGGGAATATTTAATATTACAGCTTTCCTACTAATCTTTCCTTTAAGAGGGACGCCCACTTCTTTGATTCTCTCCTGGTGCGGATGATACAGGTCCGATCTCCATTGTGGAGGTAACAGATGGTGGCGAAAACTTTTTTCACCTTCTCCCTATTGCTAAAGGAGAACAAATAAGTTCTCGCTGCAACATCTGGCTTCTATCTTGTCCGACTATCTGTCATTTTGGCAACCAGATGACTTTTTCCCTGAACACTTTCCTTTGTGTTTAACGGTTTTAAGCATCTGAAGAAGGTACCCCACCTTTCAGAGGTGTGGACGAGAGGGGGGCAGGGGCACGGGACACAGCCCTGACGGGAGGGCCAGAGCCCTGAGTTCAAGTGTCTGTGCCATAGCCCACTTAGTGTCTGATGCTGAGTTACCTGCTCACATCTCTCCTTAGCCATGCTCCCCTTAGATACCCTAGTACAGGGGCATTTGGTACATGTTTGCTGAAATCGTATCTAAGTGCCTGCATCTGTAAAATACTGTCTTTGATCTATGCGAGTGGTTTTCAGATTGTGCTTGGGATGAGCCAACGGGCCCAGCACATTGTCTCAGGACCCTTCGTAAAGAGAGCATAGGAGTTGCAGGGAGAACTGTGGGTGCAGCATTAGCCTAACCCAGCACACAGACCAAACCAGAGGAGCAGAGAAGCAGCTTCGGACGGGATCTGTGTGGTGTAGAAACTCGGCCTCCTTAGTTCTTTCCAAGTAGAGCAGTGGTTCTCAACTTTCTGGCCCTTTAAATACAGTTCCTCGTGTTGTGGCTGAACCATAAAATTATTTTTGTGGCTACTTCCTAACTGTAATGTTGCTGCTGTTATGAATCATCATGTAAATATCTGATATGCAGGATGGTCTTAGGCGACCCCTGTGAAAGGGTCGTTCGACCGCCAAAGGGGTCGCGACCCACAGGCTGAGAACCGCTAAAGTAGAGTTTTCACGGCTCAACCTGGGAGTTTGCTTTTTTGTCTTTGAGCAATTAAAGCATCTCCTTTAAGAGCTAGCCAAAGCCAAGCCCACCTTGGGTATCAGTGGAAGGAGCCACAGGCCTCCGTACAGAACATGAAAGGAGCTTTGAACAGATGCACTTTGCCTGCATCAAATACAAATATTGAGTTACTCCAAGCGCACATGCACCTTAACAGTTCTTTGTTCTCAGGAGAGTTCAAAGCCGGCTCTCTCTCAGTGCTGGGCTCCCAGGGATGGAGCCAGCATCAGAGGCTGTGCACGGAGAGGCCTGAGGAGAAATCAGAGGGCCCAGGGGTCTTTCCAAGGCTGCTTGGCCCCCTACTGGGGATCGAGCCTGCAACCTGGGCACGTGCCCTTGACCGGAATCACACCTGGGACCCTTCAGTCCGCAGGCTGGTGCTCTATCCACTGAGCCACACCGGCTAGCGCTGGAATTGATTTTTGAATCTAGTATTAGGTGGGGGTCAGAATTTATTTTGTCCCAAATGGCTTTCAATTCATTCAATACCTCGTGTAGAAAAAAAAAACACCCTATCCCCACAGTAAATCAAGTCACCATAGAGAGTTGTGGTGGTTTCTGGGCTCTCCTTCAGCATTGTGTTGGATTTATTAACTTATTAATTGCTGCATTCATCCAATATACATTGGGTGAATATTTCAAGATTCTTCTGAGTTCTCCTTTACGCCTATAAATCAACATCCCTGGGATGCGTTCTTAGCATCAGGAAATCGCAAAGGCATAGAAACCCAGCCTGCTTATCTCATCACGACCCCCTGTCTACCTGCAGATGAACTTGAGTGAAGAATGAAGTATGTCAAATTGAACATTTCGCTGCACGAGAAAAGCAGTGTTATCTGTGGGTTTGAATAGATGCATTTATTCTTGAATTTGTTCCCAGGACTGTAGTTATCAGTTCGGAGTCATTTCATTCCTAGGCTTTCACTCATTTGCAGTGTCTTCTGCTGGCTCAGTAACCTTTGCAGTAATTACATCCAATGTTATCAAGCATTGCAAGCAATGGCCTTTTAAATTACCATTTTAATTCTTATGTTGGATATTACTTAAAGCAAATTTTATCTTTAATCTGAAATAAATTACAACGTCATAAATATTTATTTAACTTCTTGGGGACATTGTTCATGCTAAATAAGATAACATTGTAGGTTATTAAGCTTACTGTGGAATCTGCATTCATTTACTGTTTAGGAGGAAAAAAACTAAATTAGAAAAAACACATAAAACTAGCCGTTAAAGTCAGGACTATTTACTGTTCCCCCGGATAACATGACATTCCTACCTCCATAATATTCCCTTGGTTTATTATTGGTTCAGGCAATTCCCTTCGCTTCACAATGCTTTTTCTTTATCTTGCTATAGATTGTCCTTCAAAGTTGAACTTAAATGTCACTCCCTCCATAAAATTTTCTTCAGTGCTTCAACTGACATTATTTCCTCATTCCCTTATGATTATATGGCTCTTCCAGTAATTTCTAAAAACAGTTTTTAATTGAATAATTTTTCCTGGACGGGCACATATAGGAAATTCATCTTAGTAAATACATCACCCATTCCTACTATGGCATTATGTGTCTCCTGGGCACCCACAATATCTGGGCATGTGTCCTTGACCGGAATCGAACCTGGGACCCTTCCGTCCGCAGGCTGACGCTCTGTCCATTGGGCCAAACCCGCTAGGGCCAAGAAACGTTTCTTAACCTGACTTGGGTAGACTCAGTACCCAGAACAAAGGCGGCCACTGAGCCTTAATTACCTGGGGCTGTTTTCTTCTCCAGGAAGAAACACAGAACTCCAAGTGTAATCATCTCTTTGCACAGGCTTCCCCGTTACTGAATCTTTAATGTCATTAATTGGCTGGCTGTGTGATGACAAGAAAGGAGTAAACACAGTTTGCAAATCAATTGCATTCTCTTCTGAACCAGCGTTTGGTTTTCCGGGTGAATAAAAACAATTACCAGCCTTTCACTGGTTGGGCTTCCAGGGCCTGGCTAAGATTATTGAACAAAAAAAATGTTTTTCAGAGAACATACCTCTTGTTACAGGTGCTAATTGGAGGTTTTCTTCTCCACCGACGACTGCCATTGAAATCTCCTCATTGGTTTCATGGGGATCAGGGGTGAGACCAGAAAGCCAGTATCTTAGGGTCAGGGTTTTGCCAAACATCCGTTTGTGGTACAAACAGTGCTTCACACAGCGGGGGGCGGGGGGGGGGGGGGGCGCTGGGCCAGCAGGGTCAGCATCACCTGGGAATTTGCTAGAAATTCAGACCCTTAGGCCCCTCCCCGAATGACTGAGTCAGACACTCAGGATTTATGTTTGCACGAGCTTTCCAGGGGATCGTAAGGTGGGGAACCACCGGTGCAGGTCAGGGCTGTGTCTGCTTCCTGCGAGCAGGAGGACACTGTTCCCTGTCCTCGCGGAGGGCACCCACTCCCTGGGGGAAAGCCGAAGAGGCGACTTCACTCGACTCCCTGAGAAAACGTGGTGAGAAGTAACTTGCTGTTTTTTGGCCTCCAACACCCCTGCAGCATTGGGCCAGGAGCAGCTTCTGCCCTCTGCTAGTGGAGATGGCCACTTCAGTTTGTTAATTTCTGATGTCTTGTCAGGTTTATAGCGGTACTTCACCAGGGCCAGGGAGCTAGCCCCCACGGCAGGGGTGGGGAACGTCCGGCCCGCAGGCCGTACGAGGCTCGCAAAATCGTGTGGTCTGGCCCTGCCGAGGCATTAGGAGTGAGTTAATTAAATGTGTGACCAGAAAAAGAAAGCTCATTTTTTAAGGGAATAAAGTTGTGTTGTCCACGAGTGGTGTTAGAAATATCCAAATGGCCCTTGGCAGGAAAAGGGCTCCCCAACCCCTGCTCTAAGGGAAGAGGAAGCAGAGGGCAAGCTGCCCGTGAAGGAGAGAATTCTGCCAGTTGAGAAATGGCACTCTGGTGAGGCGAGGAGAGGGCCGTAGTGCTGATAGGGGATTTTGTGATACTTCCGGGCCCCTGTGAGAGCCACAAGGATGCTGGGAATGACGCTTTGCTGACTCCTGGTGGAGCTGTTGCTTCCTGGCTGGGAGCGATGAACACTTGCATCTTCTCCTTGGTGTGGCCACAGAACCCTGGCGGAGTCCCGGGCGGGAGCAGACAGAACTTCCAGGAGAACCACCCCTTCCTTCAGGTGAGGAAACTGAGGCTCTGAGTCGACCTCAGTGCTCTGAGGTCTTCCCTCCAGCCTCTTCTCGCCCGGCCTAGCCATGTTACCATGTGCATCTTCGCCAGCATCTCAGACCCAGAGCCAGTGCTGCCTTTGCAGTCGGAGAGCAGCCACCCTTAGTCAAAGGGCTTACACTTCAGGCTCCACCCATGGGGTTCTCTTTATTACAGGCTGATGATGGAGAAGCTCAGGCTAAGAATTAATTTCCATATTTCTTCCTAGTCATTTACTAGGGAGCCACAGACTGTTGCGGGTGGAGTGTTGGGGATTATGTGACAGCTTGTGCAATGGGATAAATGTGGAGTAGACAAGTGATAAAACTCCAAAATGCCATTTTCGTTCCTGCCTCTTAGAACCCACCCGTCCCGGCACCCAGGCCATATTCTGTCTTCCCTGGCAAAGGCCCTCTTCCCTGAGACTCTGAATGGGCATTGCGTGCAGTTGGTTTCTTGGGGAGTTTTCTCGGGAAATTGCCTGTAAGGGGGTGAGGAAAGTGGGATTGGGCGGGGCGGGGCGGGGTTGAACTGCAATGAAGGTGTGATGGTAATTCCCCAAAAGGAAACTCGGGGCAGGGGGGTTAGCAACAAATAGGGGGATTGTTCCTAGGCCCAAAGCAACAGATGTCCCATATTTGCAGATTTCCTGGGAAGTGTTGTTTTTTTTTTCTCATCTTCTTGAGAAGAAGCATATATTATATGGATTATAAATTATGAATGTGTATTTGCAGATAGCACTTCCTTATATCTTATAAACTTATAGGATGGCCACATTTAGCAGCTATTGTGTGTGTGCGCGTGTGTGTGTGCGCGCTCGCTCTTGTGCCCACGCATGTGCACGTGTGTTTACATAAGCATCAAGCTACCCTTTGCATTTCAATAGACACAAACCCCGTTGGGTTAGAGCTTTCCTATTTACTTGTTTTGCTGGTGGGGAAAGCCGAAGTTAATTATTCCTGCTTTCCAAGAGCACAATACGCTCTCAGTCTGGGGTAATTAGGGAGTCTAATTAACCTTTAAGAAAAAAAAGCAACACATAGCTTTATGGTGGCTATATCCCTTCATTAGTTTAGTTTGGCTCGTCTTAACTGGCGTAGATGGTACTGCTGATTTGCATATCTTTTCCCATGGTACTTAGTGCCATGACTTGTAATGAAAACACATTTAAGGTGCACTAGAGATCAACTCAGTGGGATTGCCTATGTCACAAGCAGAGATCCTTCCAAAGGGCTACAGATCTGGCTTCATATTTACGGCAAGGCACTTAACGGTACAGCGTAGAGAGGCAAAAGCTTTCTGAGCAATCATTTTCTAATAATTAGCTGAGGGGTAATTTGGGCACCATCACTCAAAGCACTTTAATAATGTAAAGTGAGCTATTTCTGGAGATGTTCATGGAAAGCAAGCTCCTGGGAGATGGCAGAGAGTTCAAAGATCTGTAAGGATGGCTATTAATTATGGCCCAAAGCCCTCTTTCTGGTATCAGGCAACACAGTTATAAAGCAAGATAATGCGGCATTCAGAAGTCATTGCGCTGCTCCCTTTAGACATGGGGGTGCTCTCGGCCAGCATGAAACGCAGGCCGTGGTAAAAGCAGGCACATCACAGTGGGAGAGCGTGGTACCATCCCCTGCCGTACCTGCATACTAATACCTCTGACTTCATGACGGATACGCAGCAACGCTTAGCATCCCATTAGCAAACACACCATATTCAAGCATCCCAGCATTAAAACAACGAAAATAACTGCGCCTCTCAGGAGCTGCTCTTTCTTCCATATCAAAGAGAAACTCATTTCACAGTGGAGCGCAGAAATGCATAGAGTGGGACCTATGTGACTTTTTAAAAAATGTATTTTTATTGAGTTCAGAGACGAAAGGAGAGGGAGAGAGAGATAGAAACATCTCAGATGAAAGAGAATCCTGCATGTCCCCTACTAGGGATCGAGCCTGCCACCTGGGCATGTGCCCTGACCAGGAATCGAACCGTGACCTCCTGGTTCACAGATCAGTGCTCAACCACTGAGCCACGCTGGCCGGGCCGTGTGAATTTTTTGATGCGCACCGGCCCTTCTGTGACGAGACTGAAGTGTTCTCAGCCTTAAACCCTTCCCTTTCTCCCCTCCTTCCCCTCTGGTCCCGCTCAGTCATTCTGTCCTTGCACGGAGTCCTCAGAAGTGCATTGGGGTTCTGTTTTCCTGTGCCCAGTAGGTCCCGTCATTTCTTCCCGAGGCATCGCCTGCGTACCCAGACTTGTGATAGGACACCCACCCTCCAGTCTGGTGGTTTCACCAGCCATGAGCTGCCCCTCCTTTTGTTTTTTTTCTAAGAAGCAGGAGTGCATTCTGCTTGTCGCAGTGTGTTTCTGGCCTTGCTCTCTCCGCCTTGGCTTTGAAATAGCATCAGAATCACAGGTGGTTCCCAGCCGGGCTGTTTCAGACCAGGCTTCTGTCCTGAGCGGTACAGAGAAATGCAGTCCTCAGCTCGAGGTTTCACATTGTGCGGGAAACATACAAAATGCTTTAGTGCGGAGCCTGTAACACACTTAGGGTTTCCTTTCAGCTCTGGAGGCAGAAAAGAGAAAAAGTCAGGCCACAGCGCTCAGTCTGATCGGCTTATCCACACCTTCAACTGCTTTAAAACAAAAGAACTGTAAACCCTTCTCTGTGTGCACTGCTGTCTGGCATTTGCTTTCTTAAGGGGGCAGGCTTTTGTAAACACCGGGCTCCTCAGGGATCGAGACTGTTTGTTCTTCCTTCTTCTACTGAGTTGCACCAAAGCCACATAGAAACTAATGAGAGGTTTGTTATTCAAGAAAAGTTACAAGTTTGCCAACAGGGGCATTGCCTGATCTCATCGCAGGCACATCAGCGACTATACACGTGTGAAATGAAACGGATCGGGCTGATCGCTGCCCGTTTGCCTGTTTTTATCTTCAGACAACACTCCCCATCCTAAAATGCAGAAATGGCTGCCCTCAAGGGCTTATTGCAGTGGTCGGCAAACTGCGGCTCGCGAGCCACATGCGGCTCTTTGGCCCCTTGAGTGTGGCTCTTCCACAAAATACCGACTTCTGCGCACGGGCCACGAAGTTTCAATCGCCCTGTACGTGCGCGCCCGCCCGTGGTATTTTGTGGAAGAGCCACACTCAAGGGGCCAAAGAGCCGCATGTGGCTCGCGAGCCGCGGTTTGCCGACCACGGGTTTATTGTAATGTGTGAGACACTGACAGGGTCCCTTCGCTACTTCATCCAGTGCTCTGTTAGTGGGGATCAGAAGTCAGATTAATAACCCCCAAGATGTATCCCAAGAAAGGAAGTCTGACTGGGGAAGTAGTGTCATCTTGGCTGTGGGGATGGATGTGTTGCTGATGGACTCCGAGTCGCTGGGGAAGGGGCCTTGCCGTGTCATCCCAGGAGCTGTTCTAGCACCTGCTGCAGAAGCCCCTGTCAGCCCCTATTAGCACGAAGAATGTTCCAGGGCCCTTGTCAGTAAGATGCAGTGTGTGATTCAGTGGTTTAATCAGGAGAATGCAGGCCATTCACAGCACAGACCCAAGGCATGAATGGAATTTTCCAAAACTCCATGCTCGGTAGCCTTCATGTGGAATGAAAAATTAATAACCCGCTGGAATCGTTCATTATAAGATTTGATTAAAGAAAAGGTAATGAAATCTCCAAGTGATGGGCTTGCTGATTCGTCTGATTCCGAATGATTAAGGTCAGCTGGTCAAGGGCATGAGAAGGGCTCCCCCTTCCAGAGGGGACGAGCCACCCTGCATCAGTCTGTGGGCTTGCACAGCTCAGGAAGCCTTTCGGGAGATTTAAAGGGAAAGGCCCCATCTGGCTGTGCACCCTGGTATTTGTTCTGCTTGGAGCACCGGGGGTGGGGTGCTTGGGGCGGCTGTGTCACTTCAGGGCCTGGGCCCCCAGAGCTTTCAATAACTCCTTCTCTCCTTTCAGTTCTCACTCACCATGTCGCCTTTGAATGCTTTTCTGTGCCTTTTTAAAGCCTAAACTATAACCAAAGCAAGTTGAGAACTGTACGACCACAGTGTCTATAATTCTAAATACCAAAAAAGAAAGAAAGAAAGAAAAGGAAATAGCAGAATGTCAAGGGTGAGATTGTTCAAAAGAATCACCATTACATCATGATTTCCTTCTTCCAGAATCTTCCCCGTCGGTGCCAAGGGATTTTGTAAAGACTTGAACAACCTATCTCTCTTTTATTCCGCAAATCCCACAAGATGGTTCATTCCGGAGGGCGGGGCGGGGCGGGCCCTTGTGTGCTGGCTTGTGGAGGTAGAGGGAAAGGCTGCTTTTGCTGCTGTCCAGGGCAATTTGTAGAAACGGAAAGTCTCATTTCCCAGAAAGTCTCTCTCCCACAGATGGGTCTGCCTTTCACCTCCCACGGCCAAGTCTTCCAAAACAGCACCACCATCTACTACCCCCCCCCCCCCCAATGGCGGCCTTGGTTTCCTGGGAGGTCTCTTAAGCCCCTTCCTCTCCCCAAGCCCTCTTTGGCCAAATCACTCCATAAAGGGCTGGTGGGGCTTTCAATGACAGAAATCCTCTTCAGAGGTTAATGTCTGCAGAAGGACCAGCCCGCCTCCCCTTCAGCCTCTTCCCGTGGCCCAGGGAGCAGGCATCAGTTCCGTATTGGCTGCCACTATCTCAGCCCAAGGCGTAGGCTGAGCTCAGAAGGTGGGAGGCTGGTCAGGACACCTGCGCATTGCAATGGGAACGTGTCCCTGCCCTTCTGCTTCATCACATCCACTCTACCCTTTGGCCAAGACGCAAAAAGACTCTCACAGAATGCAGGCTCCCTGCCTGCATGGGTCCAACATCCTCGAGTTCTCTGGCAACTGGAAGGAGAGGAAATAACACAGAAAGGTTTGGTGTGGCTCAGGACAGCTCACTTCCCCTTGGTGGTCTCCAGTGTCCTCTGTAGATGGAACCAATAACGCTTGCCTTCCCCAGGCGGTTTGGAGTCTCTGAATACTGTTAGTGAAATCTGTGCAAACCATACAGAACTATTACAACACCACGTTTAAATTATATAACATATATATATATAACTATATTTGTATATATAACTATATATGTAAATATATATGTATACACACACACACACACACATATATATATATATATATATATATATATATATATATATATTATATCAACAATCACAATATGGTTTGGGAAGAGGGGAAGGCTGAAAGGGAAACACTGAATTATTACCCCAAGAAATTTTCAGCTTTGCAAGAAACAAGCTTCAGGAATGACAAGGGCAGACAGATTGAATCAGGAGCCCCTCCAAAAGCAATCAAGATCAAATGAAGTGTAATTATGGTGATCAGTTCGTGAACTGCAATGCCACGTTCCTAATTTCAAGTAGCATGAAGGCCTGCGTAGTGAATCAATCTGTCATTGCAAAGGTAATAAGATGTCCATGTCTGATGGGATATATTCTCTTGGATGGAAACTGTGTCATTCTTTTCATCAGAAGCTGCATTAGGGTCACCAGTTTTTAATTTAATTAAAGTTAAATGAAGGAATTCTATAAATCGAGCCATCCATCTATCTATCTATCTATAGCGTTATTTATTTATATATACTCGAAACAATAGATTTCATATAACTGGTTATGCAAGTCCTCTTCCAGTTTCTCCTTAAAGGTTATTTGCTCTAAGAAGCCCTCCCTACCAAATGAAGTCAGGTTCTCTGGTTATAAAGACCCGGGTTGAGCAGGGGTGGGCAAACTTTTTGACTCGAGGGCCACAATGGGTTCTTAAACTGGACCGGAGGGCCGGAACAAAAGCATGGATGAAGTGTTTGTGTGAACTAATATAAATTCAAAGTAAACATCATTACATAAAAGGGTACAGTCTTTTTTTTTTTCTTAGTTTCATTCATTTCAAACGGGCTGTATCCGGCCCGCGGGCCGTAGTTTGCCCATGGCTGAGCTAGAGTCTTCCTCTACAGTGTGTCTCAGTCTGTAGTTCTGCTTTTATTTTTGTGACTCTCTGTGTAGTGTCTAGACTGGAAGACAGGAGGGCGGAGAGTGTGACTGTGCGATCCACATGGAGTTTAGGATAAACCCACCCTCCCCGCTGTGGCCTGGGAGGTGCTGTGTACTTCGGCCTCTGCTTTCCATGTCATTCTTCTCCTTGTTCCTCAAAATCCCCGGCACGTTTCCCCTTGTGGCCTGTCCCACTTGCTGGGACCTCGCTTCCTCTAGGTTGTGCCTGGCTGTCTTCCATGCAAAATGTCATCCAAATGCCACTGCCTCAGCACGGGCTTTCCTGATCTAACACATCGAAATAGAATTCCCCACCCCAGGCACCCTTCGTCTCATTGCCCTCTTTCATTTCCCTTAGCGCACTTGTCACCGCATGAGCTGTCTTTCCTAAGTACGTATCTACTTTCTTATGTATGCAATTGTGTACTTATGACCTGTGTCCCTTCTAAGCGGTAGGGCAAGCATGTCATACTCGCGGCCTGCGGGCCACATGCCTCGTTTTTTGGCCTGTGTTAGCCTTTGAGTTGTGTTCCCAGTCTTAGTATCACTTGCGTTTTTAAATTGGAAGGGCCTGCGGAGGGCAACACTTAACTCAAAAAGTTGAGACTGCAACTGGACCTCTAAGATACCTTCAACTCTAACCACCCACAAATATTAGAACAGTGGAATGTCAAGGATGGCTGAACTGGAGCCACAGGTATATTTCTTTTCTAGGGAGAAAAATCTATCATTTTTGGAACTATGCAGCGTGATAAGCCATCTGTTTTTATCTGTAAACATGAACGCTGTTGATCCGTCCAATGTAATGGGGGATCATGCTGACCTGCTCTCACATCACGTTGAAAACTTCTCACTAGTAGCAGATTTCTCTCTCTCTCTCTCTCTCTCTCTCTCTCTCTCTCTATATATATATATATATATATATACACACATACATACACACACATATACACTGAGTGGCCAGATTACTATGACCGGCCAGATTATTATGACCACTCCATCAGTACAATGAAGTGAATTAGTTATGCAGATAATAATAATAAAACCTTGAGAGTATTTGCTTAGGAAGTTTTCAATATTCAGTATTTTGGGAAGTGTCAATGAAGCACTGATGGGCTGTTCATAATAATCTGGCCACTCAGTGTGTGTGTGTGTGTGTGTGTGTGTGTGTGTGTGTATATATATATATATATATATATATATATATATATATATGCTTCTAGATGTATGCATTAGATATTTCTGATGAGACATTTGACAAATTTATTCTTTGTAGATAGAATCTTAGCATCTTTCAGTGAAATGAATTAGCATTTGAAAAAGAATCTTGAAAGGAAACCCATCTTTATGAATTAATTTTGAGTTAAAGGCTGATTGTTGGCTTGATTAGGTCTTTTATGTAGTCTCAATTATTGGGATAATTTTCCATTTTCCGTGTCCTGTCTGAATATCAAAACTTTTACGTCAATGCAGCAGCATCTGCCCTAGAAAGATGAGGTGGGGCGGTCATCCAGATTGGCCAGCATTCCGTTTATGGGGGCCACAGAGAGGCGGTCCTGAGAACAAATGTGAGCGTCCTCCGAGAACGACACTGGCAGACAGCTGCACAGGATGGGTGCGGGGCTGTGCGGGGCTGGGAATGCAGATGTGCAGAACGGGGGTGGGAACATCTGAAGCTACAATGAAGCTTCCTGGAAGTTTTCTCCGACAGGCCGTGTGCAGGGGGTGTACATGCAGCTCAGCCCTCTGAAATCTCAGCCCCGCGCTTGCTGTCCGTGGAGCAGCCCGTGGGAAGCAGATGGCTCGGTCAGGAAGCACATCCTAAGAGGAGCACCAGGCCCTGGGAAGCACTCTGTGTGCAGCAGACGGCTGGTCTAGGCCAGTGGTCGGCAAACTGCGGCTCGCGAGCCACATGCGGCTCTTTGGCCCCTTGAGTGTGGCTCTTCCACAAAATACCGACTTATGCGCGTGGGCCACGAAGTTTCCATCGCACTGTACGTGCGCGCCCGCACGTGGTATTTTGTGGAAGAGCCGCACTCAAGGGGCCAAAGAGCCGCATGTGGCTCGCGAGCCGCAGTTTGCCGACCACTGGGCTAGGCCAAGGAGGCTTAGCACCACGATCTCCTTCGCCCACGTATTCCTACACACTGCGGGGTTTCCTCACGCCTCCCTAGCTGAGGAGTAACTCTTGAGATCAGCTGGAATTTCTTGCTTAAATTTCCTTTCACCCAGTAACAGTGATTTTATTTCTTTTTTATGTTAATCCTCACTCGAGGATATTTTTTCATTGATTTTTTAGAGAGAGTGGAAGGGAGGAGTAGAGACAGAGAGAAACATCGATGTGAGAGAGACACATGGATTGGTTGCCTCCTGCACTCGCCCAGACTGGGGCAGGGGAGGGGGTGAGCTTGCAACCGAGGTACATGCCCTTGACTGGAATAGAACCCGCCACCCTTCAGTCCGCAGGCTGACAGTCTAACCACTGAGCAAACCCGGCTAAGGCACCATGGTTTTCCATTTAGTATTCTTTTCTTGTACTAAGGGGGTGAGTTTGTGAGTCCTAGCTGAGACTGGCAGTGTTCCCATCTTAAATTAATATGTTGGAATTCTGTTTAAATGTGACCTTGTTCCGGAGAGATAGCCGCTCTGACTGTTCCAACAAAGTCTCCCTCATCATAGATCCTAGTGTGTGTTGACTTCACTGCGTGTGTCCTGTCTGAGCAGCTCTCTCTGGCCTGCATGAGGTGACATTTGATCTCATTTTGCTCACCTGAGATATCCATCAATGCCCAAGACTCTGTTAGGAGTAGTTGAGCATTGAGGCAAGTTTGTTTTCTGGCTTCTAATGTATCATTTTTCTTCCCAGTTCCTCAACCTCAGGCTCTTTTCCTCACCTGACAATCATCTCATAAGTGGCTCTTGTCAAGGTGTAAATGACTGATACCATTGTCATTTAAATCTATAAATTGCGTAAGCATACATTTCTAAATCAATTATGATTCAGGGTCCTGGAATTCATCACTTTTTACAGAGTTAAACAATGCTTTCTTTATCTTTATTGTTTAATTTTATATATTTTTTCTCCCGCTCCCCCACCCCCAGCCGTCACCACCCCATTGTCTGTATCCATGGGTTATGCATACATGCATACATGTTCAGTGGTTGATCTCTTCCCACCCACCTTCCCCTGCCTTCCCTTTGAGGGTTCAGCAGTCAGCTTTCTTTATCTTTAATTTCTGGATGTTTCTCTTTGCTGTGCACTTCTCCCAGCTCTTTGGGGACTCGACTTGTGCTGTATTAATCCCCAACCGTGGCTCTGCTAAGGGCTTCCTGAATGCACAGCAGGCCGAGATGTGAATGTATGCAGAAGACTGCTGGGCGCGTCGAGCCATTTACTCTGCAGAGAAGGCAGCCAAGTAATGGCGCCAATTGAGGCAGGCGCCTCCCGGGGATATTGACACTTCGTCCATGATTCTCTGCGGGTTAAAAGAAGAGAGAAAATGTAGGAGACTCAGATACCTGAAATCATACCTTCAATTTAGTTTAATATCTATCTGTGTCTCAGTTCAGATTCCCCCAGAAGCTGACCCCGGGAGAGGATTTAAGGGCAAATAGTTTATCTGGGCTGGGCAGAGGGTTGGGGGGAGAGACACAGGGAAGGGAAGGCGGCAGATAGAAGGTGCTCTGTTAAGCCAGCTGCGACCAGGGGTGATTGGTATTTGATCCCGAAAGCAATGTCTAGGTCAGTGATGGCGAACCTATGACACGCATGTCAGAGGTGACACGCGAACTCATTTTTTGGTTGATTTTTCTTTGTTAAAGGGCATTTAAATATATAAAATAAATATCAAAAATATAAGCCTTTGTTTTACTATGGTTGCAAAGATCAAAAAATTTCTATATGTGACACGGCACCAGAGTGAAGTTGGGGTTTTTCAAAATGCTGACACGCCGAGCTCAAAAGGTTCGCCATCACTGGACTCTAGGTCATAGTGTAGAATACAAGTCATGGCATTCACCCAGCTGAAGGGCAAGCAGCTGAGGGATTTATACACCGACTCTTGAGTCATTGGTTATGGGTGTCTCGTGGGATGTCAGTTTCTGACACTGCTGGCCAGCAGCACCTAGGGACTCAGAGAGGCCAGCACTCACGCTCAGAACTCCTCCAGACCAAGGGATTGGTGGGCTCGATGGATATGGGGGAAGCGTTGGCAGGGGGCTTCCATTTCAGTATTGGATGACGTCATAGAACTGTCAAGTGAGATTTGGCTAATTGAGCCAAGGAAGAGAATTTCCAAGGAGAGATTGAGTGCAGTGCCCAAATTTTGGCAACAAGGCAGGGGTGCGGAACCTCTTTGCTGCCCAGGGCCATGTGGGCATTTATAACATCATTTGTGGGCCACACAAAATGATCAACTGAAAAATTAGCCTGCTCTCTTTGGTCTGCCGGGAGCCGGTCCATGCTTGCTGTTTCAAGGGACCTGGCATATATGGCAGACTGTTCTTAATATGTTTGCTCACCTTCTTGGCACTATGTGTTTTAACCAAGGTCTCTGAGAAAGGTTGTTTCCCCAGGTAGGGATTTTCCCCTGAAGTTAGGGAGGGAATAAAACCTCTTAACTAAGTGCCAGGCGGGTAATTAATCACTTTAACTACGAACAATCATGCTTAAACTACATAATCTTTACTCCCTGGAATGGAGATAAGAAACGCCCTAACCTTTGGAATAGAGATTGATAGGATTGGAATCAACTGGTATAAATACAGATGTAACAACACAGAACTTAGAAGACAGAACCAGAAACTGGCCACAGAACCTAGGGACAGAACCTAGAGACAGAACATGGCAAAAGATCCTGGACAGAAACTGGCCACAGAACCTAGAGACAGAACCTAGACAGAACCTGGCTGAAGAACCCGGCTACAGAATCTGGCTACTGAACCTGGCTGGAGAACCTACAGAACCTGGCAATAGAACCAGGCAAGAGAACCCAACCATGCTGATCAACTGAACGCTGCCTCTGTGTCATTCCTTCTTCGCCGACTCCGTCCACACCTTTGGGGACCCCTGGACCTGCTGGGGTTGGACACAGAACCTGGACCTGCTGGGGTTGGACCCCAGCATTGGTCAAACATTTCATTAACTCGCCCCTGATGCCTCGGCAGGGCCCTGTAGGCCCACGGGCCAGACCTTCCCCACCCCTGTAAGTGCAACCGCTGTTCTTCAGTGAGGACATTGAGGTTGTAGAGATGAGCGTGGCCTGAGGTCATACCCTTGAGAAAAAGAAAGTCATCACTAACCAAAGGAAGAAGTCTGAAGCCACAAAGATGAGAGGCTGGCCATTACTCCCGAGCATCATGGGGGCGCAGCACCTTCCTGGGTGTCCTACCTGCTTTGAGGAGGTGACTCAGAGGCAGCTGGACTCCAGAGTGTCTGGAAGGGTAGCCAGCCTGGTCATTTGCAAAGGGTACTTCCTATTTGACTACATTTACAGCTTCATTCTAATCAGGGACATATTTTTCCCCGAAAGAGCCCCATGATTAGGTCAATGTAAGACCTTGACTTTGTAAATAGCGGGTTGAGAAGTTCCCAGGTCCCGGCATAACTCACTTAAACACTGTCTTGCAGGTGGGCCCACTCTGCTTACGGCAAAACTCACCCGTTTTGGGTTTCAGACTTAATGTTAAATATTGAAAGCATGCTGGTTAGTCGTCTCGTTCCCAGACTCTGAAGGTGTATTTTGTTGGGGAATTGAAGCTATCTGTGTAAGGTAGATGAGTATCTTTATGTTATCAATCCAATGGAGATGTAAATCAATTTATTTTTCTTACCTTGTGTCGGATCCAGAGAATTTAATGATCATTTATTTAGCCCTCAGTATTTTTAGGTTTTGACCGAAGGAAGAAGGTGCAAGTAAAAAAAAAAAAATGGATGAGAGTCATAATTCAAACTTCAGAAAATATTAAAGTCATTCATTTAAAAATATTTACTGTGAAAATCCTACGTCAGGTACTGGGCTACGTTCTGAGGATACCATGTGAACAAGAGGGACACTAGCCTTGAGCTGGTGGGGAATAGAAATGAGTCAAAAAGAAATTGTCATACAGTAACATACACATGGGAACTCCGAGTTTTCTCTCCTTGCTGTTCACCAGCCCACGGCTGGATTGGATGGGGATTTTAGTGTTCTCACCCTGCAAGAAAAGAAAGAAAAAAATTATTCTAAAGGCTTGGGTTGGGGGTTCGGAGCAGGCCAGAGAGGTCCATGAGGAGAAAAGGGGACATACGTAATACTTCCAACAATAAAGATTTAAAAAATTTTTTTAAATGTATTGAAAGTAAAAAAAAAAAAAAAGAAGAAAGAAAGAAAAATGTTCTTCTGTAGCAATAGAATGCTAACTGAACGTGTTCCTGGGAACTGCATTTAAAAAGCTCCAGCTTGCGGATCACTTCTTGCTTTGACACTGGATTCTGTTTGCTCAGGTGGCCAGAAGCATTCTGGGAGGCTAGGTCTCTAGGTGTGTTCCAGCGCTTGCAACTCCGTGCATGTTCAGTGGGGCAGGATTAAGGGAGAATAACGCCGACATGTATTTTTTTAAAGGTAAATACTCTAGACGGATGTGGGGAGATTTTCCTAAATGTTTACCATAGGATCTCTTGGGGGGGGGGTCTACCTTTGTCTCCCCACCTGGAGTCAGGCCAGCAGGTCTGCTGAGCTTGTAGGGCAGGTCCTTCAGGAATCTGCTTGCAATGAGAGTCTCCTAGTTATCACTTCTTTCAAGGAAGGAGGAGTCAGGCACAACCTGGTGGCCGGAGGGGCGGAGCCTAGTGACGTCCTTAGTGCTGAGTGATGAATAAGTAACTTGGATTCTCAGTAGAATCCAGCTCAGCCACCAAGGAGGGACTGTTGTCTTCATCATAAGGAGAAAACCATTTCAACTAAAAACTGGTGCCCTGACCAGTTCTCTCAGTGGTTAGAGCGTAGGCCCATGAACCAAAGGATCTTGGGTTCAATTCCTGGTCAAGGGTATATACCTTGGTTGCAGGCTCAATCTCTGGCCTGGTGGGGCGTGTGCAGGAGGCAGGCAATCTATGTGTCTCTCTCACATCGATGTCTCTCTCTCTCTCTCTCTCTCTCTCTCTCTCTCTCTTTCTTTCTCTCTCTCTCTTTTTCTCCCTCTCCCTCTTTCCCTCCCTCTACTCTCTCTAAAAAAGTCAATGGAAAAAATATCCTCAGGTGAGGATAAAAAATAAAGTAAAATAAAAACTGGCACTGCTCTTCCACCAAACATACGTAAGTTAGGGGAAGCCAGCATTGCCATACCAGGACATCAAGAGGAAAGGCAAAGATACTCCCTCAGACCACTGTCCAGCTTGGGCACCATAGGGATTCAGTGGACGGAGGCGGTGTTGGGTGGGAGGTGAAGGAAGTGGCAGCCACCTCCAGTGGAACTCCGAAACACGCGGAGGACGACGGGAGGAATTTCCTAGCCCTAAAGAGCTCATAGTCGTGGCCGTGCGTGGCAAGTGCACAGGCTCCCCTGGTGGTGGCATCCAGTGGGTGGCAGTAGCAGTGGTGCCTGGCAGATACCATCGGCAGCGCGGGTCCCTGGGTGCTGAGGGACACGTTCCTAGGTGCATGGGCATATCCTGTCGGGACCCCCAGGAACCCTCGCTGGCTGGATGTACAGGGACTGGAGTTCCTTGTCTGAGCAGGAAGAAGCGAGAGCCAGTAAAGTCTGTATTGGAAGCCGGCGCGCATCTGTGCTCTCAGGGGTGGACTTACAGGAAACTCCGGGCAATTTTCCTCCTCCCACACCTCCTCTTTTCAAATTATTACTGGATTCTGGAATTCCTGTTTCTGTTATACAAGGGACTTTTACTTGCTGCTGTCGTCCCATCATTTAAAAGGAGTGATGCCTATTTTGAAAGAAACCTTTGTCCCCAGCGTCCCTGTTTTTCGTGCTGCCTGTAGTCGCATCCCAGGGCGGTATACGGCTTTGACGGGTAGAAAACGATGGCCGTTGTCAAGCCCCTTCAAAGTCTTGCATAAATTACCAGCAAAGCTGCTTTTATTTCCCTGTAAGGATGGTCCATCATATTCTTGGAAAGACATCTCCCGACACCGCAGGGGAGATGCTGCGGGGTCTTCACGTGGCTGTGCTCTCCCCCCACCAGTATGGTTCTGCAGCCTCCCCTCGCCCTCCCCCCTCTCCAGGGCTCCTTATTACGTGTGCTGTTTTCTGCCACCTCTTTCCCCACAGTTTAGTGTTTGAGTCCCTGCCCCAACCATGGAGGAGGGGGGGGCGTGGGAGGGGGGGGTGTCCAGATAGAAGTTGCTCTTTCAGCTGTGATTTGGGAAATTTCTCTTTCCCCCTGGATTGTACCTAAACCAGTTGGGAGAGATGGGACATAAAAGGTGATGCATTTTAGCCATCTCCGCTAGAAAGCGAACATGAGCACATCTGGCTGTTGAATTCTTGAGGGACAGGATGATCGTGGGCCTGTAGGGGTGAGTGTAGGAAAGCGTTATAACGGAGGCACATCTGAATCCCCTCAGCTGGCAGCTGCTCTAAATCCTTAGAGGTAAAAGACATACAAAATAGGAATTCTTAGGGCATCATGGGGAATTTAGAAATTTTCTAGAAAAAAATAGTTTGCTTGACAGTTATTAGCAATTTATTTCAGTAGGTCTGGTTATAATAGTGAGTAAAAATTTACCAAAAAAAAAAAAGCTCTTTCAAAAAGAGCTTTCAAAAGCCCTGGGAGTGAGTCTGATAATCTTTTCTTTTTTAAAATATATTTTTATTGATTTCAGAGAGGAAGGGAGAGGGAGAGAGAGATAGAAACATCAATGATAAGAGAGAATCACTGATCAGCCGCCTCCTGCACGCCTCCTACTGGGGATCGAGCCTGCAACCCGGGCATGTGCCCTGACCACGAATTGAACCATGACCTCCGGGTTCATAGGTCAACACCACTGGGCCACACCAGCCGGGTGAGAATATATTTTTCCTGTTGAGTGGCTGATATTAGACATTCAAATAGCTCTTCTCCACGTGCACTCGGTGGGATTTGAATAGATGCAAATAATCCCAACCTGCCGTGCCCTTCACTTGCTAATCCATCCCCACACCAGTGGAATATTCATGACTGTGGAGCCATAACACTTTCCATAACCTCTGTTATTTGCTCTCTGACAAAATTAAGCACAGTCTGCATTTAATTACTCAGCACTGGACTTCAGCAGGAAAGAATTCAACTTTGTAAAATAACAAAGTTTGGGGTAATTGCATGCATAGTCAATGCATATTTTGTCCACTCAGTGGTGATCTTGAGGGCTGGTTATTATTCCTTCCCCGGCGAAAGGAATGTTACACTCTTAAGGTCAATGTCCTCATTGCCTTAGTGAACAGCAAGAAAAAAAATGAGTGGAACCTCAGACATTTCTGTTTTGGTTTTAGGTCCTTTTTTTTCGCATTTAGCATTGCGGCCACAAAATTTTGAGGCCTTGACAGGTTTTTCTCTGGATATTTTTCTTGAACCCCTTGTCTAGATGAAGTGTGTATTCTGGTAAAAAGTGGCGTATTTTCTTTTTGTCAGAAACAATCATTATATAACTGTCTCATTGTCCAGGGGGAGAAATAAAAGTCCAGATGACAAAGGAAAGGTCCCCCTTAGCCCAGGGGTGCACTGTGGTTACTCAGAGGCATTCATTGATAAGGAACTTGGCTTCAAGCTCTCAGATGTTGGTGTGACCCATGTGGTCCATTTTTCTTCCAAATGACGATGTTAGTTTTAGCTGTCACCCTCCAGGTCCAATACTCTAGCATTAATCCAAGAATCTTCTGTTCCTTTTCTCACCATTCTTCCTTCCCTCTGTCTCTGCTCTCAAAACTGCTATGCACAGCCCGGCTGGTGTGGTTCAGTGGTTGAGCCAAGATCTCTGAAGTCAGGAGTCACGGTTCGATTCCTGGTCGGGGCACATGCCCGGGTTGCGGGCTACTGATCAGTGATCCTCTCTCATCATTGATGTTTCTCTCTCCCTCTCCCTTCCTCTCTGAAATGAGTAAAAATATATTTTAAAAGAAAATAGTATGCACACACCGGAAACAGGAAGTTGGGAAAGCAGGCCCTGAAAACAGTGCCCTTTCAGTGTGGCTCATGTTGGGCCTCCCTTGAAGGCAGGCCCCTCCCAGTCCTTCAGCTGAGGCTATTGTATGCCCTAAAGTGCGGGCCCCTGGGAAGAAGGACGGATGAGGAAGAGGAAGGGGTGCCGGCCGGACTGAGGGGGAGCTGGCTCTGGCTCTCTCCTGACTTCCCAGGCTTGATATTTGGGGCAAAAATACCTAAATCAGTCCCACCAAATAGAGAAAACGAGAGGGTCAGCCTCTCCTCCCCCGTGTCCCCATCTGCCCCCCCCCCCCCCCAGAAGATTGGAAACTCCTGGAGAGGCCTAAAGGGCTTCCTTCTATAGTTTTAGTGGCACCTTATCTCAGAAATGGTAGATGACGTACTCAGAGTCACAGAGCTAAGAGGAAGCCAAGTCTTATATCCCTATGCCAATTGCACACTTACCCGTCTACAAAAGCTATAGTCATGCCCTAGCAGGTGTGGCTTACTGGATAGAGCATCAGCCTGGGGACTGAAGGGTCCTGGGTTTCATTCCAGTCAGGGCACATGCCCCGGTTGCGAGCTCGATCCCCAGTAGGGGGCGTGCAGGAGGCAGCCGATCCATGATTCTCTCTCATCATTGATGTTTCTATCTCTCCCTCTCCCTTCCTCTCTGAAAGCAATAAAAATATATTCAAAACAAAAGCTATAGTCATTATTAGAGACAGCCAAGACCAGCCATAGTCACAACCAGAAGATAGACACTTGGTTTTATGGCTTGTTTCTTTTGCTTAGAGAGTGTACAGCTTGTCAAAAATGAGCCGTGGCTAACATCAAACTTGGGCATCCTCAGCTGTTGGCTAGTTGTTTAGTTTCAAGGTTTATTGATTCAAATTCCTGTAAAATTAGATCCAGCTTCCACCCTTGTCCACCCCCAGCCTCCCCTCACTGCTAACCCTGTTCAAGAAGGAATGAATCTGTGTTAGCAGCTGGCTACATTCTCCTCCTGTCCCCACCTTCCACAGTGTGAAGCAAGAAACACAAAACACATGGATGCTCACGAATAATTCCCGCCCCTCAGAGAGGCTACTCAACACTGACCCAGCCCAGACCTGGCCCCTCCATCCGCATGCTTTAAGCTAACCCTGGGCACACCGGCCCCCTTCGGACGGGCAGCCACAAGGCAGTTCTGATTTGTAAGCCTGAAAGGTCCTCGGGTAAGAAAATCAATTCAAACCCAAGTGACAGCTCAGTTTCATGAAGTCAGCATTGTCTGGCCTGCATTATTTAATAGGGCGTATCTCGTATCTCCGATGACCTCCGGAGAGTTAGACCTCCGGGACAGTGGGGCCGAGTGCTATCTGTGAGGATTTCCGCTTTAATGACTGGAGGCACAGGACTCATTATTCTGCTGAAGGTAGGCTTTGCAATGGTTTTTATCTCAGCTCATCCATCAGAAGGCAGCGAGCCTCAGAAGATTCCATTGACCTCATTTCAGCCTTGGGACACGTCTGTTTAAACATTTAGAATTAGCACCCAACAGAAACAGCACTCTCGGGGGTATTCTGACCAGCCCAGGGTTCCAGTAGAAGGGGCATCTGCAGGTATGCAAGGTGGGCCACTGCCCAGAGCGGACAGGCTGAAAGCCTCGCGAGAATGTGATCGGCCTCAAAGACTTCCTGTTGAGACTGACACATGCAGGGCCAGCAGCACACACAGGAAACAGGTGTGAGGAGCTGCTGGCTTCAGAGCTGTGATTCCACATGCGCACTCTCTTAAACTTAAGGCCACTGTAGTCACTGGAAAAATTCCAAATTCCAGTGCAGTGTTGGGGTTCAAATTGTGTCTGCCAATTTCATGGGTTACTTTTTTTTTTCTTAAAAAATTATTTTTTAATCCTCACCCGAGGATATTTTTCCATTGAATTTTAGGGAGAGTGGAAGAGGGAGGGAAAGACAGAAACATCGATGTGAGAGAAACATCGATTGGTTGCCTCCTGAACGTGCCCCGACAAGGGCCCGGATCGGGGAGGAGCCTGCAACCAAGGTACGTGCCCTTGACCAGAATCGAACCCGGGGACTCTTGGGTCTGTAAGCCAACGCTCTATCCACTGAGCCACACCGGCCAGGGCTCATGGGTTACTTTTCTACTAAAATTGTATTAAATGATTGATTGGTTTATCCAAATATATAATTTATTCTGATGTAGGAGAAAGGGTGCCATTTCCCTTACTTGTAAAGTGCATATAATAGGAAACAACATTTCTGCATAGGAATTTATAAAATGTGAATTGGAACTTCTAAGAACAAGTTAGGCCAGGGTGTGACAAACGGTGACCTACAGATCCAATTCAGCCCGCCTCCTGTTTTTGTAAATAAAGTTTTATTGGGACACACATGCCCCATCATTTTCAGGGTTCTGTCTCTGCTTTTACACTACAGTGCCAGAGGTCAGTGGTTTCCACGGAGACCATCAGGCCTGAGAAGTCAAAAAGATTTACTTTTCAGCTCTTTCCATAAAATGTCTGCTAATTCCTGAATTAGAGGGTAAGTAATCTGTGAGAGGCGGTATCTGCAGAAGCCCCCTGAAAGAACAGGGTATTTATCAAGTCAGAAAATCAGAGGCAGCTGCCCTGAAATCTAACCAAGACTAGATTGCCAAACACAACTATTTGACAATTCATTATTTTAGCTGAAGAATAACTACTCCAGATCACATAACAGAGCTGGAATGAAACGCAGGCCTTCTGACATCGACTAGCAGATCTTACCACCAACTCCCTTGCCTTCCCCAAATCATAATTAGTCCCGGGCCAGCCACTTACAATGGAAAAAGAAAGAAAGAAAAACACCCCACTCCATGGCAGCCCATTTCTCGAAAGTTTCCAGGCTAATTTTATAGATGTAATTGGATTGGCACGGGCCAGGTTTGTCTTCGTCAGAGAACGCATTCATGAGGTTGTAAGGACAACCCCAAGCGGGAGGCAGCCTGTGACAAATTACAGGAATAACAAGGCTCCGAGTGGCCCAGCGCGCACCTGGCCATGCCACCTGGGGCTGTGATTTCATTACCCCCATAAACCAAGCCAAGGTCAGGTTTAGTCAGACTGCGATTAAGAGGCCCCCAAGGAGAGCCCAGGTGCAGAAGGAACTGGTGTGGATGCAGCAAGAGAGATGCGAGCAGGTCCCTTTCCGGTCCCCACATGGGCCTTGTTGCGACAGCTAAGTGATGAGGCTTAGGGCACTGGGTGCAGGGACCCCGGGCAGCGGGCCAAAGGCCAGAAAACCTGGCTTCCATTTGTCTCTGGCCTTTGTTAGAGGGTTTTCATCAGCTGCCGGCGAACGTAACCCTGTACGTTTGCTCAGGTGCAGCGGGTCCCCTCTGAACAGGGAGAGGAAGTCTGCATTCTTGATTCGCTGGTCAGGGGCTGAGCTCTCTGAGCTGATGCCAGTTGGTGAGAGTGAAGCCAGAGTTCAGGGGACCTGGCCCCGCTCCAGGTCTCCCAATTAGATCTGCTTTTCCAAGTGGCTCTGCAGGTTCAGTGTCGTCCTCAGAGCGGACCACGCAACGGGATTCCTGCTCGAGGCGTGCCTGGTGCAATACCGCTTCGCTCAGTGCCTTGCGTGAGATTTGAGGCAGAGGCTGCACGGAGTATCGGTGCCAGGCTTTTGGAATAGAGCTGTGTAAGGTGGTCTTAAGGGTTTCTTGAGACACAGTGGGTTACTGCAGCCATGGCTGACGCTGCGTCTAATGTTCCGGCATCTTTAGGGGGTACATATACTCTGGCAAAGCCCTAGTTTCCCGTGGTGTCCAGGAATTACAGTGGGCACTTGGAATGAATGGGGAAACTTCTTGACTGACAAACAGGATCCAAATGCTAGGTTTGAATATACCATGATCTTACTATGCTTCATAAATCATTCACAAACCCCCCGGCTACCTAAGCTCTACATTATTTTAAAAATATATATTTGTATTGATTTCAGAGAGGAAGGAAGAGGGAGAGAGAGAGAGAGGAACATCAGTGATGAGAGAGAATCACTGATCGGCTGCCTCCTGCACGCCTCCCACTGGGGATCGAGCCCGCAACCTGGGCATGTGCCCTGACCGGGAATCAAACTGTGACCCCCTGGTTCATAGGTCGATGCTCAACCTCTGAGCCATGCCAGCCGGGCAGAGCTCTACATTATTTTAAGCAGCTTGATTCCTTCCATGTTATGGATAAGTGGTGAAACTAAAGGCTAGAATGTGGCTCGACAGGGACTTGATCAGGGCACATGGATCCAGGAGGTGATCCCCCGGGGATTCCTGGATTGGAGGGCTCTAGGTCAGAGGGGTAGTTACTGGAAATAACCACAGCCTGGGGTGTCTCGAGCTGTGGTCAGCAAACTGCAGCTCGCGAGCCACAGGCGGCTCTTTGGCCCCTTGAGTGTGGCTCTTCCTAAGCCTTAGGCGTACCCTAATTAAGTTAATAACAATATACCTACCTATATAGTTTAAGTTTAAAAAATTTGGCTCTCAAAAGAAATTTCAGTCGTTGTACTGTTGATATTTGGCTCTGTTGACTAATGAGTTTGCCGACCACTGGTCTAGAGCATGTGAAAAGGATACAACTAAGGTGTACCAAAGGCCAATGCTGGGAACACTAACTTTGGTCTTCAAGTGAATGAATCAATTTTATGGCAGGAAATGCACAGCAAAGTCCAAGTAGTTCTGAAGCAATGTAGACCCTACAAAGCCAGTTTTTTAAAGTGGGGAAAAATAGGGGAGCGATACCCAGAATCCTGAAATGTTGTTCTGTGTTGGAGCTGGAGTTCTTGCCTTTATTTTATTTTATTTCATTTTTTTTTTTTTGGTTTTGTTTTGATTGGCTCTGTGGTGCATGAATATGCCCACTTTGGATTCTTTATTAACTTCCTTGCAATCTGTTTAGATTTTGTTGTTTCTGCTAGAATTACCCCAACAAATGATTCCAAGGCATACCTCGAGGCTCAGTTATTGATTGATTTGGCGAGGTCCAAAGCCCATTTTTTAAACCTCAGTTATCTTGCTGATTTATGTCCAGATGTGCAGCTGCACACTTTTTCCAGGCTTTTGGGTCTTATGCTGATACTATGAAAGCAAAATAAACTGAGATTTTAAAAAAAGAATAAGAAGAACCCAGCAGGTGTGGCTCAGTGTTTGAGTATAAACCCATGAACCAGGAGGTCACGGTTTTATTCCCTGTCTGGGCACATGCCAGGCTTTTGGGCTCCATCCCCAGCAGGGGGCGTGCGGGAGGCAGCCGATGCATGGTTCTCTCTCATCATTGATGTTTCTATCTCTCTCTCCTTCTCACTTCCTCTCTTTGAAATCAATAAAAACATATTTTTAAAAATGAAAAGTAGCCCTAACCGGTTTGGCTCAGTGGATAGAGCATCGGCCTGTGGGACTGAAGGGTCCCAGGTTCGATTCCAGTCAAGTGCATGTACCTTGGTTGTGGGCACATCCCCAGTAGGGGGTGTGCAGGAGGCAGCTGATCGATGTTTCTCTCTCATCAATGTGTCTAACTCTCTATCCCTCTCCCTTCGTCTCTGTAAAAAAAATCAATAAAATATATTTTAAAAAAATTAAAAGTAAATATGATTTGCTTTAAAAAAAAAAAAAAGATGAAGACAGAGTGATTGTGCCAGATATCTTTTGTGCCCATCACTTGATAACATGTAACCCCACAGAAGCCTTAATAACGATGATGATTTCCAGTGCCGCTGTTGACTTAAAGGGGGAGCAGTAGGTTCAACTCCGAGGGATGAACGAGTATCTTCCCAGCAAAGCAGAGGGTCAACTCTGCTCTGTAAGCATTTGAAAGTCTAATGAAGAGACCTAGTGAACTGTGGTCTCCTTTCCTCCTTCCTTCCCTCTCTCTGGGATAGCAAACTGGTCCCAACTTGGCTAAGAGCCCGAGAGGAAGAGGACTGCATGATCTCAAGTGCAACCTGCAGAGTCCATGTCTCCAGCAGCCCCCTAGACCTGGCTGACCTGCGGGGCTGAGGCACTAGGGGGCAGTATAGTGGCAGTGGGGGTTCTGCCACACATCAGCTGCATCCAGGTTGTGCTCCTGAGCCCCTATCTAACGTTCTCTTGGTGCAGATCTCCAGGAGGAAGACATGAGACTTCTGAGCAGTGGCTTTGAGGAGGCCCTCAGTGGGAGGGCCCCAGGGCTGGCGGCCTGGTGACTCAGGGACCCATCCACCTGGTGACTCAGGGCCCCACACGGCAGGCTCTAGTTCTCCCATTTCCAGAGCTGCTGGTCTGATAGGAGAGGTTGGCTGTTCCGATGACTAAACATGCACAGGACATTTTGATGTATTCTTTGAATTTTAAAGTCCCTATTTTATGTGTGGTTCTTGCTATTCTGGCCAGAGGTTTTGGAGAGGGGGGAAATATAGGAAGAAAAACCTTTAGAAAATTGGAACATGCAATAGAGAAGCATCCTTTGTGAACAAGTGAAGAGTTACGGGAAATGTGTTGGAACATTAGTTAGTGAGGACTCTTCCAAATAGTGGCTCGTATCAAATTAGTTTGTCTTAAACATCCCTATGTCCTGAGAATTATGGTTGTGCTGCTGAAATTTGATTTTTGATTCATTCAAGCTGGGTTTTGGGGATCCCCTGTGGCAACACAGTATTAGAAATACATTTTTTTCTTTTCCTTTGATGGCCTTAGAAGTGAAGTTCTATTCCATGGATCAGTGGTCATGCTTTTGTACTTGTTCTGTGGGGCATGTTAACTCAAATAACAAATATCTTAAAATGGAAAGGGTGGTGTGCCTGCCTGCATGTGTTTCTTTATTTCATCCTCCCTCGTGTTCTTAATATAATTCAGATCCTTTATTCTGAATGCTCATTATCCACATTAATAATTTGTAATGAGTGCCTGTCTCCCACGTGCCAGGCACTGTTCTAGGTACTTGGGAGACACTGAGTAAAGTATCTTATTCTTTTTGTTTTTTTTTTTATATTTATGTACTCAATTTATAAAATGAAGATAGAATCAATATTTCAGTTAAAAAGAAAAAAGTAGACAAACACAATTGTATGCGGCTTATAAGAAACACATTAAATTTAAGAACTCAGAAAGTAAAGACATGGAAAAATATGTTATGCAAATCCTAATGAAAAGAAAGGCAGTGTAGCAATATTAATAACATAATATTGATTTTAGGAAACAAATATTTTTGAAGATTGAGAGTGGTATTTCATAGTAATAAAGATTCAATTTACTAGAAAGGCCTAAACATTCTAAATTTATATGCTCTTAATGACATAGCCTCAAAATATATTCAGCATACATATAACTAGAAGTAAACATATACTAACTCATAATCTTTTGGGGAGATTTTAACACTGTTTTCTTAGTAATTGATAGAAAAAAACCAACCCATTAAGGTATAGATATATAAGTAACATGAATATAAGACAGGATATAAATTGCATACATAAGATACTGCAACCAATAACTGTAGAACGTATAGTCTTTTCAAGAGCTGAGAGAATACTTACCAATAAATAAACAATATTGAGACATAAAAGCAAGTTTCAATAACCAAGAATTTAATCAGAGTATTTTACCTTCTTACAGAGGAAATAAACTATATGGGTCAACAATAAAAAGAAGATACTAAATTTTGTAAATTAACAAATACACTCCAAATAACGCATGAATCAAAGTTGAAATAACATCAGGATTAGAAAACACATATTTATTGGATATTTTGGATGCCACTATAAATTGTACTCTAAATTGGAAGAGCACATTTTTTTTCTAATTTATTGTTGATGACTTTAAAACAGAATTGGATTTTGTCTGTCAAAGTTGTATCTAGCAAGCGTGAAAAATTCCCTTAGTAACTCTAATCATTTGTAAAATAAAACTGTCATTCATAGATGATAGGGTTGGAATGTGTAGAAAATCTACAAGAAGCTAATTCTAAACATGAATATAAATATAAAAGGTGTAGAATAGGAAGAAGCCCTCTTTTTCACCTTGAATGGTAAAAGCTAAAACACAGAGTGGAAAATGGCCAATTAAACTCATTCTTTTACCCCGGCGACACATGAATGGATTACGGTGTTGAATAGTAACAGCCTAATCAGGAGGTGGCCTGCACTTAACCTTATATCTAGACAGCAGGTCTCAGATTAATGATGCATTTATGTGTGGTTCTCCCATTAAAGTCTTGTAAGTTCATGGCATCTCGCATTAAGAGAGAGCAAAATTTGGTGATGATAAAGAAATATAGTGAATATTAAAATATATATCCCCACCTGCATTTCTCATGCTCAAGAGGAAAAGCATTGCAGACATTTCCAAGGTGTCACCCGGTGCTGTTTTCCTAAGTACAAGGACGTGTGCATGGAGTTGCCTGTGGCTTATCATTTCTTTCATCCCAGTGCTGGTGTCTCCCCCCACCCCCTTCATTTTGTATTCATGTCTCCCCAGGCTGCAAGGAGATCATCTCATTTAGCATAACACGCCAGCTAAGTGGCATGAAGAACCAGGAGAATTAGCAAGTGGGCTTGCTGTGTTCTTCATTTGCTGGAGGAGAAAAAGTCACTTCCTTCTTTGTTGTTGTTGTTAGGCCAGCCATTGAGGGTTAAGAAAAGGACTGATGTCCCCTGGCTGGGTAGCTCAGCTGGTTAGAGCATCATCCCAGTATGCCAGGGCTGCAGGTTTGATCCCCAGTCAGGGCACACACAATAATCAACCAATTAATGGATAAATAAGTGGAATCTCTCTTTCTCAAGTCAGTCAATAAAAATACTTTTAAAAAGAAAGTGGAACATCTACTGAAAGCTCAGTACCCTGGAAGCTACTTTCATCTCTGATTTTGAAGCAAGACGAGAAAACTGGGGAAATGTGCAAGTTAGAATCCACTGCACCAGGAAGCTTTGGTCTAGGGCCGTGGTCAGCAAACCGCGGCTCGGGAGCCACATGCGGCTCTTTGGCCCCTTGAGTGTCGCCACGAAGTTTCAATCGCACTGTACGTGCGCGCCCGCATGTGGTATTTTGTGGAAGAGCCACACTCGAGGGGCCGCAGTTTGCCGACCACTGGGCTAGAGTATTCTGTAGTACTTCTCTTCATTTTGCTCGAACATAGAAGAGAAGAGAAGAAAGTTAAGCTGCTGATTACCTATGTTAAAAAGCCAGAAGGTTGCCCGGACAGCATGGCTCAGTGGTTGAGTGTCAACCTAGGAACCAGAATATCATGGTTGGGTTCCCAGTCAGGGCACATGCCCGGGTTGCAGGCTCAATCTCCAGTAGGGGACATGCAGGAGGCAGCCCAGCAGTGATTGTCTCTCATCATTAAATTTTCTCTCTCTCTCTCCCTCTCTCTTCCTCTCTGAAATCAATTTAAAAAATATCTATAATAATAAAATCATAATATGCTAATTAGACTGGACAGCCGGACGACCTTCTGGACAAAGCTGGGTCCGTGAGGGCTGAGCCCCTTGCATGAATTTTGTGCATTGGGCCTCTAATGTGTGTGTGTGTGTGTGTATTAATATATATATACTATAAAGTCAAGGATTGAGGAAAACTAGCAGCAGACTTCTGTCCTCAAACATTGTCCGTTTGTCCACTCCAATAGATCAGATGTAGTTGCAAAGATGTGTTTTGCCCTGAAGTTATTAGCATACAGGTGAGAGGAGCCTGTTGCCATGCGTGTGCTGGCTCCGGCAGCTCACTGAGGAGGGGAAATAGTCTGAAAGGGAGGCCTCGGAGGCTCTGGCTTGGGTTTTCCATAATCGGATATAAATACGAAGCTCTGGAAGGGCATTGCTGTGAGACTTAGCATGGGATTATTTAATAGATTGAGAGAAGCAGAATCCCGTGTTTGCCAAGAAACCATAAGATTGTGAAGCATAGCTGTGGTCACAGAAGAATGAGCCTACCACCGGTGTGTGCGCACCTGGTTCCCGGGAGAGTAGAAATTGTTTATTTAGTCATCGATCCTTTTATTTCCTCATCAGGACATCCTAGGGCACCTACTGTGTGTTGGGTCGTGTATGGGTTGAATTGTCCCCGAAGTAGATACGTTGAGTCTTAATTCCTAGTATCTGTAAATATGACCTTCTGTGGAAATAGGGTCTGTGTAGCTGTAATTAGGATGCAAACTGAAATCAGGTCATGATGAAACAGGGTGGGCATTTACTCCAACACAACTGGTGCCCTTATAAGAATGCTGGAGCCGAAACCAGTTTGGCTCAGTGGATAGAGCGTCGGCTTGCGGACTGAAAGGTCCCAAGTTCGATTCCGGTCAAGGGCATGTACCTGGGTTGCAGGCACATCCCCAGTGGGAGATGTGCAGGAGGCAGCTGATCGATGTTTCTCTCTCATCGATGTTTCTAACTCTCTATCTCTCTCCCTTCCTCTCTGTAAAAAATCAATAAAGTATATTTTTTAAAAAAAAGAATGCTGGAGAGAGGTGGCGGGGAGGCACAAGGAATTAGAAGAGATGCTACTTTGCAGAGGACATCCTTGGGAAGCAGTAAAAATGAACGTGTTTTCTCACGTCTGATGATGACGTCAATGATGATGATAAAGATGATGATATTTTATCACCATTTGCTGAGTTTGTATCAGGCCAGCTACTCTTCTATCAGACATGGTCTTATTTATTTCCCTGAGCAAATCTCCAGAGGAACTGTTACCATCTGCATTACACAGATGAGGAAACTTACTCTCAGGGAGTTTCAGTAACTCCCTTCAAGGCTCCACAGCTAATAAAGAGAAGCAATTCGTGATACGCCCTTTGTACTCCATGGTATACTAGTAGATCTTTTTGAAATCATAAGCTTGGATTTGAAAAAAAGTCACAGTGCTCCCAGTTTGGTTTCTGTTCTGGAGCTGATGGCAGATTTCACCTTGCGTATAAATCGCCCCCCCCCCCCCTTGGAAATGCAGTTCTGCCCCAGGGGCCGATCCACAGTCACCTCTCGGACGCTGTTCCCTCACTCACACTCCTACATCCGGCACATGTGCCCGGCATGAGGCTCAGTGCTGTGTGCCAGATGGCACTGCCGAGGCTGAAGCCTTGATCACATGAGGCATGAGGCTGGTTCTGTTTTCTCCCGTGCGGTGGACCCTGCCTTTGAATTCTACTTGGTAAACAGCAGTGGGTGTCAGCCAGCTGGGCTCCCCGCAACCTACAATTCATCAGACACTTGCATGAAGTAAGGGACTCTCATTCTTCTGTAAATATGCTGGCAAATACTTTTATTTTCTATTTTGCTTAGCATTTGGATAAATCTTGGTTAGCTAGATACAGATATATACTAGTAGATGTATAGATGTATAGATATATATGTAGATGTATAGATGTGTGTGTGTGTGTATATATGTGGGTGTGTGTGTGTGTGTATATATCTATACACACACACACACACACACACACATATATGATTAAGATACCTTCCTGGGAATAGCTAACCATATTAAGTTCATGAAGTGTTAGAATAAGAGCATCCCTTTATCTCTTCCAGGTTTCAAAAGATTAAAATGTAATTGACAAACTGTCCCAGCTAAGCGGAGCCTAAGGAGACGATGACTAAATGTAATTGTGGATCATGGATGACATCTCAAAGGGACATTATGTGAAAATTGAGGAAATATGAATTAAGTATGGACTTTAGCTAATAATAATGTATCAATATTAATTCCTGGATTGTGTCAAATGTTCCACACTGTTGTAAGATGTTAAAAATGGGGAAAATTAGTGTAGGCTATGTGGAAACTGTCCCCTCTTGGCACTTTAACTATAAAACTAAAACTATTCTAAAATGAAAAGAATTGCCCAGCCAGCATGGCTTAGTGCAGTGATGGCGAACCTTTTGAGCTCGGCGTGTCAGCATTTTGAAAAACCCTAACTTAACTCTGGTGCCGTGTCACATATAGAAAATTTTTGATATTTGCAACCATAGTAAAACAAAGATTTATATCTTTGATATTTATTTTATACTAGGGGCCCGGTGCACGAAATTCGTGCACTGGGTGTGTGTGTGGGGGGGAGTGTCCCTCAGCCCAGCCTGCCCCCTCTCACATACTGGGAGCCCTCAGGCGTTGACCCCCATCACCCTCCAATTGCAGGATCGGCCCCTTGCCCAGGCCTGACGCCTCTGGCCTAGGCGTCCGGCCCGGGCAGCGGGGACCTGCAGTGGCAGCGGGGGGCGCCTCGATCGCGCGGGCTCTGCCCCTGCCCCTGCAGGATGCCTCTGGCTGAGGCGTTCGGCCCGGGCAGCGGGGACCTGCAGTGGCAGCGGCCCCACGATCGTGGGCTCCGCTTTAGGCCCAGGCAAGGGACCCCTAGCTCCCGGGACTGCCAGCTTCGACCGTGTCCAGCTCCCATCGCTGGCTCCACCCCTACTTCCTGCTATCACTGGCCAGGGCGGAAAAGGCACCTGATTCTCCCATCATGGCTGGGGGGCAGGGCAAAGGCGGCCCCAGGGCCGCCTTTGCCCTGCCCCCCAGCTCTTAGCTCCCCCCTGGGTTTCCAATCACTGTCAGTGGCAGGGAGCTTCTTCCTGCTTTCCCTTTCGCCTCCCTGCATTGTGCCTACATATGCAAATTAACTGCCATCTTGTTGGCAGTTAATTTGCATATAGCCCTGATTAGCCAATGAAAAGGGTAGCTCGTACGCCAATTACCATTTTTCTCTTTTATTAGTGTTGATATTTAAATGCCATTTAACAAAGAAAAATCAACCAAAAAAATGAGTTCGCTTGTCACCTCTGACACGTGTGTCAGAGGTTTGCCATCACTGGCTTAGTGGCTCAGTGGTTGAGCGTTGACCTATGAAATCAGGAGGTCGCAGTTCAATTCCTGGTCGGCACATGCCCAGGTTGCAGGTTCGATCCCCGTGGGGTGTGGGGCGGCTGGTGCAGGAGGCAGCCAGTCAGTGATTCTCTCTCATCATTGATGCTTCTATCTCTCTCTCCCTTTCCCTTCCTCTCTGAAATCAATATAAATATATTTTAAAATGAAGAATTACATATGATTGACACATCACGGCAGCTCTTTAAATTTCTATCTGGCTGATTCCCTCGTAGGACCTTCATTTGAATTCTTAAGTTTTCCAGACATCTTTCTGTGATGTAAAAGGAACTGTTTAGAAGGCTTGGAGCAGGGTGGGTTGGAAGCAGCTGAATTCTCGTCTGGGTGGCATCTCTGTCAAACATGGGAAATTGGTAGGTAGGAGCCAATGGGGGAGAGACCCGTCCAGGACTCCGGGGAAAGGTGAAAAGCATGCAAGATTCTTGCCAAGAAGCCTTGAGGAAAATTCTGTCCTGAACTGAAATTTATTGACGAAAGTAACTCGATCTATGTCAGAGGTAATCTTAAAAGCCATATCGCGTGGTGTTTCTATCACAAAACCCCCAATAAGAACTTTCAAGGTGAGCTTGTCAGAGCAGAAACTTTTCCCCCTCTGCTTTTTTTAACGCTGAACTTTCCTTTTTGTTTCTGTTTCTCCATTTAAAAGTAACAGACTTGTCCCAGCCGGTTTGGCTCAGTGGATAGAGAGTCGGCCTGTGGACTGAGGGTCCTGGGTTCAGTTCCAGTCAAGGGCACGTACCAGGGTTTCAGGCTCAATCCCGACCCTGGTCCGGGTGCATGCAGGGGGCAACCAATTGATGTGTCTCTTTCACATCGTTGTTTCTCTCTCTCTCTCTGTCTCTCCCCCTCTCTCCCACTCTCTTTAAAGAAAAAAAATCAATGGGAAAATACTCTCGGGTGAGGATTAAGCAAAAAAAGAAATCATAGATTTTTTTACGTAGAGAAAAGTTTAAATAAGTCTTGCTTTACAGAATTTTTGGTTAATCTATCAGAAAATGCAAATGCTTAAAGCTTTTTTTTTTTTTTCTAAGAATAGGTTATCATATTTTACCTCCAAGGATTCTGTTCTTTAAGTTTGTTTCTTACTAAACTTGAAATATTTGGGGCTTTCTTTTGTACGCATGAAAACATGTGTTTAGTTGTAGCCCATTCAGGGTGTGTTGAATGTCGGTAAATTCTTCGTGCACCCTGGCCTCACCCTGACTCCTCTCTGACTGTGCTCTGCAGAAGCATCACTGAGCAGCAAGGGATTCTGGGAAGAACTCACAGGTGGTACCTGTGAGCCATCAACGAGGAAATGTGGGGGGAAAGGCAGTGATGCATGAGATACATCCAGTGGTGAGAGTCACCTCCTTTGCCATTTGGCCTTGAGTAAATGCAACTAATTTATTGATATTTTTCTTCTATAAGCTGCGTATTGTATATATAATTTAATATATATTATTGATTTTAGAGAGAATGGGAGAAAGAGATAGAAACATCAATGAGGAGAGAGAATCATGGGTCAGCTGCCTCCTACACGCCCTACACCAGGGATTGAGCCTGCACCCCGGGCATGTGCCTTTGACGGGGAATTGAACCGTGATCTCCTGGTTCATAGGTCGATGCTCAACCACTGAGCCACATCGGCCGGGCTATACGCTGCTTCTCTTGATGCCGTGCTACATTTCCTGGTGTCTGCCCTGTTCTTAGAGCTGTTTCCAGAAACAAACAACAGAAAGACATCATGGAATAAAAAAGACTAGAACTGACTCTTCCCGAGCACCGGGCGCAGCACTCCTGGATCTGTAGCTCCCAGGTGCTGTTGCTCATGGCCCCCTGTTCTGTCCCAAAGCCCCCACTGCATGCTGGTCACACCGTGAACTTTGAACCCAGCTCCTGCAGTGAAAGCTGTCCCGGACCCTGTGCCCTTAGCCGTCCACAGAGTGGGACCTGCAAACGTGAAAAACATTAAAAAACCAGTTTGTGCCCAGGATGACATCATAGCACTAGACCTCTGCTGGCGAAGGGCAAGAAGCCATGAAACCTCCTTGCTTTTCAGCCCTGGTCCTCGCACCTCATAGTGTTTCCATTTCTAATAGGTGTTGAGAGAATTTGCAATAGCCTGTGGACATCTTGACCCAAAGATGGAATGGCTTGAGGAGACCCTGGCCTTAGATGAATGGTTACGTTCATGCCCTCGGACCTATTCATCATTAGCGAAGTCTGAGTCATGTCTGCTCCTTACCACACAGAGTCTATAAATCCAGGGATGGTCAAACCATTCTTCTAGGTTATTAAATTATACAGTGGGATTTTATCATGCACATCTTGGCCTTGGAAATTCATCATTTTGAAGAAAGTTTATGACTACACGTAGCTGTAAAATTACTCCCAAATAAATACTCTGCTTGGAGAGAAATGCAATATTTGCTCTAACGGAAATCAATTCATTTTCTGTTGTTTGAGCTATAACAGTGGCCTTACCTTTCACTATGAGAATATGGTAAAAGGTACATATCCAGGATAATCTCTCTGTCTTAATATCTTTAATCACATCTGCAAAGATCCTTTTCCCAAATAAAGTAACATCTACAAGATTCACCTAATGTTTTAAGAGGACATTATTCAGCCTCCCACATTGCTGAGTTTCCAGCTCCTGTCTTAGATTGAAGTTGTACATATGCCTATATGCTTATCTATTTATTCTGTGATTTTTCTGGGCCATTTTATTTTATTTCATTTTTCCTTGGGAAACTTTATGGATGTACATACTTGTACATACAGGGGTTGTATACACTATATATGACTATTTAAATCAAATACTTAAAACACCCAAATACATGTTTAGAAGAGTTTATTTTAATGACTATGGTTAGAGCAGCCCAATTCAACAAACATTAGAGCTCCTATTACATGACATATTTTTGGATGATCCGAAGGTGAATAAGGCAGCCTCTGAAGTTTTCAATGATAACATTTTAAACTGTCAAATATATATAAAAGTAAACATTATGCTTGATTGGATTCAGTGCAGCCTTCGTGGTAGCTAAGTTTTCACCAGTACACAAGCTGAAAACTCAGATAGCTCGCCTTTCCCTGCCATGGGGAAAAGGGCCAAAATCTCTCCACCCCACAGCTAGCTGCTAGGTTCTGCTGATTGTCCAGGTCAGCCTAGAGATGGAGCCATTGCAGGAAAGACAGAGCAGAGCTGGAGACGGAGGGCAAAGACCCCTTCCTCGTGTGTGAAGCAATAACATTGATGTCGATGATCTTTAGCGTTTATTCAATCAACAAAGTGAAAAGATTATATCAAACATATGCTTCTAATCAACAGTACTTTTATTGCAGGAAATACAGGTGTGTTTTTTTGTTGTTGTTGTTGTTATTATGTGTGTGTGTGTTTGTAATGAGTCCATACCCCTTGCTTTTAAGCCACAAATACTGTGCTATCTTTTTCTCTCTCCTGTCTTGGGGATGCTGGCAACTGAATCATTTCTATCACATGGGCCACAGGTCATTGGATGCCATTCTGGACCCCCTCCCATGGAGATTGGACCAACCGTTATTGAATCTTATACATTGAGCTCTCATATTTAATCCCATTTCATTACCACAGCACACCTTTGAGGAGGATATTCTTACTCATTTCCATTTTAAAGAGAGTCAATTTCAGTGTAAGTCTGATAGGCACTGAAGTGGTAGTTTAACTTGGAAGTTAGACAGCCGGATTTATCTCAAATTTCTTCGGCTTAGTAGCTGGAAGAAGAAATAATATCTGTTGAGTATTCACTCTCTATCCTATGTCACACTGTGGGTGCACTAGTCTTTTTGATAGTCACACAACCCATTATTAATACCGTCATTTGGGGCTGATAGTGAAATATGCATAGAGCGATTTCCCCGAATACAGACAAAGTAAGAGGCAGAGGTAGGATTTAAACTCAGGGCTGGGTCTTTAAAAATATCAACTATCTTCTTCTACCTGTGTTACTCTTGATTTAAAAATTGTCTTAAAATAAGCCAGAGGAAAAAAGACAAATACTGTGTGATTCTACTTATATGAGGTACCTGGAGTCATCAAACTCAATGAGACAGAAAGTAGGATGGCGGCTGCTGGAGTTGGGAGGGCGGAGAACAGGGAGCTGTAGTTTAATAGCTTCAGGGTTTCAGTTTTGGAAGATAAAAACATTCTGGGATGGAGGGTGGTATTGGTTGCACAACACTGTGTATGTATTCATGCCATTGAACTGTACACTTAAAAATAGTTAAGCCCAGTGAGGCTCAGTGGTTGAGCGTCAACCTAGGAACCAGGAGGTCATGGTTCAATTCCTGGTCAGGGCACATGCCTGGGTTGCGGGCTTGATCCCCAGTGTGGGGTGTGCAGGAGGCAGCCGATCAATGATTCTCTCTCATCACTGATGTTTTTATCTCTCTCTCCCTCTCCCTCTCTGAAATCAGTACAAATACATTAAAAATAGTGAAAATGGTAAATTTTATGTAGTCTGCATTTAGCACAATAAAAAAATGTGATTTTTCTATCCAGGTTTACTTGTCAACTGAGAACTTGTTTATGGAGGCCAAGGACACAAGCCCCAACATTTGAGAGTCAGAAAAGATGAAATAGCATTTGCCTCAGCGAGAGGGCCACATAAGGACATTTCTCTTTCTCGTCTCAGATCTCTGTTATCCTATGATTTTTATTGTAAAGTCTTCCCAGAGGCAAGTTTTCCCCATGAAAGGCCGATTGAGACTCCCCCTTTAAAAAGGGAAATATTTATTCTCCAATTACTGAAACTGAAGGTGGGAGAAAGAGAAAATGTAAATTGTTTGGAGGGAAAAATGTGCAGAACACAGCACCTACCTTTGTTCCATGAAATGTCCTCCATTTAAATGCCTGGATGCAACCTGGAAAGGAGAAACACTTCTCCCAGGACAGGTATTGCAAGAAAGAAAAGAAAGAAAAAAAGGTGAAGCAACCTGTCACGCAGGTGAGGAGAGAGAGAGCAGTGGAGACAGGAATGCAGCCAGGTGTGTATCCATTACTATGCACCAAGGAGGTAGGAGTGCTGATGAAGCAAATGGATATAAATTCTAAATATTTTTATTGATTTAAGTGAGGAAGGGAGAGGGAGAGATAGAAACATCATTTCAGAGAGGAAGGGAGAGGGAAAGAGAGATAGAAAAGATACAGAAACATCCATGATGAGAGAGAATCACTGATCAGCTGCTTCCCGCACATCCCTCCCTGGTGATCGAGCCCACAACTCGGGCATGTGCCGTGGCTGGGAACCGAACCGTGACCTGAGCATCATAGGTCGATGCTCAACCACTGAGCAACATCAGCCAAACAAGGAAGTAGAACATTTAGCCTGAAAGTGAGTTTCCTCAGGAAAGACCCTAGGATCTCAGGAAGTGACAGCAGCCAGTGGCCTGGGGCCGAAGACCTGTGAGATATGGAGAATAACACGAGGGCCTCTAGGGAACAAAGAGGAGGGGCCGTGTGAGGAGCTGGAAATCACGCAACATGAAGGCAGGAGCCTCCCTCAGGGACCGTGAATGACCCGTTCATGCTGCCCACGAGGGGCCACGCTGGCAATGGCTGGCTACCGCTCTGCTCTCTCGCCAGGACTTCCTGTGCCACTTGTTAAGTCTCTATTTCCAGCCATCGGCTTTTTCCATTTTTAGAGAAATAAATACAGAGAACTCCATTTCTAACAAATGTCTAGACTTACTAAAAAAATGACTCTAGCTAGACAAAACTCCGTGCTGCTCTCTCAGACATCATCCCAGACACCTCCGACAGGTGCTGTAATTCCTGACTTGCTAGTGAGAGGAAAGGGTAAGGACTTCCACATGCATTGAGGACTGAATGCATTCATGGGCACCGTATCAGGAATTTCACATACGTTTCCACATGGTGGTCTCATGACCACCTTGCGAGGCAGGCACTCTTTGTGCTGACGACCAGAAGTGGAAACTGAGGCTCAGAGACACCTTTTCTGAGATGGACTGGCCAACGACGGCTCTGGAGCCCAGCCAGGCGGTCTTTGCATCCTGCTGACCACACAGAGGTGCTGGGGGACCACTGGCTGAGGATGGGGAAATGCAAAAGGGCTAAATGATCTGCTTCTTTTTTTAATATTTTTTTTTATTGATTTCAGAGAGGAAGGGAGAAGGAGAGAGAGAGAGAAACTTCAGTGATGAGAGAGAATCACTGATCAACTGCCTCCTGCACACCCCCTACTGGAGATGGAGCCTGCAACATGTGCCCTGACCGGGAATTGAACCATGACCTCCTGGTTCATAGGTCGACGCTCAACCCCTGAGTCATACGGGCCAGGCAAAGCGTCTGTTCTTGAGGAACTCTGGGGAGGCAAGAAGGAGAGAGGAGCGAAGAGGGAGGGGCAGTCTCAGGGAGCGCGTGAGAGGAAGCCTGGGCTGTCTCTCCCCAGTGCCCTGTGTGCTTTCTGCTCCTGTTCCCCCGGGAGGCATCACTACAGACACATCCTCACTTCCTACCAAGTGGTTCGGTTAACTCTCTCCGAAGTTCAGGGACTCCTCATGTGCCAAGAGCTTTAGGCTAAGAGGCTGCCTTTGGAGCCCCAGCCTCCAGCTGTCCTGATAAGTAAGCTCCGAACTGTCTCTCCGCCCTGTTAGTTCCAGTTTTGTGCCCTCCTCCCTCCCCGAACTTCCCTCCTTGCTGGTGTCAAAACTAGCTATTTACAGGCCGTTAGCAAAGAGTGGATGATCAGGTTCTTTCCAGACCCCATGAATAACGCATGCTGCCAGCCAGGGGGTTCGCCCCCCACCATAGGGCTCTTCAGAGCCAGAATGGCACCGAGGGGCCTGCTGCTCACTGTCAAGATCGGAACAATTTGAAGAAACAATTTCACTTCAGTTTGTGCATGAAAAAAGTTATCCTTAGCGAACCCTATTTTCTGAGCAAAAGCTAAGGCTAGGAAGCCTGCCCAGGTCTGTTCTTTCACATATTTTATTTTTATTTTTACCTCCCCTCCTCTCATCCCCTCCCCGCTCCTCTGTAGTAACATAGCACCAGGTACTTTAACCCGGAAGCTGTACCCCTTGGTTTTCCTATTCAACCCATGCCTAGAGGAACGAATGCATGCCATTATCCTACCACATCTTCTCCCGTTTCCTTTAGAAAAGAAGGCTTAACATTTTATTCCATAGGTCCCAGACGTGGCTTTCTACCGGACATTCTCTCTAAATGCATGCGTTTTCTTAGGGACCTGTTTGGTCAGATCTAGCAGCCTGTTAGGGGCCAGAGGGGGACCATTGGCCGAGTGTGGAAAAAGTTGAAACGCACGGTCCTAATCCAACATTAGTCACCAGCAAAGTCCAGTTTGGAGACCCGCGTTGTACAGACCATTTAGACTCCCCTGTCGCCCACTCTGCGAAGCCTCCACCCTGTGATTCATCCGGTAGAAATGTCAATAGCTGACGTGCCAATCATATTTAATTCTTCCCAGTTTTAGAATAGTGTTAGAGTTATAGAAAATGTGCCGGGAGGGGACAGTTTCCACACAGCTTGTGCACAGCTTTCCCTATTATTAACATCTTACATTAAACTTAGTGTGATAGGCACTGGCTGGGGTGGCTCAGTGGTTGAGCAGCGACCTATGAACCAGGAGGTCATGATTCGATTCCCAGTCAGGACACATGCCTGGGTTGCAGGCTTGATCCCCAGTGGGGGGCGTGCAGAAGGCAGCCGATCAATGATTCTCTTTCCCCATTGATGTATCTCTCTCTCTCTCTCTCTCTCTCTCTCTCTCTCTCTCTCTCTCTCTCTCTCCTTCTCCCTTCTTCTCTGAAATGAATAAAAAATATATTTTAAAAAAAACTAGTGTGATACTTTTGACACAATACATGAACTAATGTTGATATATGTTCATTAGTTGAAGTCCATACTTAACTCAGATTTTCTCCGTTTTTACTTAGTGTCCCTTTCTGGTCTAAAATCTCATCTATAATAATAAAAGTGAAATATGCAAATAGACCGAATGGCTGAATAGCGCAACGACCGTCCAGACGAAGCAGGGGTTGTGGGGATTGTGAGGGCCGAGGCAGCTGGGGTTGCGAGGAATTGCTTGCACGAATTCCTTGCACCGGGCCTCTAGTGTAGGATATAAGGGACCGGATGGTCTCTGAGCATCCTCCCCCTTTACAATTCTATGATGTTGGATATGGGCTCATTTTCTGCAACCCTGTTGAGTTTTCCAACGGGAAGGGTTTATGACTAAGACTGCAGTGTGATGGTTGGGCTTCCCAGTCCGAGAAGGGACTTTCTCTCTTGGTTTGGGTGGGGTGAGGGACTTGGAATTTCCTTGGAGCCAGAAGATGTTTTCTTGTGAGGCTTAGGCTGCCAGATGGTATGTCCAGCCCACCGGGCAGGAGAAAATAGGGTTGATGATCATTTGTTGGTCGGAATAACTTCCCACAAGAGATGGAGGAGAAGCGAAAGGCAGAGGGAATGACTAAGCCTTGCCTCGCCCTAGTAGACAAGCTGGTGAAATTTAGAAATATATGCGTGTCTTTACGCACCCAGGCTCTCTACCTGAACTAACAGCTATTCATGAAAGTTTCCATATTAAACCTTCAGTTCCAGTAAAGTTCACAGCAGCTTCTAAAATGGCACTTGGAGGTGACAACATAACATTCCTTTGGGTCTGAGGCATCGAGGCCTGGAGTGCGAGGGCTGAGAAGGGCTTCAGAGAGGACGGGACACACAACTGTGCCGCTGCCATGTGCCCAGCGCTGAGACTATGTTACTGATGCCAGCTGGGCGCTTAATATGTGTTAGTTCTAATCTTCCTAAGAATCCTGCGGAACAGGAGGTGGTTTACAGGAAAGGAACTGAGGCTCAGAGCAGCGTATATAGCTTACCCAGGTTCACTCACGCCTAAGGTGCTGGTTTTTTTAGAAATATATCTATAATTATAAAAGGGTAATATGCTAATTAGATTGGACGTTCTTCCAGACATCATTCTGGATGAAGCCAGGGCTGGAGGAAAGCCAACCTGGATCCTGGGTACCAGAGGGAAGCCAGTGCTGGCAGCCGGGGGAAGGAAGGCCTATTCTTGCACAAATTTCATACATCAGGCCTCTAGTGTGTGTGTGTGTGTGTGTGTGTGTGTGTGTGTGTGTGTGTGTGTATATATATATATATATATATATATATATATATATATATATATATATGATTTTAGAGAGGAAGGGAGAGGGAAAGAGAGAGAAACATCAATGATGAGAGAGAATCATTGATTGACTGCTTCCTGCATGCTCACTTACTGGGGATCGAACCCGAAACCTGGACTTGTGCCCTGGCTGGAAAATGAACCATGACCTTCTGGTTCATAGGTCGACGCTCAACCACTGAGCCACGCCGGCCGGGCTGGTTTGAGTTTTTAACCCCAGTGTGCGTGACTCCCCCTCCAGTGTCATTGCCAACCAGAAAACCCTTCCTTGACGCTCCAGAGAATGTAAATGAGTCCCCTTTCTATAATTGCTTTATTGTGTGAATCACGTGGGACTTTATTTCTGTGTTCACAACCTCCCCTCACAAGCCTGTGAAAGGCTGGAGAACAGGGACAGTGTTTAATTGGCCTCTGAGTCCTCAGTACCTGGCAAACGGTAGATGCTCAGAAAATACTCATCCAGCCCAAGTCACGCAGTTAATTAGCCCCCGAGCCCAAACTCTATCCAACCCTCATGCCTCCTGGTCCAGAATATTTCACCACCACATTATTACTTTTAGATTTTTAATCACATCTAGTTTCCAGGTTATTCTCCCCTTGAAACCTACTTTCCTCATCCCAACCCCTGACATTATTTCTTTGAGAAGAGGGAAACTTTTTATCACAAAAAGTTTGCATTTATTGAAGACTCACTGTGTGCCCCTTGCAGACTCACTATGTGTAAAGCACTTGTGTATTTTCTCTCATTTATTTCTGACAACTGTATGAAGTGAATGCTGTTAGGAACCTCATTTTATCAGTGAGGAAGCTGAGAAATAGAGATTGTAACTAGATCAAGTTCCTAGAGCTGGGAAGAAAGTCCATGAAGAATCATTGATTGGCTGCCCCCTACTGGGGATGGAGCCCACAACACGGGCATGTGCCCTGACCAGGAATCAAACCGTGACCTTCTGGTTCATAGGTCCTATAGCTTGAGACAGGCATGGATGGAGCTCTCTTTTGGAATAGAAAGTCTCCGCACTGAAAATCTAAGGTTTTATCTCTAGTTTGTGAGACACCAGATAGGATTATTTCTAGTGAAATAGCCATGGTGTCTTGATCCTTAAGAAACCATCTTCCAAGGGCAATGTAACCCTTGGAATTCAAAGTCACCCCCTTGTTCGAATCCTTGTTAACTTTTACCTGGAGCTTTTGAAACAGATCACCCAGCACTTCCCAGGTTGAATCTCTGCGTACTCTGCTTTCTCGCAAGGTCGCGTGAAGGATAAGATTCAGAACCTTCCAGGGAGATGATGCTCAAACTGAAAAAGCATTGATAAAGGCTCAGCTGCATTACGCTGAGACTGGGGTGTTATCAGGTGATCGGAGCGGCAAGCCTCCCCACGTTCTGAGGCTTATATCCCTTGATGTGCCCTTTTACTTCCCGGAGATTCTGAACCCTTCCGGGAGATTAAAATGTAATGATACAATGAATTGAAACCAAAAAGCATCAAAAATCATACTTTGAAGCATTTGAGGACATATGTAACATTATGCATAAACACAGGAGGGGATTTGAATTCAGCAAATAGCTCCAGATGCATACATATATTTATAGCATATAAACTTTAAATATATGTGTGTGTGTGTGTATATATCTATCTATATCTATATCTATCTATATCTATATCTATCTATCTATCTATCTATCTATCTATCTATATATATATATATATATATATTTGTTGTTGTTATTGTTGACTTCAAAGAGGAAGGGAGAGGGAAAGAGAGATAGAAACATCAATGATGACAGAGAATCATTGATAGGCTGCCTCCTTTTCGCCCTCTATTGGGGATCGAGCCCACAACCTGGGTGTGTGCTTTGACCAGGAATTGAACCATGACCTCCTGGTTCATAGGTCGATGCTGAACCACTGAGCCTCGCTGGTTGGGCATATAGAGTATAAACTTTTAAATCAGAGGATTGGAGGCAGCATCTCCAGACTACCATTGGTGGGAACACAGGCTAGCGATAAGGGGGTGACCAAGACAGAGGAGGGGGTAGGCCGGACAGCATGTATAGCAACCCCAGTGAGTGTAGGATTATCATAAACGGTTAAAGTCAGGGCTGAAAGGCACAATTCTGTCACTGGGGACCTTCAGTAGCTCATTCATTGTACAAATGCTGAGCATCATTCCTACCCCTGGGGTACACTCACCAAGGAAACAGGCAAAACCCCACCAGCTCCAAACTGATGTCCAAACGAACAAATAAGCATCCTGGCCATAATAAGAACAAGATAAAGGAATTCCTTGTGAAAGGGACCCCTTGCCCATTTTTAGTTTCTCTCAAAAGACAGAACCTGAGACTCGTTTTCAGGTATAAAGGCGAAATCTCTGTTTTGATGATTTAATAAGCCATTTGCTAATAGATAACCATTTACACTGCCGATATTGTCAGAGGCAATTATGAGTGGACCTCGGCAATCGTGATTCTCATATAGATGTAACTCCGTTATGCTCAACTCACAGAATTTCAAGCCGATATTCTGTTGTGCCATCTACTTGGAAAAATGTTACCTTACAGTCTGATTGTTGAGAAAGATTTCTGAGGGCTGGTGACAGGGGAGATGGGGAAAAGTTTTATAACTTTGACATTCCTGGGCTGTAGTACTTGAAGGAAGGTGAGCATTTCCGAGCGTTTCACACTGGGTGGGGTGTTACTTCTAACGTGTCCATTCAATGTTGTTCGACCACCCTGAGGCCGCCAGGCTGAGAGCATACCAGCCAGGAGTGAAGACACTCTCAGCCCGGCCAGTGTGGCTCAATGGTTGAGCATCAACCTGTGAACCAGGAGGTCACGGTTCGATTCCTGGTCAGGGCACATACCCGGTTGCAGGCTCGATCCCCAGTAGGAGTTGTGCAGGAGCCAGCCAGCCATGATTCTCTCTCATCATTGATGTTTCTCTCTCTTCCTCTCTGACATCAATAACAATATATTTTTAAAAAAGACAACACTCTCCTTTGTAACCACTGGGAACTGGTATTGATTGAATAGAGTGTTTGGGAGAGAGAACAGCGCGGATGACACACTGGTGTGTCAGGCCTGATTTACTTGAGAAGCGAGGAAAAGGCTGACCTGGGAGAGTGGGGACCCTCGGGACTGGATACATGTGTGTCAGATAAACTGGGAGCCGTGCTGTGCGCCGGGGAGTCGGCACATCTGGTGATGGGAACATCACATGGTGAATGAGCCAGCTGTGCAGAGGAGGCAGCGAGTAACAGCGCTTGTTTATGAGTGCTGCCTGCTAGCTCAGCTCCTGGCAGCACTGGGATGACCTCTTCCCCCAGAGTCAGCCTTATTGTCCTCTTCCTTGTTCTGGCAACGACTGAGATTGAGGTGCTTAGTTCTGAGACTAAAAGGCCGTCAGCAGCAACAGTCCGTGAGATTCCTCTTTCAGAAGGTGCTGTTATAGAAAACGCGTGGCCGCGGAGTTCACACACAGCCTCCTCTCAGGTTTCCTCTGTGGAGGAGAAACACTTAAACCAGGACCAGGGAGACAAATGAGTCCGGACTTGAGTCCATTTGACTTGGATTCAGCATATTGTAGTTTTATTTCTCCAACATAAAATCATTGTGTGTAACATCACTTTGATAAATGTGTGTTTGCTTTTTTAAAAATATTTTTATTGACTTCAGAGAGGAAGGGAGAGGGAGAGGGAGAGAGAAACACCAATGAGGAGAGAGAATCATTGATCGGCTGCCTCCTGCACGCCCCACACTGGGGATCAAGCTCAAAATTTGTGCATGCACCCTGGCCGGGAATGGAGCTATGACCTCCTGGTTCATAGGTTGATGCTCAACCACTGAGCCACACCAGCTGGACTTGCTTTTTAAAACCATGTCTGGAGCACCATCTGGGAAAACAAACCACCAGCAGCTGTCTGGGGACCTTTTGTCCAGAGGAAGTAAATTTCAATAATCCTGAGAGGCGCTGGTGCAGGGAGAGAGCCAGGGGTCTGTAGTTGACCATAGCTCTGTTTGAGCTCTGATCAGCCACCTTTTGGCTCTGGCCAGTATAGCAATGGCAGGTTGTTACATTATCAGAATAACACATTTTCCTGTATTGTAGATTTCAAAGACATTATCACATGGCAATGAGGCTGGACTCTCCATAGCTATCCTAGAAAAGGACCCTGCTGGCCCACTCTGACTCCCCAAAGCTTTAACCCCATTTCTACACAATAAGTCCTCTCTGATGATGAAAATTGCAAACCTGTATACAATGTCTTAATCTTTGGTCTGATCCCCGTTTCTTTACTATTGTTATATTTGTCATACCACCGTGATGTGGCCAAAGGAAATCTTGTTTTAAGAGGGTAAATAAAAAATAATTGAGCCTGGCCGGTGTGGCTCAGTGGTTGAGCATCAACCTATGAACCAGGAAGTCATGGTTTGATTCCTGGTCAGGGCACATGCCCGGGTTGCAGGCTCCATCCCCAGTGCGGGGCGGGGCGGGGGGGGGAGGGTGCAGTAAGTAGCCAATCAGTGACTGTCTCTCATCACTGATGTTTCTATCCCTCACTCCCTTTCCCTTCCTCTCTGAAATCAATACAAATATATTTAAAAATAACTGATCTAATGAGAAAAATGGGATGTATTTAGATTAGTGTGGAATTTTTCAGACATGTTGTAAAATGTTGTATTAAGTAACATCCCAGAAGAGTTTTCTCTAATCTAAGTAGAGAAAATTCCCTTATGACGAAGGGACTCTGCATGTATACACCCCCTGCCTCAGCTTCAGCAATCTTTGATTTTCCACTTACATGTCATATAAGTATAGATGGCACTTACTAATATAATGTTCTGTGCAGTAGGGAGTTACATTTAATAAATTTCCCCTCACATTTGTTATTTTGTTACCATGGTAAAACAATTTCTTGAGATTAAGTATCCTAAAACATTTGAGGCTGTGTTGCAGCTGAGCAATTGAGAAAGACAGATGCGATGAAACTAAGAAAGGCGGGAAATAAACACAGGTGTGCACCCATTGAGCAAACACCAGTTTCTTCAATCAAAAAAGGGACTCAATGCAAAGCTTTTATATATTTTTTTTTCCAAAAAAATGTTTAATAGATTTTTTATTGATTTCAGAGTGGAAGGGAGAGGGAGAGAGAGATAGAAACATCAATGATGAGAGAGAATCATGGATCGGCTACCTCCTGCACTCCCTACACTGGAGATCGAGTCTGCAACCCAGGCATATGCCCTGGCCTGGAATCAAACCATGACCTCCTGATTCATAGGTCAATGCTCAACCACTGAGCCATGCTGGCCTAGCCAAAGATTTTATTTTTTTATTAGCAGTCTCTCTTATTTCTTCAATCTATTTCCACCAAACTGGGACTCACTAATAATTCCTTCCTGATATGACAGCCATAACCAGACAACAGTTCAGTGATTGATTGTGCTCTAAGCTGTATGAGACACCAGTAGGCAGGCCATAGTTCTTCCTTATTCATTGGCGTAAATTATTAAAGTATTTACAGACTAAAGTAACCAGTTCCTTTGGCATTACATGAATCCCATTTAATTCATTGCTACAAGAGAAAGAACAAAATCGTACCATTTATTTAATAGCTGCTATGTGATAGGCATGGTACAGAGCACCTTGAAACCATTGTCTCCCTTAATCTTCACCACAGTCCTGGGAACCAGGTATTGTCTCCCCTCTTTATAGAGGAAGAAACAGACATCAAGGGACTTCCCCAAAGTCTCATGTGTAGGATTCAAACTCCTGTTCATCTGATCCCACATGCCATGACCTTTGCCCCTGCTAACTTTGAGCCATCAGTAAAAGTATGCCTGACCGGTGTGCTCAGTGGTTGAGCATCAATCTATGAACAAGGCAGTCATGGTTTGATTCCAATCAGGGCACATGCCTGATTATGGGCTCGATCCCCACTGTGGGGTGTGTAGGAGCAGCCGGTCAAGGATTCTCTCTCATCTCTCTCTCTCTCCCTTCCTCTCTGAAACCAATAAAAATATATTTTAAGAAAGGCGGATATGAGATACGGATTTGCGCATCACAGGCTTGCCCATCAGGCAAGATGCAGAGCCACTTGAAATGTGAATGAAAGTACTTCTCATTTAGAAACAGCACCACAATTACACAGCGCCTTCCAGTTATGAATATAGACCTTAATATTCACTTGAATTGCTCCACCTTCAGGTAGCAAGTTCTGTGTGTCACCCTGGGAATGACGTGATGACCAGGGTGCTGTCAGCGGCCACTTGGAGCGGAAAGTGAATTGACACGGAAGACTAGATACTGGCCCTTCAACTGGCAAACTGCACATGCACCTGAAAATACTTGATAGAAGAGCAAACTGGTACATAGATGAGGCTCTGAAGTACAAGGTCATTGTCTGGGGGAAACTCTGCCAGGTTCCGAAGCGTTAAAAGTGGCTCCAATAGAAATCCCACCCTCTTGCCAAAACCGGTTTTGCTCAGTGGATAGAGCGTCGGCCTGCGGACTGAAGGGTCCCAGGTTCGATTCTGGTCAAGGGCATGTACCTGGGTTGCGGGCACATCCCCAGTGGGAGGTGTGCAGGAGGCAGCTGATCGATGTTTCTCTCTCATCGATGTTTCTAGCTCTCTATCTCTCTCCCTTCCTCTCTGTAAAAAATCAATAAAATATATTTAAAAAAAAAAAAACCAGAAAGAAATCCCACCCTCTCCCCTAATCCTGAGTTCCTCTCTCATTCCCTTCAGAGGGGACTCGGCTCCCTGTCAGTGTTCAGGGCAGATACTGCTTTGCAAAGTCATTGCGACTTCCCGCTCACCTTTGTGAGGCTTCCAGAACCTCGCTCAGCTGGAGATTTCCACCAAGAGGACCCCCCACCTCCACTTCCACCCCCACCCCCACTGGATGGGCAGGTAATGCAGCCTCATTTCACAACAACAGCCTCTTTCTCTGGGCGTTTCGGCAGGCCATTCAGGTGCACGGAGCAGGCAAAAGCAAGGGGGTAGGATTTCAGGCCTCAGCCCCTGCTTGGCGGTCATCCCTCCAGGCAGATATTTAATTCAGCTCAGAAAGGCGGTGTACCAGCTCCCAGCAGCATGTTCTAGCATCAGCCATTTGCTCTCTGGGCCAGAATGTCTCACCGGCAGAGAATGAATTTCCTCATGAAGCAGAAGGACAGACGCAAAGGGGCCCAAGGACTGACTCAGCGGGAACGTCTGATTGTAAGAAGGCTGCTTTTTGTTTCCCAGAATTCACTTCACAAGAGCAAGTGGCTCCCATTACCGGTGTCCAGCGCTGTAACTGAATCGCCGGCCCCTGCATCGCTAAACCTGCCCCTGACATGCACACGCCCAGCCCATGTCTCCCCAGGCAGGTATGTGCCCGCAGACAGGGCACCTCGGGGAAGCCTGGCCAAGGCTTGGCTCGCAGGATCCGAGCTGACTTGCGTTGCGTGTGCGTGTGGAATGATGACTGGAACCTGACTCAGGCGAGGAGGAAAGGGTGCATTTGAAGAGTTATCTGTAGTAAGTTCCGGGATTGTGAGAGCCTCACTCAGCATTGCACTGGTGCAGGGCACGTCGGGGACACAGATACGCTGTGGGTGCTGGCCCTCATGGTGTTTACCGTGGAGAAAAGGAGCGCCTCCCGGGAAGTATGCAGGGAAATACTGACATTTTCTGTGCGCACCCACCTGCCACCCCCACCCACTCCATCCTTCTCTCTCAGTGGCGGGCAGATCATCCGGGTTTGGATTCTGATACGACCTGTGATTGCCAAGATCTCTTTGTGTCTCAGTTCCTTTGTACCCAAGAAGATGGAGATAATATTTACAAGGATGAAATGAGGAAACTCTTGTACAAATGTCTCACATATTGTCTAGACCAGTGATGGCGAACCTTTTGATCTCGGCGTGTCAGCATTTTGAAATACCCTAACTTAACCCTGGTGCTGTGTCACAAATAGAAATTCTTTGATATTGGCAACCATAGTAAAACAAAGGCTTATATTTTTGATATTGATTTTATATATTTAAATGCCATTTAACAAAGAAAAATCAACCAAAAAATGAGTTCGCGTGTCACCTCTGACACACATGACAAACATGGACCATTGGACCATCTGGTCAGATGGTACTTTAAATGTGGTTGGGCTCCATCTGGGCATGAGGCTTAATAACCTAACCTGGATGGGTCACATCCTGACCTGGCAACCTCACCTAAACCGGGGCTGTTCGGTGAACTGGTAAAAACCTTACTTGGTTCATCTTGTCGAATGTGTAAGAGTGAACATGTCTAATGCTTTCCAGCTCAATGTCATGTAAAGATAAAGGACTGTGTGAGCATGTGTGAGCCTCTGTGTGTGCGTGAGCATGTGTGTGTGTGTGTGTGAGTGTGTGTGTGTGTGTGTGTGTGTGTGTGTGAGCTGTTTCAGAGGCTCCCTGTCTCTGCCCATAGGAAGCATGATGGACACTGTCTTCAAAAGCAAGAAACAGCACTTACTGATCCCTGTAGAGCGGAAGGAGGCGCTCAGCCAAACCTGGAAGGAAAGAATGTATTCCTTACCCAGAAGGTGCCATGCAGTAAAAATAAAAGGGAGACAAAATAAAAGGAGTGGCTCAGTGGTTGAGCCATCACTGGTCTAAACCAGCGGTCGCCATCCAGTAGTCCATGGACCCCTGGTGGTCCATGAGGTCCAAAACAGCCGTGGGCAAACTACGGCCCGCGGGCCGGATCCGGCCTGTTTGAAATGAATAAAACAAACAAACAAAAAAAGACCATACCCTTTTATGTAATGATGTTTACTTTGAATTTATATTAGTTCACACAAACAGTCCATCCATGCTTTTGTTCCGGCCCTCCGGTCCAGTTTAAGAACCCATTGTGGCCCTCGAGTCAAAAAGTTTGACCACCCCTGGGTCCGAAAGGTTGGCGACTGCTGGTCTAGATGGTTCCAGGTGCTCACTGAATATCAGTGACCTTTCTTTTCCTTTTATATTTCCAGTAGCTGGTGTGTTCACTTACAAGACACTCAGAGCTCATTGAATTCTCCTCTCTCTCTCTCTCTCTCTCTCTCTCTCTCTCTCAGGAATTAAACATTTAAAAAAAATTTTTTTTATTGATTTCAGAGAGGAAGGGAGAAGGAGAGAGAAACATCAATGATGAGAATCATTGATCGGCTGCCTCCTGCACGCCCCCTACTGGGGATTGAGCCACAACCCGGGTATGTGCCCTGACCTGGAATTGAACCGTGACCGCCTGGTTCATAGGTCAGCGCTCAGCCACTGAGCCATGCAGGCTGGGCAGAAATGAAACATTTTAACGGCAGGGTCCTCTCTGGGTCTGGCATGTAGAGCCCTGTGCGCAGTATCTAATAATTAAAAATTTGTTGAAAAAATGGGAAATATGGTTAGGAAAGCGAGGTCACTCCCAAGTAAGAGCTGATTCTGATTGCATTTGTGTCTGGAGAGGAATTGAGTCGGAAACTCCCAGTTTCTCCCAGAACGGGCTCTGGACCCAAATTCTCTCCACTATCTCCAAACAGGTCCCCATTTGTATATTTTAATGAAATGTCTCAATGCCTCGGCAACTCGGGAGGAAGCCATTCATCAGACACACATATGCCAGTCCTTTGAAACCTGTCACACACATGCCTGAAAAATTATCTGTGTACTTTGCGCAGTGACAAAAGCAACACATTCGCTTCCCCTACAGAATATTAAATCCCGCCAGCAAAACAAATGCCTGGTGAGTAGAGATTGATAGGCATCTCCCCTGACAGCCCCTGGCACAGAAATCTCCCCTCAAACCAGCCTCTGCAGGGGACTCGAATCACTTGAATCTGCCCACTAGCTCCCTCCCCATGCCTCGTGGCACAGCGTCTAACGGAGCCTCACGTAAAAGACATAACATTCAGCTGACCTTTCGCTTATCATAAATGCAGAATGAGCCTCGGGGATCCTGATCCACCAAGGCGCCATTGCAGGAAAATGTATTTCCTCTTCTTTCCATAAAAATAAATCGCCCCTCACAAAGGAGAGACAAAAACACCCACTCTCCTCCCCTAATAAGATTATTATGAAAGGGGTGATTTCTCCAAGCAATCATAGCTGGGGGCGTGCTATCAATTTTTATCATGTTTTCTTACCACACTCAGATCGTCTGGGGCTCCGGAGAGAGGGCATGCAGTGGGCTGGCCTTGAGCGTGTGTGGTTTTTCTTTTAATTTTGCTGATGGAATGATGGGGTCAGATGTTTCTAATGTGGGTGAACTTTTTCTTAGTATTGGCCCCGATTTCTCGCCATGTTCAGGTTAAAAGCTGAGGGGAGTGTGGAAGCAGCTTCGGAAGAGGGAGAGGATGATGCCTGGGTATTAATGTACATGCACACACACACATATGCACATGCATGCGCACACACACACATGCATGTGTTCGCCTAAAACACTCACATCGGGTGCTACTCCACACACTGCAGGTCTGCAAAAGTAGGACAAATCCTGCCATTGTCATAGGGAAAATATATGTCCTCTAGCATTGGTTTTTCTCAACAGCCCTTACGTGAGTCCCCAGGACACTTTGCTCAGTTGGGGATCAGCCAGAGTGGCTGCACTAAATGCTCTACGGTGGCCCTTTGAAGTCAAGAGTGAAACTCACTGTGGTGTGGTCACTGTCTGCCTTGTGCCGGGAAAGACGCAAGTGCTTTATAGAAACCCCATCTTCGCGAGAGGTTGCTGTCTCTCATTGAAGATGAAGAAACTGAGGTTTGGACAAGTGGGGACCTGGGCTGGGTCCCACAGCGAAGGAGAAACAGGTGGGAGGGTTGCCTCCTCCAGGCTTAGCGGGGACAACAGTCCCTGAGGAGGGGTGATGGGAGGGGAGACCAGCAGGGTGGTGTGCAGGTACCTGAGACCATTGGACCATCTGGTCAGATGGTACTTTAAATGTGGTTGGGCTTCATCTGGGCATGAGGGTTAATAACCTAACCTGGATGGGTCACATCCTGACCTGGCAACCTCACCTAAACCGGGGCTGTTCGGTGAACTGGTAAAAACCTTACTTGGTTCATCTTGTCGAATGTGTAAGAGTGAGCATGTCTAATGCTTTCCAGCTCAATGTCATGTAAAGATAAAGGACTGTGTGAGCGTGTGTGAGCCTCTGTGTGTGCGCGTGAACATGTGTGTGTGAGTGTGTGTGTGTGTGTGTGAGCTGTTTCAGAGGCTCCCTGTCTCTGCCCATAGGAAGCATGATGGACACTGTCTTCAAAAGCAAGAAACAGCACTTACTGATCCTTGTAGAATGGAAGGAGCTCAGCCAAACCTAGAAGGAAAGAATGTATTCCTTACCCAGAACGTGCCATGCAGTAAAAATAAAAGGGAGGCAAAATAAAAGGAGTGGCTCAGTGGTTGAGCATCGACCTATGAACCAGGAGGTCACGGTTTAATTCCTGGCCAGGGCACATGCCTGGGTTGTGGGTTCCATCCCCAGTAGGGGGCGTGCAGGAGGCGGCCAATCCATGATTCTCTCTCATCATTGATGTTTCTATCTCTCTGTCCCTCTCCCTTCCTCTCTGAAATCAATAAAAATATATTTAAAAAATAAAAGGAAAATAATTTTTTAAAAAAGGAATACAAATAACAATTTTTTAAAAAGCCTATCCATTAGGAGCATAGAATCCTGTTTTTTAAGAAATGCCCTTTGTGTATTAAAGTGGCAGCATATTTGTGCCTGTTACCAGGTTTTCTTTCTCTGCTTTTAACGAATCAGTGTGAGGCATCTATAAGCCACATGCGGTACTTTAATCTGGCTTCTCAGTGTGTCTCTGGGGTTCTCACATTTCATTTGGAGACTTAATTTGCATTTTTAAGAAACCACTTAGGGGAGTTTGAGAAAAAATCCAAGCGGCGGTGGTAAATGAGGACACCACACGCTGGCTCCCCCCCCCCCGCCCCCCCCCCCCGCTTCTCGGCGAGCTGGCTAACGCATACCAGGCCACGGCCTGGGCCACATGCATTCGCAGCGTGGAATCGGAGTGACCCGCGTACCACGTGGGTGACTTCCTGACCGTTGCTGTCACGCTGTCCTGCTTTATATTAAAGTCGTATTTTACAACACGTGTGAATGCAGTATTACAGCAGGAAAACCAGCCAGGTCCCTGGCATTCCGTGGTGTTTGGCCTCGTGCTGGGAGGAAATTAATTGCCCCTTCGAAAGCCGTGAGGCACCCCATGAAGCACCCCGCATCTGGTTCCTCTTAAAGTGGTTTGTGCGTATTGGTGTGGATGAGTGAACGGCGACCAGGCCTCACTGAAATATTAGAAGCTCAAGGTGCCTTTGTGTGGACCAGTTATCAACAGGTCTTTAGTACAAGAGGGGTGACCAGGAAATTGAGTTAATATTTATTACTCAATCCCATAACTCGTCTGACCTTTAACACAATACGGACTCCAACTACAAAGCCGACTCCCCCGAGAATCAGAATTGAGGGTTGAATTGGTATTACCGTGACTATGATTTGTGTGTTTATACGTGGGCTGTATACATGGCTTCATATGTGTCAGGGATAAACCTCCCGTGGCAATTGCTCTACACAGTAGGAAAGAATAACTTGCAAATTCACACATGTGGTTTTGATTAAAACTAATATTTCAAAAGATAATTGTTTCTTAAATAACAGTCACCACAACTTAATATGCATACTAGGAGCTATAGCTTTTTTGACAAATATATTGAAATTTCTGTGGGTACACATGAAAATACAAAATCTTGAACATTTATTAAACAGTCAAGATATTTAAGTGCTAACACTGACAATCACTGCATGATAATGTATTTGTAATAAATTTTTATAATAGATGTGTAAGTAAAACCAAATATAAATATGCTTTTTATTTTATTACAATATTGCCAAATACTAGCATTAACAAGTTAATGCTATAATTATTTTAAACAGATTCCATTACTGGAAAAAATAAATTGCATTTCTAATACTTATGAGATAGATAGGAGAAACAGTATTTCCTAACTTGTGTAAATTGGCACAACCTTTATTTTTATGCAGGACAAATTAGCAATATGTTTCAAATGCTTAGTTCTGTGATCCTATCTGTATCAGTGATCCTATTTCTAGAAAGTTAACATAAGAAAATAATAAAGAGTTGGAGGAAAGTTTCAGATACATGAGAATTAATAACAGCCTAATCTATTACACTGAATTGTGAACACAACATAAATGTCCCCCAATATGAATTTGCTGAAGAGAATATATATTACATATAAAGTTTCTCTCTCTCTCTCTCTCTCTCTCTCTCTCTCTCTCTCTATATATATATATATATATATATATATATATATATATATATATATATATATAGTGTATAGTGTATATCCTATATACCAGTGGTTTTTTTCTGGTTTTGGTTTATAATTTTTTGAAAAAAATGATTTTGTATTCTCTAATTGAAAATGTACATGCAATTCACTTTATTTATTTATTTTTTATTTTTTAATTCTCACCCGAGGATATTTTCTCCATCGATGTCTAGAGAAAGTGGGAGTGCAAAGGGAGGCTGCATGCAATCCACTTTAAATTAGAAAAATAAAGGTTTTCCCATTATAAAAATATAGTCTAATCTAAAACCATTTTAGGTAACTATTACAGATAGCGGATAACTGGTGGCATCCCATTTAAAACATCATTTAAGGAATACTTGCCCTGGCCAGCGTGACTGAGGGCTTAGAGCATTGACCTGTAGACTGAGGGTCTTGGTTCAATTCCTGGTCAAGGGCATGTACCTGGGGTTGCATGTACCCCAGCCCTGGTCAAGGTGTGTGTGGGAGGCAACCAATCGATGTGTCTCTCTCACATCGATGTCTTTCTCTCTCTCACTCACTCATTCACTCCCCTTCCCTCTCACTCTCTCTAAAATCAATGGAAAAAAATACCCTCTGGTGAGGATTAACAGCAACAAAAAAGGAAAGAACTTATACTGTGTATTGTCAAAGGGAGACGCAGAGACAGAAACATTGATGAAGGAAAGGAGTGTAAAGGAGTCAGAATTCAGAAGGAACAGCTCAGCAAAAAGAAATGCAATCAGAAATGAAAAGAAAAAAACAAACATGGTTTCCAAGTTATATTCATTTGTCCAAGGCAAAAGAAAACCAAACAAAACAAGTTTTCTCACGTGATTATCATATTTGAAAGTGTCAAGATGTCTCTTTAGACATTAGCACAGCAAACATCAGGAGTAAAAATGCTTTTGCAAAGTTCAGATTTACAGGAAACAGTGGAGATTTTGTTATTTGGAATCCAGACCAAGTCAGGGTGACTCCGCTGTGTTTGGTTTCTGTCAAGTACAAGATGTTTTATTTTATGTCTACCTGTGGTTTATGGAGTTCTTAGTCATATTGGACGTGGTACAAGTATCACTTTTTTCTTTCCATAATCCCTTTTCATAGTTAATTTCCTGTTATCAAGATGTTGATTTGACTGCAAAAGTTGCTTAGAAATTTTCTCATTTTGTATCATTCATTTGATACTGTGGTTTTCGAATAGTTTGTTAATATAGGAATAACAAAGTAGGATTAATACCTACATACTTTTCTTTTGTATCATTCACGAAACTAGAGACATGTGATATTAAACTTAAAAGTTAATTTTTGTCTGAAAGTTGAAAAAGACCTGGATTTGTAATTTAATTTTTTTCTATTTTTACTGATTTTTAGAGAGAGGGGAAGGGAGAGGAATGGAGGGATAGAAACATTGAAGAGAGAGGAATATCATCGATCGGTTGCCTCCTGCAGGCTCCTCACTGGAGACTGAGCCAGCAACCTGGGCATGTGCCCTGACAGGGAATCAAACCAGTGACCTCTTGATTCCTGGGTTGACACTCAACCACTGAGCCACACCGGCTGGGCTGTAATTTACTTTGATGTCAGAAGTCTTTTGCCGTACACGTCAGCTTTATTGAGATTGGGACCCAAGAACCTGTTCATGGACCTCTGTAGATTGCACCTGTGTACCTCTAAGCAAGGGGTGTCATTGTTCTCTGTGACCTCCACGCCTGTGTTAATTGCCCTGGCCAGCCAGGAGGTGACATTCTTTGCCTGTGGTGAGGACATTTCATAATCAGTCCATTTTTCCTGTGAGTACTTGGTAGACATAATTTCTATACATGAAACCGACTTTCCACTCCTTAATAGTGAGCGTGCCTGACTTACTGAAATAATGTTTGTGCTTGCTTATATGTGTAAATCACACTTATCCCGTTATATTCTGATGGGGAAGAGGATAAATTATTTACCCTTTGGGCTCATGTAGACTTCATCTCACTGGAACTTCCAGGAATTACTGTACAAGGAAGACTCCCAGTTAGAAATATTAAGAAAGTCCATTTCCAGTGTGTGTCCATGAGTAGAATGTTGGAAAGACTGAAATCTTCCGTCATCAAATAAAAACCACAAGTATTTAATGAAAAAAACTTAAATTCCCAAGGTTATTACATTGATATGAGTCTGTTCATAGTTAGAAAAGAGCAATTGATTTGCATGATGACTGAGTGTGGGTTCATGGGAAATAGTCCAGGCTTTATTTGGGGGAGCAGAAACAGGGTGACTCTCTTATTTTTGCTTTAAATCCTAGAGTTCTCAGAGGGCAAAGTATTTTTTGTTAGTTTTCTTGATCATGGCATACGAAGGATTTAGTGATACTAGAAAAAAAGGCAGAGTATCATTTTTTTCCTACTGTATGAAATGATTGCCCCGCGTCCCTTCCAGCAAAAATACAATGCATATCTCAGAGATATGGCATACAACTTTTAGCACACAATCACACGCTCTTCTTCATTTGTGCTGCCGGGGACATTTTTCTGTCTCAGTCCAGCGTGCTGACTGTAATGCCCCGAAATGCATAGTATGGAAAAGCCAGACAGGTACCTTTCCAATTTCCTGGCGTTTACTCGGAGCTGAATTGTCAGCCCAGGTATGTGTGAGAGTTCGAGAAATGGCTTCAGTGTCTGCTGCTTTTAGAAAAAACTTGCCTAATAGCAGCTCTTCCATTTTACTGCTGTTTCTTTCGATGATGTGAACCAATCCTAGCTAATAAAAGAGTAATATGTAAATTAACTGTCACTGCGACAAAGATGGCGGCGCCCATAGTGGCTGGGGCGGGATGCTGGCGGCGTCGCCCCAGCAATGCGAGCTCAGTGTCCGCGCCCTGGCCACGTGGAGGGCGGGGAGGGGCCTTGGACTGGAGACGAGGGCGAGGGACACTGGCGTTGTTGCAGGCCGGGCTGAGGGACTCCCCTCCCCCATGCACGAATTTTGTGCACCGAGCCTCTAGTAAATAATATTGTGTCACTGTAGAGAGGGGTATGTGTGTGAGTGGACAGGTGGGTTCCAGGGAGGGGGTGGCATCCCTGGCACAGCCCTGCTCCTAGCCTGTCACTCAGTCCAGGGGTCTTACTTGCCCTGGTCGGTTGCCCTGGTCAGTTCCACAGGTGGACCCTGACATCAGTGGCATGGTTGTCAGTCAGCAAAGTTAAACAATTCAATATATTGAGACACACAGTATCCTTTTGAATTTTAGCCATTTTATCATTCGGGAGGAAACATAAACCTGTCACTTGGATACTTCCTTTCTCCATATCATACTTTCCCCCTTAATGACACTGTCCGCTTTTAGAAAAAAAAAAATCTAGGTATTTCTTCACTTGTCTTTTCCATGTTGCTTCTCTGGGGAAAATCATTGAATACTTTTCTTGAAAGCCGAGTGGCCCGAACCCAAGGAGACCTAGAGAGGAACGATATGGCTTCCCTGCCACGTTACCTTAGGTCCCCATGTACGCGGGTATTGAAGGTGCTGCACCCTGTGAACCAGCCTGTGGACCAACCCCAGCCCCTCCCTGTCCACAGCCTGCTTGGTCCCAGGTTTATCCTGGGGGGTCTCAGTAACTCCGGGCCACTCTCTCTGTCTCATAGAAGAACAAGCAGACCCCTGTGTTTCTGCTTCAGCACCACCCGCCTGAGAAACTCCATCAGCCTTTGTCGTGTCACTGGGCACCCTGTTGGAGGTCGACCTTGGCCTTCTCTGGGAGCCTGTCTCCACCCACCGGCAGCGCATGCTCACAGGGGCCAGGCCCTTGCCCGCTACGCTCCTGTTCTAAAGGGGAAGCCAGCACATGGGGTGGGAATGGTTGTTCCCTCTTTCTCTTTCTCTGACCTGTGTTCCTTTGCACATCATGAAGGGTTTTCCCAGATGTGACAGGCATCTAACCTCCCATTCTTCAGATTGTATTTATTTAGGAATATACAAGACCTCTTTGTTCCAGTTTTCTAGTCTTGGCTCCAAATATTAAGAGATTAGTCTAACCCTAGCTGGTGTGGTCCAGTGGTTAGAGCGTCAGCCCTCAGACTGAAAGGTCCCAGGTTCGATTCCGGTCAAGGGCACGTGCCTCGGTTGCAGGCTCGATCCCCAGCCCTGGTCGGGGCATGTGCAGGAGGCAACCAATCCATGTGTGTCTATCACACTGATGTTTCTCTCTCTCTCTGTCTCTCCCCCTCTCTTCCACTCTCTCTAAGAATCAATCAATGGAAAAATATCCTCGGTTGATTATTAACAACAACAACGTCAGTCGTAGAAGTACTAAGAAATCCCATTTCCCCCTCAACAAAGCTAAGTATTTGCAAGTGATCAGCATGTCGATATCTGATTATCTTCTGTGTCTGGGCCAATTTAGTATCTTGTCAACCAAGAATTGGATAAGATCCCTGACGGGTTAATGGGAAGGAGAGATGAATGCATTTGAAAGCATAAATAAAGGCCGCTGGAAGAGGCTCACAGAGATAGATGTGAAGGTCCCTGGGCTTAAGGATTTATAGTCAGTAACACTGTAGGGGCCTCAGCGGGCAGGTGAATTTCACGCCCGGAACCAAGTACATCAGCCCTCAGACACCAGACACCTAGATCTTCTCACAGATAGAGTGGTTTTCCCGCAGAGACCAGGAAGTAAGAAAGGGCGTTCCAGGAACCCCTGGCTGTAGTGACCTCTAACATCCACATGCCAACGTTTTATCAATGGCGAAGCCGACTACATTCTAAATGACTGTGTGTTTGGCGGGGACTATGGCTGCAACGTGGCTGAAGACCCCTGACTCCTCGTCCTTCCTGAAGGAATAGCATTGAGTAGGTTGGTGGTCAGAAAAGCGGTTGCAAAATCAGACAAAGGAATCTTCTGAGCTGCTCTTCTGCTTCCACACTACGAGCTCAGAGCATAGTTCCTCGCCACCCTACCCCCGCTCCCTGCCTGCCATTAGTTGAGGAATTTTCAAGTAAGAAAACAATTAATTTAGACCCCAAAGCTAATTGGAATCAATAGCTAATGTTTCTTCTCAACCCTCCAAATGAATTGCAAAATGATGTATGTTCACTTTGATGCCAGACTATAGATTTCTATCTAAAATTTCCCTCCAGGGCCACCTTTTCAACAAGAAATCAGCTCTGTGTAGTTTGTCATGTCATCCCTTCCCCCATCTGCCTTCTTAGCTGTCTCCCCTTGAAACTTTGTGACCAGGGCAAAGTTAATATTGAGGCGATGAATTAGCTGTACCGGAGATGCAGAGAACGTACGTACCTCTAAGATGTACTCAAGCCCAGAGGGTCATGGTTAAGGTGCAGGCACGCCTAACCGGTGTGGCTCAGTGGTTGAGCATTGACCTATGAACCAGGAGGTCATGGTTTGATTCCAGGTCAGGGCACCACTGCACTAGAGAGATGGATAGGATGCTGAATAGCACTGCGTAAGCATGTGATGTTTGTCTTCCTGAAAGGTTACATGTAAATGACATGTGCAATGCGCTTAGCTGTGCCTGGCACACGGTAAGCACAAAAATACTGATGGGGAAAAGCCAGTTTCTACAGCTCCTGTCATTTACAATAAAAATAACCTTGATTTCAGAGAGGAAGGGAGAGGGAAAGATAGAAACATCAATGATGAAAGAGAATCATTGATCGGCTGCCTCCTGCACGCCCCCTACTGGGGATCGAGCCTGCAACCCATGCATGTGCCCTGACCAGAACCGAACCATGACCTCCTGGTTCATAGGTCGACACTCAACCACTGATCCATACTGGCTGGGCAAAAAAACAACCTTTAAAACTTCTGAAGTTTCTTCTTGAAAGGGGCCTTCCACAGGAAACCAAAAATCCTCCCCATTAAACAAAAGAAACGTTTTCTTTGTAAAGGTGCAATCCATTTCGGCTCTGACGGATAAAAATCAAAGTCTGAAAAGTGAACATAAGCCAAAGAACAGAGGGTCCAGACAGCAGTACACGGGGGAGCTCAGGCCGGGCCGGGGGAAGGCTGGGGAGCCGGAGTCAGAGCCGGCTGCCGGCCGTCTCCAGGCGTGGGCCGGGGCCCGCACATCTGGAAAACGAAGCCCCAGGATGAATTATGCAGGGATCATCTTGCACTTGCACAGGCATTTCTGTTTATTCACAGTCGAGGAGCGTGAAGAGGAAAACCTGGTTCGCACCTGGCGTTTCATTTAGGAGGGATTGCTGCTCGCGCTGAAGGAAAAGCCATCTGAACGCGGCCGGGCCTGGCTCTGGGCTGGGCCCCAGCAGCCAAGCAGAGAGCACTCACCTGGAGCACCTGGCACGCGATTGTGCACTGTGCTCCGCGAGTGTGCCCGTGCGGGGGATGCGTGTGCACCCAGCCACCCCTCTGTGCGCAGGCTCCAGATGCAGCCCGAGTGGGAGGGGCGCAAGCACATCTGGCTCAGTTGCTAAGCTCCCTTTCCCCAGGCCTCTCCATACATGTCACCAACAGCTAAGGCACTGCGCTGAGCTCCCACCCCAGCATCCCAGGCACCCCTCCACCCCCCCATGCATGCTTTCATTTTGTTTGAATCCATCTTACTCCCTGGGTTTGGCAAAATGTGAAAAGCTCATGGAGAAACCAGTCCGTCCTGTTCGCCCCAAAGCCACGGGTTAGTGCGGATGTCCGGATGTCCGTGGAGTTCTCTCACTGAGCACTGTTTTGGGGGTTGTTTAAATGAAGTTCTTCCTGTCGCAGGACCCCTTTTCCTCCAGGCAAGCCCCACCTCTTTGTAAGTGAAGCGGAAACGTCCCTTGGAGTTGGTGTCCTACGGAGGTTCACATTGTTGAAAGTTGCTCATTTAATCAAACCAGATGATGTTGGCTGCACTGATGCTCTCTGGGAGGGACCGCATGCTTTTATCTCGCCGGGAAAGGGAGCTTACAGAGCAGGCAAACTGGGAAATTATTTTAGTGATGAGGGTACTGGTTCTGCCTCGCCAAAGATTTATTCGAATGCTGGTTTCATGTGGACCACCTAATATTATCCTCTCAGCATCCTTATGAAGTAGGGATTGATCATTCTTATAATCCCATTTTTTTTCCAAATGAGGAATAGAGGCTTAGAGATTTAAAAAAAAAAATTTGGGGGGGTGGGGTTAATCCTCATTTCAGAGCAGCTGCCTGATGGGGCATGGGCTGTGCTCTCTGTCCGGTCCATGCACACTGGCCCCGCACACAACATAACCCAGGGCCTCACTCCCGAGCCAAAAGCAAAATGGAAAAAGATGTCTTTTTCTCCAGAGATACAAAATATTTTGAGACTGTGAGCCTCCGCCAGAAAGCCCGGTCTTCAGGCAGATGATGTAAAGGCAAAGATTTTTTTTTTTTTTTTCAAGGGCCTCCGTTTAAGAATGCGGCTTGTGCTGAGTTCCAAGCAGTTCATATGGCCACAGTCCCTCCGTGCACAGAATCGGGGCTGTGGAGGTCCGCAGAGGGGAGCGGTCTGGATCCACTTAGCCTGGGCCAGCTCTCCGCAGACTGCGCCTGTGCACAGGGCCAGCCCCAGATCTTATTAAAATGTGGGCTCTAATGCGGTGGGTGTGGCTTAGTACACAGCATGCCTACCAGGAGTCGAGCTTTATTTTCAGGGTAAAGGACAGCATGATCTAGTTGATATAATGTTTGATATCATGTAATAAAAGCAGAGTGTATTCCCAAAGGTCCTTTAAAAATATTCCTATTGATTTCAGAGAGGAAGGGAGAGAGAGAGAAATAGAAATATCAATGATGAGAATCATTGATCTTCTGCCCCTTCCATGCCCCCTACTGGGGATGGAGCCCGCAGCCCGGGCATGTGCCCTGATTGGAATTGAACTGTGACCTCCTGGTTCATAGGTCGACGCTCAACCACTGAGCCGCACTGGCTGGGCTATTCTCAAAGGTCTTAGTAAAAAGAACAATTTTCAGGATGGGTTAAACTCAACAATTTGAAGGCCTACAAAGTCTCCAAGAGTTAACATTCCTCATCTGGAAACCCTACAAAACCAATTATTTTCATGGCATATCTTCTGTTTGCAGTTTGGTCTAATCTGAGAGGTTGGGAATCAATTGATTTTTACAGCGTTCCTGAGTTTTGCTGACATTTACTTAGGAAAGATCATTTTTTAAAAATCCCTAAACTTCAAAATTATTTCTCACACTTCTAGCACCATATCCCAACTTGATTTAAATTGAGGTTTGGTTCTATTACCTAACCCCGTGGTCGGCAAACTGCGGCTCTCAAGCCACATGCGGCTCTTTGGCTCTTGAGTGTGGCTCTTCCTAAGCCTTAGGAGTACCCTAATTAAGTTAATAACAGTGTACCTACCTATACAGTTTAAGTTTAAAAAAATTGGCACTCAAAAGAAATTTCAATCATTGTACTGTTGATATTTGGCTCTGTTGACTAATGAGTTTGCCGACCACTGACCTAACCCAAGATTTTCCTCATGATGCATGAGACTCAAGCACATCTGGCTCAATTGTTAAGCTCCTCCCTTTTCCAAGATAACTCCATAAATGTCCCCAACAACTAAGGCTCCGTGCTGAGCTCCGAGAAGGAGATGGACCTCAGAAATCATTTTTAAACATTTTTCTTCCGTATAAGTTAAATATGCAGATGCTCACTTCATCAGACTGATTTGGGGAGAGACGGTCCCGCCTTCATCTGGGGAGAATATTAACCACCGGTATGTTTCAGCAATGACTCGGGTGATTTTAAAGTCCAGTGGTTGGAATCACTGGCCTCGAAATATGGGTCCTTTAACTTTTATGCATTTGGAAAATATTTACTGTGCCTGCTCCAAGCCCGGCAGGGCTAGGATTGAGGAATGCAGAGACTTTTGCCCTAAAGGTCTCACCTCCAGAAATTCTTGCTCTGTTGACCCAGAATTCAAACATTTCCGCTTTTGTTTCTATTGTTCTATCCGCCGGATCGCCTTTCTCTTACAGAATCTTGGGCTGTGGCTCTGCATTGAGGGATGGCTTGTGTGTGAGCGTTAACTGCGTCCACCTGTTTCACTGAGTGGCCATGGGAAACGTTTTGTGCATGTGCTGGGGGGGGGGGGGCGGGGGAAGGGGAGGAAAGACATTTATCTTTGCTTTCTGCTTCCTACGATGACCCAAGGCTTTCATTTTAATAAGGAATTTCTCTCTTGGCAGAGAAGGAAAACAGATGGTCTGTCTTTACGTGCCTAAGTGTGCTTCCTCCACATGATTCTGGAGGGCAGGCGTGTGGGGAAGGGAAGTGAACTCAGGCCGTGAGGAGCAGTGGGCGCCTGGGATGGTTGCCATGTGCACACACTGATGGCTTTTCCTGATCCCCGCTCCGTCTCCGTCCTCACAGGATCTGTAAGAGCAACTGTCACTCAGAGAGACCGAGTAAGTCCAGCCAGTGCGTGACCAGCTCACACAACCGGGAAGGGTTTTCCCAGAACCAGCATCAATGACCAGCTGTCACTAGTACCCTTGTAGGTCATTCTGGCAAACTCATTAGCAAGTCCTCATACAGTTAATATAAGCTGCTTAAGGAGTAACCCTCACATTCTTTCTTCGGCTTACTCTGAATATCAGGTTATTTCAACCAAATATGCTGATTTGAGCTCCCTGCAGACCGTACATATGACAGTTTTGACCAATCTTTCTCAAAAGGTAATCACTGATCAGCTGCCTCCTGCACGTCCACCGCTGGGGACCGAGCCCACAACCCGGGCATGTGCCCTGACGGGGAATTGAACCGTGACCCCCTGGTTCCTAGGTCGACGCTCAACCACTGAGACCCGTGGCTACGAGGCACCTTTCAGGCTCATGTGATTGGAGACCCAGAAGAAAAGCGGGCCTGGAGGTGCACTCAGACCAGTGGTTCTGGTCCCGTTTCTCTGGGCTGCTCCGGGCTGTGTCCTCCTCCGTGTGCCGGCACCAGCCTCACGCTGAGCGCGCAGCTCCTGCCTTTCCAGCCCATATTTGTGCATTTGGATGTCCTGAGCGTTGGAGAGCGTCACTTCTGGAAAATCTCTCAGACAAGTCAGGAAAAACATTCCCTGCAAACGTCTTCTCACCTCCCGCCTGCCTGCTGTTCTTTCTCCTTCAGACCGAGTGGAATTCCAGGAACTTTTCTTTTGTTTGGGAGTCTGAAACCCGAAGTTCAGAGTCAGCCCCTTGTCGGTGGCTTAAGGGGAGATTTATGACATCTGTGCGCCGCTTCTCACAGAGGAAACAGTGAGTCCGTGGACCAGAGCAGCCTCGCCCGACTAGCCAGGCAGGCGCACAGCCTGACGCATTCTCTCCTGATCGTCTGCTGGGAGCTCCTGTCGCACCTCTGGGAGGCCGTGCAGGGAAGAGTTAGGGCGTCTAGTGCTGCTGGTCACGGAGCAGCCAGCTTTCTGGCTTTTCCCAGTTTCACTGTGTGTCAGTGTCAGAGGTTTACAGAGCCAGTGGGTGTCCCTGGGCCATTGGTACATCTGAGCTCCTGATGACCTTGTCTCTCTCTCTCTCTCTCTCTCTCTCTCTCTCTCTCTCTCTCTCTCTCTCTTAATATGTTTTCATTGATGTCAGAGAGGAAGGGAGAGGGAAAGAGAGATAAAAACATTAATGATGAGAGAGAATCATTGATCGGCTGCCTCCTGCATGCCTCCTACTGGGAATGGAGCCCGCAACCGGGGTATACCAGTAAGCCCTGACCGGGAATCAAACCGTGACCTCCTAGTTCATAGGTTGATGCTCAACCGCTGAGCCATGCCAGCTGGACAACCTTGTCTCTTTAATCAGGAAGCTAGGATGTGGGGAAGTCAGCTGTCACTCAAACTTGAAGTTGTGAAAATCTTCTACCCTGTAAGCCCCGGTTGCCATAATGAGTAGACAGGGGCACCGCGGGAAGTGGCCGCAGTAGGTGACCAGGCGTCGTCTCAGACAGCAGCCGTCCCCGGGTCTGTGGTTCTGGAACTGTCACCACTGGGCTCATCACACAGGGCCACTGGGAAGGGCAGGGGTCAGAGCTGCCTTGAGGGGAGGGTGGACCAGAATGGCTGTAGGCTGTGTGTGTGTGTGTGTGTGTGTGCGCATGCGCATCTGATAAGTATTTATAACAGGCCTTTCACAACAGTACAGAAGGTATCCTGGATAATAAGGTTCCTTAATTTAGAGGATATTGTAAATATAAGGAAAAGTTATGGATTTTAAAAATCTCTTTTCCCCCTTTTTAAATTAAATTGATTGAGGTGACATTGGTCCACATGAACATGCAGGTTTCAGGTGTGGGTTTCTGTTACAAGACCTGTATATGGCACCATGTGCTCACCACCCCAAGTCAGATCTTCTCCTGTCACCTTGTATTAGGACCCCCTTTTTACCCCACCCCCTTCCCGCTGGCAACCATCACTTTGCTGTTTGTGTTCATAAATTCCAGTTTTATATCCCACATATGAGTGAAGCCATATAGTTCTTAGCTTTTTCTGACTGATTTATATCACTTCACATAATGTTCTCAAGGTCTATCCATATTGTTGCAAATAATGCTATTTTTTCATCCTTTCTTATGGCTGAGCAGTGTTCCATTATGTACCACATTTAACATTAAGGTATAATTTACTTACAGTGAAATGCACAAATATTACACATGCATTTTGATACATATCTGTGTGTTTGTTCTAATCGAGGCATAACTAAGATAGCAACATGTACAGATCTTAAGTACAACTTGATACATTTTGATAAATTAAACGTGTCAGTGAACCCCCCCCCAAATATTACAAAATATATTGATCCAGAACATTTCTGTAGACGTCCTTCCAGTCCACTCCCATGTCACAGAGACAGGCTTTCTTCTGATTTTTGCCAACATAAAAGGCCAAAATTTCATAAAAATGGAATCAGACAATGAGTACCTTTTTAGGTCTGACTCCTTTCATTCAGCATAATGGTTTTGAAATTTACTTACATCATCACATGTACCAATACTTCATTTTTAACTGCCAAATAATAATCCATTGTATGCTTGTGCCAGTGTGTTTATGCACTCTCCTGCCAAGGGTATGTGGCTTGGTTTCAGTTTTTGGCTAGGGCACAGCTGACTCCTGCCCCCCGTTGTGGCAACTTCCGTGTGTCCTCTTGCCTAAGAAAGCCTTGTCCTCTGGAATTCTTCAAGGCTTCCTCCAGTCCTCTCTCTCCCCGAGTCCTGTAGAAAACTGGGACTGTTCTTCTCCTCCTGTGTCTTGTTCCAGCATGGACGTACAAGTCCTTTGCCTTCATCACATCCTAACTGGACACTGAGTTTCTCTCTACGCATTGTTGTTCGTCCTTGGAAAGTGTGTGGGTATGTTGGGTGTTGTTCCAGGAATTGGCGAGAGGAACCTATGTGGGTACAGTTGAGTGTACGTGTATAGGTTGTACTTTATCCAGAAATGAAGGGGGGGAAACGGAGGCATTCCTGAAGACAGCATGGAGGGGAGTCTGTCCCCATTACAGTCGTGAGAGACATAAGCCCAGAACAGGAACATTTTCCTGGAAGGTGCCGCTGGGCTTGGAGTGCTAATGCATTTATCATGGCCAGCACTCTGCGCCTTCTATTAAAACGAGCTGAATCATTTGTAATTGGGGAAACGTATTTCAGGGAATTTGCGTGCCCCAGATTCCTCCATTGGGAGAATGAAATGGGTCCTAGAAAAAAATCCTCTCTCTGGATATGGGATGGAAATGTTCTAAACAGGGTAAGAAGTGCTACAATTAAAATTTGAAGAACATGGTTCTCTGCTAGAGAGTGAGGCAGGGTGGATTTTATTATTTTAAAATTAATTTTTAATTTTTTTCAATTACAGTTGACATTCAATATTAGATTAGTTTTAGGTGTACAGCATAGCGATTCGACAGCTCTATTCCTTATGAAATGATCACCCTGCTAAGTCTAGTACCCTCCTGGCACCAGGCATAGTTATTACAATATTATTGGCTACTAGGAGCCCAGCACGCGATTCGAAATTGCGCGGCACCGCCCACCCTCCAGTCCAGCCCTGCCTCCCTCTCCCGCCCTTGAAGCAGCTGTGGCCACTGCTGATCAGGCCCTCCCCCGGCGCAGGTGTGCAGAGGCCCCTGCTGCCCCACCCCCAACGCTGTGCTCGCAACCTCCTGTCTGATTGACCTGTTACCGTGTCCCGGTTAATTAGCATATTTCTCTATTATATATATAGATAGATATATATAGATATATATAGATAGATATATAGATATATATCTATATATCTATATACACACACACACACATAATATAGAGATATTCAGAAAAGGAGAGATTTCAACAAAGAGATGTAATGCTCATATTTCTTGGTGTGTGTGTGAATGTGAACAGGCTTCTGATAAAATGCTTAAGCATCCTCCCCCCTCAATCTTTCTAGGCATCCCAGTCTTACAATACATTACCGAAGCTGCATACAGTTTGGTTTAGTGGCACTTGGGAGAAAGGACCCAATTGCTTTCCAGGGAAAGATGAGTGAGGGCTCATGGGAAGGTGAATGTGAAGGTGAGAGAAGCTACAGTGTGAAGCCCATACAGCCAAGCAGAGACCTCCCCACCCCCAGATGTATGACAGGGCAAGGCCCTGGGGACATGGAAATGTTCGTATGTGGGTTCCATACAGGGTGGGGCAAACGTAGGTTTACAGATGTTCATATGGAAAATACAATAGTTAGTAAATAATACAAGAATGAACTCTGTTTTATAGACTCACAACTGTAAACCTACTTTTGCTTCACCCCGTATTCTGAGAGTGTTTATTTCCAAAACAAGACAGTTGATCTTTTTTTTCCTGGATGAAATAGTGAACTCACCAGTATCACCCATAGTCTTGAGCCTGTGTTTATAGGCACTTTGCATTGAATTCTGAACAGCAACAATGAAATTAGTGTTTCTAGATCTCTTCTAAAGTTAAAAAAGTGTTTGTGCCCTGGCTGGTTTGGCTCAGTGGGTAAAGTGTTGGCCCACAGACTGAAGGGTCTTCGGTTCGATTCCAGTCAAGGGCATGCAGGCAGAAGGCAACCAATTGATGTGTCTCTCTCACATCGATGTTTCTCTCCCCCTCCCTTCCACTCTTTGTAAAAGCCAATGGAAAAATATCCTGGGATGAGGATTCACACACACACACACACACACACACACACACAGTTGTTGAAGTAGAGAAGGGGTAAGGAAAGTCACATTGGCTACAAGGCCTAGGTTTCGATAAAAAATGCATAGGCTCCGCCATTTATTAGTCACTTGGGGTGAGGACAGAGGACCACTTGATTTCCTCTCTCTGTCTCTCTTCCTTTTCACACATTCAGCATCAGCAGGGCAGACTTCCCTTTTCTTCCTTCCAGTCAGTTCGGCGATGTTGCTCAGAAACACTGTGTCCTTTAGGGCAGGACAGCTCAGGGCCTCTCCCTCGAACACATATGATTGGAGAACTTCAGACTAGTTCCCAGGAAACCCAGGGCCTGGGGCATCCCAGAATGACATGCAGCAGCTGAATATTGTACGAGTAGCGCCCCCATCACAAAACAGAAGGGGACAGGCCCAGTGTTGCTGTTCCGCTGACGGCCCATTGGTGAAAGAATTGTCTTATTTATTTTTATTTTTAAATAAATATTTTTATTGTTGATAGTATTACAGATAGCTCCCATTCCCCTCCTAAGAATAATATGTTCTTTTTAAAAAATATATATATATTATTGATTTTTTACAGAGAGGAAGGGAGAGGGATAGAGTTAGAAACATCGATGAGAGAGAAACATTGATCAGCTGAAAAGGGTAATATTCTAATTTGACCGGACATCATTCCAGATGTCCTTCCTGATGAAGCCGGGCAGGAGGGAAGCCAGCCCGGGCTCTGGGTGCCTGCGGGCGGCTGGAGGAAGGAAGCAGCTGGGTCCAGGATGACGGCGGGAAGCCAGTGCCGGCAGCCGGGGGAAGGAAGGCCTACTCTTGCACGAATTTTCATGCATCGGGCCTCTAGTTAGATAATAAAAACAAAAATGCTACTACGTGTGACTTCCTGGAAGGTCCTAGAAATATTTTGTGAGCCTAAATTCAGTGCCTACCTAATGCCTTCCGAGACTCCGAAAGCTGACAGTCTTGCGCAAGTCTGCACTTTGTCTGCAAACTAAATCCTTTTTGGATTTCTTTCATATGTTCGAGAGCAGCTCCACGAACGCTAAGCATCCGAATGGATGGTTAATCCTCCCACATGGTGACAGCATCTGCAGGGACAGCGGGAGGCACCCCACAGGGACGGTTATTGGTGGGAATGATTGAGATGACTCGTGCCAACTTCACAGAGGCCTCCCAGCTGCTAACAGCAGTGACCCATTAGTTTTAAGTGTTACAGCTCGATTTTAAATCTGAGGTCCTCTTTGCGCGATGAAACTCCTGCAAACAAGACTGCCCTATCGCATTGGTTCTGAGCTGCCCAAAAGGAATCCACGCAGACAGAACTCAGAGGCACATGGATACTGCCAAGAAAGTGTTTCTCCAGCTAATTTGAGTTTCATTTTATCTCTTGAATGAATGGCTCTAATTTCCAAAATATTGACAGACCCAAGTCCTCATCAGTCTTATATGGAGACATATGCGTTACATCATCAAGGTTAAAAGAACTACAGTCCAGCCCGGCCAGCATGGCTCAGCGGTTGAGCATTGACCTGTGAACCAGGAGGTCACAGTTCAATTCCCGGTCAAGGCACATGCTCGGGTTGCAAGGCTCGATTCCCAGTAGGGGGCGTGCAGGAGACAACCGATTGGTGGTTCTCTCTCATCATTGATGTTTCTCTCTCTCTCCCTCTCCCTTCCTCTCTGAAATCAATAAAAATATATTTTTTAAAAAGTAAAAGAACCACAGACCACCCAAATTAGAGTCAAGTTCATCGCTGCTGCAGGCTCCTTGATCTTGGTTCTCGGATCGAATCAGCGGGCAGGAGAATTCTTGCTCCCTCCCAGCCCAGGAATGCTGCTCCACCTCACCCTCTGGGGCCTGTGCTCTTGCTGTTCCTTCTGCCTCCCACTCCCTGGTCACTGCGGGGCAGAGCCTCCTTTTTTAAAAAGAATGACTTATATTGCCCTGACCGGTTTGGCTCAGCGGATAGAGCATCAGCCTGGGGAATGAAGGGTCCCAGTCAAGGGCATGTACCTTGGTTGTGGGCACATCCCCAGTGGGGGGTGTGCAGGAGGCAGCTGATCTATGTCTCTCATCAATGTTTCTAACTCTCTATCCCTCTCTCTTCCGCTCTGTAAAAATCAATAAAATACATGTTAAAAAAAAGAAAAAAAAGACCTATATTAAGGAGCAGAACTCTTTAATGGCCGGGTGGAATGAGGGTATTAACAGCCACAATTAAGGACCCTGACCTGAGGCGGTCATCCCGGATTGCCTACGAGGGCCCTCAATCCGATGGCACGTGTCCTCAGAGGAGGAAGCCAGGCCATTCCCTCGAGGCTCAAAGTAACTGAGAGGAGGCTTCCGAGATGAGGCTCACGGGACAGTGGGCATGACGCTCGCTCGGAAGGGGTTAAGCTGTCAATGACGGGGCTGGATCAGGGCACACAGGGACCCCCTGCCAGCATCCTGACCTGTTCTGCTGGCAAGAGCTCGGCCCGCCCTGAGGCTAAAGGACATAATTAGGCGAACAGGAGAAGTGGACCAGGGAGAGCCTGGGGGGATTCAAAACCTTTCTCTCTCCTTCTGGTGGCTGTTGCTGGAATCCACGGGGCAGGGGTCTCCCGCAGGAACACTAGACCGGGCTTGATTGATCTTTTTGTGCCCGCCTTCCTCAGTGCGTGGGAGAGCGAAAGTCACACACACGTTGGTGGGTGATAAGGGTCTAGCCCTTCTTCAGCTGTTTAGATGGACCCTATTAAGAGTCAGTTTCTTGGAGAGTTCTGTTCTAATACATAGGACGCTGCAGGGACATGTGGTCAGTGAGGGAGACTGAGCTGCCAGGAGAAATCCCCCATGGCATCGCAAGCACAGGGAAACGCTGAGAAAAGAAAGAAATGAAAATTGTTAAATGTGTATAGCAAGGTTTAAATCCCCCACCTAAGGTGACCAGGGGCAAGGTTTAAAGAGGGAACCCCAAGCCTCTGGTGCCTGGCAACAGAAGCTAACGATCTCCTGGAGAAAGCAGGGAATGGCACAGGCTGCACCGGCAGGAAGGGGGCGGGGGGGGGGGTTGCAGGGGAGGGGGGAGGGCCCTCACTGCTGCCCAAGGTGAGACTCTTGTCCTTGGCAAAGAACCTGAAGCCTCCCAAGGCCGGGGTGGAAAAAGAGTCGGCCGGCCAGGACCATAAGGAGGTGTGAATTCTGAATTCCGGCGACTAATACGGCAGTGACCCCGAGCCAAAAAAATGAAATAGAAGGCTCTTGGTTTAATAGGGCCCAGGTTGGGGCACATTTAAAAGTGCCTGCTGGGCCCAATTGGCATGGCTCAATGGTTGAGCATCGCCCACTGAACCAGGAGGTCATAGTTTGATTCCAGTCAGGGCATGTGTCCGGGTTTGGCTCCATCCCCAGTGGGGGGCATGCAGGAGGTAGCTGATCCATGATTTTCTCTCATCATTGATGTTTCTATCTCTCTCCCCCTCTCCCTTCCTCTCTGAAATCAACTATATATGTATTTTTTTTCTTTACTTATATTTTTAAGTGCCTGCTGGGATACTGATAATTCAGAGCCAGCAGGCTAATAGTATATGCAAGAATTGAAGATCAATAACTCTCAACTTAGAATTACAAAGCCAGCAACAGGATGAGAAAAAGAATGACTTTTTTAATCAGTGAAATATAATTCTTGAAAGAAAAAAAAATCAACATAGAAGAGTGGCATATGGAAAAAAGAACAGATAAATTATTAAATAATCCTATATAATAAAAGGGTAATATGCAAATTGACCCTAACAGCGGAACGACCAGTCGCTATGATGTGCACTGACCACCAGGGGGCAGATGCTCAACACAGGAGCTGCCCCCTGGTGGTCAGTGAGCTTCCACAGGGGGAGCTCTGCTCAACCACAAGCCGGCTCATGGCTGGACAGCGCAGTGGCAGTGGTGGGAGCCTCTCCCACCTCCGCGGCAGCACTAAGTATGTCCGACTAATGGTCTAGGCTTGCTCCCCCAGGCCTAGGCTGTTAGTTGGACATGCCCCAGGTCTCCCGGGCTGCCAGAGGGATGTCTGACTGCCAGCTTAGGCCCCATCCCCCCAGGGAGCGGGCGTAAGCCAGCAGGTGGACATCCCCAAGAGGTCCGGACTGCAAGAGGGCACAAGCTGGGCTGAGAGACTCCCCCGAGTGCACGAATTTTTGTGCACCGGGCCTCTAGTAATAATTATAGAAGCTAATGACTTCTGAGAGAGGAAAACGGGCTCATTAAAATACTAGTGAACAAATAGCATGACAAGTGGCAAGATCTGAGTCAAATATATAATCGCTGACGAGAAACATCCTTAAAGCAAAACAATGTAGACAGTTGAAGATATAGTGGTAGGGAAGTCTATACTAAACAAACACTAACTGAAGAAAAGCTGGCATAGCAATAATAGTGGAGGAAATGGATTGAAGGTAAAGGGCTTTAAAAGCAGTTTCATATTTTCGGCATCTGTGGGATGGTCATTAATTTTATCTTGTTTGATAAAACTTTATCCCGATTCCAAGTATCAGTATCATGCACATTATATGCTTTGCTAACAACTCTGTTACATTAGAAATAGGTACAAAAATGATAACTTTTCAAAAAGCATTTAGAATAAGCACACACATATACACATATCCCAAAAGAAATACTTTAAAAATTGATAAGAAAATATGAAAGTCTGTTTGATTTTGAGAATAGGAAAGGATTCCTTAGACAAGACAAAATGACCCCAAGCTACAAATTAAAACATAAATAAGTTTAATAACTCAAATGAAAGGTATCCTTACAGAGAGGGGGGAGGGAAGGAAGGGAAGTAAAGCACTAATCGAACTTGAAAAATAGCTACAAATAGGGAGAATATATGTACAACTGATATAGTAGATTGAAGGTTGGTATTTACTTTAAAGAAAGTTTTTTTAAAATCCTCACCTGAGGATATATTTCCCCTTGATTTTTTTAGAGAGAGTGGAGGGGAGAGAGGACATGGGGGAATAGAGAGAGAGAAACATCAGCGTGAGAGAGACACCTTGATTGATTGCCTCCTGTACACACCCTGACGAGGCTGGGGATCGAGCCTGCAACGGAGGCGTATGCCCTTGACTGGGAATCGAACCTGCATCCCTTCAGTCCTTGGATTGATGCTCCAACCAATGAGCCCAACCCGCCAGGGCTATAGAACTTTTATACAACAATTTAAAAAGAGAGACAAATCATACTATAATTTATTTGTAGGGACATATGTATATTCAAATATTTTAAGAAATAATTTATGATGGTTACTTTGGGAAGGAAGATAGAGAAATGAGTCCAGGGAGTAAGAAACTTCAGTTTTATACTTAATCCCCTATTTTTTTAATCCCCTATTTTTTTTTAATGTGAAACACTTTAAATCAGAATTGGTAAAATGTTTAAGATTTGTTCATCTGAGTCCACAAGTCAGTTTTACATTGTTCTCTATGCTTTTTTTTTTGCTTTTCATTAAATAATTCAAAAATTTTAGAAATGGCATAGAAACCGTGAAAAAGTACCAACTGTGGTGTGTGTGTATTTCCTTACTGTTAGATTGCATGCCGGTATTTTTTTTTTCCCCAGAGCAAGACTGACACGTAATCCTTCAAATGAATGAAAATTCCCACTTCAATGACTCAATTAGTCAAAATAGGTTAACATGCTAATAGGTGGTTTAGGTACATAATCCTTTAGCTAATGGCAATAAATCACAGTGTTATGTTTTCACGATGTGCAGTGCCCAGACATAAAAAGATCAGGAAGCGAAATGATCTTGAAGAAGAATAACAAGTTAATAAACGCAAGTGGGAACAAATTGTCAAGATACAGGGGATGACGTGGTAAGTCCGTTCTTTAAGTGAAATGGTGAAGAAGGTGGCTTTAGCATTCATGCCCACAGGGCTGTCTGGGCAGGAAGCGACGGAGAACACACCTTGCTAGGGCTCCCACAATGATGACAGGCATTATTTCACGTAACAGGGCTTGTTGCTGTCATCCAGCTCTTTATGCATCTCTGCTCTGCCAGCCGGCGCGCGAGCCTGCCCCTCGGGCTGGCAGACTCCCAGCTCTTGGGGCAGAATTGGGTTAGAGACCCGTTCCAGATCCGCCATGATCTGCTTAGGCATATCCGTGACTCAAGCACCATTTCCCCCTAGGCCCGTGGTCGGCAAACTGCGGCTCGCGAGCCACATGCGGCTCTTTGGCGCCTTCAGTGTGGCTCTTCCATAAAATACCACGTGCAGGCACACACATACAGTGCGATTGAAACTTCGTGGCCCATGCGCAGAAGTTGGTATTTTGTGGAAGAGCTGGTATTTTGTGGAAGAGCCACACTCAAGGGGCCAAAGAGCCGCATGTGGCTCGCGAGCCGCAGTTTGCTGACCACTGCCCTAGGCCCTCTCTGGGATTCATTCTCTCACTCTCAGCTGGCATTTATACTCTTCCGTTTGCTTAAGACCGTGTTTTTCTTGTTTCTATAAAAATTTGAAGAGCAAAATTTCATTACTATTCATGCATTCATTCATTCATTTAAAATTTGGTCTCCTCAACCCAGAGATCTTCAGGAAATAGGCCAGTGGATGTCCAGCTGCAGCCACCCAGATAGAACTGAGGAGTCCTAGGTAGCAAGGTTTGAAGTCACCTGATTCTCCTTGTTACCATCCTCCTGGGAGTAAGATCATTGAAGAAGATTTGGAAAATACACATGCCAAGGAAAAATAGAGTTGTTCATCATCTCAGAAAATCCAGAAAGAAGTGCTTTCATTAAAAGTTTGGAAATCAGCCTGGCCGGTGTGGCTCAGTGGTTGGGCGTCGACCCATGAACCAGGAGGTCACAGTTCAGTTTCCCGGTCAGGGCACATATCCAGGTTGCGGGCTCGATCCCCAGCAGGGGCCGTGCAGGAGGCAGCCGATCCATGATTTTCTCATCATTGATGTTTCCATCTCTCTCTCCTTCTCTTTTCCTCTTTCTGAAATGAATAAAAACATTTTAAAAAGTTTGGAAATCATTTGTAATACTTGTTTGGAGAAATATGTTGGACTTATATTGGTTTCCTATGGTATATTCTTGCCAAAAGGAGGACACTCTTCAAAGTTTCTTGTAAGGGCTTGGTTCAATTTTTTTGTCTTCTCCCTCCACCCCGACTCACCGCCGCCCCTCTTAAGCAACATGTCAGAACCTGTCTGTTGAGTCAGCACTGGATTCTCCAGGCACAGCCATCCAAACGCTGAGGGATTAGGGCTCACTCCACCGTGTCTGGCTCCACTTCAACCCCAAGGACCCAAATTGGGAGCACAAATCCCAGCTCACAGGCACCGACTTGCCTTTGTGACTAAGACAGCCCTCTCTCTCCTGGAACCCAGAGGCAGTGAGGGGCATGGCTGGAAGGGAGTGCCTTCCCCCCCAAAAAAGAGCAGTGATGGCAAGCCTGACGTCAATGAGCTGCCTTCTCTGTGCTACTAGCACCCCATTTGGCCAAAGCGTGACCTTTCGTGCAAGTAGAGACGCAGTGAGCGGAGTGCCAGGCTGCAGAACGATCCCGTGGGAGCTGAACTCCGGTGCTCACATAGATTTTACACTCGGCCAACTGTCCACCTTTGCTATCGTCATTCACTAAAGAGGGAACACGTTAAGCACATGGTCGGCAAACTGTGGCTCGCGAGCCACATCCAGCTCTTTGGCCCCTTGAGTGTGGCTCTTCCTAAGCCTTAGGAGGACCCTCATGAAGTTAATAACAATGTACCTACCTATATAGTTTAAGTTTAAAAAATTTGGCTCTCAGAAGAAATTTCAATCATTGTACTGTTGATATTTGGCTCTGTTGACTAATGAGTTTGTCGACCACTGTTTAAGCCAATGGTGTTATGCTTGACATTGCCACCTTTCTACCCATCTTTGAACATTCCTGCTCTTTTCTAAAAAAGTTCTATCTTTATTGCTAAAAGTCTTACATATGTCCCCTTTTCTCCCATTGACCCCTTCTAGCCCACCCTTTTCCCGCGCCCCAGACCTTCATCACCCTATTGTCTGTGTCCCTGGGTTATGCATATACCCATACACATTCTTTTTTTTTTTTTTAATATATTTTTATTGATTTTTTACAGAGAGGAAGGGAGAGAGACAGAGAGTCAGAAACATCGATGAGAGAGAAACATCGATCAGCCGCCTCCTGCACATCCCCCACCGGGGATGTGCCCGCAACCCAGGTACATGCCCTTGACCGGAATCGAACCTGGGACCCTTCAGTCCGCAGGCCGACGCTCTATCCACTGAGCCAAACCGGTTTCGGCTATACACGTTCTTGGGTTTATCCCTTCCCACCTTCCCTCTGAGATTCTGCAGTCCGTTCATGCTTCTATGTCTCTGGATCCATTTTGTTCATTTATTTTGTTGATTAGATTCCACCTCTGAGTGAGACCATGTGGTGCATGTATACCATGGAATACTATGCAGCTGTGAAAAAGAAGGGTCTCTTACTGTTTGAGACAGTGTGGAGGGAGCTGGCGAGTATTCTGCTAAGCGAAACGAGCCAGTCCGAGAAAGACAAGTTTCCTGAACTCTTTTGGATTTGAGAAGCCAGCTCTTCCCCGAGGCTCTCTAAGGACGTTGCTGCCACACTGTGCCTCTTTCTGTTGATGGTGGACTTGACGAGCCCGTCCTTGTCTTGGCCTGGCCTCCAGCCTCCTGTTAGGGTGCTGGTCATGGTCAGCTGACAGGGGGAGGAGACCTCCGTGGCCTCTGAGGCTGTGGGTCACGTGGCAGGGGCCCTTGTGGACTCAGCCTTGGTTCCCAGAGACGGACACAACCTATGCATTCCCTTCACATGGGCCAGTGGTCTTTTCAAATAAAACTCTTTGCCTTTTCATGGACAAGGATGTAAGCAGTGCGTCATGATGGATGCGTGTAATTGATTTGCCTTTAATATTACTTTATGTGAGGGTTTCTCAGCTTTGGCACTATTACTTTACTATTAATGGGTTTTTAAAAATACTTATTGATTTCAGAGAGGAAGGGAGAGAGAGAGAAACATCAATAATGAGAGAAAAAATCATTGATCGTTGCCTCCTGCACGTCCCCTACTGGGGATCGAGCCCAAAACCTGGGCATGTGCCCTGACCGGGAATCGAACCCTGACCTCCCGGTTCATAGGTTGACGCTCAACCCCTGAGCCACGCTGACTGGGTGACTATTAAATGTTTTGGGTAGAATATTTATTTTGTGTGGGGGGCTGTCCTGAGCATTGTATACTATTTGACAGCATCTCTGTCCTCTACCCACCCCATGCCAGAAGCCTTCTCCCCATGGTGATAGCAGAAATGCCCTCTGGAGAGGTGGGCAGAATTGCCCTTGGTTGAGACCCACTGCCTGAAACATTTATCTTTGGGAGCCAGATTGCTGTTATTTGCAATTGTAAGCTTGGAAACAAATAACAGATCCCAACATCTGAGTACACACACACACACACACACACACACACAGCGTCTTCATTATACTGTTACTTGGGATTCTTGGGTGCCTAGCAAATTAAAACGCACCAGTTTTGTTTTATTTTGCTGCTGTGCTTTAGGGGAAAAAGCAGTGTGATCTGGGTGTGCATGAGTGAGATAGAACGATGTATTTTCATAATAGAATTTGAATGTGGAGCAATCACATGCAATGAAGTTAAAGGCTACCTTGTTTAACATGCACTGGGCATAACGTAGTCAGCAGGTTGCACATGGTGGAATATAGATTTTCATTATCAGGCCTGTACGATGTATTTCTCACACTAAATGACCTAGATTTGTGAGTTGATGGGAGGTATGTAAATTGTTTAGTGCTATAACTAAGGCGTAATATGGCCTACCTCAACTGTATTGCCATTTTCTTAATTTAAGCACATCTGCTACACTTGCAGTTTTTGCAGTTTCTCTGTTTGGTTAGTATGTTACTGTCATGGTTTCTGCCATGGCTGTCGACACAGTATGAAAAAGAATGTCATTCTCCTCCCAAGGCTGGAGAGAGCAGAGATGGGAAGTCTGACCATCTCCAGCCTGGGCATACCCCGTGGGATGATGGGAAAAACCGTCGAATCTGTTTTCTCACTGGCTGAAATGGGGCCCTCCCTGTTCATTTTCTAGTTCCTACCTGACCCTCTGTCTCTTTTTATAATAATTCATCACATGACCGTTTTAAAGATTCTTTTTAAATTCTTTTTTTTTAATTCTTTTGGACAACATATTCCATCTGCCCTTTATTTTTGCTTGTTATCTGTCTGCCTCCGTTCAAATTCTAGCTCACCACTTAATAGCTGGAAAATTTACTTTTACTCAGGAGTGATCATCAAAATGTGTAAAATGAGGGAGGCACGAACAGATGGCAGCATAACCCAGCGGCAGATACTAACCTGGGAGTCACTGAATCATGGGAAAGCAGCGGTGGGAAGGGGTCAAAGAGGGTCAAAGGGGCGGGGGAGGGGGGGGGCGGTGACCCAGGGTAGGGCCTGTAGCAGCCAGGGTACAGGAGCATGTCAGACTTGCCACTGGTATAGAAGTATATCAATATCTTACCAGCAGTAGCCTGGATATACCAGTGGTCGGCAAACTCATTAGTCAACAGAGCCAAATATCAACAGTACAAGGATTGAAATTTCTTTTGAGAGCCACATTTTTTAAACTGAAACTATATAGGTAGGTACGTTGTTATTAACTTCATTAGGGTCCTCCTCAGCCGGCCTTTGCTAAAAACGTCCTCAATCTGATGGAGGTACGTTCGCTGAGGTCGACCCCTTCCAACTCTCCCATCCACACACGTCTTGTGTACTTGTTTCGTCTGTCTCCTTTCGTTCATCCTCTGTGTGTCCACACCATCTCCACACACCTTTCTCCATCCTCAACACTACATCTTCTTTCACTCCACAGCGTTCCCTAAAATTAACTTCATAAACTTTACTTAAAGTTTTAAGTCAACTTCGCTCTCTACGTGCGCGCCCGCATGTGGTATTTTGTGGAAGAGCCACACTCAAGGGGCCAAAGAGCCGCATGTGGCTCGAGCGCTACGGTTTGCCGACCACTGGGATATACCAAGCCTGGTTAAGCTTCGTTTGCCTAATACAAAATGAAAATCAAAATACTGCGTTGCACATTTGAAACTTTCTTAGAGAGTAAATATTAAAAGCTCTCATGACAAGTAAAAAATTGTAATTACGAGTGGTGATGGATGTTAAGTAGATTGATCATGTGGTCATTTCACAATATATACAAATCAATAGGTTATACACCTGAAACTAATATAATGTTATGTGTCAACTATACCAAAAAAGGTCTATGTAGGTTGCTAAAATTCCAAAGTTATTCTCCTTGGAACATAAAGAGAGAATGTATCTCATTGCATATGTTTCTTCTAACAACGGACACTAGACGACTATTAGGAAAACCAGGCAAGTTCATGGTCCAGACCCATTTCCACTGGACCAGATGTGGTAAGACATGAATCCGAGACTCAGCTCTGCCACCTGTAGGCAGGACCTTGACCAAACCACTGCTCTGCACTTAACACATGGCGGACGAATCACGAGAATTCTCGCTTCCTAGTACACAGCGTTTTACAAAGTATCCTACTTTCAAAAGATATTAGCTTGTAAGAACATGTTATAAATAACTTCAAAATGCAATGGGTATTGAATTTTAAAGCGTGCCTTTAACATTTATGTAAAACTACTGGTCCGCAATGTGTTAAGTTCCTTGCCAACAAAGTAAGGGAAGCGTCCTAGACAATATTACATGTTGCTTCGAGATTGAGCATCTCATACCGCGAAGTCTTTAAGGCAGTGGTTCTCAACCTTCTGGCCCTTTAAACACAGTTTCTCAAGTTGGGACCCAACCATCAAATTATTTTCGTGGCTACTTCATCACTGTCATGTTGCTACTGTGATGAATCGTCATGTAAATATCTGCTATGCAGGATGGTCTTAGGCGACCCCTGTGAAAGGGTCATTTGACCGCCAAAGGGGTCGCGACCACAGGTTGAGAACCGCTGCTAAGGGCTGTTGAAAATAACCAGGGCTCAGAATGCTTAGTCACAACCTTCCATTAAAGAAGAAAACCAATACCATCCTCTTCTAGGCCTGGCCCGTTTCACGGCAGGTGGAGGAGGAGACAGAAGGAAGTGGGGGTGGGATTGGGGAGGGAGGGATGCAGGCGATTTCTCCCAGCTGCTCTTATAATGAGGAAATAATGACTTAATGTCTGGGCAATTTGTAAAGCAGCTGCCAGTGGGTCAGGGAGACAGCTGTTCTTGAAAAAAAAAAAAAGAATTGGGCCTTTTCTCTTCCGTCTCCCATAGTGCACAAATGAGCGATGCAGTTTCAAAATCAGTGATTAACTCCCGGGAAGGAATGGTCTTTAGGAACCTTGATGAGCACGGGGCTGAGGGGTTGATGAAGTTTCAAACCTCGAATTTTAGGGACCAATCTGAAAAACATGAGAATCTGCCCGGCCAGTGTGGCTCAGTGGTTGAGCATTGACCTATCAACCAGGAAGTGATGGTTCCATTCCCGGTCAGGGCACATGCCCAGGTTGTGGGCTCCATACCCAGTAGGGGGCGTGCAGTAGGCAGCCGATCAATGATTCTGTCTCCTCATTGATGTTTCTATCTCTCTCTCCCTCTCCCTTCCTCTTCAAAATCAATAAAAATATATTAAATAAATACATAACATAAAAGCATGAGGATCTGATAGAAATAGAAGCTCATAGAAAAGGCCTACCAGCTTCCCTACTTGATATTGCTGTAGTTGATAGTCATTGTTTTTACTTAAAGAAATACCATCTCAGAGCAACTCTCTCTTTTTGGGGGGGCCCACTGGGTTTAGAACAAAAGAAGATCCCATTCTCTGAGGGCTTCGGCTGGGCAGGCAGGGAGTCTGCTCAGTGCAGGAGAAGGGGATGATGAGAGGAAAATTTGGTGCCTCCTCAGTAAGTATGTGTGAGCAGGTAACTGGACGAGAGGGGCCTTGAACATATTTTCTCATGGGATCCTCCCCGTCATTCCGGAAGCTCTCCCGGTCTCCACTGTGCAGATGGCAGAAGGAAGTCCAGTGGCCTCACTCGCTTATGGCATTGGTGTCTGCAGTCACGTTGAGAATTTGTAACAGATTTCCACTCAGCCTATTGGAACCCGGAATCGCCACTGTATCGTGGGACAAGTGGCGTAGCCCGTGGAAGGCTCGTGTCCACCCAGCACAGTGCCCAGTGCACTTCATTCATCCTGCCTGGCATCAAAGCACGAGTCTGTCACTCCCCGTGTCTGTTCCCAAAGGAACACAGATTGGCGGGGAAATTTTAAATAAAACCAGTAAATGCATTCAGCTGTAAGAAATCCACTCTTCACCGCTAAAGCGCATGTGTTCGTTTTCCTAACATCAAACGGCCTTCACTCACCACTCTGAGATTTCCCTTGAGTTGTCAGTGGTCCAGGCAGGGCCTGTGCAGAATCATGCACCCTGAGAAGAAGCAGGAGCCCCTCTCGCCATACACTCCCCCTGGCAGGCAGGAAGGAAACAGCAACCTAATCTCATCATCTCCAGATTGAACAAGATCTGCCATTTCACAGACCTGCTTAGCCAAGGAGCAGCTCCGTGGCCGCCTTCCCCCAGCTGTCTAAATAGTTCTCAGCTCCCACCCCGTCTTCCTCCTCTTCCTCCAGGAATCCTGCCCGAGGCCTTTAGGACACTCTGACCTCGTTCCCCTGTCCAGGCTCCCAGCGTCCTTTGCATCTGGGCCGCACACTTGGGAACTTGTTTTGATTATCTTGTATGATCTTCTGGTTCATTTTAAACCACCATTTGTTTGCTGGCGTTGGAGACCATATTGGCGGCCATTGTTTGGCCCCTGCGGAGCTTAGCATTATAAAAGGAAGTGTTAGCCCTAGCTGGTTTGGCTCAGTGGATAGAGCATCAGCCCACAGACTGAAGGATCCTGGTTTCGATTCCAGTCAAGGGCATGTACTTCCATTGCAGGCTTGATCCCCGACCCTGGTCGGGGCACATGCAGGAGACACCCAATTGATGTGTCTCTCTCACATCGATGTTTCCCTCTCTCTGTCTCTCCCCCTCTCTTCCACTCTCTCTAAAAATCAGTGGAAGAATATCCTGTGCATTTTGGGACATTTAGCAGAATACTTGACCTCTAACCACAAGATGCATCCCCTATGTCATGACAATCAAAAGAAGTCTTCAGACATTGCCAGATATCCCAGGAGGTGGGGCAACATCACCCCAAGATGAGACCCATTCCTCTACTCTCTTTAGGTCAGCTCATTCATTCTCATGCCTTGTTTACCACCATCACACAGATAATTTATCAGTAGCATTGCCATCTCCTATAGGTACCAGACCCACATAACCATCTTCTCTCTGGACATATCAGTCATACTAATACTATGACTCAACTAAACTAAACATGACTAAAACAAAATTTGTAATTCTCCTCCCATTTCCTAAAACCTAACTTCGATTCCTCAGTGAACTCTTGCTCAGTGGGTGGAATGACCGTCCATCCAGTTATCTGGTTATGCAAGTTCAAACCTAGGTTCATTCCCAGCCGCTCAAGCCCGGCCTCATGCTAGACCTACACGTGAGAATCTCTGTAGATGGGATCCAGCATATGTGAAGGTCCATAAGTTTTTACAACGTGCATCCAAGGTTGGGAGCCATTGTCAGCCGTGGCCGGAGCCAGCTCTCCTTGGCCTGAGTGTCACTGATTTCACAGCCTGCCGAGTCTGTTCTACTGGAGATTTCTTTGTTGCTTTAAATGTATGCGGAAGCCACCCTTCTCTAGCTCCGAGCCCTTCCTCACACATTTGAAATCTCCAACACCCAATATTGATTTATTCTCTGCTGTGTTGGAGATGGCCTTCCAGGAGACATAAATATTTGCTGTCAGTTTGGATATCCTTTGTTGTCGATGGTTCTATTTTTAAAATATTGCGGTACTTATGGCAAGGAGCCAGTTTCCAGATGTGAATAGTATGTCATGCACTTTCAAAATATTTAGTGCTTGAAGTAGCTACCATCTATTTTAAGGAAAGACTTCTCCCTGTGTCTTATTTTCTTCTTGTAGTCTTTGGAGGTGTGGGGGGGTGTGGAGGTGGAAGAACAGGGGTGCCATCTCTCTTGACCCACCTTGATGAGGCTCGCTGCCATGGTACGCTGCTGGGATGAGTGATTCATGTTACCAGCTTTCCCCGGGGCCTGGCCATCCGCTGGACTTCCTGCCAATCCTTCTCTCTCTCTGTCTCTCATTATTTTGCAAGTCTTGGAATGATGACACTGCTTTTGGGTCCAGAATTGTTGATAATCATTTTGCTCAGCCAGGAAATTATTAAATGGCTTACGATGATGAAGACTGTGTGGCGGTGATGGCCATATGAAATCTTTTACTGTGAAGTAGGACCGGCCTCTTTTTGGATAGCAGAGTCCATGTCAACCCCTCTTGACACCAGCATTATTGATTTGCTTATATGAAATGAGTAGTTTTGACCCAGTGGTATTTTGCTCCCTATTCTACCATTTTGCGCTCTGGGATGGGATGTGAAATAGGCCCTTCCCTCTCAGGTTTGCCTGAAGCTGCAAAGATCAAGAATAAAAGATCTTGTTCAACTCAGGGGAAGAAACTGAGAATTGGGCCACTTCCTCCCAACCATGCCATCCCAAGCAAGAGATGGGGCGAGGATGAATAGAAATGCCAGACGATTTCTTACCATTTGGAATGCAACTTGTCCTTCCTTCTTCCCTCCCTCCCTCCCTCCCTCCCTCCCTCCCTCCCTCCCTCCCTCCCTCCCTCCCTCCCTCCCTCCCTCCCTCCCTTCCTTCCTTCCTTCCTTCCTTCCTTCCTTCCTTCCTTCCTAATCCTCACCCGAGGACATGCTTAGAGAAAGGAAGGGAGAGAAAGAGAAACATTGATGTGATTGAGAAACATCGATAGGTTGCCTTCTGTATGCTCCTCAACTAGGGATCAAACCTGGAACCCAGGTAATGTGCCGTGATTGGGAATTGAACTTGCAACCTTTCAGTGCACAGATGCCCAACCAACTGAGCCACTCTGGCCGGGCTGCTTGCAACTTCTTCTTGTTTGGGTGTCTGCATGGTTGTTACAGATTTCTGATCATTTCCAGAGCCTCATAAAGCTATTTGTTTCTAGCTGTTTATTTGATATTTCCTTGGGGGAATGAGGACCGGGAGCATACGAGTTCACCATCTTGAGGATATCACAATAGTTTAGACGTTTTCACACATTTGTGAAGGAAGAACTGGGAGGGATTCCCTTTTTTAAAAAAATTCCCTTTTAAAAATATTTTTTAAAAATTGATTTTAGAGAGGAAGGAGGGGAGGAAGATGGAAATGTCAATGATGAGAAAGAATCATGGATTGGTTGCCTCCTGCACGCCCCACACTGGGGATCAAGCCCGCAACCTGGGCCTGTGCCCTGACTGAGAATCAAACCGTGACCTCCTGGTTCATAGGTTGACGTTCAACCTCTGAGCCACACCAGCCAGGAGATGATATTACAATTTTTACTCATTTTCGTGCTTAATTTTATATTTAAAATTGTGTATCTTTTTGTAAATAGTTTCTACCCCAAAAGCTAAGTTTGGTCCTGGCTGGGGGAAGGAAAAGTCTTAAGTGTGACACAAGTTTTAATTTTTATTATTTAACTGAACATATTAATTTTTTAAAAAGTCATTTTATGATCATCTTTTCTCTTTTTTCTTTTTCCCCCTGCGCTATGAAATTGATCCATGTATTCAGAGTCACAGAAAAAAAAATCTATTCTGGGTCATGAAAATAATCAGAGTAGACGGTTGGGATTGAAAGTAAACTGTGTGTGTGTGTGTGTGTGTGTGTGCGCGCTATCTATCTGTATTTAATTGCTAATACGTGATTATATAGAGGTCTGGTAAGAAGGGAAATAATGATTTTAATTTGAGAGTCTGTATTTCATTTACGAAGTGTTTATGAACACTAGTCTTGTAGTGAGATAGACTTAAATTTTTATGTTACATCCATTTGATTGACTTGGAGATGTTGTTTATTCTCTAAAAGCCTCAGTCTTGTTTTTTCATCTATAAAGTGAAGGTTATAGAACATGTTTTAGACTTCTAGTAAGAAGCAAATGAGCTCGTGCAAATAGGAATTCTAGCATAATTCCTAACATGTAGGAAATGCTAACGTTAAAAAATAGAAGTTATTGCCCTAACTGGTTTGGCTCAGTGGATAGAGCATCGGCCTGCAGACTGAAGGGTCCCAGGTTCGATTCTGGTCAAGGGCATGTACCTTGGTTGTGGGCACATCCCCGGTAGGGGGTGTGCAGGCGGCAGCTGATCGATGTTTCTCTCTCATTGATGTTTCTAACTCTATATCCCTCTCCCTTCCTCTCTGTAAAAAATCAATAAAATATATTTAAAAAATAGGAGTTATTATCACCATCCTTACTTGTTAAGATGCTTGGAGAAGCAGGTAGTTTGGCTCACCTACTTTATAGGTGGGCAGATCGAGGCCAAGCGTTTAAATATTTTGTTCCTAATTGCTTAAGAGTGGCGGCTATAGCTATAGCTTGTAAAATGTAGAAATTATCAACATCTTCCTTCCTCTTTCCATCAGCTCATTAAGAACTACAAATTATAAATGTTTCCAGATTCTGAGCTAAATGTCCAGGATCTGCTGGAAACATTAGGCAGGTGGGGTTGAATTTGGAACTTTTCTAAGAATTTAGTCCCTTCAGTGCTCATTTTGCTGGAAAATCAATGACTTTTGCCAAACACGTTGTTTTCTTCTCTTGACAAAAAGCAGATCAGCAAGTTTTCATATTGCACTATTTTTAATGGCTGGAGCATCAGCATTTTATAACAAGAAAAAAATCGAAGTTCTTTAATATTTGGACGAGAAGGGCTTATAAAAATGTTCACATCCACGCACCATCTGGAAAAGAAGGTTTGATGGGCTGCTGAGGCTCAGGGTCCCTAAGCATCTTGGTCAGTGACCTCTTATTTAAGACATTTCCTCTGCAGGACACCACAACACTCACCTTTCTATAGCTTTACACTGCGAAGGACTCATCATGGAAGATGAAGACATATATGCATGAATGGCCAAGACTTCTTACGGGGGAATATTTTAAGGCCAAATGAACTGCAGGTTCATGAGTAAAACCCAACTCACCTGGGCTTTTTACTGCTCCACTGTCGTCCACATTCATAAGTAGTTATGGCTCAGTGGTTGAGCGTCAACCCATGAAACAAGAGGTCACTGATTCAATTCCCAGTCAGGGCACATGCCAGGGTTGCGGGCTCGATCCCCAGTAGGGGGCGTGCGAGAGGCAGCCAGTGGATGTTTCTCTTTCATTGATGTTTGTATCTCTCTATCCCTTTCCCCTACTCTCTCTCTCAAATCAATGAAAAAATACACATATTTTTAAAAAGTACTTATGGACCGCCTCCATGAGCCCAGCACTGGGCTGAAGACAGATAATTCAAGTGGGAACTGAAGACAGATAATTCAAGTGGGAACCTGTGCATCCTCACTCCCCTAAGTGGAAGCCTCGCGTTTGCAAAGTGTTCCCAGCAATTTCTCCACCCTCGCGGAGCTCGGCCAGATGAAATGCCCCCACTTCCCACAATGCCTCAGGTTTGGGCACATGCAGCAAACGGGTCCTTGGACATGTGTTGGCATAGAGGATGATTTGCCCCATGTGGGAGCAGGACAGGCTTTCGTGGATCCAGACAGACTTGAACTGAGGGAGAACACCAGTGCACACTTAAATTGAGCCGAAACTGCTATTGTTTCCAAGCCAAATAGGCCTGCAGGAAATTGTGCTAATTAATTTCTTATCAGTTTACAGATGAAACTTTTGACCTCAATATGCAAATGCATGCAAATGAAGGCAGTGAGTCTCTCCTTGCAAGCTCCCCAGTTATGTGAGTTAAGCCTGGCTAGGGGAGGCCACTCCTTGGGCCCCAGCTCGTCACCTGACTAAGAGCACATAGAGATGCATGTAGGTAGGTCATTAGTGATTGTGCTAAGGTTGAAGGCAAGGCCTTTCTTTTTAGCGGATATTTAGGTGAACTGCAGACTTAAATTTTGTTTTCTTCTGTAATGAATATATTTTCTATTGGCCTAAGTTTTATTACATTCTGAACACTGAAAACTTTTTTTTGATGCCATGTGGGTACAAGATGTTTTCTTGCCCAGGGTACATGTGTTCCGATCACAGTGCAGAGCTGTGAGCTGGCGGGTGCTCAATGAAAGTTTGCTGCCCAAACTCTACCAGCGGTTCTCAACCTGTGGGTCGCGACCCCTTTGGGGGTCGAACGACCCTTTCACAGGGGTCGCCTAAGACCATCGGAAAACACATATATAATTACATATTGTCTTTGTGATTAATCACTATGCTTTAATTATGTTCAATTTATAACAATGAAATTGGGGGTCACCACAACATGAGGAACTGTATGAAAGGGTCGCGGCATTAGGAAGGTTGAGAACCACTGCTCTAGACCCTCATCCAAGCGGCTGCCTCTCTTCCTCTGGGTCTGGAAGCCATGACATTTCCTGTATCACCTATGTTTAATGAATATCTACCCCTCAGCGAGAGGGAAAGTCAAAGAAATCTAGCAGGTTCCTGTCAGTCCTGTGGAGAGTTAAGTCCACATATTCAGCAGAGAGAGAGCTAGACTTAGAAAAGTCCATCTGTGGTGTGACTGGCATTGGCAAGAAGGACAGCCTCTTTGGGCGAGAGTGGGGGGAGAGAAGAAATGGGAAAGCCGTCTGGTTCCTGGGGTTCTGCAAGTGTGGTCCCTGGGCCAGCAGCCTCTCCTGGGCATCCTCCCAGCCTTCGCGAATCAGTCACTCTGGAGTAGGTCTAGCGGTCCTTGTGTCCACCTTCCCGGTGATCCGCCCACTTTCAAGTTTGAGACCCATTGTGTAGTGAGGCCACGCCCTTCCACTGCATCATGGCGCTCCCGTAGTGATGTCATACCAGAGTCAGGCTTTGGTCAATGTAAGGTAGCATTTTAGGTAAGTAACAGACATTCAACTCTTTTCATCTATTGTACGGAGTCCTTATATTATCTACTTTTGCCCTGGTAGTTCTTAGATTGGGTCCTGGAACACAATAAATGATTAATAAATAGTTGTTGAGCCTGGCTGATGTGGCTCAGTGGTTGAGTATCGTTGACCTATGAACCAGGAGGTCACGGTTCGATTCTCACTCAGGGCACATGCCCAGGTTGTGGGCTCCATCCCAGTATGGGACATGCAGGAGGCAGCCGATATATGATTCTCTCTCATCCTTGATGTTTCTCTCTCTCCCTCTCCCTTCCTCTCTGAAATCAATAATTAATATATATATGTATATATATACATATACATATATGTATACATATGTAAATATATTTTATTGGGTTTTTTACAGAGAGGAAGAGAGAGGGATAGAGAGTTAGAAATATCAATGAGAGAGAAACATCGATCAGCTGCCTCCTGCACACCCCCTACTGGGGATGTGCCCACAACCAAGGTACATGCCTTTGACCAGAATCGAACCTGGGACCCTTCAGTCCGCAGGCCGATGCTCTATCCACTGAGCCAAACCAGTTAGGGCAATACAAATATATTTTAAAAATAGTTGTTGAATGAGCATGGATGGATGGAACTAGAACCATGGCTCTGAGCACCTTGGATTCTGAGGTGCTCACAGACCATGAGAGGGGGTGAGCCCTGCACGGGATGGGCAGGAAAGCAGATTTCTTCTTGCAAACTCATGAAGTCAGTTTCATATGCCAAATATTATTTCTTCTAACATTGCCCCACTGGAACCTGAATTGCTACAAGAGCAATTCAGGATATTTTCCTCCCTTCAGCACTGGCCTGTTCCAACGTCTTACATAACTAACGTTCAGAATAATATTTCTCTAGGGTCACTTTGCTTGCATAAGAACTTTCAGAAGTCCTCCACTTGGCGGGTTGGTGCATCCATATAGCATCGTGTGAATTCCTCTCTGCTAATAATATAAGCGTCTCTCCACAGAACCGGAGTTTTCGTTAAACTAGGAGTTTGTCTGGAGAAAAAGAATGCGTTCATTACCTTGTGAAATTGTTTCTGCATATTCCCGGGATTTAGCAATGTCCCTGAAACCGGCTTATAAAATGTGTCGTGTGTGTTTATTGAATACGTGAACAAAATTAGTTCCTGGCCATGGACTTGATGCTCCTCCTATAATCCTTTGTCCCTGCCTTCCAGTCTTGCCCATTTCCTGTTCCATCGCTCTCATCTTTGGCCCAACAAGTCCCCCTGGAGTCCCACTTCTTGCTCAATTGGTTGCTCAAGTCACCATTGGGTCACACCCTCCATGTGTTGGGGTAACACCATATTTTGGGGTTTATAATGAAATGCATGGAAGCGAGCCGTGTGGTGGAGAGCCTGGGTCACACTGAAGGGACTCCGCACGCCTTTGGACTTGATCTCTGGTCTAGAACTCCGAGAGACTGGCTTCTTGAGCAGCTGTGTGCTTTCCTACTTACGTACTTGCTCATTAGTCAGCTTCAGATGAAGATTTACTAATTCTTTGTAATAAAATTGACAGCGTGATGAGATGTCAGACAAGAACCGTTGGCTTCTGGGAAGTGAGTGGTGGTCTCAACAGTAAACACTTTAGAACTGATGTTTCTTAAATTTTTTCTTTTTTCTGAGGGACACCCAGCAGAGCCTTCTCCCTGCAGGGAGGGTCTGAACCTTCATTTCAGCGTTGTCCAGCGTCCCCACCAACCAGGTGGGCCACTGAGGGCCAGTTCTCAATAGAAGCAGTTTCAACCGATTCTTCCCCCGCAAGGATGGGGGATGCCAGTCCCCTCGGGCGAGAGCTTCTGGCAGCTTGGCAGCTTGGAAATGCGTCCCATTGACACACAGTCTACTTTTCTGAAAGGACATAAAGCTCCATTATTTAAGTTGCAATTAGTGGCTTCCCACAAATTGCACAGCGCTTCCGCAAGTGCTGTCTCCCGAAAGTGCTTTGTCGACTGGTTCGTGGAGTGTACATCATTGGTCTTTATTGGCCAAATCTTTCTCTTCCCTTTTTACTCTCACCAGTTAGATCCATATCTTCACAGGTGCGAACCCCAGGGGGCTCCATTTTGGTGTGTACAAGGCCCCCAACCAGGAAAACACAGAAGCAATGTCACGCCTTGCCTTCCAAAGATATTTTATTTTCTTGGCAGAAACATTCATTTTTGGTATGTAGGTGTTACCTAACCTACGCCCGTTTATCACCTTTATTATAGCAAAGAAAAGACACAGTTATGAAGAGAACATATTTGCAGTAGTTCCATGTGGTCAGTACTGAGCCAGATAGATCTTTTCACAGAAAATAAAAACAAAGTTAGTAAATGCAACAGGGTGATTCTTGAGGCAGAACACCCTTCCGATTGCAATGGACACATGAGCAGACAAAACAGTGACTCCATGCCATTGAACGAGGAAATAGTTTTGTCAAAGGCCTTTGGCCTCTGCTAAACAGGTGTTGGGGAGACTTGAAAAGGAAAAACTATTTGGCAAAGGCAAAGTAGATGTGATCATTTCAGGGAGATAGTTGGTTGATCGAACATCAGCATTCAGGTGGAAACTGAGAGCATTGTGATAGGTGACCCCTAAATAGAGGCTGCCCAACTAGTGATTGTCAACCAGGAATCAAGGCAGGCCCAGTGCAGGGGTCGGCCATATGTATGTCAAATTTTATGACAGGGACCTTAACCAGAGCAGAAATTACAAAGGCCAGTAGGAGGAGCTCTCACAGGTAGGTGGGCGGCCAAAGCCCTGCAGCACGAACTCTATGGTTATACCAACCCCGCCCCTTAACTTCCTCTGCCCTCCATAAGGAACTTCCTTCTTCTTGCTCTCTCTTCTTGCAAGTGCTGAACATACCAGATTGCAATCCTTTCTTTTTCACTAATGAACTCTTTTTGCAGACAGAATACCTAGTCGACTTTTTGTTTATGGTCATGAGCGATATTTCAAAGCCCCGGACTTGGCGTGCTCTAGCCCTTTGTAGCTCTTCGACACTAGAAACATCACTTGAGTGCTCTTGGCCTCCAGTTCCTTATCTCTGGAATGAAAGAACTAAACATAATCTGTACTTTCTCTTCTAGAGCTATCTTAATGTCCTCTATCTTGATAGAAGTTTAAGGTGCACAGGTTATGCGGTTATGCATTTTACAAAGTCAGCAAATGTATAGTATTTTGTGCACTTCCTTGTGTATGAATTTCACACCTAAAGAACAGCTGTAAATAAATACTGAACTGTCTTCATGTTATGTATGCTGCAAAACTTATGTCTACAGTTTACTTGGAGATGCATCAAAATGAGATGAGTCACATAGATAAACTACTGAAATTGAGAGAGGTTAACAAGTTGTCCAAATTTTCACCAGTAAGAATGAAACTGGGTGGCATTTGATCCCAGTTGTGTTTCACTCTATATCTGTGGTCGGCAAACTGCAGCTTGCGAGCCACATGCGGCTCTTTGGTCCCTTGAGTGTGGCTCTTCCACAAAATAGCACGTGCGGGCGCACGTACAGTGAGATTGAAACTTCGTGGCCCATGCGCAGAAGTCAGTTTTCGGCCTGGGCGAGTCTATTTGAAGAAGTACTGTTGATATTGGGCTCTGTTGACTAATGAGTTTGCCAACCACTGCTCTATATCCTTGTTCTTCCATTCTCTCCTGCCTGTACTGGAATGAATGGGTAGAAAATTTAAATGACTTGATATGAATCACGATGAAAAGAAAGATTCAGGGAGGAGGTTGGGCGGGGAGAACTGGGAAAAGCTAGAATTCCAAGGATAAGCCAGGTAAAAATCATACAGACTTTCAGCAATGCACTGCTGATTAGCTCTAGTGCTTAGATCTAATGCGAGGTTTCCTGAGGGTTGCGACATTCAGAGATGACTAATTAACCTGTGCAGCAAATCCATTTTATTTGCTGCCATGACACAGCCGATGAAGACTGGCTCACCGTTGGCTCATTTGAAAAATGATTAGGCTTCCCATTTAGACTTAATTACAGTGCAAAGGTTGACAATTATCTTCTCTATAGAAGCATCAGATGCTCCAATATCTCAGTGAACATGTGCCTATAATTATGTACATAATTTGTCTAGCAGAAAATGTAACCCAGCCATTACTTGGATCTTATGCCTATAATTAGAGATCATCAAATATACCACATGGAAAAAGTGGATTGGGGGGCTGCTGGGACCAGTATAATGTAAGGATCTGTGTGGAGCTGTTAGTGGGAATACAGCAGCGACCAGCATCTCTTGGACTGCTGTCCTCTATTAAAAATAATTGGGAAATTTGAGAGAAAGGTGGAAATTAGGGTGGAATAAAAGCACAGTACAATCACTTTTCCAGGATTTGACCGCAATCATTCAAAGTCCCACAGGCACTCAAATTCAACACAACCAAACCCAAACTCATTAGCTACACCTCGTCCCCCCTAACTGCTACTTCTCTGTGTTTGCTGTCTTAGATAATGGCTAGGCATTCTGGAATCATCTGTAACCATTGTTTCTAGCTTCTTCCTTCCAATAAAAGAGGTGTAATCACTAAATGTTCCTGATGGTGTCTGCTCCTCCCTATGACAGGATACTTTCATACATCTGTCTTCATCATTCTTTTTTAAAAAATATATATTTTTATTGATTTCAGAGAGGAAGGGAGAGGGAGAGAGAGAGAGAGAGAAACATCAATGATCAGAGAGAATCATTGGTTGGCTGCCTCCTGCACGCCCCCTACTAGGGATGGAGCCCACAACCCAGGTGTGTGCCCTGACCAGGAATCGAACCGCAACCTCCTGGTTCACAGGTTGATGCTCAACCACTGAGCCACACCGGCTGGGCTCATCATTCTTGTATGGTCAGTGTCGAGAAATCTAAGTGGTTCTGCCTTCCTCTAGCCTTTCCTCTCTGTTGCCCATCGTCCACATTTACCCTGATCTGACCATATCTAATCACAAATCAACGTGTGTCACTCTGCCAATTGGAAGAGTTGGCAACGCCCACCTTTCCCTAAATAGCTTTACCAGGGCACACCAACAATTTCCCACTTCCCATGATGCTCTTCTGCCCCACTCTTGCGTTCAGCAGCTGCTTGCAGATGACTTCCTGGATGTGTTGTGCAACACGCTCATGTTATTAATGATCTTAGTGCCTTCAAGGTTAGGAACGTGAAGTGCCCATTGTCATCTCGCTGGTGATTTTGTGAGCCAGGACGCAGCGCTGGCTGTGTTGGGTGGCCGTTGTTGATCAACCCTTTGCATCAGTTCGAGTGGAAGCATCTTCTCGGATGCCTTCTTTACTCGCATTATCTGGGGTCTCAGAGCTCCCGGGTCGTCCTCAGGTGGCTTCTTCGGAGTTTCTCCACCGGGCTTAGCATCTTGCAGCATAGACGCTTCAAGGAAGTTTCCCTTTTCGCACAGGGGCTGCATCCCAAGAGGCAGACAGGAGAAACTGCACTCGTTCAGGGCGATGTTAGAGGGTGGCATGCCGCACCAAGAACTAAATGAAAGGCCCTACTTGATTTGGCTCAGTGGATAGAGCGTTGGCCTGCAGACTGAAGGGTCATGTGTTCGATTCCAGTCGGAGGCATATACCTGGGTGGCAGGCTCGGATCCCCAGCCCAGGTTGGGGCGCATTCAGGAGGCAAACAATCTATATGTCTCTCTCACACTGGTATTTCTCTCTGTGTGTGTCTCTCCCCCTCCCTTCCACTCTCTAACAATCAATGGGAAAATGTCCTCGGTGAGGATTAATTAAAAAAAAAAAAAGAACTAGATAAAAGGGGGAATGGCCCTAACCGGTGTGGCTCAGTGGATAGAGCATCGGCCTGCGGACTCAAGGGTCCCAGGTTCGATTCCGGTCAAGGGCATGTACCTTGGTTGCGGGCATATCCCCAGTAGGGGGTGTGCAGGAGGCAGCTGATCGATGTTTCTCTCTCATCGATGTTTCTGACTCTCTATCCCTCTCCCTTCCTCTCTGTAAAAAAATCAATAAAATATATTTTTTAAAAAGGAGTGGGGGAATGGATGTTGTTAAGGAATATCCCCATAGCTAAGCTCCCTGAATAAATACCTCCTGATTTTTTGTTCTGAGTAATTGAGAGGAGGTCCCCACATCTGAGCACCTGTCCCATGGCCAGAACCACTAGAGAACTGTGTCAATGACAGCACTCCATGTTTGAGATTCTTTCCCCAAAGGATTATGAAATTAGCATTACGTTGTTTGATGTTGTATGTGAGATCCCCTCCCTTAGAGTGAGTGCTATGCTGAGAGGCAGTGCTATACCCTGTCCTGCAAAATGCGGTGAGTCTGCACTGACAGTCATTGGGCCCTGCTCACTCTATAAACATGGGACTCCCCCTTGGAACCAAAGAGAAATGTGCTCTCAAGTCCCTTGTAACCTAACTCCTTAGGGTTCCTGGCCTGATGATTGATTGGACTAAGAGAGAGATTGCCCCTCCCCCTCCACCTACTCCCACAGCCTTCAGGCAGGTGGAGAGAGGCACATACCCTCCAAGCAAACGGTGTTTGGGAACGAGTCGGTAGTTGATGGATGAAAAGAGAATAATTACCCACATTAAGAATATTTGCCTTCGCAACATGTTAAAACGCCCATTCGTGCAATTCAGAGAATTCAAACCACTCCAGAGAGGCTCTCTGATGTAAGAGGGCACAGGGGCCCTCGGTTTGTAATGCATTTCAAATTCCAAGCAAAACTCCCATCAACAGCCTGAATATCTGAAAGGAATTTCAGGGCATCTGTCTGTGGAACAGGATTATTAATACAAATCTTGCCGTGCCAGCAGTGACAGGAGCCAGACCCAGGGGTCTGTAAGCCCAGCCGGAAAGGAGTTCATTCTGGAACCTCTGGGAGGGGCTCTGAGGGGCGCGCTGCTGGCTTTGAGAAGGCGGAACTCTCCCGTCTTCATCCATGACCTTCAGTGGCTTCAATGGGCGCAGCTGCCTTCAGACGCTTCTGATTCTGCATCATAGTCCAAGGGGCAAATTCTCCATCCTTCACCCCCCTCCTCTCTGCTGAGTCCAGTGAAATTAATCAAACTGTTACTTTAATAATTCCTCATTGGGTATTTGTTCAGGGTTTCACTCCTGGGTCTACCATTATGCATGGCATCCTTGCAGACTCGGACAAAACACTCTTCTTAGCCTCAGTTGCATTGTGATGAAAATAAGAATAATATCTTCCAGGCTTAACCCACTCTATTTATTGTAAAGATGAAGGAATTCTTGTAGGAGGCATTTAATTTTATTCCCATAGCACTTTATTTATAACACACGGAGTGATCATCACTGGTTTGCACATCTCCCCGTTCATTAGAAAGAGATCGGTCTCTGTGTCTATTCCTTCTTTTATTAGTTAAATTATTTCATGCATTGAGCAACAACAAGAACAACAACATTATGTCATGCGCTTGTCAACCGGCAGCTGTGTGCCAGGCACGGGCTGTTTACAGCACTGGGTTTTTTTTGTCCTCTCCTCAGCTACCACACGAACTCCCCTTGGGTGATCCATTCGCTTCTCTTACATGTTCATTCAAACTTGTCTTTCCAGCCCTAGCCAGTTTGGCTCAGTGGATAGAGCATCGGCCTGCAGACCAAAGGGCACCAGGTTCGATTCCAGGTACCTCAGTTTCAGGCTCCTCCCTGGCCCCGGCCCTGATTGGGGCTCATGCAGGAGGCAACCCATCACTGTGTTTCTCTCACATCGATGTTTCTCTCTGTCTTTCCCTCTCTCTCCCACTCTCCCCAAAAACCAATGGAAAACTATCCTCCGATGAGGATGAACAAAAAAACACACAAAAACAAATTGTCTTTCCAACACCGTTTCTCTCCTGGACTATAATCCAGCTGCTATTGAGGCTTTTCCACTTGACTGCTCATCAGGCAGCTCAGCCTGATCAGCCTGCAATGAACAGAGTGGCCCATTTTCAGCCCGTTTACAGATTCCCAAAGAACCAAAAAGTAATCTCAGATGTAGCCTTCACATATCTGCCTCTTACCCACACTTCTCAAATAAGTCCAACTAGTCACCAAGTGCCGTCATTTCTAGCTCTACGTGTTTCCTGAATCTCTCCCCTTCAATCGATTTTTGCTCTTACCACTTTGATGCCAGCCGTTATCATTTGTCCTGGTTAGCAGACAGGTTCCTAATTGTCTTTCCTGCTCCAGGCTGTCCCCATTCTCCACTCCCTTCTCCACCGTAGCCTTCAGTGGAGTTTCTAGTTTGAGTCACGAGAGACGAACGGGAAGGTGGGCTGGACTAGCCTGGAGCAGGAATCCCAGCAGAGCCAGCACTTTGCAGGTTCTCTGTGCTTGTTTGTTTATGCAAAATATAAAAAGGCTCCCGGCCTACGTGGTTCAGTGGTTGAGCATCGACCTATGAACCAGGAGATCCCAGTTCGATTCCCAGACGGGGCACATGTCCGGGTTGCAGGCTTGATCCCCCGTGGGGGCGTGCAGGAGGCAGCTGATGAATGATTATCTCTCATCATTGATCTCTCTCTCCCTTCCTCTCCCTCACTCCCTCCCTCCTTTCCTCCCTTCCTCCCTTCCTCTCTGAAGTCAATAGAAATATATTAAAATATATAGAAAGGCATTTTGAAAACAGGATTCTGCAAAACAAAGCACATGGTAATAACATTTACTTGTTTTCTTCTTTCCTTACTTTCTTTGTTTGTATATATTGTTCTGTTGAGAACTTTTAATACATATTTTTTGTTCTTTCTGATTGGTTATTTACTTGAAATTTTAAGAATTAGAGATACTAAGTAATGGGTGTATGCATTTAAAAACATTTTATTTTATTTTTAATATATTTTTATTGATTCCAGAGAGGAATGGAGAGAGAGAGAGAGAGAAACATCAGTGATGAGAGAGAATCATTGATCCGCTGCCTCCTACATGTCCCCCACTGGGGACTGAGCCCACAACCTGGGCATGTGCCCTTGATCAGAATCGAATCCAGGACCCTTCAGTCCACAGGCTGGCATCCTATCCACTGAGCCAAACCAGCCAGGGCTAAAAACATTTAAAACAAACATTCCTAGATTTTCCTTGAGGGACAATTATCAACTTATGCTCCATTAATACTCAGTGACTCTGGCCATTTTTCCTCACTTTTGCCCAAACTTGGTGTTAGCATATTTTAAGTCTACTTCATATCATTATATCAACCTCTCTTTATATTGGGGTTACACTTTGCCATTAATAAGAATTTATAGTTTGATGAAAAGTGAGCACTGCTGTTAGATAAATCTGGATTTTATGCTATAAAGACAATATATTTGACATAAAGTAGTAAGTTGCCTGCTGCCCTTTCAAGATTACTTCAGAGGAATTATCTCCTAAATTGGCATGCTGTCACCTTGTCATACCTTCTTGCAATAATGTTTGATTTTATCCACTCTCTATTATTAGCAGTTAATTAATTACAGTCTAATTTTGAAGGTTGTGATAAAGTCTTTAAAGGAAATAATTATTTTTAAAAATATGTTTTTATTAATCTCAGAGAGGAAGGGAGAGTGCGACAGAGAAACATCAATGATGAGAGAGGATCATTGATCGGCTGCCTCCTGCACGCCCCACACTGGGGATCGAGCCCACAACCTGGGCGTGTGCCCTGACCAGGAATGGAACCTTGACCTCCTGGTTCATAGGTCGAGGCTCAACCACTGAGGCACACCGCCAGGTGAAAGGAAAAAATTCTTAATTGTCCTTTACAATGTTTGCCCCTTTGAAACTTTTAAAAATGTCTTGCTCTTCATAAATTATGATAGAAATTCTCTTTAAGTGACCTTCACTTCCAGGAGGGCACTGGCCCCTCATGGAAGCTCACAGTACACTGAATGTCCATAAACTCCTCACATAAGAAATGGCTTTTGTTTTTTTTCTCCCTTCCAAGGTTATTTGTGTAGGATATATTTGTTATTTAATTACTTGATTTAAATAGGAAGTACTCAAAGTGATAAAATACGAACACGAAAAGAAATTTGTTTTTCTGCAGCTAACTTAAAAGCTTTAGAAAAGAACTTGACAAAGGCAATCCATTTAAAAATCTTATTAAATAAGAATGATTACGGGGAAAAATTAAAAATTTAGAAGACTTCTGCACTTATGTAGCTTTGCCTTATCTCTCAGTTCCAGACATCCTTTAAAGAAACGAAAATTGGAGATCTTAAATAATGAATCGTGGATATAATTTGTACAAAAATGATGACAGAAATATTCACATAGCAGACTCCATCCATAGTAAACACACACACACACACACACACACACATACACACACACACACAGACTCTGGTTCCGCATTGTATTGTGCAAACGAGTACATCATATAAGTTATTAATTTAAAATACATTCTGTGTGACATGCATGTCATTTTAAAAATGATTTCTTTCTCTAATCCAATTTTAAAATTAATCAACCGAGCATTGTCCTATTTTGATTACAAAGAGGTTTTCTACAAAATGGAGAATAGCAAGGAGTGCAGAATTCAGTAATAGCATATAATTCTCAGGATTTATACTTGTCTCCATTATTCCATGGACGTATGAGACTGGCACAAACGCTACCACAGAAAATTTACTTGCTAATTTTATCATGCTTTTTATAACACAAATACAGGGATTTCCTAATCCAACATTTGGAGCATTGCCTTTTTTATAAAAATTCAGAATTCCTCCTTCTAACTATGTCTTTGCCCTTCACCCTCCCCGTTCCCTTTGTATTCTTTTTCCCAGAGATGAAAAATAGTTACTGAAGTCAAAGCTCACATTCATCTGTGTGATGATTAACAGCAGAGGAGAATTCGCACTGTTGAAAGATCGTGCAGTCCATTAAAAAATTAATCCTGGAGTGACAAATGTAAAGGCGGAACAAAGGCCATCTGTCTGAGGAGACACATTTTCCACACAGAGTCTAGGTCCTTTCACTACACTCTCAAGGAAGACCGTACCCAACACTCACAAAGTGCTCGTAGAGACGTCAGACTATGCCTAGCATCGCGACGTTTCTCAAGATGGCCCGTTTGAAAACGCGATAAAATATGTATCAGAAGTGTTTTAAGGCCCGCCCGTGTGGCTTAGTGGTGGAGTGTCGACCTATGAACCAGGAAGTCACCGTTCCATTCCCGGTTAGGGCACATGTCTGAGTTGCAGGCTCCATCCCCAGTAGGGAGCATGCAGGAGGCAGCTGATCAATGATTCTCATCATTGATGTTTTTCTCTCTCTCTCCCTCTCCCTTCCTCTCTGAGATCAATAAAAAAAAAATACGTTTTTTAAAAAGTGTTTTAATTGAATGGCCACATGTAAGGTGATCAAGGATGATTCGGGCTCTCTTCATCGAAACCTATTGTCTCAGCAGTCTTAGGATTCTTTTTAATTCTATGCTGACTCTCAGTTGTTCATCAGTACTACTCATTATTAGAAACACATTTATGGCTCCTGAGTTCTAAACATCACTTCCTTTATAACCTCACTAGAGGCCTGATGCACGGAATTCGTGCAAGAGTAGGCCTTCCTTCTGCCCTAACCGGTTTGGCTCAGTGGATAGAGTGTCAGCCTGTGGACTCAAGGGTCCCAGGTTCGATTCCAGTCAAGGGCATGTACCTTGGTTGCGGGCACATCCCCAGTAGGGGGCGTGCAGGAGGCAGCTGATCGATGTTTCCCTCTCATCGATGTTTCTAACTCTCTATTCCTCTCCTTTCCTCTCTGTAAAAAATCAATAAAATATATTTAAAAAAAAAAAAAAGAGTAGGCCTTCCTTCTCCTGGTTCTGGTACCAGTTCCCCTCTCAGCCCCAGCTTCATCCAGAAGCACCTCAGGTCTAATTAGCATATTGCGCTTTTATTATCATAGATTAGAATTTAGATTATAAACTAAATGTTTAGAAAGCTTTTAACTACCTCAAGACGATCTCTGACATTCAAGTTCATCCTAATGTGATTCCCATCCACTTTCCAGCTGTGTCTCCTCCACCATACCTGTGCCCACAGCCACTTTTGACGGCTCGCTCTTCCTAGGCCATATCACGAGTATGTCCTTGCTTCTGCGGCCTTGCTCTGGCTCCTTCTCCTACAGGCTTATAGCCGTATCCCTCTCTGGACTGTAATATGCTGCACAGTGCTCTCTTCCAGATAGCTACATGCTTCACTCCCTCACTTCCCCCTTGTCTTCGTTTAAATTCCTCTCATCCTCCAGGTCTTCCCCTCACCCTGCGGTTTCCCCATGGCCTTAGTCACTTCCTGACACTGTAGGACGTCTTTGCTTTGCTCAGTGTTTATCTTCTATCTGCCCACGAAGCATGTATTTCTACAAAACAAGTACCACTTCCATTTTGTTCCTTGTTCTCTAACATCTGGACCCATGACTACATTTGGTATTTAGCAAGTAGTTCTTCAGTAAAGAACCTGGGACTAAAGGGTTCCAGGTTCGATTCAGGTCAAGGGCACACGCCTGGGTTGCAAGCTTGATCCCCGTAGCGGGGTGTGTGGGGAGGCGGCTGATCAATGATTCTCTCTCATCATCGATGTTTCTGTCTCTCTCTCTCCCTTTCCCTTCCGCTCTGAAATAAATGAATATATATATATATGTTTTTTTTTAAAGAAATTAATGAATCAGAACAGTGTCTCCTTTAACACTATATTTTCCCAATAACTAGTGCAGGAAGTCAGTGACTGTTTGTTGAATGAACGCTAAGTCACTGAAATCTTAGAGTGGGAGGACAGTTACTGCATGACAAGAGGTAATGAACCCCGTGGCTGTCCCTTAGACTCACCAGCAGAGCCGGCCGAGTCCGTCTCTGGGGCTTTCGGCATTGGGAGCCGACTTGCTGGCGGTGTTGGGCAAGCATGTTGCTTTTTCGACACAGGAACCTCAATTTCTGTCCAAACGCAACCAGTTGATTCACTCTCATTTAAATCGTAGGCGTTTCCTTTTGCAACGTTGGGCTTTTCTTCCTATTTTCTCCACAGCTGTCTTGGCAACATCTGTTTCCAGCCTGAGTCAGAGGCGGATGGAAGTGTTTCTGGGGCCGGTCCCAGCCCTCCGGCAGGGACTGTCTTTCCTGGAGCTGCGTCCACAAACAGTGTGCAGAGAGTAGGAGATTGCATGGAAGGAGTTCACAAATGAGCAGTTCACTTGCTTTCTGATTAGCACAGAGGGTTTATTTTTTTATTTTTAATATATTTTATTGATTTTTTACAGAGAGGAAGGGAGAGGGATAGAAAGTTAGAAACATCGATGAGAGAGAAACATCAACCAGCTGCCTCCAGCACACCCCCTACTGGGGATATGCCCGCAACCAAGGCACATGCCCTTGACCGGAATCGAACCTGGGACCCTTGAGTCCGCAGGCTGACGCTCTATCCACTGAGCCAGACTGGTTAGGGCAGCACAGAGGGTTTAAAAGTGCAGGAAATGGCCCGGCTGGTGTTGTCCTGTGGTTGAGGATCAAGCCATGAACCAGGAGTTCGCTGGTTGGATTCCCGGTCGGGTTGTGGGCTCGATCCCCAGGAGGGGCCGTGCAGGAGGCAGCTGGTTGATGATGCTTCTCTCTCATTGATGTTTCTATCTCTTTTTAAAAAAATCAAATAAAAAAAAGTGCAGGTAATAGAGTTAGGCAAACCTGGGTTTGAATGTGAGTTTTGAGACTTGCTACCCGAGTGACTTGTGGAAAATGATGTAATTCCTCTAAGCCTCAGTTTCTGCACCTCTAAACTGGAATGATCATAGTGACCCCCCCAAAGAAATATTTCAGTAATCAATGCTGATGGACCTCAAACACTAGGTAGAACATGTAGCACATGGTAGCTGCTCACAGACACAATCTTACATGTTACTTTTTCCATGACTTCCCATGCTACTGATTCTACCATGGAAGCATCAGCAGATGTGTGATTTGAATTTGATGAGACTTTCACAGTTAGTTGAGTCCTTTATTTCTGTGAGAAAAAGCACTTGGGGTGGGCCAGTGCGGTTCAGTGGTTGAGTGTTGACCTATGGACCAGGAGGTCAAGATTCAATTCCTGGTCGGGCCTTATGCCTGGGTTGTGGGCTCGATCCCCACTGTGGGGCGTGCAGGAGGCAGCAGATCCATGATTCTCTCTCATCATTGAGGCTTTTATTTCTCTCTCCCTCTCCCTTCCTCTCTGAAGTCAATAAAAATATATTATAGAAATAGCACTTGGAAGGATCAGAACTTTACCTCCGATGTCTTTTCTCTCCCTTCCTAGTGCCCTGTTTCTACAGTGAGAGACTGATGGGCTGTTTGCTGCTCCATTTATTTGGACTGCATAATCTCTCTTTATTGCCTTGCTTCGCTCAATAAACCTGAGGGATTCTGGTCACATTCCCACTACAGGGGCACGTGGTGCTGCGACGATGGAAAGTAAGACCTGAATTATCATGTAATAAGGCTATAACCATGGAGACGTCTTTCATCTCTTTGAGCCTCAATTTCCTTTTAAGTTAAATGAGACCTGTCCCGCATATCTTACCTCTGTTATGAGCACCAACAGATACGATGGCAGTCAAGTACATTATGCAGCTTAAAGTTCTATAAAAATATAAGCTCTTGCCCTGGCCGGGTGGCTCAGTTGGTTGGAGCATTGTCCTGTGTTTGGAAAGGTTGTGGGTTCGATTCCCCAGTTGGGGTGGGCACGGCAGGCAACCAATTGATGTTCCTCCCTCCCTCCCTCCAGCTCTCCCTCTCTCCTTCTCTTCCTCTTTATGTTTTCTAAAATAAATAAAAATATGACCTCAGGTGAGGATTACAACAAATAATAAGCTCTTTTCATTACTTTATTGCTGAGATAAGATAAGGAAGAAGATATAGATAAAAGTGATCACCCGTCAGTTCTGATTGCTACCTCCCCCAGTAAAGGACTGGAAGAACCTGTTTAGCCCTTTCAAAAGAGCCAGAAAATGACTGATTGAACATCTGTGTCTACACCTTGTTAAACTTTATAGGAAAGAGAAAGAGTCAGAAGGCTGACAGTGATGGCTCTTGGGAATATCAGTTGTAAGACCCACTTATACCAGATTTAGTGAGGCTTGTGCATATCTTACCTAATAATAGACAAACATGTAAATTGACCGTCCCTCCACTGCACTCACCAGCCAATCAGGAGAGTATGCAAATTAACCCAACAAAGATGGCAGTTAATTTGCATACGTAGGCGCAAAGCAGCAGAGCAAAGACTGAAGGCTCTAGCCGGAGCAGCGAAGGCCGGGGTCCCGGGTGCTGGAGGAAAACCGATGCCGGCAGCCAGGGGAAGGGAAGGCCTATTGCACGAATCTCTTCGTGCAACGGGCCTCTAGTTTAATTATAAAATCTGAAGAACGGGGGAGGGGGAGTTTCGATGGAGGTGGGGATGTGTTTTATGAGACCAACCCTTCCCAGGAACCATCAGAAAACCCCCAAACGAACAGGAAATTGCATTAAAAAAATAGAGGTGAGATCTCAAAAGTCAGGCCTTTGAGAGCCAGAGAGAATGAAAACAAATCCACGTGGGGCCTAGAAATAGCTCACCTTCTCCGACAGGTTTTCCTCGACTCCCCACACTAGTCCCATAACCTTGCTCACCATGTGATGTTGGCTAAGATAGTCTCTCTGAGCCTTGTGTGCTGGTGAATGTTAAAAGAATATACACACATATATGCATAAGGAAATTGATTATTAATTTTACTGACATAAAAGATGTGCAGCATGCATTTTGTAAATAATAATAAATATATAACACCCTTTCTTATAAATTTTCTCTAGCCAGTTTATCATGAAATACTTTCATTGATTTTTGCCAAATTCTTATACCCATAGCCAACCTGAGGTTGCAGTTGTTTAGCAGGTATAGTTCTGAAGTCAAGGGTGGATGATAATTTAGTTTGCATTTACAAGTGAGATGAAAGTGAAGCCAGAGACATACGCAAGGATGTCACTTGCTCATCGGTGACATAAGTGACATTTTTTGCAGAATTGAATGATGATCATTTTGGAGTCCTGAAAGAATAGTTTATTAATTTGTGTGTTATTTATGATCTGATGGCACCGTATTCTTTTAAATTTAATTGGAATCATTATTATTTTCTCCATAAACTTCTTGGGTGTAGACAAGCAACAAAATAATAAGTTACACTGTTGTTTGTAGCAACTGCCGATTTCTCTGGTGTAAATATTTCTAGTGTGGTCTATTTCAAGCAACAAGATGATCCCAGTATATGGGGAGGTGGGAGGAGATACATTTTATCACACCAGTCTTTACAACATTTGTAACATAATAGTTACAAATAATCTTCTGAGCATAAAATGTAGTAAAATAGGAATTGATAAGTTTTGAGTATTGCCTTTTTATTTTATATCATGTAATAGTACACTTATATTCTTTATTTTTTTTTAAATAATGGCTTGTTTAACAGCTATTTTGCTAAGTTTCTGAAAATTAAAAATCAACTGTCATGAGCTATTCTAAGTTGACTTGAACACACCTTTCTAAGATTTTGAGAATGCACATAAAGTGCTTGGTACACTGATTTTTAAAATTAATTCAGGCTCTTTGCTCTGCTCCAGGTGGCATCTTGATGGGGAAGCATTAGCAAGCCCCTTGTGAATTTCTCTCTCTACCTTCTCACACCTCATTGCACCAAGAGCCATACTAAAGCCTTCCCTGGTGAGATAGAATCTCAATGCTCAGCCTCACATTAGAGTTTGATGCTGGTAGAAAATGATACATTATCACACAACTAATAAATCAATCTGTTTTTTCTGTCTCGGGAATACACATTTCTGCAGCCATTAGAAGTCTCTCTCCTTAAAGATCAATCTCAAAAACATGCTTTTAAAAAAAAAAAAAATTCACTTGCCTCATTTTACTTCTCCCATAGCAGCAGGTTAAAAAAATTCTTCAGGGTGCAGTTTTCATTGTGCTTTTTTCTGTTCAAGGTCTTTATCCTCCTTACTCTAAAGCACTCATATTGGAAATTAGTTTCATAAATTTGGAAAGGACACCCATATGGCCAATCCTCTTGAAACTCACTAGACTTCTTTTGTTTTTGACCCTTTTCAGGGCAGTGGGGGCGTAATGGGTACACGTAGAATCAGCCGATGTAAACTCTGACAAGCACATATTTTATGATACTGCCTCATGGGAATCCAAAGAGCAGATGCTCTCGGTCGTGACCGCTTTCCAATTTTCCGGCCGAGGGAGAGAGCTCAGCACATTTGAGGACCAGCTGCAGGCACCCATCGTTGTCTTGCTGCCAACAGCAACGCTGAGAGGCAGGGCCCGGCTTAACACAGAGACAAGGACCTCTGTGAGCTCACACAGACGGGGATGTTACTGATGGGCTATTAGGGCATCTTCTGTCTGTCTCCCAGATGCTCAGCAGAGGAGCTGGAGAATGAGGCCGTCTGCATTTAAAGTGCCAAGCGGCTGAAATCACGGGCTCACCTATCTGCTTTGGCAGTCGCTGCTCCAGGCCAGTTTCTGGCCAGAAGAGCTTGGCAAAGTCAGAGCTGTTTGCTGCTGGTGCGATTGGATATTAGCCCATAGAGGTCAAGAGACGAGGACAGAGGGAACTGGAGGGAGATTCAGTCCATTTCCAAATGGGAATGGACCGGGTTTAAGTGCAGCTGAGCCCGACCTCAGGAATGAGAGCGTGTGGTCCTTTATGCGCCAGAGTTGGCCTGATGCTGGCATGAACCAACAGAGGCAAGACTTTGCAGGTCTGTCTGTGCAGCCAAAGGCAAGGGGTCTGGTAGCAAGGCACTCGATCCAAAGGACGCAGGGGGAGTCGTGATGAGATGCCACCCATGATGTACCGGGACAGCATGAATCCCAGTGGAGTCAGGAGCCGGATAAGAAGGGACCTAGTTGACATCAATAGCGTTTGTGTTAAGATCATAGGGCTTTTCTGACTTGGAGCATCGAACCCCAGAGCCACACTTGGGAGAAGAGGAGAGGAAATAATAGCTGAGTTAGGTGTACAAGACATCCCAGTTTGCAATTCTTAACCACAATTTGCAGCTCACAGTTCACGGAGTTACTTCTGGTACCTACCTGGTGCCTCGGAGGAGCCTGCAACCATATGGGGGACTCATTCATTTGAGTGTTGGCCATGGCTGCTTTCACAGTGTGACAGCAGAGTTATCTAGTTGAAACAGAGATTGTGTGGCCTCCGAAACCTGCACTATCTCGCTCATTACAGAAAAAGTTTGCCAAGTCTTTCCTTTTTAAAAAAATTAAATATATTGTTATTGATTTCAGAGAGGAAGGGAGAGGGAGAGACAGAAACATCAGTGATGAGAGAATCATTGATTGGCTGCAAGCCCACCCTGGGGATCGAGCCTGCAACCTGGGCATGTGCCCTGACCGGGAATCATAGGTGACCTCCAGGTTCATAGGTCGATGCTCAACCACTGAGCCATGCCGGCCAGGCAGTTTGCCGACTCTTACTCAAAACCTCAGGCTCCATCCAAAGAGGGAGGGTGTCGGTGTGGCTCATCAATTTATCCCCCTGTAGCTAACACACATCCTGGCAAGAATTTCTAGCTTAATGTCCATTTAATGAATGAATCAATGAGTGAATCCATAAGCATCATTAGCTTTGTATGTAATGTAGTAAGAATCACACAATAAAACATTTTATCAAAAGCATAAGAAAGAAAGCCTGCTTTTGAAAGGCATATTGTTGAATTCTTTATCATTATCGAAATAAGCAAAAATTGGAAAATGCATTAGTGAGTGATTATGATATTCAATGATATTTGAATTAGACTGATCAAAATGTTTAAAATGCTAATGTGGTATAGGGTTCAAACACAAAATCCTGATTAACCACCCAAAGCAAATGTTTCCATGAAGGACATAACGTCCTTAACTCGCCAGCCAACCATTTAGCCTTTTAAAATGAGTCGTATAACTCACAGATGCTGGCTTCTGATACCATTAGGAAACACGCGTTGTTGCTGGGTGGTTTTAATATATTTTATGTATTTGTTTCATAAATGACCCAAATTACATGTAACACAGTCATATTGCAAATGCTGCTGTTCCGTGGGCAGCCATGAGTAAGTATCAGTTTTTCCTACAGGGACACATTACTGTTTGATTGAAGGCACAGACTCGGGCTTTTGACTGTAAATTAACATGTTAAACACACTTAGGCGTGTATGTACTTAGTGGGCAGCATTGGACTTCATTTTTAAGGCTCATTTAAAATGTTATTTTTTTTCCTGGCGTCATAGAAATGAAGTGAACAGATTGGGGCTGGGATGGGGTGCGGGGCTCTTGACTGAATGGACAGGTACCTGCTTGGTGACACCCTCAGCCTTTCACGACTCGCCAGGAGTCATTTATGACGGCAATGAATGGCCGCGTGATTTCTGTGCTCAAGGTAGCTGCCTGGACCCAGGAGTAGCACGGCCCTGCTTTCCGATGTGATCCACCTAATAGATGCGGGAGCCAGGCCTTGAGAAAGGGAGGCCGTCCGATCAGGAAGCAGCTGTCTGGCTGCCTCTGTTTCCAAGCAGCAGCCGTTCCTGAGACGTGACCGGCCCTGCTAAACTGTTTCCCAGGGCTTCGCTCATCTGATGCTTGAGGACGAGTCAGTCCTAGGTCTACACCTTATTGATTAGAGCGCAGGCTGATCTCCATGCAGAACCTGCTTTTGTCAGTTTCTGCCTTGGGCAAGGGGCTGGGCTGCTCTGAGCCTCAGCCTCCTCCTCGATGGTGGTGGGGGAAATCATGCCTCCTGGAAATCATAGGATTAGAACAGTATCGTGGATATGGCAAGTGCTCCATAAAGCAGAGCTATTATTATCTGCTTTTTTCTTCCTTTAAAAAAATATGTTTTTATTGATTTCAGAGAGGAAGGGAGAGGGAAAGAGATAGAAACATCAATGATGAGAGGGAATCATTGATTGGCTGCCTCCTGCATGCCCCACACTAGGGAATAAGCCGGCAGCCCGGGCATGTGCCCTTGGCCGGAATCGAACCTGGGACCTTTCAATCTGCAGGCCGACGCTCTATCCACTGAGCCACACCAGCCAGGGCTGTTAATCTGATTTTAAACGGAAGTTCTGATATGGCCGCTTCCCTTACTGGGGACTCCTCTGAGGACATATATCTTTTCCCACAAAGCTGGGCTTTCACTTAGTATTTCACATTCTCAGTCACATGTTCAATCCAATTGTTCCACATAATGAAATGGATCCTAAGCTTTCGTTTTTCTAAGAAACCTGATGATGAATTCCTCTCCAATACAATCTTTGGTCCTAAAGCTTTCCTGTGGTTTGGCTTTTATTCGAAAATGTTCCCCCTCTCTTTATAATAAAAAAAGAAATAGCCCGGCCAGCGTGGCTCAGTGATTGAGCGTCAGCCTATGAAGCAGGAGATTGAGGTTCGAATCCTGGTCAGGGCACACGCCCGGGTTGGGGGCTTGATCCCCAGTGTGGGGCATGCAGGAGGCAACCAATCCATTATTCTCTCTCATCATTGATGTTTCCATCTCTCTCTCCCTCTCCCTTCCTCTCTGAAATAAAAAAATATATATATACTTATTTTTTTAAAAGGAACTAGAACTAGCATTTACTGACTACCTATGTTGGGTTAAGTGTCTTCCCTTTGTTGATTGGACTCATGACCCTACACAACAGGTGTTGTGACCTCTGTGTGATAGATGGAGACGCTGAGAAAGATGAGACATTTTTCTAAGGACAATAAGGGCAGAATGCAAACTGTAGGGTCTCTTCCCTGGACTCACTCAGTCACGTGACAAGGGGAGCCCGTGGTGTCTGCCGCCTGCTTTTCAAGGTAGAGACTTCACGAGCAGGGGCAGGCCAAGTTCAGTCTGTCGCACAACTTCATTATCATTTCACTGCCTTGGCAGGACCCGGGCTCACTCTCTTCTTGGGTAAGAGACAGCCAGGCAGGTCACTTCCGGTCGCAAAAGTTCTGACTATCCAAACTTGATGTAACAAAATGGCACAGCCTCCTCAGTAGACAGTCTGGACCAGGGGTCGGCAAACTCATTAGTCAACAGAGCCAAGTATCAACAGTACAACGATTGAAATTTCTTTTGAGAGCCAAATTTTTTCAACTGAAACTATACAGGTAGGTACACTGTTATTAACTTCATTAGGGTACTCCTAAACTGGCCTTTGCTAAAAATGTCCTCAATCTGATGGAGGTACGTTCTCTGAGGTCGACCCCTTCCAACTCTCCCATCCACACGCGTCTTGTATACTTGTTTCGTCTGTCTCCTTTCGTTCATCCTCTCTGTATGTCCAAACCATCTCCACACACCTTTCTCCATCCTCGACACTACATCTTCTTTCACTCCACAGCGTTCCCTAAAATTAACTCAATAAACTTTACTTAAAGTTTTAAGTCAACTTTGCCCTGTACATGCGCACCCACACGTGCTATTCTGTGGAAGAGCCACACTCAGGGGCCAAAGAGCCGCATGTGGCTTGCAAGCCGCGGTTTGCTGACCACTGGTCTGGACGTTTCTTACAAAGCTAAGCATGTCCCTATCAGACTATCTCACAGCGGTGGAGCTGGGAGCTCACGTCCACAGAAAGCTCTGCTCATGGGTGTTTAGAGCCCTTGTATTCCTAATTGCCCAAACCGGGGAGATGTGCTTCGGGGTGAAACATAAATAAACTGTGGTCCCTTCAGAGAATGGGATGTATTCAGCACTAAAAGGAAATGAGCTTTCAAGCCGCGAAAGGACCTGAAGGAGACTTCCATTCATACTCCTCAGTGATAGCGGCCCATCTGAAGAGGCTGCAGACTGTATGGTTTTAACGACAGGATGTTCTGGAAAAGGTAGAATTTCAAAGACGGGGCCAAGATGAGTGGTCGCTGGGGTTGAGGGGAAGGGAGAGGGATGGACAGGTGGGGCACTGAGGACTTTTAGGGCAGCGATACTATTCTGTACGATTCTCTAATGGTGGAAACATGTCATACATGTGTCCAGACCCCTAGGATGCAGACCCCTAGAATACAGTGGGGCCTTGGCTTACGAGTGTCCTGACTAACGAGTTTTTTGAGATAAGAGCCGTCTCTCGGCTGATTTTTTGCTTTGAGTTGCGAGCTAAAATTCAGGTTACGAGCCAGCTTCAGATTCCCCACCGCTAGTTGGCGCAGCGAACGTCACAGTGAACGCCACAACATCAGCCCAGCATCACGTGTCTCACTCGTTCACTTTAATGATTTGACATACGAGTAATTTGAGTTACGAGCTCCGTCATGGAACGAATTAAACTCATAAGTCAAGGCCCCACTGTACAAGGAGGCCCTCATGTAAACGGTGGACTTGGGTGGTTCTGGTGTGTTCCCGTGTAGGTTCATCAGCTGTAACTAACTAACCACTCTGGGGCCTGGGGGATGTTGGTCATGGGCAGGTCTATGGGGAATCACCATTGCACTAGGACTGGCGTATCTGGGTGCCCCAGTAAACAAGGGGCCAGCTCTACCGTTCCCACCCTCCTCTCACCCTCTCAGGCCCCATTCACCCCATGTCTGGAGGGGTCACCTTCATGGCAGAACAGGAAACAGCAGCCCCCCAGGAATGCCTGGAGCCCCTGATCCTGCAGCCGTGCACCCCTGGGAGCCTGGACGACAGCCCCTTCTGCCTTCCCTGCTCACTCACAGAAGAGCCTGAGGACCCTCTGGCTCTTCTAGCCTTAAAGGACTCGGGGAGGACTTTCCGTGGTCAGGGGCCACCCTTGGAGGCACCCACCCGAAGGAGAAAATGACAGATAATCATTGCACGCCCCAGGGTTGAATTGGTCCTGGGTGGGCTTGGGTCCACAGAGCCCCCAACTGGGACTCACTCCCCTGGATCTGAGATCAGGCCGGTTTCTTCCCAGCACGGTCTCGAGTCCCATCCCACTGTATTCTTCAGAGTTAACGCTAGTGCTGGTTTGGCCTCAATCTGCTGGGCGAGGGAATGATGTTGTGAGGAGCTGAATATAGTCAGAGGAGGGAGCTCCCAGGATGACACGGAAGCTGACCTTCTGGATGGCCGTGCACTTGAACCAGAGGGGCTTCTACCAGCAAAGGCCTGTCTTGCTCTGAGGTCACGTGGAGCTTGCCTGGTTCATGCTCCATGTGACACGGGAGGAAAAAATCTAGTGGGATGAAGTGACTCACCCACCGTCACAGAGAAGGCCGGGGATGGAGCCAGGGTTCCAGCATGTGGGGGACACGGGGTCCCCCTCACCGCTCGGGCTCTGGGGCCGATACCCTGCGAGAAGGCCCAGGCCTCGGCTGGGGTTCCTAAACGGGACTCTGCAAGACCCACGGGCTTCCTGAACGCGTTTCTGGCCACTCAATTAGAGAAAGAAACAGCCCTGGCCAGTTTGTCTCAGCGGATAGAGCGTCGGCCCGTGAACTGAAGAGTTCTGGGTTCAATTCCGATCAAGGGCACGTGCCTTGGTTGTAGCCCCGGTCAGGACGAGTGTGGGAGGCAACCGATCGACGTGTCTCTCTCACATCGATGTTTCTCTCTCTGCCTCTCCCCCTCCCTTCTATTGCCAGCCTCCAGGCCCCCTCGCTGAGGCAGTGCCTGAGGTTTTAAGAAATGAAACCAAAGCAAAACTATCCCATTGCCTGCAAGTGTAAGGGTCGCTGTTCGGGTCATTCTGCATCTCATCTCCAGGGTCTAAACCTGGGGGGTTTTCAATTATTAAACGTGGAGGCTCAGAACCTTCCTGGCGGGCATTCCACAGCTTAATCCAAGCCGGCTCGAGGGGACACCTCCACGTGGAGCTTACATTTTCCCTCCTAACTTGTCTCCTTACTCCCAGACTCATATTCCGTTACCTGATCCTTCGTCCACTTACGCGTTTCCTATCATTAGCCGGAGCCTCCGGAATTCATCACGTTCTCCAGAGCAAGGGCAAGTTCACGTCCCTCCTTTCAGCGACGGCTCTGAGGTGGGATGTCCGCTTCGGCCCTTTCCAGAAGCAGGCACTTCTGCAGAGGACCAGACATCTGTAACAGGACGCCTGGCCCAGAAAAACGGTCCTGAGGGACCGGAGTGAAGGGGGTTGGGGGGACGGGAGCGGCATGAAGTGGGGGGGAGATAACCAGATTGTGGGAGATTCATTCTGCGCCCCCGTCTGTGATTAATGGGTGAGCTCTCCATGGACCGATGGAGTGAACTTGAAATGGCATCGGAAATAATTTATTTCTCATCTCAGCTTGAAAGTCATTTCTGTTTAACAAATAGTCTGAACATAACCTCTGGTAGATCTCTTCCTTTTTCTAATTCAAAACAAGAAACCTCCCATTTCTCACCCCCTTCTTTTCTTCTGTATTTAAATTGTTTTATTGTTTCCTCCAAACAATAGGCAGGCCCCGTCCCCTGGGGGCCCCTACAGCAACTAACAAATTGTCATTTAAGAATCACCCAGTGCAACCTACAGTCACTTCACTCGGCTTAACTTGGGACCCTTGCATCGTGGCATGTGATAATGATGTCTCCACATGCTATATAATTCAAATTAGATGGTGATTACATGCCATATATTAACATTAATTGTGTAACTAGGCATAACCATATGTTTATATGTGGATTTAATTATCATCTTTAAAAATCCTATCAGGAAAGATGTATGTGACAGTATCTTAAAAGGGGAAAAGCAGCAAGGAAAAACATGTTCAAATAAGTACATAAAACTAAACATATGGAGGAAATGCAAATAATCGGAATAGGCTTTTAAATTTGCATTTCATTACCTCGCTTTTGTGCTTTTGTTTGTAAAAATCATAATATTATGAAAGTTGAAAGTGATCAAGTAGATCAGCCACAGTCCCACCGCCACAATATGTCTCCTCCTCAGCCCCTACTTGTGAGCATCTGTGATTATAACATCACAGAAGATGGTGGTTGTGTTTTATGTGATTTGTCACAGTGACTTTTCCTCGTTTATTGCTCAGTGTCTGGCATGCACAGGGTTTACAGCACTGTGGCGTACGGATTCCACGTGCTGACTCTGACATGCATTTATCACGGCCCAAAAGTCCCTCCCTTCTCCCTACCCCAATCCTCCACCCCGAGTCCCATCCAGTTCCTTCCATAAACATGTTACCTATCCTGCCAGTGGCTTCCTGATCTTTCTAAATCCAGCTCTTACCTGTTGGAATCTAAAAGGATCCCAGGAGCTGACCTGCCAAAGGCGTCCTGGAAAGAGTCAGAAGAGGGAGGTTGAGTGTAAAAAGGATATTCGTCTTAGTGCAAGGAAAAGAGGCTTGAAACATTCATGTATCTGTCAATCTATCTGTCTACCTACCTACCTACCTGTCTATCATCTCTTTCTATCTATCTCCGGAAGTGTTTTCAATGTTTATAACAAAACCCACAATGGTGAGAGTAAGCATATTAACCAGGTCAATCCCTTAAGAAGTTTAGATTGCATTCAATGAATGTTCCACTGTTATCTATATATATATAAAAGCCTAAGCAACCGTCTGACCGTCTGATCGGTCGCTATGAGACGCACTGACCACCAGGGGACAGACGCTCAATGCAGTAGCTGCCGAGCTGCGATGACTTGGCAGCTGCAGTTCATGGGTGACCCACCCGGAACCATAGTGGAAGAATCCGGATTCCCGGGTGCATCACCCAAGAACCGCCCTCTCCCAATCCGGGACACCTTGGGGGATGTTGGTGAGCCGGTTTCGGCCCAATCCCTGCAGGCCAGGCTGAGGGACCCCACTGGTGCACAAATCTGTGCACCATGTCTCTAGTTTTAAAATAATTGATATTACAGAGGACACAAAAACACCTCATAGTTATTAACTCTCACCCATAAACAATGTAACTTTATCCAAATAAGCCCATCTTTTCTTTCCCTTTAGCTTCTTCACATCCCCCGTCCAGATCAAATCTGCAATTATATTTTTCATTCTCTGTAAAATGATGTTCATGGATATTTCAGTGGAAAGGGAGATTTACTCACTATAATTATCCCAACATAATGTAGGTTTCATTCTTTACCAGGAACCGTTTTATTATTGTCCTAAGAAACCGCAGTGTCGGAGTGTGACACTTCAGTACCACACTTCCTTCAGCATCTCCCTGTCCTGAGGCCTGCATCCAACCCCGAGGGCAGGGGCCTGTTTATCTGCCTGGGTGGAGGAGGTAATTGCTCTTGGCACTTCGTCCGTACTGTTGTCAGATCTGATCACATTACAGCGTGGCTCCCTCTCTGGTCTGCACGCTGGGAAAGGTGTAGCTGTTCCCTGCTTCACCCACTAGCTGCTTCAGGTGCCTGGTCCTGAAATCCCAGACCGATGTACTATTTGGTGGTACATTTCTCTGCCCTCGTTTCTATCCCAAACATACATGTCTGGACCCTACGACTCTAGGACCTCTCCCAACTGAAGATGTATCAAAAATGGATACTCAAGCCCTAGCCGGTTTGGCTCTGTGGCTAGCGTCGGTCTGCGGGCTGAAGGGTCCCAGGTTCGATTCCAGTCAAGGAAATATGCCCAGGTTGTGGGCTTAATCCCCAGTGGGAGGGGGTGCAAGAGGAAGCCAATCAATGATTCTCTCCCATGATTGATGTTTCTATCTCTCTCCCTCTCTCTTCCTCTCTGAAATCAATAAAAATATATTTTTTTAAAAAAGAAGAAGAAATGGCCCAGCAGGCATGGCTCAGTGGCTGAGTGTCAATCTATGAACCAGGAGGTCAGGGTTTGATTCCCGGTCAGGTCACATGCCCGGGTTGCGGGCTCGATCCCCAGTAGGGGGCCTGCAGGAGGCAGCCCATTGATGATTCACTCTCACATAGATGTTTCTCCCTATCCTTCTCTCTCCAAAAATCAATAAAAAACATTTTTTAAAAAGAAAAGAATTTAATAAATTGGACTTGGTTAATTTTAAAAAAGTAGAAAAGTGGGCGGAAAACAACATTTATGGAGTAAAATGAAGGGGTAATTAAGTCCAAAGATCCCATGTGTTTTCTAAGGTCAGGGTTGAATCCAAAGGCCTAAGAGAAGGGAGGGGAGTAGCATGAGGAATTAGTCACTTCAGTTTCTTTGGTGGAAATAATTTCCAGTGGAAAATGAGATCAGTCATTTGTAGGTGGTATTTCTGATAAGACAAACACTGACAAGAAGAAAGGTCATGGAGTTCTGGTCTCAGATGGAACTGAAAAGTGAAGGAAAAGGGTCCCCATTTCTCCTTCTCCCTCTTTGCTTCATTTGATCAGAAGAGTAGGATCCCGTTAACCCACAAAGAATCCAGGTCTCTATTAATAAATGGAGAGAGGCCTGGCCGACTTGGTTCAATGGATAGAGTGTCGGCCTGTGGACTGAAGGGTCCCAGGTTCGATTCTAGCCAGGGGTGTGTGCCTGGGTTGCGGGCTCGTTCCCCAGTAGGGGGTGTGCAGGAGGCAGCCAATCAGTGATTCTCTCTCATCATTGATGTTTCTGTCTCTCTCTCCTTCTCCCTTCCTCTCTGAAATCAATAAAGAAATATATTTTTTAAAAAATAAATAAATAAATGGAGAGAAAAATAGTTTTACCAGTTTTAGGGTAAAAGGATATTTATACATAAACAAGAGGAATATTTTTTTAAATGGCAATAGAAAGTTAGCAGCTAAATGTTTATTCTCGTGGCTATCATTAAAATTTGAATTTTTCCAAATAAATTTAGTTTATACCCTGGCCCATATGAGTAGAATCAGTTAACTCAGTTTCCTGTATAACTTGTCACTTCCTCCTTACGTCTCTTTCCTTTGCATGGGAATCTCACTCAGTCATGGACTCATGTTACTGCTGTCGTCCTGGTGAAAGCTTTCCCATGTCAAGTTAGAAAAACTTTCTCCTGGCCAAGCCAGCGAGGACCACAGAAAGGTTTGGTCTGCCAGATGCTGCTCGCAGTCTCCCACATATAGGCTTCTGGAGGGACTTTCATGGGAAGCAAAAATAGTCTTCTTGATAAACAATATTCTCAAGTCCTTTCTTAAACTAATTTATTTGTATGTATTTTTTAAAATACATTTTATTGATTTTAGAGAGGAAAGGAGAGGGGGAGAGAGAAACATCAATGATGAGAGAGAATCATTGATGGACTGCCTCCTGCACGCCCCCCCCCCCCCACTGGGGACCCCAACCCAGGCATGTGCCCTTGGCTGAAATCGAAACCCAGGACCCTTCAGTTCACAGACTGACACTCTATCCATTGAGCCACACCAGCTAGGGCTGTATGTATTTTCTATACATCGATTTTTCATATGCTATGTGTTTCATATGCAAAGATTCTAGTGCACACTCCCTACCCACAATAAAAAGTAATAATAACTTGCACAATAAGGAATGGACATACCTTGTCCATTGGCACTGATAACTCATGTATACCATCTTATAACTATCTTTTCATTTGCTAAGTATAGTTCAGATACTGTTTAGCACTGTGTCACTTACATAGGTGACTAAACCATAGTTTCTGTTTTCAAGGAGTTTGAGGAAGGAATGATTTCTGAAGTAAAGATGGCAGCCCGGCCGGTGTTGCTCAGTGGTTGAGCGTCAGACTATGAATCAGGAGGGCAAGATTCGATTCCCAGTCAGGGCACATGCCTGGGGTTGTGGGCTTGATCCCCAGTAGGGGGCGTGCAGGAGGCAGCCGATCAGTGATTCTCATCATGGATGTTTCTGTCTCTTTCTCTTTCTCCCTTCCTCTCTGAAATCAATAAATTATTTTTTTAAAAAGATGGCAGGAGGGGTTTATAATTTTATCTTTTCTTCCTTTTTATGTCCATGCTCAACTCTTACTATATGCAGTAGAACTGAACATAATTAAGAGATATGGTTCTAGTAGCTCCTGGTTAGAACATGGATACACTATGTCCACCATTCAGAGAATTATGTTACAAGATGGTCTCCGGTCCATTTCTGATTTATTAAACATGTGAGAGTCATGTACAATACCAGAAGCCAGACACAGCGATAGCACATCTCATGTTTCATCCATCCCAGTCGCCCTGCCTGGAATGTTGCTCTCCATTTCTTCAGCTCCCTCAAGGCATGACCCCTGGCTCTGTATTTTAGGGTTAAATACTTCCACCTTATCAGATCCATCATTGTTCTTAAGTGATCCATTCAGATTTTCTTTCTGTCTTATTGACCAGCTTCCTACTTGATTCTCAATTTTGAAGAATTGCCCATGGTTTTACGTCAGACGTGACCCTAGCCTTGACTCTGAGGACCATGTGACAAATTGGCCACCACCCTACCCTAACTCTGCCCATCAAGGTGCATTCAAAAACTCATACAGAATCAAGATGCTTGAAAAACTGTGGTTTGTCTGAAGGTAATATGTTTAGAATGGATGTTGTAACATACCAATGCACTGGTCCATGGCACTTTATTTTTTTTATTTTTTAAAAAATATATTTTATTGATTTTTTACAGAGAGAAAGGGAGAGAGATAGAGAGTCAGAAACATCGATGAGAGAGAAACATCGATCAGCTGCCTCCTGCACATCTCCCACTGGGGATGTGCCCGCAACCCAGGTACATGCCCTTGACCAGAATCGAACCTGGGACCTTTCAGTCCACAGGCCAACGCTCTATCCACTGAGCCAAACCGGTTTCAGCAGGTCCATGGCACTTCAGATGGTGGTCTTTTAAGACGGTTTATATTCTCAATTCCTTTTCACACACGGTTGATGGAAGTATCAGTTATGATTCAAGTCATTAAGGCTTTCCATTGTAACCAGCCAGTTTGACTAAGACTTGTAAATTTAATAGACTCCATCTGTCATATCTAGTCCATCCTGCCATATTTGCCTTCCAGGAGAAATAATAACCAATTTGCCTGCCTAAGCTTTATCCAATCAAAACCAATTGGTCACAGAATCCACGAATTAGTAGTACAAGGCCAGTTATGTTCCAGAGATTAAATAAAGTTGGTTCTTGATCTTGAGACACTGGAACACTTTTTTTTTTTTGCAAGACACTTTTAATTTTTGAAATACATAGATTGTAACAGGGAAGTAGACTGCCCTTAATGATTTTTAAAATCATCTTTCTTATTGGTGAATTGTCCTCCAGCCATGAAAAGTCATTTTAATTTTAGTATAACCTGTTTGCCTGAGAGGGTCATTGCCCAATATAAACATTTGAGAGTGAAAGTGAGGGATGGGATTAATTTTTCCAAATTATGCTCAGAGCAAGAAGTAGTCATTCCTATTATTAGTTCAGGGGTCCTCACACTTTTTAAACAGGGGGCCAGTTCACTGTCCCTCAGACCATTGGAGGGCCGGACTATAGTTTAAAAAAAAACTATGAACAAATTCCTATGCACACTGCACAGATCTTATTTTGAAGTCAAAAAACAAAACGGGCCGAAACCGGTTTGGCTCAGTGGATAGAGCGTCGGCTTGCGGACTGAGGGGTCCCAGGTTCGATTCCGGTCAGGGGCATGTGCCTGGGTTGCGGGCACATCCCCAGTAGGAGATGTGCAGGAGGCAGCTGATCGGTGTTTCTCTCTCATCGATGTTTCTAGCTCTCTATCTCTCTCCCTTCCTCTCTGTAAAAAATCAATAAAATATATTTTAAAAAAAAACGGGAACAAATACAATATTTGTATTTGCATGTGGCCCGCAGGCCGTAGTTTGAGGACCCCTGTATTAGTTGGTACTCCTTAGGGTTGATACCGCTTTGAAAAGATCTGGGAAAAGAAACCTAAGAGGTCCTTTAACTACAAAAAAAAAGCATTTATCCTTTACAACTGTTTAAGACAAACAGAGTATGTTAAGAGTGAATGATTTGGCTGGCCAGGAACAGGTGAAGCAGGAGAAAAATCTCATTTTAAGAGAATATGTATCTAGGAGTCAGAAAATGTTTTAGATCCTTGTTCATGTCTGTACATGTGCTCATATAATCAGACAGCATCCTGTGATGTGACTATGAATATCACCCTATCTTGCAGCTCTGAAATGGTTCAGTGGAGATGTGAAAATAATAACATTTATTGAGCATTTATTACGTAGCAGGCACCATAATCATTGCTACATATGAATGACCTCCAAGTGTCTGAGGACACGTACTAGTGAAGGGCTATCATGTTGTCTGTTTTATAGACCAGAAGACCTAGACTCAGTGGTGTTAGTTGTCTGATGTTCAAGAAGCAATCGAGGCTCTGACCCTGATAACATTATGGATGTCTTGCACGTTCACCGTTTTGCTGAACTGCCGGGAGAGAGAGGACTTGACTCAATATTTAATGAGCCTAAATGTAGGTCAGATTTTAAGTGAGGAAAAGAAGCTGTAGTAGTGTGATACATGGAACACAAAAAAGTGGTCTTGGGTTTAAAAAAAACACACATATTCAGCCCCAGTGGGTTTGGCTCAGTGGATAGACTGTCAGCCTGTGGACTACAAGGTCCTGGGTTCGAGTCCGGTCAAGAGCACATACCTTGGCTGCAGGCTGATCCCGGGGCACGTGTGGGAGGCAACCAATCGATGTGCCCCTCGCATTGATGAGGATTAACAAAAAATTAAAATAAAAAAAATACATATTCATATATATTCACTTACATTCAATTTTTTTGTATTTACCTACTATTAGAAATTAATTTCCATAGAGTGCTGTCCCCTCTACTGATGGAGGATGCACTTACATGACACCTTGGGTGGTTAACACTGGGATGAGGTATTTGCCAAGTGACCCTGGGATCATCAAACCCAGGACCAGTGGCCCTGGGAAAGAGGCATGGCCGTGCCTGGGGAGAGACCCGGGTAGGGAAGAATGGACCACCTTTGGGTCTTCAGTAGTCCCGACTCAAGGAAGTTTCTAGCACAAAACACCAGCCTCCTCCATTCCTATCGTTAGCCTGGCTGCGAGGAGATCAGACAATCGGGACTCGTCTTGTTACTCAGCCTGTCACCTTCTCTCCGGCATGTGGATTCAATTTCCCTCATACGAGTTCGCTGCGAGCAGAAGCAGAAATCCCAGGGGACTGTTTCTCAAACAAAGGGAGATTTATTGCTTTGAACTGAAAGGGGATTTCTTAGAGTCCGAATTGTGTGTGTCAGCCGGAGGGCGGGGGTCCTGGCCGTGGACTGGAAGGCCGTTGAGCAGCTCCCAGCAACTCTTCACCCTCCCACAGTCGTCAGCTCTCACAGGTCTGGCGTCTGACCTCCAGTGTCCAGGCTGGGAAGGAAAACCGGAGGTCAGGGCTGCAGTGGCGAGGCGACACTCGTACCTTTAGGCCTCAGTCAGTTCCCTGATGGCGGACTCTGTCTCCATGGCTGAGTCCCAGCAGAGAGACCCGTGTTCCTCCAGCCCCTGGGAAAGGAGGGAAGAGAGGGGGCTGGCTCTTGGCTGCATATCAGGCAGCAGGGAGAGTCTGGGATTAGACACCCCTGTTATGGGCTGAACTGTGTCCTCCCCAAATCCACAGGTGGAAGCCCTAAGCCCCCGACGGAACAGTTGTGGAGATAGGGCTTTGAGGAGGCAATTTTATGGTTGAATGAGGGCATGAGGAGGAGGTCCTCGCTAATAGAATCGGTGGCCTTATCAGAAAAGGAAGGCCCAGCTCAGTGGTTGAGCGTGGACCTATGAACCAGGAGGTCACGGTTGATTCCTGGTCAGGGCACATGCCCGAGTTGCAGGCTGAATATCCAGTAGAGGGTGTGCAGGAAGCAACTGATCAATGATTCTCTCTCATCATTGATGTTTCTACCTCTCTTCATTCCTCTCTGAAGTAAATAAAAATACATATTTTTTTTTAATGTTAAAAAAAGAGGAAGAAGGCGAGATTGTTCTTCATGTGCGCATACCAAGAAAAGGCCACATGTGGACACAGAACACAGGTGGCCGACTGTAAGCCGGAAAGAGAGCCCTCACCAGCAACCCAACCACGGTGGCACTTTGATGGAATTTGAAGTCATGGAATGAATGAGTTCACTCAGGTCATTGTTGTAGGGAGAGGAGAGATGAAGCCCAAAGTTTGCACCCCAGAATGTTCTGCAGATCGAAGGTCAGCAACACAAGCAGAGAAAGGAAACAGGATGGAGGGGAGCAGATGGTGAACTGAAGGAAAAGCAGTAGAGAGAGGTGGTGGAGGAAAGCCGTGAGGAGCAGAGACGGAGGGACACTGTCCAATGTTCTGATGGGCCAGGGAAGGTGAGGACAGGAGTTAACAAACCCATGTAGGCATGCCTTTGACAAGAGCATTGTCAGTGGAGTTTGGGGGGCAAAACCCTGATTGGATTTACTAAGAGATAATGGGAAGAAGGAATTAGAAATATCAAGTAAAGGCACATTTTGTGTGTTATTATAGAGGGGGACAGAGGAATGGCACAGTCATTGAAGGGAGAAGTGGGGTCAAAAGTTTTTGTTTTGATTTTTTAAAATAGGGACAGTAAGAGGAAGTTTCTTTGCTACTGGTAGAGAGAAAACTATAAGAGCAATATCGTTATGTCTGTGATAATTTGGCTTTTGCTAGGAGCACAGAAATTCTCAACATCACTATTTATCAGGGAAATGCAAATCAAAACCACAATGAGATGTCACCTTACACCTGTTAAAATGGCTATTATATAAAAAAATAAGTGGCGAGGATGTGGAGAAAAGGGAACCCTTGTACATTGTTGGCGGGAATGTAAATTGGTACAGCCACACAAGTAAAACAGCATGGAGCTTCCTCAAACAAATTAAAAATAGAATTGTTATACAGTCTAGCAGGGCCACTTCTGAGTATATACCAAAAGGAATTGAAATCAGCATCTTGAACAGACATCTGCAGCACCATGTTCATGGCAGCATTAGTCACGATAGCCAAGACATGGAAAGATGAGTAGATAAAAAAAAAAAATGTGGCCGCTACTTACAATGGACTATAATGTAGCCTTCGGCCCTGGCTGGTTTGGCTCAGTGGATAGAGTGTCGGCCTGCGGACTGAAGGGTCCCGGGTTCGATTCCGGTCAGGGGCACATGCCCGGGTTGTGGGCTCATTCCCCTGTGGGGGGCATGCAGGAGGCAGCATATCAGTGATTCTCTTTCATCATTGATATTTCTGTCTCTCTCTCCCTCTCCCTTCCTCTCTGAAATAAATAAAAATATCCTGATATTTGCAATGCTGTGGATGAACCTGAAAGACATTGTGCTCAGTGGAGTAAGTCAGAAACCAAAAGATAAATTCATATTATCACTTGTATGAGAAGTCAGAGAAGACTGGTGTTTGCCAGAGGCTGGAGGGGGCAAAAAAGGTACAATGTGAGGACTTACACAAAATGAGAAAGTCCCGAAGGCCTACGGCCCAGAACAGGGTCTCTAGTAAACAATACCGTATCATCTCCTCTAAATTTTGCTAAAATGGTAGATCCTATGTTGTGTTTTTATCACACACATAAAATCATAATAGTAATAATAATGAAAGAAGGCAGGAGGAAACTTGCAGAGGGAATGGACATGTTTATGGCATGATTGTAGTGATGGGTTAACAGGTGTGTACTTATCTCCAAACTCAGTAAGCTTTTTTTTTAATTTCAGAGAGAAAGGGAGAGGGACAGAGAAAGAAACATGAGTGATGAGAGAGAACCATTGATCGCCTGCTTCCTGCATACCCCACACTGGAGATCGAGCCCCCAATCGAGCATATGCCCTGACTGGGAATCGAACGTGACCTCCTGATTCACAGGTCAATGCTTCACCACTGAGCCATGCCAGCCGGGCAACTCAGTAAACTTTTTATACTCAATACTAGAGGCCTGGTGCATGAAATTTGTGCACAGGTAGGGTCCCTAGGCCTGGCTGGCAATCAGGGTTGATCTGTGGGGTGACCAGCAGGGTAATTGGGGGGCCCCTGCTGGCACCTGCCTTGGCCAGCCTGGGGGAAGCTCCTGCATTGAGCGTCTGCCCCCAGTCATTCCGCCATTCGGTCCATTTGCATATTAGGCTTTTATTATATAGGATGTCCCTGAGAATATTACATTTGTCTTCACTAGCCATCAGTGATCAATTACTTTAAAGATAGTTTAAATGGAGGAGATGCAAAATAAAAATAATAATAAAATATAGGACTCCTGCTACTGATATCACATCTTAGAATACAGCTGCCAGTTCTCTCGTCTAACAACAACCAAAGAAGTAATGAAATTTTTTTCTCTGCTTACAATTTCTTTCTCTGAAAGTGTTTTACCCCACTTTTTATCCTCTTTACATATACCTTTATCATTTCTCATTTACCAATATGTGATTGCTTACAAGTCTCTATCTCCTTTAAGACCTAGGAAATACATGTACTTTTGTGAAGTTCTATATTTATGTCCGTTACTATGTTGGAGACGTAGTTCATCAGTCTTAGGGAAGAAAAGGAAATTTCTGGGAATACACGGGATACTCCAGGCAGATTCTTATGCATCATGACCCTGTTTATCTTGCTCTGATTGGTTGGAAAAACCATGACTGCCTCTTAATTTACAATGTGAATTTCCTCTAGCTCTCCCTAAGGTCTCATTTCCCCCCAATACTTCCTTCAGCTGCATATCAGTGAGCAAGAGAGACACTATGGATAATGGAAAGGTCCACAGCAAGGCTGGCTGCCCGCCTCGTTTGAGGAAATCATACTGGACCATCCAGATGTCCTTTGCTAATCCATTTATAGAGCCCTGGCCCACTGAGATCCTATCGGACAGTGATCTAGAATCTAGAAAGAAGGAACAAATACTTGACATAAAAAGTAAACCCACTACGTATGCTTACGTTTTAAAGATACATAACACTGAAACATCGCTAAATGCATGAATTTCCCCGAGACTTTGACTATATAAATCTTTCCTTTTCCCCCGTGATCTCAGACAGCTTCATTATCAACCCAAAGATCCAGCTTGAGATTTCCCCAAGGTTTACATTTTCCAGTCTTGTTAGAGGTGGAGAAAAGGAAATGGCTATCTGTGACATCTCCATAGAGTTGAAAACCTTATTTAAAAACTAGAGGCCCAGTGTACGAAATTCATGCACTTGGCAGGGAAGAGGGGGGTCCCCTCAGTCTGGGAGTCCTCAGGGGATGTCTGACTGACGGCTTAGGCCCAAACTAAGCCATCAGTTGGACATCCTTAGCAATGCTGCAGAGGTGGGAGAGGCTCCCGCCATCACTGCTGCACTTGCCAGCTGTGAGCCTGGCTCAGGGCTTCTGGCTAAGCGGTGTTCCCCCTGTGGGAGTGCACTGACCACCGGGGGCAGCTCCTGCATTGAGCGTCTGCCCCCTGGTGGTAAATGTGCATCATAGCAACGAGTCATTCCACCATTTGGTCAATTTGCATATTACCCTTTTAATGTATAGGATAATGTGGCCCCGCTGGCGAGAACATTGGTAAGAGCCACACATTCTATTCAGTCTGACTCTAATTTGCAAGCTTTTAACCATTAGGATTTCTGCTCAGATGAGCCAATGGACTAATTCAAAATCGCAGCGAAGCCTCTACAAGTGTGAGAAATTTTTATTTTCTGTAGTGTACACCCCCATCTCAGGAGAAGGGACCTTGGTCACCAGGTTGGTGGGCCCATTAGCTGGATGAAATCGGGGAGGAGTCCCAGGGTGTCATGGGCACCTAACTCAAGCTGACCCAATCAGATTCTCTTCTGGGAGGTTCTGATTGCTAAGCTGTGATTTTTGCCTCTCTGGACTGGCTGTGTGAACTGGGAGGGGACACTGTGGAGGTGTCAGCAGCCAAGTGGGGAAGCTGGTCTGGAGAGGAAGTGAGATGCACAGAGAGTCAGAAAGAGGCAGAGGTGAGACCAGGTGACAAAAGGAAGAAAGGATGAAGGAAGATGCCCATGGCTTTCTATATCTAGCTGCAACTGCCTTTGAAGGTCAAAGTCACTTTCTGCTTTTTGGTACCAAAAACAAGCCTGGATGCCTCCCCATTCATTGCTTGACCTATATTGAGTGATTTTTGCATTACTTTATCCAAAGCTTACTATACCCTTTGCAAAACAACCCATTCTCATCCCCAAGCTCAAATTCTTAGCCTCTGTGTTCAACTGCTCTTTTTGGGTGGTCATTAGTTATTTTGGTTGATTATTGGTCTTAATTTTATTACGAAGTGGTTGAGATTACTAGCTTTGGGTTCAGACAGATCTGGGGCCGGTTCTGATTCCATATCCGACTAGCTTTGTCACCTTGAACATATTGTCTGTTTCATCCCCAATTTCAATGTAGAAAAACTATAGGAACACTCTATAGGGCTGTCAAGTAGCCATTGATATTATAGTCAGTTTTAGTTGGAAATTGTCTTTCTGGATTTGGGTTGTATAATCGTCACTCTCTCTGCCCTTTCATAAGCACTAGGTAGATGGAGACCTAATAGAATCGTAATTTTTGGCCAATTTCCTGAGTTCAAAAGCACTGCTCAAGAATTCACTCATTTTCGGGTTAGAACTCTCATGGTCCTTCATCCTTGAAAGCGCTATCACCCTCGCTGGCTTGAGGCCAGCCTGCTTTCTGCACTGGAGGCTGCCTCTTGCTTGTAAAAGAAGCAGCTGCCGGCAACTCCTCAGATGCTGTCTTCACGGCAGATAGCAGCGAACATCTGCCGGGCACGTGCTAATTGGTCTTGATCCTCCTCACTTTCTGCCGCGTTACTGAGCCAAAGCCAGGTGGGCACACGTCAGCAGACGACATTGAGAGCTTCCTGACGGAGGATAACAAAGAGCCGTGGCCTTGGCTGGCTGCATTCCTACTCCAGCTCACGGCCAGATGAAAGATCACACAGGTTTCAGCGCGAGGTTAATATATGTGTGGGCATTACTTCACTGACTTTGTTTATCACCCATCTGCTCACGAGATGGAAGATGATTTACTGCTTCCAAGAGGTTTATTTTAAAACCACTTCCTGGGGCCAGGAGAGCCACTCTGTGGGGCACCTCCGGCCGGATTTCCAATACTGGCCTCTGTTGACAGATGCTCCTTGCTCGGCCCAAATACTATAACTGTGGCCCATGATCGTATGTTTGTTTGGATTATCAACTGATGAGGACTCATAACCCCTCCTTCCCTGTCACTGATTGCGTGCGGGTCCTGGGACAACCTTCCAAATCTTTCTAAAATATGAGGATGGATCATAGAGTTTAATTTGGGGAGGACTGGTGCGGATTCAGGATTATTTTCGTTATAGATAGCAACTAGTGCCTGGTAAGTGCTGAAAAGCACATAGCTGTGGCCATGGTGGTGAAATGGTAGTCATAGTGGTAATGGCAAGGACCTTAGAACCAACCCTCTTTTAAAAAAAAAAAAAGTATTTTTTTTATTGATTTCAGAGAGGAAGGGAAAGGGAGAGAGAGATAGAAATATCAGTGATGAGAGAGAATCATGGATCGGCTGCCTCCTGCACGCCCCCTACTGGGGATGGAGCCCGCAACCCTGGCATGTGCCCTGACTGGGAATCGAACCGTGACCTCCTGGTTCCTAGGTTGACGCTCAGCCACTGAGCCACACCTGAACCAGTCCTCTTACGCAGGGGTTGCTGGGACATTTGGAGGACACTTGGCCCTTGCAGCCCAGGGACAGCAGTAACTATCTTTGGCTCCTTTTACCTTCGTGCCCCGGGCTGCCCCATCGACCGCACATACCCGGGTCTTTGTTAACTCTCCTAACAGGACCCTCCCAACTGAAGTTGCTCTCATAACATGGCTCCTATGAATTGATTTAACACTTGACTAGGAGGCTTATTTTGTTCTGAATGTTCAAACACAGTTGGTCCTTCGATCATGATGTAACACACCCTGTGTGAACCATGGTCTTCCCAAGACACGCACACAGGCCTCTGCCCGAGCTGGTGCGGGAAAAGCCGGCCTGGAAAAGCCCACATAGAATTCCCTGTGGCTCTTCAGGCAACGCTGGCCCATGTTTGTGCAGGCACAGGCCCTGCAGTGAGTTCAGAGGGCATGTGATCAGGCTCTTGTTGTTCTAGAAAGCTGCCACTGGGTGCATCTGTGTCACCCGTGTGTGTGTGTGTGTGTGTGTGTGTGCGCGCGCGCGCACGCGCGTGCGGGTTTTTGGACTTAGGACACAGTGAATGCTTCTCAAAGGGAAATTCAAGCCGAATTGGGAGTTTTGCCCTTTCTGGAGGCATCTGAATGACTACTATAAGGCAAACAGTCTTTGTGTTTCACATTGTCAAGTCTCAAACTATCAGTATCTGACTTTTAACCATTTCTGAGCATGCAGCCAAAACAATAGTCCCCAGGTCGTTTTCGGAAGGCCAGCGACCAAGTCCACACGACAGCAGCTACACCCACCATTTCCGTTTTTCTTAGTTGACAACTGAGCTCCGTATTCGATTTCAGATGGCTAGGGATAATTTTGGATAGCCAGCAACCTATTGCCAACCTCAGCCTTTTTTTTTTTTTTTTTTTCCCTCTCATAAGTTCATTATTTGCTAATGCTTTTCTTGGCTACAAAACTCATAAAATTCCCCTGAGTTACTTATTTTGGTGAGATCTCAGGACATTTGCTCCATTTGTTCAGCATCTGTGTCGGGCAACATCTGGAGCTGAGGAAATGCCCCCGCTCGGGGTAGGATGCGTAAATGAAATGACTTTTTCATGCACTTCAGAGGAGATCCGAGAGCATCCTTCTGACCAAACAAGACCTTTTGTTCTCTTCCAGCAAGTGTTTCTCATTAAAAATGTCATCTCGCTAATAAATTGCCTTATTGCCCCTGCAGCTGGGCCTATTGTATGCGAGGCTTTGAGCGCACTCTGATTCTCACAGGGAGCAGAAGGCAAGAGAAAAATGGGACTTTCCCCCCATTCTGTCGGCATGAAATGCCTTTCATTCGCCTTTGTATTCGACTGAGAACTTGACTTTATGGGAACCTTCGAGGCTCCCAAGATTCACTGCTTCTGGTCAATTGTCCTCAAACATTCCTCTCAGATACTGGACAGTCGTACTTGCTCCTGGGGATTCCAGCTCAGGCTGAAAGGGGGCATTTGGGGGATTATGTCCTAGTGATTGATTTTTTTGTGAGAAAATGTTTGACTTAGCCAGTCTGTAGTCTCTGCCATAACATTTATACACCAATTTCAGGATGGCAAGAATGAAAAGAAGTGAATTGAGGATAAGGATGGAAGGGGAGAGAGAGAGAGAAGAGAGAAGAGAGGAGAAGAGAAGAGGAGGGGAGGGAAAGGGAGGAGAGGAGAGGGAGAAAGAGAGAGAGAGAATATGAATGAATATCACAGATTCTTTTAGGAGCCACACAAAAGTTTCAGAATAACCTTAGAAACAATAATCCAAGCTAGGTCCCAAGAGCTGAGGTGTGAAAAAGTATCTGGATTTTGTATCTCTGGTCAGAACCAAATCTGAATATAAAAGGGTCAACTTCGATCAATTTCCTTTCCCCACACTCCTATCCCTTCCCCTTTCACTCAACTCTAGAACTAACCTCTATCCACCAGGTCAGCTGGGGCTCTGTACCTCCAAACTTACTTTCCCTGGGTATTCAATCCACTTTCTACATGGAACCTAAAAATAAATATAAAGAGAATGACCTAATTGGAAGAGAGAAGAGGCGTTGCTGGCACTCAAGTTGCTTTGCACTGGGAATTCATTTGGAATCTCTAGGCTCCCTCTGATTATTCCAAAACCTAGACAGGGTGGATGGATACAGGAGGCAGGAGGACGGCATTGGAGGCCTGTCATGAGCTGGGCATCTGGGCTGATTTTGTGCGCAAGTGTCCAAAGTTTCTTTCCCAAACACAAAGTAGGCCATCATCGACATCTGCTTAGTGATTCTTTTGTATCCGAGGAGCAGATCCCTGAGGCCAAGGCCCATGAGTGATATGGAAGCTGATTCTGCCTCCTGCCCGGGGCCTCTGAGGTTCTGATTGAAGAGATCCTAGACCGGCATGCCTCCTACCCTGTTAGGCATCAGTGAGGTGCTGCACGGACCCCTGGAGGCACACAAGTTCAACCTAACAACCATCTGCCAAGGGTCTTACAAACACCTCTGCCAACCATCTCTGTCCCAGAGGCCTTACAGTCTACATGTGGGACAACTTTTTAAATACTTGCACATCCTATATAATAAAAGCATAGTATGCAAATTGCCCCCTCAATGGGGAGTTGTATGGGAGTTCGACCATGGAGGCAGGGCCAGCTGGGGGGAAGGAGGGAGTACCTGGCTGGCAACAGGCAGCCACTAGGGATCATATCAGTGCACGGATTTTGTGCACTGGGCCTCTAGTGTAGTAATTATTATAAACCCAAGTCACAAAGACAACAGAAGCCAAGAGTCTCAGTGAACTGGGAAATCAAGGGGAGCATTGTCATGTAGTTAGTGACTGAGTTAGGCTGAGACACATGAGTTGGCATGGGCAGTATGAAAAGCATGAGGAGCTTTGACCTTGCTGGATATAAATACCTACAGTATTCACACTGGGATTATTATAATTGTCTGTTCATTTAACAACTTCATTAACAAATTCAGACAGTGGGCAGGGCAGTGAATGAAAATCTCCATCTTCTTTTCAACCTTCTACATGAGCAGAGGGTCAGGCTAGGTCTGCCTTTCTGTGAGGAAGTCATGCCATGTCTCCCGTGAAGGTCCAGGTCACTGTATCGTCTTAAGTATGTCGTCAAAATTTCATGAAGAAGAAATCTGTAAGTTTCAAATTTGACAGATTGTACCTTTTCCCAGTTACTTACTTACTCCAGAAATGTGAATCGTGAGGACCCTTCCATTTGTCCAAAGAAGGGTATTCAGCGATGTTTTAGGTAGAACAGTAGGAAATTGCTAACATCAGCCCATTTTTTACCTACAAAAACAAATTCATCTAATTCAACCTCCATGTCATCCAGAATTTTCTGAACAGAACTAAATGACAGTAGTAATAATGGCAATCTTGTTGCAGGTTTTAGTGAGAATTCCTTGAGTCCAGTGTTTCAGTGTTAGGCCTGATGATGACTTGAATTTAGGTCAAGAATCCTTAGCAAATTGAGGAAGTGTCTTACTGTCCTGCTGACCCGATAGTAAAAGTCTGTAGAGGCCTAGTACTGGCTTCACCTCCTCTCTTAACCAGTCAAAGAAAAGACACATGAAGGAAAAATGATATTATTTAAAGAAACAGAGCCCTAGCTGGTCTGGCTCAGTGGATAAAGCGTTGGCCTGAGGACTGAAGGAGGTCAAGGTTTGATTCCAGGTTAGGGCACATGCCTGGGTTGCTGGCTCAATCCCCACATGGGGACGTGCAGGAGGCAGGTGATCAATGATTCTCTCTCATCATTGATGTTTCTATCTCACTCACTCTCTCTCCCTTCCTCTCTGAAATCAATAAAAATATATTTTAAAAAAACTATATTGGATAGAGCACTAATTTCATCAGAGACCTACACCTTTGTCAAAAGAAAATTTTGAAGCTTAGTTAAACCAAGTTAAATTGTTTTATTTCTCCTAGCATAGGAGTTGTCAGAGATTGCAACAAGCTAATATACATTTGAATCTCTGAAAAGGCACCATTGAATATAAAAAATACACACATTTATTTAATAACAACCAACAAATAATCTGGGGAGAATACATCCTAAGACTAGCATTCCCTAGAGCTGTCCTTGGAAACCCATCTCTGATTCCACACAAATCTCTATTCTTTCCTTCAGGACACAGTTCGCTGTAATGGGGGAAGCAAGCATGACATTCAGCCAGATCTGGGTTAAAATCCCATCTCCGTCACTCACCAGCCATGCTTTCTTGGACACATTATTTAATAGCACCAGGACTCGGCTACTTCATCTGTGAAAAAGGGGATAAAACACTTCAAAAGTATTGAATGGTTGGCGAGGATTGAGCGAAATGGAAAGGATTGAGCACGATTTAGCATAGTGCTTGGCAGACAGTTGGCGTTCGGTCAAGGATCAGTCCTTTCCTTTCTCATTCGGCAACTCAGTTAGGGCCTGCGTCCCCTCCCTGGACTACCGAAGGTACTTTCTAAAACAGTGATGGCGAACCTTTTGAGCTCGGCGTGTCAGCATTTTGAAAAACCCTCACTTAACTCTGGTGCCGTGTCACATAGAGAAATTTTTTGATATCTGCAACCGTAGTAAAACAAAGACTTATATTTTTGATATTTATTGTATATATCTAAATGCCATTTAACAAAGAAAAATCAACCCAAAAAATGAGTTCGCGTGTCACCTCTGACACGCGTGTCATAGGTTCGCCATCACTGCTCTAAAGACAACCCTTGTCAATGGTGCTCATCCAAGGACCGTCTCACAAACAGGACCTGCCGGGCACAGGATGTAACAGTTCTCTTTTAAAACACACACACATGTTTTTATTGATTTTTAGAGAGAGAAGAAGGGAAAGGGATAGAGAGAAACATCGATGAGAGGGAAACATTGATCAGCTGCTGCCTGCACGCCCCCTGCTGGGAATCGAGCCCACAACTCGGGCCTGTGCCCTGACTGGGAATCAAACCGGGACCTCTTGGTTCCTGCGTTAATGCTCAACCACGGAGCCACACCAGCTGGGCGGATGTGACAGTTCTTGTACCGCGTGGACGTGGACGGATCAAGGCTCATTAGGTCCCTGCTGCATCCGCCATGGCATCACTTGCGTTTCCATTTGCTTGTGTGGGAAGTCTCTCACTCTGCACATCTCACCTCTCCTTGAGGCCTCTTTTCCTCCTTCGACTGCTTCCCTGGCCAGGCCGATCGCATATCATAACCCGAAATCAAATGAAGCAAGAGTGTGAAACGAGCCTTATTTCATCGCCCCGCTCACTGCTGGTTTCAACGGCGTGTAGTGATGAGACCATCACAGTTTGCCCGTGGGGATATCGAATGGGCCGCCTGAAAAGCAGCCTCTTCCTCCTGCGACCTCTACCTTAGACTCGTTGCTCCGGGACACTCAGTTCGTTGTTGCAAGACGTTCAGCGCGTTGTTTTGAAGACTTCCTCTTCATAAGCAAGGTTGTCATCCCAGAGGCCTAGTTTCTCAAAACGTTTCCCCTCCAGTTAGGTTTTGTGTGTATTCTCTTAACACGTGGAATTAGCGGGCCTTTTCTATAATCAAATTCTTGACTCAGGGCCCTAAAAACAGGAACTAGGCATTAACTTTGTTCATCCGTCTTCAGCAACAGTGGTAACTGAGCGTCTTTATAAGGAATGGCTAGGCTGATGTATTTGACTCCCATCTGGCTCAGGGGCCAGATTGTCGATGAGTAAGCCATTATTTTATTCAGGGAGAACTGAAGCTTCTAATCCAGTGGTTCTCAACCTTCTGGCCCTTTAAATAGAGTTCCTCATGTTGTGACCCAACCATAAAATTATTTCCGTGGCTACTTCATCACTGTCATGTTGCTACTGTGATGAATCGTCATGTAAATATCTGATAGGCAGGATGGTCTTAGGCGACCCCTGTGAAAGGGTCGTTCGACCGCCAAAGGGGTCGCGACCCACAGGTTGAGAACCGCTGTTCTAATCTGTTTATCTGACTACAGCAAAGATATGCGGGTTCTGCCTTGTGTGAGAATAACCTGGCTGCGGGCAGCTATTTTAAGCAGGTGATAAACCCGGGGCCTTCCCATGGTATTAGAAGGAACCAAAATAGAAAACAAACTTATATTGCGAGCACACTGCCATATACTGTGGGCCTGGCATTCTTAAAGGTATTTCAGAGGGAAGGTCTGATTTAGGTTAATCCTCACCGCAGTTCTATGAAATAAGCATCAGTAATTTATAGGTGAGCAAAAGGAGGCTCAGAAAGGCTGAGTAATTTCTCCAGGGTCACACAGCAGGTGCTTGGCAGAGATGGGCTGCAAATCTAGGTCTGTCGGCTTAGGCTTCAGGGCTCTGGACACCAAACAGCTCTGTCACCACTCACTGTATAGCGTGGCTATCCCATCCCCCCCTCCCCCAGACACCTCTTGTTCAGACCTTAAAATTCCACATTTTTATAAAATATATTTTATTGATTTCAGAGAGGAAGGGAGAGGGAGAGAGGGAGAGAGAGAAACATCAATGATGAGAGAGAATCATTGATTGGCTGCCTCCTGCACATCCGCCATCGGGGATCGAGCCTACAACCCTAGCATGTGCCCCTGACTGGAATCGAACCCGGGACCCTTCAGTCTGCAGGCCGACACTCTATCCACTGAGCCACACCAGGTAGGGCCCATTCCACATTTTTAAAGATGAGAAATCACTTAGTTCTAAACTGCATTTCCAAGCATCTGGGCAATACGTAAATGTCGTTTTTACAAGACCATAGAGAAGTTATATGACCTGAACTTGTAGGAGATGGAATGACTGTTGTGAATGGCATGATAGTTTATTTGCAGTGCCTTCCTGTCTCCTTCCCCACCCCCTCTCCCTCTCTCTCTCTCACACTCACACATACGCGCACACACACACACAGGCTCTGAGTCTCACATGCAGGTATGACTCACCCCACAGTTCAGTGAAAGACCATTACATCTGTTTCCTGCTGGTGATTAGCATGACTACAAATGCATGTGACGCAGAAGGGCCGGCTAGTTCTCCTGGCCTACGACTCAACTGAAATCATAATTCCTGAGCTAGACCCCTTCTCTCCGTGTTAATGGGAACCAGCTGCCTCTTGTTAATAATGATGCATGCTGGGGGGGCGGGGGGGGTGGTGAGGGAGAAGGGGAGCAAGAGAGCTATTTTTAGGTCTGGTTTTGTTTTCCCTTGTCTAGCTAGAGACAATGTAAAATTTCAAAATATATTTATGCTGGAAATTGACCATTATCCATATAAGGCACCTGCATCATTTACCTCCCTGTGAAGGAGGTAACATACCATTGGAAAGTTATTTCTATTTATATATTTGGTTTGTTGTTTATTGATATGATTCCCTCCCTCCAAAATAGGAGATCAGTACTAATGTCAACATCGTATATTGCTTTTCCCACTTAAAATGGCACTTTCTCAATCTTAATTCCATATAAATTGTGAAACGAATAGATGAGAAAGTATAGTTGCACTATGCAAATTACTTAATTGCAAATAAAAATCATGCATTTCAATCTTATTATTACTGTGTCAAAACATTATCCATTATAACCAGTTCTTGTAATGAATAGGTCACTAATTTAAAAATTGAACATTCAAAAGGAGACTATTTTCAAGTGATAATAAAGAATTAGTTTTTAAATGAACCCTATTTATATGCAAAGCAAGACAAAGTGCGGCCTATTCTAAAATAGTTTCCTCTTGGAGATTTAGGAATACATTGGCCATTTGAACAGTGCTTTCCCCTGCCTCGTCTCCATTTCCATATGCAGTTGTTCAATTATTTTCAAAGTGAACTAAGTCCTGCCTGTTATGCTCATGTGTTTGTCAGAACCATGGGCTCTTGGTTAAGTCGTGTAAGATTTATTTATTTTTTTAAATATATTTTATTGATTTTTTACAGAGAGGAAGGGAGAGAGATAGAGAGTTAGAAACATCGATGAGAGAGAAACATCGATCAGCTGCCTCCTGCACATCTCCTACTGGGGATGTGCCCGCAACCCAGGTACATGCCCTTGACCAGAATCGAACCTGGGACCTTTCAGTCCGCAGGCCAACGCTCTATCCATGGAGCCAAACCGGTTTTGGCAGTCGTGTAAGATTTAAAAATAAAGCACACCAGCCAGATAGCCCAATTATTCAATAGCCCCAGTACTCCAAAATACCTCATCTAAAATGAAGGTACAATGGCCAAGACATGGAAACAACCTAAGTTGCCCATCTATAATAATAAAAGGGTAATATGCTAATTAGACCGGACGTCCTTCCTGCCACCATTCCGGATGTCCTTCTGGATGAAACCAGGGCCGGAGGAAAGAGCCTGGGTCCCAGGTTCCTGCCAGTGGCCAGAGGGGGGAAACAGCCCGGGTCTGGGGTGCCTGCCAGCACCCAGAGGAGGGACGCCCGGGTCCCGGGTGCTGGACGGAAGCCAGTGCCAGCAGCCGGGGGAAGAAAGTCCTACTCTTGCACGAATTTTCGTGCATTGGGCCTCTAGTTGAGAAATAAAGAAAATGTGGAACACACACACACACACACACACACACACACACATACAGGAATATTATTCAGTGATAAAAAGTAAGTCCTGCTACTTGCAACAACATGAATGAAAATTGAGGGCATTATGCTAGGCAAAGTAAGTCAGATAGAGAAAGACTAATACTGAATGATCTCTTCCATGAGGAATCTAAAATAATCAAACTCATAGAAATAGAGAGTAGATTAGGGGGGGGGAGAAGGGGGCAGTGAGGGAAATGTTTCAAGGTGGCCTGAGGGTACATTATAAGATGAATAAATCTTAAAACTCTAATGTGCACCATGGTACCTTGTACAGTTAACAACACTGTGCTGTATCTTTGAGAGTAGGTATTAAAAAAATCTGCACACACAAATGGTAACTATGAGCCCTAGCCGGTTTGGCTCAGTGGATAGAGCGAACTGAAAGGTCCCAGGTTCGATTCCAATCAAAGGCACATGCCCATGTTGTGGGCTTGATCCCCAGTGGGGGACGTACAGGAGGCAGCCAATCTATGATTCTCTCACATCATGGATGTTTCTATCTCTCTCTCCCTCTTCCTTCTTCTCTGAAATCAATAAAAATATATATTTAAAAAAAATGGTAACTATGGGAGGTGATGGATGAGCTAATTTTATTGTGGTAATCATTTTGCTATAATATACATATATTAAATCATCATGTTGTACACCTTAAACTTATACGGTCTTATATGTCAATATCTCAGTAAAGCTGGAAAATAAGATAAAGTGAGAGAAGATCCCCAGCGCTTGACCTTAGGCAAATCCCTTGACCTTCACGGTGCCTCTATCTCTTCACTTGAGAGACAGAGAGAACAATCTATAACCTGGAGAGCAGTCACAGCATCTCCCCTGATGTTTGTGAGGGTGAGATAATTTGTGTAACGTCTCTCATAACTCTTGGCATACAAGAAGAGGCTGGTACACGTGGGCTATAATAATTGCTGTTCATTTGTGGTAGCTGAATGTGTTCTCTGAGTCATACCGGATGGTTGTAAAACTAGAACGGACCGGGTGAAGTGAGGTGTGGCCACATGTTATATTTTGGCCACCACTAGAGGGAGCCAGAGGTAACTGAGCAGCCATCTTTCCCAAACCTCATTATGCATTATCCGTTATTTGCCAAATTCCAATAACGGATCTGCAGTAAATACGTTGTTATGTAAAGTTGTTAGTTGGCTCCAAAGATGTGTACAATGTAATTTCAGGCTTCAAGAAACGTGTAATCTAATGGAAGGAACACATAACAGGCATTAAAAACCCATTAAATGATAATGCATGACAATGATATATAGCAAAGCAATGGCAAATTGAATGTCTCGTGGACGGCTCAGACCATTTGTGCTAACGATTGCGCGAGAAGGGAATGACGTGGTCCCTCTGAGGTGAAATAAACTGGAAATGCTTCGTGCACATCATAGGGACCTTGCAGGATGCGTGGGGTTTAGAGACAAGGAAAACAAAACAATGGAGAAGAGAAGGTGTGAATGCGCCCATGTTCCTTTAAGGTGGCCTCCTGTTTGCTACTTCCTGCCTAATGAACCTTTCAGGTTGTGACTCTCAGGCTACCCGCCTCCCCATACTAAGGGTTGTAAATGACCCCCACTGCTTATTGCATTAAACTAAACGCTGCAGCCTGGCATTGCAGGCCTGGGCGCTCTGACGGAGAAATAATAATGGGGAGTTATTCTGGGGCTTGAACTGTGAGAGGGGCGAGCAGGTTAGGCATGGTCTGTATCTCAGGGACAGTGGGAACCCCTGAAGGTTTTGAGGCGCTGAGTGGCCTAATGGATTCATCGCACTTTCGTGATTGATAGGTATGTAAATTATCAGTAAAATCCTAATTTTAACAATATTTTTATTGATTTTAGGGAGGGAGAGGGAGAGAGAGACAGAAACATCAATGATGAGAGAGAATCATGAATCGGCTGCCTTCTGCACACCCCACACTAGGGATCAAGCTCACAACCCGGGCATGTGCCCTGACCGGGAATCAAACACTGCCCTCCTGGTTCATAGGTCGATGCTCAACCACTGAGCCACACCGCCAGGCTAAAATACTAATTTTTATGCTTTTTCAAAATTAGAGTAAAAATATGAAAATAAAGTAAAGTCCTATCATTTTTAGCTATCTTATCTCTGTTTTTCTCTTATGCGCTGGGGGCTGGGGACTGGAGGAGAAGCTTGGCCAGTAATGGAAGTTGGTTTTCCTTCTAGATTTATCTAATTTGGGGCATGGTAGTTATCAAAGGCAAGGTATTGCAGGTTTCCAACAAATGAGATCTAGAGAAAAAAATAAATGAAATTAAAAGGGAAGTTTTCTTTTTATTTTGTCTTTCTTTTGGAAAAATCAAAGCTAAGCTAATGATAGTCATGCTATCTGTTGGAGGGTGGGGAGTTTGGACAGTGTTATCAATCATTGTAAAGGATAATCAGATCAGCTCATAGTATGATACTGGCCTTTGAAAACACGGCCATTTAGAATAAAAACTTTCTATCACAGAGTTCACCTATCTTGTGGGAAATTCACGATCACTTCCTAGATGATGGGATTTCTAAAATCTTGTACTATATCATGTAATTTGGAGTGTCTCGTGTAACTTTAGTTCCATCAATTGTGAAGAAAAGTCCTTTTAAACTCTTTCTGTAATTAAAGCATGTTTTCATATACACCAGCCCACTGAATTCTCGCCTTTCCTATCTTCCTGGTACCCAACAGCTATTATAGAGCAAATACTGTATTTGAGACATCAGGAATGGCAGAAGAACCAGTTTTAGCCCAAGCCCATGAACAACTGGAGAGACCTAACACAGGGATCAGATAAGAAAAGTAACGATTAAGGCCAAGGGGCCTAAACAAAGCATAGTGGACATTCACCAGCAGAAACAAACAATAAAGAAATGCTAAAGGTAGAAGAGAGAGTGAAGACTTGGATGTACAAGATGGGTAGGGGAAGCGTCCAGGACAAGAAATAATGCAAGAAAACTTTGGAGCAGAAAAGCGTAGACAACATGACAGTCTGATTCAGTGAGACCAGAGAGTGTGTGGAGGGGTAGGAGGGAATGTGCAACATTCCGGGACCACTGAATTAGGCGGAAGTGTGCATATCCCCTTCCAGGTTATGGGATTTGGGCGTCATCAGTAAGCAGGCGGGAGTCAGTTATAGCGTCTGATGTGGGAGTAACTGAGTCACAGTTGCAACTTAGAAAAAAAATAACCAATTAGTCATAAATAGCAAGTGAGTGAGAAATGGGAAAATCCTAGGGAGGAAGGAGATCAGCGATTATCTGGTGTTCAGAGAAGCATGCCAGGCCCGGATTTCGTTTGGGGGAGATAGGAAAGTGGAGGGCAGTGAAGAGAATTGATGATTTTAATGTGCTAACGACAGCTCAGAGAGCACATTGAGCCGGGAAAAGAGATTATAGATGGCACTTACTCCAGAAATAATAAAATTGGAGTCCTAACCGGTTTGGCTCGGTGGATAGAGCGTCGGCCTGCGGACTGAAGGGTCCCAGGTTCCGTTCCGGTCAAGGGCATGTATCTTGGTTGCAGTAGGGGGTGTGTAGGAGGCAGCTGATGAGTGTTTCTAACTCTCTATCCCTCTCCCTTCCTCTCTGTAAGGAAATCAATAAAAAATATTTTTTTAAAAATTGGAAAGAAGACTTGGAAATGGGACTTGGAGGTACTGAATTCTATAACTCTGTAGATTAAATAAATGATTCTGTGCTGAGAGGAAAATGGAGGCCTGGAATGATAGAGGAAATTTAGGCAAGACCTACCTATGGGGAGCTTGCCTGAGTATATCGGATATACGTGCTTATCTCTGACACAGGAATTATATGAAATAAATATCATTTTCCGTTTTTGCTAAAGTGATTTTTTGCTCTATGAATATGTTTTGAATCCTCTGAGTTATTTTAAGCTCGTGGTCATTTCGTACTAATTTATTTAATTTTAGTAAGTACTTCAGGTCCCTGATAAAGTCAAAAATTCTATTTTCTGTCCAAGGCATTGGTCAGATTAATGGTACTGACCACCATTGATCAGTTTGAATAGTAATTGACTCATAACAGCAACAACAAATCTTCATGATCCCTCTAATCATTTACCCGGGTAACAACACTCAGCTATAGGCAAGGCTTAACCTGACAACCGCTACAAGCATGCATTTGTACAACATTTCTGGAGCAAAATATGGATATGGATCAAAAGCTCTAAAAATAATCCATATCCTTTGACATTGAAAATGCACTTCTATGAATGCATTCCAGGCAATAAAGCACTCAAACATTCATGCCAGCAACATTCATGATTAAAAAAACAACCCTGGATTATATGAAATGGCATTTATTGCAGGTAAATAAATTGTTATATTAATATGACTGATTGCCCCAGAGTCATTAGCTGTGATGAAGCTCATGTCTGTTTACTGGAACGAAAATCTGACCTATTTGTGACAAATGAAAAAGTAATTAGCAAACGTATGCATCGTATAATCACATAGACCTCACATTGGGATCTAATTTATATTCATATTATTTAAAATATATCTATCCAATTCACATAGATAGATGGATTAAGATTTAACACGCGTTGTCGGATATGCATATGCAAAGAAATCTGGAAATATATACATCAAATGTTCGTAGCAGTTATCTTTGGAATATGTGAGATTTGGGGATTTTTTTTTCTCTAATTGACATTTTCTGCACTGAACATGCACTGTGAATAAAGAACCCTCCAGTTTATAAATATTTAAGTTAATGTAAGTTATTGTTATACCGCAGCTGTTTGGCTGATGAAGAATGTAGGTGAGAGGTACAGGTCAGATGCAGAGCTGAAGGGTGGCTTCTATCCAGGGCCGGGCCTGCCCCCAGAGCTGGCAGATTACAGAGGGCAGGCCAGGTCCCACGTGCTTGGGCTGGGACAGCAGCCAGAATGGGAGGGATGGGTGACAGTGTGGGCTGGGGACATGCTCAGAAGTAGAGACATTACAGAGTGAGGAGGTAGGGCGTCAAAGATCACCACTTCCACTGCCGTGTCAAGAGCAAGGCTGTGTGGCCCAGCCAGTGTGGCTCAGTGGTTGAGCTTTGATCTATGAACCAGGAGGTCACTGTTCGATTCCCGGTCAGGGCACATGCCCCAGTTGCAGGCTCAATCCCCAGTGGAGGGCATGCAGGAAGCAGCCGATCCATGATTTTCTCTCATCATCGATGTTTCTCTCTCTCTCTTCCTCTCTGAAATCAATAAAAATATGTTTTTAAAAAGATAGAGCAAGGCTGTGCAGTAGGACGCTCTTTTGAAATAAAGGCCTAGCTTCAGCTGCCCCTGTAATTAAGCCATCTGTCTTTTTTATGTTGCTGTTAATCCTCACCTGAGGATATCTTCCCAATGATTTTTATAGAGAGCGGAAGGGAGAGGGAGAGACAGAGAGAAACATCGATGTGAGAGACAGACATAGATTGGTTGCCTCCCATGTGCACCCCGACCTGGGTGGGGGATGGCGGCCCGGGACCAAGCCTGCAATCGAGTTTTGTGCCCTTGACCAGAATCGAACCCGGGACCCTTCAGTCCCAGGGCCGACGCTCCACCCACTGAGCCAAACAGGCGAGGGCTAAGCCACCTGTCTCAGTGTGGCCACAGCTTTCCTCTGTCTGACCACTGACAGAGTTCTTCATCTGCGGGAAGAATAATCAGATACAGAAACAGGCTCTGAACAACGCGATAAGAAATCGCAAACAGTGGGGAAAAGATGTCCCCAATAAGAGCGTCTCTACACTGTGGTGGTTGCAGTTTGAAGCAAAGGCTCAGAGGAGGGGTTTTAAGTGGATGACCCTCTATTCACTAAAGGAAATGTCTTCGGAAGAGAAGTGTGCAAACAGCAAGATTTTGCCGATGGGGGTTGACCCTAGGTCGTCCTCGGAATGCGATCTCCGGCTTTAAGGGGACAATAATCCTGGTCCGTACTAGCATTTTTCTATGTGCTATCAACTTTGGGGGTGGGAGGGGGGATTTCATCTCATCATCGTTATTATTAGAAGCATATGTCGCAAAAAGAAAAGTAACATCCGTCGTCGGCCAGTGTTCTGTAACAGGAAAGGGCCGGATCTGCGCTGCTCAGATGTTTCTGTTAATTGTCAAAAAATGCAGCTGGCTGGTCCTCCTGCCCTATCGCCTCCCACTTCTTCCCCTCTTATTCCGAAGGGAGACTGAGTGATTATTTGGACAACACGTAGAGGGACTGTGCGGCGTTGGGGACAAGAAGCGACCATGGGAGAAGGATGCTGGAAGGAGGGAGCGGTACTCCTGTCTGCCCTGGGGGAGTGATGGAGAGGCGGGCAGAGGCCAGGAGAGCTCTGGGAGGAGGGACATGCAGGGAGGACCAGGAGCAAATGCTGGCTCCTCCTCCCAAGGCTGAGCGACCGATGCGCTTCCCAGACCCCAGTGTCACATCTTGAGTGGCAGTAAGATGGTTCAGGGTGAAAGAGAAAAAAAATAGCCTAAAGTCACTCAAATATTACAGGGTGTTTATGGGCTTATGCAAGGATGACGTCCGGAGGTTGGGTAAGCTTCAGGCACATTTTTTAAAATATATTTTTATTGATTTAAGAGCGGAAGTGAGAGGGAGCGAGAAATAGAAACATCGATGAGAGAGACACATCAGTCAGTTGCCTCCTGCACGCCCCCTACTGTGGATCAAGCCCACAACCCGGGCATGTGTCCCGACTGGGAATCGAACTGGGGACAACCTCTTGGTTCATGGGCCGATGCTCAAGCACTGAGCCACACTAGTCTGGCTTAATGCTTTCACTCTTTTAATGAAAACATTGCAACTTTTAACCATCTTTGCCCTTGTCTTTTTTATTTTGAGCATTCCCCTTGGCCTCCTCCGATAATCTTTAAGCATGATAAGAGACCGAGGTTTGCAAATTATTATTGGCTACGATTTGACGGCAAATCAAGCCTTTGAAACTCGTACTATTCGCGAGGAAATACAGTGTCAGAAGGATCAGCGTGACAGGGAAGTCCCAGGTGACATGTGGCCTCGACTTCCCCTCGTCTCCCAAAGTGATTCCATGGTCGGCAAACTGTGGCTCACGAGCCACATGTGGCTCTTCCACAAAATACCACGTGCGGGCACACACGTACAGTGCGATTGAAACATCGTGGCCCATGCGCAAAAGTCGGTATTTTGTGGAAGAGCCACACTCAAGGGGCCAAAGAGCCGCATGTGGCTCACGAGCCGCAGTTTGCCGACCACTGGATTAGATGGAAGCTCTAAGGCTCAGTCTAAGGCTCATCCCCACCTTCCCTTCCTGCATGCGCCTCGGGCATTTGACACACATTGTCGGTTAACTTTTGTGCCAAGAGGCCAATTTTCAGCCTTTCCTCTCTGCACCCCCTGCTGGTTTTGACTTAGCTCCGCTAGATCCTTCCTGGCTCCCCCAGATGTGTGGGGGGGCCTTTTTGAAGGGCCTGTCAGACCCGGCCTGCCAGGTTCCAGCTGCCTCAGCCTGAGGGGGCTGATCCAGGCCTCCTGTTTATGGCTCCCGGCTCTGCTGACTTTGGCCTGTGCGGTGGAACCGACGCTTCTCTGGAAAGTCGATTGCATGAAGCACGCCTCTCCCATCCTGTCAACTTTGACCTTGAAGAGTGTGTCCTGGCACCGCCAAGAAAGTTCCATTTGAAAACTCACATTCAAGACACCCTGCAGGTCCTGCTGACGATGTGGGGAGTTTAAACGCTACGATCGGGTATTCCAGTCCCACGCCTTGTACATCCAGGAAACACAAAATTACCAGGAGGGCGGCACGTTTAACCACGGAGGCTGGCACGGTTCTCTCCCATCTGCAAAGAGGAGCCGCGAGCCCTTTGGAGGTGCCATCGAAGTGCCCAGGACAGTCTCCATGGGTACATCCTTCACCTTCATGGTAACACAAGGACACAGTTCACAGACTCAAAGAGAATTTGTATTGTCCTAGAGTTGGTGCCACGCAATTCCACGGAACAGTGTTGTTGTAGACGTGGGTCCAGCAATGTAAATCAGAAAGAAACGCAGTGACTGGGGTCAGGTGGCCGGTGTGGGCCTTTGGAAAGGGTCTAATTTAGCCTGGCCAGCGTGGCCTGGTGGTTGAGTGTCAGCCTATGAACTAGGAGGTCACTGGTTCTATTCCTGGTCAGGGCACATGCCCGGATTGCAGGCTCGATTCCCAGTAGAGGGTGTGCAGGAGGCAACCGATCCATGATTCTGTCTCATCATGGATGTTTCTATCCCTCTTTCCCTCTCCCTTCCTCTCTTTGAAATTAATAAAAACATTTAAAGAGAAATGGTCTAGCCGAAACCGGTTTGGCTCAGTGGATAGAGCGTCGGCCTGCGGACTGAAGGGTCCCAGGTTCGATTCCGGTCAGGGGCATGTATCTGGGTTGCGGGCACATCCCCGGTGGGGGGTGTGCAGGAGGCAGCTGATTGATGTTTCTCTCTCATCGATGTTTCTAACTCTCTATCTCTCTCCCTTCTTCTCTGTAAAAAATCAATAAAACATTTAAAAAAATAAATAAAAAAAATAAAATAAAATAAAAAATAAAGAGAAATGGTCTAATTTAGACCCTATTTGTCTGATTTCAAAATCTAAGTTCTGCTTAAGAAGAAAATATACATATATAACATAGTATATAATATATATGCACATACAACACACATCACATATACACATATATATGCACATATGCAAATTGTATACACAGATTAAACTATTCAGTACTTATCACTCAAATAATAGAACCTGGCACTGATTAAAATTTACAAAAAACCCATCAAATGGAAAGACTCTTTGTTTTGCTACCAGCCATTGTAATAATTTTGTAAATATTAAAAGATAAATGCTACTAGACATAACGTGTTAACATTTTCACTGGGCTACGGCCTTATCATGCGCAGATGGTATGGATGTTAGCACACTACACAAAATTCTGGACTTCCTTAACGGTGGGCTGTGAAAAAAATCATTGGTTAGAATATAAATTGCTTAAGACCTGGATTGCTGTAGGTAATTTATAAAAAACTGGTAGCTTTATTTTTACGAAGAGAGCATTATCTAAAGTGGAAAGATGGCCCTAGCAGGTTTGGCTCAGTGGATAGAGCGTTGGCCTGCGGACTGAAGGGTCCCGGGTTTGATTCCGGTCAAGGGCACATGCCTGGGTTGCAGGTTTGATCCCCAGCTGGGGGCGTGTGGGAGGCAGCCGATCCATGATTCTCTGTCATCATTGATGTTTCTCTCTCTCTCCTTCTCCCTTCCTCTCTGAAATCAATAAAAATATTTTTTAAAAAGAAAAAAGTGAAAAGATGGACATGAATGATGAAATACCCCCTCCCCCCATGCCTTTGAAGTTTCAGAATCACAGAGATACTTTTCTGAATGCCCCATTCTCCTCTGGCAGTTTAGTACTTGAGTAGCTGAGCTCTGAGGTCTCTCGGGGCCTGGCACTGTGGGCTGTGCCAAAGGTCAACTGCCCTTCACTGATGCCTTGCGGACATGGATGTGCAGCTGTTCCTGGGAGAACGGGTGCCTCTGCAGATAACGGAGGGGTCCCCAGCCCCCTGAGCCGCGAAACTTGGCAACGTCCTGCGCCTTGATTTGCTGGAGACGAGATGTTTCCTGTTCTCCGTGAGCCCAGGGAGAGGTCTTTGTGCTTCAGCGCAGATGTCCGCCAGGGGGGCTCGCTGGCAGCTCTACCGATGAACCTGCCAAAGCCGGCAGCCCGACCTCCTCCCTTCAACTCGGAAATTCTTCAAGATGCCACTGCTCCTTTCGCAGCTTTTACGTCACCTGCTTTCTTTTTTTATATATATATTTTATTGATTTTTTACAGAGAGGAAGGGAGAGGGATAGAGAGCTATAAACATCGGTGAGAGAGAAACATCGATCAGCTGCCTCCTGCACACTCCCTACTGGGGATGTGCCCGCAACCAAGGCACATGCCCCTGACCGGAATCGAACCCGGGACCCTTGAGTCCACAGGCCAACGCTCTATCCACTGAGCCAAACCGGTCAGGGCCGTCACCTGCTTTTTGTTTAGTTTTGTTCACCTGAGACTCTTCCTGGGATGCTACCTGCTAACACACTGAGAGCTGTTCGGATTGAGACCACTGTAAAGAGAAACGCAGACACAACTGCAGGAGGAAACCAGAAAAGAGGGCCCGACCTGCTGTTTTCTTCAGCGGTTCTCAACCTGTGGGTCGCGAACAATGAAAATCCATCCTGCCTATCAGATATTTACATGACGATTCATCACAGTAGCAACATGACAGTTATGAAGTAGCAACGAAAATAATTTTATGGTTGGGGGTCACCACAACATGAGGAACTGTATGAAAGGGTCGTGGCATTAGGAAGGTTGAGAACCACTGTAGAGGGAACTTCTCCCAGGAGAGCGGATTTGAAAATGAGGCGGGTGGGGGTTAGGAGGGAAGCGTGGTCACAACCGTGGTCGGCAAACTGCGGCTCGCGAGCCACCTGCGGCTCTTTGGCCCCTTGAATGTGGTTCTTCCTAAGCCTTAGGAGTACCCTAATTAAGTTAATAACAGTGTACCTACCTGTATAGTTTAAGTTTAAAAAATGTGGCTCTCAGAAGAAATTTCAATCGTCGTACTATTGATATTTGGCTCTGTTGACTAATGAGTTTGCCGACCACTGGTCCACAAGAATGTGTCAGCGATCGGACAGATCTCACATGTCTTTTGACATCTGGGGTCATTATTCACAGGCCAAGTTGGGCTCATTAGAATTCTTGTCTCCCAGGGAAATTTCTGCATTTCAACTCTGTTTCCCCAATTAAGGCGGTGAATTGTTCCCAATTATGTGGCAGGAATTGCTTTTTATTTCAGAAAGGGTATGTTCTCGCCATCATCACCATTGCTTGATTCTCCCCCGAATGTCAACATGACAAAAGCAACATAACACATGCCTTGTCATCGACATTGGTTTCACATAAATAACTGCTTTTAAGGAACAAACCACAACCCACTAGAAATCACCATAAACAATCCATAAAAATATGAAACTGCCGAGCTGGTTTGGCTCAGTGGATAGAGCATTGGCCTGCAGACTGAGGGGTCCCACGTTTGATTCCGGCCAAGGGCACATGCCTGGGTTGTGGGCTCCATCCCCAGTAGTGGATGTGCTGGAGGCAGCCCATCAATGATTCTCATCATTGATGTTTCTCTCTCTGTCTCTCTCTCCCTTCCTCTCTGAAATCAATAAAGACATATATTTAAAAATAAAAAATTAAACTATGGCCCGGCTGGTGTGGCTCAGCAGTTGAGTGTCGACCTATGAACCTGGAAGTCACAGTTCGATTCCTGGTCAGGGCACATGCCGGGGCTGTGGACTTGATTCCCAGTAGGGGGCGTGCAGGAGGCAGCTGATCAATAATTCTCTCTCATCATTGATGTTGCTATGTCTCCCTCTCACTTCCTCTCTAAAATCCATAGAAATACATATATTTTAAAAAATACTAAACTACGGCCCTAAATGGTTTGGCTCAGTGGATACAGTGTCGGCCTGCGTACTGAAGGGTCCCAGGTTCAATGCTGGTCAAGGGCATGAACCATGGTTGTGGGCTCAATTCCCAGTAGGGGGTGTGCAGGAGGCAGCTGATCGATGTTTCTAACTCTATCCCTCTCCCTTCCTCTCTGTAAGAAATAAGTAAAATATATTAAAAAGAAATACTAACCTAAGGACAATTAAAACAACAGCCCTCGTTCCCTTAAGCAAAACTCTCTTACATCCCTGGACTCTGCCCTTAGTTGTAACCTCGAATATCGTCCAGGAGTGACCCACACAGACTCCCTGCCCCTCCCCACAACCCTCCCCCCACCCTCGGGGCCCCTGGGGAATCTCCATGAACTTCCTTTCTGGAAGTTACTCAGTAAGCGCATTACCAGGTTAAATGGTCCTTTTTATTAGCCATTTCCCCACACCCAGCCTCAATGATTTCATAGGAGGTAAAGGCAAATCCTGACACCCTTCCAAAGATTAGGGAGCTGGTGGCCTCAGGAGCGGGCCCCCCTGAATGCAGACCGCCCGGCCAACGCCTCTGCAAAATCCCCCTTCCCTCCCCCCACCCCCCCCAGCACACGGTGTACAGCGCAGCCGGCATGGCTGTTCCGAAACGAGGCAGGCCCGCGGCAGTGTTTAGTTTGGGGCAGAATTTATGTTTCTGGCCGGCCGCCACGGGGGGCCGTGTTTAGTTTTCAGCGACAGGCCTGGTCAGCACCACAGGTCGTGGGGAAGCTGGCTGATCCCTCCTAAGAAAAGCCAAGTCCAAGGCGGGCTCCCTTCCCAAGTTTCTGCAGGTTCATCCCGGATCAAACATCCCGGCCTTCACCGATTCTCTTCCGTCAGCCCTTGCTAATTTGCGATGACGCCCTTCAGAAACCAGTATGGAGGCTTGGGGAGGGCCCTGCGGGGTCAGTGACAGGGAGTGGTCGCTCCCCAGGAATGGAGCAGGCGGTTAGTGTCAGAAACCCTGAGAGGTGTCACATGATGTTTTCCAACTTGAACCAGGACCTGGGCGGTTCAGGAGCAATTCAGTGGGACACTCGAGAGCCAGTGGCAGGGGAACAGCCAACCAGAGGCGACACTGATGTCTGCGCACCAGTGTCACCGGGGCACAAGGAGTTTTTGTGATGTTTCCCCCTAAGGGGTGTGTGCGGTGAGCCATCCTGTGCCCGCTGTTGGATTCAGTGCAGCCGAAGTGACTCTTTTTTCCCACTATCTCAACACGACCCTGTGCATGTGCTGGGGAAGCGGACCCTCCTGCCACGGGAGTGCGATCCAACCATTATGAGCCCCACATAGTCTTTGGGGGACGGGTCAGTGAGGTGTAGGACGGCATAGGGGTGGGGGACCATGCTGTTGCCCCTGGAATAGGAGGATGACACAGAGTATAATCGTGACCTTAAAGCTAAGAGAAGTCGCTGTGACAATGAGCTGGCAAGAATCATCTGAGAATCTTAAGTATTCTGGATGCATTCATTTTCTTTTGTTTTAAAGAAAATAGCCCTGGCCAGTTTAGCTGAGTGGATAGAGCAAAGTGGATAGGGTCAACCTGAGGTCTTGGGCACCTGCGTGCCTCGGTTGCAGGCTGGATCCCTGGCCCTGGTTAGGGTGTGTGGGGGAGGCAACTAATCTGTGTCTCTCTCACATCAATGTTTCTCTCTCTGTGTCTCTCCCCTCCCTTCCAATCTCTTGAGAAAATCAATAGAAAAATATCCTCAGGTTAAACAAAAAAAAAGGAAGTAGAAGGTAAAAGACATCCTGAAAATACAAGTCCCATAAAATAAGGAGTTTTATCTTTTTATTTGTATTGTTCAGTGCTAGATAATAGACTTAGCCTGACACATAGGAGACAATAAATACACACTGAATAAATTAATAAATTAATTAATAAAAAGCATGTTTGTTGAGGGCCCTGAAAATGGCAAAATGTAGCATCCATCGCATGTCAAATAAAATCTAAATTGAACTCTACCAAACATTATCCTTGCGATAGAAATTTTTACTAGACGAATATTATTTTATTTCTGGAATTACGATTTAAGCATTTGTATTATGGAGGAACACACTGGATTTAAATGCGTTAATTCATACTCAAATGTTATATAAATATATATGTGTATAAATACACAAATACACATAAGACTACAGCATATATACTAGTACGCGTGCGCGTGTTTGTGTGTGTTATGTGTATATGCGCTTTTCCTTTTATTTATAGTTGAGAAGGGAAAGGAATACTGTAAAGGCACAATATTGAACACAAAATCCCTAAAACTATCAAACCCAAAAGGGCCAGGTGAGACTGAGCTGCGGGCTCAAGGGCTTGGCTGTATTTCAAGGGCAAGTGAGGCTGCACATTGCAAAGAAACTGAACCTGCATCCTTTTCTTTCTCCGTGTGCTCGCCCTGGCTGGATTTTGGCCATGACCTCTGCTACTATGCGCTCTGCCAAGGATGGTACTGATCCTGGGTCCCATCCCCTAGATTAGTGGGAGTTTGCACCCCACACTGCAGTCATCCTTTGGGTTCTGGAGAGCCAGGGCCAGAGCATGGAGCTCAGCAGGCCTTTCCTAACAGGCCTGAGGGTCAGCGTGCCTGGAAGGGGCCGGTGCTGGCAGGCGCCCGGGTGAATTTTCCAGCCTCAGGGTGGCTCCGCTCGCCTCCTTCAGCAGATCTTCAGCTGGCTCGATTAGTTCATGGCTTCAGACTTTGAATTGGCACATGTGTGTTGCGCAGATGGGGCAGTCACATCGCCTGGCCTGGAACTAATTAAAAACTGGAATAGTTGAGATCAGGAGGCCAGGAAGTGTGGCCAAATTTGCCGGGATAGTGCAAGGGAGCTGAAGAAGCAGACTGAACCAGCCCTTCGAGAAAAATCCGTGCCGCCTGACCTTAGGTAGCCCCAGCTGGGTGTGGACCCTGCTAACTTGACAGGTACCCAACCACCTCAGTGACTTAGAAGATCATCATCCCCTCCCTCCCTCCCTCCCTCCTCCTCCTCCTTCTCCTTCTCCCAGATCCTTCCATGAAAACTGAGTTGTCAGAGGCAGCTGCAGTGTTTGGAGGGTATGGTGGCATTGATGGAATTTTATTAGATACTAGAGGCTCGGTGCACAGATTCATGCACCAGTGGGGTCCCTCGGCCTGGCCTGCAGGGATCGGGCCGAAACCAGCTCTCCAACATCCCCCAAGGGGCCCCGGATTGTGCGAGGGCACTGGCCAGGCCAAGGGACCCCACCGGTGCATGAATCTGTGCTCCAGGCCTCTAGTATGCATATAAGATCTTTGGTTATTCTCTTCCTGCCCTCCCCCTCCCCTCTTCCCTCTGAGATTCATCAGTTTGTTCTATGTGTCCATGCCTGTGGCTTCCACTACTACATCGAGTGTCTGCCCCCTGGTGGTCAGTTTGCATCATAGCTACCGGTCAGACAGTCACCTAGGCTTTTATATATATAGATTGGAGATGAGAAGAGTTCTGGAGATGGGTGGTGTTGATAGTTGCACAACAATGTGAATATAGGTTCTGCCACTGACCCTTTTACTTAAACATGGTTGAGTTGGTAACTTTTTCAATGTGTATTTTACCACATTTTAAAAATGTAAAATAAAACAGAATAACAATATCAATCTCTTTACCTTTTTGTTGTTGCGTGGATTATGGGATAGTGTTTTTCATCATGTAACCCAGTAGTTGGCACCTGTATATAGTTACTTGGTCCTTCGTGTGTCAGACACTAAACCAGCCACATAAATATATTGATTCTGATTAAAAGGAATAAAAAGCTTCATCCGTGTTTTTCCACCGTGGGCTAACCCCACTCACTATGATGACATCTGTAAGGTACTAGCACTGTTAATAGGTCCTTTGTGTAGTGTATCCTCCAGAATATCTCTTAATGCTCCGGTTTTATAGATGGAGAATCCAAGCACAAAATGAAATAATTAGAGTCTGATCTGCCATGTGTCTGGCCCCAGTACCCAAGTTCTTTCTGTTACCTCTTATGTCCGAGGCATTGCTCGCATTTAGTCATGTAGTTGAACTTCAGTGAAATCAGCTGCGAACAAAATATTTGTCTATAAGCTGCTGTGCATTTTAGATGCATGGCTTTTGGAAGGATCTGGAAGGATCCGTAAACATGAGTCATTTGGGAAGGTCTTTGAAGGACAGAAACTCGTGTCAATGAATTGAGTGCCCTGTTGAAAGATCAGTGCATATCCAATATCTCATGGAATTCCATCGATGCCACCATATCCTCCAAGTCACTGCAGCTGCCTCTGACAACGCAGCTTCGGGGAAGGACCTGGTCTGGGGAGTGTGTTCGCAATCCCCGGCTCGGGCCAGCTGGCTCGCGTTCAGAATGTTTCCAGTGTTTCAGCCTCCACCTCAACTCTTCCTCCTGGAAAAGTCTGTGTCCCATTCCAGCTCCGTGCTGTGATTTATTTTTGGCGGGTAAAGGGAGGAATTAGTCAGACCTACTCTTCTTTTTTGCATTTAATGGGGGCATTGTGGCTGGCGGTAAGGATGAGAGTTTATTAGGCCGGTGACTTGGGGAGTTCACGGCGTGGCCTCCTTGTTCTTCTGAGTTTCCTTCTCCCCCCGTGAGTCACTTTCAATCATAATCAAGAGGTGAGGTCCAGTGTCTGACAGTGGATCGCCTTGTGCTAGCTTTTAAGCGTTGCCATAATGTCCATATTGTGAAGGGAAAGATGATGTCACCTCCTTGGCATCTGAGAACAAAAGGGGGGCAACTAGAAAGGACCGGGGCCACCCACAGAAGTGCCAATCAATACCATTGACAATGAAGAGGAAAGCGTTCTTTCTTTCAGTCATGAAGTATGACTGAGCTAAGCAGTATTGACCTTGGGATAAGGCATTTCCCAGCATCGAATGAATGGCTGAAGGAGCTGATGGACTTGGAGTCAAACTGGTTATTAACTGCCTAAAAGTGCCTGACCCTGGACTGTAATTGCTGCTGCAAACACGGAGCACACAAGAAAGCCCAAGGGTGACTGACACAATGGGCTGTTGTGAGCGGGTCCCAACGCCAAACCATCAGACGACCTCCCAGGGCAGCCGAGTGACCGACACCACAGACCATTCTTCGTGGCCATCATTTCATGAAGACCCAAGGCTAGGCATGCATCCCAGAAATAAAAATGGAGGCATTTCCCAGGCTTACGGATCAGAATATGATATCCGCCAGGTGTAGCAACGAACTTCAGATGTACTGATAGCACAGTGACTGCCGAGGCCAGCGCTCATCTATACGTTTATTGTTAAACTCGTCGACCACATCTGGGGATGCAGATGGAAACACAAACTCTGGACAGCACGAAAGAATGATGATGATGCTTTGTCAAATGTTTGCTCTGTGTCAGACACCATGTCCCCGCTCTCTCACCTATGACCTCATTTACATTGCATAATCCTATATAAAAGCCCAGCAACCGAATGGCAGAATGACCAGAACAACTGATCGACCAGTTGCTATGACACACACCAACCACCAGGGGGCAGACACTCAACACAGGAGCTTCCCCCTGGTGGTCAGTGCGCTCCCACAGTGGGCCCATCCCCACCAGTGCACGAAACCATGCACCGGGCCTCTAGTCATCCTATAAGAGCGATGATATTATTAGCCTCATTTCCCAGAAGAAAGCATGAATCCAAATAAGTTACAGGACATTTCAAATTCACACAGTTTATAAGAGGTGGAGCCAGAATTCAAACTCAGGGTTGACAAACCCCAGGCGTTATGTTCTCACTAGTATCCAAGAGCCAGATTGTAAACCAGCTTCCACAACATCAGTCGTTTCTGAAAGACTACAGGGTGGATATGGGTGAATATAAGTGGATCTACGCTAGCAGAAAAAAATAGAAAGATTGAGAATGTTCTTCCCTTCTTTCCTGCTTAAAAAAAAATAGTGGAAAACAGGGAGAGAGCATGGCAGGGGCAGAGAGAAACACAGGGAGAGCTGGAGGAGAAAGCGATTCGGAGGACTTTGAGACCATCCAGAGAAGGAAAGTGACTCACTGGGCTTACCGTAAGAACGTGGGAGGGGATGTGTGTTGCACTTTTTCAAATGGCCCCAGCCCGCCGTAGCTTACGTTACCATCCGAGTGATTTAAAGCAACGTATGCTTAGAAGTCGTTTCGGTGGCAACTTCATAATCTGCTCAGTGTCCAACAAGTCTCTCTTCAGTTACCAAGTAAACAATCTCCAGGCAGAGCTCACAGGGAATTTATTTTAACCTGCTTTTATTTCGTGGGTGCTTTCCAAGTCTTGCATGTTGACTGCGGAGGGACAAATGTTTCTCATCAGGCCAGGAGGAGAAGAAATGGGGCATAAACATCATCCAGACTAAAAATCCCAAGGCATCTCTGGAGAGAAAATATTTATAATTCATGCATTTGAAAAACCTCACACTCCTTGGCCTCAGGAATAATTTGTGATAATTATTAAATATCTAAAAAAGGAATTATTAGACTCCTCTTGGAATGTACGTCATATTTTGTCCACCATATATATATATATATATATATATATATATATATATATATATATATATATATATTATTGATTTTTTTACAGAGAGGAAGGGAGAGGGATAGAGAGTTAGAAACATCGATGAGAAAGAAACATCGATCAGCTGCCTCCTGCACACCCCCTAATTAGGGATGTGCCCCCAACCAAGGTACATGCCCTTGGTCGGAATCGAACCTGGGGCCCTTGAGTCTGCAGGCTGACACTCTATCCACTGAGCCAAACTGGTCAAGGCAAAAATATATATTTTTTTATTGATTTCAGAAGGGAAAGGAGAGGGAGAGAGAGATAGAAACATCAGTGATCAGAGAGAATCAGTGATCAGTGATCAGTTTCCTCCTGCACGCCCCCCACTGGGAATTGAGCCTGCAATCCAGGCATGTGCCCTGACTGGGAATGGAACCGTGACCTCCCGGTTCATAGGTCGACACTCAACCACTGAGCCATGCTGGCTGGGTTTGCCCACCTTTTTACAGAAGTCATTATTATAGCAACAGCTGTGTACAGGTGGAAACTCAGCAACTTGTCCAGGGTCAGCTGGCCACCACTGCACAGAGTGAGTACAAAGACCCATTCAGCCATTCTGACCAGGCACATTCCCGGAAGTGCCAGGGGTTAACGAGCCATTAGACAACCCTTGATCATTGAAGGCCAGGACTGGTGGCTCAATGCCTCCCTCTCCTGTCCAACTAGATGGCGCTTTGGAAAAGCATTTATCCTGTTAATCTCATCAGAGTGTTCCTACTGGGGTCCAGCCCCTGCTGTGCTTAGTACAGCCATTCGAGAACCTACCAGTTCAGTTCTCCACACTGTATCTAAGAAGGGCTTGTCTCGAGCTTTGCCTTTAAGAAGAAACTGAGCTAAAAAAAGGTCATTCCCATATTTCATAATCGATGCAAACTATTCGTTTAGCTTCTCTTGAAAGTGTCGGGTGATGCATGTTTAAAGCAATGTCTGAAAAGTTATTTTTATTGGAAATATACCCAAATACATAAGTCAATTTTTCTCATATGATGAATATCAGATTTGGCGATTGCTAGCCTAGCGGGAAAGGCAATGAAATGTTACAGTTTCATGCACATAGTTGTATAGTTCCTTATCCACTATTTTGTGGATCGTGAAATTCCTTACATGTGGGTGAAATATATTTACTATTGCTTAAGACTTAGTTAACTTCTGGAAGATCCATAAAATGTGACATTTTAAAAAATTAGCCAAATTTATCTAAATTTTTTATTGGACAGGTGGCATCTCTTGAAATAGAGTAAATGAAAAATCCTTCAAAATACCTTAACACACACACACACACACACACATACACACACACACGGCACTTCCCTGCAAAACATTCAGAAGATCAAAGATGGAAGACCACGTGATCTCAAGATTTATTTTTATAAGCATCTCATAGAGATTGATGACACTTCAGACTCCCTCGTCACACTCCCAGAATTAGTACGTTAAAGATGAGTCCAGGAATATGTGCCTTTAATCAGGGGCCTCAGAAGCAGACGAGCCTTGGACCACACTTTAGGAAATGTCATGTATAGCGTCTTCAGTTCAGGAAGGTAGCAGTTCACCCTGCAGCTCAGGCACTCATGACCGATGAGAAGGATGCTTTCCATTCTTCATAATGGATGCAAGCTATTAGTTTAGCTTCTCTTGAAAGTGGTGAGCGATGCATATTTTAAGCCATGTCTCAAAAGACTTGCCAGGCATTTCACATTCCATGCTATTCTACCCCCTCCCCCCCCCCATTATCTTTTTTCTTTGTCATGTGGTTACATGTGAGGGCTCTGGGGTCAGGCCACCCCTTTTCAAATCCTGGTTCTGCCCTTCCCTGGGAATATAACCTCTGTGCCTCATTCATTCATTCGCTCCTCCATCCACTCCTTCATTCACTCCTTCATTCATTCACTCCTTCACTCATTTGCTCATCATTCCAGACCCAACAATAAAGCCTTGGGACCCATCGGTAAAGAGATGAAGAACCAGTCCTCGAGGAACTTACTGGAAAATTGAGAATATTCCTAGCACCTGCCTCATCGGATTGTCATGAGGATTACATGACCTAATCCATGTGAAGCACATAGACCAGTGGTCGGCAAACTCATTAGTCAACAGAGCCAAATATCAACAGTACAACGATTGAAATGTCTTTTGAGAGCCACATTTCTTATACTTAAACTATATAGGTGGGCACATTGTTATTAACTTCATTAGGGTCCTCCTAAGGCTTAGGAAGAGCCACACTCAAGGGGCCAAAGAGCCGCAGTTTGCCAACCACGGACTTAGGCTGTTGCTTGGCACGGTCTCCCCAAATGTTAGTCTTTACTGATCATGTCATCCCCATGTTTGAAAACCCTCAGAGAGTCACCACTGCCTTCAGGGTGAATTCGGAGCTGCTTAGCACACAGACAAAGCTTCCTAGGATCTGGCTCCTGGTGGTGCCTCCTGCTTCTCCCTGCTCTCCCCTCCCCCCTCTCCCCCCGCCTCGCACACCCCTTCCCTCCCGGCCGTGCTGGGTTACCCACGGTTTCCATCCTGAGCCGTACCTTCCCTCCTTATGCCTGGGTACACCCTGTCCCCTCTGTCTTGGGTCACCTCCTTTGTGATGAGTTAGTTCTCTCCAAGAGTTGGCTCCAACCGGCTCCTTTGTGAAGACAGTTGTGCTCGCTCCTCTGCACACATCCATGCCCCTACTGGCCACGTGGGCCCCTTGCCCACAGCATTCACACCTGACTTCACTGGAGATGGGAAAAGTGGAAGGCGAGAGTCCAGTTACAGAATTCCAAGCGGGAGCCTCAGAGGACTGCAAGAGTAGACAGGGCCCCATGGGTGTGGCTCAGTGGTTCAGCATTGACCTATGAACCAGGAGGTCATGGTTCAATTCCAGTTGGTTCGATTCCCAGTCGGGTCACATGCCCGGGTTCAGGCTCTATCCCCAGTAGGGGGCGTGCAGGAGGCAGCCGATCCATGGTTCTCTCTCATCATGGATGTTTCTATTTCTCCCTCTCCCTTCCTCTCTGAAATCAATAAAAATATACTTAAAAAAAGAAAGCAGAGACTGTGTTCCAGAAACAGCTTAACCTATCCCCAAGTAGGCCTGTGGTCAAGCCTTTGTCTTGACTTGCTATACATGACTGGGCAGATCATTTCCGACGCTGGGTGGACAGGAGCCCTTGTGCGGAGCCTGTACGAGAGGAACAATGACCTGTTCTTTCCTGCGTAGCTCTGAGTCTTTCCAAATCTCCGACTCATGTCGAGCAGCCCTGGGTTGTCTCTGCTCTGCAGGCCGAGCTCATTTCAGAGAACTTCTGTTTTGCTCATTTACTTTAGGAAATAAGGATGTTAGAGAGATGGTTAGCAGGAGGGGAAAAACCTGGCAACCTGTACAGATAACTAGTCTGCGCGTTTTCAAAAGGCGCACTTCACTGTCTAGGAAATGTACTTGTTTAGGAATCTATTTCCTTGACCTCCCTGCCGCCCTCCGATGTAGGGAATTAGCATATGATTTATTCCCCCTCTTAGCGGTCCTCCCCATTGAGTCGCTGTGATTGGCAGCAGACCTCGCTCGCCCTGCAAACCTGGTAGAAGTATTTGAAAAGGCACCAGGGGCCAGATCTCCTTAGCACCATGCCTGCCACTGCATCTGCGTTTACCACGCCTGAGCTGTGCCCAAGTCACAACTGGGTCCCTCATCAAAAAGCCTGCCTTCACCTGCCCCGACTGGCAGGGTCCCTGTTTAAAGAAAATCTATGGGCGTGGGAGGAGGCCCTGCACAATCCGATAAGTTTGGGGCGGGGCGTTCTTTGCAAGGCACTGCTGCTGGGTCAGTCACCAGCCGCTCCTCCGAGCTGTGGGAGCGGTTGGCGTGCACGTCATTGCCTCTTGCGTCATCTGTCTGAAGGGCCTGGATCTGATTTTGCGAGAAAAAGCGGCCCTGTGTCTCTCCACGCAGCCCGCTGGAGATGGGATCAAATCGGAGGCTCTCTCACGGCCTGGCGGGAAGTTGATCTGAAAGTGATGATCGAATTTTTCCTCCCATCGGTGTGTAAACGGGTTAACGGGGACGGCCATGTGGGAGCACCCTTGGCCGCCTTGCTTTCCTGGATGCTCAGTGGCATTGACTTTGGGCCTTGTCTTATCTATTGGTCTCCACCTCCCCACAGGATAGGGGGTGGAGGAATTCTGCCATTGTCCTTTTCTGGAGGAATATGGATAAAAATTCTTCAGATACGGATGTTAAAAATTAGTTTTCTTTTGTTCTTTGGTTAATTTTTTTTTCCAGCTCAGGAACATATTGTAAAGACGGGTGGATTTGTCTCTGAAATCCCAGTCACCGCGTCGCTTCTCGTGGCCACTCCCTCCAACAGTCCCTCTTTCCGGGCCTGTTCTCCTGTCCTCGGCCACCTTTCCTCTCACGCATTCATCCAACAAATACTTTGATCCACTGGAGGTGCCAGATGCCACGTTAGGATTGGAAGATTGTCCTCGGGGCCTCCTATCTCTCTTAAGAAATTGTTTGAAAATCAAGGTATACAAAAGAAAACTAAACCTGGGTATGTTTCATCACTAGGATTATTGGCATATTAGCACAATATTATACCATGGATTATTTTATCATTAAAAATATATTGTCTGGCCCAGCCGGTGTGGCTCAGTGGTGGAGCATAGGCATATGAACCAGGAGGTCACTGTTTGATTCCCGGTCAGGGCACATGCCCAGGTTGCTGGCTCCATCCCCAGTTAGGGGGTGTGCAGGAGGCAGCTGATCCATGATTTTCTCTCATCATTGATGTTTCTCTCTCTCTCTCCCTTCATCTCTAAAATCAATAAAAATATATTTAAATAGCCCTAACCGGTTTGGCTCAGTGGATAGAGCGTCGGCCTGCGGACTGAAAGGTCCCAGGTTTGATTCCGATCAAGGGCATGTACCTTGGTTGCGGGCATATCCCCAGTGGGGAGTGTGCAGGAGGCAGCTGATTGATGTTTCTCTCTCATCAATGTTCCTAACTCCCTATCCCTCTCCCTTCCTCTCTGTAAAAAATCAATAATATATATATATTAAAAAATATATATATATTTAAATATATATGTATATGTGTATATATATAGTGTCATATATATGTGTAGAAAGATAGATAGATAGATATAGATATAGATATGATTGGGGCTATAAGAGAAGATGCTGCTTCCATGAATAAAGATTGATTTTAAAGAAATGTTCAGCAAACAAGAGAGAATGTATAGAAATTAAAATAAGCCTAAGAAAAAGACAGATTTGACAATAGAAGAGGAATAGGAGAAAAACTTAAAGGATTCATTTAGAACGATTATTCGAATTTAGATTTTAAAAATCTTATTATTGAAGTCACTGTTTCCATGTAACTATTCCTCTGCATCAGCGGTTCTCAACCTGTGGGTCGTGACCCCTTTGGGGGTCGAACGATCCTTTCACAGGGGTCACCTAAGACCATTGGAAAACACATCTATAATTACATATTGTTTTGTGATGAATCACTATGCTTTAATTATGTTCAATTTGTCACCATGAAAATACATCCTGCCTATCAGATATTTACATGACGATTCATAACAGTAGCAACATGACAGTTATGAAGTAGCAACGAAAATAATTTTATGGTTGGGGGTCACCACAACATGAGGAACTGTATGAAAGGGTCGCGGCATTAGGAAGGTTGAGAACCACTGGCCTAGACTCAAGGAGGCATTTCTTGCAGAAGATGAGCCTCCATAGATTTGCTTTCTGAAATGACCCACATCAGACTCAAGCATTTGTTAAAGAGCCTGCCTCCTCCGTTCCCTTTAGGGATCAGACGAGCCCTGCTTTGCCTGGTATCCTGTAAAAGGCACATGACATAAACAGTCTGCTTAAGAACCACCCATGACTTGAGGGCTAGAAATGACCAGGGTTGAAGGCAGGGGCCTATGGCAGGGGTGGGCAACCTTTTTGTGAGTGCGTGCCAAAACCAGCAAAATCTCTGACTCAAAATTCTTCTGCGTGCCAACCCTAATTTTTTGAGTACATGTTACGCCTACTTGATATCTCTTAAGGTGTAACGTATGTGAAGAACCTTGAAGGAATAATAAAATTCATTCGAGCGACAAAAACACAGTAGATGATGATGAAAAATACATTTTTTAATGTATACATGTTATGTAAAATTATTTATCTAAGATGCACCTACACTGAATTTATCTGAAAAGTAAAAAAGTCGATATTAAGAAAAAAACTGTAAATGGAAGATTGTAAGAGAGGGTTTCGCGTGCCAGCAAAAGTTACTGGCGAGCCCTGTTTGGCACGCGTGCCAGGGGTTGCCCACCCCTGGCCTATGGAGATCCAATCAGTGAAAGGCCACGGCCGAACTTCTGCGATAGCCGACGTGTCGGTGACTGGAGGGTTAGAAAAGTGGCTTCCCAGGCCAGCCAGCCTGAGCACAGCACCCCCTTTCTAGACTGTGTCCCGGACAGAGGAGTCCCAGATCTAGAACACCAGCCTCAGATCGGGGGGCCTCAGGGCATGGAGTCCGACTGCTTGGCAAGCTGCCGCCTCGCGGGCCCCCAGTTCCTGTGGCGATGCCATTCACGCTCGCGGATTGGCGCGTCTGGTTTGGCTTTGTTTGTTTAGACTCATCGTTTGAGTGGTTTGTCCTGTCACCCGTTGTGGTCATTTCTCAAGAGGTTTCGATGGACATTCTTGTGATGATGTCAACAGAACACGCCTGCTTCTCTGAGTTTACTTCCATAAAGTGGCTCACGATGATGTTATCCTTTGCTAAGAGGATAACATCACCCTGGCGAGCCTCCGGGTGAGGGCCCAGGGCCCCGGGCGTGGATAACTACGGTCCCCTTCTGTCCCGTGGTCCCTGCTGCTCCTCAGGGTGTAAGATAGAGCCCCACGCCCTGGACACTGGCTTCCCTGGTATATTAGCACAGTATTCTACAGTGGATTATTTCACCATCAAAAAGATACTGTTCCGCCCAGCTGGTGTGGCTCAGTGGTTGAGCATTGACCTATGAACCGGGGAGTCGCTGTTCGATTCCAGCGGTCACCAGGGGACGAGGGACGCTCTCCTTCAGCGTGTCCCCCTGACTGTTCCAGGTGACACTTACAGTTACTGTTTTGCTTGATGTAAACATGAACAGCCGTCTTGGCGTGCAGCCAACACCAATAGGGCACATACTCATGTCAGATCTGTGCCAGGCAGCCCCAGCCAGTTTGGCTCAGTGGCTAGAGCGTCGGCCCGCAAACTGAAGGGTCCCAGGTTCGATCGCCGGTCAAGGCACATGCCCAGGTTATGGGCTCGATCCCCAATGGGGGGCGTGCAGGAGGCAGCCGATCCATGATTCTCTCTCATCATTGATGTTTCTATCTCCTTTCCCTCTCCCTTCCTCTCTGAAATCAATAAAAAAATACTTTAAAACACACACATTATATTGACCATTGTATTCCCTGAGCCAACCCTAATGCTAGAAACTTAGTTGGTGCTCAATAAACGTTTAGTAAATCGGGTTCAATTTTCTTTCAAAGTCACAGCAAAGAACCATCAATCAAATACAAATGGGCAAAGCCTTAGAATTTGTACTTGAGATAGAATAACAACCTGTAAGCTGTTCTCTTTCCAAGCTGGAAAAGGTAGTAGCTTAACTAACGTCTCCCTTCAAGGACACTCTTGGCTACGCTGGACTCCTCTTTCTGAAACCTACTTGAGTTCAGAACGCCTGGTCCATTCCAGATCTGTGTGTGGAATAGTCACCATGCCTGCCTCCTCACTCAGGGTCCCCGATACTCCCTGCGGTTTGCAGCACCGAGTTTCCTAGAAGATGTCTAGCTCACTCTCCACCCAGCGTAGAACAATGAACCCCTCCACCAACAACATGTGCCTAGCTTAGACCTAATGAAGGTAGAGAGCCTCCTTGATTCAAACTTGTCACACAGTGACAATAGAGACAGGTGACAGAAGCTTCCAGGCCCAGTAATGATCACAGAATAAGCTTTCCAGATGTGATATATATACCAGTATACTAGAGGCCCGGTGCACAGTTTCGTGCACTGGTGGGGGGCGTGGCCTGCGGGGATCGGCCTGCAGTGGGAGTGCCGCTCATCCCGGTCAGCCGAGCGGTGCTCCCACTGTGGGAGCACACTGACCACCAGGGGGCAGCTCCTGCATTGAGCATCTGCCCCCTGGTGGTCAGTGCACGTCATAGCGACTGGTCGACCGGTCGTTCTGGTTGTTCCGCCGTTCGGTTGCTGGGCTTTTAATATATAGGATATACAATCATCCCCCCCTTCAGGCTGCCATCAACATTTCAGCATTTTATAGTTGAGTTCCTGCTTTCTTCTTGCCCACAGCCCCCTCTCCTCAGCAAGTTTCATACGTATTTTTTTTTTCATTATGTTCTGATCTGTGAGCATCCTACACAGGGTCTCCCCTGCAGGCTGCTAGTTAACGTCCCCGAGGGAGAGCCGGCCTCTGAGTACTGTCACGCATCAATCACCCTCGTACTTCACGCTGCAGACGTGCATTGATTATTTTACTTCTTTGCAGCATCCCCTTCCTATACGTCCCTGGTGGGGATAGAGCTCCCCCCTCTCTCCATATGGAGAGTTTGGAGAGAGAGGGGTGCATTGCAAAGGGAATTACGAGACCCCACCTGGCTGTCACACCCAGTGTCCCCTTCCAAATGCCGCCCCTTCTCCGAGAACACCTCTATCCGCGTCACCAATCCCAGACCTCCTCGAGGACTTTATTCCCAGCGTTCCACCTCTCACAGCACTTTAGGGAGAACGATGAGGAAATAATTTGCCCATCTTGACAGCGGAGTTACGCCAGGATGCAATTGACAGGGCAGGAGCCACGGAGGGGAAAATGCTTTTCAAGAGACGTCTCCAATTTGCCTTCCGAATGTTCAGGCTCTGGCGCCCCAGGGGGTCATTGCATGGAATGGGGAAGCCAGAGGAGGCTCCCCGGGCAGAGCTGGCTTCCGCTCCCTGTTTCTGGAGAAACCGATCGCATGTCTAGGGTCACGTAGAGCTAGAGCTGCCCCCCTCACCACCCCCACCCCCCGCCCCCGGCATAAGCTATAGACCTCAGACAGCTGATCAGTTTTTGGAGAGCATAATTTTGCAGACACTCAACTGTGTAAGATGTCAGAGCCCAGCCCTCATGGCTCAGTGGTTGAGCTTCGACCTATGAACCAGGAGATCACGGTTTGATTCCCCGTCAAGGGCACATGCTTGGGTTGTGCACTTGATCCCCAGTAGGGGGCGCACAGGAGGCAGCCGATCAGTGATTCTCTCTCATCATTGATGTTTCTATCTCTCTCTCCCTCTCCCTTCCTCTCCCTTAATATATTTTTTTAAAAAAAGGGAGAAAGGAAGCAAAGAAGGAAGAAAGGAAGGAAAAGAGAGAGAAAGAAAGGGAGGGAGGGACATACGGAGGGAGGAAGGAAAAGAAAAAAATCAGACAGGAATGAGTTCTATGCAGAAAAAGTCGAATAGGGTGGGAGAAGGCAGAGAAAGCCTGTTGGGGGAGGTTACATTTAAACTCACATGTAAATAACATATGTTTCTCTCTCATCATTGATGTTTCTCTCTCTCCCTTCCTCTTTGAAATCAATAATATATATATATATATATATATATATATATATTTTTTTTTTTTTTTTTAAAGAGGGAATCCGAAAGGAAGAAGCAGAGAGATGGCAACTTGCAAAAGGACTCGGAGAGACAGAGGAAGGGGCCACGAGTCAAGGGATGTGAGCAGCTTCTGAAACCAGGACGAGGCACGGACGCGGCCCACCCCGGAGCTTCCAGAAGGAACGCCGCCCCGCCGACACCCTCCCTTTGGCCCAGTGAGTCCCATCTTGAACTTCTGACCTCCGGAGCAGCGAGAGAATACATTCATGAGCTTTCTCAGCCACGAAAATCGTGGTAATTTGTTACCTCAGCAATAGGAAATGTATACAATATGGGAAGCCTGTGTAACAGGAGCCTCCTTCGGCGATAAATCACACGCAGACACTACCTCAGCCTCTGTGACATTTGGTGAAATCAATTTGGAAAATATGTTTAGAAATTCATATGAGGTAAATAAGTTCTTAGCTTACCAGCAAGTGGTCCCTCTGGGAGCGGCCTGGCCCTGCGAATATGAATCCCGCAGGCTTGGAACCCGGCCAGGGCTCCCCGGGAGTTAAGCTGAAATCAATTAGAGGCAAAAGCACTGATGGGCTATCATACGCGACTAAATAACTCGGGGCTCACGTGACATCACGCACGCTTTGTCAGCTTCCACTTGTTAGCACTGCCCGGGGTTTGGTTATCGAATATTTACATTCCGCAAAACACCAGGAAAAGGAATAAATTCTCCCAAGTCTGACATATTGGCTATTAATGAATGAAAATAGATGGAGGAAGGCACCGGCACGGACAGAAATCCCCTCCCAAGGCCAAAGATCTTATTTAAGCACGAGTCATTACATCAGCCTGTTCCTGAAAGATTGCTACTCCGGGGAGAAACATTCCTAGCTTTTGCAAGAATAGATTCCGAAAGCATCTCTTTCCCCTGGCGTGGAATGCATTTGCTTTACCTTGGTCTCCTCGAAGGATTTTAACCAAAATCACAAGGGAAAGAAGGCTTGCTCTCAGCGGACACCAAGAACTCAGCCCTTTAAACAGGGTGGGACACCATGCATCCTCGCAGCTCGGCACTTTGCACAGCTAAGGCGACACCGCTGGGCTCACGGATGTCTCCCTGAGGTTTCTCCAGCTCCACGGTCCCTCCTGGGAAGCTCAGAGCGAGCTGGGCGGGGCGCGGGGAACCTGGCTGCTGTCTGGCTGTGAGCCCGTGGGGAACGTAATGGGGAGATTGTTCTGTCATCTTATTATCCAGGGAATTGCCTGCCTGCCTTCCCTCATTCATTAGAGGACAGGGAGGTGTGTGAGGGCGAGGGAGGCGTTTGCATTGCGATCAGTTGTTCTAGGCCGTCATGTCTGTCGTTTCAGGGCAAGGTCAGGCCAGCTGACCGAAAGGTTTCACTGCCCCCCACAGCCCCCCACTCATGCAACTAGAGAGATGCCAGCAAGCACCCAGGCAGGGGTTACACACGCACAGACATCCACGTACACCCTCGCTCTAAAACTCGCTCACTCAGATATGGTCGCACCCACTCATGCAATTCACACTCACACAGACACACGTGCACATACGCGCTCACACATACACACAATCCCAGGCCCACTCACAGGCACACACATTGACTCACTCCAACATGCACTCATACACCCATTTCTCCATGCATGCACCTATATGCACAGTCACACCTTCATGTACTCATATACACACAGTCACACTTACCCATGCTCCCTCATATATTCTCACATGTGCAGACACACCCTCCAGCACACATTCACACATACATTCACACACTCATTCACACACTCTCACATACACAAACACTCATACACATACACACACACACTCAGAAACACACACATACAATTCACACACACTCATATACACACTCACACACACACATACACACACTCACACACACACTCACATACACACACTCTCACATACACACACACACACACTCACATACACACACTCACACATACACACACACTCACATACACACACTCTCACATACACACACTCTCACATACACACACTCACTCTCACACAGGCTCCTTTCCCGGAAGGTGCGTGAGGACGAGGGCCTTCCCAGCAGAGCAGCCCTGAGATGCCTGTTCTAGCCCCGCAGCCTCAGACCCAGGAACCGGTGCTGCTCAGGCTCCCTGGCCCCCGCAGACATGAAGCAACATCGGTGCTGGCAGCAGGACTTCCAGAGCGGGACGTAGCCCACGCCTTGAGGCTAGGGCTGACCGTGGAGCCAGCACAGCCCGGGAGGGGCAGCCAGGCCCGGACTCCCTTCCTCACCCTCCCTCCGTCTTCACCTGCCTCCCTCCCGGGGGACACGCTGCCCGGAAGGCGATTGAAACCAGCTTCTCCCTCACTGAGGAATAACCACTCCACCTTTCCAAACGCATTTCTTGTAATTAAATGTCCCCCCAGGGAAGGACTGCTGGCTGCTCCTGAGAGGGACTGTCCACGGCATGTGGCCGGCAGCTTCCAGGCCATCGGGCTCTGATAAGGCCGGAGCGCCCTGCTGTCCACCCAGGTGAGTGCTCGTGGCAGGGGACAGGGGCAGGTGGGGGGGCGGGCAGCTGACCTCCAGGTCCTCCAAGAATCTGAGATCTCTGTATACAAACAGGTTAAAAAGGAGGAGGAAAAAGGCAGCAAACAGAAAGGAAAAAGCCGCTCGGCCGGGCATGGCTCAGTGGTTGAGCACTGACCTATGAACCAGGAGGTCACGGTTCAGTTCCCAGTCAGGGCACATGCCCGGGTTGTGGGTTCGATCCCCAGTGGGGGATGTGCAGGAGGCAGCCGATCCATGATTCTCTCTCATCATGGATGTTTCTCTCTCTCTCTCCCTTCCTTTCTGAGGTCAGTGAAGATAGATTAAAAAAACAAAAAGAAAGGAGAAAGCAAACACGCTACATGAGGGCTAATTAAGTTGCAATAATTGCCCCCTAATTGTTGCCCTGGTCCTCCTGGCCGCCTGGGGGACAGGGGACCACGATGCCCACTAATCAGAGCCAGGAACCCGGACTCCCAGGGCAAGATGCTTTCTGGGTAGGTTTTTTTCTGAGCCTGAATTCTTAAAAGAACCGATCTGAGCTATTTTCTAGGGGGTATTGGTGAACATTGACCAAAGCCATCAACGCTGATTTTATGCTGTCCGTTGCTGAGCAGGTCTGAATACGTGGGTGTTCTTTGATCTTTTGGCCTCTGAGACTTCTAAGCACCAGGTTAGCTGTCAGTCTTAAAGAGGAGAAAGTACCTTATCTTCAGTAAATACACGTTACCATTATGAAGTGTGAGCCCTAATTCATATTTTGTGAGTGACTAAAAGATGAGGGAGGAGCCTTCAGATAGATTGATTGATTGATTGATTGATTTTTATTGATTTCAGAGAGGAAGGAAGAGGGAGGGAGAGAGGAGAGGGGGGAGAGAGAGAGATAGAAACATCAGTGATGAGAGAGAATCACTGATCAGCTGCCTCCTGCACGCCCCCTACTGGGGATCGAGCCTGCAACCCAGGCATGTGCCCTGACCGGGAATCGAACCCTGACCTCCTGGTTCAGAGGTCGACGCTCAACCACTGAGCCACACCGGCCAGGCCAGCCTTCAGATTTTATCCCTCCCTCCCTCTTTGGGTGACAGAAGCCTTCTGGACAGGCAGACGTGGGTGCTTGGGAGGGCGAGCTGACCCCCTCAAGGGCCTTTATGTAAATCTGACTTGTGAGCCACCCTCTACCCCAAACAAGAAGCTGGGGAGACTGTTTTGCAAGCCTGTCGGCCTGGGCCTCTCATAGTCTTATTGGACTTAACAGCATGTGTTTCTAAGGTTGAAAGGGAGCTAGAGCAGTGGTCGGCAAACTGTGGCTCGGCAAACCGCGGCTCGAGAGCCACATGCGTCTCTTTGGCCCCTTGAGTGTGGCCCTTCCACAAAATACCGACTTCTACGCACGGGCCACAAAGTTTCAATCGCCCTGTACGTGCGCCCACACGTGGTATTTTGTGGAAGAGCCACACTCAAGGGGCCAAAGAGCCCCAAGTGGCTCACGAGCCGTGGTTTGCCGACCACGGAGCTAGAGGGGCCCTGGGCACAGCGTCTTGCTGCTGGAAGCCTTGCTGGTACACCCTCCGTCCCCTCCAGTTCCCGACCTACCCCTCAGCCCAGCCACCCCCAGCGAGGCTCCCCCACCCCTCAGCCAACTGCTGGGCTCACACCAGGTCCTTCAGGGAGGGCCGGCCTGGTCCCAAACCAAGTCCAGCTGGTGATTTCCCTACAAATGGCTCGTGCTGAACATTCTGGGGACAGACATAAGCGCTCCGCACCCCGTCCCTCCCCTGGCCGGCCAGAGCCGCCGAGACGGGCAGCTGGAAGGAAGGCTGGGAGGCCCGGGCGAGGCGGTGGGTGTTTAAAAAAATACTTCATACTTGTTATTTGGAAATCTCTGATTCATGCTCATAAACGGGCGTGTGTGTGTGAGCGAGAGACGGACAATGAATAGCTCTGATTTTACTTGCCAGGCGGAGGGTTGGTGGGGGGGGGGGGGGGAGGGGGAAGGAGAGCATAGCTCCCACCCCCTTTGCAGCATTTGAGACCAGCCCAGTGGTGGCTTGGTTTTGCACAACGTCCAAAACCCTTTCCCAGACATTATCTGGAGCAGGGGTGGGCAACCCCTGGCACGCGTGCCAAACATGGCACGCCGGTAACTTATGCTGGCACGCGAAACCCTCTCTTATAATCTTCCATTTACAATTTTTTTCTTAATACCGACTTTTTTATTTTTCCAATAAATTCAGTGTAGGTGCAGCTTAGATAAATAAATAATTTTACATAACAAGTTATCTTAAAGGCCATAGACATGGATGGATGAGAGAAGGGAAGAACAATTTCTATGCCTCTGCCTTAACTCTCCCTGCCTTCCTAGATCTGACCAGTGTTTTGGTTTCATCCACATACACTTGTGAATCTTTGTTCTCAGGGATGAATTTTGCTAAGTCTCGTAATAGGAGTAGCCTGACGGATGAAAGTAGCAGCTTGTGCATATCTCTGAAGGTCACGAAATATAAACCTGATGTAAAATCTCTGTCATCAGCGATGCAGCAGCAAAAGTCCCACTGATAATATCAAACGGAGCCATAAAGTTTTCTGTCGGACTATCAGTGTACATGTATACATTAAAAAATAAATGTATTTTTCATCATCATCTACTGTGTGTTTGTCGCTCAAATGAATTTTATTATTTCTTCAAGGTTTTTCACATACGTTACACCAGGGGTCCTCAAACTTTTTAAACAGGGGGCCAGCTCACTGTCCCTCAGACCGTTGGAGGGCCGGACTATAGTTTAAAAAAAAAAAAACTACGAACAAATTCCTATGCACACTGCACATATCTTATTTTGAAGTAAAAAAACGAAACGGGAACAAATACAATATTTGCATTTGCATGTGGCCCGCGGGCCGTAGTTTGAGGACCCCTGCGTTACACCTTCAGAGAGATCAAGTAGGCCTAACATGTTCTCAAAAGATTAGGGTTGGCACGCAGAAGAATTCTGAGTCAGAGATGTTGCTGGTTTGGGCACGCACTCACAAAAAGGTTGCCCACCCCTGGGCGAGAGCTTTGTCTGAGGAGCAGCCTTGAGCACCTGGACTTTGTCCTTACCTTGAACTTGAAGTTGCAAAACGGGGCCACGCCAGCGTCAGCCCCGCAGCGCAGCCCTCTGCGCCTGAAGCAGCAGGGGAGTGGCTGGCGGGCCAGGACCCCGCGTGGGGACCCGCGTGGACCAGCTGCCCACAGGGACGGTTCCCTCACCCAGCGGCCGCCTGGACCCGCAGGGCCTCCTTCCCAGAGGAAGCGACTCATCTCCCCACCGCAGGGTCTGTGTGTTCGTAACTCAGGCCCTGGAGGACCCAGGGGTCTCCGCGCGGCCTCAGTGCGAATCGTGGTGCCCGTGGGCTCCTGCTCAGCTCCCCTCCGCTCCGCGAACTGGCTGGGTGGCTTTTGGCAACTTCCCTGGCCTCCTCTGAGCCTCAGTTTCCTTCTCTGTCACACAGGGAGTATGATAGCAAACTTACAAGATTATCGTGAAAATTTAATGTCACCAATTTATTATTATTTTTTTACTTCTTTAACCAAGAATTTAGCTCATAGCGGCTCATAAAGATTTCAACTTGGCTTTTCTAAACGTTGCCAAGTCTAGAAGGATGAAAGTGTGTTACCTGCAGTTGGCAATAACCACGGGTAACACAGACGCACCGACTATGGTCGTATTTGATCCACGTTAGCTCTAAGCGTGCACCGTGATTTTTATTTATTTTTTAGATTCTTTAAACTAAGATATCTTTCTATTTAGCCTGTAATAATCCCCCCCCCCCCGCACCCATTCAAGAAAGCTCTTGTCCCCGCTACTGGATTTAGATGTTGTGTTTGTCTCCGTTTCGTGTCAAGATGGTCAGCCATGATCACATTGGTACCAAGCACTTACAAGAAAGCATGTCGCAAGTTCTAATGAGTGCATTCACACTACAGTGGGGCCTTGACTTACGAGTGTCCTGACTAACGAGTTTTCCGAGATAAGAGCCGTCTCGGCCGAATTTTTGCTTCAAGTTGGGAGCTAAAATTCGGGTTACGAGCCAGCTTCAGACCCCACCACTAGTTGGCGCAGCGAACGTCACAGTGAACCCCACAACATCAGCCCAGCATCACGTGTCTCACTCGTTCACTTTTCGATTTGATATACGAGTAATTTGAGTTACGAGCTCCGTCACGGAACGAATTAAACTCGTAAGTCAAGGCCCCGCTGTACCTGCCTTTCAGATGCTTTAAATAAGAAGGAAGCAGGTTAAGTGTCTTCTTAACACCAGGGACGGAGGGGGAGAAAAGCATTTCCAGCGACCTGTACCAGGCTCACTCCTCAGCGGGTCAGTAATGTGTGCAGTTCCCAGAATAAAGAGGGAAATCTTGGATCAGTACATTTTCGCCAGACTTTTCTTCCCACTTACAGGCACTCTTAAGTTAGATTATGAACGATTCTTTCCAATGGTTAATAGGACTCAGACCACGTGGTTACCGGAACGTTTCCGCAGGCCAAGATAATCATCTCACTTGTCGAACGTGCTGTTTGCCACGCACCGTCCTACAGATTCACACACGCTCCTTCGTCTCATTCCCACAGGAATCCCGAGGCCAGCAGCGGCCAAGTTCACGGATGTGGGAGCCGAGTCTCAGAGAGGTAAGCCGTTGTCTTCGGTACTTGCGCTATCTTTAGAATCCTTGCTCGTGCCATTTTCATCAACCATGTCATGACCCCATGCAACCATAGAAATTATATATGGTGCCAGGTCAACATAACCCCTGGGCAGAAAAGAAACAAAATCATATATGTTCTTCTTGATCTCAGTAACAAAATGATTTCTGAACTTTGGGGAGCACTACATATTTCACTCAAGAAACCAGAAAAATCCGATTCGTTTTTGGTTTATAAACACTGTTGGCTGTCCTTCCTAGCAGATGTCTGTAAAAATAAGAGCCCTGGCTGCTGTAGCTTGGGTTGGTTGGAGCTCCATCCCACGCACCGAAAGGTTGCAGATTTGATTCCTGATCAGGCACATCCCTAGGTTGCAGGTTCCATCCCCAGTTGGGGCCAATACAGGAGGCAACTGATCAGTGTTTCTCTTTCACATCAATGTTCCCTTTTTTCCTTTCCTCTCTCTCCTCTGAGGAGGATGATGAAAGGGGTGGGGGGGTGCGGGAAGAGACTGGACAAAAATCATACACCTATGGATGAGGACAGTGGGCGGGGGGGTAGGGGCAGAGGGTGGGTGGGAACCGGGTGGAGGGGAGCTATGGGGGGAAAAGAGGAACAACTGTAATAATCTGAACAATAAAGACTTAAAAAAAAAAAGAATGAGCAAGCCCTAGCCCGTTTGGCTCAGTGGATAGAGTGTCGGTCTGCGGACTCAAGGGTCCCGGGTTTGATTCCGGTCAAGGGCACATGCCCAGGTTGTGGGCTCGATCCCCAGTAGGGGGCGTGTAGGAGGCAGCCAATCAGTGGTTCCCTCTCATCATTGATGTTTCTCTCCCTCTCCCTTCCTCTCTGAAATCAATAAATATGTGTGTGTGTGTGTGTGTGTATATATATATATATATATATATATATATATATATATATATATATAGTGTGATTTTAGAAAATACTTTTTGCTAAAAGTAAGAATGCAGTTTCCCTTCGGGAGTCATTTCTGTTCCCACATGGAATTTTCTTTTAATTTGCTAGACGATGGTGAAAATATTCCTTCCTCCCCCCAGACAGGCAAACATCAGCAGCACCACACAACACAACTGCAATAACGGCCCCGCCGGCGTGGCTCAGTGGTTGAGCATCAACCTATGAAACAGGAGGTCAGGGTTGATTCCTGGTCAGGGCACAGGCCTGGGTTGCAGTCTCCATCCCCAGTGGGGGTACAGGAGGCATCCAATCAGTGATTCTCTCTCATCATTGATGTTTCTATCTCTCCCTCTCCCTTCCTCTCTGAAATCAATACAAATGCATTTTTAAAAATTAAGGAAGAAACTATTAACTTCATTGCCATGAAATGACCTTTGAATTCATCCTATTAAACCCCTTTATTTAAAAATATAAAGATGTGCCCTGGCTGGGTGGCTCAGTGGGTTGGAGTGTCATCCCGTGCACCAAAAGGTTGCAGGTTTGATTCCTGGGCACGGCACGTGCCTGGGTTGCAGGTTCCATCCCTGGTTGGGGGTCATTTCATGGCAATAAAGTTAAGATTGGTTCTTCCTTAAATTTTTTTTAATATATTTGTATTGATTTCAGAGAGGAAGGGAGAGGGAGAGAAAGATAGAAACAGCGATTATGAGAGGGAGTCACTGATCAGCTGCCTTCTGCATGCCCCCCACTAGGGATCGAGCCTGTAACCTGGGCATGTGCCCCTGACTGGAATCGAACCTGGGACCTTTCAGTCTGCAGGCTGACACTCTATCCACTGAGCAACACCAGCCAAGGCCTTCCTTAATTTTTTAAAGAACTGTTTTTATTAAGATTCACTTACAAGGTCTTACAATCTCAGAGGGTCATGCTCACTTCCAAGTGGTCACTGCTGGTTGGCTTTGTAACCACACACACACACACACACACACACACACACACTCATACATACACTTACTCATACACACACTTACACACGCTCATATACACACACACACTCACACACACGCTCACATACACACACACACGCTCACGCGCGCACACACACTCACACACACACGCTCACACACACACACACTCACACACACACTCACACACACACACTCACACACACATTCACACACAGACACACAGAATCCATAGATGTGTCATAATCTAATTGTGCGCGGGGGAAAGCCCGGGGTGGAGGCTGATACTAGAATGAAATATCAGCCGTGATTTCAGCGTGTATCTTACGCCTTCTCCTACCCCCTCCGCTGACGTGGCCGTGCGTGTCCCTTCGCCCAGCGCCGTGTAAAATCGCCTCTGAGTGTCTCCGGGCTGGTTCCTTCCTTGTCACCTTTCCTCCTCACCCTCAGTTGTGAACTTGTTCTGGGAGGGAAATCACTTGTTGACATAAGGGTTTTGCCAGGAAACGCCTGCTGAGCCCAACAGAAGCAGCCGCAGGCGGGCCCTGCGCATCACCATGGCAACCTGCCAGTCACCAAGGGGTCCTGACAGCAGCCGCTCCCTGATACCCCCGGCGAGGGGGCCACGCCCACCTGCTGACATGGGCGCACAAGGGTCACCTCCTGTGTCTATCCCTCCACAGAACAGGTGCGTCCCGTCTTCCCAACCCCACCGAATCCTTGCCTGCTCGAGTTTGGACCTCCACGGAAGTCCTCCATGGCGGCCAGACCCTTCTTCAAAGGGACGTTAGCAGAAGGTTCCCGGAAGCCGGCGTGGTCCTCCCCATATTCTGGCCCAGCTCTGTCCTCCCCAGTCCGTGAGCTGGACTCACACCACAGCCACGACGGCGGATTCATCTCTGCCCTCGCTCAGTCGAGCTGTGGTTGGCTGTGCCCTGAACATCATACACCCCCCACCACACCCCTCACTGGTGCACCCCTCCCTCTTTCACTGTGTTTATTCTACTCTTTTTTTAAAAAAAAAATGTTTATTGATTTCAGAGAGGAAGGGAGATAAAGAGAGAGAGAGAAACATCCATGATGAGAGAGAATCATGGATCGGCTGCCTCTTGCGCGCCCCCTACTGGGGATCGAGCCCTCAACCTGGGCATGTGCCCTGACCAGGAATTGAACTGTGACCTCCTTCGTAAGTCATAAGGCACACAACCACTGAGCCACACTGGCTGGGCCGTTTATCCTACTCTTGCACAAGGCTTATGCCTCCTCCTCAGCACAGTGCTTACCGTGACCACCCTCTCGCTGTGCATGTGCCACTGCTGATGTCTGTGATGGTGCAGGTTTCCAATCTCATAACTCATCCGGGCACCATCAGATGGACCCCGGCCCCAAGGCGTGCAGCACCCAACCTACACAACCCTATATGGTGGCCTCGCTGGTATTTGGTAGCCTCCTTACATGCTGTCGCTCATATAATCCTCACAACAGCCTTATCATGAAGGTGCTAATATCTAAATTCTCCCAGAACACTAAACCCAGAGAGATCAAACTCCCCACAGAGCCCAGGCGACATGACTCAGCGGTTGAGCATGGACCTATGAACCAGGAGGGCACAGTTCGATTCCCAATCAGGGCACATGCCCAGGTTGTGGGCTCGATCCCCAGTAGGGGGCGTGCAGGAGGCAGCCGATCCGTGATTCTCTCTCATCATGGATGTTTCTCTCTCTCTCCCTTCCTCTCTGCAATCAATGAAAAAATATTTTTAAATGTTCCCCAAGGTTTCATAGCTACCGGCTGACCAAATTAAGATGGGTACCTTGACAATTAGATGTGAGGTTACCAAGCTTTTAGAAACCCACACCAGCCTTTGTTCAAGTGAAACATGAGCAGAAACACAGTTAAACCAGAACGAGGTTGCGTGCCTCCTCGCTCCCAGCCCAGCTCACCTCAAAGATTCCCGAGGGTCTGAGACAGTCCTGGAGGCCACTCCTTCCTGGGCGAGCTGAGCCACCCCCTGGAACCCTCCCCTGTGAGGTAACCTGCTCCAGCGGCACCTGCGTGACTCTCATCACCCGAGTCCAGCCTAGAACTTTCCACCGTCTCCCTACACTCGGTCCTTCTCACCGCCCAGCGCTGGCCACACCTGCACAGCAGGCTCTACCTCTTGTTGAGTTTCACGGGAGCCAAGACACATCCACTCCCCTGTCGCCAGGAGCAAATCACCATCGGCCTGAATGAGCCTGAGTTCCCCGAGCCCCGCTGGACATGGGGGCACAGGTCCCTCGAACCCCAGCACTGTGGGACCTGGATGTCTGTCCCCTTGCGCCATCTGCCCTCCCCGAGGCCTCCACGTGCCTGTTGACCTTGAAGGAGAACCAACCGCCGTGTCTCAACGCCCAGCTCCTCTTACTAATTCATAGGACGTGAAGGTGAAGTCAGTGTCAGCCCATCTGGAGTTGGAGGTAAGGCATGAATCACGAAAAAGGAGGATCTGTGTAAGACTTTCAACAATAAAGATTTTTTTAAAAAAGGATAAAAAAAGAGAAAAGTCAAAGAAATTAAAAAACAAACAAGAACAATGGAGTCACATTCCCCTTGACTTGGCTGACCCCTAACCACCCACGGTCTGAATAACCCCCTAGTAGACTTGGGGTGGGGGGCATGCCCTATGGGCCTTTTCCCTCCCTCATCATGGCATTCACCTCTGTCCTACGCACCTCTATTTAGCCTCCCAAGCTGAACACTCAAGTCCAAGAGGCAAGGACTTCGTCTACCGTATTCAGCCCCCTACCCAGCCCCCTCGCACTGAACCTGACGCATAGAACACACCCATTCAATCCTTAAAGACCTGTTGAATGAATGAATGACTGTGAAGGATGGAGTTACAGAACACTAGTTCAGGGCTCACACCTCTCCTGGCAATATTAAAGCTGTGCATGGAGATGAGGTTTGCTTTTCTTAAACTTGCATTGAGTTCAGAAAGATCACTTTAATTCTCCTGTTAATGATGTGAACATTTGGTTCTTCACTTGCAAGAATTATGATGAAAAGTGGGTTTGAGTTCACATGGCCCCTCAGAGCCAAGAACCGACCGCTGTCTGTATCTGGTTGTCACCTTAAATTCGTCAACCCCTTAAACAGATTTGAATGATCTTTTACTAAGTTTTTTTAACTGGCTTCAAAGGTTGTATTCTGTTGGACTTATTTTATCACCCTTTTTTTTTTAAGTCATTTAGAATAGGATGTAGATATAAAGTTTATGCTTCTTTTATGCCCTGACCAGTTTGGCTCAGTGGATAGAGCGTCGGCCTGCAAACTGAAGGGTCCTGGGTTCGATTCTGGTCAAGGGCGTGTACCTTGGCTGCGGGCACATCCCCAGTAGGAGGTGTACAGGAGGCAGCTGATCTATGTTTCTCTCTCATCGATGTTTCTAACTCTCTATCCCTCTCCCTTTCTCTCTATAAAAAAAACCCCCACAAAATATATTTTAAAAAAAAGTTTATGCTTCTTTTAACTCATATAATCAACATTAAATTAATTAAAAACAAATCTGATAGCAAGACTTATTATCATCTAAGAGTTTATTTTTCCTTTATCAATATTTAATTGGACACCAACATTGAAAATAACTTTAAATTTGGCAGCCAGGGCCCTTGTCTTGACGCCACATCATTTCATTCGACTCAAATAATTTGTAAAAATTCCCTGAACTTCCCTAGCTGGTTTGGCTCAGTGGATAGAGCGTTGGCCTGGGGACTGAGGGGTCCCAGGTTCGAGTCCAGTCAAGGGCACATGCCTGGGTTGTGGGCTCGATCCCCAGTGGGGGGGCGTGCAGGAGGCAGCCGATCCATGATTCTCTCTCATCATTGATGTCTATCTCTCTCTCCCTCTCTCCCCCTTCCTCTCTGAAGTCAATAAAAACATTTTAAAAAATTCCCTTAACTAAAACCCCAAGTGGCCCTTCCTCTGAGGAGTGCGGCTCTCGGGTGACGGGCCTGGTTGATGCAGGACACTCACAGGTGCTGTAGGTGCCCCTTTGATCTGTCCGGGTCTCAGGCACCCAGAGCGAGGACCATTGGACCGTTGGGTTTTGCCCCTTTGACTCCCCCTCGACAAACTCGTTCTCACATTATTTTCAGAGGCAAACATTTTGAAAGTGAGGAACACAAGAGGTGGTAAATATTAGCTTTCCAGAGCTGGGAGTCACATGCTGTTTGCCTGGGTTACCTCTCCTCCAGGCCGATATAAAGAAGCCTGTTGACTCTTGAACACTCTTCAAGGCTGAGGCGCTGCTGGGCAAAGAAATATGCAAGAAAGAATGTAAACACAGTTGGGACTTGCTGGGTTCTGGGGTTGCAGAAATCTCTGCTTGCTTTAGGCAAATCTGAAAAACAGAGAAGTAGAAAATTAGAAAAATAGACGATTTTAAAGTCTTCCATGAAATTTGGAAAATGATATCTATAGCACAAGCAACTAAATCAAGCAGATAAACATATCTGTTTTTAATATGCATGAATAAACATAGAAACACGTGTTTTAAATACATATAGACACTTATTAAAATTGACTCAAGAAGAGAGAGAGCCCTGGCTGGTATGGCTCAGTGGATAGATAGAGCGTCGGCCTGCAGACTGAAGGGTCCCGGGTTCAATTCCAGGCAAGGGCACATGCCCGGGTTGCGGGCTCGATCCCCAGTAGGGGGTGTGCAGGAGGCAGCCGATCCATGATTCTCTCTCATCATTGATGTTTCGATCTCTCTGTCCCTCTCCCTTCCTCTGTGAAATCAATAAAAATATATTTAAAGAAACAAAGAAGAGGAGATAGAGAGCTAAGCTGCATTTCTCAATCCTGCCCACTTATTTGAATTATGGGGGGAGGGGAGAGGATGGCTTTAAAACCAAGTCAACATTAAAATGAATAAGAAAGCATTCAAAGAGCTTCATCATAAACAGTACCAGGCCCAATGGTGAGAATTCCTCTCACACTGTCAAGTGATCAAAATTATCCAAGATTATCTTGATATTATTTTAATGTTCCAGAGAAAAATGAAAAAACAACATTCAAAATCATGTTTATGAGACCAGAATCCTACAGCACCTGGGATTGGTCTGCACCAACCAGGCCTGTCACCCAAGAGCCACATTCCACGGAGGAAGGACCGACCACTTAGGGTCTTAGTTCAGGGAATTTTAAAACCAAATCTTAGGCAGTCTGCATAAATACTGAAGAAAAGAAAACCCCAGGCTAATCCCACTACAAACAAATTTCCACATAACACTATTAAAAAACTATTACAGTGAAATAAAATTTGTACCAAGGTGCAAGGACAGATCTTGAATAGGAAATCTATTGAAATAACCGTAGTAGAAGGTCAAAAAAGTCATAACTATGTCACAGAAATCAAGATACCACGTTAATAAGAGCTGATGTCCATCCATGATTTAAAATACCGATTGTTTCATTTAAATACAGATGGTTCCTCTCCGTGTTAAATAATATCACACATACTAAACCAAAGCCAGCCTTATACTTATTGTGAAAAGCCAGAAATATTTCATAAAAGACAGAAATAAGATGAGGATAGCATCTGTCCCTACTGATAAATCATGGATTGAGACAGCCAAGAGGAAGAACACAATCAATATATTAATCGAGGAAGAACACAATCAATATATTAATCAATTCATCAAATGATAATCCTGTTTGAAAACATGAGTTATAAGCCAGCATTATTCGTTTTTCAGAAAATAAACCATGAATACTTAAGAGTTGCAGTGATCTCCTATTGCTGTATTTTGATATGCATAGCAAAAGCCTGGAAAAGCAGACATAAGGGTGGAGGGGGCATGTTGAGGAGCCATTGATTTTCAATATTTTATGGCTTATAAAGTATTCATGTAGTGTTTGAGGTTCCCCCTACACCCTGTCAAGACAATTTCCAATATAGACAAGTACAAATGAGCCACACATAAATGTTATGGAAATTATTATTTATGGAAATATTTGTATGGCACAAGTAGAAACATGATTTCCCTACCAATAAAAGCAAAGGAACTAATCTGAGGGGACACTTTTAACATTAATTAAAAACAAATAGTGAAGACTACTTTTGGGGACACTCTTTGAAGAAATTCTTTCATAGAAATCTGCGGTCTTTTCTAGTGATGACTATTTCTGAGATTAAATGGGCTTTCTAAGGTCCAGCCGGTGTGGCTCAGTGGTTGAGCCTCGACCTATGAACCAAGAGAGTACAGTTCCATTCCCGGTCAGGGCACATGCCTGGGTTGTGGGCTGTGGGGTGTGCAGGAGGCAGCCGATCCACGATTCTCTCTCATCCTTGATGTTGTCTCTCTCTCCCACTCCCTTCCTCTCTGAAATCAATAAAAATATATATTTTAAAAAATAAATAAAAATAAGTGGGCTTTCTAAGAAAGAAAACCAAACTTGAAATGTTGGGGTTGACTGGGCATTCGCAGTAACATCATTTGGTGAGGTCATGCTGCCATCTGGTGGACATACGTGAGAATGCACTTCAGCATTCCCCAGTAAAATCATTTCGTGAACACATTGTTAGCATCCCCAATAAAATCATATTTGCTTGTCATTAAATCAATATTGATTTTATTAGGGTCAATGGCAATGCATTCTCCCGCATGTCCACTAGGCGGCAGCACGTCGCACCAAATGATTTTATTGGGGATGCTGGCAATGCATTCTAGTGGGGATGCCGGCATTGCATTCTCACGCTTGTCCACGAGGTGGCAGCACTTTCACACCAAATGATTTTTTTTCTGACTTTGAGATCTCTAATCTTTAATAGCAAACTTTTAAAAACAGCCTTTAGGAATATTTGATAGTATCTCGTGGTCTGTGATTGGACTGTGCTTTTATATCCTTATTAGAACGCTTATAAAATCAACAGCCTTTCATGATTAGGCATTTACATCTTATACTTGCACACTGCTCTGTTAGGAAATTGACACACCAAATGATTTTATTGGGGATGCTGGCAATGCATTCTCAGGCTTGTCCACCAGGTGGCAGCACTTTCACACCAAATGATTTTTTTTCCTGACTTTGAGATCTATAATCTTTAATAGCAAACTTTTAAAAACAGCCTGTAGGAATATTTGATAGTATCTCGTGGTCTGTGATTGGACTGTGCTTTTATATCCTTATTAGAACGCTTATAAAATCAACAGCTTTTCATGAGCAGGCAATTACATCTTATAGCTTGCACACTGCTCTGTTAGGAAACAGACTGACACTAAATGATTTTATTGGGGATGCCGGCAACGCATTCTCACGCTTGTCCACCAGGTGGCAGCACTTTCCCACCCAATGATTTTATTGCGGATGCTGACAATGCATTCTATTGGGGATGCCGGCAATGCATTCTCACGCTTGTCCACGAGGTGGCAGCACTTTCACACACGATTTTTTTTTTTTCTGACTTTGAGATCTATAATCTTTAATAGCAAACTTTTAAAAACAGCCTTTAAAAATATTTGATAGTATCTCATGGTCTGTGACTGGACTGTACTAGTACTTTTATATTATTATTAGAACTCATATAAAATCAACATCCTTTCATAATTAGGCATTTACATCTTATCTCTTGCACACTGCTCTGTTAGGAAACAGACTGACACTAAATGATTCTATTGCGGATGCCGGCAATGCATTCTCACGCTTGTCCACCAGGTGGCAGCACTTTCCCACCCAATGATTTTATTGCGGATGCTGGCAATGCATTCTCAAGCCTGCCATCTGGTGGGCAATCCTGAGAAGGCATTTCAAGCATTCCCAATAAAATCACTTGGTGAGAATGCCTTTCATCGTCTATAAAAGAACCCATCAGCACAAAACAGGATTGCTGAAATGTCCGTCTAATTACTCATGTGTGATTGCTGACAGTGGCTTCTCACCTGTGGATAGTAGTGTTGCTTTCCGTTCAATGCCTGTGACGTCATAGGGTGTGGTTGCTGGACACGAATGCTGTGTTGCCCCCAAAAGAGAACCAGGTCTTGTCAAGACAAAGAGAAGGCGTCCGTGCCTCTGAGATGGTGTAGATGACTGATTCCCAAATGCATCCTCATTGGCTGTGTTCGAATCAGCAAGGGGGCTTCTTAGATACCTGTGCCGTGGGTTCTACCTCAGAAACCCCTAAAATCTGTATTTTTACTCCCCATGACTTGGTGAGCACTGATCGGGACATGCCTAAATCGACACGAAAATGGAAAGTGAAGAGAAAAGCTATAAATACCCCCAAATAGCAGCAGAAGTGTGGGCATCCTGCGTGCAGTTTGAAAAGAGAATATCACTGTGGCTGCCATCTTTGTCCCAAATTATACCTGTTGATTCAACCCAAAGCTCAGGAGAATAATGAACACTTTTTGAGATGCCGTATGAAAGCCTGTCTGTGAAAAAATGTGTGCGGTATTGGTAGCTTTTCTTTTCTTAACATGAAACAGCGAGGAACAGCCTACCAGCCTGATTGTACATTTGCAATTTAACACGCATTTAACGGGGATCAATATTTCCCAATATCACAGATTCGGTTAACAGGCGGGAAAAAGGCCGCTCACTGTAAATCTTAGGCAGGGAGGAGTAATATGTTCTTATTTTGTAACATTTATATCCTCATAGAGTTGGTTGAGGATGTAGTCAGCTTGTGTATCAAATTCGGGGAGTGGGAGGGGATTCTGGTAGAATAGCTCTTGGAACTATTTGGCAAACTCTAGTCAGAAGTGTACAGACCTCAGCAAATTCCTCACACAGCCCTGCCTGCTCAGAGCTTCTAGCCATAACCTCAATCTCGTCGACTCCATCGAGTGATGCATCATCCACAGCCTCATTTCTCTCCCGGCCAGTCCCAAACGGTGGAATAAAGAGCTTGACACCAATTCTAAGCTTTTCCCTTCTCCCTCCCCTGATCGTGTTTTGCAGAAGAACAATCACCTTGCAGAAATGGTTTGCTAACTGCCTGTTCAATAAATCCTCGCTGCATTTCTCCTATTCTCTGTCCCGCTGCAAACATATCTCTGGCAAAATGACTATTAGATTCAGCTCCAGGCTGAGCAACCAGGTTTGAGCAGTGACAAATTCCTCACCGTTTCCTGCAGATATTTTAGTTTTTCTGCGAGTTTACCCTTGAAATAGACACAGTGGGGCCTGGTCGGCGTGGCTCAGTGGTTGAGCATTGACCTATGAACCAGGAGGTCGCAGTTCAATTCCTGGTCAGGGCACATGCCCGGGTTGCGGGCTCCATCCCCAGTAGGGGGCGTGCAGCCGATCCATGATTCTCTCTCATCGTTTATGTTTCTCTCTCTCCCTCTCCCTTCCTCTCTGAAGTCAATAAAAATATATTTTAAAAAACTAAACAGAAAGCAAAACCCACCTTAGTCACATGAGTTTATCTAGGAGGGTCTGTCTGAGGTGGGATCTTTTTTATCCTTGAAAAGAGGGCCACAGAGATTCCTATAAAACCATCAATAACATTGGACGAAAAATATAAAAATACAAGGACCGGGAGGGGTGAGCCTCTGAGACACAGCTGGGTCACCTTCACTTTGAAACTTACCTGGTCCCTTTAAGTCACTGCGATGGGGCCTTGTGCTTGCTCAGATCACGGGCCCTGCTTCAGGGAGGGGGGCGGGGGGCGGCGAGGCATGACTGTGCAGACTTCCTCTGCACATGACTGCAAGCCCGAGCTCTCCTCCCGCTCTGGCTTGTGCAGGGACAAACCCAGCCCGATTCACAGGGCTGGTGGTTTTGCTCGCCCTTTCCTGTTTGGACAAGGATCCTGGCCAGGGAGCAGCCAGCTCAGCTCGCTGACTCACGGACGGTGGCAGCAGCCAGCGAGGAGCAGAGGCCCGGATCCACCTCCATAGCTTCATGCTCTCCACACTCCTAGGAAAATGAGAGGGGTTTTAGGGGTGAAATAGGCAGGTTTCGGAAATGGTAGAAATGAAGGGGTCCATGGGAAAAGCACAGGCTACAGAGCTACAAAGGGTACATTTCCGTAAGACAAGGGATCTGGGAGCAGCAAAGGGTACATTTCCATAAGACAAGGGAGCTGGGGGCAGCAAAGGGTACATTTCCGTAAGACAAGGGAGCTGGGAGCAGCAAAGGGTACATTTCCATAAGACAAGGGATCTGGGAGCAGCAAAGGGTACATTTCCGTAAGACAAGGGATCTGGGAGCAGCAAAGGGTACATTTCCATAAGACAAGGGAGCTGGGAGCTGCAGAGGGTACATTTCCATAAGACAAGGGAGCTGGGAGCAGCAAAGGGTACATTTCCGTAAGACAAGGGAGCTGGGAGCAGCAAAGGGTACATTTCCATAAGACAAGGGAGCTGGGGGCAGCAAAGGGTACATTTCCGTAAGACAAGGGAGCTGGGGGCAGCAGAAGGTACACATTTACAGAATAAAGGGAAGGAAGCCCCTCACTCAAAGAGGTAGGAAGAAAAGCTCAGAGGGAATAGGAGAACAATCTGAGAAGAAGGAGGGAACCTCACCTACCTCACGTGACACTTGAGCTCAGGAGTTGCTATGGTGACCAAATCAAAGGGGAATAGTGACCAATCAGAGGGGATATCAAGGCATAAAAAATTGCAGCCTATAAGCCATGGAGAAAGGGACTTAGCGGTTCTCTTTCCCCCTCCCCACGTGGGAGTCTGTTCTTGTTTCTCAATCAATTTACACCTTTGCCATACCATCCTTCCTCTGTGATTGCATTCTTCAACTCCAGCAGACAAAGAGCCTGGGAAATCACCAGGCGTTTCTAGTCCAAATTTCCCCACATCTAAAGGACCCAGGATGGGTGGGAGGGTGGGGGATAAGCAACCAGAGACCTTGCGTGCATATGTGCATACGCCATGGGCACAGACAATGGGGTGGTGGAGGCCTGGGGCGGTGGTGGTGGAGGGGGGATGCGGGCTAGAGGAATCAATGGAAGGGAAAAGGAGACATCTGTCATACTTTCAACAATACAGATGTGAAACATAAAAATAAATTTAAAAAGTATTAAAAAACAACAACAACAAGAAAATACCCAAACAAGACCCAAGATGTATTCTTAAACATTCAGAGAACTTCTAGTACGTGACAAACATCACCGGGGATATCTGATTATCATGGACCCTCGTGCAACCCCCGATCGGATGTGAAAATACAGGCATTTCACCCAGAGGCATCTTTCTGAAAACCCAGACCTCCTTCTAATCCAAAGAAGAACAACAGGCCAACCCGGATGGGAGGACTTTGTCCAACACCCCTGGTTGGGACGCCTCGGCACCGTCAAGGTCATGGTAACAAGGAGACCGTCACAGACCAGAGGAGGTCGGAGAGACGACCATAGGATGGGTACCTGCGTCTGGATCCTGGGAAGATAAAAGGCCCATTCATGGGAACACGGAAGAAATCTAAATAAAACCTATAACCTGAGGCGTGTTTTAATGATAACATCGGGTACTAATCACTCATCTTCCGCGGTGGGCAGGAGGCTTTCATAGCGTTTAACCCTGTGACCACACATAGGTACTCGATACATGTTACTACCTTATTTTTTTTAATCCTCATCCAAGGATGTTTTTCCATTGATTTTTAGAGAGTGGAAGAGAGAGGGAAAGACGGAGAGAAACATCGATGTGAGAGAAAGGGCCCTGGGCCAGGAGGAGCCTGCAACCGAGGTACGTGCCCTTGACCGGAATCGAACCCGGGACCCTTCGGTCCACAGTCTGACGCTCTATCCACTGAGCCAAACTGGCGAGGGCTGTTAATATCTTTTCTCATTAAGGTGCAGAGAAACATAAGCACTTCCATGGAAAACGAGGCATTGTCTACAACACAACCTTCCAGATTGCCTGACTGTAGCCTTTCCTTGCCTTTGAACTATATTATAACTTGGTAAAATTTATTTACGTATTCATTTATTGGTAATATATTTTGATTTCAGAGAGGAAGGGAGAGAGAGAGAGAGAGAAACATCAATGATGAGAGAGAATCATTGACCGGCTGCCTTCTGCACGCCCCCTACTGGGGACCGAGCCTGCAACCTGGACATGTGCCCTTGACCGGAATCAAACCCGGGACCCTTCAGTCTGCAGGCTGACGCTCTATCCACTTAGCAACACCAGCCAGGGCAATTACTTGGTAAGATTTAGATGATTCGTAACAACGCCACATAATTCTTGGGAAGAGTTATGCAAATTACTTCTGTCCAGTGGAGGAACAAATATGTCCTACCCCCCATCAGAAAAGGTGGTTTTGCATCTATTTGCAAGTTCATTTCCACATCTTTTTGACTCCATTGTCGGAGAAAGTCAGTGAGAGAATGTGACCACCGGCTATCCCTTGAGCTGGGCCCAGGCCATCAGAGACTCTCTGCTTCCCAGGAATGTACCTTCTGCCCACTGTCCCCACCGTGGGAGTCATTTTCAAAGATGTAGCCTTCAACCTGGCCGGCCTGGCTCAGTGGTTGAGCGTCTACCTATGAACCAGGAGGTCACGGTTCGATTCCTGGTCAGGGGACACGCCCCAGTGGCGGGCTCGATCCCCAGTGTGGGGCGTGCAGGAGGCAGCCGATCCATGATTCTCTCTTATCATGGATGTTTCTCTCTCTCTCTTCTTCTCTGAAATAAAAAATATATTAAAAAGAAAACAGACAAATATTGCTATGTTTCCAACAGCAGTGGCAGCTATGTCTTGAGAGAGAGATGTTACCACAAAGAAAAGTCCGTTTTCTGGTCTGATTTACAGCTACATGCAGTAGGCACTTGGATTATACCGGGCCCATTTGATGTGTCATTTTAGTTACACTTAGACTTTCTGATTTTATGGTCCTGATGGTTTATAGCGCTGCCTCGCCGATTTAAACTCCAATTTGCTTCTCCACATTTTCATCGATCACTTGCCTTTCCATTTCTAATTTCCACCCTTTACCTGTCAGTCGTATGTTTCATGGTGTTGCTGATTCTGCTCCCACGTGTCACCACCAGGTGACCGTGGAAGTTGCCAGCACGCTGGGGACACAGCCCCCCGACACCCCCCTTGCTAACATGGCATTTCAGAGCCACACAAAGCACTAGCAGGCAACAGGGCCGGTCCCCTCCGAGCCTCCTCCTTCTGACTCTCACTCTCAGAGTGATAAACTTTGTTGTTGTTAATCCTCATCCAAGAGTATTTTCCCATTGATTTTTAGAGAGAGTGGAAGGGAGGGGGAGAGACAGAGAGAGAGAGAGAGAGAGAGAGAGAGAGAGAGAGAGATGTGAGAGAGACACATCGATTGGTTGCCTCCTGCACGCGCCCCGCCCCGACCAGGCCAGGGCTGGGGATGGAGCCTGCAACTGAGGTACATGCCCTTGACGGGGAATCGAACCCGGGACCCTTCAGTCCTCAGACCGAGGCTCGACACTGAACCACACCAGCAAGGGAGAGAGAGATGCTTTAACAAAATTGGAACTCGCGTAATCTACTGGAATCCAGTTTGTACAGGTGAGGTAACAGGATGTTGGCATTTGCTTGATTCTTAAAAGTGATGAGTTTTTATAACTTAGGAAAAAAGGGAGAGTCCATAGAAATAAGGGTGTAGCCCTAGCCGGTTTGGCTCCATTGATAGAGCATCGGCCTGGGGACTGCAGGGTCCAGGGTTCGATTCCGGTCAAGGGCACATGCCCAGGTTGTGGGCTTGATCCCCAGTCGGGGGCGTGCAGGAGGCAGCCAGTCCATGATTCTCTCTCACCATCGATGTTTCTCTCTCTCTCTCTCCCTCTCCCTTCCTCTCTGAAGTCAATAAAAAGATATTTAAAAAAGAAAGAAGGGTTTACAAACACAAAACCACAGAATGTTTTCATCTGAGTCAGCCTGCAATCGGATCCCTGTCTTACCCTTTTGGAAATCTGGGGCATGTTACCAATGACGTCCCCTGGCAAAACATACTCAGTCTGCAATAGAAGGCTGGGATTTGGAACTGAGAGGGACCGGAAATAGGGCCACAGTTTGCAAATTCTTCAGTTTCCCCAGCCACCACCGGCCATAAGGAGACGGGTCACAAGCCATTCCGAGGGTGGGTGCAAAGGTCATTGTCAAAGCTCAAGACCACACCCAACTATGTCTGACCTTGAGAGCACCCGCTGAGAAACCCCCTTCCCTATAAATGACCTAAAATATTATTCTGCATTTTACTGGGTTTTAGCCTCCCCATTCTTCGTCTTAAAAATCAGCTGAATAGGAAGTTCAGACTAAGCAGAGTTATTTTTGAAAAGAGCAAGACCTATGTAGAATGTATACTTTTCAGTCTAGTTTGGTGTTTCCCAATAAGAAAAAAAGGTTGAGCACTTGTGGACTGGAAATTAAAAAATTCATTTAGTATTTTTTTAAAATATATTTTTAGCCCTAACCGGTCTGGCTCAGTGGACAGAGCGTCGGACTGCAGACTCAAGGGTCCCGGGTTCAATTCCGGTCAAGGGCATGTACCTTGGCCTTGGGCACATCCCCAGTGGGGGGCGTGCAGGAGGCAGCTGATGGATGTTTCTCTCTCATCGATGATTCTAACTCTCTATCCCTCTTCCTTTCTCTCTGTAAAAAATCAATAAAATATATTTTAAAAATATATTTGTTTATTGATTTCAGAGAGGAAAGGAGAGAGAGAGAAATAGAAACATCAATGATGAGACAGAATCATGCATCGGCTGCCTCCTGCACGCCCCCCACTGGGGAGGGAGCCTGCAACCCGGGCATGTGCCCTGACCCGGAATGGAACTGTGACCTCCTGGTTCATAGGTCAATGCTCAACCACTGAGCCACACCGGCCGGGCTCATTTAGTTTTAAAGTCATGTTCCTTACTAGCATTTTTTATTTTTATTTTGGGTCCACATTTTCTTAGGAAGTATCAACAATAGTCATTATCAAGATGCACCAAAAAAAAAAACCCAAACTGTAAAGCAGGTAATTGTAGGGGAAGCCAGCTTGAGAACATGGTTATTATGCACTTAATAAAGCCCCGTGCGTGTCCTGACGACTCCTCCACCCATTCATCAGTGATTCTGTGCTGTCCTTGTAGGTCATCATTATAGCCATCACCGGAGGCCGGAAGAATGAAACCTTATTCCAATTATACGTCCCGGGCAGTCACCATGATCGACTGGAGACGGCAAGTCCAAAATGCGTTAGCGTCTTCCACCCGGAGTCTTGTTCTGATTGCTCCCTGTGCAGCTATATTTTAATTTTCTGATTGCCTGCGGGAATAATTTATGGAAATAGCTCTAAACAAGTCTGGCTTCGGATGGATCTTCTCCCGTTGTTTGAGGGGGTGCTGTTGCCAGTGACGTGAGCGCAGGTCACCCCTGGGGATCTCCCTCCTCAGCTTGGGGCTGCGTGGAGTCCCTGTGCCTGCTGGCTGCCTTGTCCCTTTCCCACCTGCCCTCCTGTCCCTGACTCTACTCCGCCGGCTGGGCCTGCAGGAGCCGCTGTCAGCTCCTCCCCCTCGGACACTGTCTTACTGTTTCCATGTCTCTGCCCTTCGCGGAAATGTGAGGTCCCGGAAGGCAGGGCCTGTCTCATTGCCATGATATTTACCGTAGAGCTTGGCACGTTCTTTTTAAAAAAATATTTTATTGATTTCAGAGATGAAGGGAGAGGGAGAGAGAGAGAGAAACATCAATGAGGAGAGAGGATCATAGATCGGCTGCCTCCTGCACGCCCCACACTGGGGATCAAGCCCACAACCTGGGCATGTGCCCTGATCTGGAATCGAACCCTGACCTCCTGGTTCATCGGTGTATGCTCAACCCCTTAGCCACGCCGGCTAGGCTGAATGGATATCGTATTGCGTGAGAACTGGTCATTATCCTAATATTCTGGTCCGAGCAATCCCTTCAGTTTCATCTCAGACTTAGGAAAACAAGGTCGAAAAAGACACCTCTGTTACACAATGGACCAAAAAGCATTCCTGGATCTGGGACAGCGGCAGCCAGTCCGAGCATCCGGGAGTCAAATCAGAGACGGAAACAAAGTCGGTGGTGTTATTGGAACCCGGAGGCCGTAAACCCTCCAGCTGCTGTGAGGGGAGGCCTGGGTTTGCCTTCCGGGGCAGAATGAACCTCTGCCTGGATCATCTCAATACAGTCACCAGGACTTCATTTTATTTATTTTAGTTTTTATTGATTTCAGAGAGGAAGGGAGAGAGAGAGAGAAAGGAGAGAGAGAGAAACATCGATGTGAGAGACACACATCGATTGGTTGCCTCCCACATATACTCCAACCAGCCAGGGATAGAGCCTGCAATCAAGACCAGAATTGAACCTGGACCCTTCAGTCCACAGGCCGATGCTCTATCCACTGAGCAACACCAGCTGGGACTAATTTTAACTTTTTAAAAGCAATGATTACCAGATGTCCATCCTGACCATGGAATTCTTACCCATAAAAGCTCCAATGCCCATAAAGTGTAACATTGAACAACTTACTAATTGTGAACATTTCCAGCTAATTAGCTTATATTCAATATACGTCTAGGCACTTGAAAAAAACTTACCACATAGGGCTATTATTAATAAGACAATGAAACGCTGGTGTTGGTTGCCAAAGAAAGGCTCTATATTGAGTCTTCTTTCTAAACAATTGGGAAGAAAGACTCCTTTTCTGTCAGGGCAACTCCTTTATTAAAAAAACCCAACCAAACAAAAAAAACAACAACCTGAATCCCTACCAGCCACCTGCGAGAAAGCCCACAGCTCGTTACAGTAAGTGGCCGAGTTGGGTTTGGACTGAGTCACTAAATGTAGTCTCCCCACACCTGCTACTATAAAAAGGGGCTGTGCTTTCCATAATGACGCTTATAGGGCAGGGAAAATGCCAAGATAATAACCAAAACTCTTTGCACCAACAATAAAAGCCATGCCACTTCCTCCACGCCGTGAACCAAGCACATAGCCTTCCTGATAACACGCACTCGCCATCTGCCATTGGAACAATGGACGCCCTGTTACCTGGACCATCCCGCTGGCCTCACACCCTGCGAGGTCTAGACCTACATGTTTATATCTCAGTTGTTTTTCTTTCTTTTTTTTAAAAAAAAATATTTTTTATTGATTTCAGGGAGGAAGGGAGAGGGAGAGAGAGAAACATCAATGATGAGAGAGAATCATGGATCGGCTGCCTCCTGCACACCCCCTGCTGGGGATCGAGCCTGCAGCCCGGGCATGTGCCCTGACCGGGAATCGAACCGTGACCTGGTTCATAGGTTGATGCTCAACCCACTGAGCCACACCGGCTGGACTCGGTTGTTTTTTTTTTTTTTTTTTCTATTTAGCTTTTATTGGCCCAGAAGTGACAAGCAGCAGCAATGGAGGAAAATATGAGGGATGCAGGTGCCAACGCCGCCTGCCCTTGTTAGCAGATCTCAGAAGCCTTTCTCTTGGGCATTGGAGAGACTTATCCTCACAAGACTCGCCCCGAGCTCTGGCCTGGACCAACTCACGCCCAGCTCAGGCAGGGTGACACAGGCACCCCTTCCTGCTTCCCTGGGGCCAGAGAGGGGTCGGAGCTCTGGCTTCTAAGCATTGGCAAACAGAGTCTTCTCTTAGAGAAGTTTCCTTGCACGTATGCGCTAGATCCTAGGTGCCTACAGCCATGGCAACGCATCCTATATAAACTGCTGATGCTCACACAGCAGGCGCAGTGACATTGCTAGCATACCTGCACTGCGGTTTCTGAATGTGTGTCATCATCTCTGACAGCCAGGGAGCATGTGGGACCCACAGAAGGCACCCCTGCCATTTCAGATCTCAAAACACAGGTGGGATTATTAGATTGTGCCCGGCTCGTGTGGCTCAGTGGTTGAGGGTCGACCTATGAACCAGGAGTCTTCGGTTCTATCTCCAGTAGGGGGCATGCAGGAGGCAGCCAATCCATGATTCTCTCTCATCATTGATGTTTCCGTCTCTCTTCCTCCCTCCCCCTTCCTCTCTGAGATCAATACAAACATATTTTTTAAATTATTAGATTGCCATGCAGCCATGCACGTGTTGTCTAAGACATAAAACAATTGTATCTGGTAGGACACTAATAGAGGCATGGAGAGTGAGAAATCTCTACTTCCCTCATCATATTGACAATAGAGTTGTTTTTCAGAGGCCAAATACCTGTTAGGAAGTGGAAAATTCAGAAGGCAAGACAGAGAAGACCACCTATTAAAAATGCCGATTTTGGCCTGGCCCGTGTGGGTCAGTGGTTGAGCATCAACCTATGGACAGGAGGTCACGGTTCGAGTCCCAGTCAGGGCACATGCCCCGATTGTGGACTCGATCCCCAGTAGGAGGCGTGCGGGCAGCCGGTCAATGATTCTCATCATTGATGTTTCTCTACCTCCCTTCTCCCTTCCTCTCTAAAATCAATTAAAAAATGTTTTAAAAAATGCAGATTTAATTTTTAAAAAGTAACAATTAAGACATCATTGACAGTGTCTATAACATAAGACCTGGTTCAGAACCTTTTTAAATGAAGAAATCGAATGTAACATCAGAGCAGTGAACATTTTATCACCCCGTGAGTCCCACTACTGTTCTAAGTGCAGCTTGCGGTTTTGTAGGGGGGAAGTTAACTTAGTTAAAGCAACAGCATTATTCCACCCTTCCTTGGCTAAAACAGACTAGAAAGAGGCAGGTACCATGTTTGGACGATTAAGAAAAAAAAAACCAAAGTCCTCCAGGAAGGTGGCGTGTGTGGCGATGAGGGGAATGAGGCCTGGCCTTAGATTTCTGTGTCTGTAGACGTTTCACTTTCCGTAGCATCTGATGATCGAAAAAGGCTGTTAGTCAATGTTGACTTGCGGTTGGGCTGCCACAGAACAGGAACTGCCCAGCAGCGGAGTTAAAAGGAAAAAGCTTTTATTGTGGGTTCACTTACTATTTTAATTCACTTGTTAGTCAGCTTTAAAGGTGTGGTTGCTGTTTCTCCTTAAGGCTCATTCTCTTCTTTCCTTTATTCTTTTTTTAAATATATTTTTATTGATTTCAGAGAGGGAGGAGATACAGAAATATCTATGAGAGAGAATCATGGATCGGCTGCCTCCTGCACACCCCACACTGGGGACGGAGCCCACCACCCTGGCATGTGCCCTGATGGGGAATCGAACCTGGGACCTCCTGGTCCATGAGATGACGTGCAATCCTTTGAGCTACACCAGCCGGGTTCTTTCCTTCATTTCCCCCCGTTACCTATAAGGTAGGAGGTGCGGCCTTTCCCGGAGCAGTGGAAAAATCTAGATGTGTCATAGGCCTCAGGTTGCTCTGAGTCCGCTGCTAACCTAATTCAGGTTATTTCGTGCTGCTGAGGCCTTAGTTTCCTCCTCTGAAACCAGGGGTATTATGAACTGCCTCACTCATGTCTGAAAATCAAATATGACCATGTCATATGCCATGTGCGCACGCAGCACCAGTTCTAGGGGTTGCCTGGCTTTGTACCTCTTGCCAGGATCATGGTGGTAAAAATGGAGCCTGCTAGCCCCAGCCGGTTTGGCTCAGTGGATAGAGTGTCCGCCTGCAGACTGAAAGGTCCCTGGTTTGATTCCAGTCAAGAGCACATGTCCAGGTTGCAGGCTCATCCCCAGTGTGGGGCGTGCAGGAGGCAGCCAGTCAGTGATTCTCTCTCATCACTGATCCCTCTCTCCCTCTCCCTTCCTCTCTGAAATCAATATACACACACACACACACACACACACACATATGTATATATACACACACACACACATGTGTGTGTGTGTGTGTGTGTGTGTGTGTATATATATATATATATTTTTTTTTTTTTTCAAAGGAGGCTGCTATGTCACCATGGACCCTTCCGGGACCTATGGGAGCACAGACCTATGAGGATCAGAGAAGGCAAACTCCAAAGCGCTGTAAAGTGTGCAAACCACTGCCTTTGAACTAAAGCGCGGTGACCTGCACTCCCAGTCATGGCCATACCTTTTGGACACACCTTCCTTCTCCAAGGAGCCAACCCAGACCACAGGGCTCCCATCATCCTGCCCTCAGCGCCCAGCCCAGCGCCCAGAGCCCAGCGATGGCGCTTGTGGCATCAGCTGGAGCGCAGGCGGGCGCGCCCTCCTCTCTGGGCGGCGAAAGGCTGCCAGGTGACGCGCCGCCTCCTCCCTCCGAAGGCGGGGCTGCCTGCGGGGGCCGAGGAAGTGGGGCGGCCCCGGCGATGCCCCCGCCCCGCTGCGTCCGGGCGTCGGAGGCGAAGGCGGCGCAAGTCCCGGGCACGTGAGGGGCGCACGGAGCCCCCAGCGCAGCCGGGATCGGCCTCGGAGCCCGGACAGGTGAGCGCGGGGCGCGGGGCGCGGCTCACCTGGGTGCGCGCGGGCGGGCGCGGGGGGCCCTGCCAGCTCCCTCCTGCGGGGGGGCTTCCCCTCTCCGCCGACATGGGGACGCGGGAGGGGACCCGGAGGAGCTACCGCCGGGGAGTAGCTGGCTCAGGGCCTGAGGGTGCGGAGCGCCGGGGGCGGGACCCCAGGCGCGGGTGCCGGGAGCGCACGCGGTGGTGGGGACCTGCCCGCGTTGAGTAGGACACCTCGGGGCGGGCTGCGGGGTCGCCACCGCCACCTCCACCGTCGGGACACTCTACAGAGGTCAGCCCCTCACTGGGGCGGGGTCCGATGCGGTGCCCGGGGGTCAGGGGGGACCCGGAGATTCCTCTCTGGTCCCCTCCGCAGACCTGGGCTCGGCGCCACCGAAGCAGAACGTCTGGCCGCTGCGGGGGTTCCGATGCGTCGTCACTTTAGAAAAGAAAAAGAAAGAAAAAAGTGATGGTGGTGAAGTTGGGGAAATTGCGAGTTCGCCAGCGCAATGGCCATTTGTTAGGCAAATAGCGCGCAGGTGGCTTTTACAAATGGTCGCGTTTCTCCAAAGCGGGTGAGAACCTGCGGACCGGCTCCTGCGCCCAGGTGGAGGGCTGCAGCCGTGGCCAGAGGCTCCCCGGAGCGTGCGCGGGGGTGACCTTTGCAGAGGGCACTTCCAGGGACCAGGAAGACCTGCCTCAGCGACACCCCGAGTCGCAAACAGGGCCGTGGAGTGTGACTTCCACTCGCATCCATTTTCCACCGGGGTCAGCAGCCTCTCCATTGAGCAAATATTTGTTGTGCGTCTGTTGGGGGGGGGGGGGGGGCCTCTGAGCCAGCAGGGCAGGTGTGCGCAGGTGTTGACACAAGGGAGGGTCAGGACACTCCTTCCGGGCAGGTGGAGGTTTAGAGAGACCTAGAAAGGGTTCATTGAGCATTTGCTTCAAAGTCGCAAGAATGGACGGTCAGAAGCATTGAAAGGCACAGCTAAGAAGGTCATCGGCCTGGCCTGGCATTTAAAGTGACAAGGAGGACCCAAACCACCCTTAAATAAGGTTTTAAGCATCAGCCCTTTGCCCAGGGCCCTCACTAGGCCCTTTATCTCGTTGCATAAAATATGCAAGGCAGATATTATTACTCCCCCTGTATGGAAGGGAAACTGAGGCAGGGAAGAAGCTGGCATTTGGTTCCAGGTAACTGGTAGACCTGGGAATTCATTGTGGATATTTCTGGCTATAGAACCCATGCCGCTGTGAGATGGCACATCTGGACGATTGCACGGCAATGAGAATTTAAATTCACATTCATCCACAGTCGGCATGCTGGGAGTTAAAGTAACTTCATGAATAAAACGAGCACTGTTTTCATTCTACTCGTGAGGTTAAAACCATGACCAGTCTGGGGCTAAGAAGAACAGCTGTTTTTAATAAGATTTATTCTGTGTCTTCCTTAACATATTTTTAAGGCCCTAATACAGGGGTGGGCAAACTTTTTGACTCGAGGGCCACAATGGGTTCTTAAACTGGACCGGAGGGCCGGAACAAAAGCATGGATGGAGTGTTTGTGTGAACTAATATAAATTCAAAGTAAACATCATTACATAAAAGGGTACGGTCTTTTTTTTTTTAGTTTTATTCATTTCAAACGGGCCGTAGTTTGCCCATGGCTCCCTAATATATCCTTGTGGATCATGCATTGAAGTCACAGTGAATTTTCATTTTATTCATGTGCTTTATCTAATTCAGCTTGATTTATATAATATCTATACATTTGCAATTCTTAGATACTATATATAAGTCAGCTTGATTTTACATCGTATATTTATATATATTATAATTTATACACACTTACATAAGTTGTAGGTATATAAATTATATAAATCAGCTTGACTTTACATAATTCAGCGTGATTTGTTCCATAGCTTCCAAGTGCATAGAGAACAGTGTCTCCTAGGAAGGACGTAGTGTTTATGTAAAAATCTATAATCAGATATCGATAACTATCGCTAATATTTATATGAAAAGATGTATCTATTTTTCCTTAAGTCTGTCTCTGGAAAGGTAGACTGCTACAACTTATTTGGAAAGAAATCCTGAGATCCCTAATTTAGTCTGTGAGTACCGGATCTGTAACAGCTGACAATTTCTTTATGTGTGTGTACACCCCAAAAGTGATTTTCCAATTAAAATGACACTGTTGTATGGGATGAGCATGAAAATAGTGCTTAGCATTTTAATTAATATCTCCTGATCCGGAGAACACTTGCTTTCTTAAATCCTTCCTTATAATCATTGCTGATTGCACACAAAAATTGAGGGCTTTTATACTTAAACTAGAGGCCCAGTGCATGAAATTTATGCAAGGGGCTCTGCCCTCGCAGCCCGGGCTTGGTCCGGAAGGTAGTCTGGACGGTCATTCTGGTGTTCCGTCTAATTAGCATATTAGCTCTTTATTATATAGGATTCGCAGCAGGAATTGAAGAGAGTGGTTTTTGTTGAAGCAAGTTTTTATGCCTGTGTTGGGAGGATCAGACAGGCTGTTCTGCCTGGGTCTTGCTTTTGACCGTGACCTTGATAACACACCTTGAACTCCTGTTTAGGAGCATTTAAAACCCTGCCTGGAAGGTGTTTATAAAGGTGTGGTTGGGCCCTCGCTGGTTTGGCTCGGAGGATAGATAGAGCGTTGGTCTGCAGAGTGAAGGGTCTTGGGTTCGATTCTGGTCGGGGCACATGCCCGGGTTGTGGGCTCGATCCCAGTGGGGGGATGTGCAGGAGGCAGCCTATCAATGATTCTCTTTCATCGTTGATGTTTCTCTCTCTCTCCCTCTCCCTTCCTCTCTGAAATCAAATAAAAGATATATATAGTAAAAAAAAAAAAAAGTGTGGGTGGCTTGGTTAAGATGCTGTCATTGGAGCACAGGGTGTGGGACTCCTTCTTTAGGAAGAGAAAGAGAGATGACAGTTCGCCAGAGGGCTCTGTCTCTGCTGAAATCTTTGTGGGCGATTTACCAGAAATGCTTACGAACAAGGGCTTCCTGATGGCAGCTGGCTTCCCCTGCCCCCAGGGCACTCGGCGGGCCACAGCCTGTGCTGGGAGAAGCAGAAGCCACCTCCATCCCCTTCCCAGAGTGACAGGTACCTGGAGGCAAAGGACTCAGGGCCCAGGGCACATGGAGGAGACTGCTCGCTGGGGCGGAGGGACCAGGGGTCCTGGGCCCATGGGGGCTGGGGCACTTCCAGTCCGGCCAGCAGTCTGAGATGGAGGCCCCTGGGCTGGTCTCCAGGGGGTTGGTTCTCCAGGGCTGCCTTGGGCTCTCAGATGTCATCCTTTCCGGCACCATTTGTGGAGGGTTCTCTGTGTCCTGGGCACGGAGGCAGGCCAGTCCGATTGCCAGGGGGCTCCTGGTCTCACGGAGCTGGTTTCTTATTTTATTTATTTTATTATGTTATTTATTTATTTATTTTATTATTTTATTTTATTTTATTATTTTATTTATCTTATCTTATTTTATTTTATTTTTATTGATTTCATAGAGGGAAGGAGAGGGAGAGAGAGAGAAACATCAATGATGAGAGAGAATCATGGGTCGGCTGCCTCCTGCACTTCCCCCACTGGGGATGGAGCCTGCAATCTGGGCCTGTGCCCTGACCTCCAGGTTCATAGCTCCAGGCTCAACCACTGAGCCATGCCAGCCGGGCTCACGGAGCTGGTTTCCCTGAGCACCGTCCAGTGTGTGAAGGGCCCCTGGGTGTGCATAGAGGCCCTGGGTGTGTGAAGGGCCCCCGGGTGGGGTGTGTGGAGGGCCCCCGGGGTGTGCAGAGAGGCCCCGGGTGAGTGGAGGGCCCTGGAGGTTGGGGCCACCCCCACCCCCACCCCCTCCACGGATGCACTGAGGCCCTTAGTGTTTCTCAATGTGCCTTGCAAACCCTCAGCACCCACACACCCAAGGTCACCGGGTTAGAAATGTATGTCACAGCCCCACCTATGAGAGGCCTTCCTTCCAGATGATTCTGGAGCTAACGAATGGGGAATGGGAACGCCCCTAGCGTTTAAGAGAACTGGGAGGGCATGCCTCCCCCCCCCCCCCCCCCCCCCGCCCCGTCCTGTCCTGTCCCGTGGAGAGGGAAAGGGAGGGAAGAAGATGAATATGGGCTAATGTGTCATGATTGTGCTTGAGTTACATCTACATTCCTGTCGCTGACATTTACTGGGCTTGGCCTGGCCGTGTGCTGATCATTATTAACTCTTTTAATCATTAACACAGTCCTACCCGGCAGGGCTCTGATCACCTCCATTTCAGCCTGAGGAAACTGAGGCACAGAGACGGGAGGGGCGTGTCCCAGGTGCCAGGGCTGTAAGGACCCAGTGCAGGCAGGCGGGGTCTCCCCTGCAGCCTCCCCAGGGGCAGCTTGCAGGAGGTCCCTGTCCTGTGTTGGTATTTCGGGGGAGGTCTGGAAGGCAGGCCAGGGGCTGATGGGAAAGGCAGTCCTCAGCTGGCAGAGCCCCTTGCTCACCTCTTGGGGTTCACACGTTTTTTGTTTTTTTGTTTTAAATAGATTTTATTGATTTTTTACAGAGAGGAAGGGAGAGGGATAGAGAGCTAGAAACATCGATGAGAGAGAAACATCAATCAGCTGCCTCCTGCACACCCCCTACTGGGGATGTGCCCGCAACCAAGGTACATGCCCTTGACCGGAATCGAACCCGGGACCTTTCAGTCCTCAGGCCGACGCCCTATCCACTGAGCCAACCGGTGAGGGCCACTCGTTTTTCTTTAGGGACGAGCTGCCAGAATCTTGGAGGGGAAGGGTGTTATGTCATTTCCTCCTCCTGCAAATGTTTAAAGTTTCGCAAGGGAACGGACACGATTGCGTACAGCCGGTTGCACAACAGCGAGTTGCCTCCCTCCCTGCGTGACTGTGGGCTTCCGGGTTTCCCCAGTGGGTGGCAATGGACGTGGCCTTGTTTCAGAACGCTGGGGTTTCACGCTAAAGGCCAACCCCCTGCCCACCGCACAGGGGACTTGAAGGTGAAGGTGTGTGTGTTTTTAAAACAGTTTTTATTGTTATTGATTTCAGAGAGGAAGGGAGAGGGAGAGAGAGGGAAACATCAATGATGAGAGAGAATCATGGATCGGCTGCCTCCTGTACGCCCCCCACTGGGGATCGAGCCCACAACCGGGCATGTGCCCTTGACCTGAATCGAGCCCGGGATCCTTCAGTCCGCAGGCCGGCGCTTTATCCACTGAGCCACACCAGCCAGGGCGGCGACGGTGTGTTTTGAAAGAACCTAGGAGAACTGTCTTGCATTTCCAGTAATTATTTTTTGTTTTGTTTTTTCCTGAAAGAAATAATTACCGCCCCGAGTCTGTTCATTTATCACAGAGTAGCCCCATCCTGTCAGGCAGCCTGAGTTAAGAGGATACAGCTGTGGCTACCAGCATCTATGTGAGTGTGTTCAGAGGTGGCTTGCCTTTGGCTGAGAACCTCAGGTGACCGTGTCTTCTACTTCGGTTGACAAATGTTTAGACAAACATTAATCTGAGCTTATGGCCGGAGGCAGAGTTAATTCTGGGAGTACCAGCTGTCTCGTCCGTTCAGTCGTTCATTCATGGGGTCATTTGTCGCTGGCCTCGCTGTGCTGAGTGTTAACTGTTAGGCACCAGAGCAAACACAGTGGTAACCAGATAGACTTGATCCCTTGACAGCAACAGGGAATTGCCTGCTGGGCAATGATTTGGGTGACTGGGTTAGATGCCCTGATTCTGGCCGTGCAGTGGCGGGAGAGGAGTTCAGAAGTTACCATAGCCCTGCCGGTGTGGCGCAGTGGTTGAGCGCTGAACTATGAACCAGGAGGTCACGGTTGGATTCCTGGTCAAGGGCACATGCCCAGGTTGCGGGCTCCATCCCCAGTGGGGGGTATGTAGGAGGCAGCCGATCCATGATTCTCTCTCATCATTGATGTTTCTCTCTCTCTCTCTCTCCCTGAAATCAATAAAAATATATATTTTTAAAAAAGGAGTTTTAGTTTAGGTGCAAGTTACAGTGCTCGGCTGAAGGCAGTAGGAAGCAGAGGGTGGGAGGGTTTGGGAGATGCGAGGTGACCAGGTGGAGGGGGGTGAGGAGAGAGAGGGACCATCAGGATAAAGTCTGCCTTGGGCCCCTGGGTTGGTGCCAGTAACACAACTCAGGACGAGAGGAGGCTGTTTTCAGAGAGGAATATGAGTCTTGTGGACATTGGAGGTTTGAAATGTCAGGTGTTGGGTGGACAGTTGGCTGGGCTAAGGGTCTGCAGCCCAGGCAGGAGGTTGGCCATACAGAGATCCGAGGGAGCCCGTCTTTGGGTTGGTCCTTGAATAACTGACTATCAACCGGTTGAATAAGACAGCTGACACGACAACTGAATGAGTCAATGAATTGAATAATATCAGCAATTGCATGTTGCGGACTCTCGAGGAGCGGGGGTAGGTAGGTGAGAAGCAGGTCACAAGGGACCTGTGACATTGTGCCCGGCCCGGCAGCAGCGGGAGAGGGAAGGTGGGAAGGTTGACTTCCGCTCATTCTTCAGAGGGTGGAGAGGAATGGCCACTCCCTTTGGCCTTCCATGCCTTTGATTGCCCAGCTCGGGTGTGGGAGGCAGCTCTCAACTTGCAAAAGCAAACACTACAGGCCCGGGTAGGGCCCTGGCAAGGGGCTTGTTGAAAGCTGGTTTTCAGAATTATTAACATTTTTAATTTATTGATTGATTTTAGAGAGAGAGAGAGACTTGTTGTTCCACCTATGGATGCGTTCATTGGTTGTTGTTTTTAAATTTCTTTTTTTATTGTTTAAAGTATCACATATGTCTCCTTTGTTCCCCCATCGACCCCTCCCCGGCCACTCCCGCCCCCCAGCACAAGCCCCCACCGCCCCAGTGTCTGTGTCTGTTGGTTATGCTAATACGCATGCAGACAAGTCCTTTGGTTGATCTCTCATTGGTTGCTTCTTGTATGTATGTGCCCTGACTGGGGATTGAACCCACAACCTCATTGCATGGGGACGACGTTCTAACCAATTGAGCTACCTGGACAGGGCCTGGTTTTTAGAATCTGAGCCCATATCATTGTCACAAGGTCAAATGCTTGCTATCCAACCTCTTCATTTTAAAAAAAAAATATATTTTATTGATTTTTTACAGAAAGGAAGGGAGAGGGATAGAGAGTTAGAAACATCGATGAGAGAGAAACATCGATCAGCTGCCTCCTGCACACCCCCTACTGGGGATGTGCCCGCAACCAAGGTACATGCCCTTGACCGGAATCGAACCTGGGACCCTTCAGTCCGCAGGCTGGCGCTCCATCCACTGAGCCAAACCGGTTAGGGTGAACCTCTTCATTTTTGTATTTTATTAGAAACACTCACTTATCATTTATGTTCATCGTAAATTAACCCTATTCTTCTATATATAATTGATGGGTGGTTGCTTTGGAGGAACTGAAAGCTTAGGATAGCCTGTTTCAACTTTGTCTATGGAAAGGCAGCTGATAAACAGGAGTTTTCATGAGAATATTCGTCTGCAAACTGGTCAGGAAAATTAAAAAGAAAGGATTCAACCTATTTGTGTGGCCGTGACCATGTTCAGGTCTGAGTGGCAACCGAGGTGACGATGCATAAAGCAGAAAAGCAAACAGAAAACCCCAAACCAAACCAGAAACAAACAAAAATAATTCTTGTGTAATTCTTCTTCTTTTTTTGGTGGTGGTTGGGGAACTATTTTTAGCATTATGAAAGATGTGGGGTTGAGTCTGCGGACTTAGGTAATAGATCAGAAAAGAACACCATTACTTAAATGACAACAACCAACAGGATTGTTATACTAGAGGCCCGGTGCACGAAATTTGGGCATGGGTAGGGTCCCTAGGCCTGGCTGGCGATCAGAGCCGTTCAGGGACTTCCGACTGCCGGCCGGGGCCTGCCTTTGTTCCGTGCTGCCCCCGTGGTCAGTGCACGTCATAGCAAGCGATGGAACTCTCATCTCCTGGTCGAACTCCTGCGGGGACACTTTGCATATTAGCCTTTTATATAGATAGAAGTGTTGTGCCCAATGCAAAATATTTTATATCTACAAAATTCACCCTAGCCAGTTTGGCTCAGTGGATCAAGCATCAGACTGCAGACTGAAGGGTCCCGGGTTTGAGTTCGGTCAAGGGCACATACCTTGCTTGCAGGCTCGATCCTGGGTTCATGTGGGAGGCAAGCAGTTTGATGTGTCTCTCTCACATCGATGTTTCTCTCTTTCTCCCCCCCCCCCTCTCTCTAAAAATCAATGGAAAAATATCCTCGGGTGAAGATTAAAAAAAAATGAGCCTTGTAGTCTGAAAATGACTGTTGGGGTCAACTGTTCAACCTTCTGATGGAACCAGTTGGAGCCCAAAGGCGCCGAAGGCCGGCTTACCCTCCCACGTGGTCCGTTGGTGACACAGCCTGTCCAGTCAAATGTGTCTGCACGTCCTGGCCTACAGGGCCATGTTTTTCTGGAATCTTCTTGTCTGTTGCTGGAACATAGACGTCTCTCCATCTCTGGAGCCTTGACCCGCTCCTGGCCGCCTCCATGCTCCTCCTTCCCTTTCCCTGCTGTGCGTGTGCACTTTCTGCGACATAGTTTCGTGTGTTGAACTTTGCGGGAGTTTTCAGTGGAAGCTGCCTGCAGCTGTTTAGGCCTGTCTAAACAGGTAAGCTTCCTCCGACATTTCCTTCGTTGTCTCACACCTCCCGAGCTGGCGGGGAGACTTGCAGGGTGAGCCAGGAATAAGAGACGGCCCCTGTGCTAACATTGAACCAGGAAGCATGCAGAACCGAGCCGGTCCATGATGAATTCTTTGGGGTTTTTTTTTTTTTGATAATTCAGCCACACATCTTGTTTGCTTTTCCCAGCTTCTCATTTAAACCTTTGCACAATGTTATAAGCGAGATGTCCCTTCATTTTTCTGAATCTTCGGGCACAAAAGCTATTTTTTAAAAAAATTTAAATTCTTTATTATTTAAAGTGTTACGTGAGTCTCCTTCTAAACCCCCACCCCCCCAGAGCACCCCTGGCCGCTCCCACCCCCTCCCCAGTGATGAATTGTTTTTAAATATCATGAACTCTTTATGTGACATTAAAAAAAAAAAAGTGTGAACACATAGGTGTGGCCCCGATTGGTGTTCAGATATTTATTAACTGTTTCCTCCCCAGCGTCCAGCCCGGGTCAATGTGTCTAGCTTTATCAGCATGCGCTCAACATCCTAAATCGCTAAGTCATGCCTGATTCTCTCAGGAATCTGCTAGGTAAACTCATCCCCATTGTATAGAAAGGAATACTGAGGCTCTGAGAAGTGGAGTCGCTTGTACGAGGTCACCCCGTTGAATTTTACCTTCCCCCCACCCCCCTTACTGTTGCATTCCAAGCCATGCAACGTCTCCTTTTAACCATCCTACTCCGCCCAGGTTCCCAGGGAAGGTGTTCAGACATAAGACTAGAGTCACGAGATGGTCCCCAAGAACCATTTCAACCGAAATTCCAGGAAAGTCTCTGAATGCTGGAGTTGCAGCCGCTGCTCTGTGCGTCCCAGGGTTGAAACCCTTCGTTTTGGCCTTAATGAACTTGCCTATCTTAACAGAACCTAATGCTCCTTCATGTTTAAAAGCTTCATCGGGCAGTGTTTTAGCTCAGTGGGGAGATTTGCTCTGATGGTTCTGCTCTCTCCGAGTCTTTCCCTAGCTGATCTGCAGGGCATGAGAGATGGTAGAAAACGGGGGGAAGTTCCTTTGGGCATTACCTCCGGAAGCCCAGAGCCCATACTCAGGCTGATGGCGCCACGCTTCCCACTGAGCCTCCCGATCCTTGGCAGTAAGGGCTCTTCAGGCAGCTGCCTCAGTGGAGCTGAGCTGGCCATCGGAAACCTCGTTTCATCCAAGAACGTCTTGGATGGGATTTTTCCTTCCTGCTGGAGGAAAACATACACTAACAGAAAATACCACTGCACACATTACCTTGATTTTTTATGGCTGTTTATTACACAAGCGCATGATGTCAGTATTAAAGGGAACAGAAATAAAACATTTAGGAAAAAAATCAAATATTCCCTGCCTTGAAAAAACAACCATGAAAAGTGTTTCCAGCCCGGCCGGTGTGGCTCAATGGTTGAGCATCTTCCACCTATGAGCCAGGAGGTCACGGTTCGATGTCCAGTCAGGGCACATGCCCGGGTTGCAGGCTGGATCCCAGTGTGGAGTGTGCAGGAGGCAGCCTATCAATGACTCTCTCTCATCGTTGATGTTTCTCTCTCTCTCCCTTCCTCTCTCTGAAATTAATAAAAATATACTTAAAAGGCCGAAACCGGTTTGGCTCGGTGGATGGGGCGTCGGCCTGCAGACTGAAGGGTCCCAGGTTCGATTCCGGTCAAGGGCATGTACCTGGGTTGCGGGCAGATCCCCAGTGGGAGATGTGCAGGAGGCAGCTGATCGATGTTTCTCTCCCATCGATGTTTCTAACTATCTATCTCTCTCCCTTCCTCTCTGTAAAAAATCAATAAAATATATTTAAAAAATATATATACTTAAAAGGAAAAAAAAGTGTTTCCATGGTCCTTATATTCTAGTCCAGTGATGGCGAACCTTTTGAGCTCGGCGTGTCAGCATTTTGAAAAACCCTAACTTAACTCTGGTGCCGTGTCACATAGAGAAATTTTTTTATCTTTGCAACCATAGTAAAACAAAGACTTATATTTTTGATATTTATTTTATATATTTAAATGCCATTTAATAAAGAAAAATCAACCAAAAAAATGAGTTCACATGTCACCTCTGACACAGGTGTCATAGGTTCGCCATCACTGTTCTAGTCCATATTTACACAGAACTTCATAGAACTGTAAGCATAGCTTAGGTGCCATTTTATAGTTTGTGTGTTTTCCATTTACAGTTATATCATAAATCATTTTCTGGGTGGCTATCCAGCATCGGAGATTTAAATTTTAATGGCGGCATTAATGGGGATTAGTGGTCTATATTTCCCTCTCTGATGTGTGTATATTTCTGTATTTCCCTTTATGATGTGTGTATATCTCTAATAATATATCACTGAATAGTGAGCATTCTGCACTAAATCTCCTAGCCTAGGAGTGCCATTGTAGTTTGCATTAACCCAATTGTCACCTTGTGCAAACGGCAAGACATGCTGTTCCTCACCTGGAATAATTTCATATTTCACCCCGTGAGCTTGTTTTGGGAGTTAGCCCTGGAGCCAGTGGGCCATGTATTTCTGTGTGGATTTTCTCTAAAGTACTCTAAATACATGAAGGCAGATCACTGGGCTCTCGGAAGAGCTAACACCATGGAATAACCTTCACAAGAAATTTATCGAAGTGAATTTGTACCTCGCTACGGAGACCGAGAGTTGTGCGTGTTCCCTCTTATTAGCTCGGTGAGGGTCTTTGTATTAAATGACATGAGCTCTGCAAGGAGAAATCGCTCAGGGAACCATCATAAAATTAAGAGAAAAGTGGACTCTGGAAGAATACATTTTGGATTTTACGCTTATTTATAGAATTCAGCATGAAGGGGCTAAGACTGCAAAGGGGACAGCACAGCCCCACAATTTTAGCACAAACATGATCTGTTCTGGGGGGGAGGGGGCGGGCGAAGAACCCCCCTTGTATCATTCAGTGTGAATCGGGATCCGTTATGTATAGAGTGAGAAGCAGAAGGAAATGTCTCCAGGGTCAGGTTTTAGCAAGTTTCTTATCCAGATGAGAAGCAGTGCATTGATTTGTATATAAGGGCCTCCAAAGCATGGCTCTGGGAAATGATTTGAAAATAGTGGCCCTTGGAGGACTTCTGTTTGATTGACAGACATGGGTGCACAGATACCTGTGAGTCCCTGCTGTTACTCTTTTGGGGGGTGTATACCCGGACGTGGAATTGCTGAAACATAGGGTAATTCTATGTTTGATTTTTTTTGGAGGAGCCATTATACTGTTTTCCATAGTGACTGCACCATTTTGCATTTCCACTCCACCAACACTGCGCAAGGGTTCCAAAGTACCAACACTTTAAAAAAATATATATTTTTTCATTGATTTCGAGGGGAAGAGAAGAGGAGGGAGAAATAGAAACATCAGTGATGACAGAGAATCATTGATCTGTTGCTTCCTGCACGCCCCACACTGGGGATGGAGCCCGCAACCCAGGCACGTGCCCTGACCGGGAATTGAACTGTGACCTCCTGGTTCCTAGGTTGACGCTCAACCACTGAGTCACGGTGGCGGGGCAACACTTTTTTTTTTCCCATAGTGACCATTCTAACGGGTGTCTGGTGGTATGTCATTGTGGTTTTGATTTGCATTTTCCTAATGATTAATGACATTGAGTATAGTTTCTTCTTTTAAGTTTGCATATGCAAGGCATAACTTTTTGAGTTGTCATTGAAAAGTGTTTCCTGGAGAGTCAAAATATCTAGATTCTAGCCGTGTATCTCTCCTAATTAGCCATTTGGCCTTTAGTTCCATTTAATAAATGTTAATTAGGCCTCTACTAAGAGCCGATCACTGCAATGGGTGCCACAGAGACGAGAAATGTATAAACCACAATTTTTCCATTCATGTCTCTTGTTTAGTTTTCTTGTCTCTGAAAGTGAAAAAAAAAAAGCTTAAATCTTTTCTAATTCCAAAGTTTTCAACCTATAATCTATAATCTAAGCTTGTAAGTAGAAGCCAGCATCTCTTCTAACTAGGTAGAATTGCCTGCCATCGAAATAAGACAAGGAAACGATGATAGCCAGGGGAAAGGCAATTGGGAGATTTTTTTTGAGGGGTCTGACATTAAAATCCGAATCTCACATATTTACAACTTCTACTTAGTTTGAGTTTATGGGTTTGATTTTGAAAATGTAACCTATCTCAGTCAGATGATACTACTTATGGTATGACCACTGGCATAGGACTCTCTCCTCTTCATAGCCAAGCGCCTTAAAAAGCTGTCTCTTGTCATATCTTGTTTTCCTGCCTCCCCAGCACCCTGCATTCTGGCTTCTGGGGTCCCCAAGGTCTCCACTCCCCTCTCAACAGTCAAAAACAAGGGATGTGCCTCCGCCTTCCTCAGCCAGCTTCTCTGGAGGATTTGAAATGATTACTCCCTCTTTGGAACGTCTCCCTTTCTCAGCTGTTTTGGTCTTACTCGCTTTTCCTCCCGGCTTCCCATCTGGAAACCTTACACACTTTCCTTTGCCTCACCCTACCCTCCCAACACAGACCATCAGGAGGTTACATAATTCACCTTCTCAGTCGGTCTCCGCACCTCCATTCTGCTTGCTCCTTCCTTGGTCCGGGCCCGTGGTCGGCAAACCGCGGCTCGCGAGCCACATGCGGCTCTTTGGCCCCTTGAGTGTGGCTCTTCCACAAAATACCACGTGCGGGCGCCCATGCACAGTGCGATTGAAACTTTGTGGCCCATGCGCAGAAGTCGGTATTTTGTGGAAGAGCCACACTGAAGGGGCCAAAGAGCCGCATGTGGCTCGCGAGCCGCGGTTTGCCGAACCACTGGTCTAGGCCCTTATTATGTTAGGTTAATGTGCCTACTGTGTGCTCCATGACGCTCTCATTCATAAACAGCTCACAGCTCACACTGTGCTGTACTGTGATTGCGTTGTTATCTCTCATCCTACTGGACTCTGCGTACCTTAGGAGAATGGGTGTTGTGTATTTTATTCTATTCCTTCATTACTGTTTGTGAGGTTGTGGGTTTTTTTTTTAAATTCATAAAAAACATGAGCAGTACGAAAGTTCCTTGAGGTTCTATGTCACAGATCTGATTTATTTGCCATATTCGTACGATTAGAACCATTAACATCCCAGGATGGAAAATGATCGTTTTTTTCAGCAGCTTAAAAAAAAAACCTGGTGTTTTAGCTCCTGGGAGGGTTGAAATCAACATCTGCTTCGAATGTGGTTCTTTATGGTCGGAAGGAAGGACGCTGTTGACTTTCACCTTTAATAGCCCCAGTTTCAAACTGTAGAAATCAATCAGGGTTGCACATGTGCGCACAGAGACCTGGGCGGGGGCAGGTGATGGGATAGAGAGAGAGCTTTGAGTGCCCCTATGGCAGATCTCTGACAGCAAATGCTTTCTCCACAGCTTTAGATGTTCGTGTAGTTCCTTTCTAATCGCTTCTGGGTATTATGGGTACTTCTTTCATAGGATATTTAAATCCCATGACTTTCTAATGAACCTTTGTATTTTTCTGTGCTGTTTTCCACTCTAATGCACCAATAATTATAATGTCATCCAAAAGGTGTCTTTTGGGGTTATTTTTGCTTTTTTGTTTAATAGGTTTTTATTGATTTCAGAGAGGAAGGGAGAGAGGGATTGAAACATCCATGATGAAAGAGAATCATTGATTGCCTGCCTCCTGCACGCCCCCCAGTGGGGATCCAGCCCGCAACCCGGGCACGTGCCCTTGACTGGAATCCAACCTTGGGAGTGGAAAGCCAACCCTGGGAGTTCATTCAGAAGAGGAACTTGCCCGGTTGGTGACAGATCGGGCCCAACTCAACCTTATCTCCTGTAGGTTTTGCACCTGCAGCCCTGGGCAGAAGAACTATGGTGACCCGGGAGCACCAAAAAGGAAAAGCCGTTTCGTTTCTGGCAGCATTGCCACTTGAAGAATATTTACGGTCATTTCTGCATATTGACCTGTCCTTGTGCTGCGGTCCCCTGAGCGCGTCCATTCCCCCGGTGTTATTTATGATGTCACCGCTAAATCACGGCTTCCCAGCACCAGCTACATGGGTTCAGTTTTAATGTTGTGAGTGTGAATTCGGGCTCTAATTGTGAGGGAGTCCGCTCTCAAAGGGGATGCAGATCTTTTTTTTTTTTCCCCTCCTACCTTTGCCTCCTCACCGGGGCATGTGCACAGGAAGTTCTGTGTGTCTGCTGTTGAAAATGCAAATGAAATGAACGGGCCGGAGGAAGCACCATAATGCAGTCCGTAAATGTTAGAATAAACTTGAGACAAATGAGAGCATTGTTGAAATGAATGCTTAACGGGTCCCCAAGAGAACCACCCTTTAGGGGCGGTGACGGCAGTGTTTACCGAAATCCCTCTTTACGTCACACTTGCAATTTTTTTTCCCCTCCTAAAAACAAGCATCCTGCCTATTTCAGCTTGTCTGGTGTGTATTATATTCATTCCCTGCTACTTCTTTCTGAAAGGAGAGACGCGGTTCTGAAAACAGTCGTTGCCTGGAGGGGAAACACTGATCTTTTCTTGGCGTCGCAGGTTGGTATTGTATTTCCAGCCGATTAAAGGGTTGAATGCGCCAAGCGCTTTTGAAATGTCCCCCATTCTTTTTTTTCATAATACATCCAGTCAGCAGGCACACCCAGTGTGAGTGTACATCCTCCCTTATAAATTATGCACCTGTGCGGTGGTACCGATATGACATGTATTATTAAACAGACGCAAAAATGGGAATTCAAAGGGCGCGTTAGGTCAGTCGGAATGGAAGTTCCAGTATTTTCTACGCAATCCCCGTGGTGTGCCGGCCCCTCCCTGGGGACACCCTCTCCCAGCCTACTCATGGGTTTGTAGTATCTCAATAAAAACGAACCGGGAAAAGGGCAAGCTGCCTTGTTTAAATGCCCCATTTAGTATGCGTTTAAGATATTTACGGCTCCATAAAACATATTTGAAAAGGTTTGTATTATGTTCCGTTGGTTGCAGAATGAATTGTGCGTATAACTCCTTTATGGGAAAAGAAACCAAGATTATTATTTCTTCTTTGTGGTGCAAAATGGGCTCTGATTTCAATCTTTGTGACCATAAGCCTGTTTCAGGAGCAGGCAGGATGCAATATGCCCTTGGACTTGGGGCTGAATCTTGACTTACATACACGTATTTAAGGCAGAGTTCCACACATCAGCCCACAATAGTAAGCAACTCAGTTATCCATGTTCAACTTTCCTTTTTATTTTACTTGAGGCTTTTATTATGCACCATCACCAACAACAAAACTCTCCCCCAGCAGGTAAGGAAAATAATTAAGGCGCCAAGTTCTCATAAGAAAAGGTGGAGATGAGGCCCTGTTACACTAGGTTAGGGAGAGACGGACTCTCAGTTTGGCTGGAGTTCCAACCAGCTCCAAAAAAGCAAGGCCTGATTCTCACTATCTTTGAGATAAAAGCAATTGCTTAGGAAGTGTGCCTGCTATGTTTAGGACAGAGCCTTTTTTTTTCTGGCTGCTTCATGGGACCCCTTGATGTTCAGATGCCTGTTATGCTGATCTGTTCTTTATTTTTTATTTTTTAAATATATTTTTATTAATTTCAGAGAGGAAGGGAGATGGAGAGAGAGATAGAAACACTAATGATGAAAGAATTATTGATCGGCTGCCTCCTGCACGTCCCCTACTGGGCGTCGAGCTTGCAACCCAGGCATGTGCCCTTGACAGGAATTGAACCCAGGACCCTTCAGTCCGCAGGCCGATGCTCTATCCACTGAGCCATACCGGCTAGGGCTGTAATTTTTTAAAAATTGTTACTGTTGGAAGTATTACATATGTTCCCCTTTCCCCCCCATTGTCCTCTTCCAACCCCCCTTCACCACACCCCCTTTTATAGGGTTAAATAGTTTATTGTTAATTTTTCTTGCTGTTTGAGGTGGGCCTGTAGTGCTATGAACCTCCCGCTCAGGACTGCTTTTGCTGTGTCCCAGAGGTTTGGGGTGGTTGTGTGTTCATTTTCATTGGTTTCCAGGAAGTTTTTGATTTCTCTTGATCTCATTGGTAACCCATTCATTGTTTAATAACATGCTATTTAGCCTCCATGTGTTTGAATGTTTTTTGAGGTTTGTTTTTACTGTGGTTGGTTTTTAATCTCATTCCATTGTGATCTGAGATGATGCTTGGTATGATTTCAGTCTTCTTGAACTTGTAGAGACTTGTTTTGTCTCCTAACATGTGGTCTATTTTTGAGAATGACCCATGTGCACTTGAGAAGAATGTATATGCTGCAGCTTTGGAGTGAAATGTTCTATAAATGTCAATGAAATCCATCTGATCCAGTGTGTCCTTTAGAGTCTCTGTTTTCTTGTGAAGTTTTTGTCTGGAAGATCTATCCAGTGATGTCAGTGGGGTGTTAAAGTCGATTACAGTGACTGTATTGCGATCGATCTCTCCCCCAAAGTCCTGTAGAAGGTTTTTAAAAAATATACTTAGGTACTCCTCTGTTGGGGGCATATATGTTTGCCAGGGTTATATCCTCTTGTTGGATCGATGCCTTTAGTATTATGTAGTGCCTTTATTGTCTCTGTGATGGCCTTCATTTTGAAGTCTGTTTTGTCAGGTATGAGTATTGCTCTCCGGCTTTTTTCCCCCATTTTTTTTTAATTTCCATTTACATGGAATATTTTTTTCCATCCCTTCACTCTCATCCTGTGTGTGTCTTCTGTCCTGAGGTGGGTGTCTTGTAGACAGCATATAATTGGGTCATGTTTCTGTATCCATTCATCTACCCAGTGCCTCTGGATTGGAGCACTGAATCCATTTACATTTAAGGTTATTACTGATGGGTACTTAGTTATGTAGGCTGATCTGTCCTCTGTCGTTCAGCCTTGGAGATGGTGCGTTATCTCCTTGAACTTCAAGTCTGCATGTCTAGCCTCCAGGCACTAACTCTGCTGGGGCCTCCTCTCTGATGATGTGATTGCCAAAACACTTGTCTCCACAAGGACTGTGTGTTTGCTGCCTCTCTGATTTTATCGGGGATCACATGCCCGCAGCTCCAAGTGCAGAAGGCGGCCTTGAGTTTTCCATAACGATAGCGAAAGCACTGGAGAGGCAGATAAGGGAACGGAGAACAGTGTGGCTTCTAGGAGGGGGGACGTGGACTTGAGGGGATGTTGTGATTGCAAAGCCGCAGACCCCATCTTTTAGTCCACGCTTCTCTTATTAAATATTTAAACACACATCCCCCGCTTGTCTGCACTTGTAAGTGTATGCGTTTATTTACCTGGAGATTGCATACACATAGCTCAGAGCGAATATAACACACACACGTTCTAATTTGCATTAAACAAGACGCTGAAAGGGCAGGATGACTTGTAAAAGTAGGCTGTGGAGGTGGTTGCGTAACTCAGGAAATTTACAAGTTGCTATTCCCTCGCACACGTAAAATGGGTACATTTTAGGGTATGTAAATGATGCCTTAATAAAGATGATTAAAATAGGAAGGGTGAGGTGGAGCTGAAATGAGCAGTATATAAGCATTTAAAAACCTATTATGGTTATTAAGAACCTTCTGCTCTCACCCAATTTATTAATAATCAAGTACTCATTTTTACTAAGGCAGTGTGGTTAAGCATGTCATCACTAACGTTCTAAAGCCCTTCATTGTTTGTGAAATAAAGCCCATTGTAGGAATATAATTACCACTCTAATACGTTTGCCCATTTTTCGTTGTTAGGATTATCTTCTGTCCACAGTTTCTTTGCAAGGATTTCTTTCAGTTAAGCTAGATAATATCTTTAAATCTCTTTAGGCAGACATGCAGGCACACACACATGGGTGCTCATACACACACACACACATACACACACACACACACACACACACTCCCTCCAGGTCTCTCCCTGGGCAGCACACCTGGACGATTCTGAGATCACGTGGCCAAGATCCACCTGTCTCTACTGTGAAACTTCCATGTCGCCCTCAGAGTGGCTGAAAACGACTTGTGATTGGCTGACAGGTTGGGGAGGACCCCCGTGTCTGCCCTCGGCTGGCTTCCTGTTTCTTCCTGATAGCTTCCAGGATGGCACGTGCATACCCTGCCCTTGGTTTGTATTTTTGTTACAAGGTTTATCCATCTCCTCCTTCAGCATAAATGCCCCCTGATTTCAGGGACTTGGTTTCGTGGAGCCAGCCTTGGGAAAATGACTATTATTTTTAAAAGATGCACATATGGCATCGTTTTCTATATAGATGTGATGGATCGTTGTACTTTTAGGATTTAAGAGAGGTCTAGTTGACGGATTTTCAGCACTTGATGGATTTTCAGTACTGAATCAGGGATCGATTGGAACACTGTTATTAATATCATGAAGCTACCTGAGGCCCGATGCACGAAATTCATGCAAGGGGCTCAGCCCCTCGCAGCCCCGGCTTCGTCCGGAAGGTTGTCCGGACGGTCTTCTGGACGGTCGTTCTGCTGTTCAGTCTAATTAGCCTATTAGCTCTTTATTATATAGGATTAGGATAAAAACATTTTTGTTTTTCTTTTTAATCCTCACCTGAGGATATTCTTTCCATTGATCTTTAAAGAGAGAGTGGGGGGGGGGGAGAGACAGACAGACAGACAGACATTGATGTGAGAGAGACACATTGACTGGTTGCCTTCTGCTTGTGCCCTGACTGGGGCGAGGATTGAACCTACAACCAAGGTATGTGCCCTTGATTGGGAATTGAACCCTCGACCCTTCGGTCTATGGGCCAATGCTCTAACCACGGAGCTAACTGGCCAGGGCTAATTTTTTTTTTTTTTACTATCTCCAGCTACGTTGCCATGCCTTCCTCTCTTAGGATCAGATGCTGTTTATAAAGTGCCCATCGAAAGCCTGTTGAATTGCCTGTTGAAGCAATTAGGCTTGCTTGGGTTTAGTTTCAAAATCTGCCAGATTTCAAGTTCTCTTCAAATCCAGTTGTAATCATGCTATTACTGTTTTTACTGTAATTACTGTTTGAGGCAGATAATAATACAGATTTATCCCTACAGCATGGGTTGTCTTGCGTCATATCTTTTCAGTGATGGCATTCTGATTTGGGCTTGGTTTCAAATTCTGCAAATTTTCAAGTTCTGACGAAATTCAATCGTAAGCATAATTAATATCTTAGATAATAACATAGATTTATTCCTACAGCTTTGAGTATCTTGAGTCATATCTTTTCAAGGCCTGCCTTATACAGACTGATTGAAAACTGATCTCTCAGTATGAATTTTCACGGTTTCTTTTTTATTTTAACATTTTTTTTAATTTTTTTATTGATTTTTTACAGAGAGGAAGGGAGAGAGATAGAGAGCTAGAAACATCGATGAGAGAGAAACATCGATCAGCTGCCTCCTGCACATCCCCCACTGGGGATGTGCCTGCAACCCAGGTACATGCCCTTGACCGGAATCGAACCTGGGACCCTTGAGTCCGAAGGCCAACGCTCTATCCACTGAGCCAAACCGGTTTCGGCAACGGTTTCTTTTTATAAAAAAATATTTTTATTGATTTCACAAAAGAAGGGAGAGGGAGAGAGAGATAGAAACATCCATGATGAGAGAGAATCATGGATCGGCTGCCTCCTGCACGCCCCACACTGGGGATCCAGCCCACAACCCTAGCATGTGCCCTGACTGGGAATCGAACCGTGACCTCCTGGTTCATAGGTTGATGCTCAACCACTGACCCACACCGGCTGGGCCAGTCAAGTAGTTACTGATTGAGTACTGTCACCCAAGAAGCTGGTGCCTTTAGCATCCAGAGTATGGCATCTGCCTAACTCTAACCCTGATCAAACCCCCTTAACATGACCAACCTACATCCATCTTCTCTTCCAGCCCAACTGTTAGGAAGTCATCTCATCTGTGGCCTCCATGTCTGCCTTTCCCCCTCCCTTTTGGACCGATTTTAGTCAGATTCTCTAGCCCCTGAAGCCACCGGAACAGGTCATACCGAGATCACCAATCATCTCTGGTGGGCTCAGGACTGATCGCAGCTAACCTGCAAACATGTCATGCTCTTGACCACTTCCTTTACAGAACGCCCTTCCTTTGTCTTGTTTTATTTGTCTTAAGGTGACACCACACTTCTCCCACCCGCTCTCTAGCTGTGTTAGTTATTTTTAAATTTTTTTAGTCTCCTTTGCAAGTTGATCCTACTTGAGCAGACTGTGAGGTGCCGGAGTTCCTTCAAGCTCATACCTGTCTCTTCAGTTTTATGTGCTTCTCGGCATTTCCACGCCCCCCCATTAGCGTCTGAATGCCAGTCCCGTCTCTGCAAAGTCTATCTCTAGACCCCACCTCCCTCTTAGCTCTGCTATCATGTGCCCAGCTGCCAACGCGGCTTCTCCACTTGAACTTCCCCAACACAGAGAAGCCAGCGCGGAGCTCAGAATAGCCCTTTCAGTCGGGCGTCTGAGCAAATGGTCCCACTGCTCGTCAGTGGAGCTGGGCTCAATCCGGACACTTCCCTCTCTCTCACTCTCCTCACTGAGTTCTGGCAACTCAACATCATGGCTGTTTCTCAGACCTGTCCTCTTTACTGATCGAACAAGGAGGAAGCTGAAGAACATAGATCTAATCAATACAGTCAATCAGTTTCAATTAATTGACATGCACAGAGCCCAGCGGCTGCAGAGGTAACTGTAAGCTGTGCCAGAAAAAAGGCCTCCAACTGCAGAGGAATGAAGACTTAGGGATTTTCCCTCCCTGACTTAATCCTTAGGAGCTAAATTAGAAGTCAAAACATGAACATAACTAGAAAATCCGTTATGTTTGGGAAATTAAGCACTACAAACAAACATCCTGTATGCCCCATAGAACTCAAAATGAAATGTAGGAAATATATATTCTTTAAAATATATTTTTGTTGATTTGAGAGAGCAAGGGAGAGAGATGGAAACATCAATGATGAGAGAGAATCCTGGATCGGCCACCTCCTGCACGCCCCCTGCTGGGGATTGAGCCCACAACCTGGGCATGTGCCCTTGACTGGGAATTGAACCATGACTTCTTAGTTCATAGGTTGATGTTCAACCACTGGGCCACACCATCTAGGGGGAAATATTTTTTAAAAAAATATATCTTCATTGATACCAGAAAGGAAGGGAGAGGGAAAGAGTGATAGAAACATCAATGATGAGAGAGAATCATTGATCAGCTGCCTCCTGCACACCCCCCACTAGGGATCAAACCTGCAACCCCGGCATCTGCCCTTTCACCAGAATGGAACCCAGGACCCTTCTGTCCGCACGCTGACACTCTATCCACTGAACCAAATCAGCTAGGGCAAGGTGGGAAGATTTGTAACTAAATGGTAATGAAAATACGACATATCAAAAGTTGTAAACACACTTAGTACTTAGAGGGAAATTTATAGTATTAAATTCATAAATGAGAAAATAATACTGTCTGACCATCAGTATCTAATTCTCCATGTCAAGAATTTTAAAAAAGAATAGCCAATCAACGCCAAGAGTATAGAAACAAATGGTAAAAATGAGAACATAAATCAATGAATAAAATCATAGGCATCTGTGTCACTGAAGAGATCCAGTGCACATAACTTAAGTCAGCGGTTCTCAACCTGTGGGTCGCGACCCCTGTGGGGGTCGAACGACCCTCTTACAGGGGTCGCCTAAGACCATCGGAAAACACATCTATCATTACATACTGTTTTTGTGATGAATCACTGTGCTTTCATTATGTTCAATTTGAAGCCATGAAAATACATCCTGCCTATCAGATATTTACATGACGATTCATAACAGCAGCAACATGACAGTGATGAAGTAGCCACGAAAATAATTTTATGGTTGGGGGTCACCACAGCTTGAGGAGCTGTGTGAAAGGGTCGCGGCATGAGGAAGGTTGAGAACCACTGGCTTAAGCTGTTATTTCCTGACCCCTCCCCTTTCTTGAGTTTCTTGCTCAGATGGTGGTTGTGGACCAGATTTTCTCAGAAACGTGGGCTGGTATTGAAAAGATTTCTCCTTCTCCCGTTTGGCCCATTGGGAGCAGCCTGCTGGGAGGATGTCTGGGGTAGAACCATACGGATTGAAACTCCCATTAGGCGCCGTGGCTTGGGACCACTTCCTGTAGAGACCTCCTTCCGCCCTCGGTGGTTTGAAGAAGGGGATTGCTTACTGTCCCTCCATAAATGAAAACCGGTAGCGTAGGTTTCTTGTTCTGTAGAGACATTCTGCTTCTAGTGCTGATGGGTGAGGAGAGTAGAGAACCCTTTTATACACTGTTGGTGGGAATATAAATTGGTATAGTTATTAGGGAAAACAGTACGGGATTTCCTTAAAATATTAACAGCTAGCCCTAGCCGGTTTGGCTCAGTGGATAGAGCATCAGCCTGTGGACCAAAGGGTCCCGGGTTCGATCCTGGTCAAGGGCATGTACCTCGGTTGCAGGCTCATCCCTGGCCTGGGCCATGGTCAGGGTTTGTACAGGAGGCAACTAATCCATGTGTTTCTTTCACATCAGTATTTCTCCTTGTCTTTCCCTCTAGCTTCCACATTCTCTAAAAATCAGTGGAAAAATATCCTTAGGTGAGGATTTAAAAAAAGTTAAAAAATAACAAATTAAAAGTACATATACCGTATAATCCAGCTCCCCCTTTACTGAGTTTTTATCCAAAGGAAATGAGCTCAGTATCTCGAAGTGATCTCTGCACTCCCTTGTCCATTGCAGCTTTATCCACAGTAGCCAAAATGCAGAAACAACTTCAGTGTCCATCGAGGGATGAATGGATAAAGAAAATGTGTTACAAATACTGGGTGGGAAAAGTAGGTTTATAGTTGTTCATAGGGAGAAGAATACAATAATTAATAGTAATACAAGAATAAATTCTGTTTTGCGTACTCACAACTGTAAGCCTACTTTTGCCCTCCCTTGTATATACAGTGGAATATTATATACCCATGAAAAAGAAGGGAACTCTTCCATTTGCAACAGAATGTATGAACCTGGAGGGCATTATGCTGAGTGAAATAAGCCGTCTTTCTATGAAGCATTTATATGTATGTGTGTGTTTCAACCTGATCATTTCATTCATTGCTTTAACTTTTCTATAACTTCTTCAGTTCTAAACAAAATCTTTAAAAATTCAGTTCTCTAAACTTTTCCTGATCTCTGTAGATGTGACCAATCAGATGTTTCTTCCATCTCGATCACTTACTGGAAAGGGTACCATTTTTGAGTCACCTTTCCCACTTTCCTGGGCCCTGACGCCACAAAGACGTTTCATGTCCCTTCTCCTTATGTTCTGTTTTCTAGGTGCCACTGAGCTTTTCAGGGGAGGCGGCCTCTTTCGCGGAGCCACTTCCGGGGTCTTCATGCAGCCATGGATCTGGATAAACCCTCCGTCTGGGGCTCCCTCAAACAGCGGACCAGGCCTTTGCTGCTCAACCTGAGCAAAAAGAAGGTGAAGAAGCACCCCGACAAACCCCCAGGCTTAGGGCAGCGGCGTCGCCTGGATCGCCGCCTCAGCCTCTCGGTCCCTGACCTCCTGGAGGCCCAGGCCTTGGCCCCGGTGGGTGGGCCGTACTCCGGGGCCCAGTCGTCCTACACCTCCGTGCCCAGCAGCCTGTCCACGGCAGGGATCGTCTCCAAGAGCTGCAGCAGCTCCTTGAAACAGTCGGAAGAAGAGCTGGACTGGAGCCAGGAAGAGGCGGGCCCCCTGCACGCGGCGGATACGGACTCTGAGGAGACCTTCGCCTCGCCGGCCGCGGGCAGGAGGGCTTCCAGCAGTGGCCTCTTCGATCTGCTCCAGGCGGCGCCCCTGGGAGAGGATGCTTCGGAGGATCCAGAGGTGAGGCCGGGCCAGCACCATCCGTCTCACTGCTTTTTTCCTTCTTATTGATCTACTAGAGGCTCAGTGCACAAAATTCGTGCACAGGTAGGGTCCCTTAGTGGCTGCCGGCCGCTGGTCAGGGCCTTCCTTCGTCCCCCGCCGCCCCCTGGTGGTCAGTGCACATCATAGCGAGTGATGGAACTCCCAGTTGGTCGAAATCCAGCGGGGACACTTTGCATGTTAGGCTTTTATATAGAGAGCTATTTATTTAATTTTTAAAAATATTTTTATTGGTTTCTGAGAGGAAGGGAGAGGGGGAGAGAGAGAGAGAAGCATCAGTGATGAGCGAGAATCACTGATAGACTACCTCCTGCACGCCCCCTACTGGGGATGGAGCCCGCAACCCGGGCATGTGCCCTTGACCGGGAATCGAACCGTGACCTCCTGGTTCACAAGTCAATGCTCAGCCACGGAGCCATGCCAGCCAGGCTATTTTTATGTTTAATTTAATCAATTTATTTATCTAGTTTTATACTTGTTTATTTGTAAATTTATCTTTCTTGGTGAAAGTAGTACATATGTCCCCTGATTCCCCCCAGTAACCCCTTCTAGCCTGCCCCCGCCCCCACTCCCTGCCCAGGCCCACACCACACAATGATCTGTGTGCTTTTTTCCTCTTTCTCATTGCACCGAGTGCCCTTGGTGGAAAACCAGATGAGGAGTTATTTCCGTGGTTAGCTTGGATGCAGACAGCGTCATTTACAAGAATTTAAATGATCGGTGTATTGATCGCACCAAGTGTTCCCATCAGTTTTGGGGTTGACCTCTGTGTATTTTGAAACTATTACAAAAACCCTTTCTCGGACACTTTAAGGCATTAAAAGCCCTATTGGATGAGTTTTCCTTTTTTTCCCATCTCCTGGCAAAGAAAGTAAGAACATCACTCTTCCTCTAAATTTGCTGAGTGTGTGTCTGTCCGTCCCTCCCCCCCCCCCTCTCTCTCTCTCTCTCTCTCCCCACCATTGCCTAGTCCTAATGTAGATAAAACATGCGCATTACTACTCCTAGAAATGTATGGATGTATGTTTCCCCTTGACTTCCAAGGAGTTTGAATTCTGTTCTATTTCATACATGTACATGCATGTGTGTGTGTGTGTGTGTGTGTGTGTATGTTGTGTGCACTTACCTGTGGGCAACTTCACCTGCATTCTCTAAAAAAAAAACCAAAAAAACCCAACGGAAACAAATTCTTACCAATAGAGTGATTTTACAAAGCCTCAGTATTTCAATAAGCTAAAACAGCCAAATAGAATTATGAGGCAAATCTTACATTTCTCAGAAGAGTTTAATGTAAGTATAATCACCAGATTATTAAGTCATGGTTTGATGATCTCTTTAATCAGATTTTGAAAAATTCCTCCATGAAAGGCACCGAAGTAGGTTGCAATGTTGAGGAAAGGGGTTAAATTTTCTCTATTCCAGGTCATTGTGATAACTGCATAGAAAGCTGGTTATTCCACTGGCATTTTTGATTTTACTTTTGGAACCAAAGCCTGTTAATTATGTCATATTTCCCTTTATGTTATTTTATTAATATTATTCTTTTATCCTCACCAGAGGATATTTTTCCCATTGACTGAGAGAGTGGGAGGGAAGATGGGAGAGAGAGAGAGAGAGAGAGAGAGAGAGAGAGAGAGAGAGAGAGAGAGAGAGAAACATGGATGTGAGTGAGGCACATCGATTGGTTGCCTCCTGCACACACTCCCACCAGGGCCTGGTAACGAACCTGCAACCCAGCTTCATGCCCTTGAATGGAACCCGTGACCCTTCCTGCACAGTCAGGTGCTCTAACCACCTAGCAACACCAGCCAGGGCCATCTATTTTACTTTAATTGGGGAATGGCATCGTGGCTCTTCAGAGGATGTTGTGGTTTGATTCACTTGGAAGCGTTACTATATTAAGACACCACTACCCATTAAATGACTTCACTTAACTTTTTTTCATTGCCATCAACACTTATGAAATCCTTTCTGTAACAATTTTATGCTTGTTACTGTACCTATACATTGGAAATATGTGTTTCCACTAATCAAAATAGAAATTAAGTGAATTATTAAACTAGGTCAGTAGGAAGGAGGTAACAGGTTGAATAGTGGACCTACGTGAATCTTGGCTTCTTGTTACATTTGACTTAACTAGAGGCCCAGTGCACGTAATTCATGCACCTGTAGGGTTCCTAGTGGCTGCCAGCTGCTGCCCAGGGCCTCCCTTCCCCTGGCTGCTGGACGTGCCCCTCCCCTCCCCCCGTCGAACTCCCAGTTGAGGAGAAAATTTGCATATTAGGCTTTTATTATATAGGATGGGCTTCTTGGCTGAGATGTACTAACAACCTCCAATTGTAATCCACAGCTGGCGATCAAAGCAAAGTTGGTCATCAAAAGAAGACATTATTTTTCTGTGTCCACTGTGCCCTTTTAAAAGCAGGGAAAGCCGGGCCGGTGCGGCTCAGTGGTTGAGCGTTGACTTACCCACCAAGAGGTTGCCAGTTTGATTCCTGGTCAGGGCACATGCTCAGGTTGGGGGCTGATCCCCAGTGCGGGGGGCAGCGTGCAGGAGGCAGCCAATGGATGATATTTCTCTCTCATCATTGATGAGTCTATCTCTTTCTCTCCCTTCCTCCTCTTTCTCTAAAATCAGTAAAAAAAAATAATAAAATAAAATAATAAAAGCAGGGATAATGGTAATGTTTGAATGGGCATTTCATCATGATCAATAACTAATAATCATGAAAAGAAGGATCACTGCCTCTCCATCCTCCCCATGCCATCTCCCCCTGGGGCACGTCCTCCCCTCATGTTTTACTTGCAGTCAGAGTTTTAAACGACTAGCTTTCGCTCTCGCTTCTGTGGATGAGTTGAGCGGTTGAGAAAAGAGCCCTAGTGGGATATTTCTAGAAGCTGCTTGGCAACCGCAGAGCGTCAGTTTAGTGACCACAGAGACGCAGAATGACAAACCACAGAGGAGCGGCAGCCTGCCGCGCGCGGAATGAGACCGGCACGTCCTTCGCTCCCCACGTCAATCACGTGTTCTTTGACTATTTTTGTTCCAGCTCAGAAATCATCACTCACCTTCATGGTGTTCCTGCCACAGGCGTGTCAGCCGTACCCCCCGTCCCCTCCTCGGAGCACCTGGCCTCTTTTTCCTGCTCCCCTCCCTCCTTCCCAGCTGTTGATCACCTACTATGTGCTGATCCTGGGGACACAGCCGTCAACAGCAGACAAAAACCCACTTCTTCATGAAGACCCTATTTGGAGCGATGGCAGGCTACAGATATTTTCAGAGCAATCAATTCAATGGAGAAAAATAATGCAGGAAAAGAGATTGGGGGTGCTGGGGCAGAGGTTTTCAGTTTTTTTAAAAAAAATATATTTTATTGATTTTTTTAAGAGCGGAAGGGAGAGGGATAGAGAGTTAGAAACATCATGAGAGAGAAACATCGATCAGCTGCCTCCTGCACACTCCCTACTGGGGATGTGCCTGCAACCAAGGTACATGCCCTTGACCGGAATCGAACCCGGGACCCTTCAGTCTGCAGGCCGACGCTCTATCCACTGAGCCAAACCGGCCAGGGCGAGGTGTTCAGTTTTTAACAGAACAGCTAGGAAAGGCCGCTTCTGAGATGTAACATTTAAGAAAAGAACTCCCCAGCCCTCAGGGGTCAGTGGTTGAGTGTCGACCTATGAACCAGGAGGTCACGTTTCTATTCCCAGTCAGGGCACAGGCCCAGGTTGTGGTTCCGACCCCAGTAAGGGGCGTGCAGGAGGCAACTGATCCATGATTCTCTCTCATCATTGGTGTTTCTCTCTCTCTCCCTCTCCCTTCCTCTCTGAGATCAATAAAAATGTATTAAAAAAAAAAAAAAAAGAACCTGCGTTTCCTACTTTTTGGTTGTACAGGTGCCAGACCCAAGAGGGTCTGTTCTGGGGAAGGTCTTTCCCATCCCATTTGGAAATGTTTTCTACCTAATTAGGGAGCTTGGCTCTCGGGTTCCTGCGCTGCCCGCTCCCCCTGATGGCTGGGGGCGGACAGGCCCACCCTGGGCAGGACCCGGGAGAATGGCCCTGTTGGATGAAGGAGGGGTGGGCGAGCGGCCAGTGGGAAAGCAGATTGGGCCGTATCTCCGCTCTGATCAGTGACTAAGCGGGCAGAGGCCCAGCCAGGGGACTTCACTGAGTCACTCTGGACTTGCCAGGCAGGGAGGCAGCCCACACACCTGAAACCGGGCATGCAAATGGCAGATTCCCAAGGGAAGGACCTGACATAGGATTTCCTTGGGGGTTGGTATTCTTTTGTATTTTATTATTTTATTTTATTGTTTTATTTTATTTTATATTGTTTAATTTATTTAATTTAATTTAATTTTATTAATTTTATTATTTTATTTTATTTATTTTATTTTACTTATTTTATTTTATTTACTTATTTATGTATTTTTATTACTTTATTTATTATTTTATTAATTTATTAATTTATTTTTATTTTATTTTATTTTATTTATTTTATTATTTTATTTTATTTATTTTATTAATTTTATTTTATTTATTTATTTTATTTATTTTATTTAATTATTTTATTTTATTTATTTTATTTTATTTTATTTATTCTATTCTATTCTATTCTATTCTATTCTATTTTATTTTATTTTAAAGCAGGGTTATCTTTTCTTTTTATTGACAGAAGCTGTGTGGAAGTGGCGATCTCAATGCGTCTACAACGTCCCAGCAGTTTGAAGAACAGTCTGTGAGTGACATTCCTTTAGAACCAATAAACCCGACACGTCCCCGTTATCCGTGTTTCTTACTGCATGTTCGGGTCTGCATTGCTTGGCCTCATTTCTTTTTAAAGAATGCTCCACGGTATTCCCTTACCAAGACGGGCCTTACAGATGATAGCTGGAAGAGATTAATTCAGTGTCTATTGATTTGGGAGCCTGGGATAGATCCTTCTAAAAATACAGAGAAGCTATGAAATTGGGTGATACAGAACAGGAGACAAAAGCCATTTTCAAAGTGCTTTGAAGCAGGGGTGGGGACACTTTCCAAAGAAGACCGACCGGCAAGGGCCTTAGCCACAGGCTCGATGAAGTTGAAGGTCAAATAGGTGAACAAGAAGTCATTGCGTCTGCCCTCTCTCTTTGGAATGGCAGACATTTGAACTAGTGCACAACTCACGTTCCAAACTTGAATGGCATCCACCGAATAAATATTCAAAACTAGACTGGACTTGGACATGGTGGCCTGTAAGGGTCGAAGCATTCAGTCCCAGAGAGGGGAGTGAGCAGTGTTGTGGGGAGGTGAGACTGAGGCTGAGTGGGAGAGATGCCATAGTGGGGGTCAGGGAATGAAAGAAAAGCATGTAAAAGACGGGGGGTCACTGGACAGAGACCGTGTGTCCCATGTGGACACAGACGAGGACCACGTGTCGGATGGACGGGCAGGCTCAGTGGGTTGTCAGCCGAGTGGTTATGTACCGAAATGATTTTCTTTTTGTTAATATGTTTTTATTGATTTCCGAGAGGAAGGGAGAGAGGGAGAGAGAGAGAGAAACATCAGTGGTGAGAGAGAATCATTGGTCGGCTGCCTCCTGCACGCGCCACCCTGGAAATTCAGCCCCCAACCTGGGCATGTGCGCTCGAATGGAATTGAACCCAGGACCCTTCAGTCCGCAGGCCGACGCTCTACCCACTGAGCCACACCAGCTAGGGCATAGCCTCACTTCTGAGTGCGCTTTCCTCTCTTGGGCGTCCCTGTGAGTGACTGAGTAAAGCACCTGGCCCTCAGTGAATGGAGGGAGGGTGATCCAGGTGTCACTGACCTCATCCTTCTCAGACAGTTAACATTGTGAGGATGTTACCCTGGCTGCCTCTGACTTCTGACGGAATCCCACTGGGGAGAAACATAGAGAACATGATCACCAAGCAAGTGTTACCAAGTTCTCCAAGTGAGTGGGAGCTCACTCTTTTTTTTTTTTTTAAAAGAAGTGATTTTATTATTTTTTTTAATTATTATTTTTATTGATTTCAGAGAGGAAGGGAGAGGGAGGAGAGAGAAACATCAACAATCAGAGAGCGTCATCGATCGGCTGCCTCCTGCACACCCCACACTGGGGATCGAGCCCGCAACCCGGGCCTGTGCCCTGACCGGGAATCGAACCCTGACCTCCTGGTCCATAGGTCGACGCTCAACCACTGAGCCACGCTGGGGGCCCAGTGGGATCTCAGTCTTGAACACTGGCCATTGGAGTGACCATTTCCCCCTGTTACAATTAGGAGTGTTTCGGAAATTCTCTCCCCAGACCACTGACCTTACTTCTCCACCTCTGCAGACCCCCGGGGAAGCCAGCGACGGCCTGAGCGGCCTGCCCAGCCCCTTCGCCTACCTCCTCACCATCCACCTGAAGGAGGGCCGGAACCTGGTCGTCCGGGACCGCTGCGGTAAGGCCCGGCCCCACATCTCTCTTCGTAGCCTTGTTCTCTCCACCCTGGTGTCAATGTGGTTAGCCAGCCTTTTTCTTTCAACTTTTTAAAATTGATTTCAGAGAGGGGGGGAGAGGGAGAGACAGAAACATTAACAACGAGAGAGAATCATGGATCGGCTGCCTCCTGCACGCCCCCATTGGGGATCAAGCCCACCACCCCAGACATGTGCCCTGACTGGGAATCGAACCGTGACCTCCTGGTGCATAGGTCGATGCTCAACCACTGAGCCACGCCGGCGGCCGGACAGGCAGCCACCCCTTTCTATCCCAGCATGGTTTGCAACACATAGGACCTCAAATCTAAGCCTCCTCAGGAACCAAGACATTTGCAGCAAATTATGTGAACATATTGAACCTTGTTATCCTTTGTTAGTAGCAAATTAGGAATAATCTATATATATAAAAAGCCCATGGCCCCAACGTCGTAATGACCAAAGACCGACGTAGGTGGGCGGGGCTGTGAGCGGGGCGAGGCGTGTGTGGCTGGGTGGGGCCGTGCGATTTTGCGCGCTGGGCTTCTAGTGATAATGATAATCACCACCATATACTTACAGTTGTTTGAATTGAACTAAGCTCACTGTAACGGCTTGATGCCCAGCCTATAGTAGCCACACAAGAAAGTGTTCCCTTGGTCCTACTTCAATTATCCATGAGAAAGATGTGAATAATTCTTATTATAAAGTTTTCCAGCATGCAGGTAGATGGCAATGCCCTCTGAGTGCCTGCCCCCCCCCCCACATCCTGCCCCCAAATCCTTGACCTCACAGTAATACTGACCTACCCTATTGGCCACTGGGAGTGTGTCTTAGAGCTGGTAGTGCTCATGCCAGCAGCCCTGTTTTCCAGGCCTCTTTTTCTGGGAAGGATGCTCAGCTCCCCTTAAATCCTAGAGCACTAATTCCTGGAAAACGAGCCTTGCATATGTGTTCCCTTATTAAGACAGGTAGAGAGAGCAGCTTCCTACTATAGACCTGTGGAAGGCTGGGCTGCTGGTGCCCTCTGGTGGCCACACTGCAGTATCGCAGAAGGGAAAGCGAAGTTCTTTGGAAGGCGTTCAATGTGACCTGACCAGGGCCAGAAACATCATCGCCTGGCTGTGGCGGGAAGGTCGAGGGTCCATGTGAGTTTTAGGCGATGGAGATTGGGGACCATGCTTCCCGCAGCCTGTTCTCCCTCTCCGTTCCCGGCACAGATAGAGTTGAGTGTTGTTTCTAGAACACTTTCCAGGAAGAATACACGGGCAGGAAAAAATCATTTTCCCGTTTGGTGTAGACCAGGGGTGGGGAATGTCGGCCTGCGGGTCTTGGCCCGCGAAATCATTTGGTCGGGGAATGATGGGCGGCAGCTAAGGGTCATAGGCGCTGGACACAGACCACCCAGGTGTGAATACCAGCTCGGATACCAGGTAGCAATGGCTGAGGACTCACCTGGAGTGTGCGTGCTTGTGGGGACTTGTGAGGATGTGTGTGGGGTCTGGGGTCACATGGTAATCTATATATATAAGAGCCTAAATGACCCTAACGACCGAACGACTGAACAACCGGTCACTGTGATGCGCACTGACCACCAGGGGGCAGACCCTCAATGCAGGAGCTGCCTCCTAGTGGTCAGGGCGCTCCCACAGCCAGCCTCCTGCGGCCCTTCCCCCTGGCCGGCCAACCTCCCGGGGCCCCTCCCCGCAGCCAGCCAGCCTCCTGTGGCCCTGATCGCTGGTCAGACCAAGGGACCCCACCCTTGCACGAATCCATCCGTGCACCAGGCCTCTAGTATACAATGAGTTTGTTTATGCATTTTTTGTTGCTAAAATCTTTTCGAGTCTTACATTCTGTTCTAAAGAGTTTCTCTCTTTGTTTTTGTGCCTAGAAAGGCGTTGTGTGTCTCGAGAGAGAGGCACATTAGCCTAGTATTTATTCTCTTTTCTGCGCGGTTTGACAGTTTTCGTTTATCGCTTTGATCTGCTCGAGTTTATTTTGATTTCTGGCCCAGCGTGGGGACTTAGTTTTACTTTTTTTTGCCAAATGGCTATTTAATTAACTAGGACTAAACTTTCCTTTCCCCAATGATTCGATTGCCACTTTTTAATTGCACATTAACATGCAATACTTACTAGGGTTTCTCTTTGATTCCCACGGGTGTGCTGTTTTGTTCAGGTGCCAGCACCACACCACAGTTTAATTGTATAGAAAGGTAATTTTGCAAAAAATCTGGGGTTTGCTTCACCTGGGAGTACCCTCTCTGAACACCAGGTGGCGTGAGACCACTGGGTGCTGTGAGGGAGCAATCCGACCACAGCTGGCCAGCGTCTCTGAAAGATGGTCATTCCAGAGCAAACCTGAAGCGTTCAGAGGTGCAGACGCTCCCCCTGAAGCGCAGGTGGGGGTGGGCTCTCCTCCACGCGTTGAGTTTGGTAGCCTGCTCAGGCGCACAGCACGCGAGGGGAGCTGGCATTTGAAACCTGTTTCTCTTTATTCTCTTCCCACGTTGGTACCGATCACCGCCCATCGGCCATGTCTGTCCTCACAGCCTTCAGCGTGTCCCCAAACCAAGGTCTTTCCTCGGGAGATGTTTGTAGTTGGGCTTTGCTTTGGGACTGAGCATCCTGGTGGGTTGATGAGAAGGTCTTGGAGCTCGCTTGCTGTCTAGACCAGCAGTCGCCAACCGGTGGTCCGCGGTCAGTGACAAAGTCTCTGTTCCTGAAGGGAAGGCAAAGTAGGTTCGATTCTAGCAGATTTCCACGCCAGGTGGCACCCCTGACCTGACACGAAGGGGGCATGGCTGGCCTGGGCTCTCCCTTGGCCGTGTTCTGCACGTGGTGGCTGCTGCTTCTAGGAGCTCCTCTGCACTCACAGTGATATAAAAGGATCTCTTCGTTCCAGTCTGCAGGCTGCGCTCTCCGTTTTGCCATCCTGGTTGAAATATTCCAGAACTTCCGGAGTACAACTGACTGCACCCCCCCTCCCCAGATGGACCACCATGTGTAGAACCCCAAAGGCACCTTGAACAAGCCCTGCCCACGGGTGGACCCTGTAATGTAATAATTTCCGAGTAATTGACCAAAACCCAATTTCTGAAAGAAGCGCTGGAAAATTCTTTATATATGTATATATGGTGTCCCAAAATTCACGCAAGAAGTAATTTTGATAGAAAACACAGGTTTATAATTAAAAATTGTAAATTTTTTTATTGATTCCTAAAGAATACAGTATAGGGTTATGTACGGAATAGCACATCGGGTAAATGGCCTCCATGGCTTTGCTGGCACATACGCAAAGCTGTGGTCTTCATTGGTCTTCATGGTCCCTGCTCCTGGGCCATCATTGGTACTTGGTGATGCTTATCAAATTGAAGGGATTGAAATCAAAGGGCAACAGATATTAGGATCTGATTCAATAAACCAAGTAAAATTAGGCTTTTATTTGTTGTTGTTGTTGTTAATGCTCATGCAAAATTCAAATCTTGCGTGAATTTTGGGACTATATATATATATATATATATATATATATATATATATATATATTCATTTCAGAGAGGAAGAGAGAGGGAGAGAGATTTTGCTCGACAAAGAAAAACAGAATTTCTTCTTCCCCATGTGACCCAGGAGAAATTCCCTCTCAATTTCCAGAATGCCCACTGTGGTTTCTGTAGGGGTCCGTCCATTTAGAATGAGGCAGGCACTTGGCCGCTGTGCGGGCTGGAACTTACTGCTTCAGCCACTAGAGGGCAGCAGCAGCTGCTCCAAAAATCTCCAGATGAGAACAAAATGGTCAAATAATATGGTTCCTGATGACTCCTGAGGATCGATTTGAGTTGTCGTGTGGCCTTCTCACTGAGCTGCCTGTTATTTTCATCTCCAATTTAAGTGGCAAAGTGCTCGGGAATCCTCAGTGCGTCACCATAGGCTTGGAGTAGGGTGGTGGCCAAGGGTTATGAATACTTAGTGATTGTCAGGTGTGTGTTTTTTCTTAAAGATTTTTATTGATTTCAGAGAGGAAGGGAGGGGGAGAGAGAGAGAGAAAGAAACATCCAAGATGAGAGAGAATCATTGATCGGCTGCCTCCTGCACACCCCCCACTGGGGACCGAGCCCCCAACCCCGGCATGTGCCCTTGACCGGAATCGAACCTGGGACCCTTCATTCTGCAGGCTGACGCTCTATCCACTGAGCCGAACCAGCTAGGGCTGGTTTTCAGTTTTTTGTACTCGTTCAATAGAAACTTATCTGGCCACTGGGTAAAGCTAGCAATGAAACTACTGGTCCGCTATGTGTTAAGTTGCCAAAGGTGATACAGTCACTTAAAGGGAGGTCTGGGGTTTAGATCCACCATTCCCATCTTCATTCAGCGTTCATCCATTCAAGCGTCACCTATCTGTGGTACATCCACCATGCATAGCAGGCAATTCTGGGCATAAGATTTACCTTCCAGAGCTTTGAATCAGAGAAGTTTAATATTATGTTCATAGATGGTCCCAGCCAAACATTTTCGATGTTAAAATAACTTTATGAGAGCCCTAGCCGGTTAGGCTCAGTGGATAGAACATTGGCCTGCGGACCGAAGGGTCCCAGGTTTGATTCTGGTCAAGGGCAAGTACGTTGGTTGCAGGACCCTCCCCGGCCTGGGCCCCGGTCGGGGCGCCTGCAGGAGGCAACCAATCCATGTGTTCCTCTCACATCCATGTTTCTCTCTGTCTTTCCCTCTCGCTTCCACTCTTCATAAAAATCAATGGAAAAATATTCTCGCGTGAGGATTAAAAATAATAATAATAATTTTATGAGATACAGAGTAGAAAAGTTCTCAGCTTTTGTTGTTGTGACTGTCTGTCTTCAATGCGGCTCTTGCAGAGTTGAATGTCTTAGTCTGTGATGCGAAGCTCTAAGTGAGAAAATGGTCAAGTGCCTTTCCCAGTGGTTTCGGGGACGTCACCCTCTCCCTCCACGAAGGAGCATGTCTCGAGGTGAACATTCCGTGTGAAACTCCGGGTTCTCCCGTCTGGGGCCTGGGGCCCCTTTCTTCCACGTGCTCCGTGCCCCGGTGCTGTGTTCTCTCAACTCCCAGGTTCCCCTGCTGCTGCCGGTTTCTTCTGCCTTCTGAGTTATAAGCTGCTGCCAGATTTATATTTCTGCAGCTTGGCGCCCATCACTTTCCTCTCCTGCTCATCAGCAAACCTGAATTCCCTTCCCTCCTCACACTCAAGTCATTCCAGATGGACCGAAGGCTTACGTGTAAAAAACAAAGAAAGAAAAACTACAAAATCAGTGGAAGAAACATGGTGGAACTCATTTAAAATCTCGTAGAGAAAATTGCTTCTAAGCAGAATGTCAAACTACAGTGCCGTAAATTTGGCCAAAATTTGACCAAATAAAAATGAAAATTACTTATTGCAAGAAGTCACGTAAAGTTAAACAGTTTTTGACGTGATCTCTATAGCCGATGGCTGATTTCCATAATGAAGGACCCATTCAAATTCATAAACAAATCGTGAACTGTACACCCAGAGGGAAAGGGGCAGGGGATTTGAACAAGAATTTTCCTGACCAAGAACTAGAAATGTAGGTCCCTAAAACATGATTTACTCCAATGTTAGAAATAGAGAAAAACAGGCAGTACCATTATTCATTTTTTGTTGGTTTTACTTTTATTTTTTAAATATATTTTTATTGATTTCAGAGAGGTAGGGAGAGGGAGAGAGAGAGAGAAACATCCATGATGAGAGAGAATCATGGACTGGCTGCCTCCTGCACACCCCACACTGGGGATTGAGCCCGCAACCTAATGTGCCCTTGACCGGAATCGAACCCGGGACCCTTCAGTCCGTAGGCCGATGCTCTACCTACTGAGCCAAACCAGGGACCCTTCAGTCCATAGGTTGACCTCTATCCATTGAGCCAAACCAGCTAGGGCCATTGATATTTTGTTTTAAGAGAGAGGGAAAGACAGAGAGAAACATCGATGTGAGAGCAACACATCAATAGTTTGCCTCCTGCACATGCCCCGACCAGGGCCCAGGCCAGGGAGGAGCCTGCAACCGAGGTACATGCCCTTGACCGGAATGGAACCCGGGACACTCAGTCCTCAGGCTGACGCCCTAACCACTGAGCACACCCACGGGGGCGGCCTTGGTATTGGGAATTGGAGGTTGTGTCACTCCATGGGGTCCACATGGCAGAATCAGTGGCACCCCAGCCCGGAGGCACCGTCACCAGCCTCTTAGCATCCTTCCCCTCCCCAGGCCCCACCCTGCCTCCTCCTTCCCAAGAGCCTCATTGTAGATGGAGAAGCTCCCAGTGAAAAAAGGTTAAAGTCCACCCATTCAGGTGTCATCTCGTCATCTGTATAATCTGGGAGTTGCCTTTCGGAGCGGCCGACCCCTTTGTAGAGCCTGCCTAGTTGAGATGTTTCATCCCTGACAGCCAGGCACTTAGGCTCTGAGAGAGAGAAAAAAAAAGATCACCCCACTGCCCCCCCTTTCTCGGATTTTCCCGAACAATTAACGCCGCGCTGGACGGACCTGACCCCCCCTTTCCTCGCCGGGCTCCGTGAGGCCAGGCCCCCCCTTCGGCGAATCCCAGACATGAAGATCTCCTTTCACGCGACGGCCGCCATTCACCCGTGAAACAGCTTGGACATTATGTGGCTGTCAGGGTGCCTGGGGATTACCCAGGGTGCTTTGCCGGGGAGCAGGGGGTACAGCGAGGCCTGGGCTTGAGATGTTTATTTGGAGAGTGTGCTGACAAGCATGAAGCCCTGATCCCACAGTGGCACTTCCATTTAATTAAGGGCCTCTTTTTATTATAGTTTCCCCCCCACTTTTTATTTATTTAAATAGAGAGAGATACCAGAATGATTGTTACAGTCCGGCTTGCAAGGGGTGGGGTGTGGGGGGCAGACTGCTCACAGGGTAGTGGCTGTGAATGGGCTCATTTTTACAATCCCACCCAGAACTGCACTTAACTTGGCGTGTGTGCGTGTGTGCGTGTGTGCGTGTGCGTGTGTGTGTGTGTGTGTGTGTGTCCGTGTTTCAACTAAAGGCAGCTGGGCTTCTGCCCGCCCCGTGTTGCCAAACTCACAGTGTGACACTTGATACGTCTGCGTGGGTCCTTGTCGTCTCTTTTCTTTGTTTTAAAGTTCGTAGCCTTGCGAGATTAGAAGACGAACATCAAAATGATCCCTGTGCCTGCCTGGCAAGGCTCGTGATACAGTATGCACGTAACATCTTGCTTTACAGTAGCGGTTCTCAACCTGTGGGTCGCGACCCCTTGGGCGGTCGAACGACCCTTTCACAGGGGTCGCCTAAGACCATCCTGCCTATCAGGTATTTACATGACGATTCATCACAGGAGCAACATGACAGCTAGGAAGTAGCCACGGAAATAATGTTATGGTTGGGCCACAACATGAGGAACTGTATTTAAAGGGCCAGAAGGTTGAGAACCACTGCTTTCCAGGCACGTGGCATTGGGTGAAAATAGTTGGGAAAGGTATTACCTTCATTTTTCACTAGTTTTTAATTCTGCAGCTAAATAGAAACGTGGGGAAAAAATGGAGTTAAAAAAGTAACGGATTCAAGTAATTCATGATGGGTATTAACAGCTTGGCCCATGTTAATGACAGAGTAACTTCCTTAATTTGTGATTGAATACACTTCGGCTTTTTGGCTCGCTGTTAATATCAGGAATTCACTTCAGTACCCATAGCAGGGGTGTACTGTGGTAAATCGGGGTCTTGGTGTACTTATTCATAGTTCTTGTTTGTTCAAATATATTTTTGTTGATTTCAGGGAGGAAGGGAGAGGGGAGAGAGAGATAGAAACTTCAGTGATGAGAGAGAATCATGGATCGGCTGCCTCCTGCACGCCCCCTACTGGGAATCGATCCCACAACCCAGCTACATGCCCTTGACCGGAATCGAACCCGGGACCCTTCAATCCTCAGGCCGACGCTCTATCCACTGAGCCAGACCGGCTCGGGCTGTTTCACAATTAATTACGATAATATAACACCAAATTCGATTTTTTTTCTTCCTTTGTAGCCATTCCAGCTGGCTGTTCGTTTAAGCCCTCTTTAGTCGTAATTCACCAGGTATTAATGCACATGTGTTCCTGTCTCTGTTACGTGTCCTAGGCATGATGGCATACTTGCATGCATGTAACCCACATGCACCACACATAACCCAGGCATAATGTTGGCAGGCATTTCTCCCCCCCCACCCCTTCTCCATTGATCTCAGAAGTGTGGACGAGGGCCCGTCATCGGCCCTCTTTTCTGCTTTGGACACCGTGGCTGGAGGGACCTTATTCATTTCTTTTGGCGTCCGATTCAAAGCTCCCCGGAGGGGCGGGCAGGTCAGGGGTGCCGCCCCGGCCCACGGAGGGCCTGGCTGGTGTGGCGTTCAGCTGGCCGGGGCCGAACAATGCTCCCTGCTTCCCTGCAGGTGCGGGAGGCAGCAAAGAATGGCAACTTTGTCCATTTAATCTCTACCCCCCTCCCCCTCCCCCTCCCCCTGGTTCCAGGCTCCATCCCCTCGCCCCATCTTTTGAGCCAGCGGTCCCAGAGATTGATTGATTTATTATGATTATGTTCTGACATGCAGGGTTCTGTCAAGTCCGCCATCTGGCCAAATGTTTGAAAAAAAACAAAACAAAACAAAAAACACACCAAAAAGTGGTTTCTTTCCCTTTTCACTGCCTCCCAGCCCTTCTTAAAGAGAGGTGGGCTTCTCCCCAGGACTCCCAACGTCGCCAGTGGATTTGATTGCGGGAGTTTTGGGGGGCAGTGTGGTGATGACATGCCCCCAGTGAAACAAGACAGAAAGAGCTCAAGGAGCCCATTTATATTCCGCCACAGACGGCAGAGACGAATCCGTCCTTTACCCCAAATTGTTTCGTATGTCCCTGCTCCCCACCTCTGGGCCTTCGGGGTTCCTCAGGGACAGATCCGTCCTGGGTGCGCGTGGTGAAATACTTTGAGCTCCGGGAGTGTGGAAAGAAACTTTACTTAATGGAGAGATCACCCAGGCGTTCGCGTACATTTTAAAAAAAAACCACAAACCTGTCTAGCTCGCTCTCTTTCTCTCTTAAAGGCACCAGCGATCCCTACGTGAAATTTAAGCTGAACGGGAAGACGCTGTACAAAAGTAAAGTCATATATAAGAACTTGAACCCGGTCTGGGATGAGATCGTTGTCTTGCCAATACAGAGCCTTGATCAGAAGCTCCGTGTGAAGGTAATCAATCACAGATGGCTTTCAGATCTGCTCTTGTAGGCCGATCGTTACCCTCTTCAAAATGAGCCTCCCTGAATTCATTCTTTTATTGTTCTTAAGCGCTGGGTTAAAAATACCAGCAGGGATAGGGCTGTCTATATGCCTCGCCGACAATGTGTTATTTCTTTCCGACCCATGAGATATAGACTGTACAGAACATCCGCGTGGAAACCACATCTCCACTGATTGTACTTAAACTTACCGGATGTGGAAGAATTATTACCAGCAGTTCAGGAGCGACGCGTCCTACAGCCTCTCTCATTAGGAATAACTTTATACTTAATAGAGCTTTAAGCTCCTGGTTGTAAGCATTAATTGCTCTAACATCTGGGTGAAAACTGCCTGAGTTGAGTGCAGGAGGAGATTGCTAGAGAATATTTAGCAAATTTCTATTTAATTGGCAGACCTAACTCACCATGGAAAATACTAAATTTTAATGAGAGCCCGTTTGAGACGACGGAGAGTAGTCCATTGTGCATAACGTCTGAATGCATATGAACACTGCCTTTTAAAAGTATATTCTGCTACTGTTTCGGGCAAAATGGGCAAGTTAGAATAATTTTCTCCTCTCCATCGGCTTGGCGAAATTCCTCCTGAACTGTACTATGCAAATTATTTTTAAAGCTAGAAGACTGAATGTAAAGTTCTCAGCCTATTACATGTATGAATAATCTGAGAGACGTGGTTTTACCGCATTAACGTGTGTTCCTGGCCCGCTTTTAAAGGTATATGATCGAGATTTAACTACATCTGATTTCATGGGCTCTGCGTTTGTCATCCTCAGCGAACTTGAGCTGAACAGGTATTGTACTTTTACCTTCTAACAGCTATTAATGAATTTTAGAGGGAACTCGAGATCATGTTAACTGGCATTTGCTTAGATCAAATGACAGAAAAGTCTGCATCTATGAAAGAGGGCTGAACATGTCTTAGATGAATGATTTCTGCTTTTCAGTTCCCAAACGCACTTGTCAGATATGAAGTCCTCCATAATACATGCTACCGTGTGCAGTGCATTTTTCAATCTCACTTGTTAATATTCAGGTTTCTGTTCACCTACCTGACTTGAAGTTAAAACAAGTATTTACATTTTATTGGGGGGGGGGGAGGTGAGAAGCAGTTAACCAGCTGTTGAATGAGGCAATACCACACAGTTTCTCTGCCTTGAAGGCGGTTGTTTTATTTCCTGAATTTGGTGCTTTTTAAACTTGTGTCTAACCCTTATTCGGAGCTAGGAGGCTTTTACCATGGGTTTCTGATGCATTATAAGACTACACAGGACGGCCAGGAAGTGCTCACATTATTTGTTGGTTTTTTTGTTGGTTTTCTATTTTTTTGCTTGTAGAACGACTGAACATATTTTAAAATTGGAAGACCCAAACAGTTTAGAAGACGACATGGGAGTGATTGTGTTAAACCTGAACCTCGTCGTGAAACAGGGTGACTTTAAGAGACATGTGAGTATCCCCACTTTGTTCTTCTTGAAATCCTCCATTGCCTTCGTCCCTGGATCACTGGGCGACCAGATGGATTGATCTTTTTTGTAATTGTTTTGGGGGGGAAACAAATAATTTAACAGAGACTTAAAGAACCTATCTGTGGTGTGTGTATGTATGTGTATATATATACACACACATACATACATACATACATACATATATATCCTCTCTTTTGGATCTCTGGAAAGAAAATCAATTAAGAATTATCGTGCTCAGTGGATAGAGCGTCGGCCTGCAGACTGAAGGGTCCCGGGTTCGATTCCGGTCAAGGGCATGTACCTTGGTTGCGGGCACATCCCCAGTAGGGGGTGTGCAGGAGGCAGCTGATCGATGTTTCTCTCTCATGATGTTTCTAACTATCTATCCCTCTCCCTTCCTCTCTGTAAAAAAATCAATAAAATATATTTTTAAAAAAAGAATTCTCCCTATTTGGACTAGGGATATAGATAGCGCTGCTATGACTAAAATGTGTATGTGGCTTATGGTTTGCTCTTAGCAGATCATCTGAAATACAATTTTACTACGTGTTCAGGTTTTTACTTACCATCTCCTTAGATCCTAGAGAACTTGGGTATTGTTCAGTTACGAAAAGCAGTTTCCAGGATTTAATTACTGCGTTGTACATTATTAAGGCTACCAAGTATAGTATATATTTGAAGCATTTCCGTTTCTGTTTCTTTTAGCCACCAAGTTTTCTACGGAGAATACTTTTGGGAGGATAGAGATTTTAATGTTCTGTGGTCCGTTATATAGAAATTTCCAGCTAATGCACAACCTGGTGCAGATTCCTGTAATACCAGCACAGCTTTGGGTTTTGTGATGCTATGGCTGGGGTTCTGTCATTTTGAGCACATATGTGAATGCAAATAGTAATCTTATTTTATATTCAGAGCATATAATGAGACTCCAAGAATTAATATAAGGACAAAAAGCATCTTTGGTTGTCACTTATTCGAAAGGTATTTTTGAAGCCAGCCGAAATACCTTCTCGAAAAGGGACAAAGCTGTGTGAAAATGGAGCGTGTTTCAAATCGGGCCTGTTTATAAATTAGGCCTCCATTAATGCCTCTCGAATTGAGTCACTGGGGTCGGCGACAAGAGTATTCTTCATTTTGACATCATCTTTGCTTGTCGTTGTAACTTATTTTCACGATGAAAATCATGACTGATTTACTGGTGACCTGAGAAAAACGGCTTCAGGAAGCAGGAACACAGCACTGTGACTTTTCAAATGCCAGAGGGTCAGCTAAATAGTTGCTATTTTTAATTCAAAACCGTACGCGGATTTACTGGTCAATGACGGAGAAAAAAAAAAATCCATCGATTTTTTAAAAAGTGTCAGCGTTCAGATTTGAGGCCTCTTTAACGCTGACGTTTGGATGTTGAAATGTCTTCAAGTTGCTGTTGAAAATGAATCTATTTTTCTAGCTAACGTCACGAAGAAGGAATTTTCTGCGGCTTCTCTTAGTCTTGACAGTATTGGCACTTGAGTCAGTGTCACGGTGAGCAGAAGGCGACCAGTCACTTGAGCTGGTTGCTGGGTTAAGATACATGAATGTGAGCCAGTATCGTTTGCCACATGGGTGAGCAATTGCTAGCTGATAGGTTCCAATAATTTCTTACATGTGTAAGTGGGGTTTGTAAAGTTGGATAATTTCCCCATGAAAACACTTGCATATTTAAGCAGCATACTAGCTGCATACTTATTCCCCTTGTAAATTTTCCTGTGACAGATTAGATTATGTTTAGCAGTGACACTGACCCTTACAATATATTTAAATATTGCCAAAGTTTGGAGTTTGAAAGTAATGCTACCTTAGTTAAAATTTTTATTTCAATAAGGACACATTTGTAATACCTTAACTAATAAAGAATTAAAAAGAAATTATTTCAAATGGCAGAGATATTAATATTCAGTACAGCTTGAGTTTTTGTAGTTGTTGTTTTTTATATAAAGCATCTCAAGGAATATCTTTCCAGAGTCCTAAAAGTAGCCACACTTGTCATGTTATTTGGTTTGGCTTTCCAATTTTTTTAAAAATTATATTTTTATTGATTTCAGAGAGGAAGGGAGAGGGGGAGAGAGAGAGGGAGAGACATCAATGATGAGAGAGAATCACTGTTCGGCTGTCTCCTGCACACCCCACACTGGGAATGGAGCCCGCCACCCGGGCATGTGCCCTGACCAGGAGTCGAACCGTGACCTCCTGGTTCATAGGTCGACGCTCAACCACGGAGCCACACTGGCCGGGCCCCACCTGCTGTTTTTGAGAAATTTTCAGGCTGAATATGTGCTCGCTCACGTACTTTTCTCATTTTCTTTGTTCTTTGCTTGTCTGGCAGAGGTCTAGTGTGCAAAATACTTATTTTGTATATGTTTTCTGTGGGTATTATAATGCAGGGAAAAACCCCCGCCTGCTCTCATTCGTTCCAACTGGCAGTTTTATTTTTCTGTTTCTGTACTTGACCAAAGTGTACCCCTGCAAGGAACAATTTATCCCAGGCCATGGGTAGTTACTCGACTCACAGTGCCTGTCGGGGACCTTTTGGATATAAAAGGAAATGTCTGAGGATTTTTTAAAAATAAAATATACTCAATAAATATTTATTGAACCAATTGATAGGGAAACTCTGACAATTTCACATAGTTTTACTGATCTTTGAGTCAGATGTTTCTGAATCTCCTTAGTCAATTCTTTTAGCTCAGTCTGTCAGCAATGGCACGTTGTTTATGGGGGTCCTCTTTGTCTCCAATAAACAGTTTCAACCCATATTTCAAAGATGCGGATGTTTTTGATGAATGATGACTCTACACATGGTCCAGGAACCTAGGGAGGTATTTTCATGGAGTGTTTTCCCTTTTGAGGATTTTTTAAAATTGAGTTAAGTTACTAAAGTTTTATATTAGGTTTTTTAAATGGGAGTAATAACACGAAACTGGGAAGACGGTGATTTATTGATAGGGAATATTTTGTTTATAAATTCAATTTTTTTTTAAAGTCTGATGGAGAGATTTCAGTTTGAATTCTCAGTGTTGAACCCATATTTCTTACCATCCTCATTGAGGCAATCGCTGTTGCTGTAGAACCAAGATGACAAAAACCTTAACCTGTGCAAAATGTCTATGAATTGACCCTTAGGCGCGGGTTGCTGTGTATGTGGGCAGAGCACAGTGAGAAGGTAAGGCAGTGAACGGCTGGAAAACTGACCAACCTGGCATCTCTTTTTCTTGGCAAAAATAGGATTGGAGTTAGAATCACAGCCCCTGTCATCCGACTCCCTGGGTTTGAATCCCGGCTCCCACATTTTCGAGTTTTGAGAATGAAGCGAGCAGGTCAAATTCACAGACTAACCCAACGCCTCTCAGCGACAATTTCCTCATGAGTGAAATGGGGATTAAAAAAAAAGGTTATTTTACAAAATTGTGAAGATTGAGATGATCAGGTGCAGAGTTTGGCATGGGGTAGGCACTCTCTATATGGTAGTTTTCGTATTGTAGTAAGCAGACAGTAACAGTCATTCTGCACTTATATCCATATCCATTTTATATGTCTTTTATGGTCATTATAGAGATCAAAAGAATCATACGTCAACAGGCCCTAAATAGCCTTGTGTACCTTTAAGATGGTAATTAATTTTGATGTATGTTTGGGTTGAAATACATGTCATTGTGTTACTGGGATAATACGAAAAAGAACTGATTTTAGCACCCATGTCACGTGCTTAAATGCTGAACTCACAGTTGCACCAGCAGAAGTGTTTTTAAATAAAGAATATTTTCAAGTCACTTCCGTATCCACGTTTCTAGTTGCTGGTCACTAGAATATAAGTGGATTTCCCCCAAAGACTATATATTGCCTGGTTTATAATTTACTGGGAAGATGTGTTGGTGACATGGACGGGTCATTTGCCTAAAGGTATTTTTTCCTTAAGCAATAATAATCAATGTGGGCTGCTCCATTAGGCTCATAATTGAGTTGTAATCTCCCAAATTTATCCGAGTTTGAACATCAACATCCAGTTAGGTGGCTAACCAGCCACAGTCCTGGGCAGTGATGGAGGGAACGAGAGGATTTTGCTAGGAGAGAATGTTAACTGTCTACGCAATCCAGCAGCCTTAGTTTTAGCAGGACCCATGAGAGCGCCAAACAGACCGGTGGAGAAATTCCTTGCTGTTTAGAAATTTTTTCTTCTCTCCTCAGAGCTGTGTTAGCCGATTTTTCTTCATTGTGTAGGAATGACTCCATTTTTTTTTTTTTTTAAATTGAGACTTAATCCGTGGAGGTAAATGGAATTATTTTTCTAGTACCTAAAACTCTGGAAACCTAAACATGAACACACATTGTCCCTGAATTTCTTTAAATATTTTTGTAACCTCACCTGAATATTTCAAGTAGGAGAACTCTGCCTTTTCGAGGTGAAATTGTACTGTTTTCAGGCGTTGCAGAACATACGCGTAAATGGACTTATACGGACTGAGCACTATTTCTATGACCTTGGCCGTTCCTTGTTGAAAGTACTGTGAACAAATGGTGTAACGGCCACAGATACGTGATTTCTCTCTGTTTCTAACTGTTTCCTTGCTCACACGTGTTTTCTCTGTAACCTCAGACAAAGGTGGGGTGTCCGTCATTCCCAGTCATTTTTACCATCTGACTAGTAGAATGCTATCTTTGTGTGGCTAACGGTTCTGTTTCTCTCTTTCCTTTTGCCCTCCTTCACCATTCAATGGACTCCATCCTCAGCGTTGGTCGAATCGCAAGCGGATAAGCGGAGGCAAGGTAAATACCACTGTTTTGTGTTTTTTTTAATGTGTTATTTACATCCTTGGGTTAGGAGTTCACCTTCATTACAAACACAAGCGCACACGTGAGTCATACCGCCGACCCCTCCCAGGGAGCCGGTTCTGTTCCTCTCCCTGCTGTTCGGCCGGAGGACACAACCTCCCTTTTAAAATTTCACTCAATCAGGGCACGGCCAGATGTTGGAACTCACGCCCCCTTGCTCTGGTGTTGACATTTTATATGTCCCGGCCACGCTGGAACGTTCCACTTCATTAAGTTTAGATTATTCGGGGTGTCGCGCGGCTAGATGGAGTCTTTTAGGAAGTTATTTACCGTTAGGTAGAGATTAGCTTTGGTGTTACAGGGACAAAGAAAATATACATTAAAAGGATTTTACGTGTTTTATAATTTCTGGGGGGAAAAAACAACACACCACTTATTGCTTTTTTGGTGAGATTCTTTAGGTATTTCTTAATACCAATACTGGTGATTTTTTTACATGGTTAGTTTATACTTAAGCAATTATGTCCACGGCTGTCCAATTTGTAAAAAAGTGTCGGTACCGAGGTAGAAATGCATTCTGAGTTATCAGGTTAGGAAATTAGCACCTCGCAACTTAAGTGACTGCATGCCTAAATGAGTGTGAAATGAAACCAACAAGACATTTTTAAAAATTAAAACTTCATTTAGCAGCCGGGCTGCTTTGTTAAAGAGAAATAACCCACATGGGAATGGCGGTGGTTTATGTGTGCATGGGAGGGGGAGGGAGGCTGTGTCAGTTACTTATATGCATTTATTTACACAAACACCTGCACAAATACATATGCCAGCTCTGATTTCTGACCTCACTGTGTTTCAGCCGCTTCCTCCTGTGTGAAATAAGGAGAATGAGACAAAGATTTTGTGAATTTATAAGAGAGAGAGAGAGTGTGTGTGTGTGTGTGTGTGTGTGTGTGTGTGAGAGAGAGAGAGAGAGAGAGAGAGAGAGAGAGAGAGAGAGAGAGAGAGAAGAGAGAGAGCGACGGAGAGATTTGTAACCTGACCAGCCCTAGTCATTTAGGAAGACAGGCACACTTTACAAACCTTGCCTTTTAAAATTCAAAAGAGCCCTAGCTGGTTTGGCTCAGTGGATAGAGCATCGGCCTGCAGACCGAAGGGTCCGGGGTTCGATTCCGGTCAAGGGCACCTGCCCGGGTTACGGGCTCGATCCCCACTAGGGGGCGTGCAGTCGGCAGCCGATCCATGATTCTCTCTCATCCTTGATGTCTGTCTCTCTCTTTCCCTTCCTCTCTGAAATCAATATATTTTAAAAATCAATAAAATAAAATAAAATTCAAAGGCATCCCAGGTCCCGATGCTTCCTAAAGCATATCCCCTTTGCATGTTGAGCCCTTTAAGAAAGAACCGTGATAAGGTGTGTTGTCCCCCTGCCAGTTCCCTCGGTGCCCAAGCCTCCGGCTCCCTGTTCGAAACGAAGGGCCAATAAATAATGTGAAAGCGCCTCAGAACTCCCTCCACGCTCTTGTCTTTTCCCTTTATAGTCACTAGAGGGGAGAAGAACTTCACTTCTGGCCGCAGAAGGGAGGCCGGCCCTGGCGCTCCCGCACTGAAGAGTTGCTGTAACCATCCCAGGCAGTAAAAGTTCCCGGCATGCCCCGGCGAAGCCTGACAAAGCAGTATTTTCTCAGTTTATTGATTCTGTGCTGCACTAAAACACCGGCCTGGACATCAATAACCATGTGTAGTTAGGGAGCCCCGGCCTGCGGACCAGCCCGGGCAGTTTGTGGGAGAACATAAAGGCTGGGAGGAGAAATTGTGAGCCTGGGGAATAGTGTAGCTGGGGAGGACAGGAGAGGTTATGGAAGAATGGGCCCAGCAAGGAAGGAGGAGAGAGAAAATGTTGACGGCCCGGATAAAGATATCAAAAATATGGGAGCCACACAGGGGCCCGGAGAGCAGTATTTATTTCCCGGCTCCAGAGCTGTGTCTTCACACTGAGCTGTTGTCTGTTTTTTTTTTGGTGTTTGGTGTTTTTTTTCCCTCCCTTCCATGATAGTTTCTAGAATTTGGACTTCAGTGCCCTGGGCTCAGGGACATCGTAAATGTCCAGAGCGCGTAGCTGTGTTTCATAAAACCTCAGAGGCACACAGCTCTCTGCAAGCGGCTTATGACCTTTAGTTGAGATGCAGTTGATCTAGGATTGGTGACGAATTGCAACTGGTCGGTTGATTCTTGACGACTTGGCGTGTGCAGTTTGGAGAGGCGAATGCGACGGGCTTCTCATTTGGCTCATGAAAATGAGTCCCTGGGAACGTCTAGAGATGCTGTGATGATTCCTCTGTAAGAGTTGTTGGAATACCCGGATGAGCCCCGGCCGGTGTGGCCCAGTGGATAGGGCATCGGCCTGCAGACGGAAGGGTCCCGGGTTTGATTCCGGTCAAGGGCACGTACCTCAGTGGCAGGCTCGATCCCCAGCCGGTGCAGGAGGCAACCAATCGATGTTTCTCTCTCTTTTGTCTCTCCCTTCCCTTCCATTCTTTCTAAAAATCAATGGAAAAAATATCGTCAGGTGAGGATTAAAAAGAAAAGAAAAAGAAAAGGTACCCTGATGAACCTTTCTTGGTATTTTTAAACTACAGGGGTTGGCAAAAGTAGGGTTTGCAGTTGCGAGTATATGAAACAGAATGTATCCTTGTATTATTACTTATTTTTTAAAAAAACATATTTTATTGATTTTTTACAGAGAGGAAGGGAGAGGAATAGAGAGTTAGAAACATCGATGAGAGAGAAACATCGATCAGCTGCCTCCTGCACACCCCCTACTGAGGATGAGCCCGCAACCAAGGTACATGCCCTTGACCGGAATCGAACCTGGGACCCTTCAGTCCGCAGGCTGACGCTCTATCCACTGAGCCAAACCGGTTAGGGCTACTTATTAATGATTGTGTTGTTTATTTGTATTACAACTGTAAAGCTATTCTTGCCCACCCCCATAAGCTTATTTTTGAAGATTTCCATGTTCTATTTAAAAATTAGGTAGTAGGAGTGTGATATAAAGAAGATTATCACTTAGCTATGAGTATCTAAACAGGTACTAATTCTAAGTAATGTGTTACCTAGAAAATGTCATTGACTTTTTCACTTCTGTCATATTCTGAGAATAACTTTTTTTAGTGTTATTGCTTCTTAAATCCATACATTTATAAGTTTGCATCCTCCAATGGAACCCAGAGTAGCAGTCTTTTTAGAGTCGTTACTAAAGAGTTTCCTGCCTACACCGACCTTGATTTTAATATACTAAATATAGAGATTGTCTTCAAATATAGGGTCAGGTGTCCCCCACAGCCTCGTTTATCTTGTGATGAGCATGTTAAGATGAGCATCGAGAATTTGATGTAAGATGGCCTGAACCAGGTGCCTACCTCCTTTTGAATATTTTTTAGTATGTTTTATTGATTTTTTTTTTTTTACGGAGAGAAAGGGAGAGAGATAGAGAGTTAGAAACATCGATGAGAGAAAAACATCGATCAGCTGCCTCCTGCACACCCCCTACTGGAGATGTGCCCGCAACCAAGGTACATGCCCTTGACCGGAATCGAACCTGGGACCCTTCAGTCCGCAGGCCGACGCTCTATCCACTGAGCCACACCGGTCAGGGCTCCTTTTGAATATTGGCTGCATATAATCTTCGCTGTGAATCCATCTGTTTCTAAACCTCGCTTCTCTCTTTGTAATGTGTGCAACAGTTATAGAGATAAATAATGAACAGCAGTCACTTCTTTTACAGCAAGAGTCTATTGGGAAAAAAGCAATAATGGAATTGATGAATTACTGAGTGTATTCAGAAATCTGCGCGCACGTACACACACACACACACACACACACACACACACACACACACCCGCCTGCTATCATTTGAGATATTTGAGTCTGTACCGGTACGATGGCCGAGTACAGCACCCCTTTAGTTACGTGTTCCCTCACTTTCGGTTAATTCGCACCGAGATAAGTGTATATTCTTTCCTAGCCCCTCTTTCAACCCACACCCTTTCATGCAGTCATATGTCAGCGATCCCAAGGTAAGAGCTGTGCCCGTCCTGGTCTAACATTTTTCTGTATGAAATTAGTTGACTAGCGGTGCCACCTTTGCCCTGTTTGACTGCACATCCTTTTATCTCTGTTCCTCTGTTAGTTCAGAGGCTGATCTCCGCAGATAGGGTTTCCCGGGACCCTGTCAGCTGGCCTCCAGCTGGCTGTGTGCAGTGGGAGGAATCGGCAGGATCCTAGGGTGGGAGAGGGGGAGGTCGGGTGTGTCTACGTTTTGCATCTCCCATTAGCCAGACCAGCTGGTTTTCAGCTTCAACCGGGAGACTCAGTATTTACTTTTTTTTTGGTCTCTGTGGCCCAAGGGGATTAGAATGTCAGCTTGCGGGCCAACCCAGCCCTGTGTCTGTTTTCCCAAGTAACAGCTGTATTGGAACACAGCTGCGCACATCGATGTATAAACCATCTCGAGCTCCCGGCCAGTGTGGCTCAGTGGTTGAACATTGACCTATGAACCAGGAGGTCAGGGTTCGATTCTGGTCAAGGACACATACCCGGGTTGTGGGCTCGATCCCCAGTAGGGGGCATGCGGGAGGCAGGCGATCCATGATTCCCTCTCATCATGGATGTTTCTCTCTCTCTCTCTCTCTCCCTCTCCCTTCCTCTTTGAAATCAATAAAAATATATGTATTAAACCGTCTGGGGCTGACAGTGGCCGTGTGGAGTCTTTGGGACAGAGACCTAGTGGCCGACAAGCCTAAATGCTGACTGTCCGGACCGTCACAGGAAAAGGCCACCGCCCCTGGCCCAGCCAAGGAGTCGTAGACGCTCCCTACTGTGCTTCCCCGAGGTTTTCTGATTTCTGTTTGGCTTCTCAGCGTCCCCTTCAGCTGTGAAAACAGTGCTCTCTGTTGTGTGCCCTCCGTGTTCAATACCAGAAATAGTTTTCTTTTCCTGTTGGATCACAGTACAAATTAGAGGGACCAAGCCCTAGCTTCCGGCATTTTTCTTTTTTTTTAAATTGATTTCAGAGAGGAAGGGAGAGGGAGAGAGAGAGAGAAACATCAGTGATGAGAGAGAATCATCGATCAGCTGCCTCCTGCACATCTCCTACTGGGGATGTGCCCGCAACCCAGGTACATGCCCTTGACCGGAATCGAACCTGGGACCTTTCAGGCCGCAGGCCGACGCTCTATCCACTGAGCCACACCGTAATTCGGCGTAATTTTTATTTTTAAGTGTGACAATTGAGCGATGATATTCCCTCATACTTAAAACAAAATAGTCAACTGAATATCCAACTTCCAGAGCTAATATTTTTTGTACATACAGACTGCTCCTACCATTGGGACTGTGTTACCGTTTTCATCTGCAGATATAAATCTCATCTCCTGTCCATGTCCATGTGGGGGATTTAAAAGGCTTTCTTCATATTCTTACGCAGATTTGTGTGTAGCTCTAGGTGGATTTATGCCTACAGGATCCTCTTCAGATGATATAAGGGACTGTGGGTAGGCGGTGTTCTGCTCGCATGTATGGCTCTCCTCATGTCACGCTATAAAAGCTGTTGACAATGAGCAGTAGTTTTACATGTTGAAAACACTCGACAGAAATATTTCAGGGAAACGTTTTAGACACCCAGGGTTCTTAGCGTTTCTAAATAGTGCCGACATAGCCGCAATCTTGCTTTCCTGTCGTTTTACTTACCAAGTTCATCTTTCCATGCATTTGTTTTCATGGACTGCTTGCTTTCTTACAACGATGTAGACAAAATAATGAGCGTCATACCATAAGATGCATGGGCGAGATTGGAGCACATTTTTATATTTCCAGGAGTGAGATGATATAAAACGTACCCACCGAGTCTTTGGTACCTACCAGCAAAATCTCGTGAAACTCTTTTCTCACTGCCCCTCTTTAATTTTTATCTTTAAAAAAAAAACATTTTTGGTATTTTATTACACCCAAAGGATTACTTTGATATTGGTCAAGCTGTAATCCACTTCGGTACATCGTTTCAATCTGGGGCAAGTCTGGCACGGTCCTTTTGCTAGCAGTCCATTCCAGGTAAGAGCCATTTATTCGTTTTTTTTAAAAAATACATATTTTTATTGATTTCAAAGAGGAAGGGAGAGGGAGAGAGAGATAGAAACATCAGTGGTGAGAGAGAATCATAGATGGACTGCTTTCTGCACGCTCCCTGCTGAGGATCGAGCCCGCAACCCAGGCATGTGCCCTTGAAGTGAATCGAACCTGGGACTCTTCAGTCCATAGGCTGGAGCTCTATCCATTGATCCACACTGGCTAGGGCCAAACTGTCTGGTTTCTTAATGAAAGTCACTATATGTCAAAGTTAAATATCACACCTTGTTTTCACCAGTAATAACGTGTGTTTCAGAGGGAAGTCACTATCTGGAAGAATGCTGTGGGTTTGTGGGGGCAACGGGGGGAGGGGGGTAGAGGGAGAGAGAGAACCTATGAATGAATCAACATAGAAATAGTAAAAGGTTCCGATCCTTGGGGAGGAAGGAGAAACATAACAAAACCCCGATGCCCCATATTTTACCCGTTATGTCTGCTGAGAAATTAGGGTCAGGACCCAGAAACTTTGCTGCATCTCGGGGTGTTTGTCTCGGCGCAGGTGGGGCCGGCCTCTGCTTTGATGGGTCATTTCCTTTTCTCCCTTCACATTCCAGGCGGCATTAAGATGACAAATTTCACTCCCAGGCTCGGCTGTGCAAACCTGAGCCTTTGAGCTAACAGAGTGAGTGCAGAGGAGTCGATTTATCCTGGGGAGGGAAAGAGGGCGTTTGAAGACCACAAAGGCATTGGCAAGCCGGGCTGTGCCCCGCGGCTCACACGGGATGGCCGGACGGCTCTAAGCTTCATCGCAGCTCTCCAGGGTGGAAGAGAAATGTTCAGTTAATTAAGAAACTTTTAAAAAAGCCCGTGCACATATCCCAGAATGCGTTGGGAGCAGATGAAACTTTAATTTAGACACGAGAGGCCCCAATGTACGAAATTCGTGCAAGGGGCTCGGCCCTCACAGCCCTGGCTTCTGGCCGGTCTAAGTAGCATATTACGCTTTTATTATTATAGATAACCTTAGAGTGGGCGGGAGTATTTAGGGTGAAATACGCAGAATAAAGGTGTGATTTTTTTAATTCCACACCCGATGATGTTTTTCCATTGATTTTTAGGGAAAGTGGAAGAGAGAGGGAAAGACAGAGAAATATCAATGTTCGAGAAACATCAATGTTCGAGAAACACATCGATTGGTTGCCTCCTGTACAAGCCTCGTCCACCAGGGCCTGGGCTGGGGAGGAGCCTGCAACCGAGGTACCTGCCCTTGACCGGACTCAAACCCGGGACCCTTTGGTCTGCAGGCCGACGTGCTATCCACTGAGCCACACCGGCTGGGGCAAGGTCTTATGCTCCTCTCTCTCTCTGAGCTGTGCAATGCATACGGCTCTTTTCCTAGCCTGCCTTTAGTAAGAGGGGAAGGAGAAAAAAAAAATCTTGGACAGCACAGAGCGAGTCCGTCACATCCAACACGACTGCGTTACAGACCGAAATGTTCAAAGTCCGACCGAGAGAGAGATAAAGGCTTTGATGGAAAGCGGATACTTCCCAGGGACGCGGCGAGCAATCATCCAGATGTTACGCTGTAATGCAGCGGGTGTCCGCGGCCGGGCCGGCCCGGGAGCCCCAGCCAAGCCGCGCCCGCTGGAGGCCTGCTCCGCGCCCTCCCAGGCTGTCCTGCCAGATGGAACCTCTCTCCCAGCCCCCTTGACGACCGGCTTTGGATCCCCTTTTCACAGAGCTCATCGAGCTAAGTGGGGCTGCTTTCTGGACAAGTTAGATAGAAGCCCGTCCAAGATAAACAACCCATTTGAAACTAGGACATACCAAGCCCCGGAATTATTTTAAGGGCATATTTCATGGGAGCGCGGCCATTTTTCTTAGCCTGTTGCCAGACTGTAGGGATGCCCTTTGATCTCTGGTGGACATGCCTCCCTTCTTTATAAAAAGGGTTTTGAAATCGCTTCAGTGTTTAGGGAGGAATGTATCTGTCGGGGCTTTGAAGCATGGCCACGGGACAGCTCATGCATTAGCGTGCTGGTTGGCAAGTCAGAGTTTCAGAAGAAAAACACACGCAAAAACAGGAAATGGCAGCGGGGCGGATGAATCACAGTCCCGTTTCCTTTGTAAACGGAGAGGACCGCAGCCCGCGTGCTTAATAAGCTCTATCGTGTATTCAGTGCCGCTACATCTGTACGGACACCTATAGGCGTAGAAACACATACACTTAGATGTTTATATACGTGTCTGTCTGTCTGTCTAGAGATTGTGATGGTGTTTGTGGTTCTTAACAAGGAGAAAACTGCTGCCCTAGCCTGTTTGGGTCAGTGAGTAGAGCATCGGTCTGTGGACTGAAGGGTCCTGGGTTCGATTCCGGTCAAGGGCACATGCCCGGGTTTCAGGCTCGATCTCCAGTAGGGGGTGAGCAGGAGGCAGCTGATCAATGATTCTCTCTCATCATTGATATTTCTATCTCTCTCACTCTCTCCATTCCTCTCTGAAATCAATAAAAACATATATTTTTAAAAAAATATGCTTAGCTTTTAACTATTTTATCAACTTAGCTTTTAGCTATTTTATCAGCTTTCATTCTGAGTATATTCGATCCACAACCCAAGGGCAGGTAGAAGTTACCAAAGAAGGTTTATTATTTTCTCCAGCGGAGAGGGATTTTTCTTCTCTTTAAAATTAATTCTTTTCTTGTCTGCCCTCCCTTCTCTGTCTCAGCACCTCCACAAGCCGTGTGCGTGTGTGTGTGTGTGTACGCATGTGTGTGCATTTTATGAGAACAGCGATATCGATATGAAGTTGGGAGAATAGATTCTCTCAGTGCTTAAGGAGGTTATAAAACGATCAGCCGAATGCTTGGTGTGGCCTCGTTGCATCCTGTATTCGGAGTGGCAGAGCCACCTGTGCCGGATGAGGTAAGCCGGTCTGTAATTAATACGGCCCTGACGTACCATTTGTTGTGATAAATTGTGACGAACTGGTGTCCCAGCAAATCGGTGTCTAAACGACCTGGAAGATCTATGGAGCCGGTGACAGGATGAATCTATAGCGTTAGAAATTCATTGCTTTCCTATGATACTCGGCGCCATTTACATTCCTCAGTCCATTTACTTCTCCTTCAGAGAAAGCCGTGTGTGCCTGCGCCACTTCATTTATTGAGCGGAGAGCATAAATGAACTCCGCCAACTAAATGCAGTCTGTGGGTCGCACTGGGATTCGCACCCAAACCAACTCATCGCAAAAAAGACAAGGTTGAGACCGTCAGGGAAATGTAAAGAGGCTCTAGGTACTTAAGGATATGAAGGGAATTATGGCTGCTTTTGTGAGCATCGTGCTTATAGATAAGCAAACGTGGGCCATAGCTGGTGTGGCTCAGTGGATAGAGCATCGGCCTGCGGACTGAAGGGTCCCAGGATGGAGTCCGGTCAAGGGCACATGCCCTGGTTGCAGGCTCGATCCCCACTAGGGGGCGTGCAGGAGGCAGCCCATCTATGATTCTCTTTCATCATGGATGTTTCTGTCTCTCTCCCTCTCCCTCTCTGAAATCAATACAAATATATATTTTTTAAAAAACAACAACAGAAAAACACAAATGTGGAATTTGCTCTCCAGTATTTCAGCCAGAAGCGAGTAGTGAAGGGATAGATGAAATAAGATTGGCAAATCGTTGACTCTGGTGAATAGATCCGTGGAGATTTCATGGACCATTCCACCTTTGTATATGTTTGGAAACTCACATAATGGGAATTAAAGTGTGCTTGTCCACTTGATAATTTACTAGTAGGGGATGTTTGCCCTTTTTCTACATTCGGTTTAAGGTGTGTATGAGTGGGCGTGAGTAACATCATTTAGAAGAGGAACAAAATAAGCTAATAGTCACTGAACTGTCCTGGGTTCCAGACCCTGTGCTAAGTCCTCTATACATTATTTCCTTCCCCCCCCCCGCCCCCCCATCTGCAAAGCTCATCTGGCTGGCCAATCCCAGGCTCTGTCTGGAGTTAGGAATCTTGCAAGGTCATGAGTTCTTTAGTAGTCGCCCAAGGAACAAAGGGGAGTGGGGACAGATTCAAGTGTGAAGGATAAATTCAAAAACCACTATTTCTGCTAGGCTGGTGTGGCTCAGTGGTTGAGCAACAACCTAGGAACCAGGAGGTCACGGTTCTGTTCCCGGTCAGGGCACATGCCCGGGTTGCGGGCTCGATCCCCAGTAGGGGGCGTGCAGGAGGCAGCTGATCAATGATTCTCATCCTTGATCTTTCTCTCTCTCTCTCTCTCTCTCTCTCTCTCTCTCTCTCTCTCTCTCTCTCCTTCTCTTTTGTTCTCTGAAATATATATATTTAAAAAAACACACACCACTATTTCTGAATGCCCATAGATATTTCATTTCCCTGCAAAGCAATGCCTTGTTCTGATACCTGTTTCCCAGAATGCCTCTCTTCCCTTCCTCTTGTTAAAATAGCCAAAGGCCCAGGTGAAGGAAGCCTTTCCAAGAGCTGGGTCGGAGGACAGGCCAGTGCCAAAAGCCAGTGCCGCTCACACTCATCTCTCCCTGTCTCGCTACGAGCCCAGGGCTGGAGAAAGAGATCCCGTAACTGTGACTGCAGGTTTGCACAGCCAGTGAGGAGTAACAGCCCTTTCTCCAGGCAGACGTGCTCCCTGTCATTGAATATTGACAGCGGGAACGCCTGTGATGGCCAGCGTCGCACTCAGGGATGACCGGCGAGCTCATCTCTCCCCTTCGCTTTCTGCTCTAGTCCTCGTTGATCCGCAGCCTCCGGCTCTCAGAGGCCTTGAGGAAGAACCAGCTCTGGAACGGGATCATAAGCATCGCGTTGCTGGAAGGAAAGAACGTCTCGGTGGGAAATGTGGCAGAGATGTTTGTCCTGCTAAAACTGGGGGATCAGAGGTACAAAAGCAAGGTGAGTTGGCCGTTCCCGAAGGAGAACAACATCTTCAAAAAGATTTATTTTTTTCCTTTGAAAAAAAAATGGTTTCCCCACGCTCCATGTCTACAAGAATAGAAGTCATTTCTTTTTAATCCTCTTGACCAGCGGTTCTCAACCTTCTGGCCCTTTAAATGCAGTTCCTCACGTTGTGACCCAACCATAACATTATTTCCGTGGCTACTTCATCACTGTCATGTTGCTCCTGTGATGAATCGTCATGTCAATATCTGATATGCAGGATGGTCTTAGGCGACCCCTGTGAAAGGGTCGTTCGACTGCCACGGGGGTCGCGACCCACAGGTTGAGAACCGCTTCTCTTGACTATGTTCGGATTATTCCAGAAAGCAAAATAACAGTACGGATGCAGTCAATTAGTAGGAGTATTTGCTGAGTTTAGTTCCATCCAGTAACTAGAGCTGCAGAAAGCTCATTAAATAATAGTTTTGAATGCATGATTTATTGTGTTTTGAAAATAAGCAAAAACCGTGTTTCATAGGATGCGGGAAAAGGAAAGAAACGCTTTCAAATAAACGAGTAATATATCTTATACTTGGGTTACAGTTTTGCAATAACTAAAAGTATTTTCAAAATTATAGACAATTTTCTTTCTCTTTCTTGTTAGTTTTTACAGCAAAAATAGACTTTGAGTGCTGCTGGCGGGGGGGGTGTTTTGGTTTTTTTTTGCTATGATTTAAAAAAACACACCAAACTATCTAACGTATTAAAAGTGATTTGTTATGAACAAAAACCCTGGCATTTTTAGCTGCCTTTCCAAACCAGTCATCTGATTCTGTTGATCCGAATTCCATTTAATTTTTAATCTTACTAATTTGGTGTGGTTTCTATTTCAAAAACCGTAGTCTCCAAACCATGGTAATTAATTAGTTTTACATAAGTGTCAGACAGGAGTCTGTTCTATGTTTTATGGATGGAGGGAAGCGGGGTCCTTGAAAGTTTAGCCCCTTGCCAAAAGCCACATCGTAAAAAAAACATCAGGGGAAGGTTTTCAAAAACAGGATATTTGCAGATCGGCCTCTGCCGCGTGGAAGGCATAACAGACGCAGACACGTTGGCAAATGCTCTAGTAGCCAAGAGTTTGTCTCTGCTGAACAAATTTCAGCGCAAAATCAAACATGAGGCGTCATTTCCACCAGGACAAGGACTAGAGAATCGGAGCTCACGCTGACGAATCAGTTCATAAAAAAAAAATGTGAAAAATCGAGGGCGAGTTCCGGCAGACATAGGCAGATGTTACTCGCCAGGTAGTCCGAGGCCGTACCTCCCAGAGACTGTATCCAGGGTAACCACATCCCTGGCTGAGATCCCTTTCGCCAGCCGGGGCCGGGCGAAGGATTTATAGAAAAATTATTCATCACGGGGTACACTTAGCCCTGTGGAGCTAAGGTGAAGTGGAGAATTAGTCCGATATCTGCTCTGTCCCCTCTTGGGGGACATTGCATTTAATTTGTGGTCTAGTAGTTCCTTTTTTTTTTTTTTCCTTCGTGGTTGCTAAATTCTGTGACCTGGCATATTAAGTCCAATGTGACCACCAGCTTAAGTGATGTTTCGTGATGTGATGCTGGCTCCAGGCAGGGCTGGCTGGTCCCTGTTTGCCCATGCGGTACTAGCGGGCACTAAGATTTAATGGTGGATGCTGTGCCCTTCGTTGAGGCTGGTACTCAGGGACCAGCATTCCTGCCCACTTTTTAAGCCACAAATTGAATCTCTATGTAAATGAAACAGAAGAGATAAACCCTGCCAGGGATTCAAACACTCGGGCCTATTGGAGTCCCGCTTGGAAAACACAAACCACCCTCGTTCATATTCAAATGTGGCGGCAGTGGGGTTGGCTAGCCTCTCTCTCTCCCTCTAGGGCAGCGGTTCTCAACCTGTGGGTCGCGACCCCTTTGGCGGTCCAATGACCCTTTCACAGGGGTTGCCTAAGACCATCCTGCATATCAGATATTTACATGACGATTCATCACAGGAGCAACATGACAGTGATGAAGTAGCCACGAAAATAATTTGATGGTTGGGTCACAACATGAGGAACTGTATTTAAAGGGCCAGAAGGTTGAGAACCACTGCTCTAGGGACTGGAGTCAGCAAACTGGGATTTAAAAAAATAGGCAGCGATGAACGACTGAACTCATGGTTTTCTTGTGAAATGCACCTGACAGATAGTAATCAGGACCCCAACCTGTTCATTTATATGGTTCTTAAGCCAGTGCCGAATGGATGTGCCAATAAAATGATTTCATGAACCAATGAATATATTTCCTGTAACACTGGACAGCTGTAAAACATCCATTGAGATATGTCATATACATGCATATATCTATATATATAAAAGTGTAAGCGACCATCCGACTGGTAGCTATGAGACGCAATGACCACCAGGGGGCAGACGCTCAGCGCAGAAGCTGCCGAAATTCGGTGACTTGGCAGCTGCAGTTCTCTCGTGATGCACTAGGAACTAGAGAGGAGGGAGCCCGATTCCAGGGTGCATCACCCAAGAACCTCCCTCTCTCAATCCAGAACCCTTTGGGGGGATGTCGGAGAGCCGGTTTTGGCCCGATTCCCGCAGGCCTGGCTGAGGGACCCACCGGTGCACAAATCCATGCACCGGGCCTCTAGTATATATATATATATATAAAAGTTATGGTTTCTCGTGGGGTAACTATTCTTTCTAACTTGGTGGGATCCACTATTGCATCTGGGGGTCGGCTAAAAGAGTGGTGATGTTCTTGCCAATTCCCCAGCACCTCCAAGTCCCTTTCCTTCCCCAAAGGGGAAAAGTTTCACTTGGAAAGGGACAGACAGGCACGTCACCCCGAGCTCCTGCCCCTGCCGTGTAGAACGATGAATTGAAATGTGTAGCTGCTGTGGCGACGCATGGCAGTGCGAAGACAATAAACGTTGTAACCGCATGTTTTCTAGACACTGTGTAAGAGTGCACATCCGCAGTGGCGGGAAGAGTTTGACTTTCACTACTTCTCTGACAGGATGGGCATCTTGGACATTGAGGTCTGGGGAAAGGACGGCAAAAAGCACGAGGAGCGACTGGGCACGTGAGTCCGCTCTGCTTTCTCGTGGTGGGAGCGTGCACCGCGCCTTCTGCACGAGGCTGGTCTTTGTCTGTTGGGCTGGGGGTCAGACCGCACCTGCCCACCCCAGGGAGCCAGAAGCACGCTGGAACCTCCCCTGGGGGCAGTTTTTATTTATTTATTGGTCAGTGGCATTTAGTATTTTTTTTAAAAAAAATTTTTTTATTGATTTCAGAGAGGAAGGGAGAGAAAGAGATTAGAAATGTCAATCTAGCCCTAACCAGTTTGGCTCAGTGGATGGAGCGTCGGCCTGCGGACTCAAGGGTCCCAGGTTCGATTCCGGTCAAGGGCATGTACCTTGGTTGCGGGCACATCCCCAGTAGGGAGTGTGCAGGAGGCAGCTGATCGATGTTTCTCTCTCATCGATGTTTCTAACTCTCTATTCCTATCCCTTCCTCTCTGCAAAAAAACAATAAACCATATTTTAAAAAGAAAAAGAAATGTCAATCTATCTCCATTTCTTTCCCATCCTTTGTCCTATCTCTATATATAAAAGCCTAATATGCAAATTACCCCCATAGGAGTTTGACTGGGGGACTGATTGCTTGCTATGACATGCCCTGACCACCAGGGGATGGTGTTGAACGAAGGGAGGTCCTGGCCAGCAGCTGGCAGCTGGGGAGGGAGGCCCTGGCCGGCAGCCAGAAAGCCCCGATCAGCCCTGATCACCAGCCAGGCCTAGGGACCCTACCCGTGCACAAATTTCATTCACTGGGCCTCTAGTTGTCACATACATTACATCTGTATATGTTCTGAATTGAACAAGGCAGTGTTACGTTTTATGCAATCCTATGCCATTTATTTATTTATTTAACATATTTTTATTGATTTCAGAGAAGAAGAGAGAAGGAGAGAGAGATAGAAACATCAATGATGAGAGAGAATCATTGATCAGCTGCTTCCTGCACTCCCCTTACTGGGGATCGAGCCCCCCTACTGGGGCATGTGCCCTGATGGGGGAATCAAACCAACCGTGACCTCCTGGTTCATAGGTCGGCGCTCAGACACTGAGCCATGCCAGCTGGGCAAGCCATTTAGTACTGATCAAAACAGAAGAAAGTAGGTCCTGCCATACTCTCAGGATATTGTGGGTCCGATTCCTAGTCTGGCCCCTTCTCCCCCTCCTTCACCTACTCGGGGTGACCGACACCTCAGACACTTGTCATTACCCCTGACCCTGGGCACCGCTGTGACACGCCCGTGTCCCGCCAACACCCGTCCACGGGGGGATCAGAAACGCTGTGCTAGCCCCGGGCAGGGATCCGCTACGTCAGTGAGCCGCAGAGCACTCTGTGTCCCGACCTGTCCTCCGAGTGGTGGGAGCGAGGCCCTCCGTGATGAACGGCCGACCTGCTGTGTCGGTACAAAGAGCAACACCCTCTCGCCCCGCCCCATGCATTGTGCTGTCACGGCTGCCCCTCGTCACAGGAAGTGCTTTCCTGTGAGTGCGAGGTGTCTTCGGACAGAAACGCTCGTTTCCGATGTCCCTTTCACGCCGGGTGTTGTCACCCGGGTGTTTATTTATGACTTCAGCTGTTTCTTGTTTGTGTGCCTGTCCTAGAGGCCGTTCTGTCCTTCCTTTTTATGGATTTTAAAGGATTTTTTTTTTGTATCTTTTTCCTTTTTCCTCTCCCGCAGTCAAAGAGATCACAAAAGTGTCTCCCGGGAGCCGGTTACAGGGCATTAGCTGCAGCGAACCTCCGAGTGGGGTGAGACGTACCCTGAAATGCAGACGGATCCTCAGAGTTAACGGGGAGATGGTGCGAGCGTGTACATACCACACACACGCTCCTTACAGTTTTTTATTTTACATTTTTCACTTATTTTTTTCCATTTTCTTTTCTTTGTTGTCATTTCAGGGCTCAGTTATCGGACCTCCCAAATGTTGGGAAACACCTTTTCGCATCAGGAGTCCCTTTGACAGTGAGAGTCAGTCATAACAGTCTCCTGAGTCTTCTCTGTTGCTTTTTTTTTTTTTTTTTTTTTTTTATAAAAATCCTCACCTGCCTTAGTCGGTTTGGCTCAGTGTATAGAGCGTCAGCCTGCGGACTGGAGGGTCCCAGGTTCGATTCCAGTCACGGGCACATGTCCAGGTTGTGGGCTTGATCCCTAATGGGGGGCTTGCAGGAGGCAACTGATCAATGATTCTCTCTCATCACTGATGTTTCTATCTCTCTTCTTGTCTCCCTTCTTCTCTGAAATCAATAAAAATGTATATTTTATAAAAATCCTCACCTGAGGATATGTTTTCCCATTGATTTTTAGAGAGAGTGAAAAGGAGGGGAAGGAGGAGAAAGAGAAAAAAACATCAATGTGAAAGAGACACATCAATTGGTTGCCTCTTGCACGCACCCTAACCGTGGAGCAGGGGTGGAACCTGCAACCCAGGTGTATGCCCTTGACCTTGACCTATGCCCTTGACCGGGAATCAAACCATGACCTCCTGCTTCATAGGTCGACGCTCAACCACTGAGTAACACCGGCCAGTCTCACCTGCTCCAACTTTTAAACAAAATGGCAAGACTATAGATTGTAGACTCTCCCATTTTAAACTGCTACCAACTGTTCAAAATAATCGTGTTCTTGACACGTGTTTTACATTTCAAGGCGATTGTAGAGATGAACTCGTTATGGAATCTTCTAGACTTACTTTTGCTTGGGCAACTCAAGAAGGAGGATGCTGGAGCCCGGGCTGCCTCCGAGTCCCACAGGGTGACTTGGACGGGGCCCTGACATTCCACCGGTTTATCCGTGGAGAATCAGGGATGGAGTATTTCCCTGGACAAATGGCACCCATGTCGTTGACCTGCTTTTACAGCCATGCTTGACACACTCCCCATTTTTCTCCTGTTCACCGCACCCCCCCCCCCCCCTTCCTTAGCCTCTGAGATTTACGGCTTCGAAAACTACAGCACTCTTTCCTGCCCCGTGCATTTAAGTTAAAAGCTGGCCAGCCTGAAATATAAAACATAGACTTATGGTAATGAGCGAGAGGTTAAAAGCTATCATGGCAAGGGACACTTGAGCAGGCTGGGCTGACGGATGCGGTAAAATTATGTGTGGAATTAAAACAATAAAATGCGGTGGGATTAATGGAGAAAGGCGTGCGCAGGAGGTCAGAAACAATGCTATCTCAGCACATTAACTGGCTGCGGGCCGCAGAGCATAGCTTTAATATATGCCTGCTGCTGAGGAAAAAATAAGTGATTTAGCCTTGTTTTCTTTAGACAAATAAAACCATGGGCTTTTCAATATGGGAGGGACCTATATTCCTTTCTATATATATGTGTGTGTGTGTATTTTAATTGATTTCAGAGGGGAAGGGGGAGAGAGAGAGAGAGAGAGAGAAACATCAATGATGAGAATCACTGATCAGCTGCCTCCTGCACACCCCCTACTGGAGACCGAGCCCACAACCCGGGCATGTGCCCTGACTTGGAATTGCACCATGACCTTCTGATTCATGGGTCTTCACTTAACCACTGAGCCACACTGGCCAGGCCTGGAGCTGTCATTGACTAAATATTCTAAGATCTGAATGCAGCATACTCTGAATGATTGTCCAAACCAGGGGTCCTCAAACTACGGCCCGCGGGCCACATGCAAATACAAATAATTGCATTTGTTCCCATTTTGTTTTTTTACTTCAAAATAAGATATGTGCAGTGTGCATAGGAATTTGTTCATAGTTGTTGTTTTTTTTTTAACTATAGTCCGGCCCTCCAACAGTCTGAGGGACAGTGAACTGGCCCCCTGTTTAAAAAGTGTGAGGACCCCTGGGACTCCAAACAGGTCACTCCCTCCCTCCCTCCTGCCTCCACCCCCACCCTCACCCCCACCCCGCAGCCCTTCTAAGCATCAACAAAGCAGGCGTCCCAGCCCCACCCCCAGGCAAGCCCAGAGTTCTCAGTGTTAAAGCAAATCAGCGCCTAGCACCCAGCCCCCCCGTTCGTGGTGTTTGCTCCCGTATTTAAATGTGCTTGAGGTTTTCAACAGCCCAGAACATTGGCTGTGAAGAGACGGAAAACACGCAATTTATAGCAGATGGGGCCAGCCTTCGCGAGCCGCGCGGCTGAAGTGGCATCCATCAGCAGCACTTCATGCTCCATTTGTCCAGAAAGAGACCCGCCTGGGGAAGCCCCGTGGAACCCGCCTGTTAGGAAAGCACCTTAACACGTCGGGTGCGAATAAAAACGCGCCTGCCCGCTGGCGTTCAGCCGGAAGAAAATGTTTTTTTCATTAACCCTCTCCCACTTACGCGTCTCTGGTCTTTTCTAAATTGTTTTTGAACCCTCTATTCTCTTTGCTGGAAAAAGACGCGGTGCAGAAAAGCCCCATACAGCCATGATACTTGAACTTGTAAAGTCCTTTTTCCCTAATTCTGTTTTTCTTTAAAATATATTTTTATTGATTTCAGAGAGGAGGGGAGAGGGAGAGAGAGAGAGAGAGAAACATCAGTGATGAGAGAATCATGGATCGGCTGCCTCCTGCACGCTCCCCACCGGGAATCAAGCCTGCAACCTGGGCATGTGCCCTGACCGGGAATCGAACCGTGACCTCCTGTATCAAAGGTCAATGCTCAACCACTGAGCCACGCAGACCGGGCTCTCCCTAATTCTTGACCTCATTGTCTTTCTGCAGACCTTACTGGGCAAGGATCCGACTCTTCTTTTCCATCTGCCATTCCATTCCTTACCTTTCCTCTCCTACACTTTATTTTTTTTAAAAAATTTGTATTGATTTCAGAGAGGAAAGGAGAGGGAGAAAGAGATAGAAACATCAATGATGAGAGAGAATCATTGATCAGCTGGCTGCCTCCTGCACGCCCCACACTGGGGATCGAGCCTGCAACCGGGGCATGTGCCCTGACCGGGAATCGAACCCTGACCTCCTGGTTCATGGGTCGATGCTCAACCACTGAGCCACACCGGCCGGGCTCCTCTCCTTCATTTTAGAGTGTGTTGGACTAGGAGTGAGTATTCTAAGCCAGAGGAGCCCTCTCGACCTTCCCTGCCCAGGAAACCCAGGCCCCGTAGAATGTGGTTCGGGTAATAAGTAAACATAGGTTCTTTGGAGGCCCCCAAGTAGCCATGGGTTAGCTCCTCACTCTCCTCTCCCCGGTGTGCGCTTTTGCAGATGTAAAGTGGACATCGCCTCGCTCCCACTCAAGCAAGCCAACTGCTTGGAGCTGCCCCTGGACAGCTGCCTGGGCGCCCTCCTGGTGCTGATCACGCTGACGCCCTGCGGGGGGGTCTCCATGTCCGACCTGTGTGTGTGCCCCTTGGCGGACCCCAGCGAGAGGAAGCAGATCACCCAGCGCTATGTGAGTGCTTTGCCCCGCGACACCGTTCCGGCCACACCCCCACTTTTTAAAAAATGTTTTTTATTGATTTCAGAGAAGAAGGGGGAGAGGGGATAGAAACATCCGTGATGAGAGAGGATCATGGATGGGCTGCCTCCTGCACGCCCCCCACTGGGGATGGAGCCTGCAACCCGGGCATGTGCCCTTGACCAGGAATCGAACTCTGACCTCCTGGCTCATGGGTTGATGCTTAACCACTGAGCCACCCCGGCCGGGCAGCCCACCCCCACTTTTAAGTCGCACCAAAGTCCATGAACTGAGAAACTGCATAGAAAGAGATCTTTGTCCAAAGTTTATTGGTGTGTCCCGTAAAACAAGACATCAGACCTAGAGGTTGATGTGTTTGTGAGGAGGTGGAAGCAGGTTAGAATTCACCCTCCTGCTATTCTACAGGCCAACCAACGGATTTTGAATTTGCAGCTTGTAGGAAGTCTTTGGAGGAAATTGAAGTCCTCGAGTAGACAAACTACTGTTTAGCAGGTCTGTGCAGGTGTATGGGAATTTTAATACACCTTCATCACAAAATAGCTGTTTTTTTAAGCGACTATTCATGGTCACAGTGTTATAGATACTTTTCCAGAACCTTCTAGATGCAAGTGAGTCAGTGCTTGTGTCTTACCAAGCCAAGCCCTTCACAGGCAGGGAGGACTGTTGTGCTACCCCACCCGGGATAATACTGGCATCTGAGAATTTTGTCTAAGTCGTTGCCATGTGCTTAGAAGTCCACGCAGCACTTTTAAATCAGGTGGCTCTGTCCTCTTCATCTATTGTTTTCTCCTCTGGCTTTCTCGGTGTCTTTATTTGCATTCCATTTTTATCTCATCTTCTGGGTAAATCAATATGTTTGTTGCCACCCACGAAAGACACGCTTTAGGAAAGTGGCATAAAAAATGAAGCAAAGACGAATCTTTATTTAATGGGAATATTATTCTCGGCATAAACTTCAGTGCCTCCCATCCCTTCCCCGGGCAGGTGTATTGATTAATTGAAAAATTCTCCGTCTTCGGGAGTACAAAACCTGTGGCCAGACATCTTATTGTTAACACGCATTCTGCAGGCAAGGTTGGCGTCCTCCAAAGACGTTTCGACACAATCCACTGTTCATATTTTTTTCGGATGGCTTTAGGTAAACGAGTGAAGGATTGGTGATGAAAAATAAAACTTTCCTCCAATTTTCCCATGGATAACTTGGAAGTTTTACCAAATTCATGAGGTGTGTCATATATTTGTAAGGTGGCACTAGACGAGATCATAATGACTGCTGTAAGTAATGCCTCAAGATTTCCAGAGTACTAATTGAAAAGAGATTTGAAAAGGCTGATCAAGAGAGATACAGTATTTATTTTTAATTTTTTTGTTTATATATTTCTCTATTGATTTCAGAGAGGGAGGGAGAGGGAGAGAGAGATAGAAACATCAGTGATGAGAGAGAATCACTGACCGGGTGCCTCCTGCACGCCCCCCAATGGGGATCAAGCTCGTAACCCAGGCACGTGCTCTTGGCTGGAATTGAACCCGGGACCCTTCAGTCCGCAGGCCGACACTCTATCCACTGAGCCAAACCAGCTAGGGCTACAGTTTTTTTTTTAGTTAGTGAGCCGCTTCATAATATAAGCTTCATAATAATTAAGATTTGCTTACCTAACATGCACTGTTGCTGAGAACTTTCTAAAGCCGTTTCTGATCTGCCTCAGAAAAGAATGCTGTATTACAAGACACAAGTTTCAGACACCTGGATTTAAAAATAAAATGTTTTTATTTGTTTTCGAGAGAGAGGAAGGGAGAGGTATAGAGAGATAAAAACATTGATGAGAGAGAAACATCATTGATTAGCTGCCTCCTGCACGCCCCCTACTGGGAATCAAACCCGCAACCCCAGGCTTGTGCCTTGACTGGGAATCAAACCAGTGCCTCTTGGTTCATGGGTCTGTGCTCAACCACTGAGCCACACTGGCTGGGCTGGGCTGGATTTGTTTTTTTATGTCGTCAGAATAGACAGTCTTCAAAGTTGAAAATTATTTCACTTAATATGTTTTCATTTAAGCTTAAACGCTAGTCTTTTTTTTTATTTTGTTGTTGTTGAAAATGTAGATCAGAAATAGCTTTAGAAAGTTCTTAGCAACAGTGCATGTGAGGTTAAGCAAACCTTAATTATTATGAAGCTTTTATTATTCTACCCTGAAATGCTTCAATGACAAGGATTTTTTTTTAATCCTGTCATAAGCCCCCAGGATCAACCTATCGCAGGTTTTTAGTTATTTGATGATGGCACAAACACTATATCCAAAGGTTTGAAAGCGGCATCCTGTTCAGTGAGTGTGGCTGAAAGCATTTGAATGATTTTATCTGCTTATATCTCTTTGATACTCACGTTTTGAAGGACGTAATGTACATAGACTTCTGAATATTGGCTGTGTACATGCTTAAGAATTAGACGGTATATTGGATAGATATTTACTTAATGCCGTATATCAGTAGATATACCGGGTGGGCCAACATAGGGTAACAGTTGTTTATATTGCAACTACTACAATAATTAATGAATTATAATGCAAGAATAAACTATGTGTTTCGCATCCTCACAACTATAAACCTACTTTTACCCCACCCCGTGTCGAAGTCTCGGCAAAGGAAAAATTAGCATAAATGCAAATGCAAACCCGATGCTGGATGCTCCCTCTCCCATGCCATGAACTAGCTAAAGCGTGGGCCAGAAAATTCACTCTCCATCTCCATCCCTCCTCTCTTTCCCGCGGTAATGAGCATCCACAGACGGTCCACGTGCTGTCCTCTGGTTCTCCATAAAGTTCGCACAAACGAGGTCAGAGTAATGGTGCCTTCCCAGGTGGTTGAAAAGTTTCATTACAGCGAAAGACGGAGACGAGGAGGAGGGCTGCCGCTCCACACGCATCTTCCCGGCGGGATGCCTGCGCTGTCGCCACGGGGCCGTGTTAAAAGCCGGTTGTCTGTGTGTGCAATGTGTTCATTTCGGAGCTGGAGTTAATTAACCCTCCGGCGCTTGTCATCTGGTTGCTGTCGATGCCTCAGTGTCCCGGTGACGGATACGGTGCACCGTGCAAGGCTTCCGGGCGGTTGCGTGAGAAAGGCCGCGGTCCGTGGAGAAAGCTTTTCCCGGGGGCGCTGTGGCCTGAGGGGGTAGGAGAAAGCTGCGTCATCTGTGATCCACGTGTGTATTTGTTGTTTCCCCTCAGTGTTTGCAGAACTCCCTGAAAGACATGAAGGACATCGGCATTTTACAAGTGAAGGTTTTAAAGGCTGTGGACCTCTTAGCGGCTGACTTCTCAGGTAGGAACCATTTTCATTTATTTTTTTTCCATATATCTTTTATTGATTTTTTCACAGAGAGGAGGGGAGAGGGATAGAGAGCTAGAAACATCAATGAGAGAGAAACATTGATCCGCTGCCTCCTGCATGCCCCCCACTGGGGATGTGCCCGCAACCAAGGTACATGCCCTTGACTGGAATCGAACCCGGGACCTTTCAGTCCGCAGGCCGACGCTCTATCCACTGAGCCAAACCGGTTAGGGCTGCATTTTTATTTTTATTTATCGCCCTCGTTGATGTCACCTTATGGCAAAGCAAAATCCTACATAATAAAGAGTTAATATGCTAATTAGACCGAACAGCGGAACGACGACCTTCCGGACGAAGCCGGGCTGCGAGGGCCAAGCCCCTTGCATGTATTTCATGCATCGTGCCTCTAGTGTTTTAATAATTAGATTCTCGAGGGCCACAATGGGTTCTTAAACTGGACCGGAGGGCTGGAACAAAAGCATGGATGGAGTGTTTGTGTGATCTAATATAAATTCAAAGGAAACATCATTACATAAAAGGGTACAGTCTTTTTTTTTGAGTTTTATTCATTTCAAACGGGCCGGATCCGGCCCGCAGGCCGTAGTTTGCCCACGGCTGAATTAGAAGCATGTACACAGCAATCATGCATTTTCCAAATAAAGCAGCGGTTTTCGACCTGTTTCATCTCACGGCACACGTAAACTATTTCCTGAAATTCAAAAAGTATATTATACCTTTTGCTGATCTGACACACAAAAAAGGTACAGTTTGGATTGATTTACAGGGAAAAATGATAGTAATTGATTTCCTTTTTGCTCCAAAGTGACTTCTTAAAAAAATCAGGTGCCTATATTTGTACTGTGTATATGAGGATTTCTGGTACCAGGAATTAACCAGTCAGATACAATTTTATTAGGTGACATGACCAATAAGATGCAGCTCCGTTATATGACCTATATGTTTATGGCTCAATACAGGGAATTCACACCAGCTGGCTATTGTTGTGTTGGCTGTTGTCATTTTTAAAAATTTGATAATCTCAGGGAAAAGAGGTCAGGGCCCCTGATTACATAGTATTGCATGTTTTAAAAATTCTTCTGGCACTTCATTTGAAAAATTGCTGAAATAGAGGAGCAGAAAAAAATAAGATGCAGATAAGCCATTTTTTTGACGGAAGGAACAATTTCTTCACCAAATTATTATTTTTCAAATAATTGTGCTGTGATTCGATAATGTACTTGAGCGTTTAGCTTCCAGGATATTTATGGATTCTTAGTGTCATGACTTTGCTAAATTAACCTTTTGGTAAGACTTTTCTCTGGTACCGCCATAGAAACAGAATCTACTTGTTGCCTTTATTCCATTGAGGTGCTCTGTGCCTTTTTAAATAAATATTTTTATTGATTTCAGAGAGGAAGGGAGAGGGGCAGAGAGATAGAAACACCAGTGATGAGAGAGAATCATTGATCGGCTGCCTCTTACACGCGCCCACACTGGCATGTGCCCTGACCTGGAATCGAACCGTGACCTCCTAGTTCATAGGTTGACGCTCAATCACTGAGCCAGGCCGGCCAGGCTATCTTGTTAATCATTTTAAGGCTCTGATCTGTCCCTGTCTCATTAGGAAAGACCTACCCGTTTCTGCTAAACAAATCAGCCCCCTCCCAAACCTTGGTTAAAATTCACCTGCACTGTGAATTCCGTGTAGACGTTAATCAACCAGATTAGATTTCCTTGAACTTGAGCTTCCTCTTCTGCACCAACATCCCTTACCTCCTGGAGGGTTAAATGAGAACCCGCGTGACGCATAGCTCTCTCCAGCCGACACCCGTCCCCAGCAGCCAGCAACGTCCCCGCTGTCCTTCGTCACTGGCCCATGTGGGCATATGTTGGGTTTGCCTGCCTCGGGCTGCTTCTGTGAAATACAGGGCTCACTATGGAACAGAGATGCATAGATGTGGGGTGTAGGAGACACAGGGAAAATACACAGCCAGGGGTCAAAGGTGGGAGCACGCAGCCCACTGGCCGGGAACATGGGGGCAGTTTTCATGGAAAAGGTGACATTTGCTAAAAAAAAAAAAAAAAAAGGCGAGATTTTATGAGGGTTCCATAAAGGTAACGACCTGGTGGTCTGTGTACATCAGGGCCTGGTCCCACGCCAGACGTCGAGGGGACGCTTAATAAATATTTGTCAGATGAATGAAATGACCTCTAAAATCCGTTTATTACTTCTGTAACTCATATAAAGGTAAAATCATTTAAATGAGACACCTCCGCTTGCTGTTCGAGGCATGTCAATGAATTGTCAAGTGGGGTCGGACGGAGCAAAGGCGATGGCATGCAAGGTGCTAAAACACCTTGAAACTGTCAAGGTGACACGCCCTGAGCGTGTATGTGTCTCCTCCGTGCCATTGGGGAACATTGGGGCCATTCATTTATTATTTTTATTTACTTATTTTAATATTTTTTTTTTATTGATTTCAGAGAGGAAGGGAGAGGGAGACAGGGAGAGAAACATCGATGATGAGAGAGAATCATTGATCGGCTGCCTCCTCCCCCGCCCCCCACTGGGGATCAAGCCAGCAACCTGGGCATATGCCCTTGGCTGGAATCGAACCCAGGACCCTTCAGTTCACAGGCCGACGCTCTATCCACTGAGCCAAACCAGCTAGGGCTTTATTTTTTAAAATATATTTTTATTGATTTCAGAGAGGAAGGGAGAGGAAGAGAGAGATAGAAACATCAATGATGAGAGAGAATCATGGATCAGCTGCCTCCTGCACGCCCCACACCGGGGATTGAGACCACAAAACCGGGACATGTGCCCTGACCGGGAATCGAACTGTGACCTTCTGGTTCATAGGTCAGCGCTCAACCACTGAGCCACCCCGGCCATGCAAGCTTTTCTTTTTTTAAGGCAAAAACTCGGAACTGACTTTTGGGGATTGAAGTTTTGCTCATTTGCAAGCAACAAACATATAGCATATGTGCTCACAATGTATTGCATATATAGGATCCTATATGTGTGTGGCCACTCCCTGCAAAGCTGTTTTAACTCCTAAATAGCCATGTTTATACTTTTTCCCGCTTCCCTCACACCATGGGAGGCCTGTGAGCTGTCATAGGCTTCCCGTTATAGAAGAATAAGGACCTATAGTAACTCTAAGAGAATCTAAAAAGGGAACAGAGATGAGCTTCTGATTTAAAAGAAAACACCTGCCCTACCTGGTTTGGCTCAGTGGATAGAGCATTGGCCTGCAGACTCACGCATCCTGGGTTCGATTCCCGGTCAGGGCACATGCCCGGGTTGTGGGCTTGATCCCCAGTGTAGGGCTTACAGGAGGCAGCTGATCCATGATTCTCTCTCATCATTGATGTTTCTCTCTCTCTCCCTCTCCCTTCTTCTCTGAAATCAATAAACATGTAAAAACAACCACACAAAAGTGGACTCGCTCACGTGACAGTTTACCACCTGCTCCTATGCCACCTGTGTGGTCCCGGGCACCGGGTTGCGTGTCAGTGCCAGCCTGTTGACGATGCCACACTTGCAGCATTGGCAGGACCCACGGCTCCCACGCGGCTTGCGGGGGAGACGGCTCGCTCTCACCTCTCAGCCAGCACAGTGGCACCGTCAGGGAAGCGCGTGGCCTTGGTTCACTGGCCTCTGTCATGTCTGAGATCCCTGTGTCTCTGACCGACGTCTGTGTTTTCCTTCCAGGGAAGAGCGACCCTTTCTGCTTGTTGGAGTTGGGCAACGACCGGCTGCAGACACACACCATCTACAAGACCCTCAACCCCGAGTGGAACAAAGTTTTCACGTTGTAAGTCCTTTAGCCTCTGGACTATCCGGGGGCATCTTTAAAAAAAAGTTATTGATTTTAGAGAGGAAGGGAGAGGGAGAGAGAGACAGAAACATCAACGATGAGAGAGAATCATGGATCAGCCGCCTCCTGCGCGATCAGGGATCAAGCCTGCATCCCCCGGGCCTGTGTCCTTGACCGGAATCGAACCCGGGTCCCTTCCGTCCACAGGCCCAACCCGCTATCCACTGAGCCAAACCAGCGAGGGCAGCAAACAGTGATTTTAGCCACTGATTTTTTTTTAAAAATATATTTTATTGATTTTTCACAGAGAGGAAGGGAGAGAGATAGTTAGAAACATCGATGAGAGAGAAACATCGATCAGCTGCCTCCTGCACATCTCCTACTGGGGATATGCCCGCAACCCAGGTACATGCCCTTGACCGGAATCGAACCTGGGACCTTTCAGTCCGCAGGCCGACGCTCTATCCACTGAGCCAAACCGGTTTCGGCATAGCCACTGATTTTTAAGTGAATTCTTCATTCATTTAAAAAGAATCTTAGTTTTGCTTTTCTTACTCGGAAGCGACTTTGAAATCACCATCCTTCTACCCTCCTTCTGTCTCCCATTCCCTCTCCATCCTGTTTCTTTAACAGCCCCACCCTGCGTGCACGCAGACACGGAAAATGTCACCTAGTAAGAAAGTTGGCCTTTTCTCGTATGGATGACTGAATCTGCTCTGATGGAAGGCTTGGGAATATCGTCAGTTTGATTTAATTTTTGGAGTTTAATTAAATGGTAGTTTTATACTCTGAGGACGTGCAGACTTAATTAGTGAAACCGTGTTTTCAGATCTTCACGGAACCGACTCCACGTGTGTGTGCCTGTGTGCGTGTGTGTGTGTGTGTTTGTATGTGATCCGCGGTGTGTTTCTCGTTGCAGCCGTGTTAAAGACGTCCACGATGCTTTGGAAGTGACAGTGTTTGATGAGGACGGCGACAAACCCCCGGATTTCCTTGGGAGAGTCTCCATTCCCTTGCTGTCCGTAAGTTGCCTTTGTTAATACACAGTTTGTGAGTCATTGTGCGGTTGACAACTTTCTATGGTCTAAACTGCTTCATCTTTTCAACCTGGGCCAGGAGAACACTTTAAACTCTAGCCGGAAACAACTGTTTCATTCCAGTAGTTTCAGATATAAAGTGACATCATTTTCTCGCTTTGGCCAGTATGATTGAACCAACCAAAGCTTTTTGACCAGCCTTATTTTTTTTCTTTTTTCTTAAATATGGTTTTACTGATTTCAGAGAGGAAGGGAGGGAGAGAGAGAAACAGCAATAACGAGAGAGAATCATTGATCGGCTGCCTCCTGCACGCCCCCTACTGGGGACCGAGCCCACAACCAGGTTATGTGCCCCAACCAGGAATTGAAACCATGACCTCCTAGTTCATAGGTCTGTGTTCAGCCACTGAGCCACGCGGGTCAGGCAAGGTGTGGCTGTTGCTATTCAGATTGATTTCTGATTCCTTGATCAATAAATTGGGGAAGTGATCAGCTCCTCAGAGGGTCTATGGGGGCTCTTCCTGCAGCACACGCTCTCCAACTGAACTAATTCTCTACCTAACGTCTAGATCAGTGGTCGGCAAACTGCAGCCCCTTGAGTGTGGCTCTTCCACAAAATATCACGTGCGGGTGCGCACATACAGTGCGATTGAAACTTCGTGGCCACACTCAAGGGGCCAAAGAGCCACATGTGGCTCGCGAGCCGCCGTTTGCCGACCACTGGTCTAGATATAATTCTAATGAAAAATATGCCAAAATGCTAAGTATCTCTAACAAGAAACATTTTATTCCTTAAATCTCCTGATCGATAACATAGTAAATATGCGTTGGAAAATAGTATACCCATTGGAGAGTTTTAAAACATTTCCAGGCTAGACACCATCTCCTAATAATTATCTGATTCAGTAGGTTTATTTAACATGTCTATCTTCAACTAAGCGGTCCTAATTCTGTCCTGAAAATCCGGCTGGATTTTTCTCATCGATCTAGGTCATTCTTTTTTATTTAAATACTAGAGGCCCGGTGCACAAATTTCGTGCAGTGGGTTTGGCCCTCGCAGCCCTGGCCGGCCCTCACAGCCCCTCGCAGTCTTGTCCAGCCCTTGCAGCCCTGGTTTCATCCTGAGGTCGTCCGGCTGTTTGGTCTAATTAGCATATTAGCTCTTTATTATATAGGATATGTTTACCCTCTCAGAATGATCTAATGGGCCAACCTAGGAAGGCTTTGAGAATCAGATTTCTGTAAAATAAGAAGACCATCTCTTTATTATTATTTCCGAATGTCTGCGGCATGATGAGGCCCTACATTTCGAAACAAATTCTAATTCTCGGTGCAATCCATGCCAGCATGTGAATCTGTAATCCGACGCACGCCTCACGCAGCCTTCAGCTTCCTCTGTGAATCCATGTGCGCGGTCGCGAGCGGCACCAGCAACAGCTTCCCTTAATTAGTTTTATGGGACAAATTTCCTGTAATTGCTTCTCCCGAATAGTAAGTGTCCATGCAAGTCCCCATTTGCATTTCCAATCGCGTATTTGCCCACGGTGCACCTGTGATGAGATTTGCACATTAGAATGGACACATTTACACCATCATTTTGCTTTGTGGTTAATGCTGAAATCTTGGCCATTAAAATAAATAACATTGATCTTTTACTTTGTGTTAATACTTATATATGGGAAACTAAATTTAAAAAAATATTAAAAGTAGTCCCAAGGCAGGGCTGACATGGTGAATTTTGAACACAGATGTTCAGTTCTCCTCCTTGCCTAATTTTGGTTCAATATGTCCATTGAAATACATAAACAAAGATATACAGTAAGGCAAATTTCTCTATTGGCCCTTCAAACTATGAGCGTAGCTTTGACATGCTGGAGTTACCACGAAACATATGTAATATATATGGTGTGTGTAGTTTATAGGGTGGATGATATGTGATTAGGATAGACAGCTAAGGGAGGAAGATGAATAATCAGTAGGATTTCTTTAATGTCCTATAACAAGAAGATGGCGTGTATAAATCTCAACATAGCATGCATGATGGTAAATGCTGAATGGGTTAAACTTTTCTATTAGATGGAAAAACCTCTTACAGTGATTCAAAGAGGAAACCTAACTGCTACACATCTGTGGAACACCTCGACATGGTAACACAGAAATGGGTGAACAAAAGCAATGACATAATTGTAAATACAAGTCAGACATACAGAGGAGGCTGTTTTATGGGTTCAAAGAGCCAATGTCAGTATCAATAAGGTTATAACACATTTGAACGGCTATGTCAGCGGTTCTCAATCTGTGGGTCGGTACCCCTTTGGGGGTCTAATGACCCTTTCACAGGGGTCGCCTAAGACCATTGGAAAACACATATATAATTACATACTGTTTTTGTGATTAACCACTATGCTTTCATTATGTTCAATGTGTAACAATGAAAATACATCCTGCATATCAGATATTTACATTATGATTCATAACAGTAGCAAAATTACAGTTGTGAAGTAGCAATGAAAATAATTTTATGGTTGGGGGTCATCACAACATGAGGAACTGTATGAAAGGGTCGCGGCATTAGGAAGGTTGAGAACCACTGGTCTATGTGAATGATTTTGCATAGAAATGTGTGTGTGGTATTAGAGATACAGGAAATATTACAAAATTAGAATCACAGAATGATCACACATATGATCTATTCAGCTTTAAAAATATCAGAAGGAAAAAATAAATAAGGCTGTGATATTTCTTGAAAGCCCAAATTTTGAAAGTCCAAGTTGCACAGTGTGTGTTAATAGTGAAAGGCCCCCCACACCATCCCATAGCTACTGAATTTCTGGGGATGAGATGCTGCAGTCTCCTTTAAAATAAAAAAATAAATAGATGTGTAAATATATATATTTTATTTCAGAGAGGAAGGGAGAGGCAGAGAGAGAGAAAGATCAATGATGAGAGAGAATCATGGTTCGGTTGCCTCCGGCACGCCCCACACTGAGGATCAAGCCCGCAACGTGGCATCATGTGCCCTGATCGGGAATCGAACCATGACCTCCTGGTTCATAGATTGATGCTCTACCACTGAGCCATGTCGGCCGGGCTGCAGTCTCCTTTTCTAGCAAGTTCTCAGATGCATTTTAGGCGTACCGAAGTGATCGGTCTCCAACTTTAGAGAATGAGCAGTGAGCTTAATTCATGCCTGTGTGTGCATACACACACGTAAATATGTAAAATATTCTGATCAAATTCCCATTGGACACGTTCATGTATTGATCATGTTGTAGGTCCCAAATGCCTCAATAAAAAGAGACTTTACTGTGATCACAGTACTGGGAAAATAGAAGTTAATAACAAAAGTGAAACAAGTATCAAAACACTTGTTGGGAGGAAAAAATCCCAAGTAGCTAATGTAGATACCAAAACTGCAGCTCTAGAAAAGAACAGTGCAATAGTACATTTAAAAACCGTGGAGAATTACCTTGGGAAAGGAAAGAGGACTTAGTAATTCCATGAGGATTCCTAAAGGCTATTTAGGTATGTTCCCTTTGTGATAATACACCAAACTTTCCAAGGGATATGTATGTTTAGGTATCCGTGTGATATTTCAATTCAATAATGAATGAAAGTACGGTCCTTCTAATTTCAGATTTCATTCAGAGCAATTTAAAAATAACCCGATTACATTATGTCCCACTTGGAAATGGATGTTTTCTCCTCAAACAAATAAAAAGATAACAATGAAAAAAAAAACCAAACAACCGCGGAGAAGGGCCAAAAGTATTATTCAGAGGAAATTCTTAACTTGAATGTTTTCATAATTAAACAACAAAGGTTGAAAATCATTTAAGCATCTCAGCAAAAGGAAATAAAACTAAGGACATTAGAAAGGAATTAATGGACATGAAAAAGTGAGCAACATGTAAAATATGTACATGGTGTATTTGACAAATCCAAGTGATTACTTCTGTAAAATGTAATTCAGCAGGCAAGCCATTTACAAGGCTGTGAAAAAAAAGAGAAAAACACATTAGGAATTATGAAAGAACAAGAAATATAGGGATCACTAGGAATAACACACCTAAATTTTATTGAGGAGTATGAGTGGAAACTTAAAAAAAAAATGAATAATATCACCAACATAGAAAAGGTGTGTGTTTTTTTCATCAATAAAGAAAAGACATGTCTACCCAGCAGAAACATTAATTTGAAGAGGTAGGGATCAGAACAGTTAAACTAATAATCATGAATGGCTTGTGCTTTATTCAGACGAGATTATGATTATTTGGAGAATAGACGAGGGAGCAGGCCACTTGGATTGGCATCCGGTCTTTTTCCTTATCGGGCTGTGTGATTTTTGAGGTTGCTATACCTCTCTGTTTCTATTTCCTTCTTGATGAGATGAAGATAATTATCATGATACCTACGTTGGAGGTTTAGGGTGAGGGTTTACATAGTTTGGCCAATGTAAAGTGATTGCTGTATAGCATCCCGTAAGCACTTACAGTGTAAGCTATCACTTTCATCACCTTTACATCAAATCATTAAATTAGTTTAAGCAGTCAGATTGACACCTATAGTAAAGATTTTTCACTAGGAGTGAGCACTAAGTGTAGGAAAAGACTCTCGCCCAGCAGGTGTGGCTCAGTGGTTGAGCGTCGACCTCTGAACCAGGAGGCCACGGTTCATTCCCAGTCAGGGCACACGCCCCGGTTTCGGGGTAGATCCTCAGTGAGGGGCGTGCGGAAGGCAGCCGATCCGTGACTCTCTCTCATCATTGATGCTTCCATCTCTCTTTCTCCCTCTCCCTTCCTTTTGGAAATCAATACAAATATATTTTAAAGAGAAAAAGGACTCTCAGATACTATCAGAGAGAGCATGACTTGGTACAAGCCTTGTAGAAGGCACCTTGATAAAATGGACTAAGATGTAACATACACGTATCTTGGAGCATTTGTATTCTGGCTATCTATTGTAGAGCAGCATCCGAGACTTGACGAGATATAATTACCCCTGGCCACACAGATGCTAAATTGCAGACGTGGGAATTGAATCTAAGTCTGGTCTGGTCTCCCAGCCCTACCACGGCCCACTGTTAATAAACTTAGGAGAGAAAATCTTCAGTCTCATTAGTTATAAAAAGAGTAGATATTAAAACAACCTGAGGCCTTTTTATTCCTGTGACATTGCTCTATATGAAATAAAGGTGCCCAGCGTTGTAAGGAAATGGCTGGTTTGGTTCACAGAGGCTAGGAGTATAAATGGATACAGCGCTGTAGGAGGGAAAAGCCATCAAAATAGATATATCCTGTGAGTCAGCAGTTCCACCTCTAGGGATTTATTTCTGGGGATGCATAACTCCTCTGTTCTTCAGTTTCCTAATCTGTAAAATGTGAATTTAAAAAGTTTATATGTCTCAGAGGTGGGTGTGCAATAATCAGGGAAAACAGTGACAAGTACACAGAAATGGCTTGTGAATGACACCTAGGTTTCAGTCTTATGTTAAGGTATATATTTTCACTCTCTTATCTTTTGAATTTAAAAGATACTATAAGACACTGGGGGTGGGGTGAGGGCATGTGATGGGGGGTGGGGGAGGCCGGGGGGAAGGTCAATGGGGGAAAAAAAGGAGACATATGTACTACTATTTGTAATACTTTAAACAATAAAATAAAATTTTAAAAAAAAAGATCATATTCATGAACTATCTACATTCCGTTTCTTGGACTCTATCCTAGAAAATGTTTGATCAAAATACAGAAAATCATTTATGCTTAAAAAATATATGGGAAACATTCCCCATTGTAATAATAGGTTATTATTTTTCAGTGTTTAATTATAATACTAAATATTTAAACACATGGATCTACTCCTAAACCCAGCCTATTCCACATACAAAGTAGCATATTTCCCCTTTTACGCGACCTTTTCCCCGAAGATTTTCCTTCCAGCAGCCAGCCAGAAAGAGTGGAATCAACAGGAAAATTCAGAAAGTGTGTGGATTATTTATATTTTGAATATTACATAGCAATTTAAAGAAATGAGGCAGATCCATATACTACTATAAACTTTTAAATCTGAATCATATTGACAGATGCTAAAATGAAGTTGCAAAGTCCATATAGTTTATGAATGTAAAGTCTCAATAAAAACTTAGGAAGGATCTGTGCCAAATTTCTATCTAGTTTCCATCTGGGGGGAAGAACTCTGAAAGTTCAGAGAAACTTTCATTTTTTTTTCGTTATTTTTCAAACTTTAAAAAAAAAAATGTTTCACCTTGTAATCTATATATTTTGAGGTAATAGGATATTCAAGTGCCAAACAGGAATAGCCCTAATTATATCTGAGGCCTTTTTATTACTGCAGAATTGCTGTGTGTTAAATAAAAATGCCCAGTGTTCCAAGGAAATGGACAGTCTGATTACTTTAATGTCCCTAGGTGGAGTCTGTGTTTTGCTGACACAATGGTAGGACATTGAGAAAGAGGAAACGATCATTTACCAAATTAAAAAACATGCACACACACCAAAAAAAAAAACAACCCACAAAAAAACTTCTTTTACTATAAAATATTTCTTTTTATACTGATACCTCTTGTTCTTCTGTTTGACCTCCCCTGACCCTAAAGAAATCATGGAAATTTTAAGATAACAGCGTACAATGCCTGTGAGTTGAGGCAGAGCTCACATGGACGCCAGTCAGCTTGGCAAACGGTCACGCCGCTTTTATATTTATTTCTTTCAACTTTCACACCCACAATTTATTAAGTGAGACCGCGGACACAAGAGGAAGCTCCGAATCCTGTTTGGAACCCGTTTCGGAAGGAAACCAGGTCTTTATGGGGCACCCCCTTCCTCTTCGCCGCCGGCCAGGAAAGCCATCTCTCTACGGAGGACCCATTCAATCTGGAGAGGTGGGGTGACTTCGGGAAGGAAGGTGACCCCGCCCTTGTAAAGTGGAATGGCTCTGTTTCCCGCCCTGACTTACTCGACTCATTTCCACCGCTGTTTATAAGAACCCTTGTGCCGAACGCTTGGAGTGACAGCGATAGTCAATGAAAATATGGCTTGGCCCGGCCGGCGTGGCTCAGTGGTTGAGCATCGACCTATGAACCTGGAGGTCACAGTTCCATTCCCGGTCAGGGCACAGGCCCGGGTTTCGGGCTCCATCCCCAGTAGGGGGCGTGCAGGAGGCAGCCGATTCGTGATTCTCTCTCCTCATTGCCCCTAATGTTGACAACTTTTATGCCCATGATGCACTGGTCAAAACTAAACAACAACGAGAAAGAGAAGAACAACAACAAAAACTAAAATTCCACAAAACCCGACAGTGTCCATTTCTGTTAACTAACCTGTGGCCTTTGTTTGAATGCCACCAGCTTTTCCAATGATGTCCCTTTTTCTGTTTTAGCATCCAGCCCAGGGGACCTGCCACACTTGGCATTTCGTCGTCTTATCTCCAAAGTCTTCCGATTTGTGACAGTTCCCTAGAGTTTCCGTTTTCCCATGACCTTGGCCGTCTTGAGGAATACTGGCCAGGGATTTTGTAGAATATTTATCTTGTTTTAATAAATAGAAATGTATAACCTCTGAGATTTTTGAAGGAAAGCCCATGGAGATGCCGTAATCCAGGCCACTAATTTTCCATTTAGATCATCAGTATCAACCAGGTAATTGTTGCTTTAGCTTTTAATCGACTGTAAGAGCACTCTATGATGACAAGTTGATTTAAGATGATGTTAATATTTGCCTAATAGGTGTTTCATCTGTGTGTGCGTCTTGCATCCTCAACTCTGTGAGTTTGTTTAGTGTAAACCCCAGCAAACGTTTGTATTTTATCTATCTCTTAAAACAGATTCGAGATGGACAAACGAATTGCTACGTATTGAAGAATAAAGATTTAGAACAAGCTTTTAAAGGGGTCATTTACTTGGAGATGGATCTCATCTATAATCCGGTAAGTCTAGCTGGGTCATAGACCTAATGGGAAAGGTGGCCAGCCTAAGAGAGACTCAAATCCATGTAAAATGTTTTAGAAGGTTTGCACAGAGAGAGAGGGAAAGAGAGAGAGAAAGAGAACAGTGTTTTAAAACCCAACCATTGCCCGGCCAGTGTGGCTCAGTGATTGACCGTCCACCTATGAACCAGGAGGTCACAGTTCGATTCCCAATCAGGGCACATGCCTGGGTAGTGGGATTGATCCCCATGTGGGGCGTGCAGGAGGCAGCCGATCCATGATTCTCTCTCATCATTGATGTTTCTCTCTCTCCCCCCCTCTCCCTTCCTCTTTGAAATCAACAAAAACATATTTAAAACAAACAACAACAAAAAAAACCCTTCAACCATTAAATCCGTGCTGGACACTCCAGTTCTCAACTGGTATTCATCCTGTTTTTCCAGATCACGGAGAGGAAATGAGATTTTTCTGTACAAAATAGGTTTATAACCCAGAAGCTCATTTTCACATGCCAGGTATGACTGGTGAAAACATAGCTCAAAACTGTGACGTGAAGGGAGGTTTTCCTATTCAGAGACTTTGGCCTGAGAACTTCATGAAGCTGATCTCTGCGGTGGTTTAAATATCTCCGTTGGTTTGCAGACATCTTGTCGCTTTCCAAGACCTGTTCTGGTCTCCCCCACCCAAGTGAAGTTCATGCAATGAGACCCTCCCACACACACACGCACGCACACACACACACACACATGCAGAGCGTGGGGGGGGGGGACCGCCGTTCTCCACTCTCCGCCAGGGCCTTAGGGGTATAACAGATTGGTTTCCCGGTCCTTCCGGTTCATGAAGAAGAGGAGAAGGAGAGGAATGAAATCCACAGAAATGCCTCCCTTTTTAACAAGGATGTCTTTCTAGGTCAAAGCCAGTATCAGGACCTTTACGCCCAGGGAAAAGCGCTTTGTGGAAGACAGCCGCAAGCTGTCCAAAAAGGTAGGTCTCTGTGGTGAGCTGGCTGTGGGTGCATTCAGCAGGCGGGACCTGGAGTGCTGGCTGTCATTATATGCTCGCATCTCCCCTTCCCCTTCCCATCTCCCTCCTCCTCCTCCTCCTCCTCCTCCTCCTCCTCCTCCTCCTCCTCCTCCTCCTCCTCCTCCTCCTCCTCCTTTTCTTTCCTGTCCTCTATCTTTATCTCTATCTCTATTTCTATCTCTATCACCATCTCTATCTCTGCACCTCTATATCTCTATCTAATTTACCTCTATTTCTATCTCTTCTATCATTCTCAGTCCCCACCTCTCCACTCCTTTCTCCTTTTCCCCCCTTCTCTCCCAAAACAAGGACTTCAGTCAGCTTAATAAGAAGGGAAAGACGCAGCCGATATCTGTTGGATGAGATAGAAGGTGTCAGCCGCCCGTTAACCTCCTGAATCATCCTATGAACAGAATTCCTAGCCTCAGGCCCCCGTACGCTTTCCCCAGATCTGCGTGCCCTGCCCACCTTCCTCTGTCCCCGTCCTTCAGAGTCTCAGGGAGATATTCTGGCCTTTCCAGCCATAAAGAGATTAACCCAGTGGATCTTTAGAGACCTCTAGCCTGGGACTCCCACAGCTTCTCCTACCACGTTCGTATTGTCCGAATTCGGGGGGCGCTGCCACGTCCCCCCGTTCGGAATGGCCTGTCTCTCTCTGTCTGTTGCCCTGAATTCTTCTGTCCTCACTTCCACCAAAAGTGAGGCCCGGAGCCCAGGAAGGGAAGTGGCACATTCTTTGTCAGGCGTGACTCTCCCATTTATCTCCGGGCCCCTCCCTGCCCTGTGCAGACAACCTTCGGGGTTTCGCTCTGTCCCTATTGTCCCTCTGTCGTCCTGCAACGCAGAACAAAGTGTCCCCTTTTCAAAGTATTTATGGCTTCCCCCGCGTCCTGTGGGGTGAGCAGCTGTGGATGACATAAAGCCGTTACATAGAGAGGGCGTCTTACCGTCCTTTTGTTTCCCATGAACTTCTGGGCGCACTCGGGCCAGGCCCCTGCCACCCTCTGGAGAGAACGTCCCAGGGTTTTGCTTCGTCTGCAGTAACGCGGGCTGTCATGTTTACTTGGTGTAATCCGAGGCGACCTCTTATTTTTTTATTTTTATTAGTATTAGTATTGCCTGTCGGGCTCTGTTTACTTGAACGTTAAACCCTGAGGTGGGGTAGCTGCTTTGGCAAACAAACCGAAATGAATCCGCCTGCAACTGGGAGAAAAGACATTTCCGTTGCCAAACAGGGGCCACCGCGTGGTGGGGTGGCTTCGGGCTCTGAGAGCGCCAGGGGTGGGGCTGGGGTCCTGGGGTCCTGGGGTCTGATAGGATCCTCCCCAGGTACCTCTCACCACTAGGTGTCCCCTCCTTCTCATAAGATCGGAACTTTTGCTTCTGATGCAAATGCTTAAAAGCACTTAACTATGTGACAGGCACCCGCAAGTGCGTCAATTCTCTCCACAGCCAAGATTGGTCCAGGGCCTAAGAGAGAGGTTAAGAAACCAGCCACAGCGGGGAGATGGGAGAGCCGCATTCCTTTGCCAGAGTAGCCTTGCCTGTAGACGTTTTTTAAAATTCATTTCCGAGAGGAAGGGAGAGAGAGAGAGAAATATCAATGATGAGAGAGAATGATGAATCAGCTGCCTCCTGCATGTCCCCTACTTGGGGGGGTGGGGGGGATTGAGCCCACAACCCCGGCATGTGCCCTTGGCCGGAATTGAACCTGGGGCCCTTAAGTCCGCAGGCCGATGCTCTATCCACTGAGCCAAACCGGCTAGGACTCCTATAGACTTTTCCCTCTAGACCCGATTGGTTTAAGTGCCTGTACATTGCTATTATAAATAGTCCATTTCCTTCTAAACAAAATAGGTAGCCACTTGTTCCCACTCTCTGTCTCTCTCTCTCTCTCTCTCTCTCTCTCTCTCTCTCTCTCTCTCTTACACACACACACAGACACACACACTCACACCCCCCAAGTGCCTGGCTTCTGTCATTTTCTTCTAGCTCGGTTTGGTGATGAACACGATTCAAACAGCTCCTCCTCCATCAAAGGTGCCATCCAATGCATCGCATTCCCCTTTTCCTGTCTGGATGATCGGACTTTCTTTTTTTAAAATATTTTATTGATTTTTTACAGAGAGGAATGGAGAGGGATAGACAGTTAAAAACATCGATGAGAGAGAAACATCAATCAGCTGCCTCCTGCACACCCCCAACTGGGGATGTGCCCACAACCAAGGTACATGCCCTTGACCGGAATCGAACCCAGGACCTTTCAGATCGCAGGCTGACACTCTATCCACGGAGCCAAACCGGTTAGGGCTGGATGATCGGACTTTAAAAAGAATTTTAGAAGAAGCACGAGGACTTTTCCCCTCTGTTTTCTAATGGGCAGCCATACAGAATACAATGGAGACGACCAGGCTGCCTGATCCACAGGGAATACGTGGAGCATTCAAATCTCCTTCCCTGTTTCCCGTGTCTTCCGACCAGATCTTATCCAGAGATGTGGACCGCGTGAAAAGGATCTCCATGGCGATATGGCACACACTCCAGTTCCTGAAAAGCTGCTTCCAGTGGGAGTCCACGCTGCGGAGCTCCATCGCGTTTGTGGTGAGCGGCCTCTCTCGGGCTCGTGGTGTTCGTTTACGGGGCCCAAGTTCACGTGCAGAACACGGGCTTTATGTTAACGGGCAGGAAGCAAAATGCAACACAGAACCTCGTAGCAGTTCACACCTGGCGGGAAACGGAAAAACCTAAATGGGTGAGAGTGGTTAGAGCGCCGGCCTGGGGACCGAAGGGTCCCAGGTGCGATTCCGGGCGAGGGCACGCACCTCGGTCACATGTTGGGTTCCTCTTCAGACTCTCTACCTCCGCTTCCTACCCGAGCTCTCTTACAAACTTTCCATGGAATGTTCTGGGCAAAAAAAGGAAAGTCAGCACCATTGGTGGCTTCTTCCAGTGGGCACCCCGGCCAGCCTCTGCCAGGAGCAGAGCGTTTCCTCTCTCTTGAGCTTCGTTTCTGGCACCAGAAGTTGTAGCAAAACAGCTCTGTTGCCCGGGGTCATGCAGGAGAATGACAGCCATGATTAATGGGCTGCCGGGCTGATCTGAGGAAAGATTATACCCCAGGAGGAGGACCAGGTTGTCTTGTGTGGGGACTTCTGGTGGGGAGCGGAGCTTGGACGGGGGGTGCATGGTCTGTTCCCTCTGCTGGGCCGTTCCCTGTGCGGACGCAGGCTGCCATGTCGTCCTCAAATCTCGGGGGCCCGCGGGACAGAAGATAAAGGGGTGCACTTCGTGCTGGGCTCCAGACTGTGATTTTGCAAGGATCCCTGGGTTCATGAGACTGCGGGAGGCCCCACTCTATGGGGTGGGGGGGAGGTAGTTTCCATTGGACATCATTGAAAAAAGTACAGAATCAAGTAGGAATGATGCAGGCATAACCTCTCTCTCTGGGTTGTGCTGAAGGTACTGGGGTAGAAAGTGCTCACTTAAACACGCTGTTTTCAGTTTTAAATATATATATTTTTTTATTGCAGAGAGAGAGAGAGACACACACACACACACACACATCAATGATGACAGAAAATCATTGGCTGGCTGCCTCTTGCACACCCCACACTGGGGATCAAGCCCACAAGTCAGGCATGTGCCCTGACTGGGAATGGAACCATGACTTCCTGGTTCATAGGTTGATGCTCAACCACTGAGCCACACTGGCCTGGCTGGAGGCCTTTGTATATTAGAAACTAGAGGCCTGGTGCATGAAATTTGTGCACGGGTAGGGTCCCCAGGCCTGACTGGTGATCAGGATCGATGTGCGGGGCATTTGGAGGGGCCCCTGCTGGCACCCACCTTGGCTGGCCTGGGGCCTGCGGACTGGGGGCAGCTCCTGCATTGAGCGTCTGCCCCCTGGTGGTCAGTGCACATCATAGCGACCGGTCATTCTGCAAAATGGTTGATTTGCATATGAGGCTTCCGTTCTGTAGGATTGGGCTCGGTGTGTAAGGGTTCCCTCCACAGGTGTGAAGAGGACCCTTTGGGTGAAGCAGTCCCCAGGAGGCCGTTCCTTCTCCTCCAGGTCCTGGGAGTCCCACGAGCCCCACACGCGAAGGGCAAAGGTGGAGGAATTTCGCTCTCCCTTCTGTTTTGTCCGATAACATGCAAGAGCCTGTTAATATCATGTTAATGTCTCTGTTTTCAGATGACACAAAGCAAGAATGTTACAGGATCACGTTTCGTATGTTCTGGCTGTTAATTTTAAAGACTTGATGCACGCAAACCATCCGTCTTCTAGATTCCTTTGGATGTGTGTATGAATATATCATAGCTTGATGAAAGCAGGCATTGCAGAAAAGCAGTCTGTTAAGACCTAGTCCACGTGGTGGCCGGTCCGAAGCGGATGGGCCGACATGAAATAACTTTAATCTTGTTGGATGGTCCAGGCATACACCTCCCCACCGGGGGGGTCAGTCCTACCCACACAGACATTGGGGTTGTGTTCCCAATAGTGAGCGAAGAAAGTTCGCTCGCATTCTCTTTAATACACTACAAGTGTGGATGTTGCTGTGTGCTGTTGAATTCGTTGTTATTGTAAGAAATTAAATTTGGGCGTTCTTAGAGTGGCCAGAGCATTCCAGACCACGCTTCTGCTGGCTCCGTGTTTTTGTTAGAGTGACGATGGGAAAGTTTGCTCATTAGGTTTTTTAAGTCTTTCTCTTTCCTCTACGTTTTCTAGACATTTTTATGTCCTTTTCTGAGCTTTATTGGTTTGGTATAAAATAAATAAGTTATATATATATATATATATATATATATATATATATATATATATGAATTGAATTTGTTCTTAAAAGGTAATGTTGCATTGTGATATTGGCATTATAGAATCAATTATATCTGTGGGTGTTTGGGATATATATATATATATATATATATATATATATACGAATTGAATTTGTTTTTTTGTTTTTTTTAAATATATTTTATTGATTTTTTACAGAGAGGAAGGGAGAGAGATAGAGAGTTAGAAACATCGATGAGAGAGAAACATCGATCAGCTGCCTCCTGCATATCTCCTACTGGGGATATGCCCGCAACCCAGGCACATGCCCTTGACCGGAACCGAACCTGGGACCTTTCAGTCCACAGGCCGACGCTCTATCCACTGAGCCAAACCGGTTTCGGCTGAATTTGTTCTTAAAAGGTAATGTTGCATTGTGATATGGGCATTATAGAATCAATTATATCTGTGGGTGTTTGGGTTTGGTTTGGTTTGGTTTTCTATCGGGTACTTAAATTTCTCACACCCCAATATTATATGTTAAAAGACCCAAAGATACATTATGGCATAAATGCGTTAATTTTTTCATAGGACAATACAGCCTTCATTTGACAGGTGGCATCCTCAGAAGATTATTTAAGGCCCCAAAGGCCCCCTCATGCTGCAAAAAAGGGCTGCGTTTGTGTAGTTGGCTGTCCTGCCAGCCTCACAGGCCCACACCTGTTGCAGCCAGGGCGGCAAGTCTGTGGGGCATTGATAGATTCCTTGTTTTATTAAATTTTTTCTTGGACGTTTGATGTTAAGAAGTAATCTAAATCTGCCATATATCAATGGGCATCTTCATAAAGCTGGGCTTCTCACATCTGTGACTTTTCCCTGAATGTTCTGAGTGCAGAAAAATGAAGAACGTATTCTTCAGAGCTGACAGGGCCTGTAATATGATGCTTAATTTAAAGCATCAATCACGCCCCCCCCCCACTCACCCCAATAAAGTTAAAAATGCAATTCTCGACTTTCTTAGTGGTATCCCATATTTAGCATATTCAGAAATCTTCGTGTGTAGAGATCCCAGAATTTTGAGAAATGATTTCCTATTAAACTTAGCCCTAGCTGGTTGGGCTTGGTGGATAGAGGATTGGCCTGTCCAGGGTTCGATTCCGGTCAGGGCACATGCCCGGGTTGTGGGCTTGGTCCCCAGTAGGGGGCGTGCAGGAGGCAGTTGATCAGTGATTCTCTCTCATCACTGATGTTTCTCTATCTCTCTCTCCCTGCCTCTCTGAAATCAATGAAAGAAATATTTAAAAAGAGTAAAAATAACTTAAAAGCAAGAGCAGCAATAACAGAACTAACCCTTCCAACACACACACACGCATGCACGCACGCATGCATGCACACGCACACACACACAAGCAGGGGGCATTTGGGAAACAAAAACATTTCTCTGTGTAACATCTTGTGAGTACAGTTTAGGAACAATTTTAATATGAAATCTTAAGGATCGCTTGTCTAGGATCCCTTCCGTGGCCCAAGGAACATTAATGACAACATTAATTTTCAACATTAATTGAAAATCTGTTTTCAAATGGACTATTAACATAGTGCTGGTCACAATTTTTTTTTGAAGCCCTAGATATTTGTGGGTTAGCTGTGTCTAAAAAATGTACCTTTTCTTTAAGTCCTATCACCAGTGTATTCGCAACTAGATGTACCTGCCTATGATTAAATTTCAGCAGCTGTTTCTCCGTCCACCGGAAGTCACAGTCACATGTGCAGAGCAGACCTCACTGTCTGTTTGGTAGGTGTTTGTGCAGTTGTAGCTCAAAGACTCACAGGATTTCCCTGAAGCTGAAAAAAGTTACAATAATCACTTTCCCTGGAGGAGAAGATTTTATTTTTTATTTCAGAGAGGAAGGGAGAGGTGGGAGAGATAGAAACATCAATGATGAGAGATAATCATTGATTGGCTGCCTCCTGCACGCCCCACACTGGGGATCGAGCCCACAACCCAGGCATGGGCCCTGACCAGGAATTGAACAGTGACCTCCTGGTTCATAGGTCAAGGATCAACCACTGAGCCACACCGGCTGGGAAGATATAAATATATATACATATATTTAAATACATTTTTATTGATTTCAGAGAAGAAGAGAGAGAGAGAGAGAGAGAGAAACATCAATGATGAGAGATCATCATTGGTCGGTTGCCTCCTGCACGCCCCCTACTGGGGATCGGGCCCACAACCCCAGCACATGCCCTTGTCCAGAGTCAAACCCAGGACCCTTGAGTCCGCAGGCCGATGCTCTGTCCACTGAACCAAACCGGCTAGGGCAAAATATTTTTAAATGCATACCTTTATATGCTTATATGCAAAATATATAAATACATAAAATGCTTAAACTATTTGACAGCTTATTATTTGATTTATTTAACATTTCAGATGATTTCCCAAACTTTCCTTTCCACAAAGGACCACATTATATACTTTTCAAAATATGTTAAAGGTTTTTCTCAGCATTTTTTTCTACGAACAATCCATTATTGCAAATTGTGGTTATAATTTTTACAACATAATTGCACCTTCCATTGACAACTTCTCAGGCATTAACTAATTATGCCATTTAATAAAATTACAGTAATTGCATTAAAAGACTATCTGTTGAAAGTGTAAAAGGAGAGTCTTACCTATTTGAGCATATTTTCGTGTTTATATTTTCAGCTCCATAATTAAATTTTACTTCCGGACAGAATCGTGGCTCCACCGAGTAAAATCAGTTGGCATTTTGGGAGCATCTTGATTTTGACTAGCAAGCGTTAGATCTTTATTTTATTTTAACCCCGGATTTTTTAATCCTAGGTACATGCCGATCTTCACATGGCCCCGTTAGATAAGAGGTGAATGGCTAATGCCCCGTTGTGTACTGTAGGTCCAGCCCTATATGGGACCCTCTGTCACAGCCATGCCAACCCTGAGTTTTCTGTTGGGATGCCAGCACACTTTCTGCTTTCTGTGCGTGGTCTGGTGAGGAGCCATGGCCTTCTGCAGATTCCAGTGGATTCATTCAGTCTGGTTCTGCTGGGCCGAGAATCGCGACTATTGATCTGAACTTGATCCTGAAGTTCAGAGAATGAAGAGAAGACTCCTGGGAAGTCATGCCATTCCTTGACCCAGCCAATGCTTGGCCACTGTCCTCAGGTTCTGCCCTCTCCCTCCCTCCCTTTCCACAACCATTATTGTCCAGCGTCTCATACACTGTGAGACACTGAGGTGCAGAGATGACATTTTCATATAAGCAGTCATCAATCTTATGGTCTCCCTCTATTCTTCTCTCCCCAGCACCCATTCCCACCTCCTTCGCCCTCCCTCCCCCAATCTTTCCTCCAGCTTCTCTCCACTTTGTGGTCAAATTGAGTGCCGAAGAAACACAAGAAGGGGGTGGACAGAGATTACACCCCTTGCTTTTTTTTATATTTCTGTTGATTTCAGAGCAGAAGGGAGAGAGAGAGGAGATAGAAACATCAATGATGAGGGACAATCATGGATCGCCTGCCTCCTGGGGATCGAGCCTGCCACCTGGGCATATGCCCTGGACCAGGAATTGAACTGTGACCTCCTGGTTCCAATAGGGCGATGCTCAACCACTCAACCACGGGGGCTGGGCACTGCTTTCTTTTTATTCCAACTCCTTCTCTGACCGCCTGTGGACCCCATCAGAGGGCAAAATCCATAGACAACTAACAACATCATCATCATCATCGTTTGGACGTGCGTTTTCCTAGCTTTTTCTTAATCCTGCCCCTCCCCTGGGGTTGGTGCCCATGAGCCAAGTGGCCAAAAGGTGACCAGCAGAAGGAGACCTGGGGGAGGAGGGAGGGCCCTGGCAGATCTCTAACCCTGATCCACAGGCCCCGGATCCGGGGAGATTTAATTTCGTATTTTTTACAGAGCTGAGTACTTTCCCTTCCCTTTCCATCTGCTTGTGTATGGGATACTGGGAATGAGCAAGCATTTTGTCTGGTACAGAAATTGAAAAGAATATTAGAAATGAAAAAGATGGCGGAATGGAAGGAGGGAGACAGAAGAAGAAGAAGGGAGGGAGAGAGAGAGAGGAAGAGAGAGAGAGAGAGGAGGGAGGCAGCTGGTGTGTGAGAAAGCAGTTATAACCAATTTCCTGCGTCAGTTTCGACCTGTTGAACAACATGCTCAGCACTTTGATTTCTGGCTAATTTGATACGGCCTTTTTTTTTTCTTTTTTTCAGTCCGAGCTGTGTCATTTGTTTCTGAGCTGTCCTTGCGTTAGCCTACCCGGCTGATCTCTGGGCTCCCCATCAGGTGGCCTGTGCCCCCCTTCTCGGGCTGGGCTTGGCGAGCCGATGGCCCTTTCGTTGCTGTGCGAGGCAGGCGCGCTGGCTGGGGGGCCTGTAATTAGACCCACCCCGGGTGACACTTCCAAGGGAGCCTGGCAGCCATTCTGGCCGCCCGCCCGCTCCGATGTTTATGGAGAGAAACCCTCTTTTCTTTGTGGTCTGGTGAGGGTTTACTGCGCTGGGTTTAGTGTTTTGCCGCTTGATTTATGATTTAGGAAGATGTGTGCTTGCTCTCCCGCCTGCTATCCTGGGGTTGTGTCGTCGGCTTTTTCAATAATAGGTCTAATCCGGGGGGACGTGTTTCATTGGCCTGATAGCCTAGCTTTCACTTTTAGGAAAAAGAGGTACAAAGGCAAATCGAAATTCCACTGAAGACTTCGCCATCTAAGCCAGCGGTTCTCAACCTGTGGGTCGCGACCCCGTGGGCGGTCGAACGCCCCTTTCACAGGGGTCGCCTAAGACCATCCTGCAGATCAGATATTTACATGACGATTCATCACAGGAGCAACATGACCGTGACGAAGTAGCCACGAAAATAATGTTATGGTTGGGTCACAGCATGAGGAACTGTATTTAAAGGGCCAGAAGGTTGAGAACCACTGACTAAGCCATGTTTGTCTGCAGAAGGGGTGGGGAACGTCTGGCCCCCGGGCCGTATCAGGCCTGAGAAATCGATTGGTCCAGCCCTGCCGCGGCATTAGGGGTGAGTTAAAGGTTTGACGGAATACAGAGCAGGGTAATGTTTTAAGTTGATGATCTTGTATGGCCCACAAATGAGGTTATAAATATCCAAATGGCCTTTGGCAGAAAAAAGGTCGTCCCTCCCCCAGTGTTTACTGACATTTTAATCTCCCTGGAAGTTTCCTCAAACCCCCAGTCCACCTTTTTCTGGCCCTTTAAAATGACTTCTATTTCTGCCCAAGCTTTTTCAAATTTTTTGCTCCAACTCGTTGCCAGAGATGCTTCGTTTTGCCAAGAAAAAAAATAGAAAGGAAAAGGAGAGAAATACACTGCTTTGCTCGGTTGGGGTTAAAACCAAACCCCGCGGCAACTGTGCAGTGGTTCTCAACCTTCCGGCCCTTTAAATACAGTACCTCATGTGGTGACCCAGCCATAACATTATTTTCGTGGCTACTTCATCACTGCAATGTTGCTACTGTGATGAATCGTCATCTAAATATCTGATATGCAGGTTGGTCTTAGGCAACCCCTGTGAAAGGGGCGTTCGACCGCCAAAGGGGTCGCGACCCACAGGTTGAGAACCGCTGGTTTATAGTCTGGAAATGCACAGAGCCGTCAGAATGGGAAATCGGAGGGGCCTTCATGTTCGCCCATCAGGGGAGAAACTGAAGGCTTTGTCACGTGATCTCCCGAGGCCTCCTGGCTCGTCCCAGCCCCTCCACCGTGTCCGCAGTGTGTGACCTGTGGCCATGAACTCTGGAATCCTGGGTTTGTGCGTATGAGTTGCATCCACACAGTACCCATGCATTTTGTTATTAAAAGTTAAAAACACTTTTTTTCCTTCAGTCTTACATTTGGAAAACATGTATATATTTTTAAAATATACATTTTTGTTGATTTCAGAGAGGAAGGGAGAGGGAGAGAGAGAAACATCAATGATGAGAAAGAATCATGGATCTGCTGCCTCCTGCACGCCCCCCACGGGGGATCAAGCCCACAACCCTGGCATGTGCCCTGACCAGGAATCGAACCAGGGACCCTTGAGTCTGCAGGCTGACGCTCTATCCACTGAGCCAAACCAATCTAGGGCCGGAGAATATTTAAAAGTCTGTCGAGGGACTGCTTTGCAGGGTTGATACACCCTGGAGGAATAAGTCAGGTGCCTGGCATGACCATGCTGCTGCTGCTGATAGTCTGTGTTTTGTGGCACTTGTAGTGAAATAATCTCTTTTTTTAAAAAATATATGTTTTATTGATTTTTCACAGAGTGGAAGGGAGAGGGATAGAGAGTTAGAAACATCGATGAGAGGGAAACATCGATCAGCCGCCTCCTGCACACCCCCTATTGGGGATGTGCCCACAACCAAGGTCCATGCCCTTGGCCGGAATCGAACCTGGGACCTTTCAGTCCGCAGGCCGACGCTCTGTCCACTGAACCAAACTGGTTTATCTTACATTGGTTTATTTGAAGAGCTACAGTATACTCAGTATGAATTTACTGATAGCAGCCTTTTTTCCCCCCCTGCTCTAGTTTAAGGCACGTACATGCAATGATAAACTTTTTCCCAAGCGATTCCATAGCCAAAGCTGCGTTCCTTGGAACCCATGGATTGCCACCCTCACATTTTTCCTAAGGAAATCCCTGTAGGCTCATTCCCTCCTCAGCATGCAGCTTTGCAAAATGGACAGTGCGATGGGGGTTTTGCTGTTAAAAAATTAGCTGCTGGTGGCCTCCATCAAGTAACTACAGTTCTTTCTGTGAGTTTCACTTTGCATTTTATTGGGGATTTTTAAACTTTTACTAGTGTACGTATTTTCAAAAGAAAAAGAAATATTTTCCTGGAAATTTATTGCACACGCGCACATACACACACACACACACACACACACACACACACACGGAGGAAGAAGGGAAGAGAGGGAAAGAGAAAAGAAAAAGATAGGAATATGTACAGCAAATAGCCTGCCCATTGCTCAAGTTCACTTTCAAGATAGTCCTGCAGGTGGCGATAGAGACTCATAAATGACGAAAATCCAGAAGGTGCATTCCTGTGGACTGCTGCCTGGGGATTTTAAGTTCAGCAATTTATTTTTAATTTGATACAGACATCTCCATGCAGAAATCATTAGTGAAAAAATGAAATTCTCATGTTGTGCAGTGTTCCTCTGTTTCTATAATAATTTTCTCAGCGGTTCTGTGCTGTGTTCATCTCTCTGCACGGGGAAGATCTAGCCGAGTGGGTACAGCTTTTCTCTGGCAAATTACCATTTAAAAATATATATATTTGCTTTCAGAGAAGAAGGGAGAGGGAGAGAGAGATAGAAACATCAATGATGGGAGAGAATCATGGATCGGATGCCTCCTGCACGCCCCACACTGGGGATGGAGCCCGCAACCCGGGCATGTGCCCTGACCAGGAATCGAACTGTCACCTCCTGGTTTATAGGTCGATGCTCAACCACTGACCCACACTGGCCAGGCACAAATTACCATTTTAAGCCTGTTTTTCCCCCCCTTTTATTTTTACTTAGCCTATAGCCAAAAAATTTGGTGCCTATGCCATTGATAAGGTTTATGAAATGGTTTGCTATTCAGTATTAAGTTGCTTAGGCAATGTGCTCAGTGAGAGTGTGTGTGTATGTGTGCGTGTGTGTCGCACACAGACACATCTTCAAATCAAAGTGTCCAATCCAGTTGTATCCAGAGGACATTTCATCCCACAGCTAATTTGTAGAAGGTTAGTTTTAATCGGAGCAGGATCACACATTTCTTGAAAGCCATTGTATCCAGAGTTAAACGTACAACATGCACAATTTCTTTTAAAATACCAGACCAGGCATAGTGGCTATGATAACATTTTATTCAATTATTTTTGTTATTTTATTTTGGACATTAGACATGGTCAAAGCAAAGTTGAAGCAGTCAGTAGATGTTTCTTTGCTGCTAGTTAAGGTTCAAAAGTTCTTGAATTGCTTTTTCTGACTATATCTGTTTTCACTTGCAGTTTTTTCTTACGTTTGGGTCTGAAAATGCTAAGGCGAAAGTGATTTTGCTTAAACATAAAGCTAATTTTCAGCTCTCTTCTTTTCTTGTCGTCTCATTTTAAAAACCTTTGCAGTGCACATTTGCGAGGGAAACTGCCTTGATTCTAAGAAAATATAATTATTTTGGTTTAAATGCTTTAGGCTTTAGATATTGAGTGTCATCAACAGACGACTGATGGCCTGGAGCAAATTATTTCAGTCTTGTCTCTCTTCTGAACATTTCACTAAGTCTTATGGGGAAGTTAAAAACCAGTAAGGTCGTATATACCATATTGTTAGATACAGAATTTCTTATTTTTTTTAAAATATATTTTTATTGATTTCAAAGAGGAAGGTTGAGAGAGAAAGGAAGAGAGAGAGAGAAACATCAATGATGAGAGAGAATAATTGATTGGTTGCCTCCTGCACACCCCACACTGGGGATCGATCCCTCAATCCTTGCCTGTGCCCTGACCGGGAATTGAACCGTGACCTTCTGGTTCATAGGTTGACGCTCAACCACTGAGCCACGTCTGTCGGACCAGAATTTCTGATAATTAAAGAAGGAGAGAAGGAAAAAGAAAAGAAAAAAGAACAGCGAAACCTCCTTGCCTTCTCATATCCTATTTCAATTGCTATTCCAATTACTCATGAGGGAGGAGAGTAGAAAGCAAGTCAGACCCTCAGAAAACCTATTTCGCTGCCTTCATAGAAAGAATATTCAGTTCTTGCTCTGTTAGCAGCTGACCAACATCGAATCCATTAAAAAAAATAAAATATATATATATCGTGGTAAGCAGTTCTTGAAAATGTTTATGATAAATGGTCAAGGCCAAGCTTCCACCGTGAGATTAGCCGTTGGGACAGGATGTTTGTCAGGAAGTAGGTTACTGGCTGAGCAGAGTGTCCTGCCGTGTAGCCTGCAGGATAAATGAAGGTTTAACAGCGTGCAGTGCGAGGAGTTTATTTGATTTCCCCTCTTGGCTTTCTTTTGCATATATGTCAGCGTTGTTTCTTCCCTCGGTGACTCATTTTATAGACAAAAAGCATCCAATGTTTTGAAAATGTCCCCCACCCCATGCCCCTTGCTCATCGAATGACCTACACATAGTAACGGGACTGAGTCACTTTTTCAGAATGGACGTTGTAGCTTGAAAAAATAGTAAGACAGCCCTAGCCGGTGTGGCTCAGGGGATAGAGCATCGGCCTGCCGACTGAAGGGTCCCAGGTTCGATTCCGGTCAAGGGCACATGCCTAGGTTTCTGGCTCAATCACCAGTAGGGGGCGTTGATGTTTCTATCTCTCCCTCTCCCTCTCTGAAATTATATATATATTTTTATATAAATTATATATACATATAATTTATATAAATTATATATATGTGTGTGTATATATATGTGTGTGTGTATATATATGTGTGTGTGTGTATATATATATATATATATATATAAAAAATAAGACAGTTGTGAAAGACTATGGCCCAGCAGTTTTGCCCTCATCTTAAAGATACAAGAAACATTGCTGAGAATTATAGCGATTTTCCTGCTTTTTCTTTTTTAAAAAAAAATATTTTTATTGATTTTAGAGAGGAAAGGAGAAAGAGAGAGAGAGAGAGAGAGAAACATCAATGATGAGAACCATTGATCAGCTGCCTCCTGCACACCCCCTACTGGGGCTTGAGCCCACAACCCGGGCATATGGCCTTGTCCGGAATCGAACCCTGGACCCTTCGGTCCACAGGCCGACGCTCTATCCACTGAGCCACACCAGCCAGGGCTTCCTGCTTTTTCCTGATTGCGGTCCAGCCCCAGAGCTAGCGGACAGCAGTGCTCATGAATGATGCCTCCTCAGTAGATGACACCTGTGGTCACACACCAGTGACAAGAGATCACAGGCACTGGCTGCAAAGCCTCAGGGAAGTGTTATGTGTCTGCGGCCTGATCTATTGTCCCAGAGGTCGGAGAGTGTTAATGCACTCTGCAAAGATTACCCTCCCTCTCTAATTGCTCCCACACTTCCTTAAAGGATTTAAACAGCCAGGAAGGTGACTCTCCTTGTCAATTTTTGTCTTCGGCCTGCCGTGGGAGTTTATCTGTCTGGCCGCTGAGACCACTAGATCAAGTCGCCCCGCCAGGATCAGAGGCGTCCACGCCGCACAGAGGAGGGAGGCGGGAGAAGTTATTTACAGCTCCATGACGACTTGCCCTCTACATACTTTGCATTCCGTTCTGGTGTTTACGTTGTGGAAACGGGGGCGTATCTGTGTTCGGAAGGGGGGGCCGGACAGAGTCCAGGGGTTGACGTTGACTTTCCATCATGTTTGTTTTCATAGTCTTTTCTGAAGGCCCTAATGCCCAATGGGGGCGTTTCCCGTTTCACTTATTTTGGTTAAAGACGATGGGAAGAGCCCTGACCGGTTTGGCTCAGTGGATAGAGCGTTGGCCTGCGCACTGAAGGGTCCCGGGTTCGATTCCGGTCAAGGGCATGGACCTTGGTTGCGGGCACATCCCCAGTAGGGGGTGTGCAGGAGACGGCTGATCGATGTTTCTCTCTCATCCATGTTTCTAACTCTCTATCCCTCTCCCTTCCTCTCTGTAAAAATCATATTTAAAAAAAAGACTTTGGGAAGAGTGGACTTGAAACATTTCCTCTATGCTGCCTCCCCCACCAATGTATACACCCACACACACACACACACACACACACACACACACTCACAGACAAACACAAAGTCACTGCATTCTGAAATGTTGATCCTGAACTAGGCATATGCAAGACTGACCCACATGTAGGACTTACTAACTTTGTCCAGATCATCCTTGTATATTTCAAATGTTGTGCAAAACATTTTTTATAAAGCTCTCTTCTCACCCGGCCCGTGTGGCTCAGTGGTCGAGCGTCAACCTACGAACCAGGAGGTCACGGTTCGATTCCCACTCAGGGCACATGCCCAGATTGTGGGCTCCATCCCCAGTGTGGGATGTGCAGGAGGCAGCCGATCCATGATTCTTTCTCATCGTTGTTCCTCTCCCTCTCCCTTCCTCTCTGAAATCAATAAAAATATATTTAAAATAAAATAAAAAGCTCTTCTCTGTGTTAGAGAATGATTATTGGATCCTGAGTGTCCAGAGATGACACCGTAATTTTTTTGTTATTTTATTTTATTTGTTTTCCCCCCCCCCCCATTGGTTTTTAGAGATGGATACAGAGAGAAACATTGATGTGAGAGAAACACATCGATTGGTTGCCTCCCACACTCGCCCCTACCAGGGTCAGGGATCGAGCCCGCAACGTAGGTATGTGCCCTTGACCGGAATTGAACCTGGGACCCTTCAGTTTGCGGGCCTATGCTCTATCCCCTGAGCCACACTAGCAGGGGCGATGGCAGTAATGTTATCAGACTCTGTACGTCTTATGTTGCTTTGATTATAACGGAGTACTTTCTAAATGAGACTGAAAAGCTTCAAGGATGATTGTACCTCTTCCTTTACCATGGCGGTTTGGGGAATACTGGGGATCTGTACGTGTGAGAGGAGATATTGAATCCCTTTAAGTCACAGTCTATGCTGCTGTAGAAATGAGGAGGCCAAGCCTGCATTTCACCCTGAGAATTTTCTACCCACTGTGCACAGTTGCATCATAGAGAGATCTGAATTCCTCGCCCGTCCGGCGTGGCTCAGTGGTTGAGTATCGACCAATGAACCTGGAGGTGTCAGTTTGATTCCCAGTCAGGGCACATGCCCGGATGCAGGCGTGGTCCCCAGTGTGGGGGAGGCGGGGAGCGTCCGATCAGTGATTCTCTTTCATCTTTGCTGTTTCTGTCTCTCTCTCCCTCTCCCTTCCTCTCTAAAATCAATAATATATATATATATATATGTATTTTAAAAAGAGGTATGAATTCCTGTAATTCTCATCGCTAATATATGTGGCCTAGACTGGTTGCTCCAAAGGTTTCCTCAAACCAGCGGTCGCCAACCTTTTGGACCTCACGGATCACCAGTGGTCCGGGACCACCCGTTGGCGACCGCTGGCCTAGAGCCTCCAATACCATATTTATGTAGTTTCTTTGGGAGGATTTCCTGTAATTCAAGATGGCAGTTGGAATGATGGATGTAGAAGTATTTTTTAAAAAAAGAAATCCTTGCTCGGCCAGTGTGGCTCAGTGGTTGAGCATCCACCTATGAACCAGGAGGTCATGGTTCGATTCCCGGTCAGGGCACAGGCCCGGGTTACAGGCTCGATCCCCAGTGTGGGGCGTGCAGGAGGCGGCCGATCCATGATTCTCTCTCATCATTGATATTTCTCTCTCTCTCTCCCTTTTTCTCTGAAATCAATAAAAATATATTGGGATTTTCACACTTTTCAACTGACGCCACTGTATTTTATTCAAACTGTATAGAGCTGTCAGTGTGTTCGTTATACGAATCTCCTACAGCCGCTGAGCAGATGACAGTTGCTAGAGCGGGCGGGGAGAGGGGGGGCGGGGGGGTGGGGGGCTGCAGGCGAGGGGGGACCCATTCGAACCCACATCTTCAGAAGCGAATTTCTCTCGCGTCTCCTGTTCCGGCCCCTGCGCGGACCGTTCCCCGTCTCTGCTTCCGATGGCATGTTCCCTCACGCTGTCGGGCGCCGACACGGGATGTCTCATCTGTATATAAAAATTAAAAATTCAAACAAAAATCTGGCCCACATGAAGAACAGGCCCTCTGGGCATATGGTTCATTATGCATATTCGTTTAATTACTAAAACACTTGGGATGGCTTCCCTGCCCTCGCTTTCAACTCGCAAAGTCAGATCTCTTCTCTTGCACAGAAAATGGAGCACAGCCCTGTCTTCTGCAGGAGGGGTGGGGGGAAAAAAAAGAGAGAGCTTTTGAAGAAATTTTTGGAATTCACCAAAAGGAGACATGATTCTCGGGATGAGACGGATAGCAGCAGGGATTTCTCTCTCTTTTCGTTTCTCTTTTTGTCTCCTTCTCCCCCTCTCCCCTTCCCCCCCATTTCTACCACTGCCCTCAAAGGCTAGTCTTACAGTGGTTAGTTTATATGAAAGTGGGCAGGGCAGGAATGCAAGACCTAGAGTGTAGGTTTCATGTACATTTCTCCGCAGCCACTCCAGTCTCAGGGCGAAGCTACTTTCATTGGCTGGAAAGGGACTCTCGATGGAAGTGTGACTTTAATTGGTTTTTCAGGGCTAACAGGTGGTGATAGCTCAGACTTGCCCCAGCCTCGTTGCCACTCCCGATTTGGGGCGCCGCGTAGAATAGCTTTATTAAAATAAACCGTTTCCTGGCTTCGCGGTTACCTGAACATCTGCCTCCTGGTTTTTCAAGGGCCTTTGCCAATATTTCCCCTCCGTGCCTACATGGATCGGATCCTAGAAAAAAAAAGTGGAGGGAGACTCTCTTCTCTACACGTCATCTGACTCTTCATTTTGGGGGTTTACAATTAGACAGAAATGTTGTTTCGGGGATTTCTTTCTGGTGGTGGTTGTTTTCACGTGTATTTCGGTTGTACATTTATTTTCATGGTGCAACAGATTTTTTTTTTTTTTTAACAGAACGGGCCAAACCTTGAACGGGTAGTTGCTGGGTTTGCATTTAAACTTTTATTCTGGTGATCCATTGATGGTTCACGTGAGGGAGTGTGTGAGTGTGAGTGTGTGTGTGTGTGTGTGTATTTTGTTTGTGTGTGTGTGTGTATTTATTTTTTCTTTTAATTGATTTCAGAGAGGAAGGGAGAGGGAGCGAGAGAAACATCAATGATGAGAGAGAATCATTGATTGATTGGCTACCTCCTTCACACCTCCTACTGGGGATCGAGCCTGAAACCTGGGCATGTGCCCTTGACTGGACTCGAACCTGGGACCCTTCATCTGCAGGCCGACACTCTATCCACTGAGCCAAACCAGCTAGGGCCAGAGAACACTTTTCTAGAACGTTCTGTCCACTTAGCGGACAGTTAGAGCCCCATCAGACTTGTACCACAGAGGGTGGCTCCGGTGCCAACAATTCTGCTTCAGAAATGAGTGAGACACTTGCTGGTACATTTAATGGAATTGTTTTTGTCTTGACCTCTTCAGGATACCCAGCTTTATGGGGAATAAATGTGTGAGGATTCTTTCCTTCCTTCCTTTAATCAGAGCAGAGAATTTGCTGATGGCTCTGGAAGATGTATTTACCCAAATCGGACTTTCAACTGCTCAATTACCAGCTTCTGCAAAAAACAAACAAACAAAAAAGCACATAATGAGAAATTCATTGTCTGATCCTTGACCAGAAATTATGATCATTTTAGGAGGGAAAGAGCCAACAGTTGCAACATACTAAATGCCTTCTTTCTTATTTCATTTTGAGCTGTTCAACTTTTTCAACTAGCAGCTCTGCCTTGATGAGTGGTGTGGGTGTTTATTAGGCCATAGATGAGCGGTTGACTTTTCCCACTTAAATAAAGTCATCAAGAAATGTAGAGGGTGGCCAGTTGGCATGATGCAAACCATGGGGATTTTAAAAATATATTTGTATTGATTGGGTTTTTATTAGAGAGGAAGGCAGAGAGAGAGAGAGAGAGAGAGAGAGAGAGAGAGAGAGAGAGAGAGAAACATTGATGAGAGAGAATCATTGATTGGCTGCCTCCTGCACCCCCCTACTGGGGATCGAGTCCATAACTGGTGCATGTGGCCTTACTGGGAATGGAACCGGTGACCTCATGGTGCATGGGAAGATACCCAACCCACTGCACCACACTGGCCGGGCAAACCACGGGATTTTAATAAACGTTTCCTATTCAGATGAGAATACAGATTATGTACTTAGGAAAGAAGCTTGTGTATAAATACAGATTAGAAGCGTTTTTTTCCTGTTGTTTTTTCTTGAATCCTATCGTACATGCAAAAGGGGAAAGTAAAACCAGCAGAAACTCCATCCTTAAAGAATGCGGCCTGAAAGTCTCTAATTTGTTCTAAGTTGATCAGTTACATGAGTGACTTTTTCCAGCCCTGGCGAGCTGACAGCTGATAACCACAAGTTACCGTATTTCATCGTGTGGGACCACCTGTGAGTTTGAAAAGAAAGTGGGGCGTTAGGTCTGGAAATAATGTGCCCGAGATGTCACTCCTGCCTCGTGAAATAATTGCCAAGTGTTCTTTTCCTCTTTGTCCTGCTAACCCGCGTGTTACGTGGAGGCAGGGCCGTGTCTTCGTGGCGTTCTTGTTTCCGGCGACCATGGCGGCATAGGCACTTGGGTTCAAACCCAAGCTCTCGCTTGTCCTTCCTGTGGGAGGGTCCCAAGTTCAGAGGCGGATAGAAATTGGGCAGGTGACGTGCATAGCTTGTCTGATGTAGGCATTCCCGGCCCATCATTTTGTTGGGGCCATCCAGCCTTAATATTGGAAGACTTTAAGATTTTTAAATTCTATCATATATATATATATGTATGTGTATACATATATATATGTGTGTATACATATGTATATGTTATATATATACACATATATATGGGTTTAAGATATGGGTTTTTTTGTTGTTGTTAATCCTCACCCAAAGATATTTTTCCATTGATTTTTGGAGAGTGGCAGGGAGGAGGAGGAGGAGAGAAAGAGAGAGAGAGAGAAACATCAATGTGAGAGAGAGACACAGATTAATTGCCTCCTGCACCTGCCCCAACCAGGGCCGGGGATCAAGCCTGCAACCAAGGTACATGCCCTTGACCGGAATCGAACCTGGGACCCTTCAGTCCACAGGCCAGTGCTCTCTCCACTGAGCCAAACCTGCTAGGGTGACGATTTTAAGATTCTTAAAGACTTTGAAAATCTGGAATGTCTTACCTGAAATACTTGGATTTTAAAATATTGGAAGCCAATTTAAAAAGTAATCCCCTCTCCAGTTAAAATAAGCCTTATGGTTGGCAAAATTTGGCATGTGTCCGGCCTCTCGGGGACCGTGGGTGTTAGCATACGACCGTCCCTCGGCTCTGGTACAATACAGCTAGGAGCAGACAGCTGAGTCGATAGGATAGGGAATGGGGTTTCCAGGTATGGGGCCATATCGGTGTGCTCCAGCGTGTACCTGGCCAATCGTTTCTTCCTCATTCTACCAGTTCTACAACTGCATTAATCAGTGTGTGTGTGTGTGTGTGTATGTGTGTGTGCCTGTTTGTAACCGTTTCTAAAAGCTGCTGTAGTGAGAGTCCTGGATTTAATTCCCTGAAGTCATTGAGGAGGCATGGAAGATGGTTGCCATTCCATGTTCTCAAGCAGTGATTTGGTCTTGTCTTCCCCTCAGGTGTTCCTGGTCACGGTGTGGAATTTTGAGCTGTACATGATCCCCCTGGCGTTGCTGCTGCTCTTTGCCTACAATTTCATCGAACCCACGAAGGGGAAGGCGAGCAGTACCCACGACTCCCAGGTAAGCCAAGATGCCAATAGCTCTGATGTTTGACTCGAGACAAAGGTGTTTAACAATGATAAGCCAGCACCGCCAGCACCACCACTAAATCATGGCCCAAGTCCATTTGGTTTGATCCTGGAGGATCCACCTTGCACATATGTCCATGTTATAGCACAGATCTTTTTTATAGAAAAAAATATATATATTAATTTTTTAATTGATTTCCGAGAGGAAGGGAGAGGGAAAGAGAGATGGAAACATCAGTGATGAGAGAACCATTGATCGGCTGCCTCCTGCACACCCCACACTGGGGATCGATCCCACAACCCGGGCATGTGCCTTGACTGGGAATCGAATCGTGACCTCCTAGTTCATAGGTTGATGCTCAACCACTGAGCCACCCCGGCCGGGCTAGAAATATATGTTTTTACTGATTTGAGAGAGAGAGGAAGGGAGAGGGAAAGAAAGAGAGAAACATCGATGACAGAAACATTGGTCAGCTGCCTCCTGCATGCCCCATGCCTGGGGATCAAGCCTGCAACCCGGGCATGTGCCCTGGACTTGGAATCGAACCGGCGACCTCTCTGTGCATGAGATGATGCTCAACCCACTGAGCCACACTGGCCAGGGCTGTAGTAGAGATCTTGTATCAGGTGTCGCCTGGGGTCTCCTCTGTGTTTCTGAGTCTTGGGCTATTTCCTCAGAGTCCAGAGAGCCCTGTGGTGCTCGGTCATCTGTCCCGCGCCAGCAGCACGTGTCCGCGGGCACCTCTGTGCTCCGTGAGGTTAAGGTGAAGAACATTGTCAGCCACGAGAGAAAAGTCCTTCCAGGGGATGCAGAGCATCTGGAGGCTGCCTCGGCCCCTCCGCCCAGGCTCCCCCTTCAGTGCTCACCTCCGGCCTGAAGGCGCAGGGGGTTCTCGGAGGCTTGCCGACTCCCAGGGAAGGCCCAGCCTGTGTGGGCATGTGTCCCTCTGTTCCTGTGCCCATGTTTCTGCTGCGATTCTCAGACTTGCCCGCAAGGCTTCCCCTCAGAGACACCGGCCTCCACTCCCTGTCCTTCTTTCCCCAGCTCTTCCCTCCCTCGCTCTCTCCTCGCACACCAGGGGCTCTCTCCTCCCCGCCTCCACTCCCGCCCCTCCCCCCCCCCCCCCCCCCCCCCCGTGAGCAGGAACCTGTATCTATTGGCTTCTTTTATGGTACAATCCTGGCATTCCAGGTTCAAAAACCCAGCAGTTTTTTAAACAAAAGTCTAAGGCTTTGAGACTTGGTAGCAGATCAGCGTCACATTGGGTTTTTCTAGACGCAAAAGGACACCCTCTTCACAGAGTTTCCCTTAGCAGGTTCTCGTGATGGAAAACATCATCTCCGGCCCGGCTGGTGTGGCTCAGTGGTTGGGCGCGGACTCCTGAACCAGAAGGTCACAGTTGGATTCCCAGATAGAGGGCACGGTCATGCCCGGGTTGCAGGCTCCATCCCTCGTAGGGGGCGTGCAGGAGGCAGCCAGTCAAAGATTCCCTCTCATCGTTGATGTTTCTCTTTCTCTCCCCCTCCCTTCCTCTCTGCAATCAATTAAAAAATAAAATAATAAATGAATAAATAGTGCAGCGGTATGATTGAAATTTACCTGTTCTAGAGGCAGGGTTTTTGTTTTTGTTTTTTTTTTTATATTTTTTTATTGATTTTTTACAGAGAGGAAGGGAGAGAGATAGTTAGAAACATTGATGAGGGAGAAACATCGATCAGCTGCCTCCTGCACATCTCCTACTGGGGATGTGCCCGCAACCCAGGTACATGCCCTTGACCGGAATCGAACCTGGGACCTTTCAGTCTGCAAGCCGACGCTCTATCCACTGAGCCAAACCGGTTTCGGCTAGAGACAAGGTTTTAAAACGAATCTGAACCAACCTGCTCGCATCTCAGCCGGTGCTGTGACCCCCCAAACGAAAGCGGGGCGCCCTTTAGGCCAGATCAAGGCCTTGTCCTCCCTCCCTCACCTGCTCTCCCACCCAAACCCGAAGCCCTAGGAAGACAGTGAAACCGTAAAGAAACCTCTAACTTACTCTCGGGGTGGATGATACCCAGACTCACGCACATCTACTGTCTGATGTTCCCGTAATGGCCCCCAAGGAGCTGAGAAATCGCTCTCACAGTGAACCCCGCACAAACGGAGAGCGGTCCTCTCCGCCTTAACGTAGCGGCCGCTTCATCTGTCAGGAGAACGGAACTGTTTAGGGGAGGTTCAGCTCAGCAGAGCCGCCTGGAAGCTGGGCGCCGTCCAAGGCCGCTCGCCTCATGGCTGTGTTTATCGCGAAGTTTAACGGAGATGAGGCATGTTGTGTGCGCTGTTGCCCTGGTGCCCCTGAACTCTCAAAGCGTTCTCATTAAGCGTGTTTTCGCATATTGGATTTTAAAAAGATGACCGCTTAAATTCTGTAGACATTTTTTTCTTTATCCTCACCCCGGCGATATTTTTCCATTGATTTTTAGAGAGAGTGGAAGAGAGAGGGAGAGACAGAGAGAAACATCGATGTGTGAGAGACACATCGATCGGTTGCCTCCTGCACACGCCCTGACCAGGACTCGGGCTGGGGAGGAGCCTGCAACTGAGGTACATGCCTTTGACCGGAATCAAACCCGGGACCCTTTGGTCCGCTGGCTGATGCTCTATCCACTGAGCCAAACCAGCTAGGGCTGTAGACATTTTTTTTTTCTTTTTTATTTCAGAGAGGAAGGAGAGGGAGAGAGAGGTAGAAACATCAATGATGAGAGAGAATCACTGACCGGCTGCCTCCTGCACGCCCCCTACTGGGGATGGAGCCAGCAACCTGGGCATGTGCCCTTGATTAGAATCGAACCCGGGACCCTTCAGTCTGCAGGCTGATGCTCTACCCACTGAGCCACACCAGCCAGGGCTGGAGACATTTTTCTTTCATGTGAATGAGTTTATTTTGCCTTTGGTCATTTCAGCTGATATTTTATTAACTAATTATGGGGCTTCCTTTCAGGAGAGCACGGAAGTCGATGACGAGGAGGATGAAGATGACAAGGTGAGTGTCCACGGAACCTCTCGACAGGGAGGGGTCATTCTTTTATTTTGTTTTGTTTGGTTAATCCTCACCCGAGGATATTTGTCCATTGATGTTTAGAGAGAGTCGGAGGGGGAGAGACAGAGAGAAACATTGATGTAAGAGAGACACAGTGATTGGTTGCCTCCTGCATGCACCCCATCAGGGCCGGGGAACCTGAAAACGAGGTACGTGCCCTTGACCAGAATCAAACCCAGGACCTTTCAGTCTGCATGCCGATACTCTATCCATTGAGCCACACCAGCCAGGGCGGGACATTCATGTTTTCAGCAGATAGCTTCCTTCCAGGTTGTGTCAGATGCTTTTATTTTTTTGGACTATAGAGTAACCAGCAGATTAATATTCATATCATTTACAAAGAATATCCCTTTCTAAGATATATCTATTTGTTTCTTTTCATTCATTTGTAAAAATGAGGATGAAAAGGGGCAAAATGTGAGAAATAATTGAAATAGTAGAAAAAGCATAGCTGTAGGCCCAGCCGGCGTGGCTCAGTGGTTGAGCATCGACCTAGGAACCAGGAGGTCACGGTTCGATTCCCGGTCAGGGCACATGCCCGGGTTGTGGGCTCGATCCCCAGTATGGAGTGTGCAGGACGCAGCTGATGCATGATTCTCTCTCATCATCGATGTCTCTCTCTCTCTCTTCCTCTCTGAGATCAATACAAATATATTAAAAAGATAAAACAGCAGAGCGGGAGGGGGGCTGTCCTTGGCTGCGGGCGAAGGTGCGCTTCTCCATGGCGTCTGGAAGGTCGACGGAGGGTCGCCGGGGAAGTCACAAGTAAATCAAGTGACACTGCTCCTCCTTCAGGCTCCAGCCCGCGCGCTGCGGGCTGGCCACCCACTTCAGAGCTGTCACTTCCCCAGCTGTTGCTGGCAGCGCGTGCAGCTCTCCGTCTGGGTACATCTGTCCTTTCCCTTCTCCTGGGAGAGGCTCTCAAAGCCGGTGCTTCTGTTGTCATTACGCTTTCAGACAAACCTTCTGGAATAAAATGAAAAAAAAAAGGGACATGCCAAATGCGATGCTACTAGCTTAATGGACTTCAGTCCCCAGAACCTGTGGGTATGGGGGGGGGGGTGCTGGGAGAGACGCATGGTATAGCGTTTCGGATGCTTGAGGGGGAGGGGGAGGTCTTAACAGTTAGAATCCAATATAAAATGCCCAGGAAATAGCAATGAATATAAAAACACTGGCTCCGTGACACAGAGGGCCTTCAAACGAATCGAGAGAGGCAGGTGGTTTTGCCCATTCGTAGCGCAGTGAGGGGATTCCAGAGTAAACCTTACTTGTGGTGTTAAAATGACCATTCGTAGCAAAATAATGAAATCAAGTAGTAAAATATGTTTTTTAAGTAAATTGCCCTTTTTCAGAAAAAAAAAAGGTCACACAGATGCAACTTTCTTGTTGATGAATTGATGTTGAGTGGCTGCCAGGTGACGTAGCTCTTTGAACATTAGAAGCAGAGATAGCCAAGCCCCAGTGCATGCTGGGAAGGCTTCTCAAAGGAAACAAGTCTTTTTTTTTTTTCATTAACATGTTTTTATTGATTTTTGGAGAGAGAGGAAGGGAGAGGGATAGAGAGATGGAAACATCCATGAGAGAGAAACGTTATCAATCAGCTGCCTCCTGCATGGCATTGAGCCCACAGCCTGGGCATGTGCCCTGACCGGGAATGGAACTGTGACCTCCTGGTTCCTGGGTTGATGCTCAATCACTGAGCCACACCAGCCAGGCGGAAACACAGTTTTAAATGAAAATTTCCGTTTTAATGAAATTATTTTAAATCTGTACTAGGAACTAGCCTACATTTTATTAACCAAGGCTTGAAAGTGAGGAAGATTTCTTTCCCGTTGGCCAGCCCTTTTTAAATGACCCACCCAGGGACAGGAAGGCAATGAGTGAGACGTCGGAGGTCAGTCAACTAGAGGCAACAACTTCAGCCCTTGGACTACAGGCCATGGGTTGTCAAGGTCAAACCTTACTCTTGGGTGTCTCCAGGTCTAACTCAGGGTCTGGAGGCAGAGTCATCGGGGCTGCGCTTCTAGCCTTTCCAGGCGAGGATGACTGAGTCGAACCACAGCATCTACAGCAGCGGTTCTCAACCTGTGGGTCGCGACCCCTTTGGGGGTCGAACGACCCTTTCACAGGGGTCGCCTAAGACCATCGGAAAACACATAGATAATTACATATTGTTTTTGTGATGAATCACTATGCTTTAATTATGTTCAATGTGTAACCATGAAAATACATCCTGCATATCAGATATTTGCATGACAATTCATAACAGTAGCAAAATTACAGTGATGACGTAGCAACGTAAATAATTTTGTGGTTGGGGGTCACCACAACATGAGGAACTGTATGAAAGGGTCGCGGCATTAGGAAGGTTGAGAACCACTGATCTACAGGGATGAGCCGTGGAGCTGTGGTGTCAGCCTGTCCCACACTGAGAGCCTTGTGCTCGGTCTCCCCCCATTGCCTCCTGGGCAGTTTTGTTCTTGAGACCCTTTGAGTGTAGTATCTTCAGAGGGTCTTCATTTATTTATTTTTTAAATCTTTATTGATGAAAGTATTACATCTGTCCCCCTCCCCCCGCCCCCACCACCCATTGACCTCATCTAGCCCACCTCCCACCCCAGGCCCTCTCCACCCCACTGTCTGTGTCCACGGGTGATGCACATATGCATACAAGTTCTCTGGTTGATCTCTTCCCACCCACCCTCCCCCGCCTTCCCTTTGAGATTATACAGGCTGTTCATGCTTCTGTGTCTCTGGATCTATTTTGTTCATCAGTTTATTTTGTTCATTAGATTCCACATCATAGAGCCTTTAATAGCCTCAGCACAGCCATGGTTGTTTTGCTACCTCAATTTCATATTCCTGTGAAATCTTCTAGAGCAGTGGTTCTCAACCTTCCTAATGCCACGACCCTTTCATACAGTTCCTCATGTTGTGGTGACCCCCAACCATAAAATTATTTTCGTGGCTACTTCATCACTGTAATTTTGCTACTGTTATGAATCGTCATGTAAATATCTGATATGCAGGATGTATTTTCAAATTGAACATAATTAAAGCATAGTGATTAATCACAAAAACAATATGTAATTATATATTCAATATGTGTTTTCTGATGGTCTTAGGCGACCCCTGTGAAAGGGTCGTTCGACCCCCAAAGGGGTCGTGACCCACAGGTTGAGAACCGCTGTTCTAGAGGAATTCGTCTAAAATGGAAATGTAACTGTTTATGCCTCTTCCGCTTAACACAGTCTTTGGTGAGCCTGGTGAACTTTCCAGTCCTCTTCCATATCTTCTCACTCTTACTTCTTTTTCTTAAAATATATTTTTATTGAGAGATAGAGACATCAATGATGAGAGAGAATCATGGATCGCTGCCTCCTGCACACCCCCTACTGGGGATCGAGCCCGCAACCCGGGCATGTGCCCTTGACCAGGAATCAAACTGTGACCTGGTTCATAGGTCGACACTCAACCACTGAGTCACGCCAGCCAGGCTCACTGTCACTTCTTTCAGAGATTTGTAACTAGGGGGATTTTCAACAGTAAGGCCTCCGGAGCACGCATCATTCGCACCCATGTTACAATCCATTATTTCTTCTCCATGTCTGTCAGCCTCCAGCGCTGAGCTGTGCTCATAGAGCTGCACGCACAGGCTGTATCACAGGGGTCGCTCTCGTGGCCCTTCTGGCTCCTGGTGCGTGTTACACATGACAGACCACGCTTCTGGGAACTGTAACACACCCAGCGAGACGGGAACTGTTTACAAATGGTAAACACACGGTCGTTTCCTTCCACACCAGAAGAAGAGAGGGAACTCCTTTCTCTCCAAACTATCCATCTTGCAAGTGACACCCCTTAATTGCCAGCACCCCCTTCCCACCAAATACCATCGCAGACAACTGGGGAGATGAAAGCGGGCCGGCCCCCGTGGCACGGCTCTCTGGGGAGACCGACGCTTTCCCATGTTCCCGCCTGTCTCCCGTGCACAGACCAGGCCCAGGCCTGGGCTCTGTCACCCTTTTATTGTCTCCGTCAGGGATTGTTGTAAAATGACATCACCATAGCCTCGTGCTCCCTCCTCATTGTTAAAAGTCCATGGAAGTGACTTGTATTAGGAACCGAATTAGACTCCACAATTTTGCCTCCCCCCCCCCCTTTTTTTTTTCTTCTTTTTTTGGTTAATTCTCTCTCATCATTGATGTTTATTTCTCTCTCTCTCCCTCTCCCTTCCTCTCTGAAATCAATAAGAATAGATATTTTAAAAAAAGAAAATAAAAAAGTCAAAGACTACCTTTGAAAGATGAACAATAATTGAATATCTTCCTACACATTTCAGGGCCTATGGGAACGATATGTAGAGGACCTGCTCAGGGATGATTTTCAGGGGAATGAAGTAAATGGCCATTCTGATGTAACTGCTTTTAATTTGATTTAATATGAATTTTAGTGATGAAGTCATTTAATTGCTAGCATCTCTACCATCCCAGCTTAGCTTTGAGACTTTAATATTAAAAATGGATTCCAGCCAATTCTTAATGATCGGTTTATGCATGTTCCGATGAGAAGGGATTGGCTTCCTTACTTCCTGCAGGCTTTTCCCTGACACGCTGACTAGCTCCCATTTTCAACACGAAACCTCCGTTCTCAAGAGGGTTTGGCCTCATTGCCTTGAGAGGTAATCCTGGAATGTTCATAATCTGACCTTTTGAGGCAGTATTCATCCTACTTCCTATCAGGCTCACTAACCCTGGCACTTGTGAGTTTGCTTTGATATTTCTACTGTAAGGATTATACTTGTTATCTCACTCCCAAATATTGTGAAATACGATATACCAGACTCTAAATCAGATGGATTATCTATCCTTCTGTTAGCTAATGTGCACTGTCTAACAGAATACAGTCAGAGGCTCTGATTTTATAGAATACTGGAGGCCCGGTGCATGAAATTCGTGCACTCCGGGGTGGTGGTGGGGGGAGTTCCCTCAGCTGGGATTGCAAAGAGGGCACAGGCCAGGCCGAGGGAGCCCACTGGTGCATGATGGGGGCCAGGGAGGGACACGGGAGGTTGGCCAGCTGGGGAGGGACCGCGGGAGGGCTCCAGGGCATGTCCAGCCCGTCTCACTCAGTCCTGATTGGCCAGACTCCAGCAGCAAGCTCACCTACCGGTTGGAGCGTCTGCCCCTGGTGGTCAGTGCACGTCATAGCGAGAAGTTGAGTGGCCTTAACATATCATTAGCATATTACGCTTTGATTGGTTGAATGGCTGACCGGAAGACTGGACACTTAGCATATTAGGCTTATATTATATAGGATAACGAATCTAGATATTTAATTTCCCATTGCTTAAAATTTTTACATCATGCTGATGTGGACTGCATTGGACATTGTTTCTCCATTACCCACAGGTCATTGCTTTTCTGAGGGTGGTAGTAGCTAGTCCTCTTGTCTTTCCTCATGAAACCCCTTGTTTCAGTGTGATTTGCACTAACTCCCAATTATCCAGTGAGTTTAGAAGCTAATTGATAATTTACAAGAAAGGGGGGGGGGGGGCGCACACCATTTTTTTCCTCAAGGGAAAATAACATAAGTAACAAATGACACAAGAGTAATAATTTAAAACAACATCATTTGCAGTAAGAATTAGTTCAGTATAATTAGATTTAAAAAATAATATTTGTAGAGTGTTTACAATTTCCAGGCTGTGTTTATATGTTTCAGCCCACTCAGCATTCAAAATAAACCATTAAATTAGCTACCTCCCCCATCTACAAATGATTAAACCCGAATTAAGAGAAATGAACTTGAGCCCAGCCAGCGTGGTTGAGCGGCGACCTAGGAACCAGGAGGTCACGGTTTGATTCCTGGTCAGGGCACATGCCCGGGTTGGGGGCTCCATCCCCAGTGGGGGGGCGTGCAGGAGGCAGCTGATCCATGATTCTCTCTCATCATTGATGTTTCTCTCTCTAATTCCAACATGTTAGAATTTCTTATTGCATTGTTTGGTCACACACGTATTTTTCCTTCCACCCGCCTCACTTCCCCACCTCAACACGAAAGGGCACCCTGGTCAGTCAGCAGCTGCGGCTCCTGGCGTGTTGAGCTGCAGTAGTTCCAGGGCCAGGAAGCCCTCAGCCCTGCCTGGTGGTCGCAGGCCTGGCATCTGTCAGTGGGTGAGAGAAACTCCTAATGAGATGTTGAAGCCAGAAGCACACGCCGGCAAGTACCTGTCAGCGTGGGAGCGCGGTGTGCAGTGAGCAGACAGGGAGAGCCGTTTAAATCCACTTAGGAATTCTATTGACTCAAAACCCAAACAGTCTGTTTTCTGTTCATTTCCCCAAAGCAAATGGACTACTGGAGCGGGATGCCTCTCCGGAAAGAGCAATGATTTTCTTTCCCTCCTGGAAACAGCGTGCACCGTGGAGTTGACTGTGTGTGTGTGTCTCTGTCTGTCTGTCTGTCTCCGTGCACACACAACCCATCTCATCGGTTCTGTGTCTGAAGACAGTTCCCAGTCAGTAAGCCTGGCTTCCGAAAGACCCGTTTTTAATCTTGTGTTATCAGAAATACTGCTTCTTGGTCTTTGTTATGACAGATGTTGAGAGGGGTTTGTTGTTTTTTGTGTGTTTTTTTCCTGCTGAATGCCACTCCATCTATTTCCGATGTTTATCGTGTTTGCACGTCTTCAAATGGCAGGCTTTTACTATGCAGTGGGAGGAGACAGCCCAAACACACCCCCCTTTGCAGTCTAACGTTCCATGTTTGCCTCTTTGCTCTGCGTGGCTGAAATGACTGGGGAGATCTTGGGGTAGAAATGAGGCATGGATGGCTTTCGGGGACCTTGTGCATCCTGTGACAAATACTACGCAATGTCTCAGCGTGTCAGAAAGGTTTTTCCTGCTGTGGTTAACTTTCAGGACTATGTCTCTGGTTTTGCTTAGGTAATTAGAGACAAAGGTGCGCCCGGCCGGTGTGGCTCAGTGGTTGAGTGTCAACCCGTGAACCAGGAGGTCACAGTTCCATTCCCGGTCAGGGCACGTGCCCGGCTTGTGGGCTCCATCCCCAGTAGGGGGCGTGCAGGAGGCAGCCGATCCATGATTCTCTCGCATCTTTGATGTTTCTCTCCCTCTCTCCCTCTCCCTTCCTCTCTGAAATCAATAAAAACATATTTCTAAAAAGAGAGAGAGAGAGAGGAGTTTTCCTAAATCAGAACAGGTAGGAAAGATTTAAAGTCACATACTGATGATATAATTAATTCTTAGTTGTAAATGGATTGTGATGGTGTTAGTTCTCTCCCACAATCCTCTAGTCCAGTGATGGCGAACCTTTTGAGCTCGGCGTGTCAACATTTTGAAAAACCCTAACTTAACTCTGGTGCCATGTCACATATAGAAATTTTTGATCTTTGCAACCATAGTAAAACAAAGATTTTATATATTTAAATGCCATTTAACAAAGAAAAATCAACCAAAAAAATGAGTTCGCGTGTCACCTCTGACACGCGTGTCATAGGTTTGCCATCACTGCTCTAGTCATTGGAGGCATGGGAAAGGCAATGGAGCCTTGAAGGAAATATTTGCTTCTTTTTAAAATATATATATATTTTATTGATTTTTACAGAGAGGAAGGGAGAGGGGTAGAGAGTTAGAAACATCGATGAGAGAGAAACATCGACCAGCTGCCTCCTGCACACCCTCTACCGGGGATGTGCCCGCAACCAAGGTACATGCCCTTGACCGGAACCGAACCCGGGACCTTTCAGTCCGCAGGCCGACGCTCTATCCACTGAGCCAAACCGGTTAGGGCGAAATATTTGCTTCTTGATTTATTTCATTTTTGTTCTTAAAAAAAAACCACACACACAACAACTCTGTTACACACGGGTCCACTCTTTGTTCTTATTTCAGCTGCTTCCGAAACTTAGCCTAAAGCTGGGGTGGGCAAACTTTTTGACTCGAGGGCCACAATGGGTTCTTAAACTGGACCGGAGGGCCGGAACAAAAGCATGGATGGAGTGTTTGTGTGAACTAATATAAATTCAAAGTAAACATCATTACATAAAAGGGTACGGTCTTTTTTTTTTTTTTAGTTTTATTCATTTCAAACGGGCCGATCCGGCCCGCGGGCCGTAGTTTGCCCACGGCTGGCCTAAAGACTCCGGTTTTCTTTGTGTGTGCATGTGTGTGTGTGTGTGTGTGTGTGTTTCTTTTTAACATTTTAGAAACAAATGGACAATGAAAAAAAAAAAGGTGATTTTGCCTTTATTTGTATGTAGTCTCTATGTTTAGGTTATAGAGTTGGCATTTTCATTCTTTTTCTGACGACAAGTGCCACTCTTGCTTTATACAGAACAGAGGAGCATTATGAAATCTGAAGCCTGGGTCTCGGAAAGTTCCATGCTCTCGTCTCTCCCATCATGCCGTAAACGAGACCCTAAGTCATGTGACTCTTACTCATGCCCCTGTGTGCTTTCAAATCCGTAAGAGGTAAAATCCACTCTCCCTCGAAATCTAAAAAAGTTGTCGGCCGCTGTGACGTGGCTTGCTGGTTGAACGGCCCCAGCGGCTATCACAATTTTTATTACTCATTTCCCTGAAATAATTGGAAGCGTCCTATGCTAAGGAAAACATCAGCGCGTGAGGCGGCAGGTCTGTCTTTCTGAATGGGTCCCCGCCAGGCCTCCTGGGGAATGGGTAGCAGCCGCAGATGTAACGTTGTGTTTGCTAAACTGTGTTACCCCCGCATTCCCCGGTTCCGTCGGAAACGTGTAAATAAAGCCAGCGTGTAGCCGAGAGAGCTGCCAGATAAGCTCAGGCAGCGCCGGGCGACATGAGTAGGCTTGTCCTGGAAGTTCATTGCTTCTGAAACTTAAATCAACCCCAGGGCTGTTTTGGCTGGACCGAAAGTTGCTTATTCAGCCTTTTGTCCCTTCGCATTCCTTTTTGTTTTCTCTTTATATGTTTTATGGATTTCAGAGAGGGAGCGAGAGAGACATCCATGATGAGAGAGGATCATGGATCGGCTGCCGCCTGCACGCCCCACACTGGGGATGGAGCCCGCAACCCGGGCCTGTGCCCTGACCGGGAATCAAACTGTGACCTCCTGGTTCATAGGTCGAGGCTCAACCCCTGAGCCACACCGGCCGGCTCTTTGCATTCTTGCAGGGGACGGGCTTACGTGTGTGAAGTGCCTAGTATACCAAGTGCTGATGTGTTGTTTACTTCTCCAAGGGCTCCCTGTGATCTCCCTTTTCTAGATAACAAATTTGCAACTCAGAAAGGGATCAGGAACTTGCCTTATCACAGAGCAAGGAGAGCACAAGAGCAGCGTTAATCAATAAATACATATATTTTTTTAATATTTTTTATTGATTTTTTACAGAGAGGAAGGGGGAGGGATAGAGAGTTAGAAACATCGATGAGAGAGAAACATCGATCAGCTGCCTCCTGCACACCTCCTACTGGGGATGTGCCCGCAACCAAGGTACATGCCCTTGACCGGAATCAAACCTGGGACCCTTCAGTCAGCAGGCTGATGCTCTATCTGCTGAGCCACACCAGTCAGGGCAAAAATATACGTTTTTTAAATGCAGCAGCGTTTGGCTAAGAAGCCACAGTGCTAGGAAACCATAGTGTCTACATAGCCAACATGCCATGCTGTTCCCTGCCGGAACCCTCTCTGAAGCACTGTGACGGGGGGTGGGGTGGGCGCAGGGGAGCTGGCCGATAGCCTGGTGAAGACAAAGAGGAAGCCAGGGTCAGCCAAAGGGAATCACAGAGTTCCCTGGCAGACGCATCGCCTCCACGGGGAGACGAAGGTCTTGGCTCCATGCGGCTTCCATTCATCGTGGGAGCACGGGAAGCTTGCACCCCGAGAGTGTTTGCATCTGGATGGATGGGCAGGACATTTTGTGGATTCAGTCAATACTTACGGCCCAGCTGGTGTGGCCCAGTGGTTGAGCGTCGACCTATGAACCAGGAGGTCATGGTTTGATTCCCGGTCAGGGCACATGCCCGGGTTGCAGGCTTGATCCCCAGCGTGGGGCATGCAGGAGGCAGCCGATCCATGATTCTCTCTCACCATTGATGTTTCTATCTCTCTCTCCCTCTCCCTTCCTCTCTGAAATTAATAATAAAAAATATATATGTAGCCCTAGTCAGTTTGGCTCAGTGGATAGAACGTCAGCCTGAGGACTGAAGTGTTCTGGGTTCGATTCTAGTCAAGGGCACATGCCTGGGTTTCGGGCTTGGTCCCCAGTAGGGGGCCTGGAAGAGGCAGCCAATCAATGATTCTCTCTCATCATTGATGTTTCTCTCTCTCTCTCCCTCTCCCTTCTTCCTTGAAATCAATAATATATGTGTGTGTGTGTGTGTGTGTGTATGTATATATATACACACATACATACATATACACACACACACACATGCACACACACGTACACTGAGTAGCCAGATTATGGGGGCCACCTAAGCAAGGTAAAGTCTCCCTCATGTTCTTGAAACCACTCCTGCACAATATGAGCACCGTGGCATGGCACATTGTCTTGTTGGAAGAAGCCATCTCCATTGGGATACGCCATCAACATGATAAGATGAACTTGATCAGCAACGATACTTAGGTATATTGTGCTATTCAGACATTTATAATGATCTGGCCCTCTAGCAACTTCAGCGCAAAATTATAACTAATTTGCCTACAAATGTCAGGTGTATACACACGCACGCACACACACACGCACACACGCACACACTGATTATTATGACTGGCCAGATTATTATGACCACCCCATCAGTACCTCATTGACACTCCCCAAAATACTGAATATTGAAAACTTCCTAGGCAAATACTCTCAAGGTTTTATTATTATTATTATTATTATTATTATTTGTGTAACTAATTCACTTCATTGTACTGATGGGGTGGTCATAATAATCTGGCCGGTCATAATAATCTGGCCATACTCCTTTCTATACCGGAACAATAACGAGAGTGTAACTGCGTCCAATCTCTCTTTTACGTTTCTTAGGAATCTGAGAAAAAGGGCATCATCGAAAGAATCTACATGGTACAGGATATCGTTTCCACAGTTCAGAACATCTTGGAGGAAGTAGCTTCCTTTGGAGAAAGAATTAAAAAGTAAGTCCTACCTCTGCATCGTGGCGTTTGGATTAGAGTGGCCATCCACTAGGGCGAGTGTGGGTGGGGAGCGTGAGGTCAGAAAACCCAGAACCCCAAAACTGCCGCCAGGGTGCCAGGCAAGCCCTGTTAACTCTGGCTGGTGTGCCCTTTGGGCTTGTCAGTCTCACAGCTGGGCAATGCCTCAGACCTGGGGTGACCAGATGGCCCAGCGTAACGATGAATAGTGTCCCGCTCACTCTCAAAAAGACCTTAGATTGGGTGATGAACTACATTAAAAAAAAATAACTTCCTATTCACAAATAAAAAGGGAAGCAGATAGGTTTTAAAGGAGTCTTTTCTGTCGGAACCACGTGATGTTAGGGGAGAGATCGGACCCGCCCAGAAAGAGATGTACGAGAGAGACAGACAGAGGGCTATGCTGAGGATGCCACACGTTGTCAGCTTCTCTGAGAATGGGGAGAGACAGACAGCTGGGCATAGAACCGTTGATTGGCGGCTTCAGTCGGTGCAGACCATTGCGCCAAGGCTGAGAGCCCAAGACCGTGCTAGGTACAGGGACGTGTAGGTGAGTTAGCGTGCCTGTGCCATAGGCCATGGTCCTGGCATGCCTGGAGGTGAGGCGGGTCATTCAGGGACTTGAGTGGCTTGCAAAAGTCAATGAAAAAAAAAATTGAGCCCTGGCTGGTGTGACTCAGTGGATAGAGCATCAGCCTGAGGACTGAAGGGCCCCAGGTTCGATTCTGATCAAGGTCACATGCTCGGGTTGTGGTCTCCACCCCAATAGGTGGCATGCAGGAGGCAGCCGATCCATGATTCTCTTTCCTCACTGATGTTTCTCTCTCTCCCTCCCTCTCCCTTCCTCTCTGAAATCAATAGAAATATATTTTTAAAAAAAATTGAGTGAGGATGAGAGGCTGTGGAGTCGGGGCAAGCCCGAGGAAGGAAGGCCCTATGTTTGGTGAAAGCATCTCCGTGCCTAAACGTCTCTTGCAGACAAACGTGGCTGTTGTGTGGCTGCTAATGAGCAAGGAAATGTGTCTGACGGCAGACGAGGGCAGAGTGACGGGAACAGGCCCCCACTCTCTGCAGCGCTTCCGCGGCTACAGCTGCGGTGGCCACGTCCAGGACATATTTTCAGCCATGAACGGGGCACTGTTCCGCCCAGCTGCGACACAGGAAGGCTCGGCTCCTATTCATTTCTTGGGCCATTCATGAGGACAGTGACCTTCGTGTCCCCGCTGGGCACTCCAGGGGGCTGTCCTGGGTAACTCTGTCGGAATTCCATTGTAATTCGGGGCTTAGGGACCACGGAAGACTTTCTCCCAGCTATTGGCAACCAGCACATAAACGACTTGCATAAAACCCCGAGAGCGAGGCTCTCCTTATGGGGTTGCATTTACAGAAGATGGTCTGTATTTTCTTTTTTAAATATATTTTTACTAGAGGCCTGGTGCACGAAATTCGTGCATGGGTAGGGTCCCTAGGCCTGGCCGGTGATCGGGGCGACCAGTGGGGTGATCAAGGGGGTGAGGGGGAGGACCCCCGCTGGCACCCGCTTGGCTGGCCTGGGACCTGCAAGCTGGGGGTAGCTCCTGCGTTGAGCGTCTGCCCCCTGGTGGTCAGTGTGTGTCATAGCGACCGGTCATTCTGCCGTTTGGTCAATTTGCATATTAGGCTTTTATTATATAGGATTGATTTCAGAGAGGAAGAGAGAAGGAGAGAGAGAGAGAGAGAGAGAGAGAGAGAAACATCAATGATGGGAGAGAATCACAGATCAGCTGCCTCCTGCACGCCCCACACTGGGGATGGAGCCCACAACCCGGGCCTGTGCCCTGCCCGGGAATCGAACTGTGACCTCCCGGTTCCTAGGTCGATGCTCATCCACTGAGGCACGCCGGCCGGGCAGTATTGCAGTCTTTAATCACTTTCGAGAGCCAAGCTTCTCCTGGGAACTGCCGGGTCCGGGAAGCTCAGTGGCCATTGGTCTGGTGACCTTCTCCTGAAGAACGTTTTTCCGGTGCCCAGTCGTTCCGGCAGACTTTCTCTCCGGGTTTTCAAAGAAACTTTCCCAATAGCCCAGTGGTTCTCAACCTTCCTCAGGCCGCGACCCTTTCATACAGCTCCTCATGTTGTGGTGACCCCCAACCATAAAATTATTTTCGTGGCTACTTCATAACTGTCACTTTGCTACTGTGATGAATCGTCATGTAAATATCTGATATGCAGGATGTATTTTCATGGTTACACATTGCACATAATGAAAGCATAGTGATTAACCACAAAAACAATATGTAATTATCTATGTATTTTCCGATGGTCTTAAGCGACCCCTGTGAAAGGGTCGTTTGACCCCCAAAGGGGTCGCGACCCACGGGTTGAGAACCGCTGCCATAGACCGTTTCCACTTGTGTGACTAAGAAGTTAACATGAGCAATGAATCGCTGTAGCTGTTCCCGCCTCAGTAATGGACATTTCTGTGGTTTGCCTGCAGCACGTTTAACTGGACGGTGCCGTTCCTTTCGTTCCTGGCCTGTGTGGTGCTGGCGGTCGCCACCGTCACTTTATACTTCGTCCCACTTCGGTACCTCGTGTTGATCTGGGGTAAGTGTGGCCCGGTCCTTTGGCTAGCAGTCCGTTCCAGGTAAGAACCAATTACTCATTCATTTTTTAAAAAAATATATTTTTTATTGATTTCAGAGAGGAAGGAAGAGGGAGAGAGAGAGAGAGAAACATCAATGATGAGAAAGAATCGTTGATTGGCTGCCTCCTGCTGGCCCCCCGCCGGGAACCGAGCCTGCAATCCGGGCATGTGCCCTTGATTGCAGTCGAACCTGGTACCCTTCAGTCCGCAGGCCGATGCTCCATCCACTGAGCCACACCAGCCAGGGCCAATTATTCTTCACTTTTTAAAGTGTGACTGTAAACTTTCAGTGTGCTCCTGCCGGCAATTAAACACGAGCTTAAAGAGCGCATATAGGCGACCAGGAATCCAGGACCTCCCTGAAAAGACCAGCTTGGGGGAACCATCAGCATCGCTATTGAAAGGGCTGTTGCATAACTGTGATCCAATGAAAATGGGATCGTGCGTGTGACTTCCCTTCGGCCTTCGTAGCCATAAATCCCCTGGAATAATATATGGCTGTGGTCCCGTAGCCTTGCCTTTGCACTGTTGTTCAAACAGTGAGCGAACACCTGCACCTCGCCCTTCGTAGCGTGTGAAAGTAGCCATGTTGCTCCTGGCACTTCATCTCTCCTGGAGGGAAAAAACAGCCCAACCCAATACTTAAACCCAGAAGCAGTGGGGGTACGGGAGGGCCAAGGAGGAGAGGAAGGTATAATTTACCAGGGGAAATGGTGCGCCCATATGCAGGTTAGCTGCTTTTAAAAAAGCAGATACCAAAATGGCAAACTGGAAGTAAATTGCGTGACCTGATTTACTACCCCGGCCAGCAGTCGGACAAAATCCGAGCAGCTTGGTGAGAATTCGCGATGGTCGCTGGGTGGGCTGTGAGTTGATGCGGGAGGGTGCATTGCAGGAAATTAAGTGGGAGAAGCCATCCACCTTTCCCCACGGGAGTCTGTGTCAGGCCTGGTTTGCGGTTACTTGGCTCCTATGACTGCTGCGGCGTTCAGACAGGCCCGGCTGGCATGGCTCAGTGGTTAAGCATCGACCTATGAACCAGGAGGTCATGGTTTGATTTCCGGTCAAGGCACATGCCCGGGTTGCAGGCTCGATCCCCAGTCGGGGGCGTGCAGGAGGCAGACTATCCACGATTCCCTCTCATCATTGATGTTTCTATCTCTCTCTCCCTCTCCCTTCCACTCTGAAATCAGAGTGGACTATATATATTTTAAGTATATTTTTATTGATTTTTTTTACAGAGAGGAAGGGAGAGGGATAGAGAGTTAGAAACATCGATGAGAGAGAAACATCAATCAGCTGCCTCCTGCACATCTCCTACTGGGGATGTGCCCGCAACCAAGGTACATGCCCTTGGCCGGAATCGAACCCGGGACCCTTCAGTCCGCAGGCCGACGCTCTATCCACTGAGCCAAACCGGTTAGGGCTATATATATATTTTTCAAAGGCGTGCTTTTGAAGCTTGCAATCTGAGTGCCTTATAACTTTTTATTCCAGCTAAGTTTTCCGTAGTCAGTCTCAGTGCATTGTGGGCTACCCCTGCCCTCTCTGGTGCATCGGAGCGACGATGCAGGTTTATAATCTTCTCAGTAACTAAGAATGTGGTGTTTTGATCGGCTGGGGTATTATCCCTGCCTGGCTGTTCATTGTAAAGACTCCAGATGCGCACACTGTATATAATTAACCACAGAAGATATACCCTTTCTCCGCGTGTCTTTGTCTCCCTGCGTCGGTTTGCCTCGTCTGTTTCCTTTTGCCAAAGAGCCCATGCTACAATTAATGCCTTTAGAGGAACACAGCCCGTGGATTTTAGTTTAAAGGAACGTGCAGGGGAGAGGGGGTGGGGGAAGGGGAGGGGGTAGTTTTAGCTAGAAACATCAGGCTTCTGTGGGGGTAGAGGGGAGAAAGACAGTGCAGCTCTGACTTGGGAGAAAAGGGATCATTTGTAAGACGTCTTCCCAGGCCCAACCACCCCGCTTCCATCTACCCGTGAACAGTGGCCTGGCCGCCATTTGCAAAGCAGATGGTCACCTGACCCTCTCTCTCTAAGGCAGTGGTTCTCAACCTTCCTCATGCCGCGACCCTTTCATACAGTTCCTCATGTTGTGGTGACCCCCAACCATAACATTATTTTCGTTGCTACTTCATAACTGTCATGTTTCTACTGTTATGAATCATCATGTAAATATCTGATATACAGGATGTATTTTCATTGTTACAAATTGAGCATAATGAAAGCATAGTGATTAATCACAAAAACAGTATGTAATTATCTATGTGTTTTCCGATGGTCTTAGGCGACCCCTGTGAAAGGGTCGTTTGACCCCCAAAGGGGTCGCGACCCACAGGTTGAGAACCGCTGCTCTAAGGAACTGCCTCGAGGTTGGCACTGTGTCAGGTACAGGGTCATCCAGGAAGTCCCGCCCTTCGATGAACGTAAAGTAATCATCAATGAAATTAGAAAAACATCAAACCGTGTCTGTGTTAGGGATCATTAAACAGTTCAGTGTGCCTGGCCAGTGAGGCTCAGCGGTGAGCGCCAGGAGGGCACGGTTCAATTCTCAGTCAGGGCACATGCCCAGGTTGCAGGCTCGATCCCCAGTAAGGGGCGTGCAGGAGGCGGCCAATCAAATGATTCTCTCTCATCACTGATGTTTCTCTCTCTCTCTCCCTCTCCCTTCCTCTCTCAAATCAATAAAAAGTAAAAACAAACAAAAAACAAACACATACAATGAAACGTGACCTGGGCTGGGGAATAGGAGCCAGTCAAGGTGCACACCTCAGGCGACAATTCACTCAGCGTCGCTGAAATTAACAAGACTTCCCGCTACGGCCCTTGTTACACTAGCTCTCGGTGGCAGAGCCTCAGAAGGCCACCTTAATTTTTCACCCTCTCAAACTCAGCGTGAAAGAGCGCTGGCATTTGCTGAAAAGAATATCGTTTCTGCGTCGTGGGTGCAGGCGAGGAGCAGCCTGGGAGCCAGAAGGGGGTTCGAGGAGCGCCATTATGAGGAGGAAGCCATGGACAGAGCCCCCTCCCAGTCGCCCCGGCCCCGGCTGAAATGAGCATGGACTCCGTTGCCTAGACCAGCCCACACCCCCCGGGCTGCCGTCCATAAATTAAGTTAGCAAGCCCTGGGAAGGTAATTTTCCAATAATAACTCTTCACAGTTTCCTGCCGCCTCGAAGTACAATCAACATGTCAAGTTCTGTTCTGCAGGGAGAGAGGCGAAACCTGTGAAAATGAGTTGGAGGAGGGAGGAAAAGATAGATTTCTGCAGCTTCTTTTTAACAACACCAACCCCCCCCAACCCTCCCCGCCCCTACCCCCCCCCACACACACACACACACAACTCGGGCCTCACACCTCCCACGGCCGCGCTGGGCCCGTGGCCCCCAAGCTGTGACTTGTTTGGGCTGGTGAAGGTCTTTTCCCACCTGGGACACGTGTTTCCCTGGCAGAGGAGGCTGTGAATCAGTGTCGCCCCGAAACGCCAATGAGCTCCCCGGTTTCCGTGGGTGTCCCTGCCGCCCTGCTGCTGGGATCGTAATGGGATTTTCACAGCCGGGGAAGGCAGGGCCCCACTCCCGCAGTCCCTCCTGGATCCTTCCTGCAAGAAAAGGCGTTTGTGAAGGATTCCGCATGACGGCAGCGTGGGCCTGGCTGGGGGTCCAGGAATTGTTTTCACACTAATTTCTTACTTGCGAAGGCCCCTCCTCCCCCAGTCGGGCGAGTTGGAAAGACAGACAGACAGACGAGAGATCAACCTGTGTCTCTTCTATTTTTCAGGCATCAATAAATTTACTAAGAAGTTCCGAAATCCCTATGCCATCGACAATAACGAGCTACTAGACTTCCTCTCCAGGGTACCATCTGATGTTCAAAAGGTATGTAATGAACAAACGGGGTCACCATCAATGTCCCCCCCCAGCCCCCCCCCCCACCTCCCCGGGAGTCTGGCCAGCCCCAGAGCCCGAGGCTGTGCCAGCGTGTGAGTAATTGCGATCACGCTTCGGAAACATGCTTACAGAGGCCTGGCTTGCAGGGAGGCGGCCAGGAAACCTTTGTCCCAAAAGCATGAGATGATTGGGGGAAATTATCCTGAAAAAGAGCGACTTAAGAACGGTCTGGAACTCACGCTGGGGTCTCGGTCCCTGTCGGGATCGCTCGCCGCCCCCAAAGAGGAGAAGATGGGCTCAGTGCGTGGGCGAGTGGGAGGTCCGAAAAGGGGTGGCCGGCGTTTTATGGGGAGTAGGGGAGAGGAGGATTACTCTCTTTATTCTTGTTGGCTCTGATGATCCCCTAGGCCCCCCTGGTATCTCGTCCCCTGTAAAGATTGAGGGCTGCTTAGGGCAAAAGCCCAGACTTACTCGAATGCGCGGAGAGGCAGAGACGCGGGAAATGATTTGAGATCAATCAGAAGTATTATCCACAGGGAATGGCCACTTAGGCCCGCGGCGTCCTGTTTCTGTGGAGACACAGAGATTAGCTACGGGAACAATACCAGCGAGTCCCCTCAAGTGGCCCCATCTGGGCCCCCACCGATCAGGCTGCTGTCAGCCCAGGGGGCAGGCAGCCGTCTCGGTAATGGAGAATTAGGGATCAGAGAGCCGGTAGACGGGAGGCCGTGGCGTGAAACGGCATCACGGTGACCGAAGACACAGTGTGTTAGCATCTGAGAGCAGGTATCGACTTTCATCTTCCGGCCACTGTGGCATGATGGTGCTCGGGAACGCTGGGTGGCTTTCAGGATGTAGGGCTGGGAAGCCCTAGCATTTCTTTCCCCTTCATTCCAAATTCTAGAGATTAAAACAGACTCCGTGATGCTATATCCCTTTAACGTTCATTTTGAAATAGTTCTCTATTAAAATGTATTCTACAGCCCAGCCAGGTGGGGCTCAGTGGTTGAGCATCAACCCGGGAACCGAAAGGTCACTGGTTCAATTCCCTGTCAGGGCACATGCTCAGGTTGTGGGTTCGATTCCCAGTCCGGGGCGTGCAGGAGGCAGTTGGTCAATGATTCTCTCATCATTGATGTTTCTATCTCTCCCTCTCTCTTCCTCTCTGAAATCAGTCAACATATATTTTTTAAAAATGTATTCTACAAAATAGGAATTTACTCGTTGACATTTGCAGTGCACGATTATAAAATAGTCACCTGGGCCCTAACCAGTTTGGCTCAGTGGATAGAGCGTCAGCCTGCGGACTGAAAGGTCCTGGGTTCGATTCCAGTCAAGGGCACTTACCTTGGTTGTGGGCACATCCCCAGTAGGGAGTGTGCAGGAGGCAGCTGATCGATGTTTCTCTCTCATCGATGTTTCTAACTCTCTATCCCTCTCCCTTCCTCTCTGTAAAACATCAATTTAAAAAATTTTTTAAAAAAGTCACCTAGCCCTTGCTTGTTCTGCACTGAAGATCAACAGGTATGTCCCCCCCCCCCGTCCCCCAGGGCACCTTCACAAAGCACTGTGAGGACATCGAGCTTTATTGGTATTTCATGCATCTGCTCTTGACCTACTGTAGCTCAGCTTATGTCATGGGTCCTGCTGCCCTTGGAGAGTTTGGCACAGATGCTCCAGGCGGTGAGCACAGGTGGTCTGCCCTGCAGTCCTGTACATAAAGCCATCCCGCCATCAGCCTGTGCAAGCTCACACACGACAGCAGCAGGGTTGCAGCGAACGGGCACTTGAGTGGCACTGTGAGGGTTTGCCCACATCCTTGGAGCATGCCAGTTGCCATCGAGCCTGGTCAGGGGTTGTCTGCGCACACAGCAGCCCTCAGAGCGGTCATCCAGTTAGCGTCGGCAGGAACACACAGAAACACAACAGAAGAACGTCCCAGGAAGATAGTTCGCCAATGAGACCCTCCGTGTAGCGCCAAGAGCACTTTCTAATAACACAATAGACAGTTTGCCACTAAGCACTCACCCCCCCCCACCCCCGTTCATAGTTATCACAGATGTTTTAGCCATTCCATTGGAAATGAAATTCATTTTTTAAGAGAAATCTATAGAAGTCTGGGGCCAGTATCAATTTCAACATTATTTCCCTCTCTGGCAAAATAAATGGTATATCATTTGCAGATATTTCTCCCCCCACCCAAGATTTTAGATCTTTTTAAATGAATAACTCGTAGTAAGTATCATATACTAAGACAGACATTCCCAAAGGGCTGTTACGAAGCTTGCTTATGGTGCAGAAGGGTCGCGCGCACACACCACTGAAATCCCCCAGCAGTGCCCAGGGCAGGTAGAAGAACCCCACGCATCTCATTAGAAAAAATCTTAAAAATCTGCTTTTAATATTTTGGTTTCCAGAAATGATGCATGACTCCTCAAATCCTTCCTGTAATTAATCCCCCCATGTTCCTGTGTTTAGAAAATGATTCATTACCTTTGAACCTTCCTTCCTTTGCCTCGGCCTGCCCCCGGGGGAGCCATTAGCACACGGTGCGGGGAGCTAGGGTTACCGAACCGCCAGCGTCACGTCTGTTTGTTTTCACAGGTGCAGTACGCGGAGCTGAAGCCCTGCAGCAGCCAGAGCCCCCTTCGCAAGAAGCGCAGTGGGCTCTAGGACCCGCGCCGCCCGTGGCCGCCAGCACCCCGTTCTGGGTTTGGGCGATGGGGCCCAGGGTATGGCTCTCTCGGCGGGACCGCGGTCAGTGCCGTTCGGACACACGTGTCGTGTGGTGCCCTGCCTGTCGTCTCCCCCCTTCTTCAAGCGCACAGATGCACACACGCACACGGGGACGTGCACACGCGTGGAGGTCCTAGCTGCACAGCGGCCAGCCCAGCAGGGGGAGGCGATCCGGAGACTGAAAGACTCACATCCCTTCTCCTAGAGGAGAGAAAGCAAGGCTGCCGCCGGACTGAACAGCCAGGAGACCCCTCGCATCCGAGAGGGACTTTGAACTCGTGCTCACACCTCCAGCGGCCGGTTCCCGTGAGGATTCCCTCATTTTCGCTCCCCGCCCCCACGCTCCTTTCCCACGATGGTTCCTGTGAGCCCGTTGTTGTTGGTTTTTTCCCCTTTGAGCTAGCAAGTCCTTGATAGATACCATCTACCCAAGGAACGCATCTTATCAACAGACTAGAGGCCCGATGCCTGAAATCTGTGCAAGAGTAGGCCTTCCCAGCTGTGGCAGCTGCCGCGATCCCTCCCTCACAGCCGAGGCGGCTACAGCCCCAGCTTGGTCTGGAAGGACGTCCGGAAGGACGTCCGGAAGGATGTCCAGTCTAATTAGCATATTATGCTTTTGTTATTATAGATTTTTCAGTAATGACCAGGATTAGCCCCGATCCTTGGGGAAGGGTTCAGCCGTGATTCCTGAAGATCTGTATGCCAAATCTCAGTCAAGTCCCCGGCGCTGGGAGCCATCCTGCCTCAGGGCCCATTGCTGGCAATGGGTGCCAGGAAGGTCGAAAGGGAACACTCGTCCCAAAAGTGAAGGGTTCCTGCAAGTATTTGGGTGTCCTAAAGCACCATTTCTTCCGATTGTACTTGTGCTTATTTCCAAACTAAAATGTCCACGTGACGGCTTCAGGAAAGGGGAGGGACTGAATGAAGGAAGGAAGGAAGGAAGGAATGAACTCAAGAGTACTTAGGTCAAGGCCTGGGAGCAAGGGATGAATACATGAGGCTGCTTACCCAAGGGCCATCATCACCTCATTTGCTCGCATTTTTTAGCAGAAAGTGAAGATATTTGAGCAGCCCCAGCTGATCATTTGTTCCTCGTAAGGGTACAGTAAGTTACCCGAGATAAAAATGTATCTCTCAGCCCTTTTCCTAGAAAAGTACCACTTCCATCAAGAGTCCCCGATTCCTGCCGGCCCCGGCATTTCACAGTAACCTCCCCCCGTAAAAGTTCCAACTTTGTGCACATATATGATCTGAAAATTTCTTCTCAAGCGACATGTAAGTTGTAAAGACTGTATTTGTCCACACATACTTTCTATGTGCCGTTATATATATATGTATATGTAATATATATATTGTAAAGGAAATTTGAGGGGGGAAAAGATCAGATTTAATAGTGAGTTTTACTATGGTGTTTCTCCCCCCCATCCTCCCCCTCTGGGTTGTAATTTAATAATCTTCAAACAAAATGTTTATGAAACATGCCAAAGATTCTAAACCTTATCATCCCCCGTGTCTGTTTTTCTTCGGATTAGATCTTCCCGGGTTTGCTTTCGGCCGAGCCAGATTTCTGCATGATTTGATTTACTTCACGTTAATGACGCTGGCTGGCAAGGAGTCCTGCAGAAATTATAAAAGCTCCAGTAAATCTCTTAGTTGTACATACAATAGACACCCAAGAACCTCTTTTGTGAAACCAGTTACTCAGCCTTCTGTGTAAACAATGCCTCATTGTCTCGCTCCCAGCTATCATCTCCTTTGTCCCCGTCTATCATTTCGTAAGGGCCCCAGTCAGGCGTTTTTAAACAGACATGCGAGATCGGATCAGTCATTGGAAGGAAAACGTTCCGCGGCAAAACAACCCCGTATTTATTTAAACGCGGAACCGATGCTTTATTGTTGTTCTCTTTCTATAGAACTTCAAAATGAAATAACACTGCCTGACCAGAAGGCATCGTCAGCTAGACCTGCTTCCTCTGCAGCCCCCCGACTGGAATTCTCAGCGTCAAGTTGAGGCCACCACCCGCCACTGGGACGCTGGTCCAAATCAACCCTTAAAAGCTGCCTGTGGAAAACAGTTGTTAATCGATTAAGTAGACACTGGACGCAAAAGCGGAATGGGAGTTGTAAGGGCAATGCGAGGGTTTCTGTACGTCACCAGGAATTTGTGTGGGGCCGGCCTCTGAACCAGGAGGTCAGGGTTCAATTCCCCGTCAGGGCACCTGCCCCGGTTGCAAGCTCCATTCCCCAGTGTGGGGCGTGCAGGAGGCAGCCGATCCATGATTCTCTCTCATCGTCGATGTCTCTCTCTCTCTCTCTCACCCTCTTCCACTCTTTGAAATCAATAAAAACATAAGAAAGAAAAAAACAGGAAAGAGAACCAATGAAAATAAACACTTAAAATTGTGTAAGAGCTGGGAGTCATTTTCCACAATAAACCAAAAAGAGACGGGTCCCACGCCATCTTACTATGTGTGAAATTCAGTTTAGTCAATCGTCAGCTTTTAAAGATTTGTTTTTTTATCAGTACTAACTGGTCACCTACTAAAGCATTAAAAAGGCTTCTACGCTGTCTTTACAGGAGAAGAAAGGCACTTATAACAGGAAGAGAAATGGCTTCTTAGAAAGGGAAGGAGGTCCCAATGGCTCATGGGAACGAAAATGACTTTTAGAGAAAGCAGGTGTGTCCTTAGAATACAGAGAGGATGGCTGCGAGGCAATATCTCTTTAGGTGCAATGTCTTCTTGTTGTCTCAGGTGATGACAGTCTGTCTTCCCAGGTTGCTGTTGGAGAGGGAATTTGAACAATTGAGTTCCTCTGGGAGGCTCTACTTTTATCCAGATAAAGGAATTCGGGGTGGGGAGGGGATTCCGCTATCTGTTGATCCTCAAATGCTTTCGGCTCCAAATAATTTCATGCCACAGTGGCATATTCTGGACTCCTTCCATAAGCCCTGTCTGCAGACACACATACATGTTTGTAAAATTACATAACATCTCTCAAAATGGGTCCACGGACTCCAACTCAAAACCTGTGGGTTCAGGCAAAACATTCAACGTTGCCTCTTGCTGCATTTGAAACCTCAGGGTGAAGAAAGAACGTTTCCCGAAAGCCCAGTGTCAGTGGCCTGCGCCCTCCCAGAATTCACTCATTTATTATTTAATCCAGCTTTTCTCTGGGAAATATTTTATTAGGCCTGTCTTTCTAGCTGAGAAACCCTGAGGTTTCCATTTCTCTCCCTGTTCCTTTAATTCATTATGATAATACATACAAGCCCTGCCTTTGCATGTATTGTTTTTACTAGATCAAAACAATGGTTGGGGAAAGTTAAAACACATGAAATCATTTGTTGAACTGCATAACAGATAGCTCTAGCCTGACTGATTTTGTATGCATCCATCAGATTTCGATCTGGCAGTGGTAATTTTGACCTACTTAATGGTTAAGGCTTGCCTTGAATTTGTTTTTATTTTTTTGTATTTTTACTCCCAAAAGGCCTGCATAAGCCGAAGTGGTCCAGCCCCCCCCCCCCCCCAAAAAAAAAGGACAAGCAGAACTTTCTTTGACAGCAGACTGATTTAAGTGTTACCTAGCATAGGTCTCTGATTAGAAAAAAAAAAAGCCCCTTATTATATGAGAATAATAGTGTCTGTGCCATTGATAGGTAGATAATTTCACTTAAAATTACCTGAAATATTTGTGCTGTAGTATCTTCTCCTCCGAATCATTAATTAAGAGGCTAAAACCGGACAGCACACGACCTTGGTCCCATCTGCCCACTGACCAGGCACCTGTCTTGAACTAGACCCGGTAGTAGCTATCATTATCACCACCTTCAAAAACAGAAGTGGTTCGCGACCTACCCGTTCGGTTTTTCTCCAGCAGAGTTAACCTTGGAACTTCGTGAGATCCCGCTGAATCTGGCACAAATTATATTTAAACAGCAAACAGATCTTACGGTTATTTCTAGAAAAACCGCCCTCCACTCAACTGTTCTCAAGGGTAAGCTTCATCATTTGTAGTAGCATATCCCATATACTCCTATCCTATATAATAAAAGGCTAATATGCAAATTATCCTCTTGACGGGGGAGTTTGACCAGGGGGCGGGGCCGGCCGGCCAACCGCCCTCAGCCCCTCCCCCTGGCCGGCCCTGTAGGATCAGCCCCAATTGGGGTGGACTGGCCAGACCCCACCCGTGCACAGATTCGTGCACCAGGCCTCTCGTTTGCTAGAGGCAATCCTCCCAGTAGGTACCATTTACTGATGGTCATTTATAGTCAAGGCACTTCGGGAAACCATCGTTTCCGTCCATTACAAAGATGTTTTGCATAATGAACAGGGTCTGTTTGGGCCGAAGGTTTTGACCTGTGCTCCAATTCTTGATTTTTACATGAACCCCTTCAAAGAGTCACGGTTTGGGGGGCCAGGGCGTGGGGGCAAATACTCTTGGGTCTGAGCAATTTTAGGACGACTGACTTTTAAATGATGAGGCTACCCCGCCCCCCCAGAGTCCTTTTCCTTGCTTCCTATACAGCAGTGGTTCTCAACCTTCCTAATGCCGCGACCCTTTAATACAGTTCCTCATGTGGTGGTGACCCCCGATTTCATTGTCACAAATGGAACATAATTAAAGCACAGTGATTCATCGCAAAAACAAAATGTAATAATATATGTGTTTTCCGATGGTCTTAGGCGACCCCTGTGAAAAGGTCATTCGGCCCCCAAAGGGGTCGCGACCCACAGGTTGAGAACCGCTGCTATACATGGTTACTTGGTCAAGCGGCCCATTTCTACTGAGTATTCATCTTGGCTGTTCTGTGAATGGTTTCCAAATGAAGTGCCTCTTTCGTTTTAATAATGAATGCCCCCTTTTCTCCTAACCTTGGTTTTCAGCCGCGATTTGGGTTAGTCATAGTCCTGAGGGAGTATGCAGGCACGCAATTCACCTGTGGTCCCAACACTTCCCAGTACGTTGCACCCCTGGGAGTTTCCAACTTCTCTCCCCATATCCTGATCCTCTATCTGCATTTTACCCACTTTCTCTCTGTTATAGCTGCCCGTTCTCTAATTCGAAAGCAACAAAAACGTTACAGGTCCTAAATAGGCCTCATTTAAAAGGGGAGAATGAAAGCTCGGAGGACTGGTCGACCCCAAATTTGGACTATGCCGAAATCAAAGCCAGGTCTCCTTTCTCCGCCTGCTTGCTGTTCGTTCGTGTTTGATTGTTGCTGGCTTGGAGTTGGCTGAGTTCAGTGACCCGGAGCCAGAAAGACCCGTTCAAGTCCAAGATTTGTACTGGGATACAATTCCCTGAGTGTCTTTCGTCAACACACTGGTCTTCCCGGAGCCTCAGTTTCTTTATTTCTAGAATAGGAATAACGGAACCCCAATGGTGGAGGTTTTGCAAGCATTTTTCCCCCCATAGTCTGATTGCCTTTTTGCTTTTTGTGCTGTATCAATGGTATCTTTGAACAGAAAGAAGTTTTCGGTTGAATGTACTTTGTGCACCTTGCTTAAGGAATTTTTGTCTAGAGCAGCGGTTCTCAACCTGTGGGTCGCCACCCCTTTGGGGGTCGAAAGACCCTTTCACAGGGGTCGCCTAAGATCATCAGAAAACACAGAAATAATTACATGTTGTTTTTGTGATTAATCACTATGCTTTCATTATGTTCAATTTGTAATAATGAAATTGGGGGTCACCACAACATGAACTGTATTAAAGGGTCGCGGCGTTAGGAAGGTTGAGAACCACTGGTCTGGAGTCATGAAGACTTTCTGTGTTTTGTCTCAGGGCTTAACCGTGGTCGCCTCATAGGCAGTTTGCTTTCTCCGATCTCAGTTACCCGCCATCAACTGAGGTCTAGAAATATTAAACGGAAAATTGCAGAAATAGCCCTGGCTGGTTTGGCTCAGAGGACAGAGCGATGGCCTGTGGACTGAAGGGTCCCGGGTTCGATTCCTGTCAAGGGCACGTATCTCAGTTGCAGGCTCCTCCTTCGCCCCGGCCCTGGTCGGGGCTCATGCAGGAGGCAACCCATCGACGTGTTTCTCTCACATCGATGTTTCTCCCTGTCTTTCCCGCTCTCTTCCACTCTCTCTAAAAATCAATGGAAAAATATCCTCGGGTGAGAATTAACAACAAAAGAAAATAAAATTGCAGAAATAAGCAATTCAATAAACAACGCGCAGGTTTTGATACCCACGCTCTTCTGGGTAGCGAACGGGATGAAATCCCGCGTGAGAAATCTCACGACAAAATCTCGCGTGATGCAGCGGCCGGGAGAAAATCTCGCGGGACGACGTGCTGCGTGCTGCGTAGGCTGGCGCCTCCACGTCTGCGTTTTCCCCTCCGGCTTCGCGGTTATTGCGTCCTGGCCTTTTCAGGTTATTTCCTGAGAGGCCGGCCCGGTGGTTATGGGGGGACTGTCACCATATTACAGTGCTTGTGTTCAAGTGACCCTTATTTTACTTAAAAATGGCCTTAAAGCGCCAGGGTAGTGATGCTGGCAGTCCGGCTAGCCCCCCCCCCCCCAGGCCCCAGAGGGCCCGAGACCCTCAGAAGGTCAAGTACCAGCCAAACGCTGGGTCCGTCACCTGATATCATCTCACCCTGGAGGCTTCCCCACAGGTGAGTACAGGAAAAGAAGATATTTTGTAAAATAGCACATTCGCGTAACTTGTATGGCAGCATAGCGTTATTCTGTGTTTTTTTAAAATTATTGTTGCTCATCTCTTACTGTGCTGAATTGATAAATTAAACTTTCTCAGAGGTATGTCTGTGTAAGAAAATATAGAATACTGTAAGTCCTCTATGTCGGACATCTGTTCCTACGGCTTGCGACGTAAGGCGATTTTTGCCCTAAGTCGAAACCCACCTACATAAGCACCTACGTCACTCACGTGGAGCACACACATAGCAGTCATGAAGTGAAACAGTAAAAAAATTTAAAGAAATATAATAATTCCTGACCTTTACTTGTGGTAAATACAGTAAATAATTTAAAAAAAAAAACATAAAGCACATATGTACATACGTGGAAATGACGGAACTTTTTTTAAATAAATAAATGGGAGATGGCGACATAACCACGAAACGACGGACGCCGAGTCTGACGTGACCCGAGGACTGCCTGTGTATCGGGTTCAGTCCTGTCCGTGGCTTCAGGCATGGCCTGGGGGCCTTGGAATGTGCCCCCCCCCCCCCCAGGATGAGGGTAGGGGAAACCATCGTATGGTGCTCAGTTCACATGTGGGTCTAAAAATCTAGATCCGAGTTAGCTGTGCTGTAGGAACTGCTTTTTCAAATGGATATCCAATTGACAGTTCGATATTTGTGGGGTTTTTTTTATTTGTTTAAAGTATTAAAAATAGTAGTACATATGTCTCTCTTTTTCTTTCCCTCCAATTGACCTTCTCCCAGCCTCACATGCCCTCACCCCCCTCCCAGTGTCTTGCGTCCATTGGTTATGCTTATATGCATGCATGCTAGTCCTTCGGCTGATCTCTTACCTCCCCCCACCCCCAACCCTCTCCAGCCTTAACATTATTTTTCCTGGAGTTTTAGAGTGGAGACTTGGGTCAGGATAGCCTCAAAACTGTGGTCATTGCAGTGATTTAAAAACAAGGCTTGTTTTTTATCCTCCCCCCCGCGGGCCCCCCCCCCCCCCCAGCGTTCTGGGCCAGCTGCTCCTTATACAGGGCCCTGATTTCCCTTCTGTCTCTTTCTGTCTCTGGCTGGGTTGCCTTCCCTGGCCAGGTGAGTTCTGACAGAGCCTGAAATCACTGATCATCTTAATAAGCGTACTTAAATTTTAACCGTTAAGTTGCATTAGCTTTTTTTGGGGGGGGGGAGATTGGGGGCGCAGTCAGAACTAGAAACCATAAAGCTAGAAACTGTATCATCATGGAAATGCCAGTGAAGCTGGGAGTTGCAGATTGGAATCTTAGCTGGAACCTAAGAAACAGCCACTAGAGGCATGTCTGTTCTTTCTGAATCCGTTTCTGCTCCTGTCCACGTTCGCGGCCTAGAGCTCCGTCTGCGGGGGAGATGCGAGGCGTGCACATTTGGGGAGGCGCAGATGCTTTCCAGCAAATAGACAACAGGCCAGGCTGACGAGAAGCGGTCTCCCGAGGAATCCGTCGCGTTTTGATAGGTTTGTCATATTGACGTGAAGGGCTGCGTTCGTCGTCACTTGCCACAGAGGTGAGCCCCTGCAGCGTACACCAGCCTTGCATTTTAATACGCGATGGGGGAAAGTTCTGTGGGCATCTACTCCTCCACCACCTAACTGTTCTTCAGGCCAGAAATATAGCTGGGCCCGAGCCGGTGTGGCTCAGTGGATGGAGCGTCTGCCTGCGGACTGAAGGGTCCCGGGTTCAATTCCGGTCAAGGGCACATGCCCGGGTTGCGGGCTCGATCCCCAGTAGGGTGTGTGCAGGAGGCAGCTGATCAATGATTCTCATCATTGATGTTTAAATCTCTCTCCCTTCCTCTCTATCAAATCAAAAAAAATATATTTAAAGAGAGAGAAAAGGAAGGAAGGAAGGATGGAAGGAAGGAAGGAAGCTGGGTTCTATTTTGTAAAAGTTATAAATGGCGAAGAGACGAGTTCATTTCCTAGCTGTGGGAACTTTCCCGTAACCTTACTCTGCCTTGGTCTTCTGATGTGTCAGATGGGGATTTTTGTGTGTGGATGAAAATCGAGCAGTTTCATGCCGATGAAAAGTGATGAGAGAAAGAGAATGAAAGAGAGAGAATGAGGGGGAAGAGATGAGTTTGCAAGACCGCCATACAGGCCTTCCCTGAGCTCCTGGGGTTGGCATGTGGCCCCTGTTTGGTCCACCGGACTTAAGCATTGAGTGAGTCTTGAGGATCTGAGACAAGATAAATTCTCTGCCTTTTAAAGCCTCGTGATTTTGTGGAAAAGCCTAATCCTAGGTCTATTTCTCAGGTTTTGGAAACAGGTTCTACTAATATAATAGAGATTATCACTTGACAGCCCTAACTGGTTTGGCTCAGTGGATAGAGCGTCGGCCTGCAGACTCAAGGGTCCCAGGTTCAATTCTGGTCAAGGGCATGTACCTTGGTTGCGGGCACATCCCCAGTAGGAGGTGTGCAGGAGGCAGCTGATCGAGGTTTCTCTCTCTCATCGATGTTTTCTAACTCTCTATCCCTCTCCCTTCCTCTCTGTAAAAAACCAATAAAATATATATTTTTTAAAAATGTCCTAAGAATTCAATACCTCTTTTAAAAAAGTTATTACGACAGTTTAAACGTTCTTAATGAAGTCCGCCCTTGGACATGCCAAGTTACTGAATATTATTATTATTTTTTTTTCCCCTGTGAGAAAAAAGTACTCACGGAATTTTAGCCAGAAACTTTAGGGGAAGTCAATGCCACCTCCTTGCATTTATCACTGCCAGTCCACTCCTTGTATTGTTTTTGGTATTCGCCATGCATTGTTAACGGTGATTGTCATGTAATTAAATCACGGCTCATCACAGGAGTCTGTTTTTATGCTGAGATAAGCATCAGAAGGGGCTGCAGGGCGCCCGGATCGATAAAGATGTCCCCAGTAGGATTACAAAGAGGCTGGGGTTGAGCAGGGCACCAGAATTAATTAGGAACGATTTCTCTTTTCCTTTCTGCTTTCAATATATTTTTAATTGTTTTTTCCATTTTCAACAGGCTCTACCTCCCTCTTCCTTTTTTTTTTTTTTTTTTTAATTCTACACAGATGCTCACACACTTCTGTCCAGAGATTTGCAGAAACTGAGCTTTTAATCTCTTCCATCTTTGGGTCCCATCCCCAAGCTGCAATGTAGTTTAGTCCTCGTGATCTGAGAGAGTCTCTGTTTTCAAAGGAACTTTGGAACGAGAGGTAGCCATCCAGTTTCACAGAGCCCTTTGAGAAGTAAAACCCAAGCTTTGAACTGTGGGCAGATTTCCTCTTGTAGTTGGCATGCTTTTGATCAAAAAAAAAAAAAAATGCATCTATCCAGTACCGTGGGGCCTTGACTTACGAGTGTCCCGACTAACGAGTTTTTTGAGATACCAGCTGTCTCTCGGCTGATTTTTTGCATGGAGTTGACAGAGTAATTTGAGTTAATGAGCTCCTTCAGGAGCTCGGTCTCGGAACGAATTAAACTCATAAGTCAAGGCCCCACTGTAGTTGGAAGTGTCAGTGCCTCCTAAAACGAAACAAAATCCAAGTCAAACGTGTGCAACATCCTTTGGGTGAGGGACACACAGGCAGAGTCAGAGCCTGCTCCTGCCAGGCCGGAGGCAGCAGGGAACCAAGCAAATGCCCGCCCACTCTCTGTGGACAGGGGGCGTCCAAAGAGAGAGAGACTGGGAGGGGGTCTCCGTGGGCTCTTCCCTGGGAAGGTGTGTGGATGGAGGTCAGGAGTGTGACTCTCACAGAGCTGTCGACATGGCAGTCTCGGGCAGTGGTCGGCAAACGGCGGCTCGCGAGCCACGTGCGGCTCTTTGGCCCCTCGAGTGTGGCTCTTCCACAAAAATACCGACGTCTGCACATGGGCCATGAAGTTTCAATCGCACTGTACGTGCGCGCCCGCACGTGGCATTTTGTGGAAGAGCCACACTCGAGGGGCCAAAGAGCCGCACGTGGCTCGCGAGCCGCCGTTTGCCGACCACTGGTCTAGGGCAGTGGTCGGCAAACTCATTAGTCAGCAGAGCCAAATATCAACAGTACAACGATTGAAATTTCTTTTGAGAGCCAAATTTTTTAAACTTAAACTATATAGGTAGGTACATTGTCAGTAACTTCATTAGGGTGCTCCTAAGGCTTAGAAAGAGCCACACTCAAGGGGCCAAAGAGCCGCATGTGGCTCGTGAGCCACAGTTTGCCGACCCCAGGTCTAGGGCAAGGGGCCCTTCCTCTTAGGAGCAGCTCCAGGGACTCGGAGAGAGACGTAGAGGCACCTGCTGCTAACGTTTAGCACTAACTTCTTGGTATTGAGTAGGACGCCCTCCGTGGAACCCTAAGTCCAGGACAAAGCCATGGCCAGAGGATGGTCCCCGGGCTCCTCCCCTTTTATGATTGACAGGCTCTCACCCACACCTCTCCCTCTGGGTGTGCTCACACGTCCCCACCTCAGGCGAAGGGGTTTAGAAGTTAGGGCCAGAGCAACTACTTCTCTCAATCCTCTCCACTCAGAACGGCCAGGGCCATCTGCCATTGGAAAGCCTTTTACCCTGGAAGGCAGCCCATCTGTTCTCCCAGGGAATTCGGGTTTTCGGCCACGTCCCACGGGCACGCAGATGTCGCGATCTGGTCCCTGCAAGTCTTCCCGCCACCCCTTCCCGGGCTCCATTTTCTCTGCACGTTGTATTTTTCATCAAACGATACCTTCTCCCGTCAAAGTCGAGGCTCCCGGTGACCTGCGTGCTGTTCATTGCCTCCCTGGCTGAATTACACTTCCGGGCGGCGCTGCGGTGGGATTTCTATAGGACACAGGCCGCCGACCTGTCAGTTTAGCGGGGAGACGGAAAAAAAAAAAAAAGTCAGTGTGCCTCTCACACGCCTCCGACTGCACAGGTTGGCGTCGAACCTTCAGCACGGATGACCTCGCTCGCTGAGAAACCTGCCGTTGCAGAGCTTGGATCCGCCGGCCCCCTCCCCTCCCCTGCGCAGACCTTTTCCAATTCTTGCTTTTGTCCCTCAAGATGGAATTGCTCCTTCTCTTTCCGCAAGCACCGTTTCTCTCCGCGGGCCATGCTGTGATGTCTGAGGCCAGCCGCTCCAGGCCCCACGTCCACCCTAGCGGCTTGGGAGGTGACTCTCCGTAATGAGGTCTCCTGCCACCGGGGCCCTAAAGAAAATAATGAAATAGAGTCAGCCCTTGGCAGCTTCCCAACCCCATAGCTGACTCCCTCCACGGTCCATCCGTGTTTATTGGGGTGTGTGTGTGTGTGTGTGTGTTTATAATGGTTTGTGGTTTTTAAGTTTTGGTGCCTTGAAAAATGCCCCCCCTGAGTTCCCTCCTCTGCCTGGGGGAGCATCCCTCTCTATTGGGCATGGGAAAATGGCCCAAAAGCATGTTGAGTCTTCCCTCAGTTCCGTAGGCAGGCACGGAAGAGAGCGGTTCGATTTTCATCTCAGTCCGCCAGGCTGGAAGGAGCTCCTGGCAGCTCTGTTGTCTGCCGAGTGGACGAAAGCAGAATAAAATTCACACGAGACAGCGACTTCGAGGTGTGAGCTCCTGGATCCACCTGGGACTGAGGCGAGAATCATCCCTGGGGATCCCAGCGGACGGAACCGGGAGTGTCGCTCTGGCATCATGTAGGTTGTGTTGGGATTCTGTGGCTAAGACTTAAATTTCGGCCGATGCGTATGATAATGCAAAAACGCTTTCTCCAGCTCTCTTGCAGGTCTTCGATTACATACAGGACTGAGCATTAATTTATGTTTGCTGGGTATTTCTGTTTCCTCTCTAATCGTGGTTTTTTTTTTTTTTTTCATGCTCTTAGCCCATGCTTGACAATTTTCTTTCTGTTTCGTATACTTAGAGCATTCATTCCTTTCCTGTCATATATGTAGCAAATATTTCCCCCCAAATTGTCATGTTTCTTGACTTTGATAGGGTCTCTTGGCAAGCAAATGTTTTTTATTCTGTTCTGCCTTTGACATTATGTTTAACAAAGCCCTCCCTAATTTAAGATTACTTTTTACAGTTCAGCATACAAAATAAAATTTAAAGTTTAATAGCATTTTCTATACTGGGAGTGACAACTCTGAAACATACACACACACACACACACACACACACACACACACCAGAAACAAAGTAAGATACCATTTTATTTTTTATTTATTTATTTTTTTAAAATATATTTTATTGATTTTTTACAGAGAGAAAGGGAGAGAGATAGTTAGAAACATCGATGAGAGAGAAACATCAATCAGCTGCCTCCTGCACATCTCCCACTGGGGATATGCCCGCAACCCAGGTACATGCCCTTGACCGGAATCGAACCTGGGACCCTTTAGTCCGCAGGCCGACGCTCTATCCACTGAGCCAAACCGGTTTCGGCAAGATACCATTTTAAAAAGCAGCAAAAGTGCCTGGCTGGTGTGGCTCAGTGGTTGAGCATCAACCTATGAACCAGGAGGTCACAGTTAGGTTCATGGTCAGGGTACAGGCCCAGGTTGTGGGCTTGATCCCCAGTAGGGGACATGCTGGAGGCAGCCTATTGATGATTCTCATCATTGATGTTTCTGTCTCTCTCCCTCTCCCTTTCTCTCTGCAATCAATAAAATATATATATAAAGATTATAAATGTAAAAGCAGCAAAAGCTATAAAGTGGCTGGGGTTTAACCTGACAAAGAATGAACAAGCATGTATGGAGACAATCTGGAAGAATAAAAGGACATAAAAATTATTTGGTTAAGTGAAGAGATATACTGTAGTCTCTGGTGGAACAACGAAATAGCGAACTTAATATTAACTACTATTCATTGAGTGGGGGAGGGCATCATAAAATGGTAGGTATCTTCTAAAGGGCTTCTCATGTATTAGCATTTCAACCTCTCACTAACCCCAAGTAGTAATATTATCAATATGATGAAATATAAGGATTATCATTTGGAAAAACAGTTGTGAGGACTCAGATTTGAATATCTTCTCACCCTGGGGGAACTGCGGTCTTGGGGGCCACACGAGACACCATTAAGCACTGGCTTTTTGTAGCCTGCAGTACCAGCCCCCTAGTTTATTGAAAACTTTGCCACACGTTGGTCTTTTCTTTAAGATTTTTCTCTGTTTCTGCTACAGCTTAAAACATTATACCAATCATATGGTTGAAGAGAAAATCCTATATAATAAAAGGCTAATATGCAAGTGTTCCCCTCAACTGGGAGTTCAAATGGGAGTTCGACCAGGGGGCGGGGCCGGCCAACCACCTCAGCCCAAAGGGCCCCGATTGGGGTGGGCCGGCGGGACCCCACCCATGCCTTTTCAGCATACAACACTCCTGCCAAAACTACCATGCTATGGACGTGCAGGATACAGGTTGTCCTGTGATTTACTGGGCAGCCTTAGTCCTGGGATTAGGACCCAAGGAATGGCCACTTACTGAGATGGCAAAGGCTAGGAGAGGAATCCTGTGCCTCGAGTTGGAGAAACGAGCTGCGTGCTGTTAGGATAGGTCAGGGATGTTGATGAAAATTTGCAAATTATCAGCATGTAGAGGGTGTTTCCACCGTGGGATTGGACGGAAGAGAACGGGAAGGTAACAGGGACACTCCCACGATGGAGGGACGTATAACAGGGAGAACAGAACTAGCCAAAGAGAGTGAGGAGGAGTGGCCGTGGGTGTGGGAGGATAGTACAGTGTGTATGTCTGAAGACGACGTGACTAAATATTTTGAATTTCATGGTGTTTCACAAAGAGAACCAGGCCTCCTCCTGCCGGTCTGCCGTGCAAACGAATGTGGGAATCGTGGTGGGAAACTTTGTGCTCCAAACCAAGTATCTATTGTCCTCTGCTTCATAGAATGGAGAGAACAGTGAAGGCATAGGGCAGCGGTTCTCAACCTGTGGGTCGCGACCCCTTTGGCGGTCGAACGCCCCTTTCACAGGGGTCGCCTAAGACCATCCTGCATATCAGATACTTACATTATGATTCATAACAGTAGCAACATGACAGTGATGAAGTAGCCACGAAAATAATTTTATGGTTGGGTCACAACATGAGGAACTGTATTTAAAGGGCCAGAAGGTTGAGAACCACTGGCATAGGGTAACTCATTCATTTTTTTCATTCATTCATTCATTCACTCATTTATTCATTCAGTAAGAGTTTACTCAGAAAAAAATATGTAAGTAGTATTCATTTATGTACTGAGATTACAAATTTAATTTAGGAAGGTTTTTTTAAAAAAATATGTTTCATTTATTTTTTTACAGAGAGGAAGGGAGAAGGATAGTTAGAAACATTGATCAGCTGCCTCCTGCACACCCCCTACTGGGGATGTGCCCGAAACCAAGGTACATGCCCTTGACCGGAATCGAACCTGGGACCTTTCAGTCCACAGGCCGACGCTCTATCCACTGAGCCACACCGGTTAGGGCTTAAGGAAGGATTTGCTAAACCTATGGGACTTGAACTCAGTATTTGATTTTGATGGGGATCTAGCAGAAGACAGAGAAATGCCTGAGAATCAGATTTGGGTTTTATCTATATGATTTGGATCAGATTTTTTTTTTAAACATCTTATCAAAGGATTTAAAGATGCTGAGTGAATGTGAATTTGGGAGAATTAAGGAGGGGGAAAAAAATGACCAGATTGGTTAACGCTTAGATATTCTGAAACATTATCATCTCTCCAAGAATTGAGACTTTTTATTACCATTTTGCACTTTCCCGGTGAGATTAGGAGCCAGCTGCCTGTTGAGCAAAAATCTTACCATCCAATTAATATTTTGGAGGCAGTGACAGCCGATTCTAACCTCCTGGCTCCGCAGCCTGCTCTGAGGGCCTGATCATACAGGAAGTGAGATAAACGTGGGGCCAGTCCGTTCATCGGGGCCTCCCCGGAAAGAGCAGAGGCCACTTACGATCGTCCGAGGATCACAGACGGCCGCAGCAGGGGAGTGTGCATGTGGATTATGAATATTTAAATAGGCTTATTAAAACCACCTCCACGGAGAGCAAAAATAAATGCATTTGCTTTTATTTAAGGCAATTAAAAAGAGAAGGGGCAGCGTGGAACACTCACGAAACGCCTAAAACTTAGAGTCCGGAGACCCGGTGAATCCCTAGCACCAGCCCTTCCCAGCCATGTGGCGTGGACAGATGAATTTGACCTCTATAAGCTTTTTAAAAATATATATATATTTATTGATTTCAGAGAGGAAGGGAGAGGGGAAGAGAGATAGAAACATCAATGATGAGAGAGAATTGTTGATTGGCTGCCTCCTGCACGTCCCCTACTGGGGATTGAGACCTCAATTCAGGCATGTGCCCTTGACCAGAATCGAACCTGGGACCCTTCAGTCCACAGACTGATGCTCTATCCACTCAGCCAAACTAGCCATGGCTATAAGCTTTAGCCACCTCCCCACTCCTTCACTTACTCTTATTCATTTAGTGAATAAACAAAGTTAAGAGCATATCCCTCCTCTGAGCCAGGCTGTCTAGATTTGAATCCTGCCTCTGTCACTTACTAGCTATTTGTACCTATTGCTTAGCCTCTCTGTGCCTCAGTTTACCCTTCTGTACATGGGGACAACCCCCACCATTAGGTAAGGGCCAGCTGTGAGGTTAAATGATCTAACTTCTATAACGTATGTAGAAGAGTATCAGGCACATAACAAACACAGAATAAATGACAGCTCTGACATTAAATATTACGTCGTTCGTGTCTGCTAGAAATTCGGCTTAGTGATCAGATAAAAAAAAAAAGTGAGCAAGATAAACATAAACTTGGTTCACAGAGACCCTTAAACACACAATGACAAAAGAGGTGTGAGGAAAGTTGTCTATGGAAACTGTCATGTGAAAGATATCCCTAAGTTGGGGTTCAGGGCTCAAGGACGGCTTTCAAAGAGAAGTGAAGTTTACGCCAAGACTTCATAAATGGAATAGGAATTAACCAGCAGCATAAATACTCCTTAAGAGTAGGGACCTTGTCTGTGCTGGTCACCATTACAGCCAGCGTCTTACACAGTGTAGGGCTCACTGTATAAGTAACAGTTGGATGAATTTTTTAAAAAAAGCTAAAGAAGTCTTGTGCAGTGGTTCTCAACCTTCCTAATGCCGCGACCCTTTAATACAGTTTCTCATGTTGTGGTGACCCCCAACCATAAAATTATTTTCGTTGCTACTTCATAACTGTCATGTTGCTGCTGTTATGAATCGTCATGTAAATATCTGAAATGCAGGATGTATTTTCATTGTTCGCGACCCACAGGTTGAGAACCGCTGGCTTAAGGCTTAGAAAGGACAAGTGGACGTAGGTGACAAAAGTACTAGAGAAAATAAGCAACAGAACAAAACCAAAGAGAAATCTTACCCAATAGCACCACCTTTCCTATAAATTAGTAAAAGGAGGATTCTAGTGGGTTGCCACAGTTGGCCTTGTTGACTTCTGGGGGACCGGCCTGGCCTGTGGGAACACGGGGAAGGGCCACTAGGTGGTACTTTTCTCACAGCACATTTCTGTATGCTTGTCCATTCGTTTTTGTTTCTGTTTTTCTTGCCTCTTCAATTTCTGGCTCACTAAAGCCCGAGATCATGCATTCGACGTCGTTTTATATCTTTCATAGTGTTGGCCGTTTGTCTTAGTCCATTGGGCTGTTATAAGAGAATACCGTAAGCGGAGGGGTTTAGTAAGAGCAGACATGGGTTTCACATGGTTCTGGAGACGAGGGAGACCAACACTGGGTGTCTGGTGAGGGCTCACTTCCCGTTCCATCGACAGTGTCTTCTTCCTGGGGAGACCGGGGGAGTCAGATCCAGTTTTACTTTGTTAAATTGCTCCTTTTTCGGGGGGAAGGGAACTTGAAGGCCAGTGGTAAGTAAACGATTATCTTTGCCGAAACACTAAACCTTGGCCGGGTTGTTAACTGGCAGCTTGGGGCAAGAAGAGCCTGTTTTAACTCACATTTTTAGAAATATTATTTAGTGTGGCACTTGAACAATGTTGTTTTTTTTTTAAATATATTTTGATTGATTTCAGAGAGGAAGAGAGAGGGCTAGAGAGAGACAGAAACATCAATGATGAGAGAGAACCATCGATCGGCTGCCTCCTGCACACCCCACAACCGGGATCAAGCCCATAACCGGGTCATGTGCCCTGACCAGGGATTGAACCATGACCTCCTGGTTCATAGGTAGAAGCTCAACCACTGATCCACGCTGGCCGGGATGAACAATGTTTTTAATAGTGGTCTAATGATAACTTGTTATTATTATTATTTTACCTTTCTATGGAAGAAAGAAACCATAGTGGCCTGTAGCCATGGGACAGGGCATCCTGTCTGTCCCTAATGTCCAACCTAAGAAGCGATCATGTGATTAAGCCTAGGACTAGAGAAAGCAGGTTAACTTGTTGATATTTTATAGGCTTTAGCTAATCAATATATTAAGACCTTGGAAACTTACTGTTCCGACATCAGAGCAAAGCTACCAAGGAACACTGGTAACATGGAAGCAGAACTTCCTGGTGAATTTCCAAAGATATTTTTTTAGGAGTCGTCCTAAAATGAGGTACATCCTTCGATACATTCGTCCAAGAATTTCCCTTAACAGAACATCCCTTGGGCAATGTCCCTATCAAACACTTCCGCTTGCTTCACCATACGACAGACTTGTTAAGGAAATTAGAGTGCGTTTGCTTTCATCCTTGTAAGTGATCAAGCCAATAGAAACGACTAGCTATTAAAGTATGGAGTGACTCCAGGTGGAGAAAACATTTGCCACCCGTCACGTCAGGAATGTAGTAGAGAACAGGAGAAACCTCGTCCTTCTCTCATGGAGCCTATAGTTAGGTTAGGAAGACGGACATGGTAGAGAAACTTCGATGTGCCTCTCAGGAGATGCGCTGTACAGACGAAAATTCCGAATGACAGCCCGAGACCCTGGCAGCCCGCCGGTATTTGGCGCTAGCTCACTCACATGGCCTTCCAGTTGCTTTAACGTCCCGCCCCTGGAGTCATAGGGCGTTTCTGCTGTCTGTCTGCTAAGGCCCTTTGCATTTCCTCTTGATAAGAAACCAATGATTGTTCTCTTCCCTTCTAATATCAAAGCAGGGGAAAATCACTAATCGATTGTGGAAGCAGAAGTCTGTGCTGCTTAAAGGTCATTTTCCCAGTCCACCCTCGTGTCCGCCAATAGTTTGATGAGTTGCGGCTGAGCTTGCTGTACCCACCGAAAGGAATGCCATGCAGTAGATTCCGGCCCCGGGATAATCCTCGATTCTAATTAAGGTGCTTGGCACGCCCACTTATCTGACGGGAGCATGCAGCGCACAGTATGCACTCTGAAACGAAAGCTTTGTTTTAAAATCCAGCCTTTTGCCTCCTCCCCAACTTCCTGGAGCACAAAAAAAGGCCTGGGCAGTCCTGACCCTGGCCCCAGCAGATGCCGCAGGGGCAGTTGCTGGAATTGCTCCTTCTCCTCAGTCTATTCCGCTAGAAGGCAGAAGGGAAGGCAACTCCAATGAGTGGCCCACTCAGCAGTTATGATAGCGACATGACCGCATTTGCCCAGATACAGAGCATTTTTATGTTTGCAGTCACCCAGCAGTCAATGGACATTTGCTGATTTGTCAATAAATAGGCAAACAAGCACATTTTAAACATTGCAATTTGCAAATATTCTGACTTTACCACAATATTCCTCCCAGAGCAGTAGGCTCTTGGAGGAGAGGGGGTTTATGGAATGAATGAGTGTGTGTGTGTGTGTATGTGTGTGTGTGTGTGTGTATATGTATATATATATGTATATATATTTATACACACACATACATATATACATACACACATATACACATATACACACACACACATATATACACACACATACACACACACATACACACATATATGGCTTTCTTTTAAAGCTATAAATGTATGATGACATGGGATTAAGGTGAATGGCTTAAAAGCAGAGCGCTTCAGTGACGCAAAGAATCCTGGGGATTATGGAGTTCTACACCAAGTTTCCTGAAGAAAATATTAAAGGACAGGAAGGTCAAGTGACTTGCTCAAGGTCATATAGACAATGAGGGCTTATTCGAGACAGGAACCGCAGGCCTATTTTATCCTGACACGGAAATACTCCGAAGTAGCATTGACTTTCAAAAGCAAGACGACGAAACAAAAACACAGCCTTAAACTGTAAAATGAACATGGATGGGCCCTCAGTCATCATACCATTTCGACAGGTAATGAGATGTCACAAACATTAGATGTAAAGAGGTTAAACTTTTAGGGAAAAATCAGGAAGCTTAATGAACCTCATAAAACTAATAATCGTCTATAAAGAATCTCAACCTGCCCTGGCTGGTTTTTTCAGTGGTTAGAGCTTCGGCCCATGGACCAAAGGTTCTGGGTTCAATTCCTGGTCAAGGGCACGTACCTCAGTTGCAAGTTTGATCCCAGCCCAAGTCAGTATTCACGCAGGAAGCAATCAATTGATGTGTCTCTCTCACATTGATGTCTCTCTCTCTCTCTCTCTCTCTCTCTCTCTCTCTCTCTCTCTCTCTCTCTCTCTGTGTCTCTCTTTCTCGCTCCCTCCCCATCCTCCCTCCCTCCCTTCCACTCCCTCTAAGGAAAAAAAAAATCAATGGAAAAAATATCCTCAGGAGAGGACTAAAAAAAAAATCTCTACCCCAAAGAGCTCATGCTATATAACCACCAGGGGGAAGGGTGACTAGCTGGTGGGAAGGGTTGCTGGTCAAGTTCTCTTTCATGATGCGAGAACTGGCTACATGGCTGTGTTCACCGGGTGAAAACGTCTCAAATGTTCACGTGCAAAAAAAAAAAAAATCTCAATGAAAACATTTCCCTGTATCACAGTGAAACGTTTTCCTTCCAGTTTCCCCCTTAGGACTTTGGCCTTCCATCAATTTCAAAAGTAATGTAGCCGAGTCTTCATCTATATTTTTTAAACTTTAGGGAGAAGTAATGGCTCGGATCAGGGTGTGTCCGACTCCTATCACACACCACTCACTCTCTTGCTGTTTTTATCTGTAAAGTGTCTATGATAAGACTTTTATCTCCTTGAAGACTGTGTGTAAGGGCTGTGGAAGTCCTCCCGCTTACATGGGCGGTGGTGTAGTGGGAATAGATAGGACCCGCTTAGAGTAAGCAGAGCCCTCCCTCACCTGAGGTCTTAGGCGGAGGCACTAATACTAACTCACCGGTTGTCTATACTCCACGCATCATGCAGCTTGTGTTGGAAGCTAATGTAAACACTTTAACCACCAGACACCAGTGACGGCGAACCTTTTGAGCTCGGCGTGTCAGCATTTTGAAAAACCCTAACTTAACTCTGGTGCCATGTCACCTATAGAAATTTTTTGATCTTTGCAACCAAACAAAGACTTATATTTTTGATATTGATTTTATATATTTAAATGCCATTTAACAAAGAAAAATCAACCAAAACAATGGGTTCGCGTGTCACCTCTGACACGCGTGCCATAGGTTCGCCATCCCTGCCATACACCATTCCATCTTCGGTTTAACTACTCAAAGGTTAATCCTGACTCTGGCTTTCTCTTGAGCATTTTTGTTAAAGCCACGTATCCGAAGGTGAGGACAGCTGTTGCTTAACAGCTGTGGGGTTGTTAAAGCATTGGAGAGGTCTTTGGGGGCGGAGAGGGGTGTGTGTGTCCATATTAAAGAGACAGGGGTGCAGACACCAAACATGGCTGTTGACCGTACCATCCCTGGGCGTTGCCTCCTGTGGAGGCGAAGTCGTGACTCTTGTGCCATCGCTTGGGCTAGAGCCACGGAGTGCTGTTGTGTGAGCGCGGAGGCTGAGTCATAAACAGCGGTGCGGCGTCTGCTTTGTGGAAATGTTGGCATGAGAGTTCTGAGCCGCCCTGTGAGAGACTAACTACCCCGAGATGGCTCTGCTGTGTGGAAGCCACATCGTCAGCGGCACAGGGATGCTTCAAGCTTTGAGTCATTCCAGCCCAGACACCAGATGCGGAAGTGAAGGAGGGAGCCTTCAGCTGATTCCAGCTCTCACCATGACGTCATCCCCCTCCCTCCCAGACTTCAAGTCATCCCAGCAAAAGCCCTAGGCCAGTGATGGCGAACCTATGACACGCGTGTCATTGTTTTGGTTGATTTTTCTTTGTTAAATGGCATTTAAATAAATAAAATCAATATCAAAAATATACGTCTTTGTTTTACTATGGTTACAAAGATCAAAAAATGTCTATAGGTGACACGGCACCAGAGTTAAGTGAGGGTTTTTCAAAATGCTGACACGCCGAGCTCAAAAGGTTCGCCATCACTGTCCTAGGCATTGAGGGACAAGGCATCCCCCTGTGCCCTCACTCCCTTTTGGGTCCACAGAATCCCTGAGCATAAGAAAATAATTTAAGTCTCTAAGTTTTGGGGTACTTTGTTAGGCAGCAACAACAGCTGGAAGAAGAAGCTAAGGGAATCTGAAAGTTGAAGTGACTTTAGCCAGTGGGAGTCTACTGGAGAGACTGGGTCCTCCTTGGATGTGCCAGAATGAGTCATGGCTAGCTGCGGTGTGAAGCGGAGAGGTCTTTGGGGGCGGAGAGGGGTGTGTGTGTCCATATTACAGAGACAGGGGGTGCAGACACCAAACATGGCTGTTGACTGTGAGCTTTAGTTGAGCCATTTGTCAGGAGAGGAATTTGAGTGTCTTCCCTAACAGAGCCCCAGAGTTGTTGCGGAGACCGAGTTAGTACAGATGAAAGCATTATCTTGCTAAGCTGTAAATCTTTGGAGAAGTAGTCGGTATACTTAAGAGTTGCTTTCTCCTTGGTGATGATGATTTCCTACCGGTCCCGGCGACCGCTGCTTCTCTTCTAGCTCCGTCAATATTGCGAGAAACCACAGGCAGGTCTGGAATGACTGGACCGTTAAAAAGAGCCATCATGTTGGCCGTTGGAATACAAGGCATTGCTCATGGTCCATTGTTAGCCCGTTCTTGGGGACAGTAGATGGGCTGGGAAGTGAGCACAGGTTCTAGTTAAAGGAAGTCGCAGGCTGAGTGTTAGAATAATGCAATCTGTTTGTGATTATTTACTTTTTCACTGTAAAGGGAAATGATATTTGTAGAATACTAGATAGAAAGGTGGTTTTTCGTAATTGTTAGATCCCATATCTTTGGTCACCAACTTTGAAGTACCTGGAACTTTGAGCTTTTCAAGTTGAAAGAGAGAAGTCTCCCTCATTGGAAGCTAACGGCATCCTTAAACTCTCCTATCTGCTGAAGACTTCATCCTCACACCTAGTATTCTATATAATAAAAGCCTAATATGCTAAGTGTCCAGTCATCCATTTAACCAATCAAAGTGTAATATGCTAATGATATGCTAAGGCCGCTCAACTGCTTGCTATGACATGCACTGCCCACCTGGGGGCAGACGCTCTGACTGGTAGGTTAGCTTGCTGCTGGGGTCCAGCCAATCAGGACTGAGTGAGATGGGCTGGACAAGCCCTGGAGCCCTCCCGTGGTCCCTCCCTGGCTGGCCAACCTCCCGCATCCCTACCTGGCCCCAATCGTGCACCGGTGGGGTCCCTCAGCCTGGCCTGTGCCCTCTCGCAATCTGGGCTGAGGGACCCCCCCCTCCAAGTGCACGAATTACGTGCACCAGGCCTCTAATATTATTATAAACATTAATCTAGGTGTCTCTGCCTCATTTGGTTCTACTATAAAATGGGAATAGCATTCCTCAGTAGGAAAACTTTTTATTACTGTAAATGTTAGGAGTTCACAGTGCAAGGACAGCATTAGGCGATTGCTCTTATTCTGTGGAAGCTTCCAGGGTGGGGGGCTAACCTCAGTAATGTATAAAGGGAACCGATTCTGAATATCAGATTAAATTTGCTCTCGTACTTTCCTGTGATTCTCCTCCCCCCCCCCCCCCCCGATCCAGACAGCACTGTATTTCATACATCGTGTTGAAGTCTCTTCCCCGTGTGAATGCTGGCTTACCTCCCCCGCCCTGTATCTCTTAACAAGCTCCTTGGTGCCGCTGGAATTAATGCTTCCTGTCGTCTTAAATAATGTGACATTGAAATACATTTTTTTAATGTGCTGGCATTTAACATGCCACAATATTTCAGTTATTTTACATTCATTTGGGTGCTCTCGTGTTATTACAGCTGTTATGAAATTCTGACAAAGAGATGCATTTCATTCTTCTGTTCCACCATAATTGCTTTTTGCTGCATCTCTGAACCGTAACCATGGCGATCTGCAACATTCATCAGAGGACCTCTTGTTATTTCCCTCGTGTGGATGAAAAACAAAGTGGTATAAATACTCAGAGAAGTTTTAAAAAGGCAGCTTCTTTCTTTCTTTCTTTCTTTCTTTCTTTCTTTCTTTCTTTCTTTCTTTCTTTCTTTCTTTCTTTCTGTCTTTCTTTCTTCCTTTCTCTCTTTCTCTCTTTCTTTTTCTTTCTAATTTATTTCTTTGTTTTATGTTTTCCTTCTTTCTTTGATTTTATTCCTTTCTTTTCTTTTTTTTTTTAAATTTTCGTATGTGGTCTACTGAGGGGAAATTAAGCTGCATGGCTAGGGATTTCTCATTTATTTTTTTATTTTTTAATGAGAAATTATACAGGGCCTTTCTGTGGGAAGCCCGGAGAGAAAATGAGAAATTAAGTCAGTGCCTTCAGGAAGACGGAACTGCTGTCATCAGGAATAAAAAAAGAAATGAAAGGTTTAGTCTTTTCTAAATTTGACTCGTTACAAACAAGTTCTTGTTGGAGCTGCTTAATGCAGAATACCATTACCATATTGGAACAGTTTTGTGGACGGGTGGACTCGTTCTTCCTTTTCGGTGGGGAGGGGTTGAAATTACCGTGCCCTGGTTGCACTGTAAGTTGCTGTCTTTCTGGCAATTGAGGAGGAAGTGGGAGGTCAGCCCCATCTCATTCATCTGCACGCTTCCCATCTCTTCTCTGTCATGTAGTGTAATCACGGGCGTGCCATCCACTCCTGTCGCCAATATCCACTCTATTTGGTGAGAAGCAAGGCACGTTGGCTCACCCTCAGTGAAGCAGATCATCCAAGGGTATGATTCATTGGGGCAGAGTCGTCAGGGGGTATGTCCACCACTTCCTGGTTCCTCTCCCATCCGATGACTTCTTCCCAGACTTCCTTGCTCCCTTCTGTGGATGACTTCTAGAAGACCAGGCCTAGCAGTTTCTTGGACAGGCCTAGGTACGCCTCACTCCTTCACCCCCGCATCCATGCCATTTGCAAGGCCTGTTAAATGCACCCTCAAAAGGCATCCCATTCCTACCAGTTGTCAACTTCTCCACCTCATCCTCTTACTCGAAGGACTATCAGTTTTGTCTGCGTCACCACCACGCTACCTGGCCTCCATCCTTCCAACTCTCCTACAGCCCATTGCAAACCCCACAGTGCAAAGCCAGTGATCCTTTGGAACGTCATTAATTCGATTATGTTGTTCTCATATCCTACACTCTCCAGTGACTTCCCCCCTGTGCCGAAAAGCCAAACTTCGCACCACAGTCAACAGGTGCTATTCGCTTAGACCTCTGTCCCTCACTCCGACCGTCCTGTCTCCCCCTCCAGAAGCCCACCAACGCTGGGACTTCCTCTTACTCTCCGTTGAGTCATTAGTGCCCGGAGTAGCACCTGGGAGATTTCAGAAATCCTTCAATCTTGTGGCTGCTTCTTAGGCTTCCGTTGAGAATCTGTTTTATCAAAAATGGAGAAACGAAGGCTCTAGGTCAGTGGTGGGCAAACTCATTGGTCAACAGAGCCAACTATCAACAGTACAACGATTGAAATTTCTTCTGAGAGCCAAATTTTTTAAACGTAAACTATATAGGTAGGTCCATTGTTATTAATTTAATTAGGGTACTCGTAAGGCTTAGGAAGAGCCACACTCAAGGGGTCAAAGAGCCGCATGTGGCTCGCGAGCCGCAGTTTGCCGACCACGGCTCTAGGTTCACAGAAAAACAACAATATTGTAACAGTCGGCTCCACTCTAGAGTAAGACCTGGGTTGAGAGAGCAAGCTGACGAATGACGTCAGTAGGGCCCTCTAGCCCCCTGTCAACATGCTACCCCTTTGACAGTCCCTGAGAGAAGATGACCATTAGCTTTCAGTTCATGAGATGATCCGGTGTAGCAGCTTGCCTTCTCCTGGCTCCCACTCCCTATGAGTCAAGGAGGGAAGTCAGTGGCTTCAGGGTAGGACCTTCATTTCCTTGGACTCACAAGTAGAGGCATGGAATTTTCCAGATGGGTTTTCTAGCCTCTAATACAGCGGTTCTCAACCTGTGGGTCGCGACCCCTTTGGGGGTCGAACGACCCTTTCACAGGGGTCGCCTAAGACCGTCGGAAAACACATATAGCATATCATATATTGACGTGACGATTCCTAACAGTAGCAAAATGACAGTGATGAAGTAGCAACGAAAATAATTTTGTGGTGGGGGGTCACCACAACATGAGGAACTGTATGAAAGGGTCGCGGCATGAGGAAGGTTGAGAACCACTGCGCCTCAGGGTCTCAGGCTTTGCCTCTTATTCTGACATCCTCGAACTAAAATCCTAATTTGAGTTCCCACCTCCCTTGCGTTGGACCAAATTTACGAATAACTCCTTCCAGATAGAGACTCTTCTCCACCTCCATGCCCCTGATTGACCCGGATACTAAAGCAAGGTACATGTTTACCCCCAGATAATCGCCGCTTCTTAAGCCACGTCAACCATGTGTCAGGTCACCCTGCATGGGCTGGTATTCAGGATGAAAGCAATTTGGCTCCCTTTCGGAAACAGAGGCCTCACCACAAAAGGATAAACCCTGTCCTTGTTTCATATTCGAAGGAAAGGTGGTTAGATCTCTTCTTCACAATATTAAATCCTCAGGGTCAGCTTGCTTTTCTCAGTCAAACTAACCCTCTAGAGCAGTGGTTCCCAACCTTTCTTTGGCCACACCCACCTAAGCATCTCTAACATCCTGATGCCCCCACCCCCGCCCGTGACATATAGTTCTTATTTAAAAAGTGAGCTCCTATTCACGTGGAGAGAGCTTAAAAGGCCACGAACTTGGTCTAAACAAGCTTCCAAAGAACATGGCATCCATGAGAGAGAAAGATAAAAGAACGAAAGGACAGTGGAGGGACTGAGGAAGAAATCACTAAGGAATTATTAAAATAATAATAATAATATGAAGTGATATGAGAAAAATAGCAAATAAAGTTTCAAAACATAGAGAACTTAAATGCATAAATATGTCACAATATATATTTAGAGACTGTATAGGAGACCCCTAGAACCATACGAAATGCAAAAAGAATCACGGTTAATAACTCATTCTTGAATCGCTCCCCTTAAAAATCAAATTGCCCCCCTGTGAGGTGTGTGCCCCAGGTGGGGAACCACTGGTCTAGACAAAGAAGGGCCAATGCATTCCATCTAATTTGCAAACTCTGATCAGCTATTCGTGGCCACTGGAGTGTAGTCTTGAGACTTCCAATGTCATGTTTGGGCTCAGGGGGAACGTGTGCTTTGGTCAGGCATGAAAGCTACCAGGAATTTCACGCACTCCTTCTTGTCCTTTTTTCAAACAACCTTTCTCTGGATGAGGTTGACAACCCCCTGCTTCCCAGTTCCCTGGGCTCCTGGCCCAAGATCTCGCTGAATTTACTGACTCCTGATTTCTCAGAAGCAGAAGAGACAGCCTGTGAAACGCACTTCTGCCAGTTGCCAGAGCACAAGCTCATTTCCTGGCTCAGACAACTGTTTGAAACCCGTACAGGACACCTCGTGTTTTATTTTAATTTCCCCTTCTTTGGTTTCTGGCAACACAAAGCAGAGGATCGGGGGGCGGGGGGCACGGAGTGAATCGCAGGCCATCGAGCGCTGCCCTGGCTGTTCCCTTCCCAGCACACAGGGAGGCGCCATGTGGCGTGAGGCGTTCATGTGTAAGGTACGGAGTCTGTAAAACTGTACCCTAAAATTTTAAAAATTTGAATTACAAGGCAGCACCTGTGAACCTTTTGCTGGAAGCCACTTTTTTTCTGTTTTTGTTTTTCTCCTGACAAGTGGTCCCAGCTCTGTGGCCCCTGAGTCCCCCCTCCCACCATATCAGAGTTTGTCAATTTATTTAACAAGCTACTGATACCGGTTTCAACGCATTGAAAGGTAGGTCAGGTAGAGCCACTTCGCTCTCCATAGATTCTCTCAGCCGCCCTGCTTTCCTCTCTATCCCCTCTTCCCAGAAACTGTGCAGCGAAGCTGGATATGGGCTTCTGAGGAGGGCATCCGCCTGCTAAGCCCGTCCTCTCCCACCCTCTGCTCGAAACAACAGCGTCCCCTCCAGCCGCCAATTCGGGGAGCCACGGGTAAAAAGAATTTCATTCCAAGTGGGAGCTGTTTTATCAGGTGCAAAAATAAAACGTCCTGCCGGGCACAGAGTGGTGTTACATTTTCATTTTTCTGAGCTGGGTGGGCAGAAGTTGAGTAAGACAAGATGTGAGGCAATACCGCAGCCAGTAGTGCCGCTCTCAGCCAGAGGTACCTGGGGTATATTGAGGGTCTGAGCCATCCGCGTTCATGGCCGAGAGGTTAGTTGAAGATGGGGGGTTGTTAAATACAGGTGGGCTGTTGGGGGTCCGGAACCCAGTGGTGTGTGGGAGCAAAAAGAAGCAGGTGGGGGCGGACTGGATATGACGACCAACTGGGTCTGGGTCCATGAAATGAACACAGAGGGACAAGAAGAGGTGGGCACTGAGCTTGCAGTTTTGAGAACCAAGAATCAAGTTGTTGTTGTTTTTTTTAATATATTTTATTGATTTTTTTACAGAGAGGAAGGGAGAGGGATAGAGAGTTAGAAACATCAGTGAGAGAGAAACATCGATCAGCTGCCTCCTGCACACCCCCTACTGGAGAGGTGCCAGCCACCAAGGTACATGCCCTTGACCGGAATCGAACCTGGGACCCTTCAGTCCGCAGGCCGACGCTCTATCCACTGAGCCAAACCGGTCAGGGCAAGAATCAAGTTTGATAACCAGCAAAGACGAAGGCACAGACCTGGCCTGGAAGTAGCCTGAGGAGTAAGGTGTAGAGGGTAGAGATTAGAAAGGCAGGGTCACAGGGCTTTGGGGACGTGACTGAGAAGGGGCTGTGATCGTGTCCTCCCCAAAAGATGGCGAAGCTCTAACACTCAGTCCCGGTGAAGTGGACCTCATTTGGACACAGGGTCTGGGGTGCGTGTGCGTCAGCCGTTCCCCTTATCACGGCTTCTCCACGATGATTCCCCTTCCGTTTCCTCCCTAAACCTCTGGTGCTTTGAGGCTCCATCTGCTTGTCTCGACTTCCCCCGCTTCCTCCCCATTTCAACGTTCACTGTCCTCCTGGTCCCTCCTCCGCAAACACTGACCACTTCAGAGACTGGCGTCCAGCCTCCCCTTTCATCTTACATCCTTCCCATTCACCAGTGAAAATCCTGGCCTCGCGTCCTTGACCTTATCTTTCTCCCAATGATGTTCTCATCCTCCCCACCTCAGCCGCCCACATCCGCTCTCACACCCTGCACCCTATTAGCGGAGCCTTCTGAAATCACCAATCCAAACACCTGACTTTCCTAAAGTCACCCTACAGCGGTGGTTCTCAACCTTCTGGCCCTTTAAATACAGTTCCTCATGTGGTGACCCAACCAGAAAATTATTTTCGTGGCTACCTCATAACTGTCATGTTGCTACTGTTATGGATTGTCATGTAAATATCTGATATGCAGGATGGTCTTAGGCATCCCCTGTGAAATGGTCGTTCGACCGCCAAAGGGGTTGCGACCCACAGGTTGAGAACCGCCACCCTATAGACTCTGACAAGTCCATTGACTGCAGCATTTTGCCAAACCTTGATCCCTCCCCATGCTCCCTTGTACTCAGTGTGTTTGCATCCTGCTCCATGGAGGCAAGCATTCTTTTGCAAACATGCCTATCTCCTTGCCTCTTGGCCCATTCAGCGTGAGCAAAAACATCTCAGTCCAGGGAGAGCCCAGCCACTTGCCTTCTCCATCTCACATCCATCCCCCAAATTAAGCCCTACTGGGGGATGAGAATCACACAATTAGGCAGATTAGAATCATTATGAATTCATAATCTTTTAATCACCTGCCTCAGCTGGGCTGTCATTAAAGTCTAGCAAACATTCTATTTCTCTCGTCAGCTCCTACCTCACTATCCTATCAAAGGAAGATCCATCTGCCCGTGCTCTGGCTGCCAGAGACAGCACTGCCTTATTATTCCCTTCCTACCCAATATCTTAATGATCTCCCCTACTTTCCCACCTCCCTTTAGTATATAAGCTAGCCTGATACTCTCTCATCTTTGAGAACCAACTCGCATGGAAACCAGAATCCTTCCTTGGGCCCCACATCACCCCGGTTACCACCATTTCACTCTACTCACCTTCATGGACACGTTTCTCAAGAGCTTTTTATGTGTGCTTTCTCCACATCACCACCTCCCGATCATTTGCAATCTGCTGAAGTCTGCTCCTACCCCTGCCGCTGCCCCAGAGTCACCGGTACTCTCCCCGTTCTTGGACCCAATCAAGAGAGGATGTTACCGTCCCCATGTTGTGGTGGCTATGGGGGTTGTGCCTCTGTTTTGTGTCTCATTCCAGGGTGCACGCTGCTAGGCAGCCCCTCTCTGGGACAGAACATCCTCCTGGCAGAAGGAAAAATGCAAGAGCCAATTTAGCAAAGGCTCTTATGCCTTCTGTTGACTCTCTCTCCTTCACATCGGCCCAATGAAGTCCATGCGTAACCAGGCCCAACATCAATGGAGTGTGACTATACCCTCTCAGGAGTGGTGGGGGGAGGTAGGACTCTGCTAGACATATAGTGACGGGCAAGAATGTATAATTCTCTTAGGGGAAAGGGAGGGCAAATCCATCTGCCATGATGATGTGAATTCCTTGAGTCTCCCTTATTTCCTTATTCCATCATGTATGTTACTTATCCCATCATGTATGTTACTTATTCCATCATGTATGTTACTTATTCCATCATGTATTTTACTTATTCCATCATGTATGTTACTTATTCCATCATGTATGTTGTTGCTGTCACTCACCCCCATACCTTCTTGGACGTCATGTAAAGGCAGTCAAACACTTGATTATGTGCCATTTCCATTACGTAGGTGCTCATCCTTGGTTAACCTCCTCGACATATTTTTTTTTCTATTCCTATGATTGTTGTGATTGACGAATCAAGGGGAAGCGAACAGTAATATTATTGACTGAGTCCACTGTGTGGCTATAACTTTACGAGGCTCTCACCGCTATCGTCTTTCTTCCACCTTTTGTTGACGTCAGAATGCATATGTTCGTGACCCATTACAATCACCGCCACCTTTCTCTTTCTCTGTGTCTCTACCACTCTGTCTGCATTTCAGTGGATGGAATTGTCTTTGGATATAGGAAGACATTTCGAGCTTTGTGATTTGAGACCACAGTTCCTTGCTATCTCCAAATGCACCCCCCACCCCATCCCTTACTCCTTCATCCTTCATAGCACGAAGAGGAGTGTTTTTCTCTTTGGACACATCCACGTCTCATTCGTGCGCGCTCCCTTGTGACAACATTATAACCTTATTGTATTCCACTTAATGCTCTTCGCGGAGAATGCCTTAATGCCTGGTGTATGGAGAAATACAGATAAATAATGTGACTTTATTTTCCCAAAGACAACCATGTGTCAGATCGAATACAATCGATGGGGATTTATTCCCCCGTTTAGCTTTTTAGGCTTGCTTATCTTTCAGAGTCATTTGAATCGAGACGAAAGACACATCCTTATTTGATTGTTAGGCAATCCGGTGCTATCTATTGTGTGAACGTTGGTGTAGGGTAAAAGTGCACTGTTGTTGAAAGGCTATTTAATGTCGCACGGAGGGCCTATTAATTTTTTCGATAAATCGCCAGCGTGTCCAGCCAGTTGCGTACATTGGATAGGGAGAGTCCGTTCTACAAGTCCGCCTCCAGACGTTGTGGTCATGGCGGCTATATTTTATGCACTGGCCCTGCCTTTGTTACCAGAAGCCTGGAGATAAATCCCAAAGTCAACGCGGGGTTCTGGTAGAAGGGTTGGGTCAAAAGAAGGGTGTGGGTTTTGTAGCACAGACTACAGTTCACAGGCAGAGTGTGGTGGGAATTATTATTATTATTTTTTATTTTTCTGGATGGTTTGCTTTGTATTCATAATGAAAAGTGAAATCACTGATGTTGCATTTCAACATAATGTTGGTAAAGAAGCATTTTTACAGCTCTTTGAAGCCAGAAATGATGAGTATTTCTTCCATACTTGACCCGAAAGACCAGCACTTGTAACGTCGGTTTCCTTTTCTTGTCTCTCATTGTCATATCATCGCCAGCAGAGTCAAGCTTCTTCCTGGGACATATGAATTGCCCGTTGAGAAGAGAGATGAGAGGAAGGTCAGGGACAAAACCATTATAAATTTCAAGTAAAATCGCATATTACCCAGTGACTAGTTTTCCTCTTCAGATGTCATGAACAGACAGTGGAAGGGATGGAAGGGAGAAGATGGTGTCTTATACTTTCAGGAGTTTTACCTGTTTCAAAAACTAGTACAGTGCTGAGAACATGGTAGAGTCAACAAGTACTTGTCGGACGAATGGATGAATGGATGAAAAGGTATGCTAAAGAAATACAAATGGCCCTGACCGGTTTGGCTCAATGGATAAAGCGTCGGCCTGCGGACTCAAGGGTCCCAGGTTCGATTCCGGTCAAGGGCATGTACCTTGGTTGCGGACACATCCCCAGTAGGGAGTGTGCAGAGGCAGCTGATCGATGTTTCTCTCTCATCGATGTTTCTAACTCTCTATCTCCTTTCCTCTCTGTAAAAAAATCAATAAAATATATTTTTAAAAAAAGAAATACCAATGGCACTTGTGGAACACTGGCCACAAGAATTAAAGCAGGTTAAATTTTTGACAAAGTACATAACTATAAATAAAGTAACAACAACAACAATAATAATAATAAACTTTAGTAAAACAGTGGTCTTTCACTTTTTAAGTAAAGCCCATCAAGAAGGGAGAGAGGTGTTTACGGAAGATGTAGAAAGGCAACAGGGAACAGGTAAGACATTAAGCTGGCAAACCCTGGGGGTGGCATGAAGAAAAGAAAAAAAAGAAAGAAAGAAAATTATCACAAAAATAAGTTCTACATTGCCAAAAACGTAAGGGGAAAGATGCCTTGCTGAAAATACATGAACAAAGATGAGCATAGATTAAAATGAACAATATAACGGAGAGACGAGTGAAGATTTAAAAGGAGGAGGGAAAACAGGAATAAATAAAAATACAAGAAGAAGATCCACTCCACGTATTGGTGTTTCTGAAAAAGGAAGCTGAGTTAATGGAAGAAATAAAAATGGTTGGAAGAGAAATATTTTTACATATCCCATGAGTAAAATAAGCCCGAATCTATAGATTTAAGAAGCACCCAGTGCCTAGAAACATGATTCACATAGAACAACCCAACAACAAGATAACTACTGATAAAGTTAAAGCACTTCAATGAGAAACAAATATCTTTTGGAAATCCAGGTAAAACTGATCCAGTCCCTATCAGAGAGAGACAGTCAGACTGGCCTAAGGGTTTCTTATTCTCTCTCTGCCTCCCCCCCACCCCCCCCACACACCCACCCATCCCCCATCCCTATATATGCTCACAACCACACTCTACTTCAGTGATGGCGAACCTATGACACGCGTGTCAGAGGTGACACGCGAACTCTTTTTTTGGGTTGATTTTTCTTTGTTAAATGGCATTTAAATATATAAAATAAATATCAAAAATATAAGTCTCTGTTTTACTCTGGTTGCAAAGATCAAAAACTTTCTCTATGTGACACGGCACCAGAGTTAAGTGAGGGTTTTTCAAAATGCTGACACGCCGAGCTCAAAAGGTTCGCCATCACTGCTCTACTTAATTGTGGCCAAGGATGGACCCTATATACAATGGTAATCCCATCCTATATCATAAAAGGCTAATATGCAAATGGCCGAATGGCGGAATGACCTGTCACTACGATACGCACTGCCCACCAGGGGCAGACGCTCAACACAGGAGCTGCCCCCTGGTGGTTAGTGTGCTCCCACAGGGGGAGCGCTGCTCAGCCAGAAGCTGGGCTCATGGCTGGTGAGCACAGCAGCAGTGGTGGGAGCCTCTCCCGCCTCCGTGGCAATGCTAAGGATGCCCGACTGCCGGCTTAGGGGGCCTAAGCCGTCAGTAGGACATCCCCCCAGGGTTCCCGGACTGTGAGAGGGCACAGGCCAGGTTGAGGGACCCCCGGACCCCCAAGTGCACAGATTTCATGCACTGGGCCTCTGTTATATTATACCAGAGCTAAACAATTCCTATCCTCTAGTGCTATCATAGTCTGTAGCACAACACATGACTCACGTGTTTGTGGTGATGCTGATATAAGAAAAAACCTACAGGGCTGTCAGTCCTGTGAAAATTCAGATACACAAATACTTAACCGTTGTGCTGCATGACAATGAAACAACGTTGTTCTGGAGCAGCGGTTCTCAACCTGTGGCTCTCGACCCCTTTGGCGGTCGAACGACCCTTTCACAGGGGTCGCCTAAGACCATCCTGCATGTCAGATATTTATATTACGATATAAATATCAGTAGCAACATTACAGTAGCAACATGACAGTGATGAAGGAGCCACGAAAATAATTTTATGGTTGGGGGTCACAACATGAGGAACTGTATTTAAAGGGCCAGAAGGTTGAGAACCACTGGGCTAAAGCGTCAACATCGCTGACAGTGAGGCTGAGAGTGGTGGTGGAGGGAGGAGAAGGGCAGGAGAGCAGCACAAAGCAAAGAGCATGCACGCCACAAGCTCCTGGACAAACAGCCCGGGGCTTTTGTAGCGTCCCAACTTGGTTTCCATATATCTCACTTGGTTTGTACGATTAAGTTTAAAAGAAAGAGGGGACCCCTAGCTGGTTTGGCTCAATGGATAGAGCGTCGGCCTGCGGACTGGAAGGTCCCAGGTTTGATTCCAGTTAAGAGCACATGCCCGGGTTGTGGGCTCAATCTCCAGTGAGGGGGCGTGCAGGAGGCAGCCGATCCATGATTCTCTCGCATCATCATTGATGTTTCTTTCTCTCTCTCTCTCTCCCTTCCTCTCTGAAATCAATAGAAAAAAGAAAGAAGGGAGATGGCCTTACACAGATGAACCACATGCTATGAAAGCAGGTGATTTTGCTTTAAAAATATCTATGAGAAAGAAAACATTTTTTAAAAATGGGCTTATACAATAACCCCAACATTGATATTGGGGGAAAAAAATGGTACTGTGCAAATAGCCTGCCTTTTAGCATTAATGAAATTAAATGGGAATTTGATTATGCTGAGTTACAGCTACACATAATGTTCTCAAGCATAACTTTTGCAAATCTGTTAATTCCACTGGTGATTAGATATGTGCATTTCCACACATCTTGCTGCCCTTTGAAATCGAGTACAATCAAGATGTTAGATGGTAAGTTATTTTTCTGGTTATTAAGATGCGTTTCAATCCTCGCCTTTAATCAACTGCGGAATCGCAACACGGGTTTGATAGGCACACTGGTGTGTGTGTGTGGGGGGGGCGGGGAGGGGCACACCCCAAATTGATGTGCTGTCACTCTCATCTCCTGGGTCTCAAGATGTACCCTCTGGTGTATGTTATTAATAAGGAATCTGTGTGGAGTTTCATTCACTTAGAACATGGGCAGGTGCGGGGGGCTGGGGGGGGGGGCAGTTTGAAATGGGTCTTGGCACCTCTGGGTCCTGGCCGGGAGCCCTGTGGGTTGGCCCTCCTGTCAGTGTCTATACGGGAAGGCGGAATTCAGCCAGGCGGAGGGGACGCAGCCAGTCGGTAGATAGCGCCTGGCTGCCCTCTGACCCTTGGGTTAAACTGCTGTCTGGGCCGCTCAGGCTGGAGGCCTGGTGCCAGGGAGGGAGAGCTGCCAGTTATCTGTCAGCGCGCCAAGGCCTGGACTGCATCAGCAGGAGGCACACAGACAGCATCTTCCTAATGGTTCTCTCAGGCCCCCTCTGCTGCAGCCCCGAGGCCACGCCCGCCCGTGTGCATGGTTCAGGGAGTTTCCCAATGACCCGGGAGCCCGCGACTTCCCTGCACGTTCCAGGGACAGTCGCCGACTAAGTTGTTCACAGAGCCTTGTCTCTCAGGCCTTCACGGGGCGATCGGAGTGGAGAGGGTGTTGCTTCACACCCCCACAGTGCGGCTGCCACCCTGAGAACACTGCGACCCTGTCATCTAAAGGAGTGGGTGTGGAGCACCTTCCCCCGGATCTTCCTCAGGGAGGGGGAGCGAAGACACAGTGGGTTTTCGTGTTGGACGCCACAAGGCTGGACCTAGAGAGAAAGCCAGTTGGCGGAGAGGAACAGAGACAGGGAGAGACACAGACAAAGAGAAGAAAGATAAAGAACTGAAAGGCAGGCAGGCAGAGACAGAGAGACAACCAGAGGAGAACAGAAAGAGAGAGACCCAAAGACAAAGAGGCAGACCGAGAGAGAAATGCATATTTACAAATAGAGCTACTCAGTTTGAGACAGACAGACATAGAGACAACGATCGACACAGAGCGTTAGAGACACACACACATAAAAGAGCAAGAAAGGCAGAGAGGGATGGAGAGAAGAGGCAGACACTGAGACAGGAAAAGACAAAGATTCAGAGAGAGAGAGAGAGAGAGAGAGAGAGAGAGAGAGAGAGAGAGAGAGAGAGAGAGAGAGAGAGGAAAGCAGAGGAAGAGACGGGAAGCCACGAGCTTGCGATGGGAAAGACCCTTTGGGGCACGAGGTGGAGGGAGCTCACGGCGATCTGGAAGGCAGGGCCTGGGCCACAGGGTGGTTGGTGTGAAGCGAAGACACCCTGCTCTGCTGGGGTGTCCCCTAGGGAAGGGGACTCAGTACGGGATTGGGGCCGGACCACAGGGTGGCCAGGGCATGTGAAGGTGGGAAAGATGCGACGTCCTCCTGGTTGAGCTGAGGACACCTGTGCTGGCCTTTTCTCTCCCTCCCATCAGCTCTTCAACCCTCCTCCTCAGGGGCCTGCCTTTCTTTCCCCCACGTTCTCCTCCCCTCCAGCCCTCTCGTCCGGTCGTTTCCTGGAACCTCCTTCCGTAAAGGCGCTCCATTCCTCATTCTAACAGTATGTATCGAGAACCTGCTATATTCGAAGCCTTTCGCTAGACTAGTGGTTCTCAACCTTCTGGCCCTTTGAATACAGTTCCTCATGTTGTGACCCAACCATAAAATTACTTTCGTGGCTACTTCATAACTGTCATGTTGCTACTGTGATGAGTTGTCATGTAAGTATCTGATATGCAGGATGGTCTTAGGCGACCCCTGTGAAAGGGACGTTCGACCGCCAAAGGGGTCGCGACCCACAGGTTGAAAACCGCTGCTCTAGACCCTGGGAATAAATCAGCGAAATAAACCAGTTGGGATTCACGTTACTGAAGGATTTCACTGTCTGGGTCCCCCAGCATCACACAGGATGGTGGCCGGGGTCACGTTTCATAGGCTGTATGGGCAGAAAGGTGGAGCCAGAGACCCATTTATTGAAAGGTGACCAGGGTGATGTGTAGAGAGAACCTGAATGGGGTTTGCAGCGCTGGACACCAGTCAAGGGAGAGAACCACCCACCACTTCCAGGCCAGATGGCCAGTGTGATTCATTCATCCATGTCCCGGGCATTTATGAAGCATCTACGACACACCAGGACCTGGTTTAGATGCTGTAGGTGATTCATTTAGATCCAACAGAAGTAGAACTTGGAGTTTGGGTTCTCCCACCATTTTCCTCAGCGAATGATGTGCAGATGCTAAAGAGAGGAACTGGCAACTAGGTCAGAACCAAATGTGGTTTGCTCGAGTCACGGAGAAGTCCAGGCTCTGATGGTCTTTTCCTTCTATCCAAGGTCATCGCCGTCTGTTGCAAGTTGTCGTTGAAAGTCTGCACAACAAAGAAGAGGCTCTGACCTCCATCGCTGTGACCTCCACTGCTGTGCACCCTCCTCACTGAAGGGCAGCCGAATTATGCAGCAAGCAAGGCCCAGAGAATGCCAGTGTGGCCCCCTCGATGGCGGCTGAGATCAGAGCGCGGGGCTTCCTGCCTCCCACAGCCACGCCGACACCCCGACACAGGCTGACGGTTATTGACTGAGCAGAGGATGGAGGTCAAGGTAAGCAGAAGAACCCTCTGTTTCCTGCAGACATTGTCTTTTTGCGATCACACAGGTTTCTCTTGAGCTCTGTTTACACTTGGCATTCAGTGCTCTGGCGTGGCCCTGACAGATCGTACGTGGGGCCTCCTTCTGGGATGTGGCACACCACGGGTCAGTAGGTGGTGCTGTTTGCCTTCCAGTCCGCCTCAGACCGGACCCTGGCCTTGAACCTGGGCAGCCTCAGGGTGGGAGCGATCCCTTGTTACATGAAAGGAAACTCTAAATGTCACTGTAACATAAATGAGCGTGTGCTGTTTCATCAGTCAGGTTTTTTTAGGTACAGACTCAGCTGAACGGGACCATTTTGCATGCTCTTCTAGATCTGTTTACCTTTATTCATGCGTTCATTTATGCATTCATTTATTCCTGCCATAAATACATATTGAGTTGCTCTTCTGGGCAGGGGAATGTGTGGGATGATTTCTGAAGCTCTTTGAAGAGGAACAAAGAAAATGTATAAAATATGATCCCTACTACCCAAAGCCTTTACACTGGTATTAATAAAATATATTAGCTCAGTACCTGCCATATGTTGGATACTAAGCGTTTGATATCTATCTATTTATCTGTCTGTCTGTCTGTCTGTCTGTCTATCTATCTATCTATCTATCTATCTAATTTCTAATCTTTTAAGGATTATTTTTTTACTTCCCAGCTGTGCAAATGGGCTATTTTGAAATAAGAAAGAACGCGCCCAAAGTTGCACAGCTGGCAAGTGGCTGAAAGGGAGTTTGAGGCCAAGTCTATGACCTTAAACTCCATTTCCTTTCCTTCGCAGTAAGATTGTGGTACAAGGACTCCTGTGGACAGATGCCCGGTGCACTCGCTGTCACCCCGATAAGGCGTAGGCAGAGATTCAATTAAGAGGGGAGACCTTGGGGCCTACTTGGTTGGCTCGAATCCCAGTGTCACCGTTATGTAGCTGTGCAACCTTCGACAGATGACTTGCTCTCGCTGTATCTCAGTTTACTCATCTGCCAGTTGGGGAATGTAATCGTTCAAGGCTCTATGTGGGGACAGAGGAGATGATACAAAGTGCTTAGAGTAGGGATCCACACCCGAGTCAGCATTCGGTATTTCTATTACTATACCGAAGTGATGACGTGAAAAAGCTGGCTGTGAGAAATCTCTAGAGATGCAACTTCAAGCCGTTCCGTTTGCAGGGGAAGAAATGGCTTCCAACTAGAGTAACCTTGAAGGTTGTGTTTGAACCATGTGTTGACACGATTGAAGGATTTTGACCGCGTCCAGCGATCCTGTGTGTAGCAACAATAACCTCGCTTTATGTAGTCTCTACGCCAAGTGAGCTCCTAAATCCTTGGCGTTCACCTTCTCCTGTCATCCGTGCGAGAATCCTCTGAGATAGATGGACTGATCATCATTTTGAACTGAGTCAGGCCCCTCTCTCCCCACAATCACCTGGCTGATAAGGGGTGGGACCGAGTTTGAATCCCAGGTTTTTTTTTCTGATCTCACAGTTCATGCTCTTAACCTTGGGAAGCACTGTGGGGTAGAGGGCATGGCGTGAGGGCAGTTCCGCCATGGGCAGAGGCCCTTGGTCTGTGAGGAGCACAATGAGATATCCACGTGATCTCAGGCAGCCTAGGAAAGTATATAAGAGAACAACTTGAGAGCTGGGATGGGCCAGAACCTGACCTTGGAGGGTCTTGAAGGGCAGGCGAAAAAGTCTGCCTATTACTTGGTACTGAATGGGAAACCATTGGGATTTGAAATAACAAGTGTATTTGCCAGGTACATTTATATGATAATTGAGAAAGAGCTTGAATGACCTATAGTTTGGTTAGACTTACATTTCAGAAAAGGACAATTTAGGATTAAACCCTCCTATCATCTTGTTCTGTTAAAATGATAGGGTCATTTGTGCCTATCTTAGAAGAGGCTCTTTGAAATTTTAGATGCGTTAAAAAAAGAAAAAAGAAAAACGGTGCTAGGAAAGTGAGGGATTTTAAAGGGCCAACCGGTTACGTCGAATTGCCTGCCTTGGGTCTTCATTTCCGCCTTTCATTAATTCAAATGCATGTACCAGCATTATGAAGATGCAGCCAGGAGTTCTTCCGTGATAGCATGGGCTAGGGCAGTGGATCCCAACGGGGGGCACACGCACCCACAGGGGAGCAATTTAATGTTTAAGGGGGGCAATTTGAGAATGAGTTATTAACAGTGATTTTCTTTTGCATTTCTTACGGTTCTAGGGGCCTCATAGGCAGACCATAAATACTATTGTGGCATATGTATGCATTTCAGTTCTCTGTTCTGTGTTTTGAAACTTTGCTTGCTATTTTTTCATATCACTTCATATTATTATTATTTTAAACAATGTTTTAGTGATTCCTTCCTCAGTCCTCCCACTGTCCTTTCGTGCTTTCATTTTTCTCTCTCATGGATGCCATGTTCTTTGGAAGCTTGTTGAGACCAAGTTCATGGCCTTTGAGGTTTCCTCCATGTGAATAGGAGCTCACTTTTTGAATAATAAGAATTCTATGTCATAGGAGGTGGGGGGGGGGGCTTCTGGATGTTAGAGATGCTTAGGTGGGCAGTGGCCAAAGAAAGGTTGGAAGCCACTGGGCTCAGACATTGCTATGAAAATTGTGCTCTGAACACAGCGTTTTACTCCCAATCAAGACCCCCTTATTATCCAAGGAGACCCAACGACCGTGCTTTTTCTTAAAAACTTACCTACCCACACCCCTCTCTTCACCCTCATCCTGCCCAGTGTCATTGGGTGTAAGGATTCCTGCTCGCTGCTCTCTAAGTCAGTGGTTCTCAACCTTCTGGCCCTTTAAATACAGTTCCTCATGTTGTGACCCAACCATAAAATTATTTTCGTGGCTACTTCATCACGGTCATGTTGCTACGGTGATGAATCGTCATGTAAATATCTGATAAGCAGGATGGTCTTAGGCGACCCCTGTGAAAGGGGTCATTCGACCGCCAAAGGGGTCGCGACCCACAGGTTGAGAACCGCTGCTCTAAGTTAATCTTGCCTCCCTGGCTTTCCGCAGAGCACGCTGGAAAGCAGACCTCCTCCTCATAGTGGCTGTGGTTTATTTATTGTTTTACGAGCCTCTGCTGCGTAACCACAACACCATTATGACCGGGCCACACCAGGCAGAGAGGAAGTTCCCGTAATCCTTCTCCTCGCCGGCCTTTTCATGTTGCTGGAAGTCAGCTCCTCTTGGCGGCTGGCTTCACGGGCTTCCGGAGTTCGCTGGGCTTTTGTTCTTATCAGTGATGCCCTCCTGTCTCCCATCCCTCCCTCTGCCCCTTCCTTCTTCCTCCAGACTGTGCAGCCTCAAGTATCAAGCCAAGAAGATGAAGCAGGGGGGGAGGGGGCAGAATGAATAACGTTTCTCGGACCTGAACCATTGTGAAAAAAAAACAACAACACCAAAACGCTGGCCAGGAAAAGGCCACCCGCTCCTGGAAGGACAGGTTCCCCCGTTCTCGTCCTGCCTTTGTCCGTCTTAAATAGAAACTGTAGAAACGGATCCATTTCACATGATTTCCCCGGGAGGCCACAGTTATTAAGCAAGCGCCGATGGCATGTGGAAGAGCAATAGCACGGAGTGAGGATATGTGTGTGTGTGTGAATGGGGATGAGACTGCGGGATTGGACTGCATGCGCTTTGGGGAAACGTTGCTCTTTGATTTGGGAGGATAAGGTAGAGTGCCCCAAAATAGAGAGGGAGGATTCCGGGGTCCCAGGTCTTCCATCACCTGTAATGACTCCTCCTTGGCTTGCCTTCCCCCGGACACCCCATGCGAGCACAGCGCTGTCGTAGAAGGCTAGTTCATCCGCTCTGCTTGGGCGGCTCAGGGCCGGGGTGAGAAACACAGGCGTTAGAGTGGCTAGGAACTTGAATTTGAATCCCGGTCTCACCATTTTCTAGTCCCCTGCTTTGGGTGGAAGACTCAGAGGGAAAATAATACCTATGATGTGAAAATGGTGTGGTGGCGATTAAACAAGGCAACTTAGGCAAAGCAACAGGTAGAGAGTAGTAGCCTAATTCATCGTAACTGCTCCCCCCTCCTATTCCTCCTTCTTCTTCATCTTCATCGTTCTATTCTTGTTCCTCTTAATTTTCTCATTCTTTTTTTAAAATATATTTTTATTGATTTCAGAGAGGAAGGGAGAGGGAGAGAGATAAAAACATCGCGGATGAGAGAGAATCGCTAATCGGCCGCATCCCACATGCTCCCCAATGGGGATCGAGCCCACAGCCTGGGCGTGTGCCCCAACCTGGGGTCCAACCGTGACCTCCTAGTTCATAGTTCGACGTTCAACCACTGTGCTACACTGGTCAGGCCTAATTAATTTTCTCATTATTGTCATTCTTTTTTTTTTTTAATTCTGGGAACTGTGGAGAATAAGAGTCAGTTTCTGAGGAGGATTCCGCCAAATGTCTTCTTATTGGGTGTGATCGTATGCACACCGGATCAGAAATGGCTTTCGGAAACCAGCTCCCAAGTTACAAGGAAACCCAGTGGCTTTGCAAGTGGAGCGTCTCAGGTGGCTAGAGGCTGCCTGTGTCACTAATGGGGAGGGGAGGTAGAAACACAGCAGACCTGATGCTCTGACAGCTTCTAACTCCCTAGAGTTTCAACCCATCTCTGGCCTCTGTATATACACAGTGGCTGAGGTCTCAGAGGGGGGAGGGCCAGACGTTCCTTAGAAATACTGTGATTGAAATGCAGACATGAAGCAATACCACGGGTCACAGTGGTATCCTTTTGTCTGTTTACTGAAAGCTAGGATTATTCAGAAAGCATGCTACACTAAGAAGTATACCTTTAAATCAATTTGAGTCAGAAAAACAAAGAAAACATGGAGCCTATTTCAGTAGTCATGGTACACCATTTATGTGCCAGGCACTGGTGAAATAGTGAGCATCAAGGTAGCCATAACCCCCTTAAATATATATGGTGGCTTCATGATGGCCAAGAATTTTTTGGTGCTTCTCTTAAGATTTCCCTTGAATCTGGGCCAGCTCTGGGACTGACTGCGTTGGCCACGGTTGATGTGTCTCTGTGTATTAGTTCGCTGGGGCTGCTGTAACAAAGCACCCCAGACTGGTTTGCTGAAGCAACAGACGTGTATTCCTTTTTACATTTCTGGAGGTCAGAAGTCCAAGGAAAGCCATTGATTGGGCGGGTTCCTTCTGAGGATTCTGGGAGAGAATCTATTCCACACGTCTCCTCTAGCTTCTGATGGTTTACCAGCAAGCTACGGTTTGTAGCTCCGCGTCACTCCAGTCTTTATCTTCGCAAGGTGTTTCCCTGGTGTGTGCTCACATCATCTTCTCTGGGTGCATGTGTGTGTCTGTGTCCAATTCCCCCCTTTTGTAGGACCTCAGTCAGATTGGTTTAGAGCAGGGGTGGGGAATGTCCAGCCGGCAGGCCAAATAAGGCCTGAGAAACCATTTGGTCTGGCCCTGCCAAGGCACTAGGGGCGAGTTCATTAAATGTTTGACCAAATAGAGCAGGCTGATTTCTTCTTTTTTTTTCAAAATATATTTTTTATTGATTTCAGAGAGGAAGGGACAGGGAGAGAGAGAGATAGAATCATCAATGATGATGAGAGAGAATCATGGATCGGCTGCCTCCTGCACGCCCGCTACTGGGGATCGAGCCTGCAAACCGGGCATGTGCCCTTGACCAGAATCAACCCTGGGACCCTTCAGTCCACAGGCTGATGCTCTATCCATTGAGCAAAACTGGCTAGGGCTGCAGGCTAATGTTTAAGTCGATAATTTTGTATGACCCTCGAATGATGTTATAAATCTCCAAATGGCCCTTGGCTGAAGAATGGTCCCCCACCCCTAGGTTAGCGCCTACTCTCATGACCTCCTCTTAACTGGACTATATTTGCAAAGATCCTGTTTCTCACAATCTGAGAAACTGGTTAGGGCTTTGATGTTGTTGTTGTCGTTTTTTTAATGGGACACAATTCAAGTCTTAACAGTAAGCGTTTGAGCCCAGGTCTTAGCAGATTCTGTCTTCTGTCTCTTGGAACGTTGCTTTTGGAAACCAACTCTCATGTCACGAGGAGACCCAATGGCCTTGTGAAGAGGCCCATCCTGAGAGGAGATGAGCCTCTTAGCCAGGAGCCCTGATTGGTTCCTCAGCACCAATGCACCAGCTGTGAGTGGTCCTCTTGGAGGCTGGCCCTCCATCCTCTCCAGTGGGGCAAACATAACTGGGCAGACCTGTGTCATTGCTGAGGAGCTCACCCCAAATTGTGTCTTTGTGATCCACAGTAACTGACTGTTTGTTTTAAGCCTTAAGCGGCATGGGGATAAGTAACCATAAGCGCATCCTTGCAAGCAGAGTTTAAACAAGTGGTTAAGGGTGATGAGTGCTAGGAAAAGGGCAGCACAGGCCCCCAGGGGTGTGTCAGCAAGACGGGGCTCACTCGTCTTGTCCCCGTCTGCTTTATTGCTAAGTAAATGCTCTTGTCTGGCCAGATCAATGGTAGGTGTTTTACCCTGCGAAGGCATTTGTTGCTGCCTACCTGACTTTCTGAGATGCCTTTAATTTGAAAACACCTTCACTCTCTCTGTATCTGTGGGGACGCACATCAGTGGGGGGATGGCAGCGCCCATCCGAAGTGAACTCCATTTACTTTCATCTCCTTCATAATAGCACGGAAAATGGAGCATAAAAAATACTCGGGAAGGGTAAGTGCTCTGTAGGAAATGCGGCGGGTACAGAGGAGGCAGCGAAGCGAGGGTTGGCGTGGGCAGGGAGGGGTGGGTTCCGATGAGGGGTTTTCGTTTTCCCTTTTCCCTTTGCTACTGTTCCAATGCAGCTGTGCGATGCATGTAGTACGGGAGGCTGCTCAGAAGACAGGCAAGGATGAGTCCCTGTTAAAGCAGGTCGTCCAGAGAAGCATACTGAAGTCAGCAGCCCTGAACAAGGCCATCTTGTCTACCACGGGAACCTGAGGCTGGGCTACCTGGGTTCTAGGTCTGGAGGGGTGGGGACATTGGCATGGAGCCGGAAGCAGGCGCCATGTTGCTCACCATCACTGTGGGAGAGCTGTGTTGGGAGCCTGGGACGTATTGTAGTTCAAGGAACCCAGGGATCCAAGCTTGGGGTGACATTGGGACATTTAACATCATGTCCTTGGTTCATTCCCTCAGTAAAGTGCCTTATATGCGTCAGATGTTGTTGTAGGCATTGAAGATGTGGCAGAGAACTAGAAGCTATTCATGTGACACAATATTCTAGCAAAGGAAGGTACATAATAGCCAAGTAATAAGTGTGTGTGTGTGTGTGTGTGTGTGCGCGCGCGCGCGTGTGTGCGTGCTCGCATGGGCACGAGAATACATAATTTTTAATAAAAATACAGTGATGAAGTGGAGTCCTGTCAATCTTTTTATTCAAAGACCTATCTCCTTCAGATGTCGACATTTCCTTATTGCAGCATAAAGTCCAAATGATTTCTTAAGACCCTGTGCAATCTGGTTCTTGCTACATTTCCCAAATTATAATTATTTTCTTCTGACCTCATTTCCCAAGACACACCCATATATGCTTTTGTCTTGTGAGGGAGTTAAGAGCACCATCTCCGAAGTTGGAATGCCTGGGTTTGAATCTCAGCCCTGGCGCTTACGAGCTGGGTGACCTCAGGCAAGTTACTCAACATCTCTGAGCCCCAGCCTCTCGCCGGGTGGTTGTGAGAATCAGGCGAGATCATGGCTTTGGGAGAGCTGAACTTGTAGGAAAGAAGGGCATGACTTGCTTACTGACATTAATGACTACGTTGTATATGTGTATGTGTGTATACGTTCTACAAAACTTCATCATGGCTCTGCTGTCAGTCAGAACATATCCAGCTTACTGCCACATAGGAAGACTGGGACTGTGCCTGCTATTCTGTTCATGCCCAGTGGGTAGATGCTGAATAAAATGTACTCAACCCACTGGTGTGTCTGGCAGTGGATGGCAGCGGTCTTCAGCAGAAATGCTACTTCACAGGGCTCGGAATGGGTAATGAGGAGACTGTCAGTGCGAAGCAGCGAAGAACGGCGCTCCTCAGCCGTAAGATCTGAAGTCGGGGACCGTATTATGGGAATCCACGCCAGCCACTTGGCAACATTAGAATTCCGAGACCGCGATCTTTAAAGAGATTCCCTCCCCTCGCCGCCGCCGCCGGGGGGTGAGGTGGCCTGGGCGGCTCCAGAAACAGTGGTGAGCCTTTCATCATGTTATATATCCGTTCCAGCAGGGGCAGGGAAAAAAAGGGACTCAATACTGAAAATAAAAGTTAATTAAAAAATAAAATCCAGAGCAGTGTCTCTCCCAGGCCACCTCGTGTTCCAGAGACCACCTGTCACGAAGCATTTTCCTGTCTATAAACCCGAGATGGGCCTCCAATTGACTCCTCTCTTGTTTAATTTTTAATGCCTCCTGTCTGGTCTCTGAAGTAGCTGTCATAGGCAGAGGCTGTCGCATGGATGCGTTCCTCGCGCAGAGAAAACGTGAGCGTGCCCACTGCCGGGACCGCCATCCTCTGGGAGGCACCTGCAGCAGAGTTAACCCTCACCTCACCCCACCTGGCCGCACTGGGGAATTCCCTCTCTCCCATCACGTTGGGTGAATTATTATGATAGGAGAGGAAGGGGATGTCCTTGGGAGGAGGAAACTGCATGGTTGCTCCTCAGCAAGCAGAGCATCACCCCCTCATTCAAATTCTCTCCCTCTTTCCGATTCCTCAGGTCATTCGTTCAGTAGGAATTTTGGAGCATCTACTGTGTGCGGTGCATTGTGGTCGGGACGGAGGTGGAAGCAGTAAAGCCATCAGGGGGGAAAAATCTCTGTTCTCATGACCCAGCCATTCTACTGAAGGAAGGGAGGGAATACATAAGGACTTGAACAGATAAGGAAGGATGCTGGGTCATTTTAGATGATGGGAGTTCAGAGAAGAAAAAAAAAAGCACTGGTGATAGGGTGCCCCCCGGGCATGAAGGCTCCCTGAGTTGTAACAATGGAGCAGGGAGGTGTATGGTGGGAAAGAGGCACTGATGCCCGAATCGCAGGGAACAGTGTTCTGAGCAGAGGGAACAGCAGATGGGGCTGGCGGCTTCTTCAAGAAACAGAGGAAGGTCTCTATGCTAAGAGAAGGGGAAATAGGCAGGTGATGAATGACCAGGCCATTGAAAGAACCTAAAGATGTAGGGAACCCAGGAGTAGGGAAGGATGTGGGCTGAGAATTACTCTTCCAACCTGGGATCAAAGCGTCCAGGCATAGTCTCATTCTGGCAGACATGAAAGAGACATGTGCGAGGTCATGACTTCATCTCCGGTGAGTGGACTAGAAATGAGAAACGATACCCATGCAAGTCTCTGCTCGGGACCCACCCCCTCCTGCCTGCGTGGGTGCAGTGGGCTCCCCGCCAGGAGCCCAACCTCCACCCTGAGCCCCGATATTCCATTCTTTGACTGCTTCACTGTCACCTCCCCCAAACACACCCATGATGCCTCCTTCCTGGTCCATAGTGGGCCTCATACTTCCACAGGAAGTCCCAACCCTTAGGTCAGCCCACACGACACTCATGGTCTGCCCCCCATAAGCCTCAGAGTCCGTGTGGCCGGGCACCACGTTCCCACCAACACATCTAGAGGCCCGGCGGGCCTCCCGCACCTTCACTTGGCTTCTCCTCTCTGCCTGGAGCGCTTGTCCTCCTCTCTCAGCACTGAGGAGATGCTTCCTTATTCCTCACCTGCCACTCCAAGCTGCCGCCAGCTGCCTTTGGGAAACCTTCTCCATTTCCCCGTCTGATGGAAAGATGTTTCCTCTTACAGGAGGGACACCTGGCCAGGTGGAAGTGTTAGACTGGAGGGGAGGTGGAGGAGGCCAGGCAGACTTGGGAGGGAAGAGTATACCCGCAGAGAAAACAGCAATGCACAGGCCTGCGTTGGAAGTGAACTTGATCCGGCGATTTCCCGTTCGCCTGGCTGAGGGGAAGCACGGGACTGGGTTGGAAAGTCTGGAAGGAGGATTCTCCGAAAGGTCGAGGGCCTCTTAGGAAGACCTTGCCGAAGGCGGCAGACCCTGCCTTGACTTTTTCAAACAAGTCTGAGCCCCCGGGTGTTTTACTGGAATCTCTCTGTTTCGTCTTTTAGACCCGACCTTGTAGAAGCATGTGCTTTCTCAAGGATACTCACCCTGCTCATTGTGTCTAGAGATTAATTTGAGTTCAAGCTGTTGTGACAATAAAAGCCCAAGGAGGCAGGCAATCGGGGCTGTTTTGGTGCCTCCTGCCAAACAGCCCCTTAGCCTTCTCTTTCACAGAAACGTGTGTCAGAGTAATCCGTTCAACTGTCGCTCAGGGTCTGCTGGTCAGTCCCGGCATCTGGCTACCTTCTGAGGTCTGGGCTCCTGGGGTTGTTAAGGGGTGGGGTGGGGCAGGGATTACCTAGGACTTACTGAACTTTGTGCCTCCCCCAGTCCCTGCTACGCACAGCAGAGCTCACCCGTTTTTCGAGCCGATATTTTGAAGATCTTTGAAGTAATTTGTGGGGGGTGCTGGCGGTCACCTGCAGTACTTTTAGTAAGCCGCAAGATTACAATGAGTTCTACTGTAGCTTCTGTCGGGGGAGTCGTAAATAGCATTTAATGTTCATAAGCTCATTTTTGGAGGACTTTAATTTTGTTGTTCCAGGGATGTTTATACAGGAACAGGGGACTTCTGGCTGCAGAAGTGAGGGAGGGAAGGTGTTTCGGAGGGACCTTGGAGATTTACAGCGCTCCCTGTTTGGGCCCTAATTAAGGCATTTGTTACAGCGCTTTAATAGCTCCAAGGTATCTTATACTAGAGGTCGCTGGGTTTATAAACAGCTCCTCCCCCCCCCCCCACCAAAAAAAAAAAAAAAAGGAGAGTGGGAACTTTCCTTTTCAGTTATCAATTGTGCAGTCCTGAGGGCAGGGAGATGGCATAGCTTCCTCATTTACTCTCCTCAGAGAGCCCAGGCCCTGCCCCCACGCTGCTGAATCTGAAACTCTCAGCTCTAAGGGGACACAGCCTGCAGGTCATTGTCATGCCCGCTGAGGTGTGAGGACCCCAGAGATAAAGGAGCCGTTTTAATTGAGTCTTCACGGGCCAGGCACTCTGCCGAGTCCTCAGACCAGCAGCATGCAGGTCCCCCGAGAGCTTGTTAAATGACTCTCAGCACCCCCTGAGACCTGCAGAATCCTCCAGGCTACCCACAAGGTAGACGTGACTATCACCATGGAAATCTTTGCAATATATATATTTTTTCCCTTCTAAAATCACTCGTTTGCTTTCCATTGTATTTTCTTCTTCAGTTTGGCTCTTTCCAGGAGATCAGCAGCAAGTCAAGCTTCCGTTTAACCCCATGTATTCCACTGGCTGGAAACACTTTTTTTTTTATTGGCTTGACTTCTCTCTTTCCCTAAATCTTCTCTGCCATTCTCCCTTCCATCACCAAATTTCCTACACTGCCTATTTTTTTATATATATTTTATTGATTTTTTACAGAGAGGAAGGGAGAGGGATAGAGAGTTAGAAACATCGATGAGAGAGAAACATCGATCAGCTGCCTCCTGCACATCTCCCACTGGGGATATGCCCGCAACCCAGGTACATGCCCTTGACCAGAATCGAACCTGGGACCTTTCAGTCCGCAGGCCGACGCTCCATCCACTGAGCCAAACCGGTTTCGGCTCCTACACTGTCTATTAAGCGACTTATTCAATAACTGGACTCCCATAGTGTGGGCATTTACAGCTTGCTTTCTTCTTTCTTTTTTATGGTCTCTGTGGTATGCAGCTCCTAAAAACAGCTCTCGGGAATCCTGTAACTGTATAGAAACTCTGCTTCTCTACTGGGACCCTTTCTCCCTCTGTCTGTCCACTCCCTTTCTTAATCACTAAGCCCTTATGACAACAGATTCCGGTCAGCATCCATGGTGCTGTCTTAAGAACAAAGCCTCGTGTCTATTGACCACAAAAACAGAGTGTGGGTCAAGTGGAAGAAACTATCTTTTCTTTTCTTTTTTTTAATATATTTGATTGATTCTCCACAGAGAAGAAGGGAGAGAAATAGAGAGTCAGAAACACCAATGAGAGAGAAACATCGATCAGCTGCCTCCCGCACACCCCGCACTGGGGATGTGCCCGCAACCACGGTACATGCCCCTGACCGGAATCGAACCTGGGACCCTTCAGTCCGCAAGCCGATGCTCTATCCACTGAGCCCAACCGGCCAGGGCAAGAAATCATCTTGACTCCAGTTGTGTTTCCACCCCAAACCCTTGAAGGCTGAGTGACCCTATGCACCCCCCCCCCTCACAAAACCCTACAGAACAACACCATAGCTGCCACTCGGACGTGATGCCATGATCACCTACTCCCTGCCTTGGCCCCAGCCTATCAGGGGAACTCATGACCCCCAACTCCTTTAGCCACCATGATTAATGAGTTTTTTCTCTCTATAACCCACCCCTTGGAAGCCATCAGGGCAGGGAAAAGGGGACAGGTCTTTGAGCATGAGCTTACCTGTGACTCTGGGCTCGGCGACATTTCCTCAGCTAATAAACCCTTGAGTTCTTGGCTGTAAACTCCTCTTCCCATTTGGTTGGGCCCTGATGCGCACAGGCAAACGGACCCCTTTATTCCGGTAACAATCCCCTCTTGCTGGCATGCACACCCTTGAGTAATCTCTTCCCCTTGAATTTGGCTCGACCTAGTGACTTGCTTTTCATGAACAGATTATGGCACCTGTGATGGGATGTCCTCGGGAGACTAGGTTATAAAGGACTGTGACGTCTGTCTTGCTTACCCTTTTCTCCCAGGCCTTTCTTGGGTGGCTAACGCTGATGAGCCAGTAAGGAACCGAGGGCCTCAGTGTGAGAACTCAGTGAACCAAATCCTCCCAGCAGACACTGAGTAGTGAACTTGGTGTGGAGAAAGGCTAGTGTTTGGACAGGTTCAAGCCTCCGACGACTGAGAGGGCACAGTCCTCTCATGGCAAAGTCATGTGCAAGTCCCAGCCTGCAGGGCAGAGCCCTCCCAGCACAAGTATAGGCAGAGGCTATAGCTGTCAGCTTGAACCTATGGTCCGAACACATGGTCCCGCCTGCCTGAGTAATGTGGGCTTGATAGAGTTCAGGTCCATGTATTGGGTAGATTAGAACATTGTTAACATCTTGACCACGCCCTTACTTTAGCTCATGGAATCTGGCTATAAAATAAAGACTTGGCTTGCGGGCGCTTCGCTGTCTCTCCATCAGAAAAGCAGCATCCTACCAAGACCCAGTTTTTATCCTCTTGTCTGTCTTTTCTAAATCCTTCACCACCACCCTCCCCCCCGCTACCCCCCCCCCCCTCTTCCCCGCTCAGGTTCACCCTTGGCGTGCTGGTGCGGCACACTTGGAAGCAGCTCCACCCCTCTGATGAGCCTAGAGTTGACGTCAGCCCTGGTTGGCACCTTGATTACAGCCTGGGAGTGACCCCGGGCCAGAGGGCCCATTTAAGTCGCACTTGGACCTGACCCACAGACACTGTGGAATAATAGTGTTGCTGTACACAGCCACTACATTTTGAGGTAATTCGGTGTGCAGTAATTGATCACTGCGATCAGTCCCCTCATTGGAGGTCGTCCAGGTCCAGCTTCTAGGATCGTTGGAGAGGTGCGCTGCCAAGTCTAGTGGAGGGGAGACTGCAAGTATTTTTCAAATTTGGTTTTCCTCCCTTTCCTGTGTTCAATGTAAACCACGTTCCCTGACCCACCCTGAGTCCAGATGGAGGATGGGCCTGAGCAAAGGGGCCTGGACATGATGGATACCCGCCTGGCAAAGACACCCATGGAGGTTCCTGAAACACCCCGTTTCAGGAGCTCTCTTTGTGTTCTTTTTTTTTTTTTAATGAGGCTTTTTTTAAAAAAAATATATTTTATTGATTTTTTACAGAGAGAAAGGGAGAGAGATAGAGAGTTAGAAACATCGATGAGAGAGAAACAGCGATCAGCTGCCTCCTGCACATCTCCCACTGGGGATGTGCCCGCAACCCAGGTACATGCCCTTGACCGGAATCAAACCCGGGACTTTTCAGTCCACAGGCCAATGCTCTATCCACTGAGCCAAACCGGTTTCGGCTCTCTTTGTGTTCTTACTGTTTGCTTGCTAGCTGGTTGGATGCAGAGGACCCAAGAGAAGACTTGAAGGAAAGCTTAGAGGATAGTGAGCTGAGGGGAGGAATCTGGTCCCAAGTGACTATTTTGAGGCATGTCTCCTAAGAAATCGTCAATAAGGGGCATTCACATTGAACCCTGTGGGACCCACTGATACTAAATTTCCACCCTGTGGACATAAGAGAGACAAGAACATGGAGTCACTGGTTAGGACCAGGTGTGCACGTTCCCGATCTCTTGACCTGGCTGGCAAATGCCTAACATGAGGCATACGTCATTACTGAAGATATTTTCTTTGATATTTTTGATGTGGAGGCTCTTCTATGTGGGCAGCCTGCTTCAATGTGTCAGGACAAAGGAACTCTTCTGGATATCTGTTCAGTTTTGCAGTTTATCATTCATATTCTTGCTTTGATCTTTGCGGAGATACCTCTTTGTGGTTCCTTTGTTCCTTTATCAGTTTCATGGGGTGTGACATGTGCCCTGACTGGGAATTGAACTGTGACCTCCTGGTTCATAGATGGACACTCAACCCCTGAGCCATGGCGCTGGGCTGGCCCACCCATTTTAATGGCATGTGTAGCAATCACCTCTTATGGTTGCAAACATTTCTAGAGCGCTTGAGGGTCACCTGGGATTAAGACAGGAGCAGCCTGAATGGATGGTGGCGTGTTGCTCTTTTAATTATGAAAGACACCATGACTAAGGGGCAGCCCCTGGAAAGAAGAGAGGGAAACCCCAGCCACAGCCCAACAGGTGACTAGGCTTTCACTGGAGCCTGGGGCGTGGGCTCCGGCTTCCCAGGGCCCGTGATGAGAGAGGAGGCAAGAAGACGTGTGGCCCTCATCTCCTTGGTCGTGAGATCTCACTAACCCATTTCCTTCCGTACTGAGCAGAGGCCGTCTTAAAGAGGGCAGAAACTGGCGATAAGTGTGCACATCTGTACGTCTCTTTTACTCCCAACAAAATATGTTTATGGCTGTGTCATTGTGCCCAGAAGGAAGCCGTGATGGGCTCTAGGGAGCGAGATGCACCCGCTCTCGCCAATGCTGTTAGCGGCGAGCGTGTTCCTGGAAACACACACAGAGCAGGTCTGTGTCTGCGGAGTCACAGGCGTGCCAGGGCCGCACGTACCCGGGAGGAGGCGGTGCTGTTCAGCTCTGTAATGTTTCGATTTTTGTTGCACACACGACGTCTCAGAAGAGGGATCTGTCTTTTCCAACAACCATCATTTTTTAAATATAAAATGGAAGGTGTTCACATTACATCTTCATCTTCTCCATCTCCAACCAGCAACAGTATCGGAACGACTCCCTCCTGACAACTCTATTCGTTTCTCATTAAAGATATTTCATGTTTTATTCAGGAATTTAAATGAAGCTATCAGAGCCTGGAATGGCATCCGCTTGGTATAATTGTATCTCACGGATGCCAGCCCCAAGAGTACTAATTAATATATATTTAGCTCCCTGACTGTCTTTAGACCAAACGGCTGAGCGTAGAAGACGGGAAGGAAAAAAAAAAAAAAGACACACTGAGATTTGCGCGGGGAAGTCTTGTTTAAAAAGAGGGAATTTTTGGTAATTGTGCATTTCAAGTGCTTTGCCTCTATATCCATGTCAAGAGATGATTTGAGTGCTGTATGAAAAATTGGCCTACTTGATGATGATAATTATTTTTATCGATCAGGCCTTGAAGTTATTAATTTTTTAATTTCCTTTCTTTTTGTTGTTGTTGTGGTGGCAGACGTGTTCCTGCCCGGGGAATTCTCTGGGCTCACAACCCTCCCTCGGTCTTCTCTCCCCTTTCTTTCCTCTGCCCTTCCTTCCTCCGACCTCACACGATTAAAAAGAGATCGTGTCCCTCTTTGCCAACGTGGAAATAACCGGAGCCATCGTGGGATTATGTGGCCTCCCTAAGCCCATCATAGGAAAAGAAGCTAATTGGGTATCAACCTCATTCCTTACGGGGTTTGCCGTCCCCCACCCCCCTCACACTCCCTCGGACCACATTCCCATTCTCACTTGCAGGAAATGAGTTCAGGGACGTTTCTAGTGCGGGCCTGCCGCTGGCATGCATAGCCCTTGTCTTCACTTAGCAGCCTCAATCCACCCCGGGGCCTGGGATGCCGTGGGGCTGTGGTTTATAAATGACTGCCGCGGTGCACCGTGTGCCGAGATCAAGGCCCTGTGAGTTCAGCCGTATTGAACTGCACCTGGTACTGGAGTGTCCTTAAGAGTGAGCAGTAAGAAAAAGCAAAGGCCTTATACATAGAACAACTCAGCAGACCTTCCACCTTTGACAAGGCACGATTGAAAAGGGAAAGGGTGTTGCCTGGCCGGTGTGGCTCAGTGGTTGAGCAGCGACCTATGAACCTGGAGGTCACGGTTCGATTCCCGGGTCAGGAAATTGGGCTGGATCCCCAGGGGTGTGGGGCGTGCAGGAGGCAGCCGATCCGTGATCCTCTCTCGTTATTGATGTTTCTATCTCTCTCCCTCTTCCATCCTCTCTGAAATCAATCAAAATATATTTGGGGGGGGGGAAGAATAGGGGAGGGGTGACATTTTCCTTTGTTCTCATTCACTGTGGGGAATAGCTCTTCAATAGGACGTAAGTTGGGGTTTAGAAATAGCCTGCGCCAAAACTTGAGTTGTTACTTGACACCTGTCAGGGATCATGTAGGGATGGATGAATCAGCTCCCCATAGACCTACCAGGAACCTGGTTTACACTGTGAAGATTGGGGCTCACCCTTGGGCCCGCCCCCCTGTAGCAGTGATGTCATTGCCACTGTCATTGATGGGAGAGAGATGGTGGCAGGTCCTTCCGTTTCCTAGATGTGTGACATGGTGAGGCAAGACCCTTGTTCCCCATGAGCCGCGGGTTTTCTCGGGGTGAACCCGGGCTATAGAAATACAGTGGGGCCTTGACTTACGAGTGTCCCGACTAACGAGTTTTTTGAGATACCTGCTGTCTCTGGGCCGATTTTTTGCATGGAGTTGATAGAGTAATTTGAGTTAACGAGCTCCTTAACGAGCTCGGTCTCAGAACGAATTAAACTCGTAAGTCAAGGCCCCACTGTATGTTCATTCCACAGCGGGCGTTATTAGGCTCAATGCGATAGCAGCACAAAGGATAACGTAGGGTATTGAAGGCTTATCCTGTGTACGCCTGGGACTCAGTGCTCAACGTCCCTTTCCACACTCAGCCACAAACTGGGATGCGCTGCAAATTGCCGAAAGCGCCATTCTGACACCGACGTGAATCACGTTTTTAAAAATCTATGTTGAACCAGGTTTAATATCCTTCCCCCCGAATCAGACGGGGCATTCTGTAGGAGAGAAGAGTTTTTGAAAAGCTTTTTGTTGGAGACAGATCCAGTCGATTTCCCAGTTCGTCCCAGAGAGCTCCTCTCGAAGTGAAAACCGTCCTCCCCACAGACGGACATGGGAGCTGGGGCGGGCCCAGAAGTGCTCCCAGGCTCACGCTCGCCTGACTTCCAGAGACACCCGCACACAGCCTCACGGACTGCGGCTCCATCTGACCAGGCGAGGGGTGGGGGGGGGGGGCGGGCTTTTGCTATCCGCCACGCCTCACTGCCTGGGCCCCGGGGACAGCAGTGTCAGGAGGAGAACAATCACCAGAAACAGATGCATGGGATCTGCACTCCTGTGTCAGCAGCTGCGACGCATGTCAGCGGCGCGCATCCTCGCCGGGAACGGAAAAACAGAAAAACAGAATAAAGTAGAACAAGGAAAAGAGAGAACATTGATTTCCACGAAGCCCATTTCCATGCCAAACGGAGCATCTGTCTGGCTTTTTTTGTGTGTGGTATAAACAGGACACACACACACACACACTCACACTCACTCACTCGAAAATAATGTCAGAAGTTCAAAAGGGTGGAGAGTGGAGAATTCTCACGCGGGCAAATAAATGAGGTCTGCGGATTGGCCGGCCTTCACGCGGCTTCCCGTGAACTGTCTCCTGGGGGCCGGGGTGATGTGTGGCTTTGATTCCCTGCCCTTGTCCTTCCGTAACCTGGTTTGGAACGTAGCCCAGTCCTAAGAGATTGGGGGGTCACCCCAGCTTGATTGTGTAAGGTCAGAAAACGGAATGAAGCGAGGATATCTCAATTGAGATTTGAGCGTATAAAAGCATAAATCAAAAAAAGCAACATCCTTGAAGGTACACCTTGCGGCTGTCGCTACAAATGAAAGGTTTCAAAATAAGTAGATGCCAGGACGCCCAGCCTAGCGCAACTAATAATTCCCCTCCAGTCCTACGAGGGAACAACCGAACGCTGAAAAGTAAAGAATACATATTATTCCAAGCCAGGAAGGCTGGCCTGGATTCTTTAGTTCTGTGCTATTTCAGAGACAATACTCAGAGTATTTTGACAAAAACAAAAGTAAAAACAAAACCAAACCCCTCTTTCACGTGCTATTTAACAGCGTACAAATTAAAAACTGTATCTAGCCCTAGCTGGTTTGGCTCAGTGGATAGAGCATTGGCCTACGGACTAAAGGGTCCCAGGTTCAATTCTGGCCAAGGGCACATGCCCGGGTTGCAGGCTCAATCCTCCCCAGTAGGGGACGTGTAGGAGGCAGCCAATCAATGATTCTCTCTCAATATTGATGTTTCTATCTCTCTTTCTTCCTCTCTGAAATCAATAAAAAAAACCAAAAATACACAAAACCAAACTGTACCTAGGAACGTAAGTAAATATCAGAATTTATGGGATGATTTCTTCTTTTTTCTTGGAAACTCTGGATAATCTCAAAGTTGAGTTGTTCATTCAGGAGGGGAAAAAAAGTGAGTGGATTTTGTTAGCCGCTGCTCCTAAGTGCCACTGTCTCATTGGCCATAGGATAGTCACGGTTTTATGTTTATTTAAACAGACATGTCTGTGGTCTACGGGCATATTCCAGAATAGAACTGCATGTTGCTTCGAGTGAAATTCTTACGGGCAAACACCTGATCCCCTTTATAATAAAGGATAAAAGGGGGATAAAAGGGAAACGAATTCCCTGCCATTCAAAGACCACCCCGTGCCTTGCTCACAGACACAACCTTGTAACGTGACCTTCCCAACCAGTGCATGCACCCCAAATACTGAACTCCATGTGTAGGGATTATAAATGCCTCTTCCATCCGCCACCTCACACTCTCCTGTTGCAGAACTTGTTTGAATCCGGGATTACAGAGCAAGGTGTAGGAGCTGGAGAGGTGTATGTGATGGGTGTGGAGAATTAACATTAAATTATGTCAGAGTATTCCCCTCTAAAATATTTTCAAGGCAATATTTTCCCAGAACCCTGCTTTAAAGCTATGATTTCCCTCCATGGTAAAAAAAAATAAAAAAAATGGTATTCCAGTTTTCAGAACACTTGCCCTTAATCCAGTTCTTCTTCAGCTTATTATGTTTTCTTGTTTGGAGGAAGACAGTGGATCATAGTTATATAACTATGTACACATCAGCTAAATCAACATTTCCCAACGTGTTTTCTGGGACACACAGATCCCAAAGGCAAATAAAGAGGCCGTGGGGAAAATAAGTTTGAGACATGCCGAATCAAATGGAGTCAGAGAATTGTATTAAATGTGGAACTTCCCAGAACCTGGAATATGCACAGCAACATGTGATTTGTATTTTTCTAAAAAAAAAAAAAAATGTATTCATTGATTTTCGAGACAGAAATGGAGAGAGAGAGAGAAAGAGAGAAAGATCAATTTGTTGTTCCACTTATTTACGCTTCATTAGTTGCTTCAGATGTATGCCCTGACCCAGAAATGACCCCGAAATCTTGATGTATCCAGATAACACTCTACCCAACTGAGCTACCTGGCTAGGGCCCGGGTGATTTCTCAGTGGAAGATATACCTATTGCTGTTTCTCCATATATTTTTAAAAACCATGAATCTCTTTTTCTGGGAGCATGTTTACTGCTCTAATGCTCTAAGGAACTTACTTAGGCAATGCATTGCTAGGTGTCATGGCTCATATCTTGGCTACCTAAGAAAGCTGCTACTTTTGAAGATGGTTGATGTCAGGAGCAAGTGACCGTGGAGTTTAAATTAGCTTAACTGGCCTATGTTTCTATCTAAACCAAACTGAACATTTTTTTTAAAAAAAATCACCAACTGTTGTATCCTGGAAATGGAAAGGCATAAGAAAAAAGGGCCTTTAAGACATGTGAAGTAACCTCTTCAGCAGACACCCACAGATAACTTCATGAATCATTTCAACGGTGACAAGGAAGAGAAAACCTGATCAGATAACTGTTCGAATAATTATAGTTTATTCTCCACAACTTTTTCTCATTGACGTCGCATTGTCATCTGAGCGGTCTTTTCGACACAACTAATTATTGCTGTCCAAGGGAAAGAAAAAGACGTAGTTTAACCAATTCTCCCCATTATAAGTAATCATGGACAAAAAAGGAGAGTGAAAAGGGAAATTTATGTATTTTCCTCTTTAAACTTCTGCTCTGGCTTTTCTACACAGGTTTCTCTGTACCCCTCTTGTCTTTCTTCCCTCTTCTCTCTTCCCTCTAACCCATTGGTTCCCAATGTGGGGCACACCCCCGCCACAGGGGGGCAATTTGATGTTTAAGGGGGGCAATTCAAGAATGAGTTATTGCCAAAACCGGTTTGGCTCAGTGGATAGAGCGTCGGCCTGCGGACTGAAAGGTCCCAGGTTCGATTCCGGTTAAGGGCATGTACCTTGGTTGTGGGCACATCCCCAGTGGGAGGTGTGCAGGAGGCAGCTGATCGGTGTTTCTCTCTCATCGATGTTTCTAACTGTCTGTCTCTCTCCCTTCCTCTCTGTAAAAAATCAATAAAATATATTTTTTTAAAAAAAGAATGAGTTATTAACAGTGAATTTTTTGCATTTCTTATGGTTCTAGGGGCCTCCTATACAGTCTATAAATAGATATTGTGACATATTATGCATTTCAGTTCTCTATGTTTTGAAACTTTATTTGCTATTTTTTATCACTTTATATTATTTTTTAAACAATTTCTTAGTGATTTTTTCCTCAGTCCTTCGACTGTCCTTTTGTTCTTTTCTTTTTCTCTTTCATGGATGCCATGTTTTTTTGGAAACTTGTTTCGACCAAGTTACTGGTTTTAGGCTTCCTCCACGTGAATAAGAGTTCACTTTTTGAATAATAAGGATTATATGGGACAGGAGGGGGTGGGCATCAGGGTGTTAGAGATGCTTAGGTGGGGCGTGCCCAAAAATTATTGGGAACCACTGCTCTAACCTCTCCTGTCCCCATTCATCCGTCTCTTTGGCCCACAGTTTTAGCCTACGGGCTCCTCCGAGAGAACCCCCATGGACAAAACCGGTTGAGAAAAGCACTTTGTGCTGTACAAAGGTTCATGGCTAGGTGGGTCCTGCCTTGCCCTGCCATCCAAGGCTGTGACCTTGACCGAGGCTCCAGTCTTCGCTAGTCCCCTTTCTTCCTCTGTAAGATGATGCTATTGGAGCGGGCATCTAAAGTCCCTCAGAGCCCTAGGCACAGGGCTCTACTTTTTTTTGAAAAATCTGCAACCTGGAGGCAACTTCAGGGTTATCAGTAACGTGTGGCCCAGCGCATGAAATCGCGTGCAATAGGCCACCTGTCGCCCGCAGGAGCTGGGAAGGAGCCACCACCACCACCTGTGGGAGGCGGGGGGTGGGGAGAGGGACTGAGAGGTGCTCCATGCATCTTCTGGTGACTGGCTGCACACATAACCCCACCCACCCGTGCTCGCCTGCTGCACATGCAGCCTCCTGCTGACCGGTCGTTACGCGTGAGGGCGTGACAACCATTTGCATATTAGCCTTTTAGTATACAGGATTGGCTAAGGATGGGTATCCTTGCCTTTAAGAGACATGACCCTAAAGCAAAGAGGGGAATCTTCAGATCCACCTATGAGGAAGGAGGTGACTTTCTCAATGTGTGTGTTCTTGAATCCTGATCATTGCCTGGATGCCAAGATGGACTTCTCTCCCCTGGGGCCCTTTAGTGGACAGCTCCTCACCCAGCCTCTGGTAGCCAGCATTCTCATGACTGTCATCGAGGGATTCACTTGAATGTCCACCCGGGTTCCTCAGCAGCAAGACTGATGAGAGACCTGGCCTCCTCACTTTCTTTCACAAGAAAAAGAAATGACACACGGTGCCTGCTCCCCTCCAGGAGACAGGACTGAAATTGGCCCCGACATGGACGCAGTCGGCTCTGACCACGGCTTTTCTCCACGGTTCCTTCCTAAACACAACCTTCCTTTAGGGGCAAGCTCGAAGCCAGGAGAACAGGAGCACCTCATTGAAAGAAAAAGAAATGGCCTAAATCTTTGGACACAAGCACCGTTTGCTTTCGCCTGAATTCAGGCCTGCTTCCCTGTCCTGGCTGGTTACGAGCCTGTCCCTGGGAACGTGTTTCGGAGGATGAGAATGAGGCCAGTGGATGCTGACGTTAAGAGGACCTGGCATCTGCACAGGGCACGCGAGGGGGCTGGTTGCACAGATTAAAGTCAAACACATCACCGCTCGATTAGCAGACATGCACTTGAGTGTGTTGTCTAGGATCCCCCCACCCCCCTTTTCAAGTAACAGGGAGGCAATTTAAAAAAAAAATAAAAAGAGGCAACTCTATTAGTTTCCTATCATCGTTTCTTCTCACTTTCTCTAGTTCTGGCTTCTCACTCTATTTGTCAGAAACACAAATTACAAATTGGAGACAAGAAGAAAAATTTAAATATTGGTATCTATTTAACTTCTCTCTGACTTGTTCTGGTCAGTGGGATTTTTCTCCCAAATGTAGCTCTGAAAAGATAAAGCTACTAAGGAAAAAGAAAAAAATAGGCCGCCCGTGGGCGACAGGTGGCCTGTTGCCCGCGACTTCATGCGCTGGGCCACACATTCTATTGTATTGGAACAAAATCAGTTCTCTTACTGCCAAAAATCAGAAAATGATGTGCTTTGAAAAAAAATTGAGGTTGTGATGGAGCCACCTTTTCATATACGTGAGAGAATTCCTCTCAATGGGTGAGTTCACCCATGAAGAGCTCTAATTACTTGATACGTTAACATAATTTTTTGTTATGCTGAGTGAGAGAAAGGGGAAGCAGGAGAGAGCGAGAGGCGTTTGTGTGGGCGAAAGCTAAAGCTGTACACGGGAGGCAGAGAGTTGAAAATGCAATGTCTCTAATGAACAGAAATGTCGTTCCCACAGTGGGGTGTTGGTCTGGATATGTTTCAGGGCCCGCTGCCAGGGCGGGGGGTGGGGGAGACGTCCAGGAGGCAGCAGGGTGGGGAGTGGAGCCGGCGGAAGCAGGAACCACTAGTTCTCCAAAATTGTGTTTGTCCTTTTCTTCTTTGACCACGTTAGCTTGTCTCAGGGAACATGGAGTGAAGGGCTCACAGGCCTGGTACGAGGAGGAACAGTTGGGACAGACACTGGGAGGAGGAGGGCAGGAGTGGCTTCCTGCCCTCCTTCCGGCCTGACACTTCCTTTGTTCCCACAACCACAAAACAGCTGCTTCCTCTGCCGTCACAGACCCCAGCGGGTGGAGTCCCCGCCGCCTGTACATTCCGTCCAGCCGATCTGAATGTCGACATGAAAAGTCCTTTTTTTACCCCCTTCCCCCTCCTCCCACCAGCCAACCCTCAGCCCCGTCTTCACATTGGTCCTTCATGACCTTCATGGGGGAAAAAATAATGGGAGAGAAGCATTTCCGAGTCAGACCTTCCAGAGGGCAAAGCAGATCCTTGGACGCAGTTAGAATCTCAGATGCCTCGTTTAGACGCATGTCCAGGGACCTCCGTGGTGAGGCAGAAATGGACGCTTGGCATCACTCTTCTAGCTTGCTTTAAAAATCAGCATGTTGTGGTCCAGCCGGATGTAGCTCAATGGTTGAGCGTCCATCCATGCACCAGGAGGTCATCGGTTTGATTCCCAGTCAGGGCACATGCCTGGGTTGCAGGCTCCATCCCCAGTAGGGGGCGTCTAGGAGGCAGCCAGTTGTCAATGTTGATATTTCTCTCTCATTGATGTTTCTCTCTCTCTCTCTCTCTCTCTCTCTCTCCCCCTCCCTCCCTCCCTCCCTCCCTCCCTCCCTCCCTCCCCCTCCCTCCCTCTCTCCCTCTCCCTCCCTCTCCCTCCCTCTCCCTTCCTCTCTCTCTAAAAATCAACTTTTTAAAAAATATATTTTTAAGTCAGCACATGTTAACAAGCATTAGTGTGTTAGCTGCTCTTGGGTAGAAACTGTAATACAGCTCAACTCCATGTAAAAGAAGAAATGAACAGGAAATGGCAGCCCTTCCTTTAAAAATGTGCAGTGTTATTTACTGCTAAATTCATTGAGACTTAGGGGTTAAAAAAAAAAAAGGGGGTGGGGAAAGGTTAGGCCTCACTCATGGAAGCATTTACTAATACGTTTGGAAGAAAGACCTGTAGATAAAAAGGAGAGAAAAATGCAAAGCCATATTTGAATCATTGCAAAGTAATGGAGCTTTTTAAAAAATATATATATTTTATTGATTTTTCACAGAGAGGAAGGGAGAGGGATAGAGAGTTAGAAACATCGATGAAAGAGAAACATCGATCAGCTGCCTTCTGCACACTCCCCACTGGGGATGTGCCCGCAACCCAGGTACATGCCCTTGACCGGAATCAAACCTGGGACCCTTGAGTCTGCAGGCCGACGCTCTATCCACTGAGCCAAACCGGTCAGGGCAGTAATGGAGCTTTTATGGTATGCCTCCATGTGCTGCTGGAATGCAGGGGTAGCAAGGGTCTGCAGAGCCAGCGTGTTGGGGAAAGGAAGGTGGGAGGGATGAGTCGTGGATGGAGGTGATCTATCTGAGTGAGTAGGGAAGGAGGTCAAGACCACAGGAGATGGCTTCCATAACAGCCCAGAAGGGGAGACATAAGCTTGGGTTTGGGCTAGACCTCAGAGGGCATATGAATTGCTGCTTTGTTAACCACAAGGCAGTGGATTCTAGAGAAGGATGCTCCGTGCATCAGGTTGCAGAGGCCCCAGGAGGAAGAGGGGATGCAGGCAGAACCAGTGCCCTCTCTCTCCTCTAGGGTACCACTTGGCCCCGGTTTTGCCTCTCCGAAGCCTGTGTGTGTGGTTCCCAGGGGTGATGGGGAGAGGCTTGCACCTCTGAGTCAGAGGAGAGGATGGGTTTACAACTCAGCTGTGCCACATACCAGTTGTATCATCTCAGGACATCATTCTGAACTCTGAAATCTTCACATTTCCTATTGGCAAACTGACATTATATTGCATCTTACCCCTGCAGCTACGTGTGGTGAGGATTAATTAAGGCAAGCATGTCAAACTCGAGGGCTCAGGGCCTCATGCCTCATTTATTTGGCCCATGTTAGCCTTTGAGTTTGACATGCTTGAATTAAGGGCTTAACCCAGGGGTGGGCAAACTTTTTGACTCGAGGGCCACAATGGGTTCTTAAACTGGACCAGAGGGCTGGAACAAAAGCATGGATGGAGTGTTTGTGTGAACTAATATAAATTCAAAGTAAACATCATTACATAAAAGGGTACGGTCTTTTTTTTTTTTTTTTTTTTTAGTTTTATTCATTTCAAACGGGCCGGATCCGGCCTGTGGGCCGTAGTTTTCCCACGGCTGGCTTAACCTCATAGCCATACAATTCCATAAATGTTTGCTTTATATGATAATAACACAAATTATGATTAAGTAGGAGGGTGCATTTAGGCCAGGGGAGATTGACTTAGCTAGAGTCAACATGTTCTCTGAAAAAGAAAAGAAGAGAAAAAAAAGAAAAGGAAAGAAAAGAAAAGTAAAGAAAAGAAAAGAAAAGGGATTCATCTAGGCAGATAAAACCATCAAAGTGATATTAAAGAGCAATTGATAACAGATAATGCTGAATATGAATAAGGCCCGTTTATAGCTTGTTTTATTTTATAAAACGGTCTCGCCAAGTGTGAATTTTAAAAGCAATCCTTAAACAAGGATTAGTACCTAGTGGATAATTGATGCTCACAAGCATTTCTCCTAATTTATTGAATTATTATACTCTACGGTCATTAATGAAATAGATGTTTGAGCCAGGCTGCCAGCATTGGAACACAGGTCTGCCACTTAATGGCTGTGAGACTTTGGGCAAGTCACTTAACCTCTCTGGTCCTCAGTTTCCGTAGCTACAAAATGGAAATTAGGTTGTGGAGAGGAGTAAGTTAACATACACACACACACACACACACACACACACACACATATATACATATATATATATAAATTTCTTTGTATAATGTCTGAAACATGGGTGTCAGGTATTATTAATAATAATCCTTTGGTTATATAAATAATAAACTAATGGTAAGTAGTAAATGAATACAACATAAAATAATACAAACTAATAAAATTAACTAATAATTAATAAATAGTAAATAATACAACTATCTATCACAGGTAAATTTTTGGGTGTGCTAAAAGCATATCTAACTAACTTAAAATTTTTGGAGTACTCTCTCTACTACTTATACCAGTGATGGCGAACCTTTTGAGCTCGGCGTGTCAGCATTTTGAAAAACCCTAACTTCACTCTGGTGCCGTGTCACATGGAGAAATTTTTTGATCTTTGCAACCATAGTAAAACACAGACTTATATTTTTGATATTTATTTTATATATTTAAATGCCATTTAACAAAGAAAAATCAACCAAAAGAATGAGTTCGCGTGTCACCTCTGACACGCGTGCCATAGGTCCGCCGTCACTGACTTACACTGATGGATACTCTAAATATTTTGCCTGCCAATATCTAGATTTTACTACGTACCAGGTGGCAGCAATCACGGTGATAGGCTCAGTGCTTGGGGTGAAATAATCAGTCTTATGGAGGTTGAAATTGAAATGCTAAGCCTGTAAGTGCTTCACATTTTATAGGGCCTGCAAGTCCTTTTGTGTTTGATTTATGTCCGTTCTCACACGTGTGGTGTCCATTGTGGCTGGGAAGGGGGATTTCATTTAAACTCTCTGAAATCCGACTGCAGTGGAGCTGCCGCTTTGGACTTTGCCAGAGCTTTGGAGGAACATCCAATGACGCCAAGCGGTCCTCCAAGTGGCACGCCTGGGCCAGCAGCACCCGCTGGGAGCCAGCTAGACGTGCAGAGTTCTTGGGTGCCCCCGACCTGTTGCATGGGAAACCGGGGGGTGGGCCCAGCGATCTCTTCCCTGGGTAAGGGCTTTGATGCCTGCTCGGTGTGAAGACCACTCTGGTCAGTCAATCTCAGTATTACCGTTGGCATAAATCAAGCATTAAACAAGTAATTACAATGGCTGGCGGACACTGTTGGAGAAGCATGCACATATCTCCTCCCCCGCCTGCCCCCACAGACTCACACGCTCCGATTTCTATTTGGACCTCCTCCTGCTGACACGTTCTTCCTCACAGATGTGTTAATATTACCAACCGTGCAGCAGTGAAGTGACTTTCCCCTGAGCCTCAAAGTCATTTCTGTCGCCTCCTATTATGCACTGATTTAATTAGTTTAACCCTTGGAAGGCAACCTTATTTTTCAACTTCGTCACTTGCACACCCCTGTCCATGATTTGCCCTCCAGATGACTGCCAGTGAGTAGAATACTCTTTTATTGTTGTTTTTATTTTTATTTTTTATAATACTCTTTTTTTAGATCGCACACTTAGGGGTGGGTAGCAATCACTGGTTTAGTCCCGGACGTCTTTTAATGGGGAGGGTGTGTTTAACTAGAATGTACATGCTGTGATCTTGCTGTTTAAAGAGTGTCCGTTACCAGAGAAGCTCTGGAGGACTGGAAAAGAGAGTGGACAGGAAACTAGAGAAATGGGCACAAGAAGTAGACATGGACAACGTTTCAGAGTGGCACGGGGATTCCGGAGCAATTAAGGGCCGATGGACATTGGAGTCTATGACAGTGACAACCAATTCTGGGCAAATCTCAGATGTTCTGTGCTACATTGGTCCATGTAAGTGAAGGTAGGAATAGACATATATTCATCCATCATCCATCCACCCATCCTTCCATCCATCATCCTTCCATCCTTTCATCCATCCATCCACCCATCCTTCCATCCTTTCATCCATCCATCCTTCCTTCCATCCATCCATCCATCCATCCATCCATCCAACCAACCAACCAACCGCCCATTCAACAAATGCCTTTTGAGCATCTCCTGTATGCCAGATGCTGGCATAACAATGGACATAGAGAAACATATGTGCCCTGGGAGATAGATGCATCTATTAGCATTAGGTGTGACTACATATGATAGACTCCTCTATCACAAAATAGCAATCACTCGTACAAGATAAGGATTTATTCCTCATTCCTGGAAACAAATTTAGAAGAGCAGTAAATATGATGGCTCTGTAGGCATCCTTCTATGTTGATGTTCCACTATTCTTAGCGTATCTCCTGGTTTAAGATAGCTGCTTGAGCTCCAGCTATCATATCTTATTCTATGCAAGACAAATGGGGTGAAATAAAGGCCACATCCTCTCTCTTTTAAGAGTATTGCCCAGGTGTGTAATCTGTGGCTTCCTCTTGTATCTCTTTGGCCAGAACTTAGTCTCATAGTTAGTCTTCTCTACCTACAAGGGAGTTTGCAGAATGTAGTCTTTTGGCTGGGCAACGTGAGCTCAGCCAGAGGGGAAGAAAGGATGCTATGAGCAGCTGCGAGTGCCTACTATGGTAGTCATCCTTGACTTCACTTCTTTTGAGGAGAGGGAATGGGGGCCTGGTGAACTTAGCATGTTCTGCTTGTCAATTGTCAGGTGTATTCTGCTTCTCTATGTGTTACTTAGTGACTTAAAACAAAAAACATTTTGTTATGCTCAAGATGTGGTGGGTCAGAAAGTTGGGTAGAATTCTACAGAGATGGCTCCTCTCTGTACCACAGTGACTATGGTCTCATCTGGGGAGGCTTGAAGGAGGAGATATGAATGGGATGACTTGACTGGGACCAGATGTCCGAGGCCTCATTTCTGGCATTAGTTGGATACCTGACTTACCCCCTCGACTAGCAGCTTAGCCGGGATGGCTGGAGCAGGTGGGACTGGCCAGGCATGTGTCTTTCTCCATGGGACTTTCCCACGTGTGTAGCTTGGGCTTCCTCATAGCATGGCAGTCTTTGGGAGTTGAATTTTTTTTCAACGATTCCTGGTTTCTTCCAGAAAGAATCAGATACTCTGCCTATTCCTGGAAATTGTCTGCTGATCTGTGTGTCATTGAAACCTCCTTACCCTAAGGGCTACTCCAGATCAATAAAAGATTGGAGTGGCCTGAGCATGGATGGAAATCCTTCGGGACTTGCCCGCCTGGTCCCCCAATATTGCAAAATTAAAAAAAAAAAAGAATGTCCCATGCGACTAAGGCAGAAACCTCCTTCTGACTAGCTTGAAAGTCATACTTCTGCCACAGCTCACTAAGGCCAATTCAGATTTCAGGGATGGGTAGATAAACTCCACATCTCACTGAGAGGAGTAGCAAAAGGTTTGCATGCTTAACCTACTACAAAGTGGGTGCGTAAGAAAACACAGCTAGGAAGGCAATTGGCCAAGCCTGTAACATGGCTGTTCCTTGGTTTTCCGTGGGTCTAAGCAGCAGGACATGGTACTTTCTGTGAGTCCATTAGACAAGTCACTTTTTTTTGAAGCATGAAAGACTGTAGCTGGTGCTAGAACAGCAGGAGGTCATAGGGATTTGTGGTCTTGGGGTCTCTGTTGAGCACATAGACCCAGTACTCAATGGAGAGTGCCCTGGGGCCTTGCACTCAACGCTTTAGGCTGAGTCTTCTACTCACTGTAGCTGATAGCGTTTTTTTATCCTCTGCCCAACACCCTTCTTCCTCCAGCCCCCGTCCTGCTGAACAACTGGGTTGCTGCCTCATTGTCTCTTTCATATTTGTGAAAACTCTCTCAGGTCTGGGAAATCAGATTGTCTCATTTAAATTTAATTTGAATTTCTGTTTGAAGAATCAACCTGAGACATCAAAGGGAATCCAAAAAAAAAAAAAAAGGCACTACAAAATAAATGATCAAATGACTTCTGAAAACATTGCACTGTTATAGCTGGAAATGTTGGATCAAAACGCCAATCTCTTTTATTGTTAAAATTAAAGAGAGACTTAAAAGGAACTGCCGTGTAAGTTTGACACCGCATTTAACCAACAGACAAATTGTTATAACCTGGTAGGATTATAAGCATGAGTTCTCTCTCTTTAATTCATAACGACTCAGATTCCCCTAGTCACTAAGCTTCAACTTGGCTTTATGTAAGTTTTCTTCAAGTCATAAAAAAAAAAAATACAGGTCACAGGTGCCTAATTGACAATATGGGGATAATTAAATCGTCATTTTCTCTGCTCACAACGGAGTGAGCTTGGTGTTGAAATGTGGCCTTTGAGGAGCTAACTTCTCAAACAAAAACTTTACCTTAATTATTTGTGCATTTAATTTTTGATGATCTGAAGCCCCTCCCCCTATTTTAACATATTTAGAGGCGAATAACAATTTAATGCAAGTCCTGGCAGGTGCCTGGGAACACACACAAGAGGAGAAGGGCATGCAGTCTGCCCTCAAGGGTGCAGAGACCCTTCCCAGCGGAAGGGAGAAGAGCACCTGGTGAATGAATGCTTGAGCACAGCTAGTCCCAGCAAGAATCTGATGGGTGGTCAGAAACTTGAGTGATACCTTGACTTATTAAGGACCAAAATCCCAAACTAATGGTAGAGAAGTCATGGGTCCTGGGAACGAGAAGTTTCAACCAAAAGTCATGGTCCAGAGGGAAGATGACCCTTCCCGCTGGGGTGGGTGGGGATGTTTTGCTTGTTCTCTCTGTTGGCCACAGAGGACTGAGTTCAAAGAATCAATAATGAAGAATTAAAATCAAGAATTACTTTTTTTTCCCAAAGAGAGTGGAAAGGGGCGGGGGGCGGGGGGCGGGGAAGGGGGAGAGAGAGAGAGAGAGAGAGAGAGAGAGAGAGAGAGAGAGAGAGAAACACATCGATGTGAGAGAGAGACACACATTGGTTGCCTCTGTGCCCCAACCAGGATGGGGATGGAGCCTGCAGCTGAGGTGTGTGCCCTCGATCTAAATCAAATCCAAGACTCTTCAGTCCATGGGCTGACACTCTAACCACTGAGCCAAACTGCTAGGGAGAGCATAACTTTTTTTTTAAGGGGAGGAAATGACTGTAGAATTCTTTTTTTAGAAAAATATATTTTATTGATTTTTTTACAGAGAGGAAGGGAGAGGGATAGAGAGTTAGAAACATCGATGAGAGAGAAACATCGATCAGCTGCCTCCTGCACACCCCCTACTGGGGATGTGCCTGCAACCAAGGTACAAGCCCTTGACCGGAATTGAACCTGGGTCCCTTCAGTCTGCAGGCCAATGCACTAGCCACTGAGCAACAACGGCTAGGGCGGCCTGTGTATGCATTTTAGAGAAGGCAGCCGTGCCCACGTGGATGCCAGAGTGGTTCCAGCCAGCTTTGCTCGGGGAGCAAAGAGCTCAGGGCGCCTCCCTGGCAGCCTTCACTCTGTATCAGAAAACCCCCCTTGCACTCCTCCCAGGACTGGTCTGGTCCCTGCAGGAAACCGCAAAGGATCCGTCTGGTCCGCTTTTTAATAAATTCAGTAATAGAGTTTCTACCATTCCTCTTGGGATATCTTTTTTATTTCTGTGCTGTGAACTCACTGTATGGATTTTGGAAGTTGTTTGTTTTAATTGATCAGACAAGCAGCAGAGAATTGTCTGCCAGGCCCGACTCATTAGAATCTGAGATTGTTCCAAAGCTCGAAAAATTCCCAACTGCAAGAGGCGCTGGAGGAAGCGGGGGGTGAGGGTGGGAGAACCCCAGCTCCCAGCCTAGCCACAGTCTCATTTATCTCCGACACGCATTCCCACCAGGTATCAAAAAGACCGTGCAAAAAACCACGTTTCCTTCTTCCTAAAGACCGAGAGTAATGGCGTCTTTCTCTAACGGAAAGGCAGGGATTGTGGTTTATCAGAATGGATTGATTTTGATAGGTTCGGTCAACATGGCTGTCAACCCTCGCCCCTGCCTCCATGCCCTTGGCCTCTGCCTCAGATAAAAGCCTCATCCCCCAGCCCTCCAGCTTCTAACCTTCCACATGCTGCCAAAGCTCTTCCCCTAAAACACACATCGTCATAGCTTGCCATTTCCTTGCTCTAAGTGTCACAGGGAACATCTACTGCCCCCCTCCCCTCCCCCCTCACCCCGGATCTGGCTTTACCTGCTCATGACCCTAAGCCCCTTCCAAGTTAGCCAGGTGCGGGCGTTCAGGAATGGATGGGTCATGCTTCAGGTAGGACTTGGCTCTTTCGTTCTTCCACACCTTTCGCAGCCCATCCCCTAGCTTGCCCTGCCTTCTACCACTGTTCGACCATCAGTTCCTGGATAAAAATCGTGAATGACCATTTTCTGTGAGCTGTACACTGGAGTACACATTTTACAGGTCATGCTGCCATCTTGAATGGTCAGTAAATGGGGCATCAAAAAGCTCCGGCCCTCCAAGGCTTGCATTGTGCAAGAGGAAAAGCAACAAGTACCGTTTTCATCAGCGCAGGATCATTTTTATGATGGAGATTTGAGGAAAACAAGCAGTGACACAGTGCCCAGCCCTGAGCATGCCAAAAATGAGAGGACAGACCCAAGGGGATGAACAAAGCAAAAATACTTCGCTCTCTGAGGGTACAGTTCCACCCAATGTCAATAAATCACATAATTTAATATAACAAGTGATAAGTTTATCATTATTTGCCCTATATAGTATAATAATTACTTAAATATAATTTTAAGCGTGTCAGGCATGGCTCAGTGGTTGAGCATCGACCTATGAACCAGGAGGTCACGGTTCGATTCTATGTCAGGGCACATGCCTGCGTTGTGGGCTCGATCCCTAGTAGAGGGTGTGCAGGAGGCAGCTGATCCATGATTCCCTCTCATCATTGATGTTTCTATCTTTCTCTCCCTCTCCCTTCCTCTCTGAAATCGATAAAAATAGATGAAAAGAAAATGAAAAATAATAATTTTAACACAAAAAATAACTATAGTGGATTGGGTTGATGTATTCAAGTTCTGTGGTCTTCACATGCCAGATAGCAAAATAATGTGCAAACATATTATAAGGTATTCTGTAAACTATTAAGACCTTGAATGTTGTAGAAAAATATATTCTAAGTCGCGGGATATTATTCCAACAAAGAAGCTTGATAATGACATCTTCGAGCAACCAAGCATTGGAATATTGAGCTACTTACTAGCAGGGATAAGCAGGGTAGCCATGTAGAATATGTAAGCAAGAAATAACATTGAAATATCAGGGGGCACAGTGAGAATACTGAAGATCAGGGAGAAGGGGACAAGGTGGGGGGTGGGGGGCCGGGAGGGAGAGAAGGGGAGGTGTGGAGTTGAGTGCATTTGTAACAATGGAAGTGGGAAGGAGAAGAGGTTGGGAAGGAAGAAAGAAGGCTGCAAAGACAGGACAGAGAGTGGAAAACGAAGAAACAAGAATCCCTCATTTTAGCTCGTATGAAGGTCAGCTCCTTGCCAAGTCTCAGTTGGACCTCTGTGACTATTCAGTAAATCTTTTGGACCTTTTGCTAATAATATATACTTCACCTAGAGAGAATTCCTTTCTAGTCAATTGGGTGAACTTGAACCCAGACTCTGCTTACTAGCTCTCACCATACACATTTTCGTGGACCTAAGCAAAACCATCTTCTAGAGCAAAACTAAATGAACTCTGCCCACAACTGAAAATGGTTCTAGAAATAATTCAAGACCATGTAAGTCTAGGCAATTAATAGCATTTTTGTTGCACCTGGCACAAGTTGGAGATGTTTGAAAAAGATATGAACTCTATCAGGTTTGATCAGAACCGGTGTAAGTGAAAGTAAGAAAATGTATAATTATAATTAGTAGAGATGATTAAAAACACTGAGAATGATGAAACGCATGACAAATGCATTGCACTTGGGATGGATTTTTCAGAGGTAAAAAGTATTTTTAAGGACAAAGAACCCATCTTACAACATGTAGAAGTTAGTAACCGGCAAGGCAAATGGAAAAATAATTGATTGGATAGATTATAAAGAAAAACAACAAAAATATCTAGTGCGGCTAGAGGCTCCACTTCACATTGGTGTCTATTAGCTTAATCTTTTAAAAAATTTATATATTTTTATTGCTTTCAGAGAGGAAGGAAGAGAGAGATAGAAACATCAATGGTGAGAGAGAATCACTGATCAGTTGCCTCCTGCACGCCCCACAGTGGGGATCGGGCCTGTGTGTGTCCCAACCGGGATTCGAACTGTGGCCTCCTGGTTCATAGGTCAATGCTCAACCATTGAGCCATGCTGGCAGGCCCGGCTTTCGGCTTAATCTTTACAGGAGTACAGATTGAGAGTTGGTTAACCCTCCAGTAGCTAAACCTGATAAATGGTAAATGTGGCTGCTAATGCTTATACCGCAAAACAAAGGTTCAAGACCCTTTCCCGTTGTGTGTGGTACCCACGGGAGGGGCACGTAGGTGAATCTGGGTGTAACTGACATGCATATGACCTAAGGCATTGGGAATGCCCATTGCTGGTGGCACCTTCTTCCCTGCGACTCACCTCTCTCTATACCACCCTCTATTCTACCTCCTTATTCGTAAACATATGATGGACCTGAAACAAAAATGTGTCGAGCGGATGACTTGCTCCCATCCATTTTGAAGAAATAGAAACAACATGTCTATTTTGGGCCCGCGTCACCGCGATTCCTCCTCCGTGGGAACCCTTTCAGAATTCATTTTGTTGGAGACTTGTTCCAGATTGCGGGGGAATGCAAACTGTAGGACTTGCTGAGGGTTTCAAGCCTAGAGGTTTCCATCTTTTTTTTTTTTTTTTTCCTTTGAACGAGTTCCTTTTGATGTTAGCGCTAGACTACGCACTGGCTTTGAAAGGGGAGAAATAACCTAATGCTTTATGACTTAAACCATGAGCGTTTCTGGACGTAGTTGGGAGACAGTCCTCAACACGCTTGGCTCCAGCATAGAAGACAGCTGTGGAGGTTGGGGACGCGTTATTGGAAATGGGAACGGTTAGCAGAAGTCTTGACGGGGGGCGACGCGCTCTGTGCGCCCGCTCGTGAGCGTGCAGCCCGGCGCGCCCTGCGGTGGACGGTTGGCACGCACAGGAGCGGCTCATACGTTGTATTAAATGTCAGCCCGGCATTGCCTGTTTATGCTTATTCAGCCCTTTGCATAATTTAACACGTTTCATACTCCAAATGACTCCCGGCGATTTGATGGGGGCTCCTGGCAGTTTACTTGAAGTGCTCGGTGTTAGGTCAACAGAGGGTCCCCGCTTCTGCTACAGAGAAGTGCTCTGCCTACTTAGGGAAGCATAATTAGTTTTCTCCGTGGATCTTCCGGATGGTGGGGGCCGAATGGGAGAGTGGGTTGGGCGGCGGGGGGCGGGGGGGGGGGAGGGGGTGGCAGGAGGAGGTAGACATGCATGCATTCATCCGTTTGTCAGTCTGGAAAAATGCCAGCCACCCAAGAGTTAAACGTTTAATGGGGCGGGTAGCTGGCCTTCAGGAGGAGGAAAAGTTGAAGGGCACGAGTGTGCTGTGCAAACGGGTGTGTATGATAAATGACCCTCATTTAGTTACTACTGACAGCGGCTGAGCCCTCCTTCCCATTTAATCCCGGTGTCAAACTGGCCCTCCTCCAGGGATGCCGGCCACACCCGCGTGGTGTCAGAGCTGCCCCGGGGGGGAGTAATCTGCACCAGGGAAAGAGTGAACCACAGTCCCACAGGGGGCCTCTCCCTGGCGTCCCGCCCTCCTCAGTTTACCTGTGTGGAAGCGGGGGCGACGACACAGAGCCCTTGCAAGGCTTGATGGTTATTTCTCCTGCTCTCTCCCCATCCACCGTTCCCATGGGCGTCAGAAATTAAACTGAGCTCCCAGCTGAGGTGGGCGGGTGTCTTGAATGTTCTAAGAATGTGGTTGTAGGAAGTATCTTGCCCTCCACCCTTCTCTCCCTCTTCTGGGACATCAGCATGGGAAGGGCGTAGGCTTGTGTGAGAGGTGAGTGTTTCCAATTAAGACTTGAACCTTACCTTGGATGGTGCACCGCCTGGAGGGACGCCCCGAGTATTCTAATGACTCCAGCCAAATGTGCAGCCAACTCATGATGCAAGAGGCGACGGGCTCGACTCTTTGCTGTGTGCCAGGGGCTGTGATTGGCAGTACCCTCTGGCTTTGAACACCCCGCCCCACCCTCCCCCCGACCCTCTGGATATGCTGAAAAATCCTCTTGGGGATTTGAAGAGTCTTACATATTCCCGAGATACCGGAATGAAGTGTTTTTTTGCTTATCATCCGTTTCCACCCCCTTGGAGATAGTCTGAGCCGGTGCTGTAACCTTAGGTCAAAACGATTCAGGGTGGTGGAAACTCACGATAAACACATGCTACGGAAGGTTAGAACGCCGCCAGTTTAAGAACATCGGATTAACCTTTTTATTTAAATTAAAAAGAAAAAAACACACACAGCTCTACAAAGTGTGAGGAGAACCGAATGTGTGTGCACAGGTGTGTATGCATGATCCCTGCATGCATTCATTCATCACGCTCAAGCACAGAAGCAGAAATGTTTGCAGGTCAAAATACATAGACATCGATTTAAATGGTTTTGTTTAAGAATTTAATGGTATTTTGAATAATAGACGACAATGATATGTGTTTATATGTGTGTGTGTGTGTGTGTATATGTATATATACACACACATAAATATACTATCACTTATTATTAGAAAGAAATATTCCATCCTCTATGAGACAGTCTATGCTTTCTTTCTAGAAAGAAAGTGAAAAATCAGATTTTATTAGATAAAGTCCCTGGAGAGTTCCATCCCCCTGTAGCAATGCTCTTGATGAGCCATCACGGCATCTATCCATTTATATTATCAAAATATAAAAACACTTCTTTGCAGCACAGTTTTGTGACTTAGAACAGTATGCATTTACATATTCTCTCTCTCTCTCTCTCTCTCTCTCTCTCTCTCTCTCTCTCTCTCTCTCTCTCTCTCTTTTTTAACCACACAGGTACATTGGATATTCGTTCATTCTATTCTTTTTATTCAGAATGGCAGCCACATTTTTTTTTCTCAATCAACACACCACACCCATTAGAAAAAAAAAATCTAACTTAAATATTCATTTTGGGTATTTTTACTCAAAAATGGTACAGAGTTGATTAAGTAGGGCTATTGTCAAAAAGAGTACGTTGAAATTCCCGCCTCTGGGTTCCCATAAAACATTGCTTAGTGGACACAGGGCAAGTTAGTTTTACTTTTATGCTATAAGGGACCCCTGCCCTCAGCCCAGAGCTGGGAAAACCTCACTATGACTGGGTTGAGTCTTCCCCCCGGCTTGCTAGGGGCAGGGATGGGGTAACCGACAGGGAACTGGAAAGTTTGCAGCTGTATAGATGGGCGGAGGGTTCCTGTGTCTCCAGTCTTTGAAGAAGGTGCGTTTGCAAGATTCATTTTGTGGGATAGCTAAGCATCCTGAGCTCAAACACCCACAAGGCACACACACACAATCCAAAGCTGGCTTTTCCTGTTACGGAACTTACCAGGCGACCGAGAAATTCACAGCAATACTTGGAGATACAGGAAAAGCCCATTTATTTTCAGACTAGTAGCCCTGTGCACGAGTCCATGTGCCAGTAGCTCATGGACTGCTGCCCCACCTTCCTGTAGCTCCCCTGGTCCTCCAGTAGCTTGCTGCCCCTTCCTGTAGCTCTCCACCGCCCACTTGTAGCTCACTGCCCCACCCTCCTGCTGATCCCTGACCCCGGGCGTTAACAACCATTTGCATATTACATCTTTATTATGTAGGATGTTTCCCATGTACTAGTCCACTAACTCAGAAGAGACGGTTTCTCTCCAAATCCTGAGCCAACCCATATGTAGGAAGCTCTTCCTTTTATACCCTTTGGTTTCTTTGTCCCCCAAATATGGGTGGGACCTCCGGACTTTTCTCGGGCTTTGCAAAAAGCTCCAGGTATTGCGATGGGGGCCCTGAGCATGAGACCGCACCTAAAGGCCTGGCCTGATGCCAGCGCTGATAACCCTCTCTGAGGGTTGTGTATTGTTCATGGTTTATGGCCTCTGTAAAATGGGAATATTTGGGTAAATTAGTGGCACAGATTCAGATTGCTAGCCCCCCCACCCCCACCACCAAATGTCTTATTTTCCCCATCATTCCCAGCAGCCTTAACCCCAGTCGACTGCATAAGAACTCTTGGGTTTTGGCATTGGGCTCGTCGGTGTTAGCGTCCTTCACTTTTTAGCTCATTCTCTTAAAGATTACGTCTAAGCAAGGGCCATTCCCTCCGACGCCTGCTTTTGTACCTTTTGCCTGCAAACCACAGCTTTTCCACGTGAACAGAAAGGGCACAGACAACTGGCTGTCAAGTTTGACTCAAGTGGAGAGAGAGAGGCAGTGTGCAATCTCTGTTATTTTTTCCCCCCTGCAGTTTGTTGCTGACTGTTGCTAGGCGATACCTTTCCACCAAGTCTAAGGGATCTAAATGGGAGGGGTTGGAGACGAGGCTTCATTATATAATTAGCCCCGGATGTCTTCTAGAATCTCACATATTTGCGTTCAGGTGAGAAAAAAAAAACACACACGTTCCCAGACAATCCCTGGGGATAGTTACAGTAGTGATCATACAAAATTACAAAGCACCCCGTCCCTAGTAACCCAGCCCCTTGCTTTTTACCGCTAATATCAACGTGAGTTATTCCCTTGATGATTGCCGCCGGGTCAGATGTGTTAGAAGCACCTGTCGAAATGGCAAGGCTTGGAAGGCAGGGCCCTGGCAAAGAGGGGATTTCACGGAAGACACGCTGAATCTCCTAGGTCAGTGCATACCGACATGAACATGTGCATATGTCTGTACACAAAACAAGTGGCAAATGGAAGGAAGGAATGGGCGGTGCAGGATTATAAAGTCTCTAGTGTACAAGGAAGATAACACCTGCGGACTGAAGGGTTCCGGGTTCAAATCCGGCCAAGGGCACATGCCTGGGTTGCAGGCTCGATTCCCAGTAGGGGGTGTGCAGGAGGCATCCAATCAATGATTCTCTCTCATCATCGATGTTTTTCTCTCTCTTTCCCTCTCCCTTCCTCCCTGGAATCAATAAAGATATGTTTTTAAAAATTGTTCTCTCCCTCAAACCTTGCAACCTCATGTGTCACTAACTGTGGGAAGGGAGAGGATACAGGTAAAGCCACGCAGGAGGGGATGAAGGGGTGTGGGCTAATGGGTCATAAACGCAATGTGTGCTGGTCCAGGCAGGCCATGCAGATGGGTGAGGCATCAAACAAGATGGGGAAGAGTTGGGGGTGGCATGTACCTCGGTTGCAGGCTCCTCCCCATCCCAAGCCCTGGTCGGGGCATGTGCAGGAGGCAACCAATTGATGTGTCTCTCTTGCATCGATGTTTCTCTCTCTCACCCCTCCCTTCTTCCTCCCTACCATCTCACTCTCCCCTTCCTCCCTCCTTTCCATTCTCTCTGGAAATCATTGGGGGAAAAAAAAATACTTGGGTGAGGATTAAAAAAAAAATTGCACAACGTGTTCAGGTATTGAAAGACTATTTTCCATTATATCCCAGCACCTGTCTTCTTAAGGCATTTCACAAAATGGTGATTAAAAGTGGCCAAAAGGTCTCAGGTTTATATTATATCTCCCCCATAGCATTAAGATGCGTGGACCCCCTTCCATAGGCAATTTCTGATTTTCTATTTTGAAGTCGAAATTAATTTTTCCCTTTAAAGTTATGTGTCCTAGGGAGGAAAACATATCTTTTTTTTTGTAGAGTGGAAAATTTTTAATGTATTTCCTCCCAGGGCCAAAATTAAGTGGAATGGATGGAGTAATTTTTTTTCAAACCCAATTCAGAAATTGTCCTGAAATGAACCATTCTTAAGACCTGATGGACCACCCCTGTCCTCCCCATTTTGAATAATTTCAAAGTTAACAGGAATAGGAATATTCAATTCGAAATAAAAAACTGAGAGTAATCTAAAGCATTTCTCTCCCACTGTGGGTAAATCATGGTATTCTTCTCCTTAATAGTTATTACAAACTAGAGTGTTCTCCTGTGGCTGGAACTTCCATCCACTCTGACAGAAACTCCTTCCTCTCACAGGGACCTTTAAAAACATCAAAAGAGCATTTTTGAAATGCCCTCTTTTTTCCTTTCTTTTTCTTTTCCTTTTTTTTTTTAGGAAGTGAGAGGGGGAGAACAGGGGCTTTTCTTTATATTTACCCCTCCATAGACCCTCAATATGGTTTCTTCTGATGAAGTTTGTACTAGAGCTATTTGGACCAGGGCCGGCGTAGAACTGTGAGACATTTGCTGTGTGACTTTGGACAAGCCACACGCCGTCTCTGTTCTTCCATTTCTTCATTGGAAGGGGAGGGGTTGGTTTAGACAACCTAAACCTTCTCAGCTCTATGGTTTATAATATTATTGTTCCCTCTAGAGATAGATAATGAAAAATAGGACCGAGTTATGGGAGTGAGACGGGCATTGAAGCCAGGAGGCACACACTTTCCTGGGGGGTAGGCAAATGGTTGTGAACTTCCGAGAATTCCCTAAATAGCCTCCATGTAGCTTTCTATTTGCACCACAGTGGGCTTCATCTATGTCTCTCCTCCTGCCCCATCACCGAACTTTCTGTAAGATCGCATTCCACCAGGAATAAAAAAAGATCCCATGACCTGACCAGTGTGGCCCAGTGGATAGAGCGTCGGCCTGCGACTGAAGGGTCCCAGGTTCGATTCTGGTCAAGGGCATGTACCTTGGTTGCGGGCACATCCTCAGTAAGGGGTGTGCAGGAGGCAGCTGATCGATGTTTCTCTCTCATTGATGTTTCTAACTCTCTATCCTTCTCCCTTCCTCTCTGTAAAAAATCAGTAAAATATATTTTTTTAAAAAAGATCCCATTAGTCAACATCCATCATTATTCCAACTGCTAATCAACAAATCTTCATACGTATTGGAAAACAGCATTTCGTAAACATAAAAAAATATTCTGTTGCCCCCACTCAGCATGTGCTGGGTGAATAGAGACATTTAAGTAAGCTCTAAAGCCGTTGCTGTTTTCAGGCCGGCAACAACAAATTGGAAGGCTATTTATTTGTGTGCACAAACCTCCAGCAAACACTGGCAAATATCTCCACAACTAAGAATATAAAATCCTAGTCACATCACGTAGGTTTCATCAACTTAAATCCCAACCGCTAGCTCTATTGGGTCCCCACTTACAGCGAGAAGAAATATTACCGCATACAAATGAACATTTTTCACAGTAAGGGGGCCTATAAGATAGCTGTAATTCATTAAACACTTCCCTACGATCTGAGAGTACGGACCCTCCTCTCCATCCTATCTATCCCAGCCATCCAAGAGCGCTTGGCATTTTGGTGAACATGGCGTGTATCTTCGAGGTTCGCCACAGATGCAGACCCTGAGGAGGTTTCAGAGCCTTCGCAAAGCCCACGCCATTGCTTGCATGACCGCACACGGAGTAGACTTTCTTTTGTCGGCCTTCCGCACTTGTAGGATGAAATGTCAGCATCCTATGGGTCACGTTCATGGATCGTGCAATCAAATAGAGGTGCAGGAAGGCTCTCAGATTCCATGGGATCTCAATGCGTTTTTGTGTCGGGGGAGTTCTGCCCTGAGCAAGAGCAAAGGAAAAGCAATCGTAGCGCTGAGAGATAAGACTGAATTTATAACAGGTTGGCTCCAATAGTGGGCCCTGGAACCAGATGATTTGGAATCCAGTTATACCACTTATTATGATCTTATAACTTTGGGCAGGCTGGCTTGCCGGAGTTTCCTCATGTATAATACAGAAAAAATAACAGTGCTTACCTAACGATGACTGTGAGGATTATATAGGTAACACGTATAATATATTTAGAAGACTTCCCAGTATGAAGTAAGTAAGCGATAAGTGATGCTAATTATTATTTACTGTTTCAGCAAACACTGAAAGCGCCGCTGTAATTGAGTGGGTTTTGTGGAGTCTTTCGTGTTTGTTGTTTTTTGTTTTTGTTTTTTTTTAAGTAAAAAGGTCATCAAAGCATTTGAGAACTAAGCGAAAAGCAGTGATTACTAGAAAAGAAGAAATTCAAGTGATATAATTGATAAATTCCAGGGCTGACTCTGAAACACTTCTAAGCCTGATTCTGGGCACACGATAAGAGACACATTTCTGCCAGACTTAATCTAGAATAAAAGCCAGAACGCAGAATATTAGAATTTTGCAAGGGAGTGCAACTACAACTAGGCAGTTTAGGAAAACCAAGAATCCCATACCCAGTCTTATAAAATGGATAATTATTCAAAGAAATGTACAGGGGTCAATGTGATCCCTATCAAACGTTCAATGGCATCTTTCACAGACCTAGACCAAATCATTCTAAAATTTGTGTGGGAATCAGTATGGATATTCCTTAAAAAAAAAAAAAAAGTAAAAAAAATAGAACTACCATATGCCCCAGCAAATCCACTTCTGGGCATTTATTGATGGATGAATGGATAAAGGAAATGTGGTATCTGGATGGATGGATAGATAGATAGGTGGGTAGACATAGGTATCGATATGATAGAATACATCTCAACTATAAAAAAAGAGAAGAAAATCTTGGCATTTGCAACAACATGAAGGGAACTTGAGGGCATGATGCTACACGAAATCAGCCAGATAGAGAAAACCAAATACATTACGGTTTTACTCATAGGTGTAATCTGAAAATAAGACACAAAACAAACAAGCAAAACGAAATGAAAGCAAGCTCAGAGAGAGGGGGACCAGATTGGTGGTTACCAGAGGAGATGAGGGCTGGGGAGTGGGAATAATGGGGGAAGGGGATCCACTCTACGTGGATGGATGACAGCTAGACTTTGGGTGGGGTTCACTTTTTAGTACATACAGATGTCGATTTATAATATTGTTCACCTGAGACCTATATAATGTGATACATTCCAATTTAACCTACATTTAAAAAAAGGACGATTTTTAAGGAAAATAAAAGTGTGGCTAAAAATTGATTCCAGAAACAAAAAGTGAATAAACTAGTTCAGGTCACATTTATTTACCACCAAAGAATAAGGCCCTCACTCCAGATGGTGTATTAGGTAAATTTTAGAAAACCTTCAAGGATCAAAGAGTTCCTGTCCCATTTAAAAATATTTGGGGGGCAAAAATGGAGAACACCTGATCAAATCGATTAGCATCACTTTGTAGCGACAAGGCAGTATCCTCCTGACTCCTTCTCTGGAAAAATCCCAAGCCCATCATCGTAAAAGAATTAATAATGAGCCCTAACCGGTTTGGCTCAGTGGATGGAGTGTCGGCCTGCGGACTCAGGGGTCCCAGGTTCGATTCCGGTCAAGGGCATGTACCTTGGTTGCGGGCACATCCCCAGTAGGGAGTGTGCAGGAGGCAGCTGATCGATGTTTCTCTCTCATCGATGTTTCTAACTCTCTATCCCTCTCCCTTCCTCTCTGTAAAAAAATCAAGAAAATATATCTTTAAAAAAAAGAATTAATGACAACGCCAGTAACTACATTTAATGATCAACTACTAGGTTTCGTGCATGTTCCATGCCAAAACTCCCACACCCCTGCTTGCTCGTGAAGAAAGGAGAAAATATATGGTTCGGAGACTGAGTAAGGTGTTCGATGCCACATGGCCAGCAAATGGCAGCCCTGAGCTTGGAGCCCACATGTGTTATGATTCTCTGCTCCATCTCATTTTCTTTTTGGAGGGATGAGTGCACTGGACAAAAAAAACACACAATGAAAATGGGCAGCCAGTTGCAGATATGACAACCATCAATATTGTTCCAGCCTTTCACATGTCACTGGATAATTTGGAAACCGGGACCAAGAGGATGGAGAAGGAACCGCGAGTGTCCGCCATGACCCACCTTGCCTGCACGGCGTTGTCCCTTCTCCGTATATGTATCATGAGGTCGCACCGTCCTCCTATATTTCCTTGGCTTCCTGTACCTGTCAGCCATTCTCTGCATCCAAGGGGCCTCCTTGCATTGACTCACTTATTTCAACATGACTGCTGGGTCTCTAAAGAAGATCTATTCGACACGAAGGAGATTTTTTCCTCCCCGGCTCTCTCTCCCACATTGAGTTATGTCTCACATTTATGCCTCCCTCTGCTGCCGTACATCATATCTCCCCAAATTCTCATTTGTTTTAGTGTGTGTGTTTTTTTTAAGACATCTCCACCTGGAGTGTCCACTCTCTTAGGCTTGTCATCTTGTTTGTATTGCACTTGTCTCCAAGCTCTGAGGGATGTCACCTGTTAAAAATTCCACCCGTTGGCTCGTGGGACCCCCGACAGCTTGCGTGACCAACGCGGTTGGCATCCGGACGGTCCTAAACACTTCCTAACCTTCCCTCTTCTGAAGCTAAAATAATGGGTGGGGATCGGCAAGAAGCAGATGTTTTCTTTGCATGTTCCCTGGTAGCCGCTTAAACTGGTTTGTCCGGGTCATCCACTCACGTGGGAATTACCCTCCAGGAAAGCAGATCTCACATTGGTAAGGTGAGCAGCCCAAAGCGCGCTATCTGATGGGCGTCCTCCCAGTCCCCGGTTCATGATGGCTTCCTTTTGAAAACCTGGCCACCAAGTAGTGGGCTTTAGTCTTAAAAGCCTCAACTCAGGGACTTTGCCTTTTGTTTATTTTTGTGCTGTGTGTCACCTGCGTGGAGATGTAGAGCGTTAATTAAAAGCTACGGTATTTACACAGATCACACGTTTGCCATTTGATGCCGGCGTTGAAGGTCTCTTGTGAGATGGGCACCTCCTACCTCATGCTCAGCGCCTTCAGGGCAGGAGCCTCACAGATTCGTATTCATAGTCATATTCATAGTCATAGTCATAGTCATAGTATAGTCATAGTCATAGTCATAGTCATAGTCATAGTATAGTCATAGTCATAGTCATAGTCATAGTCATAGTCATAGTCATAGTCATAGTCATAGTATAGTCATAGTCATAGTCATAGTCATAGTCATAGTCATAGTCATAGTATAGTCATAGTCATAGTCATAGTCATAGTCATAGTCATAGTCATAGTATAGTCATAGTCATAGTCATAGTCATAGTCATAGTCATAGTCATAGTATAGTCATAGTCATAGTCATAGTATAGTCATAGTCATAGTCATAGTCATAGTCATAGTCATAGTCATAGTCATAGTATAGTCATAGTCATAGTCATAGTCATAGTCATAGTCATAGTCATAGTATAGTCATAGTCATAGTCATAGTCATAGTCATAGTCATAGTCATAGTCATAGTCATAGTATAGTCATAGTCATAGTCATAGTCATAGTCATAGTCATAGTCATAGTATAGTCATAGTCATAGTCATAGTCATAGTCATAGTCATAGTCATAGTCATAGTCATAGTCATAGTATAGTCATAGTCATAGTCATAGTCATAGTCATAGTCATAGTCATAGTCATAGTCATAGTCATAGTCATAGTATAGTCATAGTCATAGTCATAGTCATAGTCATAGTCATAGTATAGTCATAGTCATAGTCATAGTCATAGTCATAGTCATAGTCATAGTATAGTCATAGTCATAGTCATAGTCATAGTCATAGTCATAGTCATAGTATAGTCATAGTCATAGTCAGTCATAGTCATAGTCATAGTCATAGTCATAGTATAGTCATAGTCATAGTCATAGTCATAGTCATAGTCATAGTCATAGTATAGTCATAGTCATAGTCATAGTCATAGTCATAGTCATAGTCATAGTATAGTCATAGTCATAGTCATAGTCATAGTCATAGTCATAGTCATAGTCATAGTCATAGTCATAGTCATAGTCATAGTATAGTCATAGTCATAGTCATAGTCATAGTCATAGTCATAGTCATAGTCATAGTCATAGTATAGTCATAGTCATAGTCATAGTCATAGTCATAGTCATAGTCATAGTATAGTCATAGTCATAGTCATAGTCATAGTCATAGTCATAGTCATAGTCATAGTCATAGTCATAGTCATAGTCATAGTCATAGTCATAGTATAGTCATAGTCATAGTCATAGTCATAGTCATAGTCATAGTCATAGTCATAGTATAGTCATAGTCATAGTCATAGTCATAGTCATAGTCATAGTCATAGTCATAGTCATAGTATAGTCATAGTCATAGTCATAGTCATAGTCATAGTCATAGTCATAGTATAGTCATAGTCATAGTCATAGTCATAGTCATAGTCATAGTCATAGTATAGTCATAGTCATAGTCATAGTCATAGTCATAGTCATAGTCATAGTCATAGTCATAGTCATAGTCATAGTCATAGTCATAGTCATTCCATTGCACTTAGTCCGATGACTGCTGCTTATTAGAGCAAAGATACTTATGGGCTGAATGAGTGAATGCAGGCTCCCTTCTGTAAACTGAATAATATTCTTGACATACTGTCCACAGGATATTTACATTTCCTGCAATGGAGACAGACTTGTGTGTACCTTGTGGTCCCTTTCTCCTCATGGAATTTCATAGGTTGACCCAGATTCTGGCTCATCTTGTCACCAGGAAACAGATCGGCGGGCTGGCACGCACAGGGACTGTAGTTACAGATGCCCCTGCTTCTTCAAACCCAGCCCCTCCCCTCACAGGCAATGAATCTCAGAGCTCAGGTCTGGACTGAGAGCCTTGGAAGGTGTTCTATGGAAAGAGGCTGTAGAGAGCGTGCAGCTGGGCATCTTCTGGGCATAAATCAACGGACGCTGAGGTCTTCATCTTCGTGAAGGTAGATTCAAGAAACTGTGATGGCCCAGCCGGGTGTAGCTCAGCAGTTGAGCATCGACCCAGGAACCAAGAGATCACTGGTTCAACTCCTGGTTGGGGCACATGCCCAGGTTGCAGCCTCGATCCCAAGTGGGGGGCGTGCAGAAGGCAGCCGATCAATGATTCTCTCTCATTATTATTATTATTATTATTATTGTTGATTTCAGAGAGGAAGCGAGAGACAGATAGAAACATCAATGATGATCCCCTATTGGGGATCAAGGCCACAACCCCGCCATGTACCCTTGACCAGAATCGAACCTGGGACCCTTTAGTCTGCAGACCGACGCTCTATTCATTGAACCAAACCGGCCAGGGCTCCTCTCTCATTATTGATACTTCTATCTCTCCCTTCCTTTCTGAAATCAATAAAAATATATTTTTTTTAAAAAAGAAGAAGCTGTGATGATTCCTAGAAGCAAGTCCAGGAGACTGGGGAACGAGCAGAAGAAGATTCTCAATGAAGGCTTACATCAGAGGACCAGCGGCTGAGCAAGCTGCTCGAGAGGCCACGCTGGAGACGATCCCAGAAATGATGAGCAACAGCAAGAAGGACAGGGATGATGCTGCAGGAGCCCGCGGGGAGGCGTGGAGCTGGGGAGGTCACCCAGAGAGACGGGGGCTGATGCTGGCCCTCCAAGAAGCCCTGGGTGCAGGGCTTTGGGTTTCCAAGCCTGGTGGGTAAGAGACGAAGGAGACAAACCCAGCACAGGACCTCTCCTGCCCATCACACGTGCAGACCTGCCACTCACCCGCGGGGAGCCATGCCTGCTTCCGTAGACGTGGACGCTGGAGTTGATTGTTGGGGAGGCTTTCTCTTCTGCAGAAGCCCAGATAACTGAGCTATGGTGTCACACACAAGCAAAGCCCTGCTCCTTTCCCGAAACGAAGACGTGGCTCAGGAGGCTTCACAAACAGGCTTCCGAGTGAAAAAGGGGAGATTTTCTGTGGAAGAGGCGGGGTCACCAGAGGCCAACCAGACGCCTCTGGGAAAGGGTGGGAGGGCGCCCCGGCGCTGGGCGGACGTTGTTTGCCGCTCTCCTCCTCTACGCTGGGGACCCTTTTGGGTCAAGGGCGGGGAGAGGAGCTTGCAGCTGTTTTCCCGAGTGACAGGAGACTGTGTTCTAAAGGAGGTATTCCAGCCCCCATAATAATAAGGCACAGGGTGGATAAGAGGGCCGGTCCCCTTGCCGTGTCTCAAACCTGGCATGGGTCTGCCAGCTGGAGGGCTATGGGCTATCCGAGTGTCTCACCCTCAGCGTAAACATTGGGCTGGGTGCTCCTGGTGGCACCATCAGTGGCATCAGGGTGAAGCTCTTTCCAGTAGCCACGTGGGTGATGAATTGTGACATAGGAGCGCCCAGGCAAGAAAAACAACAGCGTAGTGTAGACCTGGTGAGCGCAGCTGACCAGCCAGTGAGGAGCCCTTTCGGGGTCTCCCAGAACCTGTGAGAGCGGCTGGAAGAGGACATCATGATCACAGTGCAGTAACACGCCCCATGGGATTACATTGAGCGATACATGCAAAGAGCTTAGCAGCATGCTTCATAAAGGTGAGCGCTTCCTAATAGGCTTGGTTTCTAAGGGAATTTAAAATGATGTCAGCAGCCCCAGCTGGTTTGGCTCAGTGGATAGAGCATCAGCCTTTGGAACAAAGGGTCCTGGGTTTGTACCAAGGGCATGTACCTTGGTTGCAGGCTCCTCCCCAGCTCAGGTCCTGGTTGGGGCTCATGCAGGAGGCAACCAATCGATGCGTTTCTCTCACATTGATGTTTCTCTCTTTCTCTCTTTCTTCCACTCTCTAAAAAAAAAAAAGTAAATAACATTATAATCCTATATAACAAAAGGCTAATATGCAAATGGTTGTGACACCCTCGCACCATAATGACCGATCAGCAGGAGGCTGCGTGTGCAGCAGGTGTGGGTGGGCGGGGCTGCATGCGTGGCGAGGCCAGGGGACATGAGGCTGTGTCCCCTGCCTGGTGCCAGCCGGGGGACATGATGCTGTTATTGTTTATTTATTAAATTTATATATTATTTTCATACATATTTTACTAATTTTCTTTCATCTCTGACGCTTCTATTATGGAGAAAGGGCAAATAGCAAGTTTAAAATATTTCCTCTAATCAATTCCCTTTTAATGTGCACGAATTTCGTGCACCGGGCCACTAGTAATGAAATAAATAAAATGACGTCGGCAGAAGTAGGAGCTGCTGGCAAGTTAAAAGCAACGGTGCCACTGAGCACCTTGGCTGAATGAGGTGCCGTCGTCAGCATGGCGACTGGAAACCGTTTGCCTGTATTAAACAGCTACTGAGAGAAACAAGGTTCTGATTTACCACCAAAATGATATGTAACTAGAAGGTATAACATTCGAGGTAAAAAGCTCAGATCTTTGGGAATCCACCGTAGGTGACCGAGCCTTCTTCCTGCCTCATTTCTTCCCCCTGCTCTCGACAGCTCGCTCACCCCGGCATCACCGCCATCCCTGGGGCTGCCTCAATGTGCTTTGGTTCGTGTTCCCAGGTCATCCTTCTTCTGGCTTGATTTCAAGGTCACAGAATGCCTCCGATTCCAATTTTATGGGTCCTCGGTTCCCAAAATAACCTTTGTAGCTTTGTAGGTAAGAGAATATTAATCTTCTTACCTCTTCTAGAAGTTAGTGTTTGCTTCTTCCCCCCCCCCCCAGTGACCCCTGTCGTGAAAAGTAATCTGTTGTACCTGCGTTATTTTAGGTGCATTATTACTAATACTAATACTACTGCTATGATGACTGTTCCTATTGTTATGATGACCATATTATTATTATTATTTTTTTAGAGGGCCAACTCATTAGACCCAAATTTAGACCTGTGTTCCTGTCTGAGAACTCCGTCAGCCATAATACTGCCTCTCCCCGTGACCCACACATGGGGAGAAGAACATGTATCAGCATAGCTATTGGAACGGTAGCAAGAAAGAGACCTTGAGGGGGAGAAAAAGAGGCTGGTGTACGAAGAGATGCATGATCCATGGGCTGTGACTGTGGAGCCAAAGTCCAAAGACAGGGCCAGTGGGTGGTTGTAGAGGCTGCAGCTGTGGTGTACAGACCAGAGTGTTCCTACAGGGTGGCCTGGGCCTCTGGAGAGCTTGGGGTCCCACCCCGTTTTCCATGACCAGCCTCCCAGCTTCTCATGAGAACCCCTTCTCAGAAGCATCCTCTTCTATCGTTGCTCAAAGCCCCTTTATGGGAGAGCATGGTAGGTATCATTTTACTGTCCCATAAGAACCTTTGTTTTTTCTCTCTTTTTTTTGTATGTTTTTTATTTATTTTTAGAGAGATGGGAAGGGAGAGGGAGATAGAAACATGGACAAGAGATAAACATCATCAATTGGCTGCCTCCTGCAGGCCCCTTCCTGGGGATCAAGCCTGCAACCTGGGCATGTGCCCTGACGAGGAATGGAACCGGTGACCTCTTGGTTCAAGGGTGGACGCTCAACCACGGACCCACACCAGCCTGGCACGCATCCTCTTTTAGTTCAAGAGAGCCAGAGCAGGCCTTTGCCGCTTGCTGACGGGAGCCTTGGCAGACAGAACTGGGTTTGGATGAACACAGAGGAGGGAGACGAACATCCCACATAGAGGAAGCAGCCTCAGCCACGCCTACAGTTGGGATGGCGTCTACTGGCGCCATGGAAAAAGAGCGAGGACAAGGGTCTGGCTGTGGAGGGAGCCCAGTGCCACAGAAAGAAAGGGAAGACAGAACTCATGTTCAGTTGACTGCTGCATGCCAGTCATGTGTCCATGAGTTATCTCGGCTGACCCCCAGGGCTCCGTGAGGCTCAGGTTGAGGGAAGGTAAGGAGTTTAGGATTTTTCTTGAATCCCCGAGAGACGATGGTGGGACTTTCAGGGGCCAAGTGGGACACGGGGAGAGAGGTGTTGGCCAGAGGGACCTTTCATTTCTGTTCCTCAAAGCAGTCCACCTTATGGACACCATGTCTCTTTTACCCACGTGAAGTAAACAGCGTATCATTTCTACCTGCCTGCTTGTATGGGCCTCGTCATTATGCGTTTAGTGTAAACAGACAAGTAGCTTGACGCCCTTTCACCCGGGCATGAAGCACATACATTTGACTGGAGTTTATTTCTACCCCACAGCAAATAATTTGTTACGTCCTACCCATTGTTTTGAAGTGGTTTATCAAAAAGAACATGATGTACCCAGTCATTTTTTTTAGTCGTAGTTCATCATGAATACTGATAGCACCATTCTCAGAATAACTTTAGGACAGGATCGCAGCCCTTTCTAACTCGTAGGAAACCCAGGTTGATCCCTTATTTTTAAAAATAAGGAAACGGAGGCCACAGACCCGATCTGCCAGCAGTAAGGGACGTTCAGTGACAAAACCGGAAGAGGCGAATCGGGAATCCTCACTTCTGACCCGCTTCCCTCACGGCTCAACGGCATTAAGTTTGACATAGATTTTTATGAGTACAGTAAAATTTTATTTCTAATGGGGGTTCTGTGGGATCACCTTCTTAGCCAGCCTAAGTAATCGCAGACTCATACATCTTCTTCCGAGAGCGTTGTTCGTAGGGGGCGCAAATACCGGAACATTAATCATATTTTCATTTTACGTAGATCAGGTAACATGAGCCTTGTACATCACATGATGTCTGTGAGGATTTCCCATTAAGTATTATCCCATTGAAAGAATCAAAAGTCCATTTCTCAACTAGCCCCCTGTTCCCTGGAGGCACCGGACCTCCCGTAATAAGGCCAGTGCACGTGCAAAGCTACGTTTGTCCCTAATCCCTCTTGAAAGCTGTTCTGAACAAGTCTTGTCCCTGGACTCAAAAAGGGACTTTTGCGTACACTCTCACACTGAACTGAAACCGCCTGTCCATTTTAAAAAAATATGTTTATATTTTTGCCTCTTTCTCTAACCTGGGAAGTCCATAGGGGCAGGGACATGCCTCGTTTGCCATAGTTACCCTGGCATTTAGGACAGTGTGAAGCGCACAGTAGGATTCTGTCAGTGCTTCCTGCGTGGGAGAACTGAGCTTGACCAAAAGCCAAAGAAAATAGAACCGCCTGAGAGGGTTGGCCATTTTCTCATGAATGAACACTGATTGGCTGATAGGGGTGGACACCTTTATTGAGTCCTTACCAGAAAAGGGTACTTGCGCCCAATGCTACTCAAGAAGGAGCTAGGAACTAACAAGGATCCTTACTCTTTAAGAAGAGAGCTGGTTTGTGGGGGGATGTAAAGCACAGCATAGAGAATAGAGTCAACAATCTCTCTCTATAAAAGCCCAAGATGCTAAGTGTCCGACCGTTCGACCATTTGACCAGTCGCTATGATGCACACTGACCATCAGGGGGGCAGACGCTCCGACCGGTAGGTTAGCTTGCTGCTGGGGTCCGGCCTAACGGGACTGGGTACGACGGGCCGGACACACCCTGGAGCCCTCCTGCGGTCCCTCCCCGTTCCCGGTCGTGCACTGGTGGTGTCCCTCGGCCTGGCCTGTGCCCTCTCGCAATCTGGGACCCCTCGGGGGATGTCGGAGAGCCGGTTTTGGCCTGATCCCCGCAGGCCAGGCCCAGGGACCCCACCGGTGCATGAATCCGTGCACCGGGCCTCTAGTATTGTAATAACTCTGTATGGAGCCAGATGGGTGCTAGGTGGTGATCACTTTGTGAGGTATATAGATGTCAAAGCACTGTTGTCAAAGCGTTGTATGTCAACTGTAATTGAAAAATAAATTTTAAAAACATTTTTTTAATCTAAGAAAGAAGAAGGAGGAGGTGGAGGAGCAGGAGCTGGAGAAGGAAAAAGAGAAAGAGAAAGAAGAGCCCTAGTTGGTTTAGCTCAGTGGACAGAGTGTTGATCTACGGACTGAAGGATCCCGGGTTTGATCCCCGTCAAGGGCACGTACCTCAGTTGCAGGTTCCCCAGCCCTGGTTGGGGCTTGTGCAGGAGGCAACCATTCAATGTGTCTCCCTCACATCGATGTTGCTCTCTGTCTCTCCCTCTCCCTTCCGCTCTCTCTAAAAATCAATAGAAAAAAATACCCTTGGGTGAGGATTAACAAGAAGGAAAAAGAGAGAAGGGAGAAGAAAGAAGAAAGAAAAGGAAAAAGGAAGCTTACTTGGTAGCTGGTAGAGGGCTTAGTGATAACTTGTCCAGAGCCCGGGATTAAACCCAAGCAAAGGGAAACCAGCTGGATCCTGTCATTCTGCTGCCCATGGCTCTATGACAGCGGAATTGCCACCTGCCAGCTCAGCCTCCCCACCCCCCGCTCCCAGAAGACACTCACCTGAGTGAGTGAACACTCTATGATTCGGCTCTCCTGCCCTCACCGTCGCTGCGCGCGCGCACACACACAGGCAGGCGCACTGCATTGTGAGCCATGCCCTGGAGGGCTGGGCCCCACCTCCTGGGCCATCACACAGGTCTGTCCTCGCAGTACCTGCCCTGGCTGCCGGCTTCCCCTTCCTCCTGGGGACGCTGCAGGCATCTCCCAGATCTTGGGTGGTCCACGTGGACGATGGACATGTGTTTTGTGTTCCTGGGCCCATGTGGTCCTCCCTCCCTCCTTCCATATGGTGAGCCCTGCTAGTCTTTCTTTCAAATTCTAGGAGTGAGCTCGCGAACCTAGGCTTCCTGGTTGAGGGCCACTGATAGATCTCTATGATCCCACTGATCAGCATCTAAGATCATCGACTTGGTTGTCTTATCATCACTCTGGATTATCTCCCCAGGGCTCTGTTCCCCTCGAAGGCGGGAGATCACATTTCTGCAGCCCTCAGCTCCTGTCCTGTCCTCCCGTGTGGGTCTAGTTCTGTGCCTCTGTCTTCCACCCCCACCCGCAACCACTTACCATCCCGCGGAAACCGAGCACGGCCCACTTAGCCACGCACGCAACAATCCTGATATGCGTGGAGTGGACTCCAAGACAGAGGCTGATATGGTATATGGTGCACCACCTTTAAGAGGAGCCCTTAACGGGCTCTATTACAGAAATGTCGAGATAAGAGAAAGTGGCCTGGTTTGTCATGCACTTTTTAGCGCCTTCGGGCCAGAAGACCTTCTCATTTGATCTGTCAGGGCCCGGTCACGGTAACATGCATATTATACTTCCCCTAAGAGCGGAGGGGAGCAGTGGGTCGGAAATATCTCTTGACCAGATGGGACACGATGTGGATACGGGTTGCATAACGTGCTGTGATGAGGGCGCCCCTAGGAAAGCATACGGAAGCAGAGAGAAACTCGCTCGCGGCGTGCGTACCGGGTGGGGGGGGCTGTCTTCATGGAGAAGCCGGGAGATGGTTTGTGGCAGGGGCTGGGCCCCGCCTCCACGGCCTCTGAAGGACGGGTTAGCGAGGCTGCCCTTTTGTGGACTGCTGGGAAACCACAAACCGAAGGCCCTACTGCAGTGGTTCTCAACCCTCTGGCCCTTTAAATACAGATCCTCACGTTGCGACCCAACCATAACATTATTTTCGTGGCTACTTCATCACTGTCATGTTGCTACTGTGATGTAATCGTCATGTAAATATCTGATATGCAGGATGGTCTTAGGCGACCCCTGTGATAGGGTCGTTCGACCGCCCACGGGGTCGAGAACCACAGGTTGAGAACCGCTGCTCTACTGCGACGCACAGGGGATGGCCACCCTCTAGCAATCCCAGCTCTCATCCAGGAAGTAGCTCGTTTCCTTCTGGACGTCCGAGGGCAGCTGGGATCATGTGTGGGTAGCACTCCTTCCTCAGCAGCACTTACTAGTCTGTGGCCTGGCACAGAGCAGGGCTCCATGGCTGTTTGAGGAAAGATGAGAAGGCGGATGCTGGCACACGAGTGTGTGTCCTGTCGCTCTCATGGGACGTTTTTTTGTGAAGTGTGCATGTGTGGTTTCCAGCTCCTCGGACTTTTTCTTAGAAAAAATGTTGTGGCCCTGGCTGGTGGCTCAGTGGTTAGAACTTCAGCCCTGGGATTGAGAGGTCTCGAGTTCAATTCCCGGCCCAGGGCATGGACCTCGGTTGCAGGCTCCATCCCCAGCGCTGGTTGGGAGCCTGCAGGAGGCAACCAATCGATGTCTCTCTCTCTCTCTCTCTCTGTCTCTCCCCTTCCGTCCCACTTTCTCTAAAAATCAATGGGGAAAAAAATCCTTCGGTGAGGAGGATTAACAGAAAAAAAAAAAAAAAGGTTGTGTGTTAGCACAAAGCTCAGTGTTTTGCATACAGTCTATTTCTAGTCAACCAACAGAACCATCCTTTTGAAATTTCACATTGCATTAAATCTGTGGAAATGATGCTATAAAGGCATAGTGTAAGCAAGCGTAATTTTTCTTCTTATTGAAGTTTCTCAAGCCCCCCCCCCCACACACACCTTTTTGCTAATCCCTTGAGCCCGTGATGACTATAATCTCCAAGAGGAAAGGTTTTGTGTGCAGTTTTTATGACAGTTCATTGTCCGTGCTCATGTTTCCAGCGGACTGGAGCAACATGGAAAGATGAGTGTGTTCCCAGAATTTGACCACGTGCAGCAACTTCTCTGGCATGAAAAATCTCAGCCCTAGGTAGCTCAGCCCTAGATCTTTGCATTGCTGGGTTCTTCTCATTCTTTCCAGCACTCTTGTCTTTTACCTTCTCTCCGCTGTTCTCATTGCTCATCACATATAAAGACAGTCGGCCCTAGCTGGTTTGGCTCAGTGGATAGAGCGTCAGCCTGCGGACTGAAGGGTCCTGGGTTTGATTCAGGCCAAGGGCACGTGCCTGGATTGCGGGCTTGATCCCCAGTAGGGGGTGTGCAGGAGGCAGCCGATCAATGATTCTACCTCATCATTGATGTTTCTGTCTCTCCCTTCCTCTCTGAAATCAATAAAAATATATTATTTAAAGAAAAAAGACAGTCGGTCTTTCATCTTCCCTTGTCCAAAAATTTCAGTCTCAACTTTATTCCTCTTTCCATTTGCTCCTGTTTTTATAATAATATTAATAATAATAATAACAACAACAAAAGATATACAGTATATGGGTGGATTACATCTCTTATAAGGAGCCAAGAATCCCAATGAAGAAAATGTGGAGGTAAAATAATAATAATAATAATAATAATAATAATAATAATAATAATAATAATAAGAAAAGCAATGAAATCCTCCCCGCCAAGCCACATCTCTTTGCCTGAAAACTTAATTCCCTGCCCTGCTGTCTTGCTGTCTCTGTTCTCCTCTTCACCCCAACCTTCACCCCCAGTTGCCTTTACCAGGGACTCTACTATCTCAGTGCCTTCCCTTCATCTCCACAGCGGGCACCACCTTGTGGATCCCATCTTCAGGGACATGAAAAGCAGCTTGTCGTCTTGCAAAAGGCCTCTGTCCTCACTCGGACATGGTGCGCTTACTTCCTGCCCCTTATAATCTGGCTCCTTATAGACATCCAGGCCTGCTGCGTTCTCTCCACTTTTTAAAACGTGGAGTTCTACTATTGTGTCTATGGACACAGACAACGGAGAGCTTCGGGGAGGCCCTTGAGCGCCTTTGTGATAGTTCTCACCTCCCCAAGGTACCATTTCTTAGTGACCCTTGAATTCAGAGCCCTCATCTGAGAGCTGTAGGCAGCGCAAGAGCCTGCCTCACATATCCTGGATTCCTCTCGTTGCACATATATGTGCCAACCCTTGTCCCTAGGAAATTTCAAGCCAGAGGGAGTATCTTTGATGGCAGATCCCTTCTCCTCCTCCTCCTCCTCCTTTTTCTTTAATTGATTTCAGAGCGGAAGGGAGAGGGAGAGAGAGATAGAAACATCAATGATGAGAGAGAACCATTGATCAGCTGCTTCCTGCACGTCCCCTACTGGGGATCCAGCCTGCAACCCAGGCATATGCCCTTGACTAGAATCGAACCCGGGATCCTTCAGTTCGCAGGCCGACACTCTATCCACTGAGCCAAGCCAGCCAGGGCCAGATCCCTGCTTCTTACCAAGATGTATACTTGCGGCATCTCTGCTCATCGCTGTGGTCCCTCTGCAGGTGGCACCGAAGACTGCAGCGTTAGGCATGTGTTAGAGCCCTTCACACCACCCCTGCCCCCAAGCACGCAAATGAAAGGCCTTCTGGACAAGAGAACCCTTTGCTGAGCAAATGAAACCGTTCAGCATGCCTCCTGGAGGCCCCACACTACCTCGCACCCCACTACCAGATTGCAGGACCCAACTGCCCTCCACCACCACCTCCATCACCACCACCTTCATCGGCTCCACCTCCTCCTCCGTCACCCTCACCTCCACTTTCATCACCGTCACAACCTCCACCACCACCACCACCTCCACCTCCACTTCTACCACAAGTATCTTCTGCACATCAACTAGTTGGGAACTGCTGCAGGCCGAGCAGTGAACAAAGCAGACACAAAGACCTGCCCTTGTAGAGCTTACAAGTTCTAAGGCAGCGGTCGCCAACCCTTCGGACCTCACGGACCACTGGTTGGCGACCGCTGGCCTGAGGAATTATAGCACATTCTCTTGGAACTCCATCAGGGTGAAGTCACAATGGATTTAAGTCCGTGGTTCCCGAATTGGTTCCCACAGGGAGGCAATTTGATGTTTAAGGGGGGGCAATTGGAGAATGCGTTATTAACAGTGAATATTTTACATTTCTCCCGGTGCGAAGGGCCTCCTAGACAGTCTATAAATACATATTATGACATATTTATGCAGGTCAGTTCTCTAGGATATGTTTTGAAACTTTATTTGCTATATGTCCAATCACTTCATATTATTATTATTATTTTAATCGTTTCTTAGTGATTTCTTCCTCAGTCCTTCCACTGTCCTTGCGTTCTTTCATTTTTCTCTCTCATGGATGCCATGTTCTTTGGAAGCTTGTTTAGACCAAGTTCATGGCCTTTGAAGCTTCCTCCACGTGACTAGGAGCTCACTTGTTGAATAATAAGAATTATATGTCACGGGGGGGAGGGCATCAGGATGTTAGAAATGCTTGGGTGGGGCATGGCCACAGAAAGGTTGGGGACCACTGATTGAAGTGGATCAGGGCAAATACATTACGTGGCGGCCTGGGTGTTGCCTCGGAACTGAGGCAGGCACGGCGGCTTGGTTTACGTTATCTTTTATCTGTATTGATTCCCCGCTCTCTCTGCTTCGCTAGCTCTGGGCCCCTTTCCCCCGCAGCTGTCATGGCTCTGGGAGTTCTCACTGGCACAAGACAGCTAACAGCTGAGCCCGCAGCCTCTATTGTCACAAGTCTTTGACCGGCAGAACAGGAGGAAACGACACCTGACAGGCCTCCTTCCGAAGGACTCAGCGTCAATCCCACCCTCGCTTCCGCCCCCAGACCGGAGGACCCAGTATCCCCGCTGCTGCCTGGTTCATGTCACATCGGCAGATGCTGTCGAGTCTCTCATTTCTCCCCTGAAGCCCTGGACCACAGTGACTTGACTTTTATTCCCGGGTTTTCTGTGGGAATAGAAACCAATGACCTATTCACTTGAAAGGAGAGAGAGAGAGAGAGAGAGAGAGAGAGAGAGAGAGAGAGAGAGAGAGAGAGAGAGAGACGGACTTCAGGTCATGCCAGATTTATTACATAAGTGAGCAAGCTATAAAACCTAACAATTTGCAGTCATTTTGTCCAGTCTACAATCGGAGGGGCGCGCCGGGGGGGGGGGGGAATTGACATAAAACATTTTATAACTCTAAACAATTAATGAATGCCCTTAGCTCATGGAGGTAGTTGGGTGCCCGATGTAGTGACATCGTTAAATGGCAGTGACAAGCGATTTCGTCCTTTACTGGGATTTCACACGGAGGAAGAGCCCCAGGTGGTGGCATCCAATCCGGGCCCCTCATTTTTCAGATGGGTAAACTGAGGTCGAGAGGAAACGGTTGCCTGGTGGACGCGGTGGTCCCAGGTGGCAGAGCATGGGGTGAAGAAATGAACTCCTAGCCCAGGGCCCTTCCATGGATACCCAATGGTGCCTGAGCAGGATGGGCCAAATGGGACCTCAGGATGGCTTCCTGGTTGCCTAGGCAACGCACCAGCCGATAGCAGGGACTCCTTCTCCCAGCTGGATGGGGAACCACAGCACCCTCTGTCTGAGCTCCCTGTGTGTGCACAGCAAACATTCCCTGCTAACTGTAAAGTCTGGCTGCCTTGGGGGCCGACTGCCTGGGGATGAGCAGCTCCCCTCCCCCTCCCCCAGGCTCTCTCCCCTCTGTCCTGTTCAAGGAGCCCCACAGGGGGGAAGGGGCTCTCCACTCTAGCACAGGACCCCGCTGACCCCCTGAGCGTGGCCGCCTTTCAGACAGCCAATCAGGGAACCCCTCTTCTGCTTCTCCGGATAACCCTGGTCTGTGTCATCGTTGCCCAGTTACATGCATTCTTGTTGTTTTTGTTAATCCTCCCGGGAGGACATTTTCCCATTGGTTTTTAGGGAGAGTAGAAGGGAGAGGGAAAGACAGAGAGAAACATCGATGTGAGAGAGACACATCGATGGGTTGCCTCCTGCACGAGCCCCCGACCAGGGCCCGGGCCGGGGAGGAGCCTGCAATCCAGGTACATGCCCTTGGCTGGAATCGAACCCCGGAGCCTTCGGTCCGCAGGCCGACGCTCTATCCACTGAGCCACACCGGCCAGGGCCACTTGTGTGTGTTCTGAACCCACTTTGTGCGTTGTTTCAGCATCTGCCCCCGACTCTGGTGGCCGCCGAGACCTACCTAGCAAGACGCACACACACTTCACCCCTGACCTTTAATTTTCTCACTGCCAACTGGAATTATATCTGCTCCTCGGGACTTAATAGGTCTCCGGAGAAAACGGTGATGAGATCGGCACGCCCGTTCCTTATGGGCGAGGCCCTGGAAATGAACGCGTCTTATAATTTGCCGTGTGCGGGGGTTTTGCTCTTAGAGATGGGGCTCGCGTGGTAGGGAAAGGCTCACCTCGTCCGTTCTCCGGCTCATTCGGGGCTTATCGCACACGCACTGTTCCATGAAGGTTGACTTGAAAGCTTCCATTTAAAACCCAATTCATATGAATTAGTGTACTACTCAAAATGTCAGGCTGCTAATAGGACATACATAGCGACTGGAAATTGAAATAAGTGCATTTTAATAGAGCTCAGAATTAGGGTTTCCTCTGTCTGTTTGACGTAGTATCAACGATCATAATTGAGGGGAAATTTTTTTTTTCCCTGTTGGCATTTAATGACTCTCTCTTCAGAATTATCCATCATCCTGAATTTGCTATACCATTTTTTCAGGCCTACCACAGCCAAAAAAAGAGAGAGAAAACCACCGCTCTTTAATTACGATACGGATATGTAAGATGGTTATCGCCTAATACAGAGGCAGGGAAGAAATGGGTGGATTTATGATTATGCGGTTGACAGTTTCCCAACCAAATACCAAGCAAGGTCCTACCTGATTACAACATTAAAACATCATTATTTTCTCACGTGTTTATCTTATTTGAGAAAAAACGATTTCACTTTTTAAAAAAAAAAAATCTCTAAAAACTGGTGTCGATTATTATTGACAAGCTGCGTGGAGAGGTTTCAAGAACTGAAAGTCCCTCCCCCGCATTGTATGCAAGGTGGATGGATGTCTGGCTCACTTTGCTAGCAGTGTTTCCAAAATACTGGAAATATCGAAGTCATTCTTGTTCCCCACGTCAACGGTACTTGCACACTTGGACCGGACATGAGGGCCTCAAAGATAAAACGGTGCCAAAGTCAGAAGCGCTGCCCCTTCCAAAAATAAACTAGGAGGCATCTCATTCTGGAGTATGGGGACATCAAATTCCTTCATTTGTACTCACAGTCACGCGCAGATTCTAGTCTGAAAGTGGGCGTTTCTTTATCACTGTAGATTTCCTATCGTCGATGATAGAATAATCAACCACTTGGATCAGCCCCTCAATTCTTTCAGGCTGTTACGATTTCTCTTTAGATCCACAAGAGGGCAGTCAGGTTACACGGTTCGGTCGCCATCGCCACTACCCCAGAAAGCAAAATTTTCAGTGATTGGAATTAAGTTTCTTTTCATGGCATTCAAGGGTCTTGAGAATTACCTGGAAATTTTTCTCTTCTTATTAAAAAAAAAAAAACCAAAAAGCAACAACTCACAACCTTTGTGAAATAGTACTTTCTACAAAGGGATGACATGAGGTTGCACGATACATTTAGACAGTTCACTCGCCCATACATTTTTTTTTTTCTGTTCCTGTCAGTCCTTTTCAACATTTATCTCGTGCATTTCGGGGGGAGGGGAAGGTGGGGAGAAGGGGAGGAGGGCAAATTTTATCCAGCAGATAGCGTTCCTCCTTTATAACTTTGTGACCTTTTATAAGTAAAAAGAAATACAGGGTACAAGGCAAAGAACACCCGTCTACACTTGGCATCAAATCAAGAGAGGACAGAAAGAGAGAGAAAAAAAATCACAGCCAGAGAAACGTAGAACCTTTCCAGCAATACTGACTGGCTTTGAGGAAAAAAAACAATTGCACCTTTAAACTGGAACATGGAGTAAAACAGTGTTAGAAGAATAGAACACACTTTTTCTTCCGAAGTATTTTCTAGAATCTTCTCAATGAAAACAAGCATACAGCGGAACGGAAAGCATCGCAAATATGTCTGCCCCCCTTTTTTCTCTTCTTCCTTAGCAATAACTCCAAAGACCGGAAGCCACCGATTTTACTGAATTAAAATTTTTTTTTACTGAAGATAGAAAACCAGGTATATTTGTGAGGGAAACTTGGGGAGGGAGAAATATGGATATATAACCATATTTCTTCCCCAAGTTTCCTTCACGAATTTATTTTAATTTAAACATATCAGAAAGAGTGCTGAAGGCCTGGGGTGGGGAAGGGGGGGAGGGCAGGGATTGGCTGGAGGAGGTCAATGGGGGGGGGAAAGGAGGGGACATATGTAATTCTTTCAACCATAAAGAATTATTTTAAAAAATAAATATATAAGAAAGAGGTAATTTTAGGGAACTAGTTCCAACAGAAATATCACAAGAATTAACGCTATCCTTGGGTGTTTATTTTGTCTGTATTTTAAACCCTCCCTGTGTTTGAACGGTGCTTCTAACACTGGTTTCAGGTGATTGTCCATGGAACCAGTGCTATTATCTTATTCAGAAAAAAGATGGGTGCGTGTGTGTGCATCTAAACGTCATACAAATACATCGTGTTGCTGGGTTCGTTCCTGTCAGCTCCCTGGCTACCAGGCAGCTTTGTGGGTGGCTGTGGAAAGTCTCAGTTCTGCACCCAGAGGAGCCCAGGTGACGTTCCCACCCGATCCCTGCCCCAGGCCCTCTCCCCTCATTCCAGGGGCCTCCACCCGCCTGCGGAAAGAGCTGCCTCTGAAAGTGACCTTGCTCAGCAGTTCCGATTGGCTGATGCAGAACAGCCTTTCCCAGAAGAGGTGCTGCACCCTGCCAAGTTGTGCCGCTGCGAGATGGGGCTGGGATGGGGGCGGGAAGGAGGCAGGCCAGGAAGGGCAGCTGGCCAGGCCGGCTGCATGGGCGACTCCTCAACAAACTTCAGGGCTCTTTCTGGAGCCCTGGGCCCTGGAGGGGGGAGGCCGGGTGCCCCCGGGTCAGGGCCTCCTGTTCCGTTCAGTGCAGGCCTTGGGGGAGAGCGGCTCTGCAGGGACTGATTCGGTGTAGAGCAGTGGTTCTCAACCTTCCTCGTGCCGCGACCCTTTCATACGGTTCCTCATGTTGTGGTGACCCTCAACCACAAAATTACGTTCGTGGCTACTTCATACCTGTCATGTTGCTACTGTTATGAATCGTCATGTAAATATCTGATGTGCAGGATGCATTTTCATGGTTACAAATTGAACATCATTAAAGCATAGTGATGGATCACAAAAACAGTATGTAATGACATATGTGTTTTCTGATGGTCTTAGGCGACCCCTGTGAAAGGGTCATTCGACCCCCAAAGGTGCCGCGACCCACAGGTTGAGAACCGCTGGTGTAGAGGCTGCTTTCCACCAGCTCACTTTTCAAAGATGCATATGATTCCAGCCCCTTGGAGCTGCACCAGGGACTCAGAAGAGGCATGCTATTTGAATGCCTTGTGAATAGGGGTCCCTGATAACGGGGGCTCCTGTTACCCCGGCGACGTTTCAATGTGAAAAGCATACAGCTTCCAGTGGGGAGTGGGAGGGAGGGAAAGGGGTGGGGAGACGAGATATATTATTTTCATAGGGATTTCGTCTTCAGGCTGCACTGGAAGCCATAGAATACCATTGGCCGGTCACGTATCTGCAGCTCGCTCTCTCTCTCTCTCTCTCTCTCTCTCTCTCTCATCGCACTGAGATCTGTAAGATTGTGGAGAGCAAGGCCGCCCAGGGGGCAGGGAGGCAGAGGACGGGATTGTGCGTGGCGAGGGGGCTGGCCGTGTTCGTCTGCATGTATGTTTTGAACCTCAGATCAAAACGCACGCGCGGTGGACTAAGCATTAACCCTTTACACTTCCGTGCAGTGCCAGCCAGTGAGAGAGTTGGATGCAACGAAAGCTGTCTTTGGAGCATGGGCTTAGCAGTGGGCCCTGAGAGGAAGACAACCACTGAGACCTCATTAGAAATATGGACTGTATGTGTGTGCATGCGTGTGTGTGCGTGCGTGTATGTGTGTGCAGCTGAGGGTAGGTGTGCATGTGTGTGTGTACATGTGTGCACACATGTGTGTGTGTGTAGGCCTGCTGCCTACATTTCAGGGGCACCATATTTCAGGTAGGATCCAAGAGATGTCATGAATTCTGCAAGTTTTATTGTCGTAGGAAACTGATGATATAGGAAGCCGGGATTATTAAACTAGCAAGTCTTTGCCAAATGCTATCCGCGTTAGGAGAGATACGACTAAGAGATGTATGTACATGCTTTGAATGAATGAATGAATGAATGAATGAATGGGTGAGTGAGTGAATCCAGGAATGAATGAGTGAATGAATCCAGGAATGAATGAGTGCATGAATCCAGGAATGAATGAGTGAATGAATCCAGGAATGAATGAGTGAATGAATCCAGACAGCATTTTCTTCCCTTCCGGGCGTGCATGTTCTAACTTGGTCTTGTTCATTCTGAGGGAGGACTTCTTGAAATTGATCGGTAATTGGCTCGGTACGTTTGACCGTTGAGGTTTCTCACGTCCTTCTTGAAAAAACCAAGGCTGTTGCCCCAGGCTCTTGTGAGGATAGCTCCTTGATGAGAATTCATCCTGTTCCCGAAATCCACTCTCAGTCTTTCCCAATGCTCTCTTGATCTTACCACTCTCAAGAAGTTACAGGATTAGACACACGCCTGGTGGCGAGAAATGGGCAGCTCCTGCCCAGCTCATAACGAAGGGTCATCAGTCCCATCAGAGGAGGGTTTGGCAGCTCCAGCCCACATGCTTAGAGACGTGCATCAAAGTGAGACCAGTGAGTCATCAGAGCCGGAGCAAGGCCCCCGCATCTCTGCCTGTGCTCCCCAGGTGGACGGTCTGAGATCGGCTGACCTGGGAGCTGCCCTGCCAGGCACCACGACACCAGGCTGGGCAGCACACACTGCACACACACACCGCACACCCCTCCCACCTGCCCAACCTGTGCTTTGAAAAAAAGAAATTATTGATTGATTTCAGAGAGGAAGGGAGAGGGAGAGGGACAGATAGAAACATCCATGATGAGAGAGAATCCTGGATCAGCTGCCTCCTGCACGCCCCCTACTGGGGATCGAGCCTGCAACCCAGGCATGCGCCCTTGGCCAGAATCGAACCCGGGACCCTTCAGTCCGTAGGCCGACGCTCTATCCACCGAGCCCAACCAGCCAGGGCCCAACCTGTGCTTTTCATCAGACAGGAGGCCTCCCTGGCCTGGGCGGTCCTGCTGTCAGGCCTCTGAATGGTCAAGTGCAAGGCAGCCAGGTGGGCGGAGCAGCCTGGGGTGCTGGAGAAAGCCATGTTGGCGTGTTAACCACAGCACGTGTTCTGGCCGGGCCTGCTCGTGCATGAACCACGTTACTAATGACGGGCTTGTGCTGTTGCTCCTGGGTTCAAGCAACATGTTGATTTTCTGATCCAACTGCCCTCCACATAGTGAAAAAAAAAGCCAAGAGACTAGCCATACCAGTTCCACTGCAAAGCAAGGAGCGGAGGCCGGCAGCACCCCAGGGCCAGGGCAAGCCCCAGGAAATGCAACAGCCACCAGCTGTGAGCGGGGAGGAAGTGGGACCGGGCTGGCCTGCCGCTGGCTCCTCTCTGGCTGCCCAGCTGTGGCCGCTGCTGCTGGCAAGGCCCATCATCTCTGCCTCTGCCACCTCCTTTCCTTTCTTCCCTCTTTCCCACCCCACCCCTCCTCCTTACTTTTTCGTTTTTTCTTTTTCTTTTTTTTTAAACTTGGCTATGGAACATTAGGTCTGACGAAGGGAAAGCGATTTAACATCTTTTCACGGGGGTAGTGGGGTGGGGGGGCTGCTTTTCATTGCAGACCAAATGGCTCCTTTTTTTTTTTTTTACCTTTTTCGCTCCTGCAAAGAGGGAAAAAGTGAGAGGTCAGCCCGGCATCGCCATGGCAACCCGCACAGCTCCCAGGCTTGGCGCAGATGAAGGGAGATGATAATGGGAGGGAAGTTTCTCCTGCTTACTTGGCGTTTTCTCCCTACTCGGGGATGTGCCTGGATGTGTGGAAAAAACAATTCTGCCTTTTTCAAGTTTGTGTGTGTGTGTGTGTGTGTGTGTGTGTGTGTGTGTGTGTGTTAAATATCGCTGTTAAATGGTCAGGCCTTCCTTGTGGCCCCCGACCTTATGCTGATCGGTGCGGGTTTCGGTTTGTTTGGGATGGAGACCATCCTGACCTTCATCGCCGCCCTGAATTGCACCAGCAGGATCTTGGGGCGGCGGGGGGCGGGGCAGGGGGCTGGGGTCAGGGGGCACCTACCCCGAGGGAAACTGACTTTTAGTCTGCCCTGATGTCAAAATCTAGCACCCAGGGCCCCAAACCTCAGTGCCTGGCACCTTACTGGAGCCTTCTGTCTGCAAAGAGTTTCTTGAACCCATTCCAGTTCACGGCCAGGAAAGAGGAAAGAGGAAGAGAGAAATCACAATGACAGATGTGCTAGAAAGGCCAGATAGAACCCTGCGGGGGCAGCCCGGGCCAGGCAGGAAGGAATTCCCGTGACCTTGGGGCACAAGGACGCGAATGTTCAACACATTTCTCCCCCCCCACCCCTCCGCCAGTTGGTTCTTTACTCAGCGTGCTCCCTGCTGCCTGGGGGGAAGAGCGAATATTGCTCGAAGACCCATGGGTGCCGGGCATTGCATTAGGTGCTGTGTTACCTTCTTGCCTGTGCTCCTCCTAGTGGCCATATGGGTTTTCTTTTACAGATTAAAAAAAATAGCCCTGGCTGGTCTGGCTCAGTGGATAGAGCGTCGGCCTGGGGACTGAAGGGTCCCGGGTTCGATTCCGGTCCAGGGCACATGCCCGGGTTGCTGGCTCGATCCCCAGTAGGGGGCCACGCAGGAGGCAGCCGATCCATGATTCTCTCTTCTCGTTGATGTTTCTATCTCTCTGTCCCTCCCCTCCCTCCCTCGATGAAATCAATAAAAATATATTAAAAAATATAAAATAAATAAGGCTCAGGCAGTGAAGCACTGTGCCCAGGGTCACCAATTCTGACGAGGGCTCCACCCACACCTCAGGCGACGCTTTCCCCGCCGTTGGTTAATTCTGTCCTGATGCAGGAATGATGCCTTCCTGGCTGCAGGTGATAAAGAATGGATTTGCTGTGAAGCCTGTTAGTAGAAACTGGTTGCTAAAGTATAACATGAAGGTTCTGAGAGTGAGAGGCAGTCCGGTATCTGTGGGAGCACCACGTCTTGTACGCCATTCATATCTACGGAGCTTCTACGTGTTGCCGATCATGGTACCAGACGCCTACAGTGCAAAATTGGGGCATAGCCTCGGCCTTCATGTTGTGTAAAATAGAGAGGCGGAGACAGGCAGTTATGTTCCCCATTATCTCATGACATTTTAAGTATTTTAGGGCTCCACCCATGTATCTGTTGTGATGCAGTTCTAAAGAAGGAGTGAGAGGGAGGAGACTTGAGTTTGGGTTCTTAAAGAAAAGAATGGATTGGCCAGGGATACCTGGTGGGTGAGCTCATGAACACCAGTGAGTTTCACTAAAGGGTTTAAGACATTATCCTTTGAGCGGCAAGGAGGCACGGATGGTTTTTAAAAGGGGAAGTGACATGATCAGATTTGTGTTTTAGATAGATGGCTCCGGGAGCCGAGTAAGATGGATGGAGTGAGGGGCAGGAAACTCGGCACTGACGGCCGTTAGAAGGTGGTTGCAGTCATCCCGGCTTCCAATAAATGTTTGTTGTTAAAGAGGCAAATATCGCAAGTCCCCGCTGTGCATGGAGACCCGCGAGGGAGGACCCCTGCGTGCTGGTGGACCACGTGCTCGGCAGGAGTGAGCCAGCGCTGCCCTGGCTGCCCCTTTGTGCCTGGTACCCCACGGAGCAAGTCCCCGGTGGCTAGCAAGCTCCATGCCCAGCGGCATGTTATTGATGTCCCTTTCCAAAGAGAAAATGTAGTCCAACATTCCAGGATGATTAGATCAATTTGTAAATATAATCAAAACATGCTTTTCTTCGGTTTCCAGGGTGGATTCAGAAAAAAAAATAATACTCGAGGGGGAGAAAGAAATACATCTGTTCTTTTTCTGGCCTCTTGTTTTTCTGATTCTGGGCCAATCAACTTAGAATTAAAACTTTTAGAGCAAGATTACACAGCCACTTGAGCTGCTAGAGGCCTTGGGCGCTGACACAATCCACGTACAGCAACTGGATTGGCCCCGTAGCTTAAAAGTAGGGCACCTTGCCCTGGCTGGTTTCTCTCAGTGGTTAGAGTATCAGCCCATGGACTGAAGGGTTGTGGGTTTGATTCTGGTCAAGGGCACGTACCTCAGATCTTGGCTGCAGGACCAATCCCTGGCCGCCGCAGTGCTCATCATAGCGACCGGTTGTTCTGGTTGGTCAGGTCATTCTGTTGTGCTGGTCGCTTGGCTTTTATATATATATATAGATGGCCAGAGAGTGAATATCTTAGGTTTTGAAGGCTACAGGGGTCTCCATTGTGACCACCCAGGTCTGTTGCTATTGTAGCATGAAGGTAGCCGTAGATACTAAATAAATGGTCCGGCATGGTTCTACTTCAGTCATACTTTATACCAGGGGTGGGGAACATCTGGCTTATGGGTTCTGAAATCATGTAGTCTGGCCCTACCAAAGCATTAGGGGTGAGCTAATGACATGTTTGACCAAATAGAGCAGGATAATTTTTTTTAAAAAAAAACACATGTATTTTCATTGACTTCAGAGAGAGGGAGGGAGAGGGAATAAGAGACAGAAACATCAACGAGAGAGAATCACTGATCGGCTGCCTCCTGCACGTCCCACACTGGGGACTGAGCCCACAACCCGGGCATGTGCCCTGACCGGGAATCGAACCGTGACCTCCTGGTTCATAGGTTAACATTCAACTCCTGAGCCACGCCGGCCGGGCACGCAGGCTAATTTTTAAGTTGATAATTTTGTATGGCCCGAGAATGTTATAAATACCCAATGGCTCTTGGCAGAAGAATGGTTCCCCACCCCTGCTTTATAATATATTTATAATTCTGGTTGGCCCACCACAAATGGGTGGTCTGCTGGATGGGTAGTAGTTTGTCAGACCTGCTCTGGATCCACACTCAGGTGGGATCAGAGAACAATGAATAACCAGACATCCACTCAAACAAATCTGTAGTGTGCAGTGTCTACTATAGGCTCCAGAACAGCTCACAGACCAATGGAGAGGACAGATGCATCAGAAACTAATCACAGTGACTGTAGGTGGTGCGACCAGAGGATTCCAAGATGCTGCAGGAACACAGGAGTGAGGTGATGAGTCCTTTGGGGGCAGTTTGGAGAAGGTTTCATGGAGGTGGGGTAACATTTGAGCCAAACCATCCTTTCCTCCCCCTGGGTACACATGGCTAGTTTTCTGCACTGTTCTCCCCAAACCCCAGGCACAGCCTCATAAAGCCTACTGAGCACAGAGGCTCAGGCACCCATGTCAGCCAACAGCATGGCATTTCCTGGGTGAAATGTCTTCTATTTCCACTTCTCCTCTTAAAGGATGAATAGGAGTTGCCCCAGTAAGGAAGCCAGGCCCTAATACAACAGGGACTGTTGGGGAGGAGTGGAGAGAAAGGATAGGCATGAGGCATATGGGAACTGAAAAAGGAGCAAGAAATTCAGAGTGGAGGGTGGTCTGGAGGTAAAGATGGACATAGGGGTGCAATTAGGCCACAGGGGGTGGGTCTTCAAAGTCAAACAGGGGATTCTGGCTCATTTCATCAATGTAGACTTGTGATTCTCTTGTGTTTCAGAGAACTCTTTCCGATAGCAATACGAGCACTGGACCAAAAGGCAGTTGTGGTGGGGGGCGGGGGGTGGTCAAAGAGATTGCTTAAAGGCTGATGAAAAAAAATCTGTGAAAAATAACAAATATCTTTCCTAAGACGCTGGTGGTAGGAATGAGACAGATGAGGAGAAAATAGATTTAATACTCACGAAAGCCAGAGAATATACAGTTTCTGGCTGTCAAGTTGGATGTGGAATCAAGAGGAAGGAAAGATACCAGGATGACATTTCAATGTTAGATCAGGGGTGGCTTCTGTCCTCTAGGGCAGCGGTCAGCAACCAGTATTCCACGGACCACTGATGGTCCGCGAGGTCCAAAAGGTTGGCAACCACTGCTCTAGGGACTAGGTAGACATAGAAAGAAATGAAGTCAAGCTAATACACCAAATGCCCTGATTTGAATAAAATCTTGAAAATCTATGTAAGGTAGGCGAGTTTGGAAAGAGGGCGACATCAGCTTTGGGTAGTTGGGGAAAACTTCAGTTGATTTTAATTTTCAATTCCCACTGCTTTAGGCCACCACCGTGGAATCGAATACAACATCGCATCCCTCCCGTTAGCTCATTAGAAATGAGCCATCCGATCTTTACAAGAAAAAAAATGGGAAATCTCGCCACAGATGGGAATGCCTTGATTGCTTGGTGAGGCTGTGACTGCACAGTCAGCAACAGGTGCTGTTGTGTTGGTAGAGCCCTGTGCTTCCACAGACAAGCTGAGACTCCGAAATGTTCAGCGAATAGCAATTTACACTGATTGCAAAAACCCTGATCTTGTTTTTCTCATATTTCCCTCTTATACTGAGCAAGTGGAGGTATCAGTTCTCATCCATCTCTTTTAAATGTTTCCCTGCTCTGAAAGTCTTATTTCCCACCATACCTTTGCATTCCCTTCCCACGTTATGGGCCTCTGATAATGGGCACATGTCCTATCAACAATGGGGAAAAATATTGGCAACATGAGATGGTAATCTATATATAAAAGCCTAAAGACCGTTAATGACCGAATGACCAGAACGACTGGATTGACCAGAATGACCAGTCAATCAGTCGCTATGATGCTTACTGACCACGAGGGGGAAGATGCTCAACACAGGAGCTGCCCCCTGGTAGTCAGTGTGCTCCCACAGCCAACCTCCCATGGCCCCTCCCCCTGGTCGGCCCCCCATTCGGCCCCTATTGGGGAGGCTGGCCGGCCAACCTCCTGCAGCCCTACCCTGAGGCCGGCCAATTTCCCGTGGCCTCTGCCCCCCCTGCTGGCCAGCCCCCCGATAGGCCTTGATCACTGGCCAGGTCAAAGGACCCCCCCCCCTCCCATGCACAAATTCGTGCACCGGGCCTCTAGTCTTATATAATAAAAAGACTAATGTGCAAATTGACAGAACGGTGGAACGACCAGTTGCTGTGATGCGCACTGACCACGAGGGGGCAGATGCTCAACGCAGGAGCTGTCCCTGGTGGTCAGTGCGCTCCCACAGGGGGAGTACTGCTCAGCCAGAAGCCGTGGCAGCGCTAAGGACCCCTCAGGGGATGTCTGACTGCGGGGAGTGGGCCTAAGCCGACAGTCAGACATCCCCCGAGGGGTACCGGACTGCGAGAGGGTGCAGGCCGGGTTGAGGGGACCCCCCCACCCCCATTCAGTGCATGAATGTCATGCACCGGGCCTCTAGTCTTTAATAATCTGCTAGTGCCCAATCTTCCCCTTTAGAAAAAATAAGCCAATGGATAGCTCTATTTTTTTTTTCTTGTGAGAAGTTAATGACCAATTCGAGAGTAGGAACAGAAGGAGTGACAAATGGCAGCCCATCTTTTATATATATCTACACGAAAGGACATTTCAAGCCTTAAAAACAGGAATGGAGGCTCAAGTTCCATGAACTGAGTACGGAATGTGCTAGGTGGATTGAAAAGATATTATAGGTCTTTCTCATTTTACAAGGGCAGCTGCCGAAATGAGTAATCTTGTTACTCTTCCTTGAAGAATACACACAAGACAGGATAGTCGTCATGAATGACCATCTCTTGGATTTTGGGGAAAAAAATTCATGTTTCATAATAGAATCCACGGTGTGTCTTTCTCATATGTCAAACTTAGTTTGTAGGTTTATTTTGGGCATTGTATCCTTTAGAATGAGCATGTCAAACTTGCGGCCTGCGGGCTACATGCCTCGTTTAGTTGGCCCGTGTTAGCCTTTGAGTTTGACAAGCCCTTGCTTTAGAAGGGCTTCATGGCCGTTCTAATATAATCTCTGAAAGTCTATGTCATAGGTAAATACTTGTCCAAAATTATTTTAAACTACTTTAAAGCCACCCATCAACTAGGATAATTGACGGGCAGCTCCAATAATACTTCGTTAAATCTTCTAAAACTGTCTTACCGTTTTCTTTAAACTTTGATAAATAAAAGTCTTGGAGAAGAAGTTAATTAATCTCTCTTTAACTCCATTTCCCACCTATACATTGGGGATGACTTTAATATTGACCTGGCAAGATTTTCAGAGAGAGAAAAACACCATTTCAACGGAACACAGTCCCCGGTAGATATACGCAAGCCGTAAATAGTAGCTACGATGATGTTCATGGTGATGGTAATTTACACAATGAACCTCATAGTGTCTACAGACCTTCCGGGTCTGAACGGCTTCTGTGGGTTAGTGCTATCTTGTGGAAGTGCATACGTTTTGGGGGGATACGGACCTAAGGTGGTCATTGACCACTTTAAGAAAAAAGGATGATGCTCTTGTTGGTTGTTATTTTGTCCCTGACCTTTTATTCAGTGACCTCTTTACTTCCCCATTTCCCACGTAGACCCATTAGCAGGATGTATTGCAATATGTTGCTTGTCATCTGTTCTGAAGGCACAGTGAGAGGATACAGGTACACCAGATGGATAAACCCTAGTGTGACTAATTATTGTGTATTTGCCTTTAATTATTATCATTTATTACCAGAGGAAAGACAATAGAGGTTCTCTGACTTAGAAGAAACTGTTGGCAGCAGGGAAGTTGTGTGTGTGTGTGTGTGTGTGTGTGTGTGTGTTTTTCTTCTTGTAACATTACTGAGGGCAGCTAAAATTTTCGTTGTGGGTGAAAAGAAAATCATATAGATAGGTAGGCAGGCAGGCAGACAAATGATGGATGACATTTTATTTGCTTTGACATTTAATCTAATTGGTCTCAATAAATATCTCGCCTTACTTTGTAAAGACTAGTCCAGAGAATGTTGGACACTGACCCCCCAATCCCTCTCTAACTCTTTCACAGAATAGTACTTCAAATAATGAGGCCAAAGTATGTGATGAGGATTGAGACTTAGGAGAGGAATTTGAGAATCGCCCTCACATTTTTAAAATTAGTTATAGTGAGAGTCTCTTATCGCTTCCATTTTGATTCCTCTTCCGTTATGAAATTGTATTTTTTCAAAACATCTCTTATTAGGCTCTGATCATGAGAGAGACCATCCTACAAGCATGAAAGATTTTTACCCCTTAGCCACTTTATGGGAAACTCCTGGGAGAAAGTGTGTATTCAAGTCAATGTCTTACTTAGACAAGCCTGTGCGTTATAATGGAGCTTAAAATCAGCGTAAGTGCTTTGCCATATTGACACACCCAAACTCCACGATGGCCAGGCCTCCTCTGCTCTGAAGTCATGAATTAGAATCAGTCTTGATGAGTAGAAAGTGCTCCACTCAATGAGTTGTTTTTCTTTTAACTTCATAGTGGGGTCTGTTTTAGAGACATGTCTGTGTTTTAGAGTCTTATTTGGGTGAGTAACAATAGAAATAATAATGGCAAAATCTCCTCTAGTAATAAGTTACCATTTAGATGAAGCCTTCAGAAGATATTTGAGTCTGTATTCCTCCCCTTGTCTAGATACTTTGGAAGTTTGCAGTAGGAAATGGAAGAAAAGCAGATAGTGAAGCTAGAATAGCTGCTGCTTTTGAAATGGAATTGTAGGAAGGGACCAGAGGCCAAGGTGAAGTGCAGTTCAGCCATGAAATAACCCAGGGCATCTTCTGGGGAGTGTGTGTGGGGGGTGGGGGGTGGGGTGGGTAGGGGAGGGAGACACGCCCAGTTAGAAGGAAAGTGGGTGTGTGTCCTTGGATAGAGAAGTGCATACTTTCCTAGCTTTGTGTGGTGAATATTTATTGTTTTGTTGTTGTTTTTTGGTCTTCCAAATATCATTTTCCACTTCTTAAGAACTCCTTTAGCCCAGCCAACATGGCTCAATGGTTGAGGGTGGAGCTATGAACCGGGAAGTCACAGTTCAATTCCCGGTCAAGGCACATACCCAGGTTGTGGGCTCGATCCCCAGTGTGGGGTGTGCAAGAGGCAGCCAATCAATGATTCTCTCTCATCATTGATGTTTCTAACTCTCTCTCCCTCCCTCTTCCTCTCTGAAATCAATAAAATATATATATATATATTTTTAAAAAAAGAACTCCTTTATTTGCTCCTCTTCTTCTATGGAAATCATTTTGCCTTAGCCAAGGGGCATAATTAGAGTAGCTGGAGGCTCTGACCCTCGATGGTGAATCTTTAAGGAGAGGAAGGTGACTGAGCTAGCGGAGTTTCACTGCCTCCTGGCCATGCTTTTACTCAAAGGAGACACGCATCTCTCCTCTCACATGTCATTGGTCAACACAGGTCAATGGACGCTTCGACACACAAGCAGATGGGGAAGTGGAGGTTTGGAACTTCAAACCTCTGACTGTGGCTCCTGCTTCCTGACCACAAAGGCTGCCTGTGACACAACCGTGTGTCCAGCTTCTCATAACAGCGGCCACCTCTGAGGTCCACTTGCCTCTCCAGCCGTCCTTGGAATCCTTGATCACCTTTCAGTAAACTTCCGCCCCTTATGTTCCATAGAATCAGCTCCTGCCCTAACCGGTTTGGCTCAGTGGATAGAGTGTCGGCCTGCAAACTGAAGGGTCCCAGGTTCGATTCCGGCCAAGGGCATGTACCTTGGTTGCGGGCACATCCCCAGTAGGGAGTGTGCAGGAGGCAGCTGATCGATGTTTCTCTCTCATCAATGTTTCTAACTCTCTATTCCTCTCCCTTCCTCTCTGTAAAAATCAGTAAAATATATTAAAAAAAAAAAAGAATCAGCTCCTTTTCCTTGCAACCAACACAACCTTACTGAAACCACTGCACGGTAGTGCATAGATTTTTTTTTAAGTTGCCCCTTATGTTTTTCCCATCTCAAGCATCCAAGTTATATGGTTCCTCTGGGACCCAACAGTTTTGGGGTCAACAGAAACTTCCCAGTGGCTTTGAACATCAGATGTGGCGACTGTGATGATTAAGATGCGTCTATAACACAATACTTGTCGTGATACACCTTTGCTTACATTAAAAGAATTTCCCAGTTGTTTCTTTAATCAGAGTAAGCTTAGGTGCTTTTTTTTGTTGATCCCATTTATATGGAATTTCTTTTGTCTGAATGGGACTCTCATTTTGCACCATCATATCCAGACTTCATAAAACCAGCATGCAGAATTGAATAATTGCACCAACATCAGCTTTCTACTTCCAATAAGAAAAGAACAGCACCCTACAAAAGTGTGACATATGTCCCCCTTTCTCTCTACCGCTCATTTTTTTTAATACAAGGGCGGAAGATACATGCTATTTGCTTGTTGACTTTTACCAAGGCGTTTCCTTTGAGGGTGGCTGCTGGAATCTCTCCGGACATTTTCATCTCAGTGGCAAGTCGGTTTGGAATCTGAATAGAAGCTTCCGGAAAATATTATTTTTGGAAAACTGACACTAACTGAAAGTCGGCACTAATAAGGTGGGGCCATCGTCAACAGAGAGGAATGATGGGGGTGTGCAGAGTTGATAGAGATGAGCCACAGCGTTTGGAATCTTTCTCTGTGTGGGGGGCCTGGCGTCTCCTTCACAGACCCAGCTGCATCCTGGGAAGAGAGTCTGAAATGATCAGTGTCCCAGCCACTTCTTTCAACTTACTGTTCAGCATCTTGTTCATCCCCTTTTTCATCATGAATTCTAGATGAGCCTCTCTTCTCTATCTCAATATTATAAAATATATTTTTACTGATTTCAGAGAGGAAGGGAGAGAGAGAGAGAGAGAGAGAGAGAGAGAGAGAGAGAGAGAGAGAAACATCAATGATGAAAGAGAATCATTGATCAGTTGCCTCCTGCACACCCCCTACTGGGGATCCAGCTGCAACCCGGGCATGTGCCCTTGGCTGCAATCGAACCCAGGACCTTCAGCCTGCAGTCTGATGCTCTATCCACTAAGCCAAACCAGCTAGGGCTGACAGTATACATTTTAAAAAACTAATTCAATAAACCTTTATTCCATGTGCCAGGCACAGAAGCTCTGGTATTGAATCAAGCGTGATGTCGGCCAGGCACTGCCCACTGTGTCCTGTGACTATAGGCATAAGCACACGTCACTTTAATACAACGTTCTGTGATCCCAACACAATGGTAGTTCAGAAGGAAGAGGGAAGCGAAGGTGACTCCAATTTCCAAGTGAATAAATGTTTGCCTGCTACCAGCGATCGCCAGTACCCAGCACGATGCCTGGACGTAGTAGGTGTTCAGTAAGTACTGTAGGAGACTTGCATCCACCTTTAATAAAGATTCCTCCTTCTGCAAGGACTGGTGCAAGCGGGACACAGAGAGAGGCTCACCAAGGAAATAAGTTGGAGACATGGACTAACAGGGCCGCCGTTGAAGGCTTCTGCCCTTGCCTGTAGTGCTGTGTTAGGGCGATGCAGCTGTTTGACGTCTTGATGAGTTGGCAGCGGGTCCAGGGTGAGCTGCGTTTTCGGTCTAGTTGAGGTGCCGTGTAGAGGCGAATGCCATTTTTGGTGCCGCAGGAACAAGATGGCAGCCACCGGCTTCTCACCACAGTTTTGACACAAACTTGAGCCAGAGACCACCTCCCCGGAGTTCATTCTCAACTACGTAAAACGAGGGACCTGCCCCTTTTTGCTCCGGTGGTCGCCGGCCTGGGCCACGGCAGCCTTGAGGTGGGACCCATCAGTCCGTGGCTGCAGGCAGTGTGCCCCTGCCCAGAGCTCTGGGAAGCTTGCCTTGTTTTCCCAGCGTCCCCTCTTTATTGTATTTTTTTTTCTATTCGTTTCATGCGCCTATTTCATCATCTTCACCAAGTTCATAATTTTATTTCTTTTTTTGTTTGTTTTTATATCCCCTCTCTGTTTTCACCCAATTCCCGCGTGCTCCACGCTCTGAAAATCTGCCTGCTTTTTAAATCCAACGGCGTTGAATTATTTATCGTTTTGATAAAGTCCTGTTTTATCTGATGTTTATTTTCCTTAATAACAAAGAACCTGCGTGAACTTTCCCCGAAGACCAAAAAAAAAAAGGATTCTCCTTTTCAAAGATGCTGGGCAGCCGTGGCCAAAATGCACAAAGCAAGCCTTGGGTGCCCTTTCTTTGTGATTTGGGACTCCCCACCCCCCTCTATTAAATGTTCTTTCATCTAAATGTATTGCTGGGAGGGGAAAAATAAATAAATCCCTCCAGCGTGGGCTTCATCCAGAACACAATCACGTGCCCCCTCTTCTCCGGCCAATCGCTTTGCTCCAATCACTTCTAGACCAATCACAGTACTTTAGTCCAAGAAAGGAATTCTGGGTTGTGATTGGCAATTGAGGGTCACATGATAAAGATGCCCGGGAATTTATTGTATCTATTTTTTTTTTTTTTTTTTACTCTGTATTCTGCAGCAAGCAACATAACTCAGTGTTTTGCCATCTTCATTTTAGTTGACTTCTTTGGATTTTCCGTCGTTGTCTTTCTACCCATTTCTTTCCCGTCTCTCGTGGCCCTGATTACTTTGGGCCTTGGTAGCTAAACCTTTTTCAGACTCAGGCCCCCTCCCTCCAACATCCTGCCCCTCTTTTGCCTTAGATCATTCCCTCTGGTGTTTCCTGCATTGAGTTAATTAGCGCAGGATTTGGGGGTGTGTCCGTAGGGGAAGCGTAGGGGAGAGATTTTCAGGTTTTTGTGCTAGACCAACACACACCGCACATACACACTCACACCCATCACGCGTGCATGCCCAGACAGATGGCAGAAACAAGCGTGGGTCGCCGGTCCTGTCAGAATGGCCAACGATGAGAAACAGGACAGAGCGAAGGATCCGACCAGAGGGCAGAAGTTAGCTACGACGCCAATCAAAAGTAATTTGAAAGGCCAAAGGATGGGGGGGAAAACGAACGGAAGTCACATGTCTTGGATAGGTTTCAGGGCGTGCTGTTTTATCCCGGGAGGCAAAAAAGGAGAAAGTTTATTTCTGCTCATTTCTCCACCTGGCCTACTGTTTCCTTCTATTGTGCATTTCTTATTTTATGTGTGTGCGTGTGTGTCTGCGTGCGTGTGTGTGTGTGTGTGTGTGTGGCATCCGCCCCGCCCCCCACCCCGCTTTCCAATCCTTCCTTTAAGGTTTAATTTAACAATAACATTTTCGATCGGGGTCCCGCGCATCTCAAGGGCATTGCGCTTGAAATTGCACACACCCTGCACCATTTATCATGGGCTGACATGTGTCATGTTCCAGGCTGCGGCTCCAAGAGGTTACGGCGCGCGGGTGCTCCTTTGTTGATCAGCTGCCGAGACAACGGAGGCACCTTTCCTCCCTTCTCCTTTCATCCCCACCCCCGTCTCTGATTATTAAAGCTGCCTCATCCCCTTTTGGAAGGCGGGAGTCACCCCTTCGCAGAGGAAAGAAGAAGAAGAAACTCACGAGAATGTGTACTGTGTTGGATCCCACGTCTCCCTCATTTCCTGAAATTTCGGATGGGGTTGGGGGAGCCCTGGAAGTTTAATAAGATTGGAATGCACCGCCCTAAACTTTCATCTTTGGAGAGAGAGAGAGAGAGAGAGAGAGAGGGAGGGAGGGAGGGAGGGAGAGAGAGAGAGAGAGAGAGAGAGAGAGAGAGAGAGAGAAAGGCCATTCAAGTCAGCAGCCTGCCTGGCTTTGTTTCCACGCAGACAGCGCCCTGTGCAGGATGGGGACAGTGGGTCCCGACCTGGCGCCCAGCCACACTGGCAGCACCACCTCATGGCCTCTACGCAGAGTGTGTTCTTTCAGAGTCTGACCCTTGTTTCGCTCTCCCTTCTTAAGCCAGCCGGGATTTGAACTTCACCCTGAAAGCTGTGTGTGTGTGTGTGTGTGTGTGTGGCAAATGCCAGCCTTGATGGCAAAGATCTGAGACTGCCAGTTACAGGCCTCACGCCTCCGTGGGCCGCCCCCACCAAAGGCTCACCTTGTCTCCAGCCCATCGTGGGAACTGGGGCTGAAACGAAGGTTTGGGAAAGTTTGCAGAATAGACTCACTGCAGTCAGTACAGTATGGGGTCTCCCACGTGGCCAGGTGGGTCCCCCGGTATTTCAAAGCCAGCACCCCTTTCAGCACACGTCCTCCTGCTGAAGAACAGGGGTTCAGTGGTGTCCTCATGGTCCTAACCGTGGATTTCTCCTTCTGAATAGAAGTCCAGTAGTTGAGGGAAAGGCAGCCAGGTATGGAGAGCACAGGTTCCGGAACTGGACGGCAACGTCCCAACCCTGGCGTGGACCCTACTTGCATCCTCATCTTGCTCCACGGCTCTGCCTCAGTTTCCCTACCTGTTACACAGGGTGGACCATGGTTTCTACATCATGAGGATGGAAAGGCTGAGTACGTGACCTGGCTAAGGAAAGAGCCTGGCACAGGAGAGAGTTTCTTCTATAAAGATTTTTTAAAAGTACAGCGAACTCTCTCTGTCGTTTCTAGCTAAGGTCGGGATCCACAGACACAAGGCGCAAAGCCAAGCATCTCGCCGTAGAATTATTAGCAGAACAAGTAGTCTTCCTTCAGAAGCCTGAGGCAGGCACTCATTATGAAGCACCCGGAATGCTTTTCAATCTCTTTTAAATACGGAAGGGATGGTCTTCCCACCATTACATTCATACTATTTCAGAACTCTTCTAATTAACTTAATGCCAGAAACACTGGAGGGAATGATATAAGGCATTGGACCTCCCCGAGCTTCTCCCCTCTGCTCTCCTGTGACCATATAGCACCGTCACTCTTTCCCCCGGCGAACCCCTTGCCAGCGTTAGTCCTCCCCTCCATCACGGCTTCCTCAGGGCAGCTCAGACTCGCTCTGCCCCCCTCCCCGTTCCCTGCGCTGTTACTGCCGTTGCCTGGCAGTATTGATTTTGGCAGTATGTTACCTACTACCTTCCAGGACGGTCACCTTCTTTCTGGGTTGCTCATCATTGTCCTCTTAGCGCACAGTAGGCCCTCACACCCTTTGTTGAACGAGTAAAACCGACGTTGTTCGATCTCTTTTTTGGGGATTCTGAAAAGGACTCGGAATTCCACAGAGCTTTTCTCAACCACGTTCACCAGTGATGGCCCTGGCCGTTCCCTTCTTTGTCCCACTCATCCAGCCCTTTTAGGTGAGCGCTTGCCTCTCAGAGGGGAGGCACGCCTGTGGAGCTCAGGACTGGGCTGGAGCGTGTATACCATGCAGACACACACACACACACACACACACACACACACACACACACACACTTTGTCACCAGCTGCTGAAATGGACCCACAAGGGAGGCATGTCAGTGTGGGGGAAGGGAAGCACTCCGTTAGGCTTTTACTAAGACTGGCTAGTTGTCAAGCTCTGGGCTAATTCTGGGGACCACAAAGATGGCACACCCCAACCCCCAGCCGCAAAGAACTCACAGCGAGGAAAGGGGCAATGGTGAATCCCAAACAGTACAGAGCTTTGACCAGAGAGAGAGAGAGAGAGATGGACGTGCAGAGGCCGCCCACAGACACAGCGCCAGACTCTGAGGAGGCGTCACAGAAACTCTGAGGCCAAGGTTCAGGGAGGAAGTGAGCGTTTGCCAGATGGGCCAGGGTCAAGGGTCCCCCTGAAGGAGGGCACTGCCTCGGAAAGAGTGAGTGTGGGGTGACTTCTCCCCCCACCCCCGGCCCCCTACCCCCACTTCAACTGGCACCTCCTGCAAGACCAAAGAAACCGTCCGATCTGGTTTATGATGCTTCAGGAGATGGCTATTCAGTGGACTGGGCTCATCCAACCCATAACAGCAGACCCCTCTGGCATCTATGGCAGAATTCTCTAAGGGACCTTCACTATGATGGCGTCCTAAAACCAGTGATTAATGACTGCTGCTTCTCCTAAGTTAGGATTTGGTAGAAATCGAATGTGATGACTTGTGTGAATGAGCACATATATGCACATATATGAGAGAGAGAGAGTGAGAGAGAGAGAGAGAGAGAGAATATGAATGAGAATTAGACCCAATAGCTAGTGAGCTCTATAGGACTTCTAAAATTTGCCCTTATTCATTCAAAGAGAACCCTGGCTGTGCAAACTTCCTGAGGGAGACCTGAAAAATAATTGATAAGTGAAATCGCAGCTCAAGGCCCGCTGAAAGAAAAGGTGATTGAGACAGGCCTTTGGATGGCCAAATATCCCATAAAAAAAAAGTGAATTATTCAAGTGTCCACTGGTTGTTTTGTTTCTATGACAACAAACACCAGGCTGTTGCCAACCGTTTCCTTGCTTGGCACCGCTTAGATAATAGATTGAGATGTTTCACTTTTCACCCAGATCTTAATAGCCTGAAAGGTATACCCTAATCGTCATTTCACTGGAGGCCAGCCTGTTAGCCTACGAAGAATTTTTTAAAGTAATGTATTGGCAACATTTGGGAAAGAGGGTAGAATCTGAAAGTTTAAGTGTGCAAAAACAACTAACTCACCCCCCCCCCCCGGCCACATATTTAGCTTTTTTTCATAACTGCAATGTATAATTATCATCCTGAATATCCTAAAGGAGTGGAATATCACAAGATTATGTTTTCCTTCCTTCTCAAACAATGGGGTCACTTTAAAAATTGATTAAAAAAACAACAACATTGTCAAATATGTCCACGTTGTCAAGTAGGGTTTTTTTTGTTTTGTTATTATTATTTTCTTGATTTACATTGAAACCTTAAAAAGCAACCTATAACCAATTCACACTCTCCTTATTAAAAAAGGACCCGCCCAGCCAGCGTGGCTCAGTGGTTGAGCATTGACCTATGAACCAGGAGGTCATAGTTAGATTCCCTATCAGGGCACATGCCCGGGGTTGGGGGTTTGATCCCCAGTAGGGGGCATGTAGGAGGCAGCCAATCAGTGATTCTCTCTCATCATTGATGTTTCTCTCTTTCCCTCTCTCCCTCCCTCCCTCTCTGAAATCCATGCACATTTATTTTTTTAAAGGATATTTTGAAAAGTATCTTTATTGAGGCTGTGAGCCACTGTGTAATAAGAGGGAAGCGACTCCAAGGCTAAAGGTGTCAGCTGGTTCCTGAAAGGGGAAGGTGCCGCCCGCCCAAACAGGGGCAAATGCAAACGAGATAAGACATCATAACACACTAAGAGGTATTCAAAAGCAATCAAGTGAAGAAGTGGGGAATATTGTACAAAAGAATCACGATATTTGAACAGTGGGTAAAGCGTAGATTACAATTTATGACAGGATACAGGAAGGAGACAGGGTTTGTTTACAGGCGCCCGTGACAGAATTCCAACAAATCTCTTTTAAAAGCTTTCTCTGTGCCTTGGCCTCGAATCCTGGGCAACTCGGGCGGGGCGGCCGATGAAATGCAAAGCTCAGCCTGGCAAGCGGGCGTTCCAGGGTGTGAGGAATAGATCAGATATGAACTCCAGACTCAGCTGCAGGCCTATCTTTTGTCCGGGGCGAGAGAGAGAGAGAGAGAGAGAGAGAGAGAGAGAGAGAGAGAGAGAGAGAGAGAGAGAGAGAGAGAGAGAAAGAAAGAAACATCAATGATGAGAGAGAGAATCATGGATCAGCTGCCTCCTGCACGCGCCACACTGGGGATCGAGCCCCACCACCTGGACATGTGCCCTTGACAGGATTCGAACCGGCGACCCTTCAGTCCACAGGCCGATGCTCTACCCACTGAGGCACACCAGCTAGGGCATTGCTAATACTTTCTTTTTTCTTTTTATTGTTTTATTGCTTAAAGTATTACAACGAGTATTACATTTGTCTCCTTTTATTGCTAATACTTTCTCTACAATCCGGTGGTTTGTGTGAATGTTACGTCCGTCTCTTCTGTCTCTTTCCCAGTGTGATTATTTCCTTCATGGTACCGGTTTCAAGCTCCATGTCAAAATGAAGAGAGTAGTTCTAAAGATGATGCTCACAGTAGTCTCCCTACTCTATGACTGGACTTTAGCTGGAGTTTAGCGGGTCGCAGTTCTATTTCCCACCTACTTCATAAAGTTGTTGTGAGGATGAAGTGGATTAGTATATGTAAAGTGCTCGGAACAGTGCGTGGCACAGAGTAACGGTTACAAATAAAAAAAATAGCTGTTGTTGTCACAGGGCCCATGAGCTGGGCAGATAAGTTAGGCTGCCGTGTATGTATTCGCTCCGTTCAACGCAATCGCTTGTTTCCCCTGCTCTACCCCACTCTTACTCCAATTGCTTTTGTTTCTTTCTAGCTCACGTCTCGCTTTGAATCTTTGACCTCTGGTGTCATTTACGAATGCTGACCGTGAACACTTACCGCACACCCACTGTGTGCGGGACGCTGTGCGAAATATTTCACTTGCGTCGTCTCATTGAATCTTCCCCTCGGGGCTCGCGCGGTAGGCACTGTTAACCGATGAGGAGCCTGAGCCCTGTAAACCACAGAGAGATGGGCACGCAGTTGGACCACAAGTGTGAGCGGACCTGGGGTTTGACTCTGGGCAGCCACCAGCCGGAGGCGCTCTAGAGAGGCCGAGGGATCGCCCAGGGGCAGGCAATAGCCAAGATTAGCATCCAGGGCCTGGCGCTGAGCTGAGGCATCTGGAAGGCACGCGAGTTAAAACGGGAGCACTGAGCAGTGTCCAAGAATAAGGATGTGAGTGCAGACAGAGGAGTCAGTTGGGTGCCTCATGTCCCTGGGACATCAAGGCAGAACCGTGGGCGGCGTGTGAGAAGTGCCATCAGGATGGGAGGAGGTCTGTCCCCTCTAACCTGCCCGCCGCCCCCGCCTTCCTGAATGCAGAGCAAGTGGCCTGGGGAGAGACATGGCCGGATTCAGAATTAGAAGGCGGTATGCAGGTTCCCAGTGCTTGCTGGGCTCAGCCCTCGGAACCTCATGAGCTTCAGGAATCCTCCATGATACCTACACCAAATGCCCGAATGAGCTGACGATGTTAGTTGCCTTTTGTGCTGTATAAAGGGCAGAGGGACACAGATCCACCTCCGGGATCTCTAGGAGAAAAATACTTACATCCAAAAACAAAAATACCCAATGACGTTATGGAACACAAACCAGGTCCTTGGTAGGAGTCCTCTGTCTTCCAGTGAAAAATCGGTTACCTATTAATATTGTCACCTTCCCCGAATCGAATCTGCTCAGATGGGCTAGAGGGGACGAGAGCCTTAATTTGCTTCCCTGGTTGGTGGCCGCCCGAAAAGGGGAAGTGGAGCCGCTGGTCCCAGGAAATGAAGAGAGGTGGTGTCAGGGAGCTCGGTGGGACGCTGACTTAAGACGAGAGTAATTGCCAAGATGATTAATTATTCCTCTGAGCCCTACACAAGCGCCCCTTTCTCTCCTCTTCGCCAGCAGGCTGACTTCAGGACAGGAGCTGGCCCACGCTGGCGGCCCCAGCTGCCCAGGCAACACCGGCTCCATGGCCCCATGTCCCCTGCGGAGCAGTGGCGGGGGACATGAGGCCTTCTCTTTCCTCCGGAGAACTTCCCCAGGGGTCACCTTGTGGGCGTTGTGGCAGCTCATCCCCTTTTTTCAGCGGATTCCCGGGCACCCCTCCCTATTTCTCAAGCCTCTGTGAGAGCATTTCCTCTCAGGGCCTTTCTTTTGCTTTTAGGACAGTGGTTCTCAACCTTCTGGCCCTTTAAATACGGTTCCTCATGTTGTGGCCCAGCCATAACATTATTTTCGTGGCCACTTCCTAACTGTCATGTTGCTACTGTAATGAATCGTCATGTAAATATCTGATCTGCAGGATGGTCTTAGGCGACCCCTGTGAAAGGGTCGTTCGCCCGCCAAAGGGGTCGCGGCCCACAGGTTGAGAACCACTGTGTTAGGAAGTAGACAGGGACAGGGTTTTCCCCGTGTGATGGTGGCGATCTTCCCCAAAACCCATCAGATGGGTGCAGTTTCCTTTCTTCTACAAATAAAAGGGGCTGAGGTCAGCGGGGGTTGGAGCCGAGCTGGCACAGCGAGGAAGGGGCAGGACTAGAAGCCAGGTGCCCCCGAGTCCAGGGCACATTACCTGTCACTCCTCCGCCAAGCCCCTCCCAACTTCGCACCCAGTTCACCACAGAAGTGCCTGACCAGGGGACCCATAGACACGAGTCTCCTCCAGAAACGCCATACAGTTTTTATCACCAACTGTCAAGTCCTGTTGAAGAGGAGAGTTGAATCAAGCATGCATCAAGCGATGATGTGGTGTAGTGCATAAGAGTCCTGTCCTTGGGACTAGCCTACCTGGGTTTGTAACCCATGTCTACCAGTTGTTACATATATGGGAGATGTTGAGTAGTCACTTAATTACTCCTTGCTCAGTTTCCTCGGCTGAGAAATGGGTATGTTAAATAGTACTTCCCTCACAAAATGATCACGAGGATTAAATCATATACGGACGATGCTTAGAACTGTTCCTGGTGCGTAGTAACCAATCAATAATTATCAGCTGTTGTTATCATCATAGCAATGATGTATAACCAAGTAATAAGACGTAGATGAGTTGACATCAACACAAACGTTTGGCTAAAAATCAGTGGCAAGAGAGAGAGAGAGAGAGAGAGAGAGAGAGAGAGAGAGAGAGAGAGAGAGAGAGAGAGAGAGAGAGAAAGGGACAGCAGGGCAGAAGAAAAAAAAAGAACATAATTGGTTGGGCCACAGTTTAGGTAAGGATCTGGAAGTTTGAGCCGTCCGTAAGCTAAATAAATTCTCTCACTTATTTTTAAAAGGTGAGTGAATTCAATAAGAAACCTTGTGAGAATAAGCAGAGAGTCCTTAGAATCTTCTGCCTTCTGCTCCTGTTGATCAGTTCTGAGCCAGATGGTTCCATTCCTGGACAAGGTCCTTTACACGGAAAATTAATAACCCCGAACTAGAGGAGAGAAGGCAGGAGGAGGCGGGCCCGGCAGTCCCTCCATTTAAGGAAAACAAAGAGGATGGATGTAGAGATGCGGCCAAGGGGGAAATCTTGACTCACTGTTGAAGAGAATTTCTTAGCTACTTCAACGATCCAGTAGGCTGTTGGGCTTGCTCATGAGTGCCTGGCCTCTGAGAGTATACTAGAAAGAGTTGTAATAGAACTTGCCATAAATTTTGCTAAGAAGGTTGTTCATGGAAGTCTCATTACATAAGCTGTTCAAGGACTTCTTACCATCTCTGATATTTGCAAATTCTGTGACAAAAAAAGAAATAAGTCCTCCCATAGCCACCTGTCTCTGGTACCCAGTCTCCACATTTCTGACTCTCCGCAATGACTGACCCTCTCCATTCCCTTCTGAATTCTTTGGTAGATAGAGCTCCCCCCACCCCACCCCCGGGGGGGGGTGGGTTATGCTGTCACTAGGAAACCCACAGACTTTGCTTCTTCCCATTGGATGCTTTTCAAGAACCAGGTGTGTTCCTCCCCATTTCTATGTAAGCCAGTTGCATCTGTTACTGTAATTGCTCAGTTTCATTAAACATTATGGGAGCTGGCGCAATATTAGTGTTAGAAGGAAGAAGGATGTTGTGTCTAGGAAAACGAACTTGAATGCTTTGGAAAGAGTTGATGAAGGCGATTTGCTCAAAAGTAATTGCTGTTAAATTAGGTGTGAGTTAGACAAATGTATAAGATTGGGAAAGATCATTAAAATTTAGATGGATTCTCTTCTGCGATTGCTCTTTAAGTTCTCGCTCCACTTTGTGGAAACTGAAAAAAATTGTGTATGCTGCTTTAATGGGTGTGATTTAGGCAAAAACGAGGGTACAAAATGCCGATCAGCAGGGCCATAGGCAGAGAGAATGGCCTGGCCCTCTACGAAAAGGTTGATAAAATAGCCCTGGCTGGTTTGGCTCAGTGCATAGAGAGTCAACCTGTGGACTGAAGAGTCCCAGGTTTGATTCCAGTCAAGGGCACATGCCTGAGTTGCAGGCTTGATCCCCAGTAGGAGTCAGCCAATCAATGATTATCTCTCATCATTGATGTTTCTATCTATCTCTCCCTCTCCCTTCCTTTCTCTGAAATGAATTTAAAATTTTTTAAACAAGTTTGACAAATTAAAGATACGTTTTTACATCTTTTAAGTTAAAAAGTTTAACATATGGTATTTTTTTATGATTCTCTGATGACTGGATTTTTAAAATCCATCACTGACATTCTACCAAGTCATAACCGCTACTGTGAAGCCAAGTGACAGCTAAAAGGTAGGACTGCTGTGACTGTTAGAGTGACTGGTATGGCAGGGAGTGACTCCAGAATTCCACAGTGGCTATGGCTGGAACAGGCACGTCAGACATGGTGACATAAAGTGTGGGGGGCATTGCCAAGCAAGAGAGAAGGAAGCACGTAGGAAGACTGCTGAGCCTGGGTTAGAGAAGTGGGTTTCGGATTCAGTCCCTGAGACAAGGGGGTTAATGCCAAGTATTGGGTGTTCTTATCACACGATGAACAGTGATGGTGTCCAAGATGACACCAAGGAACATGAGCCACCAACCAGGACCTGAGATAAGCTTCAGAAACAGAAGAGACAGGTGTAGGAGGCAGGCACTCGGTGCCTTAGCCCAGTCGGGGTGAGCACTGAAGACAGAAACAGCTCACCCTGTAAGATAGCCTTAAAGCAATGATCAAATGGAGGGGTGCAGATTCTAAAGGATTCATTCAGTCATTCACACGGAGTCATTTGGCTCCTATTTTGTGCCAGGCACTGTTCTAGGCATGGGGATTGAAGCAAAGAATGAAATAATTATATTGTCTGCCCTCAGAGTGTTGACTTCTGGCTGTGGAAAGACATACAGCAACCGTGTAAATGAATATATAAGATAAGTACAGATGGTGGGAAATTCTAGAAGAAAATAAATAAAATAAAATAAAATAGGGCATTAAGAGAGTGACTTAAAACTTTGGGAATATGTGGGAGGTCAGAACAGTGTCTCCTAGGAGGTGACACATGAGTTGAGGTATGAATGATGAGAAGGGAACAGCTATGTAAGGAATTGGGCATTATATTCTGAGGACCACTGTGCTTAGCAGCCTCGATGGACATGGCATCCAGAGTTAGTGGGCCAGGCTTCAGAGCTTGGCATTGCCACAAAAGGTTCTTCAGACTTGTACCAGTCACTGCACTGCCCCGATCTTCTGTGTTCGCACCAGAAAATGGACGTAAGGCCTGGCTGGCGTGGCTCAGTGGTTGAGTGTCAACCTAGGATCCAGGAGATCATGGTTCAATTCCCAGGCTCAGGGTACATGCCCAGGTTGTGGGCTCAAGCCCCAGTGTGGGGGGTGATGCAGGAGGCAGCCGATCAATGATTCTCTCTCATCATTGATGTTTCTATCTCTCGCCTTCCTCTCTGAAATCCATAAAAAAATATAATTTTAAAAAGAAAGTGGAAGTAAGGATGACAGCATCCAAAGGTCCCGTGATGTTTTACTGGCATGATGTATTTAAGACACCTAGTAGGGTGTCTCATGTGGTCAGTGTTTTTTGAGTTGAGTTGAAGTTGGAATGGTGAAGATTCAGACTGTGTAAGAATGGAGAGGAAGGGATATGTTTAAGAGAAAAGGAATACTTTTATGTAGTTGGGTTTGTTTCTTTGTTTATAAAAGCAAGTGACCTCATTTAGCATGCACCTGGAGTGCATCCGAGTGTATTTGTAAGTTCAGTCTCCATGTAGGTCCCAAGTGGAAATTGGGTCATTGAAACAGCTAACAATTTCATTAAAACACACACACACACACACACACACACACACACACACACACACACACACACACACACAAACCCCAGCACAATTCTCTAGTTAACCATAAAGAATAGTCTTCAAATAGTATGAATTCATTGGTGAGAAGACCATCCCTTCTGTGTGTAAAAGAGATTGAAGAACATTCTGGGTGTTTCATAATGAGTGTCTACCTCAGGCTTCTTTATATAACAAACACTCTCCCTGTGCCAGGCTCTTTTCTAGCCAGGTCAAGTACTCAGCCTTTCCATCCTCATGATGTTAAAAACCACGATCCACCCCATGTAACAGGTGGGGAAACTGAGGCACAGCCGTGAAGCAAGATTAGGATGCATGTAGGGTCCACACCAAGGTTGGGATGTTGCTGTCCAGTTCCAGAACCTGTGCTCTCCATACCTGGCTGCCTTTCCCTCAACTACTGGAATCTTCAATGTGGAAACTCACTGTGCATAGAGCTCACTAGATGCGAACTCAGAGGCCAGGATATGGGACTGTAGAAAAGTCATATGCATCATGGAGGAAACTCCAAGGAAGCTGGGGGACTAAAGGCTACAGTGGAATGGGGAGAAAAAGGATCCGTGACCATGGAAACCTTCTCTAGCTACATGCCCACTAGAGCAGAGGGTCCGTGAGGACAGGGATTTCTGTTAGCAACTTTTCCCCATGGATTCATGACTAGCTCCTAAACAGAATACCTGGAAAACAGCACGTGCTCTAAAATACTTATTGGATAAGTAAATGCAGAATGTAAGAATGTTGGGTTTTTTGTAAGAAAAGCTAGATATTTAAAACTAGTGGCCCTGCACACGAATCCGTGTGTGAGTAGCTGGCTGCCGCTTGCCTCAACTGGCCACCCTGCCCACCGCAGCACGAAGCTCTCCACCCCTCTTAACTCGCTGCCCTGCCCTCCTGCTGATTGGTCGTTATGTGACGGTGTCCCGACTAATTTGCATATTACCCGATTATAAGTATAGATAAGTACAAAATCTCCAGATTTATATGGTATTCTGTTTTTAAAAAGCTGTGTGCACAAATCATAATGTGTTTGTAGTCTGGGTTTGACCAGTGGGTAGGATTTGGCTCTGGGGTAGCTAATGCAAGACCCTAATCCCATCATAAAAAGCCATCAACTCTGTACCAATAGTAGACACTTAAAATGGCGGCGTGTGGATTCAAGCACTGGACAGAATTTAGATTTAGCATTTGAGAAGAACTCTGCTTATAATAATAATAAAAAAAAATCCACACAGAGTGTCTGACTGGGCAGAACAACTTTTCTGAGCTGTTTTGCTGCGTTTCCAAGTTGTAATTTCAGTTATTGTACAGTTCTGCTTAACTGTAATTGGTTTGGCATAGGAAAATACTCGCATGCCTTTGATGATATAAAGTAGTTTAGAAGATACATTTAAGAAGTACTAATATGCCTTGAGCTGCACCATCCTCTTTTTAATTTCAGATGCCAGTAGTCAGGGAAGGAAGCCAAGTTCTACTTAAAACACCGAGTCCTAGCAGTAAAACGGGAACGTTCGGTGCAATTTATCACCCCGGTCCAGCCAGCGGGACAGAGCGTGGCCGTAACTATTTTTCTAGGTCAAGTATTTTGACAGTGTCCGTGGCGTTGAACCCTGAGTCGCAGAGGAACAAAAGAAAAAGGTGCCCCCCGAAGCTGTGGCTCCACTCCTTGTCAATGCAACACGAACGGGCGAAGACCCTGAGTGTATAGCACTGGGGGGACACGAGAGCACCTGACTTCAGATGAGTGGCTAAGAGAGAAGCGAAGGAAGGTTTTACTCAGCCGTATTCATAGCGTGAGCTGAGATATTTGCCAAGTAAACAAGAAAGGCCGGGCGTGGCAAGGAGAAGTTGGCTAAAAGTGGAGGAGAGAGTTCTCCAGGTGTCTGGGGGTGGTGCATTCTTTGGGGCTGAGCAAAGTCCTGGTTTGACCAGACGACTTCACACCGTTGCCGAGGGCTTGGTTCATAGATGCCAAACTTCCTCCTTGTGTTTTAGTGGTTTTGGCTCCTGGCGACCTCTTCTAGGAGGGCAGCTTCGAACATCCTAAAGAGTCATCATCATCATCACTCACTATGGCAGTGGTTCTCAACCTGTGCAGGTCGCGACCCCTTTGGCGGTCGAACGACCCTTTCACAGGGGTCGTCTAAGACCATCCTGCATAGCAGATATTTACATGACGATTCATAACTGTAACAACATGACAGTGATGAAGTAGCAATGAAAATAATTTCATGGTTGGGTCACAACATGAGGAACTGTATTTAAAGGGCCAGAAGGTTGGGAACCACTGCACTATGGGATGAGATTTTTTTTTTACAGAGTGAAGCACAAAGAAAGGAGGCTGCTCCCAGCAACTCCTCTAAGATAGCCAAAGGGAATGACTCAAGAATCCAAGAAAATGCACAAGGGAATATGCATGCCAAGGGGCAAGAATTACAGGAAACCAATGAACGTTCATTCCTGATCACTTAAAATCAGCATGTGGGGCTGAGAATCCAAACACTCACATTTGCCTCTGGCCTTTGATATCCATCCCCAGCTGGTAACGTACCTTCCGTTGGCCTCCTCAACGGTAAAATCAGAACAAAAATTGCATTTACATCTAGGGTTATTATACGTATGAAATGAGGTCATGCAAGCCAAGCACCTGGCCTCACGTGTTCAGAGCTTTTAGGAGGAGGAGGGGAAGTCGAAAGGCAGCCCGGGAAATGAGGGCGATATGCCAGTCAGATGGGTTTGGGTTTCATTTGTGAAGCAAATGATTGGTTCTAAGATGCGTGGAGCGGGCCCTCGTGTTGTGGGTGTCTGGTGGATGCATTTGAGAAGATGATTTCTGACCATTGGGGAATCCTTGAATATGTTCTTCTAATACTCAAGGGGAGAGTTAATAAAGGTCTGATCTAAAGAGATATCATAGCCCATAAACGATACGGAGAGATTAGATATAGAGTTTTGAAACTCACAGAATTGGGATGAGGTAGAATAGAGGACGGTCGCAGAACAAATGTATACCATAGAAATCAATGCTTGCTGTGGACTGAGTGTGTCCCCTCACATTCTTATGGTCAAGTCCTTAACCCCAATGTAACTGCATTTGAAGAGAAGGCCTATGAGGAGGTAATTGAAATGAAAGAACACAGGGTGGGGCCCTGATTCAGTAGGATTAGTGTTCTTATGAGAAGACACCAGAAATATTTTAAGATACTGGCATACATTTTAGAGTTAAACTGAGAAAGATTCAGATGTAAGTCCTGGTTCTTGTCATTACAGTAAGTCCTTGCTTCAAGTCACCGATGGGTTCTGCCACTTTAAGTGAAAACACAACACAAAACCACTTCCCCAAGGGCTCATTGATGCTTAAGTTCCTTCAGCATCTCAACAACATTATAATGAAATGGGGTTGAACTAAACGATACCATGTAAGAACCTGCTGTGTGTAAATTTTGGGGTTTCTTTATCAGAGCCTCAATGTTCTCATCTGCACCAACCCAAATATTATGTCTGTTTCCAAGACTTGTTGGAGAGAAGTAAACATGAGTTGGTCCCTAAAGTAGCACCTGGCATGAGTTGGTATTTAGTAGAAAGAAAGAAAAAAAAAATATACACACACACACACACACACATACACACATATGTATATTAAAAAGCTAGATCTCTTGCTTATCCTAATACCACACCAATGTACCTAAACTAAGTTCTGTGTCACTTCTCTCTGAATCTTCTTGAAATGAGTAGGCAGAGCGGGTTGTGGGAACCTCCATGTTTATTCTATACTAGAGGCCCAGTGCACGAAAGTCGTGCACGGATAGGGTCCCTAGTGGCTGCCGGCTGCCGGCCGGGGCTTTCCTTTGTACCGTGCCACTCCCTGGTGGTCAGCACTTGTCACAGTGAGAGAGTGAGCGAGTGAGCAAACCCCCGGTCGGTCGAACTCCCGAGGGGACACTTTGCATATTAGGCTTTTATGCATATAGATAATATTCCCCACAGGTAATACTGCCTAGTAGGGGTATTAGTTTAACTTGTGGACCCCTTTCCTAGTCAAACCCAAATTTCAAAATGGCCTGCTTTTATTTAATTTCGAACCTAAAACTCCCAGAAGCAGTGATAACCATCATTACCCTTCGTCATGGAAGAAAATTGAAATAATTTCACTCATTTCATCTTCCAGTAAGCGTGTGAGATAGCTTCTGTCTCCTCCAAGTGTAACTGGGGGAAAATGAGGCTGGAAGTGGTTAAGAGACCTTGTCAAGGTCACAGGACTTAGCAGTGGCCTTGTCGGGACCAAAGCCAGAGTCTGCTAGATGGGCAAGCCCTCATTCCTTCCCACCACCACACAGCCTAAGGTAAAACTTGCAGGTGGCTTTTTTCAGAGAGGAAGGGAGAGGGAGAGAGAGAGAGAAACATCAGTGATGACAGAGAATCACCGATCGGCTGCCTCCTGCACACCCCCTACTACTGGGGATCAAGCCTATATCCCGGACATGTGCCGTGACCAGGAATTGAACTGTGACCTCCTGGTTCGTAGGTTGACGCTCAACCACTGAGTCACCGTGGCCGGGTGCAAGTTGCTTTTGCGCATCACAGGAGAAGGAGGGAAACGCTGCCAGACCCACAATTGTGTCCCTCATGTTTTCTATGGCGGGTTTTCCGCTGGGTCCCTCCCTTTCCTTCAGCCACATGTTGTGAAACAACCACAGTGTAGCCCCAGGTGCTCTTGGCGGAGAGGGAGTTCTTAGAAAGCTGGCACGGATGCTTTTCCTTTGTCCCACAGCTACAGTAATTACAAATAAGGGTCCTTATGTGGTTGTGCCTACCCTATAATTTTGTTTCCGGTTGCCAAGATCAGTCTACGTGAGGTGCTCTCATTGGGCTAGATGGCAAACCTAGACTTATCTGGGCTGTAACTTTTCTAAATGTAAACATAAATACTAAAATATTCATTGTTGCTATCAATTTATGGCTTCAGAATTGGCTCCCCTATCTTCAACTTTTCATTTTTCACCTCTTAGTGGACTATGGCAGGCCTTTGTAGTTCATGTCTTTGGGTCTCTTTCCTTTTGTCTCTTCTCTCTTCCTTTCCTTTCCTTTCCTTTCCTTTCCTTTCCTTTCCTTTCCTTTCCTTTCCTTTCCTTTCCTTTCCTTTCCTTTCCTTTCCTTTCCTTTCCTTTCCTTTCCTTTCCTTTCCTTCCCTTCCCTTCCCTTCCCTTCCCTTCCCTTCCCTTCCCTTCCCTTCCCTTCCCTTCCCTTCCCTTCCCTTCCCTTCCCTTCCCTTCCCTTCCTTTCCCTTCCCTTTTGCCTTCTTTCTTTTTCTTTGTTTCCTTATCCCGAGCTGAATTGAGTTATATGAAGACTTAAAGAGACAATGATCTTAAAAGTATATAATATCCCAGGGCCTCTCAGAGGCACCACAAGCTGATTGAGTCACAGACAACAAATGCCTCCCGCAGTGGTAGCCTAAGTCCCGGGCCCTATACCACGCACGCTCTCAAATCTATCCCTGCATGCGTATGTTTTCATCTTTACCAAATGGCATCGCAGCACACTAGTTATCTGTATCGTAACACATGGTGTCTTTCCTGGAACGCATTTCTTTCCCAGTGCCTAGGAGAAAGCTGAGCACACAGTGCAAAGTACATTAACGCTGATCAATAGCAGTAATATGGCCAGAAAGGCCACGGTTTCTGCATTTGTCTAGATTCTGAATCTTCACATAACATGCCGGACTTCTGCGCTGGCCCCACCGCAAGACTTTAGGAGCCATTTAGACATCTCGGTATCCCAGAATCTCAGCCTTACAGCAGGAATGACACGAGTTTTGGAGGAGCCGTGCCAGTGAAGAGCCGTGTTTTCTTAGATAGCTAGACATGCAGAAGTCTAAATTATGTATGCACTCTATAAAGATTTTTTAAAAGATCAAACGCCAAGCCTGTTCTTCCTACCAACCCTTTAAAATCTTCTTCAGCACTGAGGGATTTTTCCGAAACTCATTGCTGGCGAGTCCTCAAGGTGACCCGAGAAAGGTGGTGTCTCGCAGACTGGGAGGCGGAGAAGTCGGCTCTGCCCCAGCAACTACATGCGCGCGCGCGCACACACACACACACACACACACACACACACTCCTTCAGGAAAATAAATGACTGTGCGTGGGGCTCACATGTGTCCTCGCAGGCACCAGCCTAGTGCCCCCAGATCTTTGCCAGCCTCAGTCCTACACAGAGGACGAGGTGGGCCCTGCGAGGCCGTGCAGGTGTGGAGGAGGATCCCCCAGGCTGCGCATCCCCAGCCGGGTTCCCTTCCATTTATTTCCCTGGCACTGGCTGTGTGTGCAGCGAGCCGTGCCGCGGCCGAGATACCCCAGAGAAAGGGGATGCCCGCGGAGCTATTTTTCAGCATTACATACTTCGCTTCCTAATAAATGAGATCCAGACCATGCAAACAGCCATCATCTTGGGGGGGAAAGAACACCACAGACCCAACGCAACACAAAGTAAAGAATACGCGAGCCCAGAGGAGAGGCCTTCCGCAAAATTTGATTCCATAAACTCTCTTCTCATAGCATCCTCCCTCCCATAAGGCTTTGTGCTGCTGAGATGGATCGGGGCTCCAATGGTGTTTGGAAAAAAAGTGCTAGTTCTTTCTGGGTTCTCCAGCCAGCTCATTTCACCAGCAGACGGAGGATTATCCTATATAATAAAGAGCTAATATGCTAATTAGACCAAATAGCAGAACGACCGTCCGGACGACCTTCAGGACGAAGCCGGGGTTGTGAGGGCCGAGCCCCCTTGCACGAATTTCATGCATCAGGCCTCTCGTTCCTATATAAAAGCAGGGAGGGACACAGTTGAGACCCGGTTGTATTGCACCTGATTCCACCCCTGTGCTCACTGATGGGCAAGCACCATGAAGTAGGAGGTATTTATCAGCTCCCTGTGCCAAGCAACACATCAGGCCTGTAGACTGTAACAGCACGTGAGGGGGTGGACATGCGACGTGCCCATCCTTGCCCGGCAGAGTCTCAGATGCTCCGGGGCCGTGGCTTTTGGTGGCCTCTTCCAGTCTCTGGGCTTTCCCATGATCCTTCAGCAACACATACACACACACAACACCCAAAAAAATCCCCCCACATTTGGATGCAACTCGGAATGTTGAGGTCACCGGCGCCGCTCGCTGTGTCAACTCAGGGAATCAGTGGACAGTAATACAATCTCCCCACGTCCACCAGGGAATATAATATTTCACACAGAAAATAACAGAAGAGTCCCCCGGCCCCGGGACAATATCCTGAAGTTGTTTGAGGTGAAAGGAAAGAACAGTCTTTGGAGCAAAAGAATTTAGACTCTTTAGCCGTAAACTTTGGTCGCCTTTCGTCTTACATCCCGTGGGTATTGGTTCAGATCTATTCCAGGTGAGAAACGGGGTGAGTCGCGCGTGCAATCTGGGGAGATTTCTCTGCCCTCTTTTTGTCGACCCTGAAGCCACCTGAAGCGATAAATGAGACCGTTCTGGCCAGAGGCTCGCCACTTCCTAGTACATTTTTAAAACGGCACCTGGTGGATGTCCTGGCCTCTAGAAAACTCTCCATGCTGATGCTCCATCCCTCTTTTTATAAAAAAAAAAAAAACCCACCATATTTTTATTGATTTTAGAGAGGACGGGAGAGAGCAATAGAAACATCATTGATGAGACAAAAATCATTGATCGGCAGCTGGGTATCAAGCCTGTTTGATACAGATGCTAGATTTACCCAAATTAATACAAGAATCAAGTGCGGGGGCCGGGGAATAGATATAAAAACATGTTTAAGCAAACTCTTAAAATAATGTCCAGATTTAAGGATTTTTTTATTGGTTAGATTCCATAAAGTATCATTGCTGAAATTACATGGACACAAAATACTATTGGGCTAATATTCAGTCAATACTCATTATGGCATGCAAACCCTACATAGTTTATCTAATTTATTCCTCCCAGCTACTTTAAGTCGTTGTTTTTCTTTTTTTTTCTTGGCTTTATAGTTGAAGAAAGTGAGCGTTAGGGAAATTAAGTCCCTTGCCTAAAATCATATAGCTACCCAGGGCTGAAGGCTTTAATTAAAGTTTTCCTCAAATCTTTCTTTCATACTATAGGATGGTATTCAAACATGTTTAAATGTCTTTTAGAGGAAAGTCAAATCGTTTCCTTCCTCTGTCTCGGAGGGCTGGTAGCTAGACGATCACCTGGAACATTCTGTTCATTCCAGTAGGTCTGCACATCCTGATGTTGCAAAGGACACCCTTTGAAGTCATTGTCCAAGTGTGGGCGGGCAGCGGCTTCTCCCTCAACACTATGCCGTTCGTCTCTGCATTTAAAGGGACAGCTGAAGGCTGGAGCAGGGGAAGGGCTTTCTTCCCCCACCCTTCCGTTTTTCTTCCTTCAGCCTCAAACACGCACTAGCCCAGATCGTGTGATTTAAGCGTGCTCTTTAATACATACCTCCGCCAGGTGAGGGATGGCTGGCGCGTTCCATTTTGTCAGTAACGATTCTGTATCTGTCACTCTCCGCAGGTCGCCTGTCCGTGGACTGTGGGCCATTTTCACATTCATTTTGGAATAGTATTCGGGGTATTATTTTCATTCAAGGGCAGGCATTGGAACCAAGCCGATTACTTATTTCATACGCTTTGAAACTCTTTGGGACGGTAATGAATGTGAGCCTTGACCCAGGGCGTCGCAGATGCATGGCCTCCTCCATCAAACATCTACTCATTCCATAAGCAGAGAGCCCGAGGAATGGACCGTTTTCCTCTGGCTCAGAGACGCAGCTCCCATCCCTTAGTCCCGTGGTCGGCAAACTGCGGCTCGCGAGCCACAGGCGGCTCTTTGGCCCCTTGAGTGTGGCTCTTCCTAAGCCTTAGGAGCACCCTCATTAAGTGAATAACAACGTACCTACCGATATAGTTTCAGTTTAAAAAATTTGGCTCTCAAAAGGAATTTCAGCCCTAACCGGTTTGGCTCAGTGGATAGAGCGTCGGCCTGCAGACTGAAGGGTCCCAGGTTCGATTCCGGTCAAGGGCATGTACCTTGGTTGCGGGCACATCCCCAGTAGGAGGTGTGCAGGAGGCAGCTGATCGCTGTTTCTCTCTCATCGATGTTTCTAACTCTCTATCCTTCTCCCTTCCTCTCTGTAAAAAAATCAATAAAATATATTTTTAAAAAAAAAGGAAAAAAATTTCAATCGTCGTACTGTTGATATTTGGCTCTGTTGACTAATGAGTTTGCCCACCACTGCCTTAGTTCACAGGTAGCCAGAGATGCCTTCCTCAGACTTGAGGATTCTGGGTTTGGTTCAACTTTCTGCCGCGCAGATAAAAAACAGCCGCAATTTTCTGCTTGAATTTCTCTGTGACTAAATCCATTGATCATCCTTTCTCTCTGTGAGTGAGAAGTGTGTTTTCTCCTTAATAACTCCTATCCTTCTCCCTGGATTTTTTTTCTCTCTCTCCTCCTTCGCTTGTTTGTGTTGCGTTGGTCAGTCCGACGCGCTATTCCTCTGAGAGACAGAGAGAGCGCGCGGAATTGAAGTTATTTTATGCTTGGGCTCCCTCGGTCCCAATTTTCAAATCTTCATGTCAATTTTCACACATCAGTGTCATGTGGTGAATGCTATGGAAATTTCTGTGGGGTCCTTGGGAGGCAATTTATACATGAATTTCCCCCCCCCTTTCCCTGCCACCCTGCTGCAATTCCTGTCTTTTCTAAGAATAAGTGGGTCTATAATTAATGTGGATTTGAAAATATAATGGCATTCAAAATTCTCGTCGCTGGTTTTTGAGGCCATGTCTTCTCTGCAGTATACACACAAAAGCAGAAATGCTTGCAAGCTCTCTCTCTCTCTCTCTTTCTCTCTCTCCGTCCCCTAATAAATGGGCTTGTGTAAAAGGAATAAAAATTACAGTTTGTTGGCGGTAAAGAGCGACTAATTACTCAGGAAGAAGCATGTTTTTATTTTTCAGAACGGCACTGAAAATGGTTTGTCATGCAATAAATTTGCTAATCACCAGTTAGGACCCACAGTGCCATCACCACCTACCTACCCGCCGCGGCTTCCTTTGAAAGTCAGTATATTCCCGTGCGGATAGGAAATTATATCTTTCTGGAAATGAACATGACAGCCGATGTTCAGTGAATAGCTGAAAAATCCCGGCAGTAGGAATGCCAGTGGCGTAAACAGGAGCGTGGTTAACGGCACCAAAGACGGGCAACCGCCACCCAGCCTTGCCTTTGCTCGGAGAGCAGACAGCCCTGACCCCTCCTCGCGGGCATAATCATTCACGTCCTCTTGCTCTTTCCCTGTTAACAATGAAAGGGAAAGACTTCCCAAAGAAGGACACATGGTTGGCCTCGATTTTTTTGAATAATTATATTTTCCTTGATTTCAGAGAGGAAGGGAGAGGGAGAGAGAGACAGAGACATCCATGATGAGAGAGAAACATGGATTGGCTGCCTCCTGTGCGCCCCCTACTGGGGATGGAGCCTGCAACGCGGGCATGTGCCCTGACCAGGAATCGAACCAGTGACCTCTTGGTTCATTGGTCAATGCTCAACTACTGAGCCACGCTTGATTTTTTTTTTTTTTTTTTTTTTTACTCTCCTCCAAAATTCCCCTTTCCTCAGCCCCTTGCCATCCAATCAATGTTGATTCTGATAGATTCGCATTAAGTTTTACCGGAAGAATCTGGAGAATCGCTTTCTGACGCAGAAAGAGAATCCAGTCTCAGAGTCAAAGCAGATGGGTTGAGCTACCTAGAGTTAGGCCGGAATTCTTCTGTTTCCTGTTCACATTCACACCCAGACAAGTCTTCGCAGTCCAGCGACAGAGACTTGCTTAGAATGTGACAGATCCTTTTGATTCGATAGGATCAAAGAGGCTCTCTACTCATTAAGGTCCTCACAGTCACATTCCTTCTTGAGTCTGTTTTCAAACTTAGGGGCCCCTGAGGAATGGAATTTGCAGAAAGTCTGTCATTTAGGGAGTCCTTAAGCTGCATCACAAATAGGCCACGCTCCGCCTTCTCATTGCTTCCATCTTGATCCCCCTCCTATGTAATTAAGGCCTTAGAGCAAGGAGCTGGCCTTTTCCTCCTTTCCTGTTTCAGTGCGTGAAGATGGAATGAATCCTTTTACATGAAATTAGAGCTCTAAGTTCTAAGGCCCTAACCCAAAATATCCCTGTCTTGACTATGCAATGGTCTCTCACTGGTTTCTCACTGCCGTTGTCTCGTTTGTAAAATGGTACTTACTAATAATGCCTCTTGCCTACCACACGGACAGAATGACAAATGAACAAAACTGTGCTTTCACTTATATCTGCCTTTAGGTGTTCTACAAAACCCGTGGAAGCATCCGATTAAGGCTTTCCCGGTCGTTAGAGCAAAAATAATGGGGCACAGTATATAGTGTGGTACTTGAATAGAACCAACTCTGGAACCAGATTGCCTGGGTTCACACAGTAACCTCCCCCCCCCACACACACACACACAACCCTGAGACTTTGCATGTGCCATTACCCTCTCTGTGCCTTAGTTTCCTTTTCTATAACCTTAGGTTGTAGTCATCATTCTTACAAGATCATTGTAAGGGTTAAAAGTGATCCACGTATACCAATTAGGGACACTTACCCACTCAACAATATCTGTGACTACCACCACTCTTACTGAGAAGTTTCACCGACCTGTTTTTCCCACATGTGAAATCCAGGCATGTGCAAGTATGTAGGCAGCCCCCCGAGGACATTTGTGCAGTTGTTGTTCTTGTCAGAATACACAGATGTGCCAATATGGCATTTTTTTTTGCTCTAACCTAAGTATCCGTTGACTCCATAAATGAGTTCAGTAATCCAACCTCTGATTTCGGATCCTTTGCATGCATGTAGAATATCATGTAACTAGGCCCTATTCATTTTCTTCTTCCTTTTTTCTGTGATGGCTACCAGTAGGACAAATGAAGTAGGCGTCAGAAATAATATACCCACGTGTGGGTAATAGGTTTGGACACATTATGAGAAACATGTCTCCTTTTCAACCTGGAAGGACCACCACCACCACGCCCTACATCTTTCCAGCTGGCAGGGCTCAGGAGCTGCCTGCTGGCTTTGCAGCATCAGCCTGACACCTTCACTTCCGGGCCACCTCATAGTCACTGGTGATAAAGCTTTAATGCCTTTGACACTGAAGCACCCGCTAAAGGCATGGGGCACGGCAGCTGATGATCCCGTTTCAAAGACGGACATCGCGCTCCCCTTGCCGTGAATCAAAGGAGCGTTCAGCTCCCCCGCAAACCCGGGACTCCGACGGGCACCTCCGGGGCTGTGCACATCACAGAAGGCAACCGGGCAGGGTTTGATTTCATTCTGAAGCAATCAGTGGGGAGCTAAACATTTCTGAGTATGTCACAGTGGGGGCTGTGCACACAACTGTTTGACTTGGTGTGCCTGAGCATGGCTACATGTGTGAGGAGAGAGAAAACAATGGGTATAGATACATTTATAGATATGAAGGTATAACTATGGACCTAAATATCTATCTATCTATCTATCTATCTATCTATCTATCTATCCATCCATCCATCTATCTATCGGTCCATTCATGTATGTATGTATGTATGTATGTATGTATGTATGTATGTATCTATCTATCTATCATCTAGCTATTCATCCATCTATCCATCTATCTGTCCATCTGTCCATCCATCCATCCATCCACACACCCACCCACCTATCATCTATCTTCTCCTTTCTTTGTACCACTTGAAGCAGAACTCTTTTGAGTCTCTGCAATAAGGGGCCCAAGTGTGGCTCAACACAGCCAGGTAGTTGGGCCGACCCACGCCATCCAAGCCGGCCCCTGGCTTTCATCCTTTTCCTGGTGCTCTCCTTTCCGTACAGCTTTGGATCTTTAAAAAAGAGAGCGTTTTCCTGGGCTTTGCTTCTCGCCGGCTCCATGAGTGCTGGTGAAAGGCATGACAACCCCTTGAGGCTGAGTCCTGTTGATTAGGGGATGGATTGTGAGCAGCGGCTGTACTCGCACACCCTCCTCAGTGACCCTTGCCAGTATCCCTCACCCATGACCCAGAGGGATGGTCTCCCGGGGAAGCAAGGTCAGGCTCTGTGTCCATCAGCCCGCGCGTCTACTAGCTGTGTGACGGAGCATTTTCTGATGTTGACACGCTTGCGGGGGAAGCGGGATGGAGGCTAGTTTCTCGTTTCCCACTGAGCTGTCAACCAAAAGGGCCTCTGCTTATACCGGCTTTCACGGTCCTCCCAGGCCGTGCTTATACCCCCAGCCTGCTGCTCCCATCCCTTAAGAACTAGGGGCGCTTTCCTTCGAGCTAAACTCTGGAGAATAACATTTTCTGAACTAAGAATGTAGATACATGAGCACTTTTCTCCCCGATGGATCATTTTCCTGACAAGTATTCCTATCCTAACGTCTATTTTCTTCCTCTCTGCTCCCGGCACTCATGTTGACGTTACAATAAAACGCAATAATTAAATGGACTAGAATACTTTAAGTCATTTGATTGGCAGGAACAATGACTGTTTGCAGAAGCAACTGGAAAAACTTCACTTTCTCTTTCTATTGGACACGATTGGCTTCGTCTTGGAGCCCCGATCATGTGGGTTTCTATATCGGCAGATTGTCCAAATAATTGACCACTTGAAAGCCAAATGCAAGTGTTGGTGGCCTTTCGAGTAACGAGACATTTTTCAAACCTTCTTTTATGAAAATCTCTGGTAACACATATGTATTTTTCATGCGCTGCCTTCTGGAATAATTTATCTCGTCAGTATGGAAAGGCCCACGTCACTCTGATGGTTCATGGCACCAAAATAATACTGAATTTCAAATCAGGATTATTTTTTAAAAATCCATATAATATAGTTATTCTTAGTGGCAAACTATTAATAAGGAAACAGTTCATCTGTTTTGAGGGCAGATTAACTACATGTGGGGATTTAGCAGATGATGAATTGTATTGGGCAAAAAAAACCCCAACGATGTCTGTAGACTAAGTCCAGTCTCCAGGGTGGTCAGCTGAGAAATTAAATCTAACATAGAACTTGCCTTAGTCCCACAATGCTCTGCTCAGGCACCTGAGACCAACCAGACTCTTGCCTCTGGCATCCCCTGCGTAGCTAACAGAAGTGGGGGGGACTCTCCTGCCAAGTTAGACCAATGGCGGTCTTGTTCACGTAACCCTAAGCCAGCCTCACCACTTTGAAGCAGGCGGGTCTGGACTCCCAACCCCTGGTGTTCTTTGTAAATGCCTGGGCTGTAAGTTCTCTACAATCATTGTGATTTTCTTCCTTTTCCTCCCTTTTCCCTGATCCCCATCAGCTCCAAAGTCCATCACTACCTCTTTGAGCCATCATTTCTAACATTCCTAATGCCACAAGACAATCTCTCTCACACACACACAATTACTTGCCAATTACACATTAAAATATGAGCTTACGCCCTAGCTGGTTTGGCTCAGTGGATAGAGCGTCAGCCTGCGGACTAAAGGATCCCTGGTTCGATTCCGGTCAAAGGCACATGCCTGGGTTGCAGCTCGATCCCCAGTAGGGGGTGTGTAGGAGGAGCCGATCCATGATTCTCTCTCATCATGGATGTTTCTCTCTCTCCCTCTCCCTTCCTCTCTGAGATCAATAAAACTATATTTTAAAGAAGTGAACTTATAACAGTGTTTAAAGAAGACTTTTACTTGAATAGCTTACTTACTGGAAGAGGACTTATGGGGGTGACAAAGACGAGGGAGTTTACATGGCTTGGTCTTTCCTACACGATGCCTCCAGCCTGTTACTCATCGCGGGATAAGCATTTTATAATACAACGGAAGTCCGTTACTTTGGCTTGTTTATTAAAAAGGTCTTTGACTACATGGCTGTGTGTGAATACACTTTTCACATGCCCTTGAGATTTGCAAGTCCATGCAATGATGCAGTTGTGGTGATGATGGTTTAGCAGATAAAACAAAACAACACAAAAAAACAGAGACAGAATGAGCCACTTTTCCAAGATCATGTTGAAAGTCAGTGCCTGAGTCGTAGCCAGAGCCCAGGAACAAGGATCTGTGCTTTTATTAGGACTTTCGAAAAATAATAATCTAAAGGCAGCTTGGCAATATCTGAACATTAACTTCTGCACGGAGAAGGAAAACAAAAACGAATAGTTAAAAAAATTATTTGGGGGAGTTGTGGCAAAAGTGAACAACAATTTCACTTCCACAAGTCCATTTTTGTACGGTAACTTCATTATCTTATTTAATGCTCTCATCATAAGTAAGTGAAATATGTCCTTTAATTTATGAGTGCAGTAAATCTTAGAGAGATTAAGTTGCCAAAGACTGCACAGCTAGTGAGGTGGTGCATGGAGCCGGAATTTGCAGGTAGAACAAAATCCCATCTTTTTTCCTCCCCCCGAATATATTTTTATTGATTTCAGAGAGGAAGGGAGAGGGAAAGAGAAATAGAAATATCAGTGATGAGAGAGAATCATTGATGGGCTGCCTCCTGTACGCCCACCCTGGGGTTCGAGCCTGCAACCTGGGCATATGCCCTGACAGGGAATTGAACCATGAGACCTCCTGGTTCATAGGTCGATGCTCAACCACTGAGCCACACCGGCCAGGTTAAAATCCTATCTTTTGTTCCTTAGGCTCCATAATGCACAGATGAGCAAAGCTCTAAGTTTAGCTCCACGGCACATGTGATGAACTAGCCTGCCCATTTTGTTCTGTTCCGGTATTACTGATGGCACCACTTTACCCGCGATAGGCTGTTCCCAAATCTGAACATGTGTCCCAAGGGACACAGCGCGAGCGTACGGGTGTTTAAGTTCACTCCTCCTTTCTGAATATCGTGTTCACGATGAGGCTGTCGGTATCAGGGACCACCTTGCACCAGGTCTCTACGTATATTTCCCTGGTGATACTTTTTGCTGCTTTAAAAAGCATTTATGTTTTATTAATGGGCACAAAATTCAAAAAATGTCCACACTCTCTCACCCCTTCTGTCCCCGGGCCACTCGGTTCCCTTTCCAGAGAGAGCCGGTGACAGCAGGCCAGGGTGCATCATGCCAGGGATAGGCTATGAATACGCAGGCGTACCGGGGTGGCTGTGTTTCATACCAACAGCCGCCCCCTTGCAGATCATTCTTGCGGCGATTCCCGAATGAGCTGCCTCATTCACTTTAGCGGCTGCTTTGTATTGTGCTGTTTGCCTTGACCATGACTTACTGGACTAGATCCGTTTTGATAGGCACTTAAGTTGTTGCAGACAATTTGCTGGCTCGCAATAGGCTTTGCGGGGAACATTCTCATACATGCTTCTTTGCACACACGTGTCAGGGCATAGGAGTGATGGATTTCCCAACGTGGAAGCAGCTCTGGTCACAGAGCCTGTATGCTCACATGTTGAGCAGCTCTTGTTAGAATGCTTCTCCTCGCTTTGCGTACACGGATTCCCCTGCCATGTTTGGAAATCCTATAGAAAACATGAGGCTTTAGACCAGTGGTTCCCAACATGGGGCACACGCCCCACAGGGGGGAAATTTGACTTTTAAAGGGGAGCAATTCGAGAATGAGTTATGAATAGCGATTTTTTGTTGTTGCATTTCTTATGGCTCTAGGGGCCTCATATTCAGTCTATAAATATATATTGTGACATAGGTATGCATTTTAGTTCTCGGTTATATGTTTTGAAACTATATTTGCTATTTTTTTTCATATAACTTCTTCTTCTTCTTCTTCTTATTATTATTTTTATTATTTTAACAATTTCTTAGTGATTTCTTCCTCAGTACTCCCACTGTCCTTTTGTTCTTTCATTTCTTTCTCTCATGGATGCCATGTTCATTGGAGGCTTGTTTAGACCAAGTTCATAGCCTTTGAGGCTTCCTCCACGTGAATAGGAGCTCACTTTCTGAATAATAAGGATTATATTCCGTGGGGGTGGGGGGGCATCAGGGTGTTAGAGATGCTTAGGTGGGGCGTGGCCCAAAAAAGGTTGGGGACCACTGATTTAGACCATCCAGGGGCTTCTGCATTCCAGGGGAACAGCTAGCAGGAAACGGCAACGTTTTGCACGGTCTATTCCCTCTCCAGCCCCGGAAACTGTGCATTTAGGGATGAGGTGGGAGAACGTGGAAGAGAGGTGCTCTGCGTCCGATCTGAGCAGTCAGGTCATGTCACACTCAGTTAATATGAATGTCAGCGTGCCGCTCGCGCTGGCGAAATCCGAGTGCGTTGCCGTGCAGTTCATTTTGCTCCTTCCAGCTCCGCGGATGCTATCAGCCGAAGTGCCTGACAAGCATTTCCGATGCCGAAATAAAAGCCCTCTCAGCAGTTCTCCTGAGTTTCCCCGTGCGTGTGTGTGTGTGTGTGTGTGTGTGCACGCGTGAGAGCGCACATGTGTGCTGGAGGCATAGGCGTCACACTCCCCCCGAGGACCCCGATGAGCCAGTCTCCACGGAGCCCCTACAGCACCAGCCAGGAGCCCCGAGCTGTCTCCGGGAGCCGTCACGCCCGCCCATAATGACCGCTGGAGTATGGAGTTATATAGACATCCAGTGGAGGAATTAATTATGGGGAACAGGAGGTCCCTCTAGGAACACAGAGAAGATTTAACACCTCCCAGGTGAATACCCTGCCATTGGAGTGAGGAGGCAGCTCTGTGGCTCAGGACCCTCAGGAGCCTGCTCTACATAACAATGGCCCACCAGGTACACCTGATTAGACCAACGGGGCCCAGGGGATGGCCTTGTCAGCGATGGCTTATCTTCCAGTGGAGAGGAGCCAGATTGCCGGGCAGGCCGACCTCGGGCTGATTTTTCTATTTATTTGTCACTTGTTTTATTCCTTCTTCTCTCCCCTCACCCCCCACCCTCCAACCCCGGTCTGTTTTATGCCTTTCACCTTATTTAGTTGGTTTCCCAGGAAAAAAATAAGTGCCCAAACCCATCTCAGGAGTGAATTGCAGTGATTCCCTCCTCACAGGAAGCAGGGGTTACACTGAGCTGGGCTTGTCGGATCCCCATCTGAGTATTTCCCATCAGAGGGGAGCGAGGAGCGACGGAGGGGGCCGTCCTTGGCGTTTGCCACATTGCTTTCATTTCTGACGCAGCTGCTCTCGTCCGTCCGACCCGCAGGCTGACCCAATTCCTCGGGAAGTGAGGGCCATTCTCCGAGCCTTTCACGACGTGCTCAGGTCAACCTGTTCATGTGCTTTGCGATCCTGCGGCGTGCATGGGGTCATTGAAATGTGTATCACGATTGTGCGTCTTCTCACGGGTCTAGACCCACGCAGGAATGAGGGAAGCCACAGACAGACAACTCGAAGGAGAACGAGGACAAGGACAGAAGAAAGACAGGCAGGCCAAGTAGCAGGACCCGCCACTGTGTGAATGGCCGCCATGCTGTTTCGGAGACTTGCACAGGTTCATAAAGTCACTTGAGCTGTGACCTCTTCATGAAAATACTAGAAATAATGTCTTTAACAAAGACTCCCTCGGCCCGGAGCCGGTTTGGTTCAGTGGATAGAGAGCGTCGGCCTGCGGACGAAAAGTCCCGGGTTCGATTCCAGTGAAGGGCACGAACCTCCGTTGCAGGCTCCTCCCCGGCTGGGGCCCTGCTGAGGGCTCCTGCAAGGAGGCAACCTATGGATGTGTTTCTCTCACATGGATGTTTCTCTCTGTCTTTCCCTCGCTCTTCCACTCTCTCTAAAAATCAATGGAAACATATTCTCAGGTAAGGATCGGGGGGAAAAAAAGCCTTTTTTGTATCAACAAGGTTAAGTAAAAAGGTGATTGGGATCAAAATCTGGGTACGTTTGACAACAGGCGTATCGCTGCCATGGATTCCTGGGGTGAGGCAGAGTTAGCTCTGTGGTGGGCATTACGGAGGAATGAATCACACGGGGGATGAACACACACACACATACACACACATACACACACACATACACACACATACACACATACACACATATACACACATAACACATACACACATATACACACATACACACACATACACACACATACACACATACACACACATACACACACATAGGGACTTTTCCCCTTTCCCCCTGCAGTCTGTCTGCCAACATGACCCTTCAGCACCTCCCCAAACCAGCTCCTGCTGATTGGAACGTGGAGACAGTCAGGTGGGTGTGGGGACCACGTGTCTGTGGGATGGTTCGTGTCCAGCCCCAGATCAGCAGGCAGAACAGAAAGGTCTAATTGCCCTATTCCCAGACCTCCCACACCCCAGAGGGAACACGCACGCTTCTTTTCAGTGTTCATGGTCGTATTTCTGTGTTTCCACTGGTGCGCATAGGCAGGTCAGGAATCCTGGCGACACGGTAGGGGACAAAGGGATACACACACACACACACACACACACACACACACACGACACTTTTGGTTGATGTACTGAAGATCAGGTGGAGGTGGTGGGTGGTGTTTGTGCGCCCGTGGGAGGCGTGTGGCTGTGTGTGCAGGTGGGTCTCGGGGCTGCCACCCAGCCACAGTCCCTGGTTCCGCCTCACACAATCACACCGAGTTTCCACCCTAAGTGTGACCGCCCCCTCGCTTCCACCCGCTGCCTTCTCTCTCTCTCTCTCTCTCTCTCTCTCTCTCTCTCTATCTCTCTGCTCGAAATCCACCAATTATTTCCGTTCAGAGTCAGCAGCACCCCAGACACCCTGAGAGGTAACCTTTCCTCGCGTGGATGCTGTTAAACCATTACTCGGAACTGGGGCCGCACTTGTCCGCGGTGACTTCAGTCACTAATAACTTCTCTTCCGAGGTGCGCCTGGCATCTGGGCGCTTAATGCTGTGGCGTCTCAGGTCATTTAGAACCATCCATCTGACCTGGAGCGAGATCAGTCAATCTTCCAGCCTCGCGCGTCCCCCTCGCTTCCCCTCACTGCCGGGTCCTTTATTAGTTCTCTCAGGGCCATATTGGGGGGGATCTCAGGCAGCAGCTTAGCTTACAAAGACTTCGAGCTCAGGGCATGCCGCATGCGTGGGTCCTGAATTCTGTCACTGCCCTGTGAGATATTTCCGCCCCTCCTCCGTCTTTTTCTCCTCTGTGGTTTTACTGGACTCTTGTTCAGAAGGCCTTTTAGCCCTGGCTGGTTTGGCTCAGTGCTTAGAGCGTCTGCCCATGGACTGAAGGGTCACAGGTTAGATTCTAGTCAAGGGCATGTACCTTCATTGCAGGTTTGATCCCAGTAGGAATGGGTGCAGGAAGTGACCAATTGGTGTGTCTCTCTTGCATCAGTGTGTTTCTCTGTCTCCCAATCTCTTCCACTCTCTCTAAAAATCAAATGGAGCCCTAACCGGTTTGGCTCAGTGGATAGAGCGTCGGCCTGCGGACTGAAAGGTCCCAGGTTCAATTCCAGTCAAGGGCATGTACCTTGGGTTGCGGGCACATTCCCAGTAGGAGGTGTGCAGGAGGCAGCTGATCCATGTTTCTCTTTCATCAATGTTTCTAACTCTCTATCCCTCTCCCTTCCTCTCTGTAAAAAAAAAAAAAAAAAAATCAATAAAATATATATTAAAAGAAATCAAATGGAAAAATATCTTTGGGTGAGAATTAACAACAGCAACAAAAGGCCTTTTATCCAGCCCCGCCTGCACGACATAGAAAAATCTAGAAATGGACCCAGCCGTCAGTTCATGGGGTTGGCATAACTGATCTTGTTTGGGAAAGTGTATGTCTGGTCTTACTGAGCATGTGGGTTTTGGAGAGCCCTCCTCTCATACCTGTTGACCTCTGGGGACTTGGGGAAGGCGAAATAGGCTTTGTAGTTTCAATTGATCTTGATTTGTATTTCGGAGTGTAATTAATAATAATCATACTAGCTAACAAATATCAAATGTTACTTTGCAATTATTTCGGTTAATGCATTGGTATGTGTTGGTGCGCGTGCGCACACACACACACACATTCTATTGGTTGCCTGCTTTATAGATGAAGTAACAGAGTACTTTAGTAACTTGCCTAATATCACCCAGTTAGGCACTGCAACAATGAGAATATGAACCTAGATCAGCGTTTCTCAACCTGTGGGTCGTGACCCCTTTGGGGGTCAAATGACCCTTTCACAGGTGGTCTCCTAAGGCCATCGAAAAACACATATATAATTACATATTGTTTTTGTGATTAATCACAATGCTTTAATTATGTTCAACTTGTAAGAATGAAAATACATCCTGCATATCAGATATTTGCATGACGATTCATAACAGTAGCAAAATTACAGTTATGAAATAGCAATGAAAATAAATTTTATGGTTGGGGGTCACCACAACATGAGGAACTGTATTAAAGGGTCGTGGCATTAGGAAGGTTGAGAACCACTGACCTAGGTACCTCAATAGTGACCCAATATTTCTCTCTCCCAATAAGAAGCCATTATTAATGCTGTATGACCTACAATATTGTCACAATTTTATATGAAATGGTTACTGAGAAGTCACAACAACCATGAGAAACATGTCAGCCCCATCTTTTGAGTGTCCATACGCACCACCCTGCCATCTAGTGCAAAGGCAGAGATAATATATTAGCATCACAAGATGAATTTTTAATGCCTTCACGGGTGTCTGCCAAAAAGTAAATGGATTGGAGGAGCAGACAGAGAGGCCGGGAGTATTGATAAAGGAAGGTGCCCTTATGTCTGTCTGTCTGATTTCCTCTTTCTACCTTCCCACCTTCTTAAAAGTCCCCCGCCTCCACTGCCCCGGACAGAAGCATTGGTATCTAAGGGCAACGCTCTGGTTGTGTTCAGAGAAAAGTCCTCTTAGTGTAAGAGTAATGATGTTATGGCTGCTGCCCAAGCCCCATCCCAATGCAGGTCATTATGCTCTGCCTTTTTAATTTTTTCTTTTTTCTTTTGGCTTTTAAAAAGAAATCATTAGTATTACATATAAGAGTAACAGATATCCACAAGAATATTAAACGCTAGAGGAGGCGCCATCTACATAATAGATGAGCACTCCTACCGATGTGATACATCTGTAATATGTTCAACAATAAAGATAAATTTAAAAAAGAAAGAAATACAGGATTTTTGTTTTTTTTAAAAAAAAAAAAGAAAGAAAGAAAACAAGATGAGTACTCTTACTCAAGTATCAAAGCTAAGTTTGAGCCCTGGCCTGTGTGGTTCAGTGGATTGCTCTACCTTTTTCAATTCCCTCTGCCTTATCTGTGGAATCTTCTCTCTCTCTCTCTCTCTCTCTCTCTCTCTCTCTCTCTCTCTCTCTCTCTCTCTCTTTCTCTCTCTCTTTCTCTCTCCCCTTCCTATCCGAAACAGTTGTACCAGGTGCCTGGGCTGCTGTTCAACATCTGCCTCCCCAAAGAACTACACGTGAAAAGCGAGTGAAACTATGTCTCTTTCATGACGACGTTGCTGAAAGGCGGCTGACAAATGACCAGGACTGGAGTGCTCCTTTGATTTGGGTCAGGGGACGGCTTGCGGCGAGCCTTGGGTCACTCCAGCTCCTGGCCTGGAACAAAGTACACAAACCGTTCTTGTCAAGAAAATGAGGCTTGATATCGGCCGGGATGATTGACGGGCCCCCCGCCGGCGTGGGTCAAGGCGGGCACTGACCTCCTCCGCTGAGGGGCCGGTCCACATGCCTTTGAGGGGACATCTGGGGCCCCATTATACAGAGAGCCCTCCCGACACCCCCGGGGTCCCGGCCGCAGCTCTCGGCTTAGACCTCACGTGGGTCACGCTTTGGACCTTCTGACTTCTGCTCTCATCTGATCTCTCTCTTCTTGGCAGAAGCACCCACAGATGAGGGGACCGTTTCCAGTTCCGCTTACATAATCACTTCCACCTCCTCCCTGGGGACACCAGGCTTCAGAGTGGCAGCGTGCTTAGCAAGCGCCCCAGACACCCTCATTGATTCTTCTCCTCCCAAAGGGCCCTGGGCAAGACCAGCCTCCTCCGCACATGCCCAGTATGTTTTTTCTGCACCCCTTCCCAGTTCTCCGGTATTTCCAGTTTTTGTTTTTTGTTTTTTGTTTTCTTTTTAAATCTTATTGCCTTTCCTTTTAACTAAGCAGAATAAAAACGGGCAAATAATGCGGATCCCAGCCTCAACTACCTGGTTGGTATGTCAGATGATCTCTGATAAAACGTCTTGGATGAAAAAGCAAGTGATTTATGCAGCGAAATTCATGAGGTACTTCAGAGAAAAAGCCCAAGAGTGATGGGAAAAGAGAAAAGAAAAAGAAAGAAAACACACTTCTGCTATAGGAGATGCAAAAAGCCAGCAAAAAAATAGAATTATTTTGTTTTACGTAGAGAGGGCGGGGAAGCCCGGTTACAATCTTGTAAAATTTTGTGATACACCCATGAATGCTTTTTGCAGCATCAGGCTCAGAGACAGGTAATTCTATAACAATTGCAATTCATTTGGAATAGTCTACCAGTTTACCTTCCATATCTACCTTAGATCTCAAACAAAGCAAAACAAACAAACAAATGGGAAAAAAAACACAAAAAACATGTCAAAGAAGGATTTCTGTTGGCTGGGGGAGAACACACTTTGGTCAATGGAACAATATTCTTTAGTACCAGTCATTTTCCCGATAGATTTCCTGAAATTACCAATTGCGGCCTCAAAAGGGGGAAATAACCTTAATATACTAGTAACAAGAGATAGCTCAGGTGCAAGCTTTTTATCTCATCCGTGACCAAACTGAACAGGTTGTCTTACTAGCTCCATGTAGACAAAGTACAACGTGAAGCACTTGCTAAAAAAAGAAGAAGAAAAAAAGTGACACTCCAGCTACCCTTGTGGATATGTAGTCAGAGCAATAATGCACCATCCTTGTAATTTAAGCCATAGACGCGTTAACATACTGCTTACTTAAAATTGGTTGGTAAAAAGGGTGATGGACTAAACCTATGCATTCCGTTCAAGCAAGGACAGGCTGAAAGCCCCTCCCCTCCAAAAAACCCTTTAGCCATTTAATGTTTTTTAAAAATATATTTTACTGATTTTTTACAGAGAGGAAGGGAGAGGAATAGAGAGTTAGAAACATTGATGAGAGAGAAACATCGATCAGCTGCCTCCTGCACACCTCCCACTGGGACGTGCCCGCAACCAAGTTACATGCCCTTGACTGGAATAGAACCCAGGACCCTTGAGTCCGCAGGCTAACGCTCTATCCACTGAGCCAAACCGGTCAGGGCCATTTAATGTTTAAAAGTTGTTTTTTTTGTGGGTGTTTTTTTGTGTTTTTTTTTGCATAAATTAGAAAGTTTGGTGGAAGCAATGACAGCTCCAGAACCAAGCTCTTGTCTGCCTCTAATTTTGTCTTCGCAGCTCTCCGGAGCTGCTAAAGCTGGTTTTAGAGTCTGATGCTTTTGTTTCCTGATGGTGTGAAACAGCTGCCACTGTTCTGACGAGACGCCCATTTTCCGTTTTATTTTAGCAAGATGTTGGCTACATCAGGCCCAGCGAAGCAGGCAGCTGAGAAGCAGGAAAGGGAGGACAGGGGCCGTCCTCAGAGGCAGCTGTTTCTGAAAGTGGGGGCTGGAGAGGAGACGGCAAAGCCAAGCTCAGCTCCACGGTCAGGGACCACGCCTTGGGCTTTTGCATGGAGAACAGAGTGGTGACTCCAGGGAGGGAGGATAAATTACCTCTTTATTTAGCAACTAGAGGCCCGGCGCATGAAATTCAGGCACGGGTACGGTCCCTAGGCCTGGCCTGCGATCAGGGACATCTTCCCCAGCTGCCTGCAGCCGGCCCCACCCCCTGCCACCATCCATCCCCAGTTCCCGGTTCGCCATCAGGTGATCGATGCCTGACCGCCCGGAGAAGGGACCAGGAGGTGGTCAGTGCGCCTCATACTGACTGGTCCAACAGTTGTTCTGGTCGTTCTGCCATGAGGGTCAATTTGCATATGAGCCTTTTATTATATAGGATACCCGTGGAGTGTCCTTAAATCGAAAGGAAAAATAATCTACCTGGAGAAACTCCGACCTCAGCTTGTCCTCGAGGCCCATCAGCCTCCATACTCCCATGTCACATTTTGCTCATAAGCATGGAGTCACTAACTCGCCCCTCCAGCCTGAGTGCTAAAAACTAGGAACTCTGAGCTTCTGACTTCTTGGGAACGAGGTGAGGCAGCCCTGGACCTGCGTGTCTGTGAGGTTGGCGCTGTGGTGAGCCAGGTGGCTCTAGGTGGGAACTGCTTTCCAGCTCACCAGGGTCCTAAACTGACCTCCTCATCTCTGGGCAATCCTCCCCTGGCTCCTGCAGGAGCCTGGCTGTGTCACCCCAGAAGTAAGGGCATCAACTTCAGACAGGGTTCCCCTGTGTGCATTGCCTCCCCATCTTGCTCTCTGAAGACCCTTGTCCTGGAGCTTTGAATGATGCCACCAATGGACTTCTATATAGACACAGTCAAACTGGACTTTCACAAGGGTAAGGCAGATGTGTGGAGGGTGCGTTAACATCTCCATGGGTAGACAGCAGTATTGCCGTATTGCCTGTTAAGAATTGGCACTCCACCCACTCCAGGTGGCAAATGGTTGCTGCTCTGAGGTTTTGGAATCCCTGCCTGCCTCCGCCTACACTAGCGGCTTTGGCTGCACCTGTGGGGACTGGTTAACATCCAGGGCCCCCAGAGCCCTGCCCTAACATTATAGCCAGAATCATTTCAGATTCATTGGTGCCTGTACTCTACTAGTTGTTAAATATTTTGAATGTCACCCCCAAGTAGAAGCTAATGGAATCCTTTACCTGGAGCATAGATGGGGTCTGGTTGCTTCTCCTCCCATCTCTCCTCATCCCTGCATCTCTTGCCACCCACTCCCTCCTCACCGAGTGTGCCTTCCAAGGAAGTCTTATTTTTCAGAAGTTACAGGCAGTTGAACAGCAGTGGGCTGAGCTGTTAGGGAGATCTTAAGCTGCTGGATCACTACAAGCTCAACTTGATTACGTCTGAGCGTGGACATTTCAGAATGAGAGAACATGGCACTGGAGCGTGGCTAGAAAATTGTGTGTTCGGTATGTGTGGGGTTTTGTGCTGCTGTGTCTCTCCTTGTATCCTCAGTCGTGTGGGCCCCAGCGATTCCTTTTTCTCCCCTTCTTTTTGGCCATTTTATAAAACTCTTCTAAGAGGCATTTGTTATCCTTAACAATAACTAGTTATAATTGTATTTATACAGTGACCCCCCAAAAATTGCTTTTAAAATGATCCAACAGAAATGAGCTAATTTGGCTCAGAATGTCTGCATACTTTCTGGATTCCTGTTAGCATCCTCTTTTTATTCTTTCAACCATCATGTATGTGGTTCAGGTGGCACTTCCCCCGCACTCCCACCCTCCCCCACCAGCAGTGGCTGTTTTAATCATTGTCAAATTGAAGTTATGGGTGTGCATTTTGCACAAACGAAGATGTTAGATTTGGAGTTTATAGACTCTGAATTAATGATCGTCATTGATTAAATGGGGCAACCTAAGCGGAGTCACTTTCTTATGCCTATCTATATCTATAAAAGCGCAAGCGACCTTAGGACCGAATGACCGGAACGACCAGTAGACCAGTCGCTATGACGCGCACTGACCACCAGGGGACAGACGCTGAACACAGGAGCTGCCCCCTACTGGTCAGGGCGCTCCCACAGCCACCCTCCCATGGCCAGCCAACCTCCCCCGGTCCCTCCCCCTGGAGGCAAACCGCATGCACGCATTTCGTGCACTGGGCCTCTAGTGAATGAATAAGGTTGGACTAAGTGACAGCCTCAGCTCCCTGCCAGCTCGAAGGTTCTGGATTCATCGATGTGGTGTTTCTGTGCGCACAGCAGCAATAATGACACGTGTTTTCTGTACATCATCTCACTTGAACCTGACAGCCCCTCTGACAGGGAGGCAAAACACATGAAGGATCCCTAGCAGCTTGGAGTTGGAAAAGAAAGAAAGAAAATAAGAGAAAAAAAAAACAATTAGGAAATTCATGAATTACCCTCCTGAATTACCCACTCCAATTTCAAAAATTAAACGCTGGTTTATGGCAGTCATTCATTCTGCCTCCGTCACAGGTGTTAGCATCTGAATGTGTTGGCTGAGCTTGGCGTCCTGGTGTGAAGCGAGAGCTACGCAGCTAGTTGTTAGACATATGTGTTTGCGTGTAAACATAACTATGTATATAAACACCGTGGGGGGGGGTGTGAGGGGGTGTAGTCAAGCAGGAGGAGGAATAGGAGAGGGAACGGAATTACCCATTAGCTTCCGGGTAATGGAAGCAGAGAGAGGCATCTAACGTGTATGAACTGCCCAGTGTGTGCCTAATTAATTAATTAATTAATTAGTTAATCACGTGATCTTAATCTTCCCATCAGTCCTATGTGAAGTACATATGAATTCACCCATTCTACAGATGCAGAAACTTCCACTCAAGCAGCTAATTGGGAGGGTCAACTTATTTATTTATTTATTTTGTATATATATTTTTTTATTTCAGAAAGAAAGGGAGAAGGAGAGAGAGAGAGAGAGAGAGAGAGAGAGAGAGAGAGAGAGAGATACAAACATCAGTGATGAGAGAGAATCATTGATGGGCTGCCTCCTGCATGCCCCACATTGGGGACCAAGCCCGCTATCTGGGTGAACTCCTGGTTGGGGGGACAATTTGCATATATGGCTTTTATTATGTAGGATTTTAATTGCCTTGATTGGAGCATCATAATGACACTGGTCCTACATTGTCTTTTCCAAGTTCTGTTCACCATCCACAGTCACTCACCACACCCCTAAGACCCATGTGTGTCCCTGGTTATGGGCTAGAGCAGTGGTCGGCAAACTCATCAGTCAACAGAGCCAAATACCAACAGCACAACGATTGAAATTTCTTTTGAGAGCCACATTTTTTAAACTTAAACTATATAGGTAGGTACAATGTTATTCACTTAAGTAGGGTACTCGTAAGGCTTAGGAAGAGCCAATCTCAAGGGGCCAAAGAGCCGCATGTGGCTCGCGAGCCACAGTTTGCCTGCCACGGGGCTAGAGGATGAGGATGTGACAGAGGCTGAACACTACCGGGCAGACCCGACAGTGGCACCCACCAAAGAGTCAGCGTCCCGACCTCCAGGTGCCAAAGCCAGCACTCACCAAGTTCCATAACAGAGGGGGTCCCGCCATCGCCCTGAGCAGCCCTTTCATCATTTCTCAGGGCCTCTTTCCATCGGTGATCAGAACTGAAGATGGACGTAGGGCTTAATTCAGCCCCTGTCTTAAGCCGCTGTCGTTTTTCAGATTGTTCTTGTTATGCAGGGTGTCTGTTCAGTGGAGACGATGTGACATGGGATTGCTCATGAGATCCCTGGCGTTCCTAAGCAAGCTTTCCCTTGCGCTGTGTGCTCTGTGTGCTGAGGTCTCTCTGGTTTTCTTTGCATGGTCTCTGTGCACTGGCTGATTTTCACGTTGGCCGGACGGATGCTGGGCCATGCAGTTTGCGGTTGGCCACGGGCGGGACGGTACAGAGCGTGTCCCTGCAATGTGTCGCCATGAAGGGCTCCGGTAGGAGGGGTTCGGGTTTAGGTTGCTTCTTGGAAGACCCTGGGTTTGGGGAGTTTGGGGGGGTGGAGAGTTGGGGGAAGGGAAGAAATGCATTGAGGATGGGATGAGGATGCGGGTGGAGGATGGGGTTCTTAGATGACAAGTTGCTGAGTCCGGAACCCTGACACTGGTGAAGTATGCTGTCAGGAACATTAAGTATCCAAAAGTGATAAAGCTTCAATTTGCTAGTCCATTAGACTAATTACTGCAATAATTAAGTAACTACTTGATTAGAACTAATGGGTACCTAATTATCCAGGAGAAAAGTATCAGGTGGCAATTATCAGGTGGCAATTAATAGACTGGAGTTAATGTCTTCGCACCGTCTTTGTATGAATTCATAAGCAAGGTAAAGAAAACAAACAATAACTTATTAATATTTATTGGTGCCACCGTGCTTGGGTTTTTTTTTTTTCTTCCTTTCGGCTTGTTTCATTTACACAGAACCAATTAGTGGGGAGACCATTAGAGTTGCAGGGTATAAAGGGACTGAAGCAGAGTTAGGTCTTTAAAGGTACAGGATCTCATTAGCAGTACCGACTAACATTTAACCGGAAATCAACCTGTGATTTCAGCTTTGTTGCTGTAAATCTATATTGAAAGGGGATCCCAGACGTGAGCAATCAATAGTCATGATAAAATCTGGGGGCAATAGGCTAATAATTTGAAGTCAAGGGCTTTATGTTTTTATCTTATCTCATTTTATATCACAGAGGGAGGGAGAGAGAAGAGAGAGATTGAAACATCAATGATGAGAGAGAACCACGGACCAGCTGCCTCCTGCATGCCCCACACTGGGGATCGAGCCCACAACTCAGGCATGTGCCCTTGACTGGAATCGAACCTGGGACTCTTCAGTCCACAGGCTGAAAAGAAAAAAAAAAATTAAAGATTTTTACTGGTCTGTTGGAAACCTCTTGTCCATTTTCCCCTGCTACTTTTGCGTGACAGGGGAGAGAGAGGCATGGGAAGAAATGTAACTTACTAGAAAGGAAACTTTTCGTATGAACTCCCATCGCACAGAAGCCTTGCCTGTCTCCTCGCACGAAACCTTATCTTTCTAAGCCAGTGGTTGTCAAGCACTGACTCAGACTTGCCGCTAACACCAGAAAATATTGGTGATAAAAATAAGATGTTAGAACAAGGCTCCCATCCACGGCCGTGGGTCCTGTGGTTACAACCACAGAGACCTGCCCGGCCCAAACCACTGCGCGGAAAAGCATCGGGCGGAGTTTGGAATGTGCCACTTGGGTTCAGAGGAGAGAGCACAGGTCAGCTGTCTATTGATTTATTTATTCCTGAATCCGGGAAAACACGTGCTACAAGGTTGAAAGGCTTCTGGGGGGAAAAAAGACAAGAGGTGAACTTCAGGAGAAGGGAGTGAAAAGATGCTCTCGGGCTGAGCATTCTGAGTCGGACGTTTCAATTGTATAATGAAAATAATAACGGCACGCTTCTCCTTTTCTCTCTTTTTGTTTTTAAAGAGGAGAGTGATGATTTTTATGTTTTTCAAATATATTTTATTGATTTTTTTTTTACAGAGAGGAAAGGAGAGGGATAGGGAGAAACATCGATCAGCTGCCTCCTGCACATTCCCTACTGGGGTTGTGCCCACAACCGAGGTACATGCCCTTGACCGGCATCGAACCTGGGACCCTTGAGTCTGCAGGCTGACGCTCTATCCACTGAGCCACACCGGTTAGGGCTCATTTTTCTCTTTTTGAAGTTCTTTTTAAAAAGAACTGTTTTTAAAAATGCCGGAGAGGTTTGGACCCGTGTTTTAACATTTATTAACATTTATTAAAAGTCATATAATTAACCCTGCAGTAGCGGAATAGTCTGTCTAGTTTTATTTCAGTTCCGCGCCCAGCGTAAATAATTGAAATGGGTTTTAATCATATTTTGGGGCAGGGGGTGGGGGGGGGGGAGAAACAATCGCCTTCTATTAGAATGCATACAGTGACAAATGGAGATAAATCTAAAATTTATAGAAAGGGAGCATTTGCATAAACTGCAGAATCCAAACATATAGGACATTAAGAGCCACAATTGTTGCAAAGGGCATGAAAAATTCAACTTTGGTTCCACGAGAGGAGCCGGGCCTCCTAACATGATTAAGATCATACATCACGCGGCCCTCTCTCTTATTAAAGGCATAATTGTTGTGAGAACCCGGAGTGGCGTTAACGCTAATCTAGTTTTATATATGTACAAATACGAAGGGAAAGGAACTTGTAGACGCCGGCTTTGGGTGATCCGCAGTCATTTTATTAATGTTTGAATAATCACCGCCTAGAGGGCCTGTTATAAATTAAAGGGACGGATGGAGATATAAATTTTTATGAGGACTAGTTATACATTTCCATTATGTGTTTAAAAATGAAGGAATTACTGTGAGCGCCGCCGTCCTCGCATTTATTTGAGGTGATTTGGACGGGAGGGACCGCGGCCGTGAGCCGCTGCGTGGCGGCCGTAAGAAAGATGTATCTGTCCCTCTGAGCAGATCCATCACACCTCATGCATGAACCCTTCTACTGGAGTCGGTCCTCCGCTGCCGAATCTGCATGGTTATTTCTGTGACAATAGCAAGCGATGATACAGCGCACGGTGCAGGCCACTTACGGGGGTTTCCGATGGTTAAATCCTGGAGGACTCGGCTATTATCTACCTGTTAATGCAACAGCGGAAGGCAGTGATTACTGCGCAGCGAGCCTGATTCCTCTCCCTGCTCCCGGGGTCCTGGCTAGGGGTTTACAAGTGGCCTCTGAATGCCAGTCATCTTTCTTTCTTCACGTCTCCCAACATTGTCCTCACTGGTGTAGGTACTATCATGGGCCTATGAATTTCCATCACTTATGAACTCTAACCCCAAAGGGTTCAGGAGGTTGACTGGCACACTTGCTCCTGTGTACATGTGCTCATATATGGATATATGTATATGTGTGTATATATGTCTATCCTATATAATAAAAGGCTAATATGCAAATTGTGCCCTTGACCTGGAGTTCGACCAGGGGGTGGGGCCAGCCAGCCAACAACCTGCAGCCCCTCCCCCCGGCTGGCCCAATCAACCCCGATCGGGGCGGGCTGGCCAGACCCCACCTGTGCACAAATTCGTGCACCGGGCCTCTGGTGTGTGTGTGTGTGTGTGTGTGTGTGTGTGTATACACACACACCTATGGATATATTGCAAACCCTACGAATATAAATGTATATTATAATCTATACCAGTGGTTGGCAAACCGCGGCTCATGAGCCACATACGGCTCTTTGGCCCCTTGAATGTGGCTCTTCCACAGAATACCACATGCGGGTGTGCACGTACAGTGCGATTGAAACTTCGTGGCCCGTGTGCAGAAGTCGGTTTTCGGCCTGGGCGAGTCTATTTTGAAGAAGCGGTGATAGAAGAAGTGGGGGGTGTTGGTCAGTTGGGCGACAGGAGACGCGGCGCAGGCGGGCTGCAGGATATGCAGCGCGGGGAAGGCGCGCGCAGTTCATGCACGAGTTGAGTGAGCCAGTCAGTCAGCAGTCTCATTGTGCAGTGGTTAGTGGTTGGAAGGGGTCGACCTCAGCGAACGTACCTCCATCAAATTGAGGACGTTTTTAGCAAAGGCCAGCTTAGGAGTTACCCTAATTAAGTGAATAACAATGTACCTACCTATATAGTTTAAGTTTTAAAAATTTGGCTCTCAAAAGAAATTTCAATCATTGTACTGTTGATATTTGGCTCTGTTGACTAATGAGTTTGCCAACCACTGATCTATACTAATAAAAGGGTAATATGCTCATTAGACCAGACATCTTCCAGACATCCTTCTGGACATCCTTTCAGACAAAGCCACGGTGGCTGGCGATCAGGCAGGCAGGCAGAGTGGTTAGGGGCAATCAGGCAGGCAGGCAGGTGAGCAGTTAGGAGCCAGCAGTCCTGGATTGCAAGCGGGATGTCCAACTGCTGGTTTAGGGCCAATCCCTGCGAGGGGTCCCAGATTGGAGAGGGTGCAGTCCGGGCTGAGGGACCCCCCTCCCCATGCACGAATTTCATGCACCAGGCCTCTAGTGTATATTATAAAATACTGCTTTTTCAGTCACCTCTGTCCCCATGAAAACTTGGAAGTCAGGCAGCCCAAGGGTTGCATACCCCCCCACCCCCACCTCCTGCCAGAGTGCTCATGAGTTGGTAACTTAAACAAAAGCTATTTACTTGGTAACTCCCAGTTTCCTCATGCATAGAATGAAAAGCTTACTGAGTTACTGGGATGATTAAATATCATTTCATCTGGGTACCTGGTATGCGATAGCAACTTAATAAATACATGTGTATGCATTTGTTAGGGATGCTGTAATAAAGCACCCCGGACCAGGTGACTCAATCAATAGAAAGTTGGGGTCTCACAGTCTGGAAGTTCAAGATCAAGGTGCCAGTAGGGTTGTTCCTTTGGAGGGAAGGATCTGTTCTAGGCCTTTCTCGTTGGCTGGTGGATGGTCGTTTTCTCCCCGTGTCTCTCCATATCACCGTTCTTTTAGCAGGTATATCTCTGTCCCCACATTTTCTGTTCTACAAGGACAGCAGTCGTTTTGGATTAGGACGCATACTAATGATCTCGTTTTAACTTGATTACATGTGTAAAGGTCCGATGTCCAAATCAGGGCACTTCCTGAGATGATGGGGTTCTACCCATCCTATCTAATAAAGAGGAAACATGCTAATTGACCCTCACACTGTCACAAAGATGGCGGCGCCCACAGCCAATAAGGAGGGAATATGCTAATTGACTGCCACGCCCTCAAAGATGGCAGTGCCCAATCCCCTCAGCCTCCCAGCCGCCCAGGGCCGGCCCGAGACCCAGGCAAGCCTTGGATGGTGGCTGCCCAGCTGCCCAGTGCCGCCTGAGGCTCAGGTAACCATTGCCGGCTGAGGCTTGCGCTGCCGGCAGTGGCAGCAGCAGAAGTGTGATGCGGACATCGTCTTTCCCGGATCGCCGGGTCATCTCCTGCCCCTGAGGGCTCCTGGACTGTGAGAGGGGGCAGGCCGGGCTGAGGAACACCACCCTCCCCTCCAGTGCATGGATTTTCATGCACCAGGCCTCTAGTGAAAAATGTTTGATGAGAGCCCTAGCTGGTTTGGCTCAGTGGATAGAGCATAGGCTTGTGGACTGAAGGGTCCTGGGTTTGATTTCTGTCAAGGGCATGTACCTTAGTTGCAAGCTCAATCCCCAGTGTGGGGCATGCAGGAGGCACCAATTGATGATTGTCTCTCCCCATTGATGTTTCTCTCTCCCTCCCTCTCTCTTTCTCTCTGAAGTCAATAAAAATAAAAATTGGGTTTATTTAATCCTATCGACACTTTTTTCCCCCTTTCAGCCCTGTTAACCATTATTTTAGTATCAACTTAAGAAGGTGAGGGGACTCTGTTGCTTGGTTAGAAGAAAATGGATATGAAATGAAAGGTTAATGCCCCTATGGGTATTCATATTCTGAATGAATAGCTGAAAATCTGCTAGAAAATTAAAAAGGACACTATTATTAGCCCCAAAATGAGACTCACTATACCTCAACTTCAGGAATCCGGGTTCCTTTTCCTGAATTTCCTTTTCTGAAAGAAATGCATTTGACCTATTTTTTTTTTTTCTGTTATGGTGACTAAGGTGTGTACCAGTGCCCTGCTTACCTTTGGGGATGAGGCCATGTGCTGATGGTGTACCTGAAATAAGAAAGCATCAGTAGCCACGTGACCACATTGGTCCTGTCCAAGTAACTGACAGACCCAGCCCAGAACTCCCTTGGAGAAAAGAAGGGAAGAATTATATACTCTTTCATCTTAAAAAAGTCCCGTTATTGACTCAAATTGTTTAATCCACCACCACCACCACCTCCTTCTTCCTGTTCCAGCACTTAACTATCAGGAAGTAACCAGGGCCCTGGGGGAAAGAACCAAGCTCATTTTTCTTTTAAAAAAAATATTTATTTTTATTGATTTCAGAGAGGAAGGGAGGGAGGAAGGGAGAGATAGAAACATCCATGATGAGAGAGAATCATTGGTTGGCTGCCTCCTGCATGCCCCCCACTGGGGATCAAGCCGGCAACCTGGGCATGTGTCCCGACTGGGAATCAAACCGTGACCTCCTGGTTCATAGGTTGACACTCAACCGCTGAGCCTCATTGCCCGGGCTTACTTTTCTTTCATGCTCTTTCCTGCCCTCCCTGGGAACTCGAAAGCATTTTCCCCCTGAATAGCTCATTTAATCTCCTTGTATCAGAGCATGCTCTCCTGTGAGATGAAGGTCATAATACTAGCGGATTTCACAGCGTTATTGGAAAAAAATATCTGGTTAGCCATATAAAGCATTTTACAAAAGTGAAGTGCTTTATACAGTCCAAATAATTTTTGAAAGCACAAAATTTTGTAGTTATCAAGTGTTATCATTATAGCCTTTCTATTTCTCTGGGCATTTATCTCTTTCTTCCTTTTCTACCTCCTCTTTGCACCTCGTTATGGAGAGAGATGGAATTCCTCCTCTTTCCCCACGACTAAGGGTTTGAAAGAGTCTTCAGGGCAGGAGAGGAGAGCTCTTAGAAAGATTACTTGTCAATTCAAGTGCCAAAGTTTTCAGCTAGAGAATTGACACCAACATGTGACTCTGAATGGCTTCTGGAGAAATAGGCTATTGAAGTGAGAGGTTAGATTTAAAAAAAAAAAGAAAGAAAGAAAAAATCTCCTTAGAAAATAACATCTGACAAGGAGAGTCTGTTGTTATTAGCATATAGGGCTAAGGTAAAAATGCAGGGTGGGCCAAAAGTAGGTTCACAGTTGTTCATATGGAAAAGAATACATCCCATATAATAAAATCCTAATATGCTAAGTGTCCGGTCGTCTAGTTGGCCGTTCAACCAATCAAAGGGTAATATGCTAACGATATGCTAAGGCCATTCAACTGCTCCCTATGACATGCACTGACCACCAGGGGGCAGACAGTCAACCGGTCAACTAGTCGCTATGATGTGCACTGACCACCAGGGGGCAGATGCTCTGACTGGTAGGTTAGCTTGCTGCTGGGGTCTGGCCGATTGGGACTGAGCAAGATGGGCTGGACACACCCTGGAGCCCCCCACAGTCCCTCCCTGGCTGGCCAACCTCCCGTGTCCCTCCCTGGCCCCAATCGTGCACCAGTGGGGTCCCTTGGCCTGGCCTGTGCCCTCTTGCAATCCGGGACTCCTCGGGGGATGTCGGAGAGCTGGTTTCAGCCCGATCCCACAGGCCAGTCCTAGGGACCCCACTGGTGCACGAATTCGTGCACCAGGCTCTAGTTAATAAATAATCATACAAGGATAAAGCTCTGTGTCTCGCATACTGACAACTGTAAACCTACTTTCTCCCCACGCTGTATTTGCCCACCCTTGCCTACTCTTCACTGACGATCTCTTATATGCTAGGCGCAGTACATACTATTCTTATTCTTGGAAACAAGACTGAAGAGTCTATCTCCATTCCATAGATGAGGGGCCTGCCCACAGTTCCACAGTGAAGGGAAGGAAACCCCAATCTTTGGGACTCCAAAACCTGTGCTGTTTTCTGTGCATAGTAAGGCATGCTACCTTGGCATTGTCCACTCACCACTGAGTCATAGAGACAAACTCACATGACCCCACTTATCTGCAGAGTGATCAAGTCTCTAATTTGGGCTGTGGGGGCATGCATCACTTGGTTGACTCATGGGTCCCTTGTTCAGATAGCCATCCATTGCATAAGGAGATATATATCTATATATCTATATATCTATATATCTATATAATCTATCTATATCTATCTATATCTATCTATATCTATCTATATCTATCTATCTATATCTATCTATCTATATCTATATCTATCTATATCTATATCTATATCTATATCTATATCTATATCTATATATATATGATTGTCATGACAGAACAGTCATATAATGTGCACTGACCACCAGGGGACAGACGCTCAATGCAGGAGCTTTCCCCAGCCCCCAGCCACAGGAGCTGTCTCTCCCCCTGGCCCGCAGGCCTTAATCACCTGATGGGGCCAGGCCCCCGGGCTGGGATAGGGAACTAGGGGTGGGTGGCAGCTGTGCAGCCCCTTTCCCAGAGGGTCCGAGGGCCGGCTCTCTCCTTGGGGCCAGTGACCAACCTCCCGGATTCCTCCCCCTGGCCCTCCTCCTGGCCAGCAGGCCCCAATCGCCCAATCGGGGCTGGGCCCTGGGCTGGGACTGGGAACCAGGGGTGGATGGTGGCAGACGCGGGCGGCGGGGGAAGGAGGAGGCAGGGAAGCAGGGAGGTGGGGAGGCGGGGAACCTGATAGGCCCTGATAGCCGGCCAGGCCCAGGGGCCCCACCTGTGCATGAATTTCATGCACCAGGTCTCTAGTATAACAATGAAAGTAAATATTCTTGCCTGGCCAGCATTGCTCAGTGGTTGAGCATCGACCTATGAACCAGGAGGTCACGGTTCTATTCCCAGCCAGGGCACATGCCCAGGTTGCAGGCTTGATCCCCAATGTGGAGCATGAAGGAGGCAGCCGATCCACGATTCTCTCTCATCACTGATGTTTCTATCTCTCTCTCCTTCTCTCTTCCTCTCTGAAATCAATAGAAATATATTTTAAAAAACAAAAAGAAAGTAAATACGCTTACTTGTAACTTCATGCCTCCTCAACATTAGTTAATGTTGGGCTCTGTGAAATTTCTTCTAGAAGGTGACCAAAGAGGGAGAACTCTAGATGAAAACATGTAACAGAGGAATTGACATAGCTCTTCTTATTGTGATAGTTATAGGAGAGAATGTAAATGGTTTTACTAGATAGACTCATACCATTTTATAATTGTGTGAGGGCCCTGGCATGACCAGTAAGGTAAAAAGATACCTATTTAGGATATGTGCTCTCTAAAGCAGCAGTCGCCAACCTTTCAGACCACCAGTTGCCGACCGCTGCTCTAAAGATATTCTAAACCTTACTTACCTGTTACAGCCAGTGAAGTCATTGCAAGAGAAACAGATGTTTGAGCTACTAGGGCAGAGAAAGCTATTTGAAAGTTTGCTTTAAAACTATATACTAGTAACAGAACATGTACCTCTGCATAAAATGTAATGGAAGTCTAGAGCAGAATCACCGCAATTAAAATATTTTATTTATTCTAACGTATTCCAATTATAGAAATAAGTTTCCAGTTATTTGAAGATTTAAAAATACACATATTACTCAACTGACCTCTGAACCGGTATCTTTGTGTTACACACGTCTCATGTGTAGTATCTAGAATGATTTTCACGTCGTTAGAGCCACTTTTCTATTAGTAAAGACACTTCTCTCATTTCTTAAACATCAAATGACCACCGCAAGTCCATTCTGTCTCTTTAACTACAAGTAAACATCACCAATGATCCTACGAAGTGGTAGCTGGTCCCAGACGCCTGCGATGGAAATCTGAGGCCTTCAATTCCTTGAGGTCCCTAATAGCATTAATCAAGGCAGCAGGACTTACTTAAAGGAACAGATGATTAATCTTGACAATAGTAATGTAAACAGAACTCTAATTCATGAATTGGCGATTATCTCCCCCATCCCCCCACTCCCCACCCCGACCCCCCCACCACTGGGGTATTAGGTCTTTGTTTGAGATTTACCCTGTGCCATGTACATATTACAAGGAACAAAAGGGAGTTCTTTATTCGTAAAAAAATATCCATTCGGTTCAGCTTACCGAACCGGGGGAAACATCGCCGTCTTTATCAAGGTTGATTTTGTTTTCCAAGTCTCTAATTCGAAGCTGAAGAATGCAAGACTACATACATCAGGTGTTCCCGGCGAAATAGCAGCCGCCGCCGCAAAGCGTAGACATTTGTCATTCCTGAGAGCTCTCTGACAGTTCTGACAATTCATTAGGCTGAGCCGAAAAGAGGTTTAGAAAGCAAAGGAGGGGACTCGGGGAGGAGAGTTGCGTTTGCATGATCCCAGTAATGGCTGATTTGTATCATTTGGGGTGATGGATACACTGTTCAGATTGAACTCAGCAGGGTCTGTTCTCTCTCTCTCTCGCCTTGATTTCCCCCCATCCCCAGCTTCCTTCCTCTGGAAGCCCCCAGGTCATTGAGCCTAGGCTGCCCCCCTCAATGGCACGTCATCGGAAAGGGATATTCAGACACATCCTGTCAGGGAAAGTCTACTTTTCAAAAGATGCTTCTTCCAGGTGGAGGGGGCCAAGGAGATCCAAGACGAGGAAACCCTGCCTCACTTCCCAGTTGAGATGGGTGTTCCTCCCTCTCAGCCTGTGCCCGTCAAGTGCCCAGGGTCCTAGTCCCTGACACATTGAGCCTCTAGCAAGTCAGCAGCCCATCCTGCCCACAGCCCACCGTAATGACCGCCCTTCTTTGCAGATGGGGATAGAGGGTCCATGGCCAGCAGTGCATGTTCATGCCTTGGGGTGGGACTGGAAACGTATTCCAGGCATCCTCTTCTTTGTTACCTCTTGCACACCTAGGTGAGGAAACTTGTCATTTTAAAAAAATATATTTTATTGATTTTTTACAGAAAGGAAGGGCGAGGGATAGAGAGTTAGAAACATCGATGAGAGAGAAACATCGATCAGCTGCCTCCTGCACACCCCCTACTGGGGACGTGCCCGCAACCAAGTTACATGCCCTTGACCGGAATCGAACCTGGAATCCTTCAGTTCGCAGGCCGACGCTCTATCCACTGAGCCAAACCAGTTAGGGACATTTTTTTAATTTTTTTATTTTGACAAACAGCACCTGGAGTGAACAAGAGTGTCTGTGGCTCACTGCCTGTACTTGGGCTGTGCATCCCAGTACATCAGAACGACTTCCCGACTCTTGTCGCTGGGGACTGCAATGTCGATGACCCAACTGAAGAAGGAAAATGCAATGAATCAGATTGGTACTTATTAATGTGAGTTTGTGTGCAGTGCTTTGAGGGAAAGAGAGTAGAGACACAGGCTGTATTTTCAAGATTGACACACTGAGATTTAAACTAATCAAAAAAATTATAAAAAAAATCAACACGACACCGGGAGGCCGTACTTGGTTGCGAACTTTCAAACATTGCTCAATCACATCCTAAGCAGAGGAGTGATACAGTTTAATTTACACTTTTCCGAAGGTGCTCCCAAGAACCCTGTGAGTTAGACCAACGCAAGACGTTTCTCTGAGACCCTGATCTAGTTGGGTTCTTTGCCTTTCCCCATCCTGCTTCGTTCTCTGCCTCGTAGTTTTTACTTTGGGCGTAAGGGCACTCCCTCAGTCAACCGTGTGCCTCCACATCCATACGTGGGCTCCATGTCTAGGGAACCTGACCCACAATGACTCGGGTGGAGAACACGAATCCCAGGGGAAGAAATGGTCCTAATGATGCTATCGACAGCTTCAATCCAGGACCAAACCAAAACTGAAGGAATTGGGAAGGGAATTCGGGGTAAGGAAACTGTCAGATAAGGGACACGTTCTAGGATCAGAAAGGAAGCGGTAGAGAGTCTGATCGCCAACAAACCATATGCACATATAGTTTTTCAAAGAAAGTCGGTCATTGTTTTACCTGGATTCGTTATTTGGGAAAGAGAATGCGAAATGGAGAGAAAAAGAAGAGGAGAGAGAGAGGAGAGAGAGAAGAAGGAAGAAAGAGAGAAGAAGATGCACACATACGTGTGTGTATTTGCAGGATAGAAGCTGTTAGGCCAATTCTGTGGTGCTCATTGAGTCCGGGTCGCAGAAAAATCCTCTTCAAAAATGGGCTTCTCTTGCCCTAACTGGTTTGGGTCAGTGGATAGAGCTTTGGCCTGTGGACTGAAGGGTCCCAGGTTCCGATTCTAGTCAAGGGCATGTACCTTAGTTGCGGACACATCCCCAGTAGGGGGTGTGCAGGAGGCAGCTGATCGATGTTTCTCTCTCACCGATGTTTCTTTTTTTAAAAAATATATTTTATTGATTTTTTAAAGAGAGGAAGGGAGAGGGATAGTTAGAAACATCCATAAGAGAGAAACATCGATCAGCTGCCTCCTGCACACCCCCTACTGGGGATGTGCCCGCAACCATGGTACATGCCCTTGACCAGAATTGAACCTTGGACCCTTCAGTCCCCAGGCCGATGCTCTATCCACTGAGCCAAACCAGTTAGGGCTCATCAATGTTTCTAACTCTCTATCCCTCTCCCTTCCTCTCTGTAAAAAATCAATAAAATATATATATTTTAAAAATGGGCTTCTCAAGCCTATGTTGGGAGATATTCTTAATGAACATTTGTTGTGACTCTGAAAATAAACAGAAGGAAATAAATCTCACCCAATAACCAAGAATGTGACCCTTTAAAGTCAGGGTTACTCTGAGAAAAAAAAAATAGGAAGACTAAGGACACCAGCTACAGAACATGCCGTCTTCTTATCAACTTAATTGAAGCCATTCTGTCATGAATGACAGCCCATCAGCTCTTCTGCTAGTCAGTGTGTCACGACATTGTGCGTAATGAGAGGTCTCCTAAACCCAAAGGGAAAATCGACTCATTTTTCTGACTTCACTTTTTGTTTTTTTGTGTGTGTTTGTTTTGGGTTTTTTTTTTGTTTTGTTTTGTTTTTTTGCATCATCATGGTACTAGTATAAAATGTGTGTAGCTTTATTAAAGCTGTGAAAGTAGTCAAATCAGAACTCCAAATACTGACATGTACTTGTCAAAGACTTTATTTTTTTTCAAATGTGCCAAATTCTGTTCATATTATTGACCTTTTTATCCTTACTGATAAGTTATTGGATGTGCATCAGATGTCTCCCATGCATAGCTTAAAAAACAAAGATCGCCATAGTATATGGATATTATTGGTTGGGAGAACGTTGATGAAAAGTAAAATATTCTACAATTTAAAAATGAAAGCTTTGGCAGTTTCTGCCTCCAGCTATGATGATATAGCTTCATGCAGACCATCATACCCATTAAAAACAACGAGTATAGCCCTGGCTGGTTTGGCTCAGTGGATAGAGTGTCGGCCTATGGACTGAAAGGTCCCAGGTTTGATTCCAGTCAAGGGCACATGCCCAGGTTGTGGGCTCGATCCCCAGTAGGGGAAATGCAGGAGGCAACCGATCAGTGGTTCTCTCTCATCATTGATGTTTCTCTCTCTCTCTCTCTCTCTCTCTCTCTCTCTCTCTCTCTCTCTCTCCCTCTCTTCCTCTCTTAAATCAATAAAAATATATTAAAAAATAAAAAAACTAATATCTATATATATAAAAGGCTAATACGCAAAGTGTCCCCTTGGGAGTTTGACCGGGTGACTGGGACTTCGACCACTCACTATGACATGCGCTGACCACCAGGGGGTGACACAGAATGAAGGAAGGCCCCAATTGGCCTTGATTGCTGGCCAGGCCTAGCGACCATACCCGTGTGTGAATTTTGTGCACCGGGCAGCTAGTATCTACATAAAATACCAACGATGTTGTGTTTGATGAAATCTCATGGGGCTGAAGACAAAAGGTCAAGTTCGGGCTTGCCACGGCAGCCAGGACTTAACGGCCTGCGATCCCAGAAGAAAGTCAGGTCCAGTGAAGTGGGTTTCATATCTGGTACCAGTTTTCCCTCTGAGAACTTTTCAAACTCTAAAGTTGCACAAGGCAAGATGCCAAGAAGCCAGGCCAAAAGTGGCTCGAAAGCTGAACAGAGTCTTGTCAGCACCGGGGAGATAAAAACCCAGCCAGGAGAAGAGGCCCTGAGAAATAACTTCGGGCTCTTAACCAAATCATCTGAGAATGAGGCCCACCCAAGCGGGGTGACTCGAAACACCTTCTTGGAATAAGATGATCTGCTCTTCTAGGTGGCGCCTGCCTGGAAGTAAAAAAGTAAAATTGATCCTCACTAGAAAGCGAAAACTACATCCATAGGAAGTGTAACACTACTGCATATCACAAGTATTATACATTTTGAATAACTAAGAAAATATTGTGAAATATTGGAATAAATATAAGTAGTGATGAAATAAGAAAATAAAAAAAACACACAGAAAATACTGTGTTTTCACAAAGATAGACAATTAACCATCCTAATGGGACAAAATACAAGGCCTGAGACAGACTAATACATACGGCGACTTGACTTACGACTAACCCAACAACACCTCGACAGAGAAGAAGCAGCGATTGCCTTTTCAACAAACGATGCAGGATCAAAAGGATATTCTTAGAGAGAAAAAATTAAACCCCGGCCTTATCTCATACCAATCGCAGAGGAACTGAAGATGACACGGTGAAAGCTAAAACGGTGGAGCTCCTCTAAGATAACATGGCAGAATATCACCACCACCGTGCGGTAGGCAACGCTTTATTAAACGGAACACAAAATGCACTGAACAGAAAGAGCAACATGGAAAAAAAATGGACTCAACAAATAATGAAACAGGAAAGCGGAAAGCCACTTGAGCAGCCACTTCACAAAAGAGGATAGCTAAGGAGTCCATAAATACAAGAAGGGACTCACAACACATTAGACTCATGGTAAATGCATCAGAACCACACCGAGATACCAACGCACATCCATCAACACAGCCGGGGTTATAAGACTAATCGTGACAAATGGCTGGGATGAAGAACAACAGCCACTCCTATGAACTAGGAGTGTAAATGTATGATCCTATTGTAGCGGAGTCTTTAACACTGTCTACCGAAGTTGCACATACTAGTACTCATGTCCTTCGGCCCAGGGATTCCACTCTAGGTATATTCCTAACAGGTGTATTCTAAGGTGTGTTAAGAATCATTTTTAAGGGTGGTTATAATGATATTATTTGAGATTAAAATTAAAAACAAAGTCTATCAGCTGTGGATAATATAAATACACTGGTCTAACAGGTCAATGGGATATACCAGTGGTTGGCAAACTGCGGCTCGGCAAACCGCGGCTTGTGAGCCACATGCGGCTCTTTGGCCCCTTGAGTGTGGCTCTTCTACAAAATACCGGCTCTTCCACAAAATACCGACTTCTGTGCATGGGCCACGAAGTTTCAGTCGCACTGTACCTGCGTGCCCGCTCGTGGTATTTTGTGGAAGAGCCACACTCAAGGAGCCAAAGAGCCGCATGTGGCTCGCGAGCCGCGGTTTGCCCACCACGGGGGATATACTATACGTAGCCATGTGGACACATTTTGACAACCTAATATTGAGTAAAAGAAACCAGACACAGCCTGGCCAGTGTGGCTCAGTGGTTGGTTGAGCATTGGCCCATGAACCAGGAGGTCACAGTTCAATTCCTGGTTAGAGCACATGTCTGGGTTTTGGCCTCAATCTCCAGTAGAGGACTGCAGGAGGCAACCAATAGATATTGTACTCTCATATCGATGTTCCTCTCTCTCTCTCCTTCTCCCTTCCTCTCTGTCTCAAAATCAATAAAAAATATCTTTTTAAAAAAGAAACCAGACACAAAAGAAGACAGGCTGTAGAATTCCATATGCACACAGTTCAATGGAGGCGGCACCACCTGGGAGCCACCGATGGGAGGCTGTGATTGGGAGGAGGCAAGAGAGAGAGGAACTCTGGTGCTGGTGCCATGTGGTTCCCCATCAACCTGGTTCTACAGGTGTGTGGGCTGTGGCAATCCATCCAGCTTTATGCTAACGCCTGTGCAAGCCCTCTATTTCTATACCGCAGTGAGAAGATGACTTTAAAAAACCAAGGCCTTTAAACATGAAAATATTTTTTAGACTTACAGCCATGTTTGCAGAGCCGTTTCTCACAGATGGGGAGACTGTCATGCTCCAGCTAGGCAAGATTTCGCTCTTTCCTTGTGAAATGTGAATGTTTTAAACTGGGACAAAAAAAATGCAGTTTTGCCTAAGGCAAATATATGGAAATTCTCGGGGCAGCACCGCTCGCTGAATGTGAAGTGCATATTTTCACCGTATGAATTACATGGTGGGAAGGGGAGCGTTATTATTTTTTTAAAGCAGGCAAAAAAATTTAACTTTGCTAAGTTTATGACATGGCAGCACTATGACATCACCACTAATTCCATGCAATAGCAGAGTGGCTTAAAGTAAAACAAATCCAGCCAGTGTGGCTCCGTGGTTGAGCATTGTCCCATGCACCAAGACCTCACCAGTTCAATTCCCAGTCAGGGCACATGCCCGGGGTGCAGGCTTGATCCCCACTAGGTAGGGGGTGTGCAGGGGGCAAGGGTACTATGTTTCTCATCCAAGTTTTTATCTTTCCTTTCTCTCTCTCAAAATCAACAAAAAAACATACATATGTAAAAGAAAAACAAAAGACTTGTCTTTATTATTCTATTTACACCAGCCGATTCTTCACACACACACACACACACACACACACACACACACACACACACACGCACGTATCCTGCATGGAGCTTCTTTTCCTTGCTAAGCATATAAAAATTCGCATCTTATTAGGAGATGTATATAATTTTTAACTTTTTAAATGGATGAGCATGTACATTGGGAGCTGTGACGCTTTCGTGAGTTATGCAGCCCCACCTCGGCAAATATTGATCAGCTTCTTTGAAATGGATAGCATTATGGGATTCTAATACATTGAGGATAAGCTAATTTAATTTCTCCATCTTCGTCCACACATGTGTAGGGAAAAGCAAACATATGCACCGCGCACACACATGCTTCGGGAAAACGGGGCCTGCTTATCTTGAATAATTCATTGTTTGTGGAACTGGTAATTGGAATTAAATTTAAGCCCCGTCACGGCAGCAGTGGCACAGTATTTGAAAATAGAAAACTAAACAGACGAATCTGTTGTTTCCTCTCCAAGATGTCACCAGGCATGTCCATTGCAAGCTGCATAAGCAAGGGTGTCGCCGGCTGGGACAACTGCAACGCTGACAGGTACTGGCGGGCACAGCCCTGACGAGGCCGAGTACCCCCTAAACCTGCCTTGTTTGCTGATCTTTTAATCGGATTCAACTCGACTGTGGCCATCGCATGAGGCTCCCTGACAGTATACGTGACAGCCTCTGACAGCAAAATATTTTGATTTTTCACCATGTGATGGTATTTCAGATCTCCCGCAGCCCTTCGTAAGCTAGCACCGTGTTTTATAGAGAATGACACGGGCAGTTAATTGTCTGGGAGGCTTGCAAGGTCTCTTCGATTTCAGCTGAATCCGAAGTTAACCGAATGCACCTTACGCCTTGGGAGTAACAGGCCACGTAGACCGTCGTGACCGCAAGAACTTTGCTTATGAAAAACAAACAAAAAAAATGAACTCACAGCCCAGCACTCAGAGTTGTTAGAGGGTCCAAGGAAATGTGAACAACTTTCCATCCGTCTGAGCTTCTCCCAACCAGTGCAGAAGGGACTTCTTTTTAAATGGATGAGCATGTACATTGGGAGCTGTGACGCTTTCGTGAGTTATGCAGCCCCACCTCGGCAAATATTAATCAGCTTCTTTGAAATGGATAGCATTATGGGATTCTAATACATTGAGGATAAGCTAACTTAATTTCTTTGGGTAGTAAAAAAAAAAAAAAAGAGGTGCAACTTGCTAATCTTTTACTTAAAATACATTTTAAAATTCTTTTTTTTTTTTTAGCCTCTACATAAATTCTCAGGGGATACAACTAACCATTATTTGGAAGGGAAAAAATGAGCAAAATCCACTGGAAAACCACTTTTAATAAGCTCGCTATGAGCCCCTAAACATTTCAACCAAACCTTTTCCCATCAGTTACTTACAAGATTTGAAACTTAAAACAAAATTAAAAGTGCCTTATGCTTTCGTTATGATGGAAGTCATTTTCTACTGTAAGCACATACCCTTTTGATGTTGATATTTTTTTTTATTTTCCTGAAATAAAGCAGATCTACCTCCTGGGGTTTCCCGTTGAGCTTAGAATAATATCCAACGGTCCACCTCAGATGCCTACCTGTGCTTCTTTCCTTGCTCATGGCCGAGCTACTCTGGCTCCTTTGCCTTGAACTCCCCTCTGTCCTGAATGTCCCCTCCCAATGCTCATCTTGGCAGAGCTGGCCTCTCTGCATTCCCTGTCCCCTCCCTGGTCACCTGACTGATGTTCCTCACCTGCCCTCAGGACCCGTCACACTCTGTACCATTGCGCTTTCTCGTGCGATTCCTCCCGGTGGGTCCTGCTCTTAGAATTCTGTAGGCATCACGCTCTCTAGTAAAATGATGTATGGAGCCATCACCCGCTAGGGGCTGAGAGGATGTAAACTTCCGGGCACCAGTGACCTTCCCTGTCTTCTGCGCTCCTCTATCAGCCGTGTGTTGAACGCTGTCGGCGCTTAGCAAGTGCTCAGCAACTCCTGTTGGCGGGACCTCATGTGATTCACACACCAAAATAAAACCACTTGCAACTACAGAGTAGACACCTGGTACCTTAGGCCTTGGTGTGATTAGGTTACATCACGAAGAACTCATGAGAAATGTGAACAGGCAGAATATAATTGTCTACTTTAGGGACAGGTTATTGAAATCTGTTGTCCTGACCCCTATGATGAGGCCTTAATGGCTAGTGGGTATCATGACTGCAGTTACATTTTTCACATCTTTTTAAAAAAAAGATATATATATCTAATATATATATTTATATATATATTAATATATATATATATATATATATATATATATATATATATATATTAATTTTGGAGAGGAAGGGACAGGGGGAGAGAGATAAAAACATCCATGATGAGAGAGAATCATTGATCAGCTGCCTCTGGCATGTCCCACACTGGGGATTGAGCCTGCAACCCGGGCATGTGCCCTTGATTGGGATCGAACCTGGGACCCTTCAGTCTGCAGGCTGACAACTCTTCCAACTGAGCCAAACCAGCCAGGGCACTTTTTCATATCTTATCTCAGTGATGGTGAACCTTTTGAGCTCGGCGTGTCAGCATTTTGAAAAGCCCTAACTTAACTCTGGTGCCGTGTCACATAGAGAAATTTTTTGATATTTGCAACCATAGTAAAACAGAGACTTATATGTTTGATATTTATTTTATATATTTAAATGCCATTTAACAAAGAAAAATCAACCAAAAAAATGAATTCGCGTGTCACCCCTGACACACTTGTCATAGGTTCGCCATCACTGTCTTATGTGGTCTCCTAATTGGCCTTTGTCTTACTTCCCTGGATGTAAGGAGCCTTTTCAAAAGTACTGTCTCTAAAGCTTTGAGTAGAAGATAGACTTACTGAGGCAGAAGCAGAAGAACACAGAGGACCTCAGTGGCCTGGTATTTGGGGGGCAGATGGGGCATCTGACAGGAGATGACAGTGGTGAGTATATGCACATGACCAAGTGTCTGATGGCCAAGGACCACCAGTTCAAGAGCCACTGTTTCGGGGGCGGGGAGATAAATTTTGTTTCTCTGTCTTCATGCTCTCCACCATAGCATGAGGGAAGTAGTATTTGCCTGGTAAAGGAAGTAAGGGTTGACTTAGTAGGAAATGCTTCTCACTACTTAGGGGTGTCAGGAGTTATGAGTATAATGCATTTTAAAAGTACAAAGCAATAGAGTTGTTGTCTAAGGCTAACCTGCAGAGGCCCTGGGTTATTTTCCTTTCTGCAAATGGAGAAATATATTTTTTTGAACGGGCACCATTGTTGAAAGCTCCGGGGTGATCCCGAATGAGGTAGCTCATGATATTGCGACTTGTTGGCTGTCGGGTGTTGGGTGGTAAAGCAGGTTCTCTGTGTTTTGATGTGTTATCCTATGAAGCAGGAATCATGTGCCCATCTTACGAAGTAGATGCGATTGACGCCTTTAATGCTACGTAGAATAGGCCTGGCGTGGAGTAAATATTCAAGAAATATCCCTAAATATTCAATAAATATTCAATAAATAAATAACAAATCTTATACTTACCGAGATAAGTCAAAATCATAACTAATATTTGGCCTCGTTCTCTATCTGCACCAACCCGAGCAATTTCAAGGTTTTTATGATTGGTGCAGATTTCTAACATGATGAACAACCCACAGCACACCGGGAAGAATATCATGTTACAGTCAAGTCGGTGCCGATTCAAGTCTCAGCTCAGGTGGTTAATGCCGCTTGGTGAACTTGTGCAAGTTTTCTCTGCTCTCTAAGTCTCAACTTTCTCTGTCTTTCAAACATGGTAGATAACAGCGTTCACATTGTGCTCTGTACACTTGCACAGTAAGTAGCTAGTGTGATGTTTGGCATCTAGAAAAGTATAGTTATTCTCTAAATGGTAATTCTATGAATAGAGTTATACTTCTCTTTTAAGTGCCTACTTACTTAAGCAGAATGAGGTAGATAATTCATACTTTAAAAAAGGGTATGCATTGACAGCTTTGTGAATGATTCTTCATGACAGTGTAGATCTTATCATAGAGTCTATGGGCATCGTTTCCAAAGGTATTAATTCTTACTCATCATGTATTTCCTGAGCAGCAGTAGGTGCTGAAACTCCAGTTAGTGTGCATTGGCACAGATACACATAACATGCTGTTCTACCTTCATTAGTATTTAATGAGCACCATGTACGTACTATGAGGAAAATAAATATATGGAAACATAAGGACTAACAATCTTATTGGAGAAATAAGACGCAAACAACTAACAACCTGAATCATAAGAGAGTTGGAAAAAAGAGTAGCTCAAACACAACAGCACAGCCCAGCTGGTGTGGCTCAGTGGCTGAGCGTCAACCTATGAACCAGGAGGTCATGGTTCGATTCCCAGTCAGGGCACATGCCAGGGTTACGGGCTTGGTCCCCATTGTGGGATGTGCAGGAGGCAGGCAGCCAATCAATGATTCTCTCCCATTGTTGATGTTTTTTTTTCCTCTCTCCCTCTTCCTTCCCCTGTGAAATCAATTTTAAAAAATCCATATTTTTAAAAAAGAGTCAAATGTTAAGACTTGGTAAATCCTATAGCTAGACAGTACACCTGAGTATGTCCATATATAACTTGGGTATTTCTAACGTTGTAGACAGACCAGGCGTCCTAGAAATTCCGAAGAAGAAAAAGAACCTCTGGGGTGAGTTTTCCGTCGTTTCTATAAAACCATTTAAAACGGGAAGGCCTGTCCACCGGTTTTCTGTAACTTCCACCAAATTGTCTGTTGTTGTTAGAATTCTGTAGGCATCACGCTCTCCAGTAAAATGATGTATGGAGCCATCGTCTGGTAGGGGCTGATGGGATGTAAATGAAACTAATTAAGGAAATGTCAAACATAATTAATAAAACAGGTTTAAGTTGCAAAAGCCCTGTCAGCGGAATGAATGGGGAAGAGCCTCGCGCGCCCGTGGTTGGGGACACGTCCCCCCTCTCCCGGCTTTATTTAGCTCCGTTCCATTTGATCCTCGAAAGCTACTCGAAGCGCACTTCTCTGCCTCACCTTCTCTTAGCTGATGCCATGGAGAGGGAGGAATATCCATTTGCTTGGGGGGCCTGCCGCTTGGAAAAAAAAAGAAATTAATTGCCCACTCCTCATCTTCCCCAAGTACTACAGGACATTAACATAACCAATTTGCTTGAACTCCTCACTGGCTGCCTAATAGAGCATCGGACCGGCTGATAAAAGCAGGGTGTTGCTGATACTCCTTTATTAGTATTAGCATTTTCATAATATCCAAATATTACAGCAGCGTGATGCACGGGCTCCATTTATTATTGATAAGAACAAAAAAAAAAATGGAGGGGGGGGAGGAGGGGTTGGAAATGAAGCGGGTGAGTGACCTATAATTACGGCAAGCAAATTAGGGTGTGCGGTAGAGTCGGTTACATTTGCTTAGGAGTAATGATGCCCGGGACCTCGGCCTTCCCCCGGGACAGGGGAAATAATGGAGTCCCTGGCAGCTGCAGATGGGGTAGGGAGGGACAGTGTTTGCATCGGTTGGGCTGAGCGCCGGGCTCCGAGGCTTGCCTGCAGGGGTCCCGTCAAGTCCGAGCATTTCAGCCCCTGGAGTGTAAGTCACTCGGAAACCCACCGGTTCCTGGGAGTCCTGGGTGACAGGACTGGGAGCCTGAGAGAAGGCTCTTGCTTCAAAGTCAACCGTGACACTGGTGGGGAGCCTCTCAAGGCTCTTCAGCCCTCAGACAGTGGGGATAACCTTAAACCGATGAACAAGAACAGATCCAGAGACAGAGAAACAGTGATCAGATGCTCAAACCCCAGAGGGAAGGTAGGGGAGGGCGGGGGTAAGGGGGAGAGATCAACCGAAGGACTTGTATGCAAGCACATAGGCCTAACCAATGGACACAGACACCATGGGGTGAGGGCATGAGCAGGGGTGGGGGGCAATGGGGGGGGTAAGGACACATATGGAGTACCTTAATCAATAAAGAAAAAAAAAAGTCAAAACAAAACTAAACTAAACAAAAAAAAAACAGGCCAGTGGCTTTTAAATGGAGAGATAAAGATGAAATGTGGCCCCAGCCGATTTGGCTCAGTGGATAGAGCGTCCAGACTGAAGGGTCCTGGGTTTGATTCCCGGTCAAGGGCACATGCCCGGGTTGCGGGCTCGATCCCTGGTAGGGGGCGTGCAGGAGGCAGCCAATCAATGATTCCCTCTCATCATTGATGTTTCTATATCTCTCTCCCTTTCTGATACCAATAAAAATATATTTTAAGAAAAAGATGAAATGTGGTTTCCATTAACTTACAGACCCTCACCTGTCCTCATTTCAGGTTATTTCAGTTCAGTGTATGTACACACACGCACACATGCATGCACATGTACACACACACACACACACGTGTGTACACATGCATTCATACATGTGCACCCATGCACACACACACATACACACAGTTGTCTGGTATTTAATGCCATCTGACAAATAGTAATTTAACATCTGTATTTGCCAGACTCAGTAGGAGGAAGAAGAGAGAGGAAGGCATACCTCATATACTCAAGAAGCTTACAGGGTCAGTTTTGAATTCAACTTTCTTCAAAACCAACACACACAGATTTTATTTATAAAGCACATTTTCTATAAAAAGCCATTTTTTTGATAGACACATTGAGGCTTGATTGGCATCCACCAGATCAGAAGACACTTTCAAACAAATCACAATCGATGAGCAAATACCAGTAATAACATCAGAGGTACGTGCCTGCTTTCAATGAAACGTTAGTGTCAGAATTTGTTCCACCGGGCAGACAAAGCTCAGCACAGCGAACCTCGGACATCAAGTGATGTTGGAAAACCGAGAAGTGCTCAGATACTAATGGGATCTGGTAAAAACAACAGCAACAACAACACACACACACACGCACACACACACACACACACATACACATATAACCACACACACACATGCACACACACACACATACACATACACATATACCCACACATACACACATACACACACACAAGAGTCAGCATACAGGGGCTGCCACTGGTTATAAAGGATCCATTTTGATTTAATCTGATTAATCTATGGGCCCAACCTTTGATTCTTAGGACACTGCCAAGACCCGGGGAATCTCCTCTGTGTCTGTATTCTGCCATTCCCTTTCTCCCTTCCAAAGTAAATGCTATTCTGAATTTTGAATTCTGTCATTGCTTTGCCCTTTAGCATATATATGATATAAAATATACGGCTAACCTTATCAACACACCTATAATAATAAAAGTGTAATATGCTCATTAGACAAGACATCCTTCCAGATGAAGCCAGGGCTATGAGGGAAGCCCAGGTCCCAGGTGCCGGAGGGAAGCCGGTGTTGGCAGCCGGGAGAAGGAAGGCCTACTCTTGCATGAATTTCGTGCATCGGGCCTCTAGTTGATATATATTTCATATTTATATCTTACATATTAGATATGCTTCAATAAAAAAACTGTTTTATATATGACATAATATTATATTACCTACTAGAGGCCCGGTGCATGAATTCGTGCACCAGTGGGGTCCCTCTGCCTGGGCTGTGGGATAAAGCTACATATAATAACTTTACAATCCAGTAATTTTAATTGCCTGCGACTTTGCCAAAAAACGCTCTCAGTGAGATTTTATTGGTTTTATTTCAATCCTCTGTACCTTTGCTTCTGGACTCTCACACTGAAAAGGAAAGGAAACCCCTAACTAACAATTCTAAGCAGCTCTCATGAAAGCCGGGTAATTCTAATCGTGGTTAAAACTGGTTAGAACCTGGTTATTTTTAAAAATATATATATATATATATATATATTATTGATTTTTTACAGAGAGGAAGGGAGAGAGATAGAGAGTTAGAAACATCGATGAGAGAGAAACATCGATCCGCTGCCTCCTGCACATCTCCCACTGGGGATGTGCCTGCAACCCAGGTACATGCCCTTGACCGGAATCGAACCTGGGACCCTTCAGTCTGCAGGCCGACGCTCTATCCACTGAGCCAAACCGGTTTTGGCGAACCTGGTTATTTCTTACATAAATAAGCTAATATCTGCAGTGGCCTAGCGCAGGCCCTGACCAAACAGGGGATGACAGCTGTCCTCATCATTGCCCTCATCTGCATGTCATCGCCTTCTCTCCTGATGACCCAGCTCATCGTATGCGTCCAAGACATCAATTTTCTGGATGTGAAAGTTTCAATATACACGGCACTTGAGAGGATCATCAGAGGGACATATTTTATTTCATTCTTGCCGAGCAAGAGCGCACGTCACACACCAGCAGCCGGTCTGCTGCGGGAAAGGTGCCTCTAATGGGATGAGGGGCCTTGGGTTGGCACCAACTATGTCCTGTGTTTTGCTGTCCGCGTGTACTAGTCTTCAGAGGAGTTTCATGGAGGAGAATTGCTGTTTAATAAGAGGTTCATTGGCAGGTACACTTCCCACCCACTGACCAGAGGCCTGAGCTTCATCATAGTTTGATTGGAGTCCTGAGGAGGTACAGTCCTCTATTAGCAACTCATCTTTTTTTTTTTTTTGCAAGTTTTTTTCGTTTTTTTTTTTTTATTGATTTCAGAGAGGAAGGGAGAGGAAGGAAGAGGGAGAGAGAAACATCAATGATGAGAGAGAATCATTGATCGCCTGCCTCCTGCGTGCCCCACACTGGGGATCAAGCCCGCAACCTGGGCATGTGCCCTTGCCCGGAATCGAACCCGGGACCCTTCAGTCCGTAGGCCGATGCTCTATCCACTGAGCCAAACCAGCTAGGGCAGCAACTCGTCTTTATGGAAAGAAATTGCATCCATTGCAACCCTCCTACTACATACACATGACCATGTTAAGGAGAGCCAGATCGGGGACTTATTTCTACCACTTGTGGAAGTGTGGCTAGTCCTTTTAGCTGGTGTATAAATTGCAGCAGCTGGGGGCTTTAGTTCTTTTTCTCATATATACATATTGAGGTAGAGCTGGAAGTCACCTCTAAGTTAACCTTTCCTTTTGTCTTTGACCTGACATGAACCTCGGAAGAAAATTTGAAGTATATCTCATTCCTTCTCATCTTTTTCCCCCTCTGTCGCATCTCACAAGGATTATAAAATCTGAAATATTTATACCAGGAGAAATTAGGTCCTACTAAATGTTTACCTTGCCTGGAATCAAAATTGCTTTTAAGAAACACACAAACCAACCGTGGTTCTCTGGGAATAGCTTAACAGATTTAGAAGATTTTTAACTGTTTGGGAACATCTGAACTTTTGAAATCACATCAATTATTGATATTAAGAATTGTCAATTTGTGCTCATTTAAAATTTTGTTAATTTCATTGCTTAAAACTAAGCAATATATGTTATTGGCTATTGTTTATGCAGAAATTTTTCCTTTTTTATTTTATATGTAAGTTTCCTTCAATTTACTGACTGTAAAGGGTACCCCAGATAGAAAGAACATCTGATCCTTAGCGTTATACTCAGGCCCTTGTAATGATGTCCTGGCTTTACCTTTCCTTTTTTTACAATTCATTTTCAGCTTGCTTTTATTTTTTAAATTGATTTCAGAGAGGAAGGGAGAGGGAGAGAAGGACAGAAACATCAATGATGAGAGAGAATCATGGATCAGCTGCCTCCTGCACGCCCCACACTGGGGATCGAGCCCCAAATCTGGGCATGTGACCTGACCGGGAATCAAACTGTGACTTCCTGGCTCATAGGTCGACATTTAATCACTGAGCCACTTGACATTTAACCACTGAGCCACACTGACCAGGCCTTACCCTTTATTTCTAGTAATTTATTATATATTTCTAGTATCACATAACTCTTTGAGTATTTTGCCTCCATAAAGATTACAAGAGAGTGCAAATGTATATTTACAAAAATGAATGACACTAGAAAACCCTTAAGATTCACTACTTTCAAAAGATACCTTCTTTGGCAACAATTCTAATACAAATTGATCAGCATTTATCAATTCTATAAAACTGATGCCTTTTATAATTCATCCTTTCATTTGACCATGACATAACATTTTTCTAAGGACACGAAACTGTTTTAGGAATAAGAATGGAGAAGAAAATATCTGTGGATTAGGTAGGAAAATGGACTTCAGAGGCATAGTTGAGCAAACCTGAAAATGAGGCCAACCTTACCTCGTGTGCCTTCTGCCTTTTCCTTCTCTGACATCTGCCTCTGTTCTTCAGCATTTTTCTTCTTTCTCCTCTTATCTACGATCACCCTTTAGTCTGAACTTAACCCAGCATTGATGTTACCTCGATGTCAACTTAAGCTTCAGCTTTAGCTGTGGAATGAAAAGTTGTTCTTGGGGCTTGGAGCAACTTGTAGTGCCAGAAAGTAAGAAAATTTTCCAAAAAAAATAACGAACAAAAAAAAACTCACAACAATACAGGTATGTTAAAGGGACACAGGTGTCCACTGAAGGAGCTCTCAGTGACCAAAGCTGGGACAATCAGAGCAACAACATAAATATTGTTGCCTTATAATCCAAAGTATAAAATGAGCCCTAGCTGGTTTGGCTCAGTGCATAGAGCATCAGCCTGAAGACTGAAGGGTCCCAGGTTCGATTCTGGTCAAGGGCACATGCCAGGGTTGCAGGCTTGATCCCCAGTAGGAGGCGTGCAGGAGGCAGCCGATCAATAATTCTCTCTCATCATTGATGTTTCTATATATCTTTCTCTTCCTCTCCCTTTCTCTCTGAAATCAATAAAAATATATTTTTTAAAAAAACCAAAGTATAAAATGAATATCCATAAGTCCATATAGATATAGGTAAGTCAACGATTAAATAAATAAATGGGAGAGAAGAGATAACGCTCTTATTCAGAATAACCGCAAATCATGTATGTAGATGCCCCGCCCCTAAGAAAATAGAGCATACTTCCTCCTTAAGTATGGGCTGCATGTAGTCCTGTGTTCCTCCTTCCAAAGAGTACAGTATGGCCCGGCTGGCGTGGCTCAGTGGTTGAGCATCGACCTGTGGACCAGGAGGTCACAGTTCGATTCCGGGTCAGGGCCCATGCCAGGGTTGCGGGCTCGATCCCGTGTGGAGTCTTCAGGAGGCAGCCAATCAATGATTCTCTCTCGTCATTGATGTTTCTATCTCTCTCTCTCCCTCTCCCTTCCTCTCGGAAATCAATAAAAATATATTTAAAAACAACAACAAAAAACAAAAAAGTACAGTATGGACATGTGGGGAGTGGGAAGGAGTCACTTTACAAAGGCAGAACCTAGCAAACGTGACCTCAGCCCCACGACCAAGGTCAACATCAACAGTGATAACCCTGTAGACAGCATGTGCCCTAGATAGGATGTGCTGAGAATGGCCCTTTACTGTGTGCTCTTCCTCCCCAAGCCCATAATCCCTTCCTCTCTGACATCCCTAAAAAATATTAAAATGAAATGTTCACAGGTGGGAAAGCTGGGTGCGAGATGCGAGGGGACTGCTACCTTCTGATACTATCTTTGCAATTTTTATAAACCTAAAAATGCCCTAAAGATAAAGTTTATTACATATAAAAAAAAGGAAGTGATAACAAAAAAGACAGGTTGTCCTTGGGTAAAGGGACTATTTAGGGCACGTTTCACCATTTTGGGGAATATGAAAATGCCCTCTTTTGTTACCTACCTGTATACAGAGAAAGGAGAGCAGGGTGGCATGACCTTGGGTGGCAAATTCTCTCTCTCTCTCTCTCTCTCTCTCTCTCTCTCTCTCTCTCTCTCTCTCTGTTTTTCTGTCTCTGTCTCTCTCTAACTTGGCCTTCATTCTAATTAACCTGCTCCCCTATCATTTCCTCCCATTCCTTTCTGTCATCTCCATTTCACACCATCACTCGCCTGGTGCAAAGAGGCTCCGAAACATTCTCTTTAGAAGGTGAGAGTCTCACTAGGGGTGACAAGCCTTCTCTTGAGGTCATTTATCTAATTGCTCTTTGCAGCGAAGAATTAATTAGCCTGATTATTCTTCCCAGTTTGGGGATGGGTTCCCCACCTGAAGAGAAGAAGTTGCCTGGTGTCAGTGATGAATGGCCCAGCCAGACGCTGGCCGCCTCACATTTGTAATAAATGCCGCCTCGCTCTTCAGGTCGCATGAGGAAGCAGGCAGGTTGGGGTGTCGTGCGCAGGGTAATAAAGCACTTGTAGAAATAGGGGCACCGGCATCCGATGGTGATTAAATACTTTAATCCATCAAAGGGTGCAGGAGTTCCAAGATGCTGAAGGTAAGAGGCCCATTTAGGGCAGCCCCCTCCCTCCTTCATGGGGCACAGACACCTCCAGAATCAATGGCAGCAGGTGGCATCCCAGGGTAGGGTTTGTCTAGAGCAGCGGTTCTCAACCTGTGGGTCGCGACCCCTTTGGGGGTCGAACGACCCTTTCACAGGGGTTGCCTAAGACCATCGGAAAACACATATGCAATTACATATTGTTTTTGTGATGAATCACTATGCTTTCATGATGTCCCATTTGTAACAATGAAATTGGGGGTCACCACAACATGAGGAACCGTATTAAAGGGTCGCGGCATTAGGAAGGTTGAGAACCACTGGTCTGAAGTGACCTCCACAATCTGTGGGGCTTTTGGTTTCTGTTTGGGGTTCTCTCTTTTCATTTTTTTTTTTTCAGAGAACACCTGAAAATACAAACACATTCAGAGCCTGGGGCCCTTTTATTTCTAGAAGGGAAAGAAGTGAGGTTCCCCTTGGTTTACTTCCAAACTAGGTGTTTAAAACATTGCTGCTATTGTGTGAGTGTGTGTGTAAGGTCCCCTGACATCAACATAAAGCAATGAAATTAAAAGGTGAGCAAACCGAGATGTAATAAAGACCTGTTGCTGTGAAATAAGTCTCTAAAGAAGGAACTCAAATCCATGAGTCAATTTCGTGGGTGGCAGTATCTGGCTGCTCTCACAAACTCCCATAGGCTGGGTGGCTTAAGTAGCAAACATTTTAAAAAAATATATATATATTTTTATTGATTTTTTACAGAGAGGAAGGGAGAGGGATAGAGAGTTAGAAACATCAATGAGAGCAAAACATCGATCAGCTGCCTCCTGCACACCCGCCACTGGGGATGTGCCTGCATCCAAGGTACATGCCCTTGACCGGAATCGAACCTGGGACCCTTCAGTTTGTAGGCCGACGCTCTATCCACTGAGCCAAACCAGTTAGGACACAAACATTTATTTCTCATAGTTCTGAAGGCTGAGAAGCAAAATCAAGGTTCTGACAGTTTTGATGTTTGGTGGGGGTTGCTCATAGACTTGCCCTCTCACTGTGCTGTGTCCTCCGATGGCAGATGGGGCGAGGCAGCTCTCTGTGGCCTCCTTTATAAGGGCGCTAATCCCATTTGCAAGGGCTCCACCCTCATGACCTAATGCCATGCAAAGGCCCCACCTCCTAAAACATGATATTGAGGGGTGGGGTTTCAACATATGAATTTGAGGGGCAGGGGGACACACAAATATTTAGTCCATCACAGAGGGCAAGTGTTACATTTTGTGGGTAGTTTAATTGAAGACATAGAATTTTTTAAAAATGTTTTATTGATTTTTTTTTGAGAGAGAGAGAGAGAAAGGGAGAGGGAGAGACAGAGTTCAATAAATGAAACTGTGAAATGGAACTGGTGTGACAAAGTGAGGAACCCTAGTATTTTATCTTGTCTTACCTATTTCTTATTGCCAGCTCTTCTTACGTTCCATAGAGTAGAAACCATTGTGCCCAAGGAAGTTTATGGAAATTTTCCTTAGATACAATAATGGGAATACTTGAGAGGCGTTCTGTAGGATTCAGGTGACCCGATAGAAAAGAACTCTTCTATGTCAGAGGAGAAAGTGTTCTATGGATCCTTTAACCAGGGCTCCTCACCGCCCAGTTTCAGATTGTTTGTATCACTTCAGGCACATGTCACTGCTTTTGTTCACCTCCAAGGGCCTGTTTTTTTTGCTATTGGTAAACACCCCTGTAATCTCTGAGCTCCTGGTTAATTATAAACAAGGGACTTGTCTTCATCAACCACCTGTCAAGGTTTCTAGGACTATTCTACGAGAGTGAATGTTTCTGTTGTGTGTGTTTTTCCTCCACTCTCTTTTCACAAAAACGATGAATTTAGCTACCAAGCTGTTGAGCGTGGACATTTCACGCTGCGTTCTGCTGGAACAGGATTATGTTCAAGGGTGACATCATTTACGGTTTGCATCAGCTTGTCTCCAATCTCCTTATCTCCTGGGAGAACTAATTGTTCTGTGATGATTCAAAATGGACATTTGTGCCATATTTTCTTTCCTTTTTGGTTTCAATTGATAATTTATTCCAAAGACAGTAGTCAGAATGCTTTGAATTCAAAATACCGGCAAATCTGTTGCAGGTCTAAAAAAAAAAAAAAAAAAAAGTAATATGATGTAAAAAAAATCATAGAAATCTTTAGCGGTCAAAAATGTGGAGCGAGTAATTTATCCAGCTAAGCTTCTATCCAGAGTCTGAAGGAAAAACATATTAGCAAAGGACTGTGTTTCTCTCTCTTATGACCCTCGTCCCAATCCATTGCATTTTCTCATAAAATTTTAAATAAGTTTTTATTTTAATTTTAATATATTTTACTGATTTTTTACAGAGAGGAAGGGAGAGGGATAGAGAGTTAGAAACATTGATGAGAGAGGAACATAGATCAGCTGCCTGCTGCACACCCCCTACTGGGGATGTGCCCACAGCCGAGGTACATGCCCTTGACTGGAATCAAACCTGGGACCCTTGAGTCCGCAGGCTGACGCTCTATCCACTGAGCCAAACCGGTCAGGGCTAAATAAGTTTTTAAGAAAAACAATATAAGAAATCGGATTGGGTCCAATAGAGATAATAAATGGCATCTACCTCATAGGGTTGTGATGAGGATTTACTGAGTTTCTGTTTGTAAATTACCGCATTTTCCCGTGTATAAGACGCTATTTTTTTCTAAAATCGTTAGAGTGAAAATTGAGGGGCATCTTCTATATGGAAGTCAGCCGAGAAGGGAGCGGCGAGGTGGGTGCGTAGCTGCCCATACTTTGTCAAACAGGCTTCCTCCAATCATGAGCCTTATTATTACTGACATCAGCTGAGGCCATAATTGGAGGTGGAGGTGGAGAGTGCGCAGATGCAACAGTGACTGAGCGTTCTGAGCCCATAAAGGCGTCAAAAAAATTAAAAGGATAAATACTGGTAAGCCATTGTCTTACTCTGCAAAACTCAAACGGAATGTAATCAGCTCTGCAAAAGAACATGGAGATAGAGCTGCAGAGAGACAATTTGGACCTCCTCCCACAGAGTGTAGGATCAGACAGTGGAGAAAACAGGAAGAACAGCTCCTTAAGATGCCAAAAAAGAAGGCCTTAAGAGGAAAACCAGAAAAATGTTTAGAATACTGATTTCGTAATTTGGGGTTGGAAAAGTGGGGGCGTCTTATACATGGAAAAATATGGTACTTAGCAAAGAGCTGGAACTTAGCTACCATTCGATATGCCTGTGCTAGGTCAAAGTCAAGCCTCTCTTGCACTTGAATCTATATGCTGAATTTGGAAACTAGACTTAATGTGTAGACTACATCATCCCAAATTTATGTTTTACAATGGTAATTAATTACGCACATTGTAATCAACTGTCTGGTTGAAGATCTAGTCAAGAAAAATAGGCTGTACAGAAAGGTATCCTAGGCTGGCGGGCATGGCTCAGTGGTTGAGTGTTGGCCTATGAACAAGGAGGTCATGGTTTGATTCCCCATCAGGCCACATGCCTGAGTTGTGGGTACAATTTCTGGTAGGGGGTGTGCGGGAGTCAGCTGATCAATAATTCTCTCTCATCACTTATATTTCTATCTCTCCCTCTCGCTTCCTTTCTGAAATTAATAAAAAATATATATATATATTAAAAAAGGGATGCTATCACTCTGTCAGACAAACAATGTGTTAGACATGCCTGTGTTATGAAAATACCATATTATATTTTAGGGAGTCATGTTTTTGGTGCCTTGAGGCCTCACCCAGAAATTTGGCAAATCACAATATATGGCATTTTTTCCTTTTGCAGAAATATAAGTTCTAAATTTTTTCATGAACAGAAAATTTGCAAATAATTTATTTTAGTATGACATGCAACTTAAAACACACGTGCACATACACACAGAAACACATGTACGTTATCATATCTACCCGTGTACACCAGTGATTCTCAACCTTCCTAATGCCGCGACCCTTTAATAGAGTTCCTCATGTTGTGGTGACCCCCAATTTCTTTGTTACAAATGGAACATAATTAAAGCATAGTGATTCATCACAAAAACAATATGTAATTGTATATGTGTTTTCCGATGGTCTTAGGCGACCCCTGTGAAAGTGTCGTTCGACCCCAAAGGGGTCGCGACCCACAGGTTGAGAATCGCTGGTGTACACAATTACGAAAAGAATATGAGTTCATACTGACACCTCTAATTTCAATTCAACATAGCACAGTTCTTTCTAGCCTTCCCTCTTTCCCGTGGTGGGAAATATCTTCTCTGACAATGTGAAACTTATCCTCAAGTCATTCAATATATTAACTGGTTTGCTTAATCATTCCATTACTTGCTTAATGGAGCCAATCTCTCAACTATGCTGACTGGCCATTTCCTCCATCCAGCACCAGCATGCTAGCCCGCCCTCTCCTAGCCTCTACATAGATAGATAACTATGTTCTTCCTCACTGTTCCATGCATTTACCTGCCGCGTTCCTTCCTTCATTCAGAAAAGGGAAAGAAAGGGAAGGGAAGGGATAGAAAGGTCAAGGAAGAGAAAGTGCGAGGGGAAGATGTTAAGGCAAAGAAAAGTAGGAAGAGAAAACAGGGAGAAATGGGGATGAATAGATTTGTAAAATACCATATAATCACTTAAGATGTGCTTAAAAATGAAGTGAAAAATGCAGGCTGAAAATTTTGATACTAAATTCGATAGACATGAAATTAGTCTGTCAAATTGCTATGAATATTTCTAAATGATTTCTCTCAATGTTAGTATCTATTTCAATGCAGATGGGAAACCCAAGCTAGCTCACGGAAAGTTATGAGTTTTACAATCATGTGTATGTTTCTAAGTCTGGATTAGACTTTTATCACGGTTGTATTGCTTTATGCAGGCCCATTAAATTAACTCATTTTTTTTAATGGGTGGTGTTTACAAAAGCAAGAAGCTATTGAGTAATTATAGCAAAGAAAGCTGTACAATATCAAAAATACAGATCATATGGTGTTATCTGACCATCTTATTTTTTTTACAGAGTGATAAATTCACACTTTAATTATTTGCTAATATGATAAAAATATAAATTTTTAAAAATATTTGCACTTCCTTGCTAACAAGAGGATAGTTTCTGTTTATAGTTGACTTATATTTCTTTCTCTGTGGAATGCTAGTTCAAATTCTTTGCCAATGTCTTTTTATTTTATTTTTTAATATTTTTTTTATTAATTTCAGACAGGAAGGGAGAGGCAGGGAGAGATAGAAACACCAATGATGAGAGAGAATCATTGATCGGTTGCCTCCTGCACGCCCCCTACTGGGGGTCGAGCTGGCAACCGGGGCATGTGCCCTTGACTGGAATCGAACTTGGGACCCTTCAGTCTGCAGGCCAATGCTCTACCCACTGAGCCAAACCGTGTTTTTTAAAGGCTAGATCTCTAAAATCCAATAGGTAGGAATTCTTTATATATCATGCATATTAACTCCGTGTCTGGAATATACTTTGAAATGTCTTCCTAGTTTATTGTTTGTCTTAAAAAAGACATTTAAAAAAAGAAGTTAGACATATTTTCATTTGGCTAAATCTATCCATTTTTTATTTTATTTTATTGTTTCTTACCTTACTATCATGCTTTCACGGGTGTTTCTCCACCTAAATTATAAAAATATTCGCCAAGGGCTTTGTTGTTAGCTTTCTCCTCCTATTCCAACTGTCTAATCTATTATGTACGTTTTTGTATCTGATGTTATGTAAGAGGTGATGGGTTATTCCTAATTTTACTTTCAAATGCCAAGCCAATTGTTGAACCATCCATCTTTCCCTGATGGAAATGAAACCATTACAAAATACACAATCTGCCCAAGCATGGCTAGATCTCAGGAATTTCTATTATTCTCTAATGGTCTGTCTGTTGATTCTCACACCTGTAACAGGCTATTTAATTACTATGGCTTTACGGTACATTTTGAAATCGGGCAGAACCAATCCTCTCTCATTCTTCTTCTTCACAATTGTCTTGCTTATCTTCATGTATTTATTCTCCCAGTTAAAAGTTATTATCAAGTTGTCAAGGAATCAAAAAAAAAATAACAGTAGGTTTTGATGTGAGTGGCACCATGTTTATAAGATGATTTGAGGGAAATTGACATCGCTACAATCTTTAGTCATCCCACCCAGAAAGGCAGTTTCTTGTTAGCAATTCGGGTTGTGTTGACGCCTTTAAGAACATTGCTATTTCTTTGTGAGCTGTACTTAGTGATTATTTAGTTATTTCTACGTAGTTCATAAATTTGGTCTCTATTCTCAATATGAACTTTTAAAATCACATCTTATAACTCGTTCTTAGTTTCAAAATGAAAAGCTAACATTGATCTGGCTACCTTACAATCCTCTTGGTAGTAATGGTTTTAACAATTTTTTTCCCATTAGTCCTCTTGGATATTTTGGGTATATAAAGACAATATTTTTAATAACTAATCACTTTATCATTTCCTGTACAATGTATACCCCCTTTTAGAAATCCACCATAATTAGCAATTGACTTTAATTTTTTTTTTCAAAGCTCGACCAAACAGAGGAGGGGATGGGAACTCAGAATTTATAAACCCCTACAGTGTAACAGGTACTCTGCTAGGAACTAAATTACATATTTTCTTTTTTTAAATATATTTTATTGATTTTTTTACAGAGAGGAAGGGAGAGGGATAGAGAGTTAGAAACATCGATGAGCGAGAAGCATTGATCAGCTGCCTCCTGCACACTCCCCACTGGGGATGTGCCCGCAACCAAGGTACAAGCCCTTGACCGGAATCGAACCCGGACCCTTTGGTCCGCAGTCCGATGCTCTATCCACTGAGCCAAACTGGTCAGGGCTAAATTACATATTTTCATGTAATTCCCTCACAGGTGGCATTATTCAGACTCCAGTCAGAAGACTGAAGCTAGCCCATATCTTTCCCTTTGGGGCACAAAGAATACCTAAGTGAGGAAGAACTTACACATCGGTCTTCCTGACCTCAAATTTTAGGTTTTTCCGACAATAAATACAGTACTTTGTTACCCACAAAGATAAACTTTTTTGAGGACGTCCCGCGGGTCCAAAGTTGTAGTTGTATTAGTCTCACTCACAGCTGAGAGCTACTCTCCTGGCATGTTCCCTTTTATAGTTCCAGGGATGAGCAGTGAAGACAAGACTGAGCAATTCTGCTATAGACGGGCTCCACATTAAGGGTTCCTTGTAAATTAGAGTGAGTGGACATATTTTGACCCAAATCATACCTACGTTTTCCAGGCCCATGAATCCCAGGCAAGTTGCTCACATGACGGTGATAAAGCTCTATGCTTGGTGAACACACAGGTCATTGCTAATGACGTGTAAAGTGTGGGTTTTACAAATAAAGGGTGTTCCTGCAGGATTGATTTTGTTCCTGATTTCCTCCTCCACCGGTTCGGCCGTCCTCGTCCCCAGACAGGCAGGGGTGGGGGGAGTAGATACTGGGGGAAGTCAACGTATGCCAGTCCTGAGCATCATTCCACAGTCTATTAAATACGGGAACCAGGGGGAGCCTTATGTAAACCCCGCTGGGTCGTTAGCCCCTCTCCATCCTACGTACAAACACTACAAAGTCATTTTGAAAAAAATGGATATGATAGGAAGTATTTATCTGGTGCCGTCCACGTGCTTTCATAAGCTGCTATAACGTGTGGCATTCATAACAGCACACACCAGAGGTTGTATTTTTCAGAGCTATCAAGGCTTGGCCCTTCCTCTTTATCCTTCCTCCTTCAAGCTCCCTCCCAGAGCTCTGCTGGCCATTCCCACTAACCTCCCCACTGTACCTGGGAGACCTTCTCTTGCAGCCTTTGCACTGGCTGGCAGCTTCCATCTCTTTGCCTTTTTTCACCTCTGACGTTTGCAACCCAATGGACCTGCTCCTCTCTCTGAGGGTGACACTCGCTGTCAATCAGTAATCCATCGCTCCTCTCTCTTGGTGTCTAGTATGCCTGGTTTTTCTATGATTAGTGTGTTTTTTTCTCTTTAGCTGACAATTTTAAAATCAATGGTTCTTTGCCTCTTGGGGATTCCTTCGTTGGAAATCTATTATCTTTCCTAGGGAATAAAAAAAAACATATCTGTAAATGAATATTATTTTTCATAACATTTCACAGGGCATGCTTCCATGGCCTAACTTGGTTCACACAGCTGTCTTCTGAGACATCCATGTTCTACCCATTTTATAGATGGAAATCGAGGCTCGGGAAGTTTGAATGACACGGAGACAAAGGCTGACTTGGCAAATGGTATGAAACCAGGCAGACCAGAGAAATCAGTAATGGAACCTTGAGGTTGTGCCGCTTATCGCAAAAGTGCTGATGCAGCAGATTGGTTGATAGAAGACTTTGCAGTGACGGCGAGCCCATCACCAAAATATTTTTAATTGCACTCAAGAACAGTGGATGTGATTCCTGGGACGATCGCATCAACCTACACACCATAGTTTAGCTCTGATCTCCTTTTCTGTATATGTGCACATAAGTACCTTAGGTTTCTTTTACTTGTAGAACCAACCTCTCTCATTTCTGTCCAATCATTAGGTTAATCAAAGAAGCATATTTGGTGGGGAAGGATTGTAGTCAGATGCAGAATTATCTTTCTCTCAGGCCCTCATTCGTTTACAGTTCTAGCAACGTGTCTACCTGGATTGTTTATTTAGGATATACCTATTCCCTAATTTGTATTAAAAAGCTGTCAGAAAAAATCTCTCTCTTGACAAGCTGGTGTGGCTCAGTGGTTGAGCATCGACCTATGAACCAGGAGGTCACGGTTTGATTCCTGGTCAGGGTACATGCCTGGGTTGTGGGCTCGATCCCCAGTAGGGGATGCGCAGGAGGCAGCCGATTAATGATTCTCTCTCATCATTGATGTTTCTATCTCTCTCTCCCACTCCCTTCCTCTCTGAAATCAATAAAAATATATTTTAAAAAATCTCAAGATTAACTATATAAAGAAAAAGTGAAAGAATATTTAAACAAAAACCTTACTATAATAAATTTCCCTGAGAACCAGTCGGTGGAATGACCCTTGGAGATCAGTGTTAGGGTCTATAAACCACACCCTAATCTACTCACTTTCACTTTTACTTGAGCTTTCAAATTTTGTACCAGCGCCATTTCTCTTACAGGATTTTGGGACAGCGGCGAGAGCAGAACTGAAACGCTTCTGGCAGCGGTGGGGTTTAGATTATACAAGGAAGGAAGGCCGGGTGCTGGCTGTTGAAATAGACTGTTAAGAACTTTGTCAAAGAATGAACTCTTACTGTAACCCACACCTCATTTGTCACCCTGATGGGCTGAGGAAAAGTGACATTTACAAACTGAGAATGAAAGCACATCCATTTTGCCCGTCTGACACCCTGATATAATAACTATTTACCTTGAGAAAGAGGCACCGAGATTTCCGATTCTTGTGAATCTTCTCACATTGGCACTTATTTTCTCACTCTGTCAAACAGCCCCAGATTAATGGAACAATTTGTTCAACAAATCATATTAGTCGGATGCGCAGAGGGTAAAGGGAGACAGGCGGGGGAGCGGGAAATTCCCCCCTCATTCATAGCCGGGGTATCTCTGCAAATAAAAATGCAGTTATGCCTGACATTTACAGAGGGACAGTGTGAAAGGGAAGGACTGTAATGACTTTGGGCGGTGGGGAGATCATTCTGCAAGAACAGTAGTGCTCAAGGGGGAAGAAGATAAAGTTACACCTAACATCTAGATGGAGCATCCTTCTAGAACAGATCCGTCAAACACGGCAGGATCTGCCTGCATAGGGGGGAAAAAAGTTTTCCATTAAAATTAAGTTCCTTATGCTTTCATATATATATATACTATATATATATATATATATATATACATTATATAATAAAAGCGTAGTATACAAATTGTCCCCTCGATCGGGAGGTCATCTGGGGAGTTGGACCAGGGGACAGGGCCAGCGGGGGGAAGGAAGGGAGTACCCGGCCAGAAGTCGGCAGCCACTAGGGACCCCACCAGTGCACGAATTTCATGCACTGGGCCTCTAGTATAAGACGAAGGGCGAGGGAGAGAGAGATAGAAATATCAATGATGAGAGAGAATCATTGATCGGCTGACTCCTGTATGCCCCCTATTGGGGATCAAGCCCACGACCCAGCGCATGTGCCCTTGACTGGAATTGAACCTGGGACCCTTCAGTCCAGAGGCTGACGCTCTATCCACTGAGCCAAACCAGCTAATGCAAGCTCCTTATGCTTTCAGTGTTACTCAGATAGGCCACTTGCCAGCCCACAATTGGGGCATCTCAGAGAGTTCCAGAAATGTTTTTTTAAAAATATATATATTTTTATTGTTCTCAGAGAGGAAGAGAGAGGGAGAGAAAGATAGAAACATCAATGATGAGAGAGAATCATTGATCTGCTGGCCCCTGCACGCCCCCTACTGGAAATCGAGCCTACAACCCCGGACATGTGCCCTTGATCAGAATTGAACCCGGGACCCTTCAGTCCTCAGGCTGATGCTCTATCCACTGAGCCAAACCGGCTGGGGCGAAACGTCTTATTACCAAAGATGATTCAGTACCTCAGAGAAGGCTATAGGTTACGGGTCTCACAAAAGCTGCTTGTGATGGGGATTGTGCTTGTTAATTCTGATAGGCCTTCGATTCACAATTCAAAGGCAAAGCATGCAAATAGAATAATGAGTAGAGATCCTGCAATTCATATATGTGTTTGTATAGCTTGAGGTTGGAATGAATATTTAGAATAGAGAGAGCCTAGTATTAGCTACAACAGCTATGTCTATTTAAATATATGTTGCCTATTGCTTTTCTTCACACACACACACACACACACACACACACACACACACACACACACACACAATGTGCCGCATTCTTCTACTAACTTTCCAGGAACGCTCAGGGTTGGCTGTGAGGTTCATTTATTTGTGTTAGCGCTGTCACACGGCTATTGCATTTGTATCCACAGCAGAAATTGACACACACTGTCCCCTGCACCACGGCCTTGGGTGTCAGGGGAAAATATTGCTCTCCTTTGAATTCTCTTTTCTTTCCTTCTTCTTCTTCTTTTTTTTTTTCCTTAAGGTGCATGACATATTTTTGAGCCAGAGGAGAGATCCCAAACCCCTCTCGACACAATAATCAGTTCCTGGAAACCCCTCATTAACTCGGAGTGGATGTTTCCTCATTCCAAAGTTGTAAATTTCAATCGGCAAATGTTTTGTCTTTTTTTTGTGTTTTTTTTTTTTTTTTTTTTATCCCAGGTTTATTCTAGAAACATTTCAGTGAACAAGTTACCTGTTCAGATCATTAAGGCATCACAACAACAGACTCCTCCCCGTCATGTTTAATGGTGGGAATACCATGAGGTCTCCCAGGCTATACGGCTGATCTGATTGCCTCTGGGGAAAATAAAATTCCTAACCTTAGGGATCCATTCTCTAGGGAAATATTTTGTTCCAGAAAGTTCAGGCCACTCTTTTACAGCTTATTTCCCCCACTTTCCACCTCATTTTATCAGGGAGAATCAAGACATCACGTGTTACCCTTCGGGAATTTTAGGGGGCTAAATGCATAGGAAAATGCTTGCTCTGTTAGATATAGAGTGACTGTTTGTGTTGGTACGCATGTGTGCGCATATTTGTTATAAAGAAAACATATGTTCATGTTAGAAAATTTGAAATGTATATAAAAATAAAAAATGTAAGTGCCTTCTAAGTGCCTAAGTATATATTATATATATGTGTGTGGATACACACATATCTATTTATATATGTATATAGGGCTATGTATGTATACCTACCTATCTATTTCCATATTTATCATCTATCTATGATGTAAGGGTCAGACATGATTGTTGTAAATCACCTCGAACAAGTGGAGATGTCTTTTAGGGATAAAGTGCACTAGAACTTGTGGCAGTTATTCCGTAATAGGCTTGTCCTTTCTGTCTTTCTACCCTCATCATAGTCCCATGGTTTCCCTGCTCCTCTTCTTGAGTTTGTTCTAGGCCCGTGGTCGGCAAACCGCGGCTCGCGAGCCACATGCGGCTCTTTGGCCCCTTGAGTATGGCTCTTCCACAAAATACCACGTGCGGGCGCCCATGCACAGTGCGATTGAAACTTCGTGGCCCATGCACAGAAGTCGGTATTTTGTGGAAGAGCTGGTATTTTGTGGAAGAGCCACACTGAAGGGGCCAAAGAGCCGCATGTGGCTCGCGAGCCGCGGTTTGCCGAGCCGCGGTTTGCCGACCACTACACTAGACCATATGGATTTTTTAGTTGGTTCTGATTTGGTTCCTATTTCTCTGTTTGACGCCTGGTGCTTCTATTTCCTCAAGCCCCAGTGGTGGTCTGGTTAATGACCACACACATCCCACTCTCCATGTAAGAAAGAGTCTTGCCATTGCAATTTCCAAGTTAGAGTTCCCTCTTCAGTCTTCGGCTACTTCGGGGACTAGTGCTTGTTCCAGTTGGAAGGAGCAGGTTTTTTGTTGTTTGTTTGTTTGTTTTTAAATATATCTTATTGATTTTTTTACAGAGAGGAAAGGAGAGGGATAGAGAGTTAGAAACATCGATGAGAGAGAAACATCAATCAGCTGCCTCCTGCACACCCCTTACTGGGGATGTGCCCACAACCCAGGTACATGCCCTTGACCGGAATCGAACCTGGGACCCTTCGGTCTGCAGGCCGACGCTCTATCCACTGAGCCAAACCTGTTAGGGCGGAAGGAGCAGTTTTGATGCATGCGGTCTCTTTAAAAAGGAAGGATCACAGTATCTGGCTTGTCTATGAAATACGTTACTGCACATCGGGAATGATGGTCACCCTTAGAGAGAAGTTGAGTTTGATTATTTTGCTGTGCCTTATTGATGGGCCCTGTTCATTGAATGTGTTCTTTCTGCGGGGCCCTGTTCCAAGACACAGTGCGCAGCCATCGTTCCAGTTCGCACAGCTTTCCCAGGTAGATGTTTTCACCTCTTTGTTCAGACACCGATGCGGTGGTCCAGAGAGATTATTTTCCTTGCCAAAGGCCCCACGGGACCCGGATGTTTAATTTAGTTCTGCCTCTAAATCCCGTTTCCAGCCGATGCTGATCGCCTGTCAGTTTGAATATTTTAATCTTGCTCTTTCTTGTCTCTCTGCCCAAAATATAACGGAATCAACCAGCATTTGTGGAACCGCAGCAACAGCAGTGACACAGTCACAGAGACCATTTCGTTTATCTCTCCAGCCTCCCCGGGAGGTAAAGATGAGGAATCCCATTTCATAGATAAGGAAACTGGGGTTCAGGGGATTAAGCAACTTGCTTGGGCTGCGATCTTTAAGTGACAACGTCCAGGATTTGAATAGAGAGATTCCGGCCCAAGTCTGGGTCTCTTTCTACCTCTCCTCAACTTTTCACCGGTTCATACAAATAATTCAGAGAGACAGTAATTGCTTCACGTTAGCTTCCCAATGTAAGGAGCTCTCAGTTAGTGCTCCAAATACAGTGGGGCCTTGACTTAGGAGTTTAATTGGTTCCGTGACGGAGCTCATAACTCAAATTACTCGTATGTCAAATCAAAAAGTGAACGAGTGAGACACGTGATGCTGGGCTGATGTTGTGGTGTTCACTGTGACGTTCGCTACGCCAACTAGCGGTGGGGTATCTGAAGCTGGCTCGTAACCCGAATTTTAGGTTGCAACTCAAAGCAAAAAATCGGCCGAGAGACAGCTCGTATCTCGAAAAACTCGTTAGTTGGGACACTCGTAAGTCAAGGCCCCACTGTAAGTACAGAACCAATTAATGAAATTACCTCCTGCCTCGAATGGTGAACTACAGCTGTCACTAAGTTTTCTTTTCTTTCATGCTTTCCTTTTGATTTGTATGGCTTTTAATTGGGAGGCTTAATAAAGGATGGTTTTCAGAAAGGAATGTTTAAAAGTTTCAGAAGATGCCCTAGCCTGTTTGGCTCAGTGGATACAGCATCAATCAGCTTGCAGACTGAAGGGTCCCGGGTACGATTCCGATCAAGGGCACGTACCTGGTTTGCAGGCTCGATCCCCAGCCCTGATTGGGGCATGTGCGGGAGGCAACCAATCAAGATGCCTCTCTCACATCAATGTTTCTCTCTGTCTCTCCCCCTTTCTTCGCTCTCTCAAAAAATCAATGGAAAAATATCCTCAGGTGAGAATTAACAACAACAAAAAAGAAGTTTCAGAAGAATCGGTGACTTTCATACAGATAGAAATATGAAGATATATTGCTTATTTTTCTTATGATATGAAGGAACCAGGCAAATGTTTTAACCAGTTCAAAGGAAAAGTCTGAAGAGCACAAATATATGCCCTGGCTGGTTTTGCTCAGTGGATAGAGTGTCGGCCTGTGGACTGAAGGGTCCCAGGTTCCATTCCAGTCAAGGGCAAATGCCTGGGTTTCAGGCTCAATCCCCAGTAGGGGGCCTGTGGAAGACAGCCAATCAATGATTCTCATCGTTGATGTTCCTCTCTCTCCTCTCTCTCTCTCTCTCTCTCTCTCTCTCTCTCTCTCTCTCTCTCTCTCTCCTCTTCCTTCCTCTCTGAAATCATCCTATCTAATAAAAGAGAAAAATGGTAATTGGCGTACGACGATACCCTTTTCATTGGCTAATCAGGGCTATATGCAAATTAACTGCCAACTATGATTGGCAGTTAACTGCCAACTATGATTGGCAGTTAACTGCCAAATAAGATTGGCAGTTAACTGCCAACAAGATGGCGGTTAATTTGCATATGTAGGCACAATGCAGGGAGGTGAAAGGGAAAGCAGGAAGAAGCCCCCTGCCACTGATAGTGATCGAAAACCCAGGGGGGAGCTAAGAGCTGGGGGGCAGGGAAAAGGCGGCCCTGGGGCCGCCTTTGCCCTGCCCCCCAGCCATAATCGGAGAATCAGGCGCCTTTTCCGCCCTGGCCAGTGATAGCAGGAAGTAGGGGTGGAACCAGCGATGGGAGCTGGGCACGATCGAAGCTGGCAGTCCCAGGAGCTAGGGGTCCCTTGCCTGGGCTTAAAGCGGAGCCCACGATCACGGGACCGCTGCAGCTGCAGGTCGCCGCTGCCCGGGCCGGACGCCTAGGCCAGAGGCGTTAGGCCTGGGCAGGGGCAGAGCCTGCAACCGCGGGGAGCTGGGGGTCCCCTGCCCAGGCCTGACACCTCTGCCGGAGGCCTCAGGCCTGGTCAAGGGGCCGATCCGGTGATTGGTGACCGGAGGGTGATGAGGGTCAACTCCTCTGGCCGAGGCATCAGGCCTGGGCGGGGGGCTGAGCCAGGGATTGGGGGGATATGATGGTCCCCTTGCCCAGGCCTGAAGCCTGGGTCAGAGGCGTCAGGCTTGGGTGGGGGGTGGAGCAAGCGATCAGAGGGAGATGGGGGTCCCCTGCCCAGGCATGACTCCTGGGCCAGAGGCCTCAGGCCTGGGCGGGGGCCAGAGCCAGTGTTCGGGGGGAGATGGGGGTCCCCTATCCAAGCCTGACACCTCTGGCAGAGGCGTCAGGCCTGGGCAAGGGGCCGATCAGGTGATCAGAGGGTGATGGGGGTCTACGCCTCTGGCTGAGGCATCAGGCCTGGGCAAGGGGCAGAGCCAGTGATGGGGGGAAATGAGGGTCCCCTGCACAGGCCTGACACCTCTGTCAGAGGAGTCAGGCCCGGGCAAGGGGCCGATCCTGCGATTGGAGGGTGATGGGGGTCAACGCCTGAGGCCTCCCAGTATGCGAGAGGGGGCAGGCTGGGCTGAGGGACACTTTCCCCCCCCCCCCACACACACCCAGTGCACGAATTTCGTGCACCGGGCCCCTAGTTAACAATATATTTTTAAAAAGCACGAATATATGTGGAATACACACAGTATTCACAGATGTCTAAAGCAATGTCGAGATTAACTGCAAATGGAGACAAAGCTGTTTTTTTCCACGAAGGAATGGGTGGTGTTCGCTGAAATCTTTACTGGACAGGACAGAGTTTACCATCAGTTACCTACAATTCACACAGTTGCCAAATAACTCAAAGACAATGAGCAGGGCTAGAACCGAGCAGCCAGGAAGGGTGTGCTGTAGATGATGCATATTTTCCCATTGAAATCCTTTTTATTTTCAACACGCCCCTGGGATGGTTCTGAGAAGCCCATTTGGAGCATTCAGTGTAGACAAAGGTACGCAGGCAGTTTGAAATACACATGGAGGAAACAGTCCCACATCCAATAGGTTTGTGAATGAATAGGATGGTCTTTTCTATGCTCCTTTCCTGATTTGGGGCAGCGGTTCCTGTAGGTTTGGTGGAAGGAAAACACAGAGAAACCCAGGGAAGCAGAGAATGTGGGCTTGGAATGCTTCCAAACTGGGGAAGGCAAGGATCGGCTATTCCAGCTCCCTGGCTCACAGATCCACTAGTTGAAGAGCCTTGCCCATGGCCTGGGGCAGGGATATAGAGTAGGAAGGCGAGAACCCCTGGCTCCTGGCTGGCCATCCCTGAAGATCTCAAATTGACACTTAAAAAAAATCCCAGTAGCCCTAGCTGGTTTGGGTCAGTGGATAGAGCAGGGGTCCTCAAACTATGGCCCACGGGCCACATGCAAATACAAATATTGTATTTGTTCCCGTTTTGGTTTTTTACTTCAAAATAAGATATGTGCAGGGTGCATAGGAATTTGTACATAGTTTTTTTTTTAAACTATAGTCCGGCCTTCCAACGGTCTGAGGGACAGTGAACTGGCCCCCTGTTTAAAAAGTTTGAGGACCCCTGGGATAGAGCGTTGGCCGGCAGAATGAAGGGTCCCGGCTTCAATTCTGGCCAAGGTCATGTACCGGGTTACTGGCTCCATCCCCAGTGTGGGGTGTGCAGGAGGCAGCCAATTAATGATTCTCTCTTATCATTGATGTTTCTATCTCCCCTTCTCCCTTCCTCTCTGAAATCAATAACAATATATTTTTTTAAAAATCCCAGTGGTCTCCAAGTGAGGTTGAACAGTCACAGCTATACACAAATGGACTAAAGGCAGAAACATGTCACCATACAACTTTCAAAGCGTGTGTCATTTCCAACCACAATTACCTAGAATTAAAAAAAAAAAAGTGACTTTTGAATCTTGTCATTATCGTGTAATATGCAACACGATATTGATGGGTGTCCCTTGGGCGTGTCTACATGAAATGCGTTCATTTTAGAATATCACACTTTTAGGCTTTTGCAGTTTTAATATTTTTTAAAAATATATTTTATTGATTTTTTTACAGAGAGGAAGGGAGAGGGATAGAGAGTTAGAAACATCGACCAGCTGCCTCCTGCACACTCCCTACTGGGGATGTGCCTGCAACCAAGGTACATGCCCTTGGCTGGAATCGAACCTGGGACCCTTGAGTCCGCAGGCCACCGCTCTACCCACTGAGCCAAACCGGTTAGGGCTGCAGTTTTAATATTTTTATTAACCAGCAGGCTCAGCAAGGCACCGGCCCTCAGCTCTTCCAGACACGGGAACCAGCAGTGATGGCCAAGGGCATTTTCCCTGGCAAGTCGCTGGAGAAGCCATCTGTGGGACACAGCTCCTTGAAAAGTCCTTGGCGTGCTTTAAAGGGCGGCGCCTCCACCCTTCCGTTTGGAGAGGGTGGACGGCGGGGTGTGGGAGGTCACCATGGCCGGTGTGTCCCTCCGGACGGAGGGCGGTGGCCTCCAGGTGCAGGCGGGGCTGCGCATCCCGCCTCCCGGGGAACTTTCACTGCGCGCAGCGCGCAGACAATGGGCCGGGAAGCGCCTTATCGCTGCGGCGCAGGCCTTCCCCGCGCTGCGGGCGGCGGGCGGCGGCGCTTCCTGGCTCTTCCTCCCCGCGACCCCGTGGCCTCCGGGCGAGGTGCGGCCGGCGGAAAAGCGAGGGGGGGTGGCCGCTGCCGCGACACGTGTGGCCGGGCCCGGGAAACAAAGAGGGGATGTGTGCGGCCTCAAGTCCGGAAACCGGGCGCCGGTGGGGGCCGGGCGCGCGCGCTGCGCCCTGGCGCGGCCCATTGTTCGCGGGGCGCACGGCCACACGCGCTGGACCAGAAATGAACGCATCCTGCCTCCTCTTATCAGCCCACCCATCGCCCCACACAAACAGCAGGGCCCTGTGGCACCGGGAGGGTTTTTAATGGGATGACCAGGCCCTATTCTAGCTCAAGCCCATCTCGATTCGCACGCTAAATGGCTGAGCTTTTAAGCAATGTATTACTATGGGGGTTAGGGGAGAGGGTGGGGCCGAGGAGTGGTCTTTAAATTTCTTTTTCTTTTTTATTGTTTAAAGCAGTGGTTCTCAGCCTTCCTAATGCCGCGACCTTTTAATACAGTTCCTCATGTTGTGGTGACCCCCAATTTCATTGTTACAAATGGAACATAATGAAAGCATAGTGATTAATCACAAAAACAATATGTCATTATATATGTATTTTCCCATGGTCTTAGGCGACCCCTGTGAAAGGGTCGTTGGATCCCCAAAGGGGTGGCGACCCACAGGTTGAGAAACTCTGGTTTAAGGTATTATAGCCCTAAGCGGTTTGGTTCAGTGGCTGCTAGAGTGTTGGCCTGCGGACTGAAGGGTCCCAGGTTCGATTCCGGTCAAGGGCATGTACCTTGGTTTCGGGTATATCCCCAGTAGGGGGTGTGCAGGAGGCAGCTGATCCATGTTTCTCTCTCATAGATGTTTCTAACTCTCTATCCCTCTCCCTTCCTCTCTGTAAAAAATCAATAAAATATATATATTTTTAAAAAGTATTACAAATAGTAGTACATATATCTCCTTTTTTTCCAATTGACCTTCCCCCAACCTCCACTACCCCATGGCACATGCCCTCAGCCCCTTTCCAGTGTCTTGCGTCCACTGGTTGTGCTTATAGGCATGCATGCAAGTCCTTTGGTTGATCTCTTACCCCCTCTTCCCACCAAACCTCCCCAGCCTTCCCGCTGTCATTTGACAGTCTGTTAGATGCTTCCCTGCCTCTGTATCTATTTTTGTTCATCAGTTTATAATGGTCTTTATTATCCATAAATGAGTGAGATCATGTGGTATTTTTCTTCTACTGACTGGCTTATTTCACTTAGCATCATTTCTTAAGAGGCAAAATTCTGAAGGTCCTTGGGGGTAGCATGATGATGATGATTTGGGTACTAGTACATTCATCTAGTCTTTTTTAAAAAATATACTTTGTATTGATTTCAGAGAAGAAAGGAAACGGGGAGAGAGAGAGAGAGAAACATCAGTAATGAGAGAATCAGTGATTGGTTGCCTCCTTTCACGCCCCCCAGCGGTCTGGAGCCTGCAACCCAGGCGTGTGCCCTTGACCAGAATGGAACCTTAGGCTGATGCTCCATCCACGGAGCCAAACCTACGAGGGCTCCTCAAGTTTTAAAATGAACCAGGCCCTACTTCCTATGTACACTTTAATCCCCAGGACAACCATGCTCACTCCGTGGTATTTTTATCTTCATTTTCCAGGTGAGGGAAGAAGGACCCAGAGGAAAACCCATGTGGACGCAGAGCTGGGGGTGGGGGGTGGGGTGGGGGGGCTGATCCCAGCCGAAGCTGCCAGCTCCAGATCCCATACTCTTACCGTCTGGAATAATGTCTTATTGCAACTACTTTGTGTAACCCCTGCAATGCCTTGGTTTGGGCTTTAATTTTACTAGTATTTTGGCCACTGAGAGAAAAAGACATTTCTCCAGCTCGTGTTCCTGCCAGTCTGGTTATCTGGGACACCTCGTAACAAAGCAAGATCTCACCCAAGACCAGACGAGCAGGGGACTTCCTTAGGCCTATGTTTTCTTGTCTCTCTTTCCACACGTGTGAAGACGTAGGCTCTCTCTGGGTTTCTGAGGACGGGTTGTCAAATTGAAGTGAAATCTGCGCTTTCTTTGAAAAGTACATGGCGTCGTTTTTGTGGTGCGCGATCAAGCGAAAAATCGAGCAAAATGAGCGCCCGAATTCTTGAAACCAATCAATCAATCAATCAATCTGGATAATTAAGCCAGAGTTTCGGTCTTCTGGTTGATTCGAGTTGGGTGAATGTGATCTAAATTCCCCATCAGGGAGTAACTGAGAACATTTTGTGTAAATTTGGACCCTGTGTGCTGGTCAAGACCCACGTCAGCCCAGTCATCCCCTCCGTGGTTGAAGCCAGCCCCTTGTCACCGTGGGGGTCGCCCCGATTAACCTGTGCTGAGTTCTCACTAAAGTTCCAAATGCTCTTTGGGGACAGAGGATGGACGCTCTTCATATGTAGGACAATAACTCACAGGCTGGCCAGGAAAGCTAGTAACCAATAACTGAAATGTGACGTCATCAGTGCTGTATAATATGGAGGAAGAACACAGATCGGAGATCAATACTTCCACTTCCTCGGGGCCAGCATGTCACAGAGAGGTTCCAAGGCTCCAAAACACTCTTATCTTTTACCAACGACTTAAACACACACACACACACCCCCATTCATTTGTCTTCTAATTGTCTCAGCTGTTGTTTCGCTTCCTTTTTGATTAATTTACTACCCCATTTATCAACACTAATATCTTCCCTTTTTGGGGGGAGCTCTACTAATATCTTCTTGTGTTACCTCGTATCTATAACTTCTTGTACTTTAGTGTATAGTTAACAATACGCTGCTTTATCTTCAAATGCTGTTGTGTCATTTCATCAATACTAGGACGCTTAAGCATTGCACTTCTATGTCCCTTGACCTTTTTCTTCTGCTTTTCCTACAGATTTTACTCCAGTTTTGTTCTCATCCCCACAATATGTTACTGTAATTACTCTGCAACCTCTAATGCAGTTGATTATTTTCTCTTGTTTCTATTTTCATGTATCTCTTTATGTCATCAAGGCAGCTCTAATACACGTGAGGTATTACATAGCACCTGTGTCAAGTCTATTGTGTTCAAGGACCCAGGTATTGGAGAAGATAAACTCTAGTATGGAGAGTTCTATAGTTCACCCCTTCTCACCCACTAAGCAACTCAGATCCCTTCCCAGCAGCTGAAACTACCTCCACTGTAGTCCACCTCCCCTATGAGTGTAAGGGTCTCTGGGTGAGAAAGAGAGAATCCGCCGGCCAGTCAACCCAGACCTGTTTTACTTGGAGACTCTACAAGTTCTGAATGATGAACACCTACTTTCTAGGAATTCCATTCTGTATTCATCTAAAACCGTCAGTTGTCGTCTGCTTAGAATCCTCAGGGGTGCTCTATCTCATTTGGAGGAAAATCCAGAGTTCTAGCTGTGGACGTGGAGGCCTTCTTGGACTTACTTCTCTCTGTCCGCCTCTCTCTAGGGCTCATTCTGTCTCTGGGACCCTGGCCTTCTATACCGCCAGCACGCATGTGCACCAGAATACGGCCTTCTGCGTTTTCTTTCTGGAATGCTCTACCTATAGGCATCAGCATAACTACTTCCAGAATTCCTTCAAGTCAACACTCAGTTGGTACCTTAACATCCTTTTCTCTGAACACCTTCCATAAAATAACTCTCCCACCCTCTGCCACTTCCTAGTCCTTTGATTCCACCCTCCCCCCTTTTTTTTACCGTAACACTGGCCATTTTCTGCAGTTACTTGCGTATTTATATACTTGCTCATTGCGTGACTTTCCCCATTAGAATATTCATTTATGACGACATTTATTTTCTTTTTTTAAAATTATATTTTATTGATTTTTAAAAAAATGTTTTTACAGAGAGGAAGGGAGAGGGATAGAGAGTTAGAAACATCGATCAGCTGCCTCCTGCACACCCCCTACTGGGGATGTGCCCGCAACCAAGGTACATGCCCTTGACCGGAATAGAACCTGGGACCTTTCAGTTTGAAGGCCGATGCTCTATCCACTGAGCCAAACTGGTCAGGGCAACATTTGTTTTCTTATCACTGCTCTTCACCCAGCACTTACAATAATGCCTAGCACATAGTAGGTGTCTTAAAAAAAACATTTGTGCAAAAAAATAACCAGCAAAACAACTAACAGTACTGCAAAACAATATATTACTTTTACAGAAACATTACGCACATGATGCAAAAATAAATTGCTCATTGCGGCGAAATTAAAACTTTTCTCAAATCCTCCCCTTATCTCCCAGTGAAGTAGGAAAGATGTAAATGTAGAATATGTGTTTATGGAGGTTATAAACTCCCACAAGGCTGAGGTTTCGTTCTCTTACATTTGTTATAGGAAATAGCCCATTATGAGCGCTGAATTAATACGGATCATGATTGATTTAAAATGCATGGTGTTTTGCACTGGTGTTCAACCAACATCTATATTCAATTAAATAATCATTATAGTTGCCCGCCTTCGTGCATCCCACTAATGGCAAGCGCTATCCTTGCAGCGGCTGTATTTTATTCTGGGAGGATATAGGTGCTGTCCCGAGTCTGGGCAAGCTGCAGACATTTTAAATCCCGTCCTCACAAATGAGTTTGTGCAGAGTGGAGGCTCAACACACATATGCATATGATTTTAAAACCTCCTGGTGCACGTGACAAAAAAAAAAAAAGGAATCCCACATTTCTACTGAGTTTGGGTGGCAATTTGGGGAACAGGCCTGCATTCCATTTAACTGTAAAATGTGTCACTTTTCCTCTTTTGAGTCTGTAGGCAGCACGCCTTTCCGTGGCTGACTCACCTGCTCTGCCAGGTGTCCCCACCCACCACGTGTGTAAATATTTGAATAAGTTCTTCCTTTATTATCCTCGTGTTTTTGTGTCTATTAGGAGAAGCAGGGCCAGTCTGCCAGGGAAGAGCAACTTTCCCAGTTGGCTGTTGGCTGTTGATGACTTTCGTCTCCCTGAATAGTCCCTCTTACACTTGGCTGATAGGAAGAAAAATCTCTCTGCGCGAAAGGCAGGCTCACCCCATTAAAAAATAAAGGACACAGACAACCTAACATCTTTGGAAGCGTCTCGAGTTGCCCAGATGTGTGAGCATCTTTTCACCGCGTCTTTCTCCAAGAAGCACTTCACACTCGCCTTTTTAAAAATATATATATTTTATTGATTTTTTACAGAGAGGAAAGGAGAGGGATAGAGTTAGAAACATCGATGAGAGAGAAACATCAATCAGCTGCCTCCTGCACACCCCCTACTGGGGATGTGCCCGCAACCAAGGTACATGCCCTTGATCGGAATCGAACCTGGGACCCTTCAGTCCACAGGCTGATGCTCTGTCCTCTGAGCCAAACCAGTTAGGGCCACACTTGCCTTTTTTTATGTGGTGACAAGGTTATGCGCTTTGAAGTCCCACAGACTTAGACTTGAATGTTACTTCTTGCACTCCATAGTCCTGCAATCTCCAGCGAATTGCTTGATCTCTCTGGACCTCAGCCTGCTCAGCCAGGAAATGTGCAAGCGTGGCCATGCAGTTCTTCCTTTAGATCCCTGCTCACCGGCCACCTTCCCAGAGAGACCGTCCCTGACCACCCCGTACAAAAGCACACCCCTGCTCTAGCTGGTTTGGCTCAGTGGATAGAGCGTCAGCCTGTGAACTAGAGGGTCCCGGCTTCGATTCCAGTCAAGGGCACATGCCCGGGTTTCGGGCTTGATCCCCAGTAGGGGGTGTGCAGGAGGCAGCCCATCAATGATTCTCTCTCATCATTGATGTCTGTCTGTCTGTCTCTCTCTCTCTCTCTCTCTCTCTCTCTCTCTCTCTCCTTTCCTCTCTGAAATCAATAAAAATATATCAATAGACCACTCCTGGCCCAGCGCCCAGGAAGCATGTAACACCGTGTCTGCTCCATAGAGGAGGCTCACTTCCCACACCCACCTTTATCTCAGCACAGCTAACAAAGGGCATGCGGAGACTCTAGGACCTGGTTGGTCAGTCATGTGGTTTGCCACATTTATGAAATCAGAGGACAGTAGGCCCAACAGGGACAGACAGGCATATTTTTTAAAATAAGAGAGTTCTCCATTTGCACAGGATTTAGGAGAAAAGTAGACCCGAAAACCTAACGAGCAAGCAAGCCAACCAACATAGTGAACTCGCCCTGGCCCATGTGGCTTAGTTAGTTGAGCGTCGTTCTGTGCACCGAAAGGTCACAGGTTCGATTCCCGGTCAGGGCACAAGCCCAGTTGCGGGCTTGATCCCCAGCAGGAGGTGTACAAGAGGTAGCCGATCAATGTTTCTCTCTCCCTTCCTCTCTCTCTAAAAAATAAATAAAAAATCTTTAAAAAGAAATAGTCAACTCAAAGGAAGTCGAAGAGTTGAGTCTAAATCAACCAATATTTAAATTAAATCACTAAATATTTCCTGATTCCCCTGTTTACTTTTTATAAAGAAGGAAAGAATGTTGCCCACCAAATTATTGATTATCTTTTGTTATTGAGTTCGGTTTTCATATGCATTTTGCCTGGAAGCAGTTGGGCATAATGGAATATGGTCCTCAACCACCAGTTAAAATTGAGTTCAGTTCCTAGTTTCGTCAATTAGCTGAACGAAATGAGGAAGGTTTGCAAGTCCTTTCCCTGACAGAGAATCTTGCTCTATTTAACTTTTAAATCATTATTATTTGAGAGAGACAGATGGTTGTTTAGTCTGTTTTATCTCTTAGGTCCCTGGCAATGCGTGGCTTCTCTGCTAATTTGGGCCCAGAAAGTTGGAAAAGAATTCCAAAGAGAATATGGTTGGTCTTCCGCCAACTTGACCTATCTTGTGTAAACTGGGTAGAAGACTGTTGAGAAATTTTTGGAGGTCATTACGGAAGTTATTCTGGAAATGTAACTTATCAACATTGAATCATAGCTGTAAGTGAAAGGAAACTATAAAGGCAGATAGGTAAGGTTTTCTGAAAATCATGGATTCATTCAGTGTCATCTACATGGACTTGGGAGTCGCTCAATATTTCTAAGTTTCACTCTTCTCATTTGTAAAGGAGGCATACAAATGTTTAACTTCCAGGGTTACAGATGGGATTAAATTAACTAATATACACCATACACCTAGTTCAAGTTTCCTGGACTGTGTTGTACCTTATTTTTTTAAAGATGAATGAAAGAAGTTGACAGGATTTCTATTACATTATAGATTGGAACTATAACCTAGAACTAAGGTTTCTTGCAGGCTTTTGGCTCTTGATTCCTGATGAGATGCATCTTCGTTATTTTATTTAACTTTTACAACAGAACAAATCCATTTCCATTGGTTTGAGACATAGAAGTTTAGTAGTCAAATATAAATAACATAACTTTGTGGGCTGGCCAGACTTCATTCTTCCTGTATGTCTTAATTGTCAATACAGGTTTGCTGGTTATTTTATAAGGAGAGTGATTTGAACATCCTAATATCTGTATTTAGGTTTCCCTTTTACTCCTTTTTATAGTCCAACCAGAATTTTCAAGCTTAACGTGCATGAGAATTCCTCTGTAGAGTGTATATGGGAGATTAGGGGGGCTGTCAATGTCGTTTTGACAATAGATGGTTTTCACCCTCTATGCAGATTTCAGAATTTAGTGCCCTTCTAAGATGTAACGTTACATTCAGATAACCACAGTAAACAATTCCAAGGAGAACAGCTCCAGTGCCGTGTGAATAGGTACTGAGCATGTTTTAGACTAAGAGGCTCATGGCACAGGTTCCAGTGAGCATCTGTCCTCCTTGAGGTCAGCCCCCTTTCACTTTCCATTGTTCAAGTTGACTACTTCTGATATTAACTCTTGCTTCAGTCTTGTCCGGCCTTTCTTCTCAGTTCTAATGAAGACGTCCCCTTTGTCCTAATCCTTTTTGGCTCAGTGGATAGAGCGTCGGCATGCAGACCAAAGGGTCCCAGGTTCAATTCCGGTCAAGGGCACGTAATAGGGTTGCAGGCTCTGCCCCAGCCCAGACCCTGGTTGGGGCTCATACAAGAGGCAACCAATCGATGCATTTTCTCACATCGATGTTTCTGTCTTTCCCTCTCTCTTCTGCTCTCTCTAAAAAAAAAAAAAAAAAAAAAAAAAAAAAAAAAAAAAAAAATCAATGGAAAAATATCCCCAGGTGAGAATTAACAAAAAAACAAAAACAATGCAAAAAAACTTCCCCTTCTTTCCCCCCTGAGGCAAATTCCTTATCTTAATAACCTTTACAGTTCCTCGAAACCTTGTCTTGATTTGGAGGCTGCCCACTGGTCCAAGGACCGCCTCCTCCTCGCTTTGGTCCAGGCATCCTAAGGCCTTCCCAGCTGGACTTAATGCCATTGGCTCCCTGCCTTTCTGGAACTCAGCATACTCCTGTCTCTCGATTCCCCGTTGATCCTATTAGCTCGACTGGAGTGTCTTAGAGGTCACGCCAACCTGCCAGGCACTCAAGAGAAAACATCAGATCCCAAAGAATGTTTCCATGTTCTTGTAGGCTCTTCGTCTCAGTAATTCTACTTGCAAGTGGAGCAAGGGGACCCGACTAGAGAGCTTTGCAAAAGAGTAAACATCTGACAGCTTCTGTAATTCAGTTCTCTCTGTCGCAGGAACACGAGGGACTTGAGCAGCCAAATTCCAGGAAAGAATATATTTGACGCTGAGTCTCGTAAATCCATCTGTTCAAACTGGCTGAAATACACTCGCTGCCTGGAGTTGGAAATTGGAGCGCATTAGGACATGCAGCTTTATGGCTAGGAATAGGGGTGAGACTAATGAGCAAACATTATTCACAGTTTCCCAGAGCCACTTTGATACAGTAATCAGGCTCCTGGGAGAGTCACGGACTAAGGATCTGTGGGAAAACAGACTCCAGGTTAGATATCAAAACAACCCCCAACCACTTCTGTTTTTCAAAACTCTCAAATGAGGTACATATCTTCTTCTATATATATAAAAGCCTAATATGCAAAGTGTCCCCTTGGGAGTTTGGCCAGGAGTTCATTTGCTCGCTATGACATATGCTGACCACCGGGGGGTGGCGGGTGGAGGGGAGGGCACGGAATGAAGGAAGGCCCCAGCCGGCAGCTGGAAAATGGAGGCCCCAGCCAGTAGCCGGTAGCCACTAGGGGCCCTACCCGTGCATGAATTTCATGCACTGGGCCTCTAGTATATGTATATAGCCTATTACCTCTTGATAACTAAGATGCATTGGTTACAGTTTTATAGTTCTTCTCTGTTTTCACATTTAGATGTCTTCTTTTGCTAAGTTGAAAATGGAGGGGGAAAAAAAATAAATGAATCCTCTAGAGCTGAAACAGGAACATTTGGTCTTCTGTAATCCGCAGTCCTTAACCTAATGTGGCAGCTCTGAGGGAAACTGTCAGATCTGCACTCCTGATTACTCTAAGTTGCCTCCCATGTGTACCCAAGTAACGGTCAGGACTCAATGTGCGTTGACAACCCATCTTCTCTGTTCCATGGCTCTGAACATCCTTCCCGTGAATGGGATTTTATCTCCCTGACTCACCCAGCTTGTGTGGCTCAGTGGTTGAGCATTGACCTATGAACCAGGAGCTCATGGTTTGATTCCCAGTCAGGGCACATGCCCGGGTTGAAAGCTTGAATCCCAATAGGGGGCATGCAGGAGGCAGCCAGACAATGATTCTTTTAAAAAATATATTTTTATTGATTTCAGAGAGGAAGGGAGAGGGAAAGAGAGATAGAAACATCAATGATGAAAGAGAATCATTGATCGGTTGCCTACTGTACACCCCCTACTGTGGATTGAGCCTGCAGCCTAGACATGTGCCCTGACTCAGAATCAAACCGTGACCTCCTGGTTTATAGGTCAATGCTCAACCACTAAGCCACACTGGCTGGGCTGAAGATGGCCTATTTTATCTACACTTGATTGCTTATATTTTGTAAAGGGACAAAGAATCATTTAGAATGGGAAATTCAAATCACCTCTTTCTCCCATTTTGTATCTCTGAGTAGTAGTCATCTCTCATGCTGTAACTAGTCCACTAGAAAATAAAGACTTTGCCTTTTATTTCTATTCTAGTGTCCCAGTGCACAGATTCGTGCACATTGAAAGGAAATTAATTAGAAGAAATATCTTAATATTGCTATTCGTGTCTTGCTCATGTAAAGAAAATAGGATTGTACCAAGTCGCCTATCTACCTACTCCAGGACTTCTGCGAGGATCAAACGAGATGAGGTGTGGGAAAATGCTTCACAAACATTTGGTTAAACTATAAAATGTTTGCACCTGGCTATAAAGCAAGTTGGGTTCCTGGGCTGAAGAAACTCCAAGGAGGCTAGTCACTAGGGAGAGGAAGCCGGGTGTTGCTACCTGAAGTCATTACCCAGCACCCACAGCCAACATTTTCAGGCTGTGCTGGGCTGTGGGCCGCATTTCTCGCTATGGGGTCTTGGCAGCATTGGCTGCGATTTGATGGGTGTCGCTCCAGGGTGGTGGTGGGGCCTGTGTCCCACTTGGGGGAAGCCGAGTGTTGGTTTGTTGGCGCCAGGTCTGTGGTGCTGTTTATTTTTAAATGGCCAGTGTGCATCATGGCATCTCCTGTATTTGAGCGTCTGCCCCCTGATGATCAGTGTGTGTCACAGCTACCGGTCGGACCGATGGACACTTAGCCTTTTATATATATAGATTCCCAGAATCTAACACAGTGCCTGTTCTTATGGATGTTTAATCGTCATTTGCAGATAAACGGATTCATGCTCCTAGTTGCTAATAAATAACATACTTGGCAACACCCTGGCCCAAGAGATAGAGGGAGAGAGTCTGGGAGTGTGTATCTCAATGATTCTGCAGATAAAACTCAACTGACTATCATCCCACTGAGAAGAGAAGGGGATGCTGATGAGTAGTTTGGTATAATTTAATGGCACGTGACATGGGGGTAGTTATATGGATACATGGGTAACATAGCTGCTTTGTTCTCATTGCTGGGAGGAGATAGAGCTGAGGAGAAATTAGTATTCCTATTTATTTTTATCGTTATCGTTAAATTACTTGACACTAACATTTAGCTGAATTAACTAGGCCTTCTAAACATCAAACAATAGACAACTCTGGCTAAGAACACGATTGATATCCAAACATATTTCAAGGATCTGCTTATTCTCCTTTGCTTTGCCATTTCAGTCAACGTGACCCAACGAATCACACAGCCTCGTACTTGTAGAGAACCTTAGTTTGTCTAAGATGAGTGTAGAGTGTGGGACATCAGATATCGCCTCTGAAAATATCCTAAATGCTATGACATTAGTCGCTTGCTTATAATTAAAGAACGTTGCCATTTCACCAGCCTTTCATTTACAGGAGAAAGTTCAAATTCCATTCCCCTTGAACTTTAGCTATTTCGCATTTTTCCCCCCTTTGTTCTTTTCTTGAAAGCTTTGCAACAAATGCATCCCCATATGCTTATATTAGTTAATATAGTATTAAACATATTGGCTGTGCAAAATGTTGGCATCCATTAATAAATATTTTCATTTTCTCCTCTCTCTCTCTCTCTCTCTCTCTCTCTCTCTCTCTCTCTCTCTCTCTCTTCTCTCTCTCTCTTTTTAACTTCCTTTGACTACATAAGCAACAGCTGTCTAGCTGCCTGCCCAAGATGAGATCGAATGCCTCTCCAGAAATCTAGGTCAAAACACTTGGAATGCATGAATATCAAACAGAGTTTTCAAAACAGCAAATGAATACATCTTTGATTGGTGACATTTTCCTGTAGCATATGGCTGCAAGCTCAGGGGACTGGATGCTTTTTTGATGAATATGTTCCATCAGAAATGAAGGGGTGGCAGTAGGCTTTCGCCACCTTCTGTTTTGCCTTATGAGATGATAATGCAAATGCATAGACAGACACGGCGACCACAAGGCTTTTACCTTCAGACCGGCTCTAAAGATGCATTTCCCCTTTAAGATGAACGGCTTTGTCTTTCCTTGGGTTTGGGTTTCTAAGCAGCTGTCAGAGGTGACAACCAGGGGGAGCCTTTGTCTTTCTTCTTGGGCGGGATCTGATTGGTGGAAATGTACACAGAATTGAGCTGTAAAGCAAATATTCGCCCAAGAGAGAGGAGTTGGGAGTTTAGTCTCATGGGTAACTTTTTTTAGCCACAGCAGCAAACGGTTGATCTAAACCCCTTTGTCAAATGTCAATATTTCAGAGGCTGGATCACCATTTATGAATGAGGCACACGGAGAGGAGGCCTGGGAAATGGGAGGCTGGCTCCTGACTCCTTGGTTTTGTCACTAATATGTTAAATGTGCCCTCGGACAAGCCCCTTCCTCTCTGAGACATCATGTCCTGCTAGTGCAGTGGTTCTCAACCTTCCTAATGCCGCGACCCTTTCATACAGTTCCTCATGTTGTGGTGACCCCCAATTTCATTGTTACAAATTGAACATAACTAAAGCATAGTGATTCATCACAAAAACAATAAGTAATTATAGATGTGTTTTCTGATGGTCTTAGGCGACCCCTGTGAAAGGGTCGTTGGATCCCCAAAGGGGTCGCGACCCACAGGTTGAGAACCGCTGCTCTATTGGGTGAAATGAGAGGACAGGAGTGTTCTATCTGTAGGGTCTTTCTCGGTCCTAAACTTCTCAGTCTGTCTAAGGTATGAGGCCGTGTTACTGTTGGTCATGTTGATTGAAGTGGCATAGCAGAGGAGAGTAAGTTTGAATTTCTTAATTGGCTGAAGATTCCTTTACTATTATTATTTTTTAATCCTGCCCTGAGGATAGTTTTCTGTTGATTTTTAGGGAGAGTGGAAGATGGAGAGAAAGACAGAGAGAAACACATCAATTGGTTGCCTCCTGCATGAGAACCCCAACCAGGGTCTCAGCTGGGGAGGAGCCTGTAACCGAGGTACATGCCCTTGACCAGAATAGAACCCGGGACCCTTTGGTCTGCAGGCCGGTGCTTTATCCACTGAGCCACACCGGCTGGGGCTAAAGATTCATTTTTTTTTTTTTAAAGAGAAAGATATCCAGGATCTCCTTCCTCCCATTTATAAAATGAGGCAACAGGGGAGCTGTTTTCATGCAGCAGAGGAAGGGGATGGCATGTGCCCGTGGCTTCTCTTGTCTCTCACCTCTCCGGGCAGCCTCAGAAACCGTGTGTGGAAGGAAAGTCTACGTGTCCGCCGAACCCAGCTTGAAGGCCACTGAGTGTGTGGTATTTTGTTAGTGGTGGTGGAGGCGGTGAAGGGAGGTGTTGGAAACCACCCTTCTTTCTTTTTGCCTTGAGCAAAGTCGTGTTAACCAAACAGTGCATTTCAATTGCAGGTTAAAATTTAAGCCTCATGCACTTCTTCCTGGTTTGCCTTTTGTTAAAAAAAAAAAACACACAAACCAGCTGGCCCCTAGCCAGTTTGTCTCAGTGGATATAGAGCATCAGCCAGCCTGTGGACCACAGTGTTCCCAGGCTCAATTACAGTTAAGGGCATGTATCTTGATTGCATGCTCCTCCCCGACCCAGGCCCTGGTCGGGGCTCCTGTAGGAGGCAACCAATCGATGTGTTCCTCTCATATCAACGTTTCTCTCTGTCTTTCCCTCTCTCTTCCACTCTTTCTAAAAATCCATGGAAAAATATTTTCTTGGGTGAGGATAAAAAAAAAAAGTGAATAAAAAAATGAACTAGCTGGCCTTATGATTGTCACAGGAGTCTATAAATGATTATTTTATTAACAAGGTGGACTCACTATTCTTGCTTTGATTTGATAGTGTCCCTAACAGTAGTCTTGAAATCACATTGGGGAACATGCTTATTATTTTATAACTAGAGGCCCAGTGCACAAAATTCCTGCAAGGGTGGGGAGGTCTCTCAGCCAGGCCTGCACCCTCTCCAATCCAGGACCCCTCAGGGGATGTCCAACTTCCAGCAGGGATCGGGCCTAAACCGGCAGTCGGACATCCCTCTCACAATCTGGGACTGCTGGCTCCTAACTGCTCACCTGCCTGCCGGCCTGATAGCCCCTAACTGCTCTCCCCTGCTGGCCTGATCGCCCCTAATTGCTCTCCCCTGTCAGTCTGATTGCCCTTAACCACCTCTGCCTCGGCCCTCGCCACCATGGCTTTGTCCAGAAGGACGTCTGGAAGGATGTCTGGAAGATGTCCGGCCTAATTAGCATATTACCTTTTTATTAGTATAGATTACTAGAGGGGGATTCTTCCTTCTACCACTCTGTTCCCAAGTTTCATTTACAAAAGCTGTTGCCTTTCCCAGGTGCTCGGATGCCTTTCAGAGTAGTGTATACACATAGCCCTGTATGTATGCCTATGTTCGTGTGTGTATGGATGTGTGTAAAATTACATGTAAAACACTGTTCCTATTATTTGTCCATAAATGGAATTAGGACAACTTAGTAACCATCTGGGGGGAAAAAATAAAAATTGTATCCCTCTTTATTTCTAACACCAAAAATAAACTCCAGATGGACCAACCATTTTATGCTAAAAATAAATGCATTAAAGTACTATTAGAAAACGTGAGAAGATGCTTTTGGTAAGTAATTCAGAGCTAAGGAAGGTCTTTCTAAGCATCATACGAAACTTACAAGGAATGATTCTAAAGATGAATAAATTAATAAGTCAATATACTTTGAAAAAAAGTAAAAGGTAGCTTAAGGAGAGTGACACAATTGGCGAGCGTTGATTGCTTTAAATCAGGGGTCCTCAAACTTTTTAAACAGGGAGCCAGTTCACTGTCCCTCAGACCGTTGGAGGGCCGGACTATAGTTTAAAAAAAACCATGAACAAATTCCTACGCACACTGCACATATCTTATTGTGAAGTAAAAAACCAAAACGGGAACAAATGCAATATTTGTATTTGCATGTGGCCCACGGGCCGTAGTTTGAGGACCCCTGTTTTAAATGGTCTGTGCCTTTAAATGGTCATACTAGCTAAGCTCAGGATGTAGAAAGTTGAAAGAGATCGTTGTTGTCACCCCAAGAAGCAAAACAAGCTGGATAGACGACAAAATCACGGTTTATTAAAAACCATCGGAGGGCCAAGAACAGAGAGAACGCTAATGAAATTAATTCTGGAAACAAAGATACCTTCATGGCTGAGAGTAGAACCGCAGCTGCTGGGATCCCACGTCCCGAATCGCATTGCGTTGTCACACATTTCTCTCCAGGATCAGAGGCCTAATTATTAGCTTACTGATGTTCACTCTCAAGTTATGAATGGAAACACTCATTTGTGATTGTCTGAGATTTCCCTGGCAGATTTAAGAATACTGATACCAGCCCTCGCTGGTGTGGCTCAGCGGTTAGAGCGTCGGCCTGCAAACTGAAAGGGTCCCAGGTTCGATTCCGGTCAAGGGCACAGGCCTGGGTTGCAGGCTCCATCCCCAGTAGGGGGCGTGCAGGAGGCAGCTGATCAGTGATTCTCTCTCATCATGGATGTTTCTCTCTCTCCCTCTTCCTTCCTCTCTGAAATCAATAAAAAAAAATATATATATATATATATATATATATATATTTTTAAAAAGAATACTGATACCAAGGGCCAGAGGTGGTGAAGACCTGAGGCTCTGGTAAGAGGTGTTCTCACCCAGCTCTGCCACTCCTCCCCTTGACCCACCCCTCTTTGCGTAGTTTTAGCAACTAGTACATAGAAATAGTAGCAGTAACATCCTTCTCAGGTTATTGGAAAACCTAAGGGAATTACTATGTCTAAACCATTTACAGCACAGCCTGGCACCCACAAAATCCTCTTAAGGACTAAGTTAAAACTTCATGGTTCTTTTTGCCAAAATAATGGACTATTTAGGAAGTATTGCCTAAAGAATACCTTTCAATGTCTCCATACGTTGCCTTCTTCCCCTGTGGTCGGCAAACTGCGGCTCGCGAGCCACATGCGGCTCTTTGGCCCCTTGAGTGTGGCTCTTCCTAAGCCTTAGGAGGACCCTAATGGAGTCAATAACAGTGTACCTACCTATATAGTTTCAGTTTAAAAAATGTGGCTCTCAAAAGACATTTCAATCATTGTGCTGTTGATATTTGGCTCTGTTGACGAATGAGTTTGCCGACCACTGGGACAGTTTCCATAGGGAAAACAGATTCAATGCACCATATTTATATGAAAATTATTCATGTATTTGGAATAGAAAAACCTACTGAGTACTGAAGACATTTTATGATCTCCCTGAGGTTTCAGGGACTTTATGAGTGAACTTTGTCCTGTGGGCGACACGCTTTCTTTGGTCAAGGCCTCACTCCAAAACGGAAGAACTCACTCCAGAGCGAGTAGGGTAAACAGGAGATGGGCAGTCACATCTAATCTGGAAGCGCCGTGCTGATTTATGTTCTGTGCTTATTTAATTTTATTTTCTAAATCAACATTGAGAAGGAAAAGTTGAAATATTAATTACCCGTTTACTGTCAATGTAGCGGAAAATGTAATTTATAGCTTACTTGCAAAGAAGGGAAAAAAAAAAAAAAAGAAGAAGCTGCCCGCTTAATTTAAGAACTCAAATTATTCAAATAACATTCTGAATTTGATTATTCCTTTAATTGAAATGTTGCTCTTTCCGTCAGAATTGCTTCTGAGATGCCAATTTCAGCAATAGTTAAGTAAGAGCTCTCTGTGGAAAGGAGAGAGGGGGAACGCCGGTGTTCGGTGAATTGCATTTACCTGAGAGGAAGGCTCCTACTCATTAGCAGTGCTTTCTTCTCAACCTGGTTGTTGTTCTGTGTAGCACGGAATCATGGGGGTCCTCGGACCCGCAGAATACCTGAAAGTGAGTTCAAAAGCGGAGCCTCAGTACTAGTCGTTATGAAGGATCTGTGGGCTCTATCCTTGGGAGTTGCCTTCAGACTTAGGAGAAGAGAAGTTAAGTTCCCCAGGGCAGGAGGCCCTGCCTCAGGAAAAAGTCCCTATCTTGCCACAGGGATGTCTTGTCTCTTGGCTGGCTTTCCTAGCCAGGGTCTCAGCTCTGCAGACTTCCACATGGGGAAAAAAAGGCAGCAGGGACACCCAGCCAGACACTAAGAACTATAATAATTCTTTTTTTGTTTTCCTCAGTAAAATCGTATTCATGTTGGTCTCAAATACACATCTACTTGTTACATACCCCTATCCCTGGGGAAAATTATGTTCTCCCTCAAATGAGCTAGAATTCCATTGCTGTTGCTTACAAGTTATTTTTGGACTTTTAGGTGAGACAATTCTTCCTGCTGGCACACTCCTACACACGGTAGACTTGAGCAGTAATTTCCCTGGCCCTGGGGTAATAAATACATGCAGAACCCCTCAGTCATAACTCACTTTCAAATAGCCCCTAAATCAGTGGTTCTCAACCTTCTGGCCCTTGAAATACAGTTCCTCATGTTGTGACCCAACCATCAAATTATTCTCGTGGCTACTTCATCACTGTCATGTTGCTACTGTGATGAATCGTCATGTAAATATCTGATATGCAGGATGGTCTTAGGCGACCCCTGTGAAAGGGTCGTTCGACCGCCCAAGGGGTCGCGACCCACAGGTTGAGAACCGCTGCCCTAAATTGATAATTGAGAGAAAGCTTTCTCTTTCAGATACACATTAGACAACTTCATGGATAAAGGAAAATAAATGTAGAGTTTTGAGAGTGCGGAGCATACATTTTAATTGTTTTTACATATATCTAATTCAAATATATAAATAAACTTCTAACAGATAATCTTTTTTCTTCATGGTATCTTTTTTTTTTAATTGTCTAAAGTTCTACATATGTCTCCCTTTTCCCCAATTGACCCTCCCCCACCCCCACCGCCCACCCCTGCCCAGCCATTCCCTCCCGGGCAAGCTCCCACTGTGTCCATTGGTTATGCTGATATGCATGCGTACAAGTCCTTTGGTTGCTCTCTAACCCCTGCCCCCTCCTTGTCTCTGGATCTACTCTTGTTCATCAAATTATGTTGATCATTATATCCCACATATGAGTGGGGTCATGTGATATTTATCTTTCTCCGACTGGCTGATTTCGCTGAGCATAATTCTTTAAAGGTTTTCCAGAATTCGTTGCTTTTGGTCATCATGAAGGTACAGTTCGCACACAAGAAAATTTCCACTTTCGAAGCCTGCGTTTCATGGATTTTGCTCTCTGTAGACGATCATGTGACAGCCATGATGTGGTCAAGATGTGGAATGTTTCCATGGCCCTAGGGTTAGTTTCATGCTCTTTGTGATTGATTCCCTCCCCGGAACTGTAGGCAGAAGCAACCAATGATCTACTTTCACTTTTTGTTGTTATTGTTGTTGCACTTTTTGTGTTCTACTGAAGAAATATGATCCTAGCCCAATATCGCAAACTTGTTTACCTATATTTTCTACAATATATTTAATAGTTTTTTTCATGTGTAATCCATTTTGTTCATGATCTAAGAGTTGAAATTTGTTTTCCTATGCAGATAGCATCATTTCTTTAAAAGACTGTCTTTTTTTTTTTTTTTCGTTGAGTTTCCATATCATCTTTGTCAAAAATCAATCTCCCAATTCAAGTCTTAAAATCTCTGAATCTGTTATATTTCTCTAATTTTTACGTCTTCTTAAAATTTCCTTTATAATGTTATGTAAATTTGCGGTGCATGTCTTGCATATCTTTTGTTGTTTCTAAGTATATTTTCCATGCCATTGTAAGTGGACAAATTTTAAAATTTTTATTTTCTATTTTTTCATTGCTAATATGCAGACATACAATTTATTTGTAACTTTGTTTTGCTTTTTAAATATAGATCTTGTATCCTTAAATTTTACCAAGTTTACTTTTATTTCTAGGATTTTTTTTTTCTAGATTCCTACGATATCCCCCCCTAAGCTATTATGCCATTTGCATTAAAGACAGTTTTATTTCTCCCTTTCAAAACCGCATACCTTTTTCTTTTCCTTGCCGTATTGCCTTGGCTAAGACTGCAAGATAATGCTGAGAGTGGACAGCCTTGCCTGTTCTTGCTCATTGGTAGAAAATATTGATCAATTCACTATTGAGACTGACTTAACTGTAGGTTTAACATAGCTTATTTATTCAGATAGAGAGAGTCTTCTCGTTTTAGTTTGCTGAAAACAAAAATGTTTCTGTTTTTATTTTGTTTAGTTGTTTTTTTTCCCATGAATGGATGTCCAATTATGTCAAGTGATTTTTTTCTCTTCATCTATTTCAGGGATCATATGGCTTTCTCCTTTATTCTATTCATTTGGGTAGTTGGTTGGTTTTCATATGACGAAACACCATTGAGCTTCTTGGATCAACCCCACTTGGTTATAATGTATTATTATTTTTATGTGTATGGTTTGTACACATATTTGTATGGTTATTTTTATAACCAACCCCACATGGTCATAAGGTATTATTATCACATAATATATACACACACACACACACACACACACACACACACACATATATCTAATTCTTTATTGATTTTAGAGAGGAAGGGAGAAGGAGAGAGAGATAGAAACATCAGTGATGAGAGAATCATTGATCAGCTGCCTCCTGGAGGCCCCCCACTGGGGATTGAGCCCGCAACCCAGGCATGTGCCCTGTAGCCGGAATCGAACCTGGGACCCTTCAGTCTGCAGGCTGACACTCTATCCACTGAGCCAAGCCGGCCAGTGCTATTTTTATGTGTTTTTTTTAAAAAAATAATGTATTTTTGTTGATATTTAGAAAGGAAAGAGAGGAATAGAGAGAGAGAAACATCGGTGAAAGAGGAAGTCGTGGCTTGGCTGCCTTCTACATGGCCCCCACTGGGGATTGAGCCCACAAGCTGGGCATGTGCCCTAATTGGGACTCTAACAGGCAACCTCTTGGTTCCTGGGTTGATGCTCAACCACTGGGCCACACCAGCCGGGCTATTTTTCTGTTTTGATTATTTAATTTGCTAATATTCTGTTAAGAACTTACGTGTCCTTCTTCAAAACGAATGTCTTCCTCATTTTAGTGTATCGCCATTTTACTGCCCTTTTCCAATGATATAACATTTCCTTTCCTGTTTTCTGGAAGGATTTTAGCAGCATGAACACTATTCCTTCCTTAAGGGTTTGATAGAATTTGCTAAGGAGGATATCTGGGCCTGGAGTTTTCTTCCTGGGTGTGTCCTCAAGGATTTGCCTTATCAAAGGGTCTGGCCTTTGATCGCAGCTCCTGGGAAGTGATCTCTAAGCCTTGGAATGTCCTGCCTGATAAGGTGGCCATTGTTTACCTGGGAGCCTGGGGCCACACCAGATAGTCTAACAATGCAATTGATGGTGGTGCTTTGGTTCACATTGTTGTAGACCATGGGTCAGCCCCATAACCATGTGGGTGGGCAGCCACATCTATAGGAGTGACTGAGCTCAGTCAAACTGCATTCACCTGGCTCAGGTGTGCTTCTTGGGTTGGCAATTCTCCAGGTTTATCAGCACACTTTTTTTTTTATTCCCCCTGGGAAAAAGTCATGCTGTCTGTGACTCTCCTGGCAGAGGACAATGTGAAGCATTGCTTTGAGAGATTTCCTGCAGCGTGGGTCTCTCCCCTGGACTGATTTCTAAACCTTGCCTTTTAACTGCAGGAAATCACAACCTTCAACATAACAGCTTCAGTGAATTCTGTGATGTCTGTTTTTATTTGTCTGCTTTTATTTTCATGTTTACCCGTCATTTTATTATTTTAAACGGAATTCGAGAAACCTCATTTTTCTATATTTTTATGAATGGCATTTCTTTTCTTAATATTATTTTTTATTGATTTTTTACAGAGAGGAAGGGAGAGGAATAGAGAGTTAGAAACATCAATGAGCGAGAAACATCGATCAGCTGCCTCCTGCACCCTCCCCCCCCCCGTCCCCCCGCCCCCCCCCCACCCCAATGCCCCACCGCCCCACCGCCCCACCGCCCCACCGCCCCACCGCCACTGGGGATGTGCCCGCAACCCAGGTACATGCCCTTGACCGGGAATCGAACCTGGGACCCTTCAGTCCGCAGTCTGATGCTCTATCCACTGAGCCAAACCGGTTGGGGCTGAATTGCATTTCTTGAACCTCTGCATATTTTGTATGGCAGACCCATTAAGAAACCCTGTTAACTTAAAATAAGCAAAGGGCATCAACACTTCTTATTCAAAACAAATGAATTCTATGCAGATGAACTTACAGGGAACTCTTTCTAGTTCCCTAAACTAGGAAAGCCCCAAGGATAAAAGGGATGTATCTTTATTCTTGCTTGCTGAGCACATAGCCTGTGACATAATATGTTTACATTTTCTTCTCTTTCAGGGGTTCTAGTTGACATTTTCATAGAGGATTAACCTTATTACTCATTCTAAATTCCTCTGTATGCTGCAATTTTTAAAAAATCTATTTTTATTGATTTCAGAGAGGAAGGGAGGAGAGAGAAACATCAATGATGATATAGAATCATTGATTGGCTGCCTCCTGCACGCCCCCCCACTGGGGATCGAGCCTGCAGCCCAGGTACATGCCCTTGTCTGGAATCGAACCCGGGACCCTTCAATCTGCAGGCCGACCCTCTATCCACCGAGTCAAACCAGCTAGGGCTATGCTGCAATTTCTGATCCTAATGCCCCACTTGGCCGGGAAGGGTTTAAAGGGGCTGAATGAGGCTGTAACTGGCTGGCATTACGCTATAAAGTTCCAATCTGCAGTTAAAACCTTCCCGCCTGCTTTTGCCACATGGAGGTCCTGGTAGCTCTCTATTCACCCCTCTCCTCCGACTCACCCCCTTTTCTGTCCCTAACCACATGCATATGGACGGGGACACACTAAAGCACCTTTTCTTGCTCTAACCGGTTTGCTCAGTGGCTAGAGCGTCGGCCTGCGGACTGAAGGGTCCCAGGTTCGATTCCAGTCAAGGGCATGTACCTTGGTTGCGGGCACATCCCTCGTAGGGGGCGTGCAAGAGGCAGCTGATCGATGTTTCTCTCTCATCGATGTTTCTAACTCTCTATCCCTCTCCCTTCCTCTCTGTAAAAAAATCAATAAAGTATATTTAAAATAAAAAAAAAAAAAATAAAGCACCTTTTCTTGACTCTGTCCCAACCCCACTGGGAATCAGACTCTCCGAGGAGGTTCCCATGTTGATGCTAAAAGCCCCTGGTATTTCCCCTGATGCGGTAAAGCTGGACTTGAAGAGAAGCGAGTGGCTTATCTGGGATGCGTCTCTGCCTCTCTCTGAGCAGCAGCACCAGGCCCGGACTCTGAGCACGATTCTCCATTCTCGCCTGAGTGGCAGCTGGAAACAAGGCAGGGACTGTCTGCCTGCTGCCCATCCCGGGGGCACGATTAGGTGAAAGAAGAGTCCGCTTCTCCCAGACACTTCTTCCCAAGCAAACAATCCGCACTCATTCACGAGTCAAAGGCGCAGAAGAAAGAGGCTCAGTGTCCATGCGGGAAGCTAATTGCCCTCCCTCATTTTCTCACCACTCACAGCTGAAGCGGGAAGAAGATGAGAAGGGCAGGGAAGGGGCACGTGAAGGCATCTTGGCACAGACACGTCTGCTCGCAGCCACCGCCACCGAGGCGGCCAGGTGGCCCAGCGCGCTGCTCACTTGAGCTGTGCAGTCTGTTCCGGAACCCCCAGCCCTCCCTTCCACCCTCCGCGCGTGCCTCACCCCCTTTTCTGTCCCTCGCCGCCTCCCGTTCCATCTGATAAGACAGTGCAACTGTGTAGTTCTTTCTTTTGTTCCAGGCATGCTAGCTGATTCGCAGCTTGGTTTTGCAGATATCAGGCCATCATAGCATCCTGTGAATCAAGATGCTATTTTTGAAAGTCTAGCTTCACGCGCTGTCCTCCTCAGAACAATAGCCACGGAGCCTTATTTTGGTTTTGTAGATGGTGACATCGCACCTAGGAAAGTTAGGAAATTTGTGAAGTATCTAAGAGCAGTGCTAACTAGACCAGTGGTCGGCAAACTCATTAGCCAACAGAGCCAAATATCAACAGGACAACGATTTCTTTTGAGAGCCACATTTTTTAAACTTAAACTATATAGGTAGATACATTGTTATTGACTTAATTAGGGTACTCTTAAGCTGGCCTTTGCTAAAAACGTCCTCAATCCGATGGAGGTACGTTCGCTGAGGTCGACCCCTTCCAACTCTCCCATCCACACTCGTCTTGTATACCTGTTTCGTCTGTCTCCTTTCGTTCATCCTCTCTGTATGTCCACACCATCTCCACACACCTTTCTCCATCCTCCACACTACATCTTCTTTCACTCCACAGCGTTCCCTAAAATTAACTTCATAAACTTTACTTAAAGTTTTAAGTCAACTTCGCACTGAACATGCGCGCCCGCACGTGGTATTTTGTGGAAGAGCCACACTCAAGGGGCCAAAGAGACGCATGTGGCTCGTGAGCCGCGGTTAGCCGACCACTGAACTAGACCATTGATGTTTGCCTTCCTGTTATTGCTTTATGTAAATGGCTGTCTTGGTTACGATTAGGCATTTGCCACAACAATGTCCTCATGGCCAGGAACCTCCTGTCCCAGGAGGGGGAGCGCGTCACAGAACATGACCACCAGGAAGAGGAGCCGTAGGCTTTCCTCTGGGCCCCAGACATGAGCTCCAAGTCTGATGGAGGCCCTGGTCTCAGATGGATGGGTCCCTATCACCAACTCAGAGCATCAAGGCTTGTCTGTGGCCGGGGCCAATTTGTGTCCATGAGCTGGATGTTAAACAAGCGGTAGCTTGAGAACAGCCAGGGTGGAAATATTTACAACACAGGAATTGGCAACTGCTGTGAATCAGGGCATTTCTTTGATTGTTTATTCTCAATTAATTTTTTTGTCCCCAGAAGGCTGGCTTGCTACCACATCACTGGTTAAAATGTCCTATACTTGCCCTGACCGGTTTGGATCAGTGGATAGAGCGTTAACCTGCGGACGGAGGTGGGGGACGGTCCCAGGTTTGATTCAGGTCAAGGGCACATGCCCAGGTTGCAGGCTTGATCCCCAGTAGGGGGCATGCAAGAGGCAGCCAATCAATGATTCTCTCATATCATTGATGTTTCTATCTCTCTCTCCCTCTTCCTTCCTCTCTGAAATCAATAAAGAAATATATTTTAAAAAAATGTACCATACTTGAGACAGGGCCAGCAAGAGGAATTCTAGGGATGAAGGAATAGTTGTTGTTTTTTGTTTGTTTGTTTGTTTTTTATCCCTGATCTAGCTGATTTCTATAAATTCTCCCAAATGCTGTCCTCTGCTTAAGGCTTCAGGGACTATCTTTGATCAGATGGCAAATCCTGGGTTGGCACGTAGTGATCACAGCTTGTGGGTCGCCCACATGATCCTGAGCTGGTCGCCGCCTTCCTATTTCCCACAAGCTTTCCTCTCCACCAGCATGACTGCTCCCGTAATCAAGATTAAAAATCTACTAAGGGCCTGCACTGAGCAGAGGACACCTCCCAATGATATTTCCAAACCATTGTTCCTAGGCTGAAGCACAAGACACTTAAAATTGAACTCCATGAAATTGACTGCAAAGAGGACTACATTCAGCAGGTATTGAGCACCTCTGATGTCTGGCATCACAAGCACATATAAAATGATGTAAAAACACCCAACAACCCTCTTGAGGAGTCATATATATGTTTAGTGAATATTTGTCGGGGGTGTGGATGGAGTTTATACCACAGTCTCTCAGCAAAACATCTTAGAGATCCTTTTTAGATATTTTTTTTCTATTCCTCATTTCATGCCAAGTTCCCCCCATCCTTTCCGCTTCCCCACTTTTTTCTTTCTCCTTTTTCATATCTCCTCACTCCCTGCCCCTCTCAGGTGACCCCTTGTCTTGCCTCTGCTCCCCTGTTTTTCTATCTGGATGTGTGTTCCCCTCCTGCTCATGCTTTCCGATTCAGCAACTGGACCTCCTTGGGTTTCTCTGGTTGAGCAAATATTTCCAAGTGCCTTTGCTCAGCCCAAAGCCTATACCAGCAGCCTATCAATTCAGACATGAGTCTTCCCTTTCAGTAGCAGGAAGATGGATTGTTATAAATGCTTGTGATTTTGTTTCCAGAAATACATCATTGTCTATGATTTTCTTACACATACTTTATTATAATACTAGAGGCCCGGTGCACAAAATTCGTGCACGGGTAGGGTCCCTAGGCCTGGCCGGAGATCAGGGCCGATCAGGTTCCCTGCCTCCCAGCCTCCCTGTCTCCCCACCTCCTCCTTCCCTAGCTCCCTCAGCACCCTGCTGCTGCTGGTCACCTGTTGGTGGTCCAGCACACGTCATAGCGAGCGATCAAACTCCCCTTCTCCCAGTTGAACTCCCGTGGGGACACTTTGCATCTTAGCCTTTTATATATATCGATGTGTTACTCCTTCCTGACAGGGGTGCTAATTTATTGGGAGCCAATGCAATTAGTATCTCATGTTTGTGGCCTCATAAACCTCCTTTTGTGCACTGTATGCTTAATATACATTAGTTGAGTGGAAAGAATGCAGAGGTGTCCCAAAAGCCAGCCACCTCTGTTGGGTCTATTAAATATACCTCATGCCCTAGCCTGTTTGGCTCCGTGGATAGAGTGTCGGCCTGAGGACTGAAAGGTCCCAGGTTCGATTCCGGACAAGGGCACATGCCAGGGTTGCATGTTCAATCCCCAGTAGGGGGCATGCAGGAGGCAGCCGATCAATGATCCTCTCTCATCATTGATGTTTCTCTCTCTCTCTCTCCTTCTCCCTTCCTCCCTGAGATCAATAAAGATATATTTAAAAAATAATAAACTTCATGACTTTAATACCATACAGAACCAAGACCCGTTTCCTAGAGACTCAGATAACTGCTATGCAGAACCAAACCGAGAACAAGGTTTGTTATTTGACAGTGACAATACGCAATGCTCTTACTGCCAAATCAGGGTGATTATGCACCTATATGTCTACTACTAGTAACCCTGTGCACACATCCGTGTGCCAGTAGCTTGCTGCCGCTCTCCTATAGCTACCCCTGTCCTCGCCTCTCCCTTGGTTTGCTGGCCTGCCCCCTCCTGTAGCTCTCACTGCCCCACCCTCCTACTGATCCGTGATCTGGTTGTTACGTGGTCGGTCGTTACATAACGGTCATTTGCATATTACATCCTTATTATATAGGATGATTAATATAGGGACGAGACAAACAGTGGCTGTGAAATGGCTTGCTGCAGGAGGAGCTCGTAACAAAAGCACAGTGTTCCTGAGGGTCTGATCGGTTATGTGCAGGCCGGCGTCCACCTTAAGTGGCCATTGCTCAAGCCTGTTTATCGGTTGAGTTGCTGTGAGATTTTAATTCACTAGAGGGAGCTTGTGGGCAGGAGTGATGCGGTTCCCGCACAAGGAAGATTGATGGCGTTCATTCAATCCCCGCAGCCTGAAAAATACTTTCTATTTATTTTATTCAGGAGCTTGTTGTAACACATCCCAGAGTTGCCTAGTCATTTTTTTCCACTAGTGAAAAGTCTAATTTCCTTTTCCATTTTTTATTCCTCGATGCAATTCACTCAATCCCCATCATGGTCTCGCATGCCACTGTAGGTGACTCTCTCAGTTCTGATCTGGTTTCATCACCCATGTTCTCCTTTATCCTAGCGAATGGCCCATAGAAGAATTAATCCGGGTGACGTGCCCACCTCTTCCATGTTTGAGTGATAAAAGTTTCTTTCTGGTTGTTCAACTACTATTTGAACGGCGGGGGTGGGGGGGTGGGGGGGGGAGGACACCCTTTGGTTTGTAATAAAATCGGACATAACTTTGTTACCATTTTAACGGTGTATTCCGAGTATGGGGGCCATATTTCCTGGCACTGTGTGCGTTTTACTTGTTTTTAGGTCAGATTCGGAATGAGAGAAATGCGTATCATTTAATAAGAATTGTCATCTTACCCGTCAGCTCAAAACAAAATGGTAGATGGTAATTTAGATATTAATCTTACAGGCTTCATTTTTGGCGTGTGTTTGTTTCACTAATTGTTAAAAACAAACAAACAAACAAAAAAACATGAGTTAAAAGAACATTTCTTTGTAAGTACATCCATGTATGTAAGCTCATGTATGAGTTGCATGCACATGGGTGCTCATTCAAAGTTAGCTATTTCCAGCTTTTCATCTGATTAACAGAAAACCACAAAATACAGTCAAAATTATCAAAGGCTGCTTATCCATATTGTCTGGTAGGTTTTTGTTTTATTCCTTCTCATAGGGTAACATCAGAGAGAACTGAATATTAGCCAGTTTTACTCTTTTAAGATTTGTTTTGTACGTTTATTTGGTTGCAAATGGCTTCAACCCCTCCCCCCATATTTTTTTCTGTGCAATATTGAGGTGTATGTATGTCACAGGCCCCAAAGGCCACCCTCAGAATTGACAGTTTTCTAAAAGAACTCAGGGGCTTAGAAAAGTTGAGGTACGTGCCCTTGGCCAGATTCGAACTGGCAGCCCTCTGGTCTGAGGGCCGATGCTCCAACCACTTAGCCAAACTGGTTAGGGCCAAATCTGTATTTTCTCAACCTTTGTCATTTGTGTCCCAAAGAGGACACTGGGGCTAGTATCATATTTATTGCAATCAGTGTCTGTTAAGACATAAAAGAGTATTTAGGCATGAGCACATCACAAAATGTCCTAGAAAAAAAAAAACAACCAGGAGTTCATGCTGATTAATAAAAATAATCTAGTTTCTGAACAAAAGCTTCCCCACATGTTAACGTGCACATTATAGCTGAAACTGCCCAGATGTCTGCTCGGTATTGAAAGAAAAGTTGGAGGAGGCGTGTTCCGCACTGTGGACAGAACGTAGGAGTTCATCAGTGGTACCCAGGCTGACCGCGGCTCTCTCGGGCCTTTAGCGGCTCATACAGTCCCTCAAATATTTGAAGAAGCTCAAAATTTAGATCTCCTTTATCTTCCAACTGCAGCTTGCCCTAGGATTTAACCCGCAATTAAGTCTGCTGCAGACCAGAGGGACCCAGAAGGACTTCTGCAAATGGCAATCCATAAGGATCTTGAAATTTCATTAGAGAATGGTTTCTGTGGAGGGCCCCAGCCAAGACTTGCAAACACACAGTCTTTTGGCTGACACCGGTCTCCAGACTGCTTTATTATGACTTTTTTGGTATGGTAGTATCATTTAAAAAATATATTTTTATTGATTTCAGAGAGGGAGAGGGAGAGAGAAATGGCAATGATAGGAGAGAATCATAGATCGGCTGCCTCCTGCACGCCCCACACTGGGGATCGAACCCGCCACCCGGGCGTGTGTCCTGACCTGGAATCGAACCCTGACCTCCTGGTTCATAGGTCAACGCTCAACCACTGAGCCACGCCGGCCGAGCTACCCTATCATTTTTAAAAATTAGAATGTATCACATGAAGATGAAGTCGGGGGTTTTCCTGAAGCAATCGGTACCTTTGGTAGCAATTCGCACCACAACGCGATGAAGTGGGCCGAGGGAGCTAGCTCCTCTGAAAGACAAAGGCCCTTCATTTCACCACTTCATGTCCTCAATGGGTTCTTGGAAACTTGCACTCTAATTGATATAAACAACTCTTCACGCCCTCAGTACGTTCATGGAAAATGCAGCTCTCATCGGCATCAACAACTGTCAAGTTCCGACAGCCTCTCGTCAATGTTACAACAAAACGTCGTGGAAGGAAATGACGTTATTTAAGGACCCACGGTCCTCATATCCGTTCCCTGCCTGGTTCCTGTAAGAGAGATGAGGACCGTGGGTTCCAGCACTTAGATTAAGTTCACCCGGTGGCACTTAAGGAAAAAAAAGAACACACACCACAATGAGTATTGCATGGCATCGATGGAACAAGTGCAATTTGTGGTCTTCTCCTGGGAAATTAATGGGGACGATAATCTATATTCTCTTAATAAGGATGAATGTCGGATTTGTCCCTCAGTGTGGCTGCGTGTACCCATATGAGGACTGTCGTTAATAACAGGTCTTCTAATGGGAAGGGAAAAATACAATATGAGGGGAAAGAAATACGTGACCGAACTTGGGCTTTTGAAATCTACCTAAGCTGGTTTAAAAGTTGAGAATCAAACTGTTCTGTGTGAAGGGTGGAGAAATGTGGAGTTTTAGCGTAGGTTCCACATGTTTGAGAAATGCTCCTTCATCGTCAACTATTGGGTTTAGTGGAACATGTCACATATATTGCTGCCCCAGCTGGCTTGGCTCAGTGGATAGAGCCTCGGCCTGTGGACGGAGGGGTCCTGGGTTCGATTTCTGTCAGGGCACATACCCGAGTTGAGGGCTCAATCCCCAGTGGGGGGCGTGCAGGAGGAGCCGATCAATGATTCTCTCTCATCATTGATGTTTCTATCTCTCATCCTCTCCCTTCCTCTCTGAAATCAATAAAAATAGATTTTAAAAAATGTTCATATATATATATATATACAGTTATATATATAGTTGCCAATATATATATATACACAATATATATATATATATATATATATATATATATATATATATATAGTTACCAAGTTCTGAAATTCCTCTAAAAAACCATTCAAAAAGGAGGACTTTAATTAAGTATGATGTGGCTCATTACATAGGTCTGTCTGTTCCACCTTAGTTAAAAAAAAATATTTTTTTGATTTCAGAGAGGAAGGGAGAGGGCTAGAGAGATAGAAACATCAAAGATGAGAAAGAATCATTGATCGGCTGCCTCTTGCACGCCCCACACTGGGGATGCAACCTGGGCATGACCTCCTGGTTCATAGGTCGGCGCTCAACCACTGAGCCACGCCGGCTGGACTACCTTGGTAAGTTTTTACTACAATTCTCACTACACTCTGTTCCTTTAACTTGGAGAAAACTAGACAGAGTTTGCTTACTGCCTGAAGAACTTGGACTTGAAGCTCTCGCCAGCTGCAAGTTGTATAAACACACATAAAAGGGAGCCTGTCTTCACATGCCCCGAATTCTCTACGTGCCTTTTCCCCGGCAGAAGCCGAGTTTTACTATCACCCCGACCCTAGCAAGAGGCAGAGAAACTTAGTGACATGTTGAGTGAAACGCTACCCGGTGTTAATAGCGGTTTTGAAAGAAATCAGGAAAGTTAATCATGTGTGGACACAGGGTTAAGAAGCAATGTAACAGACTATTAAGCTTAATATAGATATGTGATATAAGCATATGCAGACGGCCATTAGCATAAATTCATGTTACAGAAGAGCAGCCCGGCGTCCCCGCGTCCTACTTGGTGGGTTCGTAATGTGTGCGAGGGCAGGATGAGGACCGATTGGAGAAGGAGCCGGGTCAGCGAACCCATAGACAGGTCCTGGATCAGGTTTATAAAACCCCTGCAAATTATAACCGCATTAGTTCTGAATGGTGTTAGTGCCTGCGACTTTATTACACAGACATGCCGAGTGAAGGGACGTGTAAGGGGGAAATCTCCCTTCGTTCACAGGGGGTTCAGCGTGAGAAATATCCACCTCTTTTTTTTTTTTAAAAAAATATTTTATTGATTTTTTACAGAGAGGAAAAGAGAGGGATAGAGTCAGAAACATCGATGAGAGAGAAACATCGATCAGCCGCCTCCTGCATACCCCCCACTGGGGATGTGCCCGCAACCAAGCTACATGCTCTTGACCGGAATCGAACCCGGGACCTTTCAGTCCACAGGCTGATGCTCTATCCACTGAGCCAACCGGTTATGACTATCCACCTCTTTTAGCCCAAACTGGCTTCCCTTCATGCTCACAGACATTATGGTGCTGGTGAGCGACTCTTATAGACATGAAACTAGAATGTTCAGCTAACTTTTTTGGGGGGGAAATTTTGTAGCTCTCAATAATTCCAGAGATAGCCCTATCTTGACATTTTCCCCCTATTCGTGAACATAATGTCGTAAGAGTTACATATGACCGTCAAGCGAACGTATTCAAACACATAGTAGTTAGAAATACATTCTTCAGGGTCTCTGCCCTTCAGCTGAAACAAGCAAATGAATTCTGCCTTCTCGTTTTCAATCAAAAAGATCCCTTATGAGACTTCCTGAAATATCCCTAGGAATTCCATCGAGTAGATGTTTTGTTTTTAGTTTACATGGCATAACAAATCATTTTGTCCTGTAGGAGGTTTTCATAGATCCGAGAAATAAAAACGCCATCCAGAACAGAAGGAAGCAGGTATCATCAGTTGTCATGGTGGAAAATTTCCCTTGGATTGGGTCACAATCTGTTGTAATCGACGTGCTTTTGGTTGCCCCTAATTACGTGGTGTTGGGAAACTTCTGCCAAAAATTCTCCTTTTAGCTGACATTTTCTTAGACTCGGATAATCAGAATAAGAAAACATTTGTGAAGTTTAAAAAAAACACACAAGAAAATGTCACCCTGCCCCTTTTTCTTGCAGATAACAAAGAAAGCTATCAGTAGTTTTAGTTGTCTTTTTTCTCATCCTCCCTTCCTCCCTCTCTCCTCTCCTTCCTTCCTTTTTTCCTTCCTTACTTTCTTTTTTCTTCTCTCTCTTTTGCTCTTTCTTTCCTTTATCTTTTCCTTCCTCCCTCCTTCCCTCCCTCCCTCCCTTTCTTCCTCCCTTTCTTCCTCCCTCCAAAACTCTCTAGTGCTTATAACTGGCACCCAGGTGTGCTAGAGACAAACACCATAATTTCCTTTCAGAGCAACTCTGAACATCCTAATATGTACCAACCCTTTTCTCCCTCCTGGCCAGGTGCTACCGCCTATTCCACTGCCTAAACTCTATCCTTTTGGCTCATAGTTAATATCATTGTAAACAATATACTGCCTTGAAAAGACCATCCCTGAAAGGTTTCATCACTGTTTTACTTTTTATTCTTTTAAATGTGTTTTTATTGATTTCAGAGGGGAAGGGAGAGGGAGAGAGAGCTAGAAACATCAATGATGAGAGCGAATCATGGATCCGCTGCCTCCTATACGACCCACACTGGGGATCGAACCCGCAACCCGGGCATGTGCCTTTGACTGGAATCAAACTCAGAACCCTTCAGTCCACAGGCTGGCTCTCTATCCGCTGAGCCAAACCGGCTAGGGCACCGTTTTACTTCTTTGGTTAAAATACAAGTGTGACAGGAAGTGCTGGTAGAAAAGGAAGGCCAGTGAGGTGAATACCAAGAATATGAGAGAAAAGAAAGGTGAAGGAATTCCGTGGAGCAGGGAGGAGAGAGAATCATATACACTGAACACCCTCAGTGCTTAAGGAAAAGCTCTCAACGATAAAAATTGTAACCATGATGCTAATATTCATGATGATGGCCATAGGTAGCACTTCATAAGAGGCAGCCAAGCATGTCACTGAGGGCTATGAATGTGCTCTACCCTCTGTCATCACAACATTCATTATCCTAAATTTACTGGTGATAAAGACAGGGTTTAAGAAACACTCTTCACTAAAACTTGATGCTTTTCCTCCTTCCTTCTTACTCCTAATAATGGATAAGGAAGTCCGAGTGACAATCCTAGACCACATTCAAAGTTCCACCTCTCTGGCTGTAAGCAGAGAAGGCTAGTAGAGCCAAAGGAAGATAAGGTGTTTGTGAAGACGGAGATAAGAGTCCAGTGTAAGGGTGACTGGACAGAGAGAAGCTGGGTTTGGCTTTGGGTAAAGGTCACCCATCTGTGGTGAGTTCTTAAGTTTAAATAGGCAACATGAGGTTTTCATTGATTTTTTGGGGTGGGGTTGGGGGTGGGTAGAAGGACTTATAAATGTAATAGTCTTTGCCTGAAGATTGAGAGAGTAAAAAATTTAAGTCACTCTCCTATTTGAATTAAATGGAAAGTAAGTAGCAGAGATTTAAGCTTTGTATATAATGTAGTTTTTCAATTGGAATTGCAGTGTGTGTGTGTGTGTGTGTGTGTGTGTCCACATGTGCCCGTGTGTGACAGGTGGTTTAATTAAAGGCAGGAGAGTGAGCTGGAATGAATTTAGTACAGCTGCTGGAGCCGGCTCTATTAAATTTCAAATGGAAATGATTGAATACGTTTCTAGATTTTAAAAAGAACCTTGGCTGTGTCTGCAGTACCCTTCCCGCATCTGAGCCAGGTAGACAGGGTTGAAAGAGAGAATGGCTGTTTCTTTCATTTCTCAGTTTCTCCGAGGAACTAAAATTGGTTTAAGACTTGGGTGACTCTGCATGAGCGGTAGCTTCGTGGCTTCCTCCTTGATTAAGCATTTTAAATTTGAAGTTTTCAAAGGGATCTTTTTCTCACTCAGTGACTGGCAGAGAGAAACTGTGGGGTTGGATGGTGCTGCCCCAGGTTCAAGGCGAGGTCGTAAGGAAAGGGTTAAGCCAAAGTCGGTGTTCGGTGATTTTGTTGTGGGGCAGCATGAGGTTATTGTTGAAGTTCACTTTCGCTATTTTAGCTTTTATTTAAAAAAAAAAAATATATATATATATATATATATATATATATATATATATATATATATATATTTATGTATTTTATTGATTTTTTTACAGAGAGGAAGGGAGAGGGATAGAGAGTTAGAAACATCGATGAGACAGAAACATCGATCCGCTGCCTCCTGCACACTTCCTACTGGGGATGTGCCCGCAACCCAGGTACATGCCCTTGACCGGAATTGAACCCGGCACCCTTCAGTCCGCAGGCCGATGCTCTATCCACTGAGCCAAACCGGTCAGGGCTATTTTAGCTTTTAGCTGGGCAGCCTGGATCTTCTTATTAGTAATGCCACGATGGTTTTCTCTTCCAAATAGAGGTGATGTTATAAAAACCTCTGGCAACCAGTACATAGCAGGCCACATCTCTTCCATATTCAAACACAGCAGCCCTCTGTGGACTGAAGTAGATTTTCGAAGCTTTGACTGTGATGTCAAACAATATGTGACGTGCGTTGCGTTTGCAAACAAGATCAATAGCCAAGTTACTTCGGGGCCAGCTCTAGGCCTCCACGTAGAATATAACATGTTCCAGACAGTTCGCAACCTGGGGATGTTTCTTTGGCAGGAATACGTTGAGATTCGTGAGGAAGCCAGAGGAGCCTAAGAGGGTATAAGAAACTCATGCATTCAGACCAGCCAGCGTGGCTCGGTGGTTGAGCGTTGACCTATGAACCAGGACGTCACAGGTTCGATTCCCAGTCAGGGCACATGCCCGGGTTGCAGGCTCCATCCCCAGTGTGGGGCGTGCAGGAGGCAGCCTATCAGTGATTCTCTCTCATCATTGATGTTTCTCTCTCTCTCTCTCTCTCTCTCTCTCTCTCTCTCTCTCTCTCCCTCTCCCTTCCTCTCTGAAATCAATAAATATATATTTAAAAAAACAACAAAAAAGCAATGCATTCAGTGACTCTCCAGTTACAGAAGACAACAGCTTTCAATCACAGATTAACTCTGGCCATAGATGGATGAAAAAAAAAAAAAAAAAAACCACCCCATAAAACAAACAGGTTGTTTATGGGACATAGAGACATATAGTAATTCCCCAAACGTTCTGACCCTAATCTACAACTGTCTTATTGTCATCCCTTCCCCATATGGGAATTGTCATCGTCTTTATTTTTAAATCAGTTTTCTTGGTGGTGCAAACACGTGGGAAAGTGTTTGCATGTCACCGTTTCATCAAGTCGCACCCCGGTCGGTCCTCTGTGGCCAGGCAGCCAATGGGTTAAGTTAGATCACGAACGTGTGTTCCCTGACCCTGGAATGCTTCATCAAATACACTCATTACCGATTGAGCAAGAGAATGAATGGTTGTGAGTTGCCGCTTAAGCGCTGATGGGATTGTGTGTGTTAGGCCCTTAACGTGGTCGAGGTATTTAAATTTTGATTTTTGTAATGGGCTCTGACATGTTTCATTTCCTCCGAGGGAACACTCGAGACCTCTGAAAGTAAATGTTGCTAAAAAGTCATCAAGGCAGAATATTAAAATGCCATCAAATGAAAATTTCACTAATGCAATCCGGCTAGCACTCCAGGTACTGAAGCGAAAAGGGGAGTGTCAGAGGTCCGGGTTCTCTTAGCGAAACACGATTTGTTCCTCTTCGCTGACTGTTTCTCCAAATAAATTATTTAAAGTCTTATTTCTCCTTTCTCCTGGGCCTCTTAAAGTTCAGCAAGGCGGAGAGGTCGCCGGAGAAGCAGGAGACAGAGAAAGAGGTGCCACCGCGAGCCGTCCAGGATAGGGTGGCACGGCGAGCATCTTCCCCCCTTGCAAGCTGTTCCCTTCATTCCATGAGAGCTGTCCAAGTTCATGGTCAGATGAGAGCGTACGAATCCCCATTTATCACCTTAGGGCTGAACTGCCCTTATAAAACAAACGTACTCAAGCCCTTGCTGGCTTGGCTCAGTGGATAGGGCGTCGGCCTGCGGACTGAAGGGTCCCAGGTACAATTCCAGTCAAGGGCACATGCTGGGATTGCGGCTTGATCCCCAGTAGGGGGCGTGCTGGAGGCAGCTGATCAGTGATTTTCTCTCATCATGGATGTCTCTATCTCTCTCTCCCTCTCCCTTCCTCTCTGAAATCAATCAAAATATATTTAAAAAAATAAATAAAATGTATTCAAAAACTTTAATAACATAGCAGGGTGTTAGGAGTGTGTAAGATCATCAAAAAACATTGGTTTAGTGATGGGCAGAGAAAACAGTGCTGTACTGGGAGAAGACACTACAGTTTTCCTCAACGGTTTTATCCAACCATCTTTGTTATTTTCCTCGTATTTGAGTTTTAGGTAACTTCTATATCAATGCATTTGTGGCACAGGGAAACCAAAATTAAACTCCCTGGATCTCTTCTATACAAATGGCATTTAATAAGGAATGGCTGGCATTATGAGTTCAGCTATTCTTCTGAATTTCATTAGCCATGTTTTCTTAATGAGCATTGGGTTAAACAAGATATATTGTCCTTGCCCTAGCTGGTTTGGCTCAGTGGATAGAGTGTCGGCCTGCAGACTGAAGGGTCCCAGGTTCCATTCCAGTCAAGGTTGTGCTTGATCCCCAGTGGGGATCATGCATAAGGCAGCCGATCAATAATTCTCTCTCATCTTTGATGTTTCTATCTCTCCCTTCCTCTCTGAAATCAATAAAAATATATTTAAAAACAAAAGAAACATTTCCCTGTAAATATATATATATATATATATATATATATATATATATATATATATATATTTGCTTTCTGAGATATCTACTTATGTTGGTTATTTCCTGGAAATGGAGAAACATGGATTTCCCCAAACTTCACCTATACCAGAGATTTCCCCCAGTGCCAGGGATTCTATTCGCTCATCTCTGAGCTAATGTTCCTTTTGAACCTATAATTTCCTCATTTCTCCTGCTGGCTGAGAGGATTGGTGCCAACCCACATCTGGTCTTCTATTAACTCAGCTTGAACCTTCGGTTCTGTCCCTCTAACCCGTAAGACAAATAAATTGCTTTATTGAACCTGTTATGTGAAATGGCAGGCCTGCTTTGGGGAATCAGATTTCTACTGTGTGTTGGTGAAACAGCATAATTTTAAGTCTCCAGAATCAGAACGATTGGCGTCTTCCAAGGCTAGAATCTTGCGTTGGTTTCCAGCCCTGTTGGAAAACAAGGCTTTGGCAATGCATATTAGGCGTACGAACAACCTGGTCTTACAGTAGCTAGACAACAAGCATCTGTTCAACTCAATTTTAAAATATATTTCTATTGATTTCAGAGAGGAAGGGAGAGGCAGAGAGAGATAGAAAAAAAAAATCAATGATGAGAGAGAATCACTGATCGGCTGCCTCCTGCACGCCCCCCTCCCATTGGCGACTGAGCCTACAACCCGGGGCTTGTGCCCTTGATGGAAATTGAACCTGGGACCCTTCAGTCCACAGGCCGATGCTCTATCCACAGAGCCAAACCAGTCAGAGCCTTTTCAACTAATTGTTGAGAACACTGTCTAAAAACTGCAGTTTGAAGTAATTTACCAAATGACATCTGGTTTTGAGAATCACTGAGAATTTCTAAGAATATTATCAGGGCACGAAATCCACACGTTTGCTACTTCAGCATAAAGCTTTATGCTTCAGCATAAAGCGGCCTACTTGGCTATTATTTTTTTTAAAGAAAGCAAAACATTTAATAATACATGGCCGAAGAATTGTGTTACTCAGAAATCATTCCGATGAATACTTACTGAATACCTACCACGTTCAAACAACATTGCATTACTGAAGCTCAGGAAGATTTCTACTTTGCGTTTTAGCGTATGTGCCTGAGAGTGATTTGTAGAATGTCGTTTATATATATACACTAGAGGCCCGGTGCATGATATTCATGCACCCCTTGGGGGGAGGGGTCCCTCAGCCCTCTTGCAGTCCGGGAGCCCTTGGGGGATGTCCGACTGATGGCCGACAGTTGGACATCCTTAGCGCTGCTGCAGCGGCGGGACCACTATAGTCGCCAGCTGTGAGCTCGGCTTCTGGCTGAGCAGTGCTCCCCCTGTGGGAGCGCACTGACCACCAGGGGGCAGCTCCTGTGTTGAGCGTCTGCCTCTTGGTGGTCGGTGTGCGTCAAAGCAACCGGTCTTTCCGCGGTTCGGTCGATTTGCATATTAGCCTTTTATTGTATAGGATGCCCTCATCCTGATGAACGTGTGGCTTTTTAGAAGGAGGCACGGCTGGCTACCGTCTCCCACAGTCAGGCCCAGCCCGGAAGGGGGACCGTTTACTTCCCAGAGTGACCCTGTGGGTGTGAGCAGGGACAGCTCTGGCAGGGCCTTGGGGGAGAGTCTCACACCTGATATGCGCTGTGTGATTGGCGGGAGGCCTGGTGAAATTCACACAGCCTGTTCCAGATCTGCCAATCTGACGTCTCGCCAACACGTGAGCAGAGAGACACGGATGTTTTCAGCCTTGGTGTGATCTTTCTCAATGGAAAGCCAATAACTTTAGAGCAGTCATTTTATTGATCCAGTTATTTCCAAGTTGTGTATCAAATTATACGTGTATGTACATATTTTTGGGGTTATGGCTTATAAAAACATACGCATATATATAATATAGATGTACATATACCTATACAGACAGGGGTGGGCAAAAGTAGGTGAAATTGCCAGCCATCATTACTTAAAAGATAAATCATAAGTAAGGATAGGGAATAACAATAATAGTAATAATAAGACAAGTGATACAAATAAATACTACAATAATTAATAAATACATAACAATACAAGAATAAACTCTGTGTTTTGTGTACTCACAACTGCAAACCTACTTTTGCCCACTCCTGTATTACAAATCAATATATGTATATATCTTTACTATATACATGTGTATGTATTTATATCTATATGCATATATATCTACATACACATGCACATACAATATTCACTACCATGAGGGCAAGAATCCCAAATGAAAATGCAGTCCTGGAGTGTGACAGTAATTTTTTGTTCATTTGTGATCTTCACTCAAATTTGAACCCAGGTTTCTAAGGTCAAAAGGCTCAGGACACAAGCCCAGGGTGTCCTGTGCAGGGTGGATATGGGCGGGGGAGAGGGGGGATGTACCGATCTCCTGGAGGGTCTTGTCTGTCAGAGCCCTTAGCTGGAATGGGGCTGAAAGCCATCACTGGCATGTAGCTTTCACATCCCAGAGCCCGTGCTCCTAATCACACCACGATTCTCCATAGACATGATTGTGTCCACGGAGGAATGTCTGTCCATCACCAGAAGTTTGAGTAGCCATTTTCTCCCATTTCCCCCCCACTCCCTGCCTTCTTTCACCCACCCATAACCCCACCGCAAGTCTGGTGTCTGAACAAAGCAGGGGAGGAGCAAACACTGGGAGAATAAAAACACCGGCTAACAATTTCTGCACTTTTCCCTGGAATTTTAATGTATATCTGCGAAACAAAGTAATGAACGGGCTATAGTCCATTAGGCAAGAACAAATCCCACCCCCCCCCCCACACCCCGTAATTTTATCTTTGTTTAATTGAATATTTAATTAGTATAAATATGCAGCTAATTTTTTAATGTGCTCAGTACATTTAGCAGGAAGGGCTGGGGCTGGGCTGCCTCGCGAGGGCCCGGGGCGGACATGGGGAGACCACCGCGCCCTCGGGTCCATCTCGGGGCGCCGGCAGGAGCCAGAGGGTCGCTTGGCAGCAGCCCGGGAGTAAGTTAGCATTTGCACCGGGCTGCATCTTGCCAGGCTGTGCATATTGGAAGCTGCAGACAGCGGCTCCTTTCACGGTGATGAATGGGTTTTTTCAAGCGTTCTGCTCCCTAGTTATGAGAAGGGTGACCCGGTCAGGAGACGACTTTATGAAGCTATAAAAAATGTATGTCACTCCGGACTCCGTAATGTCACGGGGAAGAGGGGAAAGGGAAAAGAAAAAAAAAAAAAAAACCTGTGCGAAAATGGCAGGGTAATAAGGCTGTTTTCAATGCTCGAAATAGCTTTCTGTCTACAGTCATATGTAGCCCTCGAACGGGGGCACGGGGTGCACCCACCATCCGCATCGCTGTTGGGCGGGTTAGAAGAAAATAATGTTTTGGCTTTGTTTGGCTTTGCGTATGGAGGTGGCCGTGAGACGCTTCCGAATGCAAGGGCGGCCGGCTCCGTGTCAGACGCGGGGAGGGGGCAGTGCCTTTTCCTTTTATTACTATTTTAAACAATTTATATATTGATTGATTTCAGAGAGAAAGGGAGAGGGGGAGAGAGAGAGATAGAAACATCAATGATGAGAGAGAATCATGGATCGGCTGCCTCCTGCATGCCACCTACTTTGGATCGAGCCTGCAACCCGGGCATGTGCCCTTGACCGGGAATCCAACTGTGACCTCCTGGTTCGTAGGTTGACGCTCAACCACTGAGCCACACCGGCCGGGCATGGGGCAGTGTCTTTTTATAAGCCACCAATGTACTTAAGGGGGTGATGACTTTGACGTAGGCAGAAGAGCCAGAAAAGGAATTGCTACAAAGCAAGCTCATTTTGAAAGGGGACTTTTCATCTGATGTTTTGCGAGGTTTTTCCTCGGGGGTCACAAAGAATTAAAAAATATATATATATAAGGAAGGCCTGCCCGGTGCACATGCCCCTCTGCTTTCTTTCGAACGCTCTGGAGTTGACAGATAGCGGCATGTAGATTTGAACCAAGGCCGTCCCGTCTGGACCCATCATCTAGCCTCCATCGATTTCTCTCCTTGCCCTCATCCATCATCAATAGGCACATGCCCGGGTATCAGGCGCGTTCCTTTCTGATATGGTACGCATTTCACCACGTGTGTTCAGAACGTTCGTTTACACAAGGTAGGGGACCCCGGAGGACCCGGGCCGGCCGGTCTGCCTCGATCAGGGCTTCCGTGAGTCCCAGGTGAGCTTTGCAGTGTCTCCATTGGATTCCGACCCTGGCTTCGTCACGGCTGCGTGGTACCACCGGGAAGCGTCCCTTTCCAAACCCTAGTGTCATTTCTTTTCTGGGACATGTGCATCTCCTCTGTCCCCCCCATCTGGGATGGGAGGGAAATTACGTGAGAAGCTATGAGCTCAGGCTCAGCGATGGTTCTGGAGAAGGAGGTAGGGCGTTGAGTTTTTCACCTGCGGGACAGCGATTTTGCATTTCTTACCCTTTTTCTCGTGGCGATGTCTATATCCATTAGGCTGGCTCCCTCGCCCCACTCTGAGGAAAGTTGGCCGTAGTCATAATCTCATAATCTCATAGTGGTTCTCAACCTTCCTAATGCCGAGACCCTCTAATACAGTTCCTCATGTTGTAGTGACCCCCAACCATAAAATTATTTTCGTGGCTACTTCATCACTGTCATGTTGCCACTGTTATGAATCGTCATGTAAATAGCTGATATGCAGGATGTATTTTCTTTGTTACAAATTGAACATAATTAAAGCACAGTGATTCATCACAAAAACAATATGTAATTATATATTCAATATGTGTTTTCCAATGGTCTTAGGTGACCCCTGTAAAAGGGTCGTTCGACCCCCAAAGGGGTCGCGACCCACAGGTTGAGAACCGCTGTCATGGGAGGAAAGCGGTCAGTGAGCAGGTGGGCAAATTCTACCCCTAGAAACAGGCAAACGGGGTACATTGCCTGGAAAGAATTTTAAAACAGCCCGGCTGGCGTGGCTCAGCGATTGAGCGTTGACCTACTAACCAGGAGATCATAGTTCAATTCCCAGTCAGGGTACATTCTTGGGTTGTCAGCTCGATCCCCACTAGGGGGCGTGCAGGAGGCAGCCGATCCATGATTCTCTCTCATCACTGATGTTTCTCTCTCTCTCTCTCTCTTCCTCTCTCTTCCTCTCTGAAATCAATAAAAATATGCTTTTTAAAAGAAATATATTTTATTGTTTTTTTGCAGAGAGGAAGAGAGGGATAGTCAGAAACATTGATGAGAGAGAATCATCCATCAGCTGCCTCCTGCACACCCCCTACTGGGGATGTGCCTGCAACCAAGGTACATGCCCTTAACCGAATCGAACCGGGGACCCTTCAGTCTGCAGGCCAACGCTCTATCCACTGAGCCAAACCGGTTAGGGCAATGCTTTTTTTTTTTTTTAAGTATTTTAAAACAGTAATAAAACTGACAAAAAGTATATTTCCTTCCCACCCTCACCCCTGGAACTCCAGTGCTATCTTATATCTTGTATGTGTGTCACAATACACAACTAAATAATTCTTGTGTGGAAAACATATTCTAATTCCCAGTCTCAACTAACTAGGCCTCATTTACTCCTTATACCGAAGAGAATTCTGAAGGCAGATATTTAGAGCAATGTTTTCATTATTCCCATATCCCCCTACTCTCCAACTATTCGAACCCAATAGCATAAAACAGGTATTTTTTCAAGAAAAATTTCACATCACTTAAGAATTTATTAACAATTTACATAATTGCTTAAGTAATCTGCATAATTGACAGAAAGTTTAATTTGACCCTGGTTCAACTGTAACACTTATGGTTTCAAATTGAAATTGGTATAATTCATTTATGAGAGTAATTAAGCCATGGTGTCTAACAAATACAATGTATGCTGCCTGAGGCCCCCAAGGCCAGAACATGCTATTAGAATGTTTTATTTAAATACATCAAATCTGTTCGTCTCCACAGTCACCCGTGTTAAACTAGAGCAAATGGCTCATCTGACCTTGAGCGCCGTGTTTCTGAGACAGGGTATTTGAAGCACACAATTCAGTCATCTTTCTAGAGGAAACCACATGCTAAAAAGTATTTAAAGAAAGCCTAAACACGCCTGGCCCGTGTGGTTCAGTGGTTGAGTGTTGACCCATGAACCAGACTCCTGGTCAGGGCACATGCTTGGGTTGCAAGCTGGATCCCCAGTAGGGGGCTTGCAGGAGGCAGCCGATCAATGATTCTCATCATTGATGTTTCTCTCTCTCTCTCTCTCTCTCTCTCTCTCTCTCTCTCTCTCTCATTCTCGCTCTCACTCTCCCACTCTCTGAAATAAATTATTAACCCATTGTACACCATAAGCATCTGTAGACGCAAGCAGCAGACCTTCCCAACACTACATGCATGTCTATATAAAAAAAAAATCTTTTCCCTAAGTAGCAGCCCTGACCAAATTTAAAATCATTTTCCATGAGGATCTTCCTCTGAAAATATTCAAGAACACCCGAATTGTGGGTAACATATTTATTTTTATAATATTCATTGCAAATAGATTTTTTAAAAATTAAATTCAAAGTATCGTGGCGTGTGGGGATGGTTTTTGTTTTGGATGTGTGGCAGTTAACTGGTTACAACTTTTTTTATTTTTTAAGGAAAGGCTAAACTTGACCTGGTTTTCACGTCTAGGATGTGTTCATACGTACTGATTCTAGGATAATCCCCAACATTATTAAACCTCAGTTTTTCAGACTAGGACTGGAAAATGTCTCCGAGTAATGGATTGTCCGCTAGCTTATGCCATGATGACTAGTATTCCTAAGAGTGAGGGAAGTGGGGAAATCTGCCCACCTTCCTTGAATGCTTTTAATGCTTAAATGCATAATTAAGTCGACTAATTGGGAGGTAGTCATCCCAAGCAGAAAATAACAGCACTGATAGCACCACTGCATATGCCTGGGGAAGGGCACCGATTAATCTGGCCAAGAGCTCATGGCTGCAACATCACTTTCACTTGGAAAATATCAGATCGTGTGGCTTTAGTTTGTCACTGCCACCTGGGCAGCCTTGGGGACCGGAGGAATATGGACGAGGGTCAGCTGCGAGTGACATGGTTATGTAGACAGAGTCTCTCTTGGGCACAGTCAAGAGCCATCCGTTTTCAAGACTCCCATGAGCATTCTAAAGAAAACCCTGGGTAATGCATCACCACGCGTGACACCACAGTCCAACACTCTGGGCATCTGCTCCTCTCCCGCATGCTGCTCTTAGGATTTATCTCCTGCGTCTTTTTTATCATGCATCCCTGACGCTCTGGTTCATTTTTCCTGTTCCCCTCGATTCTCATTTTCCCTCTCCTATTTCTTGCTTCCAATGCATCCAGAGTCTTTACCCTGCCCTTGAGTTTGGCACCATTGAGTTGAGAGTCAAAGTCATTGTTCAACAAGTACGTTTCCAGGGCAAAACACCATGCCAGGTGCTAGATGGAATCTGTCTCATCGGGTCATCCTTGGGGCCCCGCACGTTATCTTCATCGTGCAGATGCGGACATGAAGGCTTTACCGGAGTTGACAGGCCCAAGGTCCCCAACCAGCCTGGATTGTACCCATGACCACGTGACCATCTGCACCGATGCACGAAGAGTTCCAGGCTCCTATGCTTGATTCTTTCTCTTTAATTAGCAGTTTTTATGATAACAAACGTGCTCCTAACATTATTGGGAGAAGACCGATAGTTTTGTTCTTCTTTTTTTTTTTTAATATATTTTATTGATTTTTTTACAGAGAGGAAGGGAGAGGGATAGAGAGTTAGAAACATCGATGAGAGAGAAACATCGATCAGCTGCCTCCTGCACACCCCCCCGACTGGGGATGTGCCTGCAACCAAGGTACATGCCCTTGACCAGAATCAAACCTGGGACCCTTCAGTCCGCAGGCCGATGCTCTGTCCACTGAGCCAAACCGGTTAGGGCGATAGTTTTGTTCTTACTATCAGTCTGAACAAATTTGAAAATAGTTGATGCGTTTCAGTGCATTAGAACTATGACCCTTCCTGATGCTTACATGGTCATCTCTTTGGTATTGAGAGTCCTTTTAAACTGGCTACCAGTCCTCCTGACCCAACCCTAGTGATGCGTAGGAATCCTTGGGCGCTTCCTTGCTATTTAGTGGAAGTGCTAACCCCCAATGTGTCTGTGTTTTGAGATAGGGCCTGAAAAGGCGGCCTACTCTTTTTTTTTTTTTTTTGCGGGGGAGGGGATATGGTGGATGCTACTGTGCTGGGGAGAAGAGATTCAGAAGAAATGGAGACAAAAAAAAAAAACTCATTCTAATACAGTGATGGCGAACCTTTTGAGCTCGGCGTGTCAGCATTTTGAAAAACCCTAACTTAACTCTGGTGCCGTGTCACATATAGAAATTTTTTGATGTTTGCAACCACAGTAAAACAAAGACTTATATTTTTGATATTGATTTTATATATTTAAATGCCATTTAACAAAGAAAAATCAACCAAAAAAAATGAGCTCGTGTGTCGCCTCTGACACGCATGTCATAGGTTCACCATCACTGCTGTAATACCTTGTTATCTATAGTCTATGCATGAAAGACAAGTGTTGGGTAAAATTGTGTTTATCATTGAATGCCAGGGATCCAGGAGATGTGGGTGTCTAATTAATTATTGATCATTGTGTAAGGTTAGGAAAGTCACATTGGAACCAGGACAACGGATCACCCTCTCCCTTGTATGGCAATCAAGTTCCTTTCGGTGAGAATAAAGTAGGTTATACGAGAACAGGGGACAGTTGTCCAACAACAACTTTACCCCAATCTGTTAATTTTACCCCAATCTGAATGCAGTGTCCAGGGTGCTATAGAACATTGTTACTGTGATAATACAGCTACAGAAGGACTCTTCAGTATTCAGCAGGAATAAATTTTCAGTTAGGTCAAGAGTCTAATTGTCCAAAGGAAAAAATATTTGTAAAATTTAAAATTTTTGACTTGTTTTTATTAAAATAATTTTTATTACACTAATAAAGCCAGAAAAAACACTTGATTGTAAGTGATTATTTTATTTTTTTAAATTAACTTTTTATGAAACATATATTTTTATTGATTTCAGAGAGGAAGGGAGAGAGAGAGAGAGAGAGAGAGAGAAACATCAGTGTTGAGCGAGAATCATTGATCGGCTGCCTCCTGCACGCCCCACACTGGGGATGGAGCTCGCAACGGGGGCATATGCCCTGACCGGGAATTGAACCATGACCTCCTGGTTCATAGGGAGATGCTCAACCACTGAGCCATACTGGCTGGGCTGATTTTAAGTAACACATTTTAGTTATTCATTTTTCAGAGTAGCCTGAATAAAATTGTAGGGTATTAATATCATAATTGTTAATTTAAAAAAATAAAAACAAAAACCAGAATTTAAAGGGAACTTAATATCCTTCACCTTTGAGAAAGAGGAACTGAAGACACATGACCAGGGATACTAAAATAAACTATTTTCAAATTTTGCACCGCACACGAAGGGACACTTCCGGAAGCTCAGTGCAGCCAAGAGTGGGTGAAGAATGAGCCACTTCCTGTACCAGCCTTTGATTGTCAGGAGAGATTGAATAAGGCACCTGATAATGTGTAAAGAGGAACCTTCAGTGAGAAATATCTTCATAATCTGGGGCACATTTTAGATCGAAATATCCAGAATTATCTCACAGAGGCCATCGAACACTTGCCACCACATGCTCAACACAGATGACACTTAGGACATTTTGCTTAGCAAAATAAGCTAGTCACAGAGAGACAAACACCATGTGATCCTGCTTAGGTGAAGAATCTAGAGGAGTCAACTCCTAGAAATAGAATGTGACCTTGGTGGTTCATGGCTGGAGGAGGCCGGCAGGAGGAGTCGTGGTTTAGTGGGTATAGAGTTTCAGTTTCACAGGATGAAAATGTTCTAGAGATTGATTGATTATACAACAATATAAACATACTAAACACTATTGACTGCACATCTAAAATGGTTAAAATGGAGCCCAGCAGGCGTGGCTCACTGGTCGAGAGTCGACCTACAAATCAGGAGGCCATGGTTTGATTTCCGATCAAGGCACCTGCCTGGGTTGTGGCTTGATTCCCAGTGTGGGGCGTGCAGGAGGCAGCCAATCCATGATTCTCTCTCATCATTGATGTTTCTCTCTCTCTCTCCCTCTCCCTTCCTCTCTGAAGTCAACAAAAATATATATTTTTAAAAATGGTTAAAATGGAAACGTTACGTTATGTATATTTTATTAAATTTTACATAATCTTTAAATAATGTTTCAACCAGACTTCTGTAGGAATCTACCCTGAGCTCGGTCCTTTGCGGTACTCACGACTTTTCTAACAGTCAGAAGCATCAACTGTTAAGCAGACTCAGCCCGTATCCCCGGGGTCCTGGGCGTTTCTATATCATCTCCACCGAGACTCTAAATGGCCTGGAATAATGGCTTTGCCTCTCGTTATTTCAGTTGTCTAAGGAAATTGTGTTTATTCTTTACTTTGACGGACCTGAGAGTTTGAGGCAAGAAATAATGGAAAGCCTTTTCTCCAGGAAATTAAATGCTGCCTGGTGCATTATGTGTGGGCCTGAGATAGTGACGCCTGTATCGTGGCCATGTGTTTCCCACGCACGGACACCAGCAGACGCGTTGCCCTTTGGATCCTGTTGTGCTGAAGATTTCAAAGCACTTTCTGAATAACAATGTCCTGAGAGGTTAGCTTCTGGAAGCCACGGTTTTCCTGGTAAGAGAGCAGGAGCTTCATCCTGAACGGTGTAGGGAACGTCGGAAGGGAACCTGATCCGTGTGTGGGGTGTGTGGGTGGGTGGAGAGAGCCAGGTGTGACAGGAAGAGAAGAATGCCTCCCTTTGACCTCGAGGTGACGTTTATAAAAATAAAAATAATGTGTGTGTGTTTTTTTTAAAAAATCTTTATTGTTGCAAGTAGTCCATAGGTCCTCTTTTCCCCCCCATTAGCCTCTTCCAGCCCGCTCCCATCCTTCCTGCCCCGCCCTCACCACCCCATTGTCTGTGTCCACGGGTTATGCGTATATGCATACAAGTTCATTGGTTGATGTCTTCCCACCCACCCTCCCCTGCCTTCCCTCTGCGGTTCAACAGTCTGTTCCATGCTTCTGTGTCTCTGGGTCTATTTTTGATCATCAGTTTATTTGGTTCATTAGATTCCACAGATGATTGAGGTCATGTGATACTTATCTTTCTCTGAGTGGCTTATTTTGCTTAGCATAATGCTCTCCAGGTCTACCCATGCTGTTGCAAATAGTAAGAGTCCTTTCTTTTTTATTGCTGTGTAGTATTCCATTGTGTAAATGTACCATAGGTTTTTTTTTTGTTTTTTTTTTTATCCACTCATCTGTTGATGGGCTCTTAGACTGTTTCCAAGTCTTAGCTATTGTAAGTTGCGCAGCTATGAACATAGGGGTGCATATATTTTTTCTGATAAAGCTATTTATAGTGGCATTTTAAAATGATACATCAGTATTGCCCTCCTTGAATAAATGAATGAGCCAAAAATGGATCAAGGAGTAAGCAGTGAACACTTACTAGGTATTGTGAATTGTGAAGAAAATTAGGGCATGATAAAAATTGAAAGGTGACTCCTCGTTTTACCAGGTTAACTCAGAGGTGAGCTCTACCTGAGGAATGAGACCAAGAAGACAGGCTGTAGTGGTTGGTGGGGGGGGAGGGAGAGGGCGGTGCAGACACGGTAGGCAAGGGAGTGAGTGGGATACAGGAGGGTGTCGGTAATTTTTAGATAAAGAGGAAGCAGAAAAAGATGGGTATGGAAATGACGGCACATTGGGGAATGTCTAGTAATTGTAATGGCCACTGTTCATGGCCTCAGTATTCTTCATCAACTAGGATCCGAGGCTATGAAAGAGATCATTGGCGAGCGATTTGGCTCTTAAAGAGGGTGGCATCATTTTCACATGTTTGCTTGCAGCGGTTCTCAACCTGTGGGTCGCGACCCCTTTTATGGTTGGGTCACAACATGAGGAACTGTATTTAAAGGGCCAGAAGGTTGAGAACCACTGGCTTAGGGCAACATAAACGGGCACTGGCAAACGCAATTGAGACCCAGCTGAAGGTGGAGCCTGCAGCGTGTGATGCATTTCCTGCAAACATCAGCCACCGGGGAGACTCAGAGTCAAGATTCAACCACACACAGGCCTTCTGGGAAGGCCGAGGCCAGGCCGGCTACCTGATTTGCAGCACCTAGTGCAAAATGAACATATAAAACCCCTTGTTCAAAAAGCAGGAAGACAGCCTTTCTTTTCTTCCACAATCTCTGTACTCACCTGTCCTGGTCTTTTTTTCCTTGGCTATTTGATGTTGTGGTGCCACCTCTGGCTCCGGGATGCCTGTAGAGCGAGCTTAGACTCATACAGGTGTCCAGAGCCACCCCCCATAGTTGGGGGACAGGTAGCATGTGCCCAACAGTGGCCATCACCACCCTCTCTCCAGGACCCACCAGGGGTGGAGGGTGGCAGTGGTTTTGGGGTGGAATTGGGGAATAGGCAGGTAGGAGCTTATCCCAGGGAGGTGAGGAGGTGGAGGCAGGTGGGTCTACGAAGGAGCAAAGGCCCTAAGCTCCTGGCAGGTACTGCACTGTCCCGTCGGACTTCACCTGCATAACACAAATGCAAAGGCAAAGGTAAAATTATTAATAATTTCAAGATGGCGCCTGGAGAACAATCAAGCCCAAAGTGGGCTGATTGTGTGTGCCCGTGTGTGCACTGGTCCCACACCCAGGAAGCCAGCCCAGCTGACGCATGACGTAGAGGGTATGAGACAGTCAAATGTTGGTTCGATGATGTTCATGGGGAAATTATCCATAGGGTTCTAGGTTGAGTGCAGAAGGAAGAGATGTCCTGCCCAGCTGGCGTGGCTCAGTGATTGAGAATCGACCCATGAATCACGAGGTCATGGTTTGATTCCTGGTCAGGACACATGACTGGGTTGCAGACTCAATCCCCAGTGTGGGGCGTGCAGGAGGCAGCCAAGCAATGATTCTCTCTCTCGCCCCTTCTCCCTTTCTCTCTCTGAAATCAACATTTTTTTAAAAAAAAAATATTTTATTGATTTTTTACAGAGAGGAAGGGAGAGGGATAATTAGAAACATCCATAAGAGAGAAACATCGATCAGTTGCCTCCTGCACACCCGCCCTGGGGATGTGCCCACAACCAAGGTACATGCCCTTGACCGGAATCGATCCTGGGACTCTTCAGTCCACAGGCCAACGCTCTAGCCCAGCCGTGGGCAAACTATGGCCCGCGGCCCGGATCCAGCCCGTTTGAAATGAATAAAACTAAAAAAAAAAAAGACCGTACCCTTTTATGTAATGATGTTTACTTTGAATTTATATTAGTTGACACACAAACACTCCATTCATGCTTTTGTTCCGGCCCTCCGGTCCAGTTTAAGAACCCATTGTGGCCCTCGAGTCAAAAAGTTTGCCCACCCCTGCTCTAGCCACTGAGCCAAACTGGTCAGGGCTCAACATATTTTTTTAAAAAAAGAAGAAAGAGATGTCTGGAACTTTCTGATAGTAGTACAGGAATCAGGCACTACATGTCTACGTAGTATTGAAAACCAGGTAGAGTATGACGTATGGAGTGAGGAGAAGCTGAGATGATGGGACGTTGTGATCTAAGACTGAAGCGTGAGAGTCTGGGACTCTGGTGGCCCTGGCCCCGGGGGCTGAAACGGCATACAAAGCCAAGAATTCGCTTTGTGGCAGGAGCCTTGAGAACGGGCATTAATGGAGGCTTGTCATCATCATCCCTTCCCTGTTCTCCGTGAGTCCCCACCCTTCTCTCACTGGTCGCCAATTCTATAGAAAATCGGGGGAAAATGAGTCACAATGTCTTCCCTTAATAACATTACTATTTCTAACCATATCACACAGCTCCCAAAATTTACGGACACAAATCACCAATTTGTGCGAGTTGAGCACGAGAAAACTCCCCCTAGAGCTAACTGCTTTATTTTATCCTAAAAAGCAATCACAGCTGGGAGATCGGAGACGCTTAAGTACAACGCTTTGTGATTTGGCTGACCTTTTTGTTTGTATCTCTAAAGGCCAAATGGAAATTTAAACATACGTAGTCAATGTGGCCTGCGTATTTAAGAAAACAGAGAAATGCTTTACAATATTTAAATTGTCTAACGGAACAACATACGTCCCTATAAACACCTTTAGTGTGGAAAGGGAGATGTGAGCACAGGGCAATATTATCTTCTCCCATTATGTTTTGTAGCACATTTGTTTTAGGCATAATTGATTGATATCCCCTATAACAAATGTCTTTCACTGGCGAAGAGGCCATTGAGAAAAAAAACCTCCTTCTCATGATTCTCTCAGGATGGTTTCTTATTGCCAAGGCTCATAAAATTACCAAAATGCTGGGAAGAAGTATTTGATACAGTATTAAAAGCACGGCAGGCGACCCCATAGCTATGAGACGTAAATGGACATTAGGGAACTATCGCTTCCTTAGAATTTTACATATTTAGAAACAGTGCCCCACTCTCAAGCCTCCATTTGGGTTTGCATTTTACGGCACATCTCCAGCCGGAGATGAAAACATTCTACTTAAAGAAAGGCCCGCCCTAGGTGGTTTTGCTCAGTGGTTAGACCGCCAGCCTGCGGACCAAGGGTCCCCGGTTTGATGCCGGTCAAGGGCACATGACTGGGTTGGTGGCTCAGTCCCCAGTAGGGGGTGTGCGGGAAGCAGCCGCTCCACGATTCTGTCTCCTCATTGATGTTTCTCTCTCTCTCTCCCTCTTCCTCTTCCTCTCTGAAATCAATGAAAATAAATAAATAAATTAACTAATTAAAAAGAGAGAGAGAGGCTGTAAGCCCCACTTGAAATTCAAATATATAGAAAATTAATCTTGAAGCAAATTCGTTAAAAGAGGTCCCCGGAACCTGCTGCAGCATGCTCTCCTCCGTGGGAGTAGGTTGAGTGTCCCATTCAAAGACCAAGTAACCCATAAGGGAGAGTGTGTCGTCTTTACTGCCAGCAATATGTGAATTGCACTTGGCTGGACTCACCCATCAGCTTGCAGTGAAACACAGACATTTCAAGTGCACTTTTGGATAAGAGGAAGAAGAGAGAGGGTAGTAGCAGAGGAGGACAGGGTCCCGGGGCCATCTGAATGCCATCTGGTTTCCTAAGCATGACGCTGTGGTTGTACTTTTCTGATGATGTAAGAAACCAGTAGGGACCCATTTGAGATCTCTGGTCTAGCCAAGGATCAGTTGCACAGCCTCTCCGAGCGCCCTGGCTGAATTCCTGGTAAAATTTAAGTATCAAATTGCCCCCTGGGATTTCCCGATGGATGTAGTAATGCACAATTGATATCAAAAAGGGAGTTGCATGGAAGATTCCAAAGTTTTCTGGATTTCTATTCCCGCTAAAGCAGTGGTTCTCAACCTTCTGGCCCTTTAAATACAGTTCCTCATGTTGTGACTCAACCATAACATTATTTTCGTGGCTACTTCATAACTGTAATGTTGCTACTGTGATGAATCATCATGTCAATATCTGATATGCAGGATGGTCTTAGGCGACCCCTATGAAAGGGTCGTTCGACCGCCAAAGGGGTCGCGACCCACAGGTTGAGAACCGCTGCGCTAAAGGCTAGACTCCCTGCAGACGGGAATAAAATCCCGTTCAAGTTTTCAATCAAAGTGCAATTCCTTATGTTTGGGTGATGCAGACATTTGACTTAGGGAAAACGTGCATTTACTGGTATCTATTTGTACAAACGAAACATCTCTCAGAAACAGGTTTAAAAAAATATATGTGTCCCAAAGAGTTGGTAACTTCTTGGTAGAAGCATACGCTTTTTCAAAGAGTATCATTTCAGCTTGAAGCAATATGCCTGCCGTTCACCTAACAGGCCCAGGAGAGGTCCATCCACTCATGGAACATTCCGGGTTTAAGCGCGAGCGAATTCTTGTCCGCGCTCTGGTGGCTCCAACCCGGGCAGTGACTTTGCATCCCGGCACCATTCGATGGCCGGGAGTTCCTAATTACCAAGCAAATGGAAAGTTGCTGCCTGGTGTTGACAGCCCCTTTGTGCATCGTCCTTCCCAGAACATGAATGATTAATGGCATTTCCCCAACACCAGTCAACGCTGTTTACGGATGGAATTGAAGCTGAAATTGGCAAGGCCCTGGTAGGAAGACTTTTGCTCTCGTGTCAGGGGCCTGCCAAGCTCTCCAGATGAAAAATAGGGACAATTAGTGATGGCTCTCTGAGCGGTTCTGGAGGGTCTCAGGGTTTGGTCCCAGGCATCTGTATTTGGATGTGGCATTGGGGGAAGGTGCCATCGCTCTTTGTGGATTATAAACACCAGTGACAGAGTCTACGTCCTGATGAAAGCACCGTGCCCAAGTAAATAGGAAGGTGGCATCTTTCCAAAATCTGCGCCAGAGAGGGGGACCAGGTCCAGATCTGTTCATTTCAGCTCCATCAGCCTCGAGGTCCTGACACATTTCTGCTTAAGCTCAAGGCAGCTGGGCCAGCTATGAGGGCAGGATGTCCCCCTAGAGCAGTGGTTCTCAACCTTCCCAATGCCGCCACCCTTTCATACGGTTCCCCATGTTGTGGTGACCCCCAACCACAAAGTTATTTTCATTGCTACTTCATAACGGTAATTTTGCTACTGTTATGAATCATCATGTAAATATCTGATACGCAGGATGTATTTTCATGGTTACAAATGGAACATCATTAAAGCATAGTGATTCATCACAAAAACAATATGTAATTATCTATGTGTTTTCCGATGGACGTAGGCGACCCCTATGAAAGGGTCGTTCGACCGCCAAAGGGGTCGTGACCCACAGGCTGAGAACCGCTGTCCTAGAGGGATGGTGGGAATGCCTAGCTTTATAAAGAGCTGTGGCTCTGGAGACAGATCTTAGATAAGAAGAAACAATGGCTTAGTCTAAAAAACATAACGAGCCAGCCCTAGCCGGTTTGGCTCAGTGGATAGAGCATCGGCCTGCAGACCGAAGGGTCCCGGGTTTGATTCCAGTCAAGGGCACCTACCTCAGTGGCAGGCTCCTCCCCAACCCGGGCCTTCATCGGGGCGCATGCAGGAGGCAACCAATCACTGTGTTTCTCTTACGTTGGTGTTTGTCTCTGTCTTTCCCTCTCTCTTCCACTCTCTCTAAAAATCAATGGAAAAATATCTTTGGGTGAGGATTAAAAACTAAATGGATGGATGAATGAATAGATAAATAGATAAATGAATAAATAAAGAGATAAATAAATAAATACAAGCGTAACTAGTGAGGGTTCATTAGTATGCAGTAACACCCACCCAGTGCCAGCCAGGTAAGGTCCGTGCCTGGTAAATGTGACTGATTCTGGGGTTGGTGTGAATAACAGGATATCAACGCGTGTCAGTTGTTTCAATGGGCAAAACAAAACAAACAAAACAAAATAAAAAGACAAACAAAAAAAACCCCCCAGCCAAGTATACTGGACGCCATTCTGTGCTTTCCTGTTGCCTCTTGAAGTCAGCGCCAAAGGCAGAAGACAAGGTACACATTTTTCTCTTGCTAAGAGCGTCAGGTCAGGGTCCGATGGCCCCTGCTTGGCAGACCTTCCTGCCTCTGAGTGAGCTGGTGTATTTCCACAGTTTCTCCTCGTCCAACGGCAGTGCTGGGCGCCAGGCCCGCAGGCAGGTGCCAGGGTGATTAGCGAGAAAGCGGCGCCGATTAACCTCCTCTATGAGCCTGTGGTTCCCGTGGGGAAAGGTGTGTTTCCGTGTGTTTCTAGCACCATCCGAGACATGGAATCACGCCCCTGGGAGAGCAGAAGGAGCAGTGGATTGCCAAGTGCCTCTCCACGCCAGGGGAGGGGTTATTTTATCATAATCACATCCTTCCTGTGCAGGATCCCACTAGTGATTCATAATCAGCCAACGACCTGGGCAGGCCAGGGCGTGAGGCACCAAGTAGTTCAGAGAGAAAAGACTTGACCCGCGCCCCTAACACACAACTCAACTGGTGTTACCACGACCTTTGAAGCCGGGCTCCTGGCTAGAATGAGCTGCACATACACAAGGAGTCAGGCAGACACTGGGAGAACACGGGGATGTGGATTTGTAGATTCCGGTGAGGAAGAATGTTTAGCGATGAAGGGAAGACTTAGAGAATATTAGAGACTATCCCAGGCTTGGTCATCATCGTCACATGCTGGAAACAGCACCTAAGTCTCCATCCATCTGCATGGCTGTCAGGAGAGAGCCAAGGGGAATTTCAGACCCCACCTTGGTTGGTAAAAGCCAGGGGAAGAGCCCTAACCGGTTTGGCTCAGTGGATAGAGCCTTGGCCTGTGGACTGAAAGGTCCCAGGTTCGATTCCAGTCAAGGGCATGTAGCTTGGTTGCAGGCACATCCCCAGTAGGGGGTGTGCAGGAGGCAGCTGATCGATGTTTCTCTCTCATCAATGTTTCTAACTCTCTGTCCCTCTCCCTTCCTCTCTGTAAAAAACCAATAAAATATATTAAAAAAAGAAAAGCTAGGGGAAGAGCCAGAAGCCAGGGGATGGATGAACACAAGCAGAGAGGACACTCAGTATTACAATCTTGGAGAGTTTCTGTGCCTCATCATAGCATCTTCTCAATCTAAGGCATTTTGTCATGTGATCCTGTGCCCAGAACCCTGTCATGCTAATTTAAATATCTCAGAGGGGAGGGTGGGTGGGTGGGAGAGAGCAACCAAAGACCTTGTACGCATACATGCATGACCCGTGGACACAGACAATAAGGTGGTGAAGGCCTGGACTGAGGGGCAGGGGCGTGCTGGAAGCGGTCAATGGCGGGGGGAGGGGGGCAGGGGGTGGGCAGGGAGATACCTGTAATACTTCCAACAATAAAGGTGGATTAAATATAAAAAAATAAAAATAAAATAAAAAGTGTATCCCTGGAAATTACCATAAAAATAGTCCAACAACACATTGAAGCAGCAACCACGGTGAACTTCTCATTTTTTGTTTTCTTTTTGTCGTCGTTGTTGTCGTTTAAGGTGAAAATCTGAGAGAAAAGGCAGATAAAGGGTGATAGGAAAGACCCAGACAAAGAAAACCCCATCAAACCCCAGACTTCCCACCTGGGGCAGGGCAGCCTTCCAGAGGGGAAAGGCCTGCTGGGTAGAATAACCCAGAACTGCGTCGGTGTCTTCATCTCACCGCAATATTTGACCCGAGAGTCACTTTCCACACAGGGTGGTGGTGAGAATAAAGCGCAATCCCCCAGCGGCTGTCAGAATGTCGATTTTCCTCTCCATTCGCTGCTGCGGTCCCGTCCTGGGGGTGCAGGACCCCGTGTCAGCGCGCCACCCGCCGCTGCTGTGTTGTTAACACTTGCTCTGGGGGCCCCGGTGAGTGAGGCTGAGCGCTTGGCAACTTCCCCTTGGGTACGTCGGGTGGGGACCCCCTAAGGCTCCTCCAGGCAGCATCATGCACACATCCCATCACCGTGTGCAGAAATGTGTTTCTTTCCGAATCATTGCCGGCCAGCACTTCGGGGACGCGCTCCTGGGAGTGTGTTTCTAGCTTGACTGTGTTTTTGCAGCGTAGCCACTGAGCCTTCGTGCGGGGTGGGAGCCCTGCTTTCTAACAGCCCGCTTGTACTTAAGTTCCTCCCGTGTGTGATGAGGAGGTACCCCACCAGGAGATTGGCCGGGCTCAGGGGAAGGCTGGCAGATGCACAGGGCCGGACGAAGGACAGGAGGGAAGTCGCGGCGAGGTGTTGGATGACTGGGTTCCTTGCTCGGGCTCCAAACAAAGAGCAATGGGGCCCCTTTTTCTTGCGCTCTCTGTTAGTGGGGACGCTAGCTGTCTGTGCCTGCCGATCAAAACGCGTATGATAGTGAAAATAGCCTTAAATGATGACTTAGGAGGGAAGAGCCCTGTGTATCCCTCTGCCACTAACTGTTTCATGTTGGGTCAGCCCTTTCCACCTGCGTGCTCCCCAGCCTGAACCTGGGCAATGGAAGGGTTGGGGTAGATCATTTTGAAGGTGCCTTCTAACTGACAATCAGTGATTAGCATGCTCATGTAGGTGCGAATGAAATAGACAATTGAACTAAATTTATGAATTCTAAAAGTAATTAGGTAGTATAGACTCAATTCCTCTTAAAATTTCCTGCGAGAACAACATGGGGGGAAAAGGACAAAGGAGAGAGAGGGAAGGAAGGAAGGAAGAAAGGGAGGGAGGGAGGGAGGGAGGGAGGGAGGGAGGGAAGGAGGGAGGAAGGAAGGAAGAAAGGAAAGAAAGGAGGAAGGAAAGTAGGAAGGAAGGAAGGAAGGGAGGGAGGGAGGAAGGAAGGAAGGAAGGAAGGACGGAAGGAAGGAAGGAAGGAAGGACGGACGGAAGGAAGGAAGGAAGGAAGGAAGGAAGGAAGGAAGGAAGGAAGGAAGGAAGGAAAACAAAGGAACACATGTTGGCAGCCTCACTATAAAAGGATTAATATAATTAGAAGATCACCAATTCGCATCCTTCAATGTTTACATCCCCCAGTTACTGCTATAACCAAGGATCACTAATGGCGGTTAAAACTATGACGTGGAAGGTTGTTGGGGGAAACAGTTTATTTGCCAAAGTATCTGCATTAAAGGTAGGGTAGTGGCCTACCAAAGATACCTATGTCCCAATCCCCGGAACCTGTGAACGTAATAGGTTATGTGGCAAAAATTGCAGGTAAAATTAAAGTCGCTAATCATCTGACCTTAGAATATGGCGATTATCCTAGACCAGAGGTCGGCAAACCACGGCTCGCGAGCCACATGCAGCTCTTTGGCCCCTTGAGTGTGGCCCTTCCACAAAATACCATGTGCGGGCACGTACATACAGTGCGAAGTTGACTTAAAACTTTAAAGTTTATTAAGTTAATTTTAGGGAACGCTGTGGAGTGAAAGAAGATGTAGTGTTGAGGATGGAGAAAGGTACGTGGAGATGGTTTGGACACACAGAGAGGATGAAGGAAAGGAGACAGACGAAACAAGTATACAAGACGCGTGTGGATGGGAGAGTTGGAAGGGGTCGACCTCAGCGCACGTACCTCCATCAGATGGAGGACGTTTTTAGCAAAGGCCAGCTCAGGAGTACCCTAATTAAGTGAATAACAATGTACCTACCTATATAGTTTAAGTTTAAAAAATTTGGCTCTCAAAAGAAATTTCAATCGTTGTACTGTTGATAGTTGGCTCTGTTGACTAATGAGTTTGCCGACCACTGGCCTAGATGATCTGAATAGGCCCCATTTAATCGCAAGGTTGCCTCACAGTAGGAGAAGGAGGCCAAGAGAAGGTGAGGGAGGTGGTCTGAGAAGGACCTGATCGGGTGTTGTTGGCTGTGAAGATGGGGAGAGCTTCCTTCTAATGACAGTCTGGAAGCTGGGAAATGCATGGAGACAGACTCCCCCCGGAGCCACCGGGAAGGCAGTCCTACCAATGGACTGATGTTAGCGGAGGATTCCCGTTAGATTGGGCTCCCAACCTCCAGGCCTTCACACAATGGTCTGTGTTGTTTCATGATACGGTGCTTGTGCCACGTTGTTATAGCCACAATAGAAAACACGTGCAGTCACCCGAGAGAGTCCTTGTTAACTCCAAAGGAGACCTGTACTTCTATGAGGAAGAATCCAGTCGTTACCACGTTAACAAAATGAACAAATCCAATAACCTCACGATAGAAGGACCACTTGATGGGATGTGGTTCCTGGTGTGATGACCAATGAAGTTCACACCACCTGTGGAGCCATCTTGCCAAAAAATGTTTAATATGATTCTCATCAACCCTCTCTAATTTCTAGTTTAACTAACACCCCCCAAAAAGCAATAAGACACATCTACACGAAAGCATAATCTAGAATCAATTGGCCTGGAGTCTTTAAAAAGTCAATATCATTAAAAAAAAAAAGGTAGGATAGAATTCTTCTGTTTTAAAGCAGACTCGAAAGAAAAAAGATGACATGCAAGAAACTAACAATCAACAGAAGTAAGAGATTCATACCAAGTCAGTAGCAATTACAACCCAAGGACAGCTCAATAAGACACTACCGATGCGCCGATAACAAAGCCCACTTCCTGGAAACCTTGGGAATTTCAACCGTCTGCTTGCACCCCGAGCTGGTAAGCTTTTGGAGCAGCCAGACTTCCTGGCACCATCCTGGATTAAGGTCCGGAGTAAAATGCTCAGCGTGCTAATTTTAGTTTTATCAATATCACATGTTAGTACTTCTTCATAACTCATTTAATAGCTACCAACATCCAATGGCAAGAATGAATTGCCATTCTGCAATTCATACCAAGGCAGAATGAATTCCAAATTTGGGGTTCAGTTCTAGGACCCCACTAACTCTCCCTGGCAGCTCTCCCTACCCTAGGAGGCTCCCTGTCTCTTTTCCCCTTTTCTCCTCCCCAGTCCCTTACGCTGTACAAACTCTGACATGACGCTGCGTTCAATTCCAACATTTGGACATGGCTTGGATCTCCTGTCCTACTGGTCAGTGAACCCAAGTGTGGAGTCTATGATGCATTTCTTGATTTAGCACAGTGACTGCTGCCTAATGAGACGGGTGGTTTGCTGACTCATGATGAAGAATCCAGTAATTATCACGTTAACAAAATGAACAAATCCAATAGCCTCACCGATAGAAGGACCACTTGATGGGATGTGGTTCCTGGTGTGATGCCCAATGAAGTTCACACCACCTGTGGAGCCATCTTGCCAAAAAATGTTTAATATGATTCTCATCAACCCTCTCTATCTAATTTCTCGTTTAAAAGAAATACAGGGGGCAGGAGGAAAGGATAAATAACGCCCCCAAGAAAGCAATGAGACACATCTGAACTGAAGCATCATCTACACTCAGCTGGCCTGGTGTCTTTAAAAAGTCAATATCACTTTTTAAAAAAAGGCAGGATAGCATTCTTCTGTTTTAAAGCAGACTCAAAAGAAAAAAGATGACATGCAAGAAACCAACAATCAACAGAAGAGAGTCATACCAACTCCGTAGCAATTACAACCCAAGGACAGTTCAATAAGACACTACCGATGCACCGATAACAAAGCCCACTTTCTGCAAACCATGGTAATTTCAACCGTCTGCTTGCACCCCGAGCTGGTAAGCTTTTGGAGCAGCCAGACTTCCTGGCACCATCCTGGATTAAGGTCCGGGGTAAAACGCTCAGCGTGCTAATTTTCGTTTTATCAAAAATATTTCACTCTGTACCTGAATTTAATCCACACCCAAGGTCAACTTTTCAAGTAGCAAACTAGAGTTGCATGGGTCTGGGTGATGCATAGGTGCCATTTAATGGTTCTCACGCCTCTTTTCCGAAAGATTCCGCCAGTGGATTCTTCCTCACAGCTGCCCATTTTTCTCTTTCACTCTTTCCCACGAATCCTAACTCTAAAAGGCACGAAGCTCATCGGGTCAGAGCTCGCATAGACGTGACCAAAACTGGGGAATGTTTGTTTGCCTAGAAACAGAGGCCCACATTTATTTGAACTTCATCCCAGGCAGGAGGCAACCGGATGTAACTGCTCTCAATGTCGTTGACCCACTTTAGTACATTCTTTAGGATTGTAATGACCTTTTATGGTCATAATGATCATTAGAGTCCCTTAAAGGCATTGCCTCTGTTGATACACAAGACATTCTGTTTAAAAAACAACAACATTGCCCTAGCTGGTTTGGCTCAGTGGATAGAGCGTCAGCCTGCGGACTGAAGGGTCCCAGGTTCGATTCTGGTCAAGGGCACATGCCAGGGTTGTGGGCTCGATCCCCAGTAGGGGGCGTGCAGGAGGCAGCCAATCGATGATTCTCATCCTTGATGTTTTGATCTCTCCTTCCTTCCTCTCTGAAATCAATAAAAATATTTTTTTAAAAAACAACAACACATTCTCCCTCCATGACCGCCGTATCTTTCCCTTTTAAAGTACAGCATCGCCGCACTTGAGTGAGTATGAGAGACTCGCCCCCTCTGGAAGTCATGGGGTTACTCTGGCACCACGCTTCACTGCCAGCCTCCTTTTGGAAAATTCATCTCTCTTCGTGTTGTTCCCGAAAGGGGAGGCAGCCCTGACCTGTGAGAAGTAAGGGAGGGGCTTCGCAGAGTGCCATGCATGAGCCAGCTCGGAGAAGCAACGGGGTAAGACGATCTCAGATTCCCCATGAGGCCCAGAAGCATCAGATCCCCCCAGTTCTGTGCCATATTCACTGAAACCAAATGAGAAACTGTGATGGAGAGAGAGAGAGAGAGAGAGAGAGAGAGAGAGAGAGAGAGAGAGGAGAGAGAGAGAGAGGTGTCACAGTATGCAGTATGGGGGTATGAGGACAATCACACCTTCACACCTGCCCACCTCTGACCTCTGGGTCTAGCCAATGGACTATGTGGACGTTCTTTCCTGAGAACTGTGTGAGTCAGCAGCCATCCATCTCACTAGGCAGCAGTCACTGTCCTGAATCAAGAAACGCATCATAGACTCTACGCCTGGGGTTCACTGACCAGAAGGAAAGGCGATTCAAGTGATGTGCAAACATTGGCATTGAGTGCAGAGTCATGTCAGAGTGTGTCCAGCGTAAGGGATTGGGGAGGGGGCAGGGGGAAAGAGACACAGAGCCCCTCAAGGTAGGGAGAGGTGTCAGGTAAACTCTTCTGTGGAGAGGTGATGCTTACATGGAGTTAGGAGGGATCGGCATCCGGGCTGAGCAGCTGGGGTGCTGTCTGGAACCCATCAGGGATTCGGGGTAGCCTGGGAAGTCAGTGCTCAGAGCTGATGCTTAAGCTCATGAAGGATGTTGGGAGTCACGCTCAGGCGTCAGGGCCATGCCGACCCGGGCAGATGGCATGTCAGGCACATCCGTGGGGCAGCAGCCTGGTGGCACATGAGAAGGGGAGAGGAGGTGGAGGACGGGGGTGCCAATTCGGTGGCTCTGTGGTAATCTAGGAGAGACCTCGCGAAGTACTCACGTAAGGGCAGGGGTTGTGCTGGGGACACGGGGAAATGAATGCAAATGGAAAGAAAAAACATTCAACCAACATTCTCAAAAAGTCCTTTGTCCCGGACCTGTGCCAAGCAGGTGCCATGAGGCCCTGAGTCAGGAAAGTGGGCCTTCTGAAGTTTAGAGATGCTACCTAGAGCCATCAGATGTTCCGCCACTTGCTAGAGAAATTGCAAAAAATTAAAATTAAAACACACACACATACACATTATAGCTTATTCTATAGGAAGGAGTGCCTGAACACTGAAACATGATACAGTTTCAAAGTCTCATATTTGAAATGAGAACCAAGTTGCATTTTCATCTAGAAGGCAGTGTGTGTGTGTGTATGTGTGTGTGCGTGTGTGTGTGTGTGTGTGTGTGTGTGTGTGTTTGTTGAGTCATGTCCAGTGTTCACCTAGTCAGGATGTACCCGTGTTACTTATACACACAAAAGAGACACAGCCCTCACCCCCCTACTGTCTGCATCCATGGGTTACATAGCCCAACTGTAGCCGCCAAAGGTGATCTTAATTTTAGGTAAAATAATTCAGCAGGAGACAAACAGCCTTTTATTTATTTTATAATATTTTCATTGATTTCAGAGAATGAAGGGAGAGGGAGAGATAGAAACATCAATGATGGGAGAGAATCATTGATCGGCCGCCTCCTGCACGCCCCCTTCTGGGGATCGAGCCCACAACCTGGGCATGTGCCCTTGACATTAATCGAACCTGGGACCCTTCAGTCCACAGGCCTGACGCTTTACCCACTGAGCCACACCGGCCAGGGCCCAACAGCCTTTTAAAGAACTGGTTATATCCTACATCTTCAGAAACAAATCCTCTCGCCTCCATCAGCCTAACCGTAATAACAACAGAGAGATGCGTTTGGCGTATTGTGTTGCGATATTTGAAATTGCTAATAAGCCTTCCAAGCTGCTATACACGCGAAAAATTAAACCGGCCTGTTGTGAAGGCATCACACCACCCTGTGAGGGAGGAACACGCCCCATGTTTCTTGCTAAGCACTTTCGTCAGGCCAGGCCTCCAGGAATACGTGAGACATGATGTGTTGCTTTCTGAGCCGTGGCACAGCCGTTTGTATCTGCAAATGCCGCTCTGAGCGGCACCCGGAGTGGAAATGGCACCTTCGCCGTGTGTTTAAAGACCAGCCTGCATCTGGGGGCGGGAATGGCGGGGCACAGGCTGGGGCTTCTGCTCTCACAGGGTGGTTACCGGGGAAGACAAACCTTTCCCCATATTAGGCCTCGGAGAACTCCCACTTTAAGAAGTGCCTTCAAGGCAAGTCACCATTTGCATAACTGATCGATTTAAGGCCTCTGAGATGTTTGTCACATTCAAAAGGAAAATCCTTATAAACCTGGAATTGGACATGTGTGTGTGTGTTTTTTCTTCTTAATCTGTCATTGAAACGATGCATCAACTTTGAATGTTTTTTTTTTTTTTTTGGTTGGTTTTAATCTTTTTTTTTTTTTTTCAATTTAAATTCTTTACTGTTTAAAGCAGGGGTCCTCAAACTATGGCCCGCAGGCCACATGCAAATACAAATATTGTATTTGTTCTCGTTTTGTTTTTTTACTCCAAAATAAGATATGTGCAGTGTGCATAGGAATTTGTTCATAGTTTTTTTTAAACTATAGTCTGGCCCTCCAGCAGTCTGAGGGACAGTGAACTGGCCCCCTGTTTAAAAAGTTTGAGGACCACTGGTTTAAAGTGTTACCTCTCTCTGACTGGCGTATTTCACTTAGCGTAATGCTCTCCAGTTCCATCCATGTGGCTGTTGCAAATGGTAAGAAAGCCTGTCAGAGAAAGATAACTACCACACGATCTCACTCATTTATGGAATATAATGAATATCATAAACTGATGAACAAAAACAGATCCAGAGACAGAGAAGCATCGATCAGACAAGCAAATCTCAGAGGGAAGGTAGGGGAGGGTGGGGGTAAGGGAGAGAGATCAACCAAAGGACTTACATGCAAGCACATAGGCCTAACCCAGTGGTCGGCAAACTCATTAGCCAACAGAGCCAAATATCAACAGTACAATGACTGAAATCTCTTTTGAGAGCCACATTTTTTAAACTGAAACTATATAGGTAGGTACATTGTTATTGACTTAATTAGGGTGCTCCTAAGCTGGCCTTTGCTAAAAACGTCCTCAATCCGATGGAGGTACGTTCGCTGAGGTCGACCCCTTCCAACTCTCCCATCCACACTCGCTTGTATACTTGTTTCTCTGTCTCCTTTCGTTCCTCCTCTCTGTATGTCCACACCATCTCCACACACCTTTCTCCATCCTCGACACTACATCTTCTTTCACTCCACAACGTTCCCTAAAATTAACTTAATAAACTTTACTTAAAGTTTTAAGTCAACTTCGCACTGTATGTGCACGCCCGCATGTGGTATTCTGTGGAAGAGCCACACTCAAGGGGCCAAAGAGCCGCATGTGGCTCACGAGCCGTGGTTTGCCGACCACTGGCCTAACCAATGGACACAGACAACGGGGGGGGGGGTGAGGGCATGAGTGGGGGGGATGAGGGGTAATGTGAGGATAAGGACACATCTGTAATAACTTAATCAATAAAAAAATTAAAATTTTTTTAATATAAAATAAATAAATAAATAAATAAAGTGTTACCTCTGTCTCCTTTCCCCCCATTGCCCTCTCCCTGGCTGTCCCCACCCCCCAGCACATGCCCCCACCCCCTACTGTCTGTGTCCAGGGGTTATGCTGATGCGCACGCATACAGGTCCTTTGGTTGATCGCTCTGAATCTCTTTTAACTTGCGTGAATGACATCACACCCGGTGGGAGAGAGCTGAAATTAATCAAGGTAATTCTGCTGTGTGACCCGCGGTGGCATTTCCCTCTGATGGAGCCAGGAAATGGGGCGGCTAATAGTCCATTTCGGAGTATTCTAAGATCTTCGCCGTTGCATATTTAAGGAGGTTAATAGGATACTAATTGGGGCCCGGGTGAAAAGTTCACAAGAAAAATGAACTCACCTGGATCTGAGGACTCGCACCGTCCGGGCGGCCGACCTCCCCTTTGCACACCCCTCTCTGCACGCCTTCACCTTGGAACCCGGAGGGGAAGAAATGGCGCACCTTGGCGACCGGGCACAGCCACCATTCTGTCGCCTGGCCCCCGGGGAACAATGAATGGCCGCACGCCAGGGTCACGGGCCACCAGCGAGATCAGCATTCTGCCTTGTATGCAGCGGAAGTGAGGCAAAACGCACCGAAGGGAGAAATTTATATCGAAAATGGGGCCTATGCCAGAGCTTGTTAGGAACTTTTAGGAAAAGCACATGTTTTGTTAAAACTTAAGAGGTTCCAATTTTTTTTTGTTTTAATGAGGAAGGGAGAGGGAGAGAGAGAGAGAGGGAAACATCAATGATGAGAGAGAATCATTGATCAGCTGCCTCCTGCACGCCCCACACTGGGGACCGAGCCCACAACCCGGGCACGTGCCCTTGACCGGGAATCGAACCGTGACCTCCTGATTCATAGGTCGATGCTCAACCACTGAGCCACACCGGCTGGGCAAGAGGTTCCAGTTTTTTAAAAAAAATCGATTTCTATTCATCGCCTCTAGAGAAGTAGAATTCAACCATTTTTTGAAAACAAACATGAAATCCTAGGGATGGGTCATTATTATTGACTAGCTCATGTCTGTTCAAGACCAACATGGACGAGACGATCATATTCTCTCTCAATTTTCTCCCCCGTAAATAGTTGCAGTAACTCCTGGGTGACTTGGGAAATTTATCAATACGAAAGGCAGGACCTCGGAAATATTGCCGCCTCTCCCCTCCGCCTGTGTCCCCTCTGCCAACAGTAAAGAATCCGCACGTTGTCCGGCATTGTCATCCCTCACTGTGTCTCCTTATGGCACATCCATAGACAATGCTTAGCTTCTTCCGTTTGGAAGGAGTTAATAATTCCTTCCAGCATCAAGGCGGGCACAGTATGCCTCCCGTCTCCCTCTCCATGTGGCATCCGTCTTGCAACTTTGCAGAAGGGGCCGGGCTCTTTCAAAACAGCTGTAATCTGCGGCCATGGCTGGTGCCGTGGACGGGTTGCCAAACTATTACCATAACTGTCAGCCGACATCAGAAAAATAATCTCATTGTGCTGGACAGATGCGTTTCCTGCATTATTGATATAGTCGCTGCGGAGTAAGGGAGAAGTATAAAGCATTGTTCTATTTACAAAAGGAGATTGGCCCAGTCCTTGAAAAGGGAGCGGCAGGGACAGGCACTTACAGGAAGTGAGATATAGTCAACTCGGAGAAAGTTATGTGTCAGGGACACGTGACCCCCCAAGTCAGCAGTGGGATCTCAGAGCCCGCCCTCCCTCCCACCCTTCCACCCTCCCCCCCGCCCCGGCTTTCAGGGCAGGCGTGTGGTTTGTTCTCAGAATGAAAGCCTTCTCAGAACCATTGAATTTGTTGTACATTCTTTCTCTCTCACCCCATTTCCCTAAACATGTAGGCCAGTGGTTCCCAACGTGGGGCACACGCTCCACGGGGAGGCAATTTGATGTTTAAGGGGGAGGGGGCAGTTCGAGAATGAGTTATTAACAGTGAATTTTTTTTTTTGTATTTCTTACGGTTCTAGGGGGCCTCATAAATAGACATTGTGACATATTTATGCATTTCCGTTCTCTATGATGTGTCTTAAAACTTTATTTGCTGTTTTTTGTATTATTATTCTTTTTAAAATATATTTTTATTGATTTCAGAGAGGAAGGGAGAGGGAGAGATAAAAACATCAGTGACGAGAGAGAATCACTGATCGGCTGCCTCCTGCATGCCCCCTACTGGGGATGGAGCCCAGAACCTGGTCATATGCCCTTGACCAGAATCGAACCCAGGACTCTTCAGTCCACAGGCCAGCACTCTATCCACTGAGCCAATCAGGCTAGGGCCATATTATTATTATTATTATTTTTTAAACAATTTCTTAGTGATTTCTTCCTCAGTCCTTCCACTGTCCTGTCATTCTTTTATTTCTCTCTCTCATGGATGCCATGTTCTTTGGAATCTTGTTTAGACCAAGTTCATGGCCTTTGAGGCTTCCTCCACGTGAACAGGAGCTCATTTTTGAATAAGAATTATGTGTCATCGGAGGGGGCATCAGGATGGTAGAGATGCTTAAGTGGGGTGTGGCCACAAAAAGGTTGGGGACCACTGATGTGGACTTTTCTAATGTGCTGGTCACACACCTTGGTAAGTAAGAAAAGGGCTCCAAACCACTGCATTCCAGAATCAGTGAATTTGTTTATTTCAAGCAGATCATTTCGACTCTCCATTGGGAGCAAGGAGTTAAATTTACCTTGCGCCTCCCGGCTTTGCAAGAAGGGCCAGCCACCCTCTCCGTCACAGTGTGAGCTGTGAATAATACCGCGGGATTGTATTTGTTGAGCACACAAACCCTGGAGTACCGGGCACTTCACATTCATTATCTCTAATCCACAGAACATGCTGGCCAAGGTAGGGCTGTCTCTTTCAATCTCCGTGGGACTGCTGGAGAAATCGATGTTCAAAGAGGCTTCATAGATGGTCCAAGGAGGTCACACAGATTTTAAATAATTGATCTGGAATTTGGACCTAGGCCTAACTCCAGAATACAGTCACTCTAGATCATGTTCCCTCCCATTTTAGTAATATACTAGAGGCCAGGTGCACGAAATTTGTGCACAGGTAGGGTCCCTAGGCCTGGCTGGCAATCAGGGCCGATTGGGGCCTTCTGACTGCCGGCTGGGGCCTTCCTTCATTCTGCACCGCCCCCTGGTGGTCAGCACACATCACAGCGAGTGATCGGTCTCCTGTTTGAATTCCCATGGGGACAATTTGCATATTAGGCTTTTAGATAGATAGATAGATAGATAGATAGATAGATAGATAGATAGATAGATAGATAGGCAAAAATATATTATGCTTCAGAAGATTTGTTTCTGTCCTATTCACCTTCCCCAAATACCTATAATAGCACCAAAAAAACTATTTTCCCCATAGAAACAAAAGACTAGCATTGCTATCTTATCCATACACCAAAGGGCCTTTAAGGAGATGGGTGGAGACCTCAGCACAAATTCTAAAGGAACCCATCACAAGCACCTGGATCCACCCTAAGTAAGATGGTGCCAAATATGTCTGCACACGTTTGTGAGTTCCAACCGTTCCATCCTGAGGTCAGGCGTAGACGTCTAAATTTTACCTCAAATGAGTCAAAGCCTCCATGGCTTCGTTTCTTCTCTTTTTATAAAAATGCATCATCCTGCCAGGCCGGTATGGCTCAGTGGTTGAGCATCGACCCTTGAACCAGGAGGTCGCAGTTCAGTTCCCGGTCAGTGGGCTCGATCCCCAGTAGGGGGCGTGCAGGAGGCAGCTGATGAATGATTCTCTCTCATCATTAATGTTTCTGTCTCTCTCTCCCTCTCCCTTCTTCTCTCTAAAACCAATAAAATATATATATTTTAAATGCATAATCCTGATGTACAACAAACCGCACAGGCATTCATTTATTAACCAACCCAGAAGCAACTGTATGTTGTAAGCAGAGATTCTTGCGAAAAAGTTATCTGGCTTCCTTAATGGGGACTTCAAATGATATTAAAAGTAAAAGCCATGGGACAGACGAATTCTTTCCCCCTCCAAAGTCCTGTTGTCATGGCTGTTTTTCTCTTGTTAATTATTATTTCCAGGGAAATGGGTCAGCACTTTGAGATTCCGAGAGAAGAGTGGGCGTGAGGAATGAAGCAGGGTGGAAAGTCCCGTTATCTGGCTATCCTCAAATTATTTATTTTCGTTCCCTCCCCCTCCCCCGGGGTGTGCTGGCTTTGATCCAGCCACGGTCTTGCTTTGCTTGCACTCTGGTCTTGTCAGGAGGAGAGCCCAAGGCAGAGGACAGACACACTGGCTGCCTCAAGACTGTGGCCAGACGTAACTGAGTGAATTGGCCGTCGTGGTGGAGGGGGGCCCACAGGCACCCCTTTGGAGCCGACTGCCTACAGGGCACAGGCCATAGGTCTTTGTGGGGCGACAGCAGACGAGCCCTGCCTCATCTGACTGCTTTCCTTGCTCATCGGTCGCCTTTCAGATTGAGAATTGCTTATCCCGTGGTAAGAAAAAGAAAGGAAATGCCATAATTTTGAGAGGCAAAAAAAAAAAAAAAAAATGGGGACAGAGGAGAAATAAGAAGTAGGGAAGGAGCCCTAGCTGATTTAGCTCAGTGGATACAGCGTCAGCCTGTGGACTGAAGGGTCCTGGGTTCTATTTTAGTCAAGGGCACATGCCTGGGTTTCAGACTCAATCCCCAATAGGGGGCGTGCAGGAGGCAGCCGACCAATGATTCTCATCATGGATGTTTCTCTCTCTCTCTCTCTCCCTCTCCTTTCCTCTCTGAACTCAACAAAAAATATATTTAAGAAAAAGAAGTAGGGAAAGAAACGAACTAGAGCAAAATAGAATTTGTATTAAAAACTTTCAAACAAGGATATCCTTTTCCCTTAACATACCACATGTATAATGTATGGATTTCTCCTTTTCATACAAGGTATCTTGCCCCCTTTCTCAAAGCATCGTCTTCAAACAACATATACAAGAAAGAACAATGATTTAATGACTTAATATGGGCCATTTCCAAAAGGTAACACTTCCCTTAAAGTACACAGGCAAAAGGAAAATTATACAACTAGGCAAAGAGATGATGACCTTTGGGGTTCCCCCTCCTCTATTTATTTAATCAATTTTGTCAAATAATTACGTTCTAACAATTATGTCAAAATCTCCAAATAGTTCTTCTCTTTCCTTGTAGGTATATTTTGTTTGTTTCATGTATTTTGAAGGTAAGTATGCCTTTGATTAGGATTGTTAGGTCTTCTTGATGAATTGTTTCTTTTACCACTATGAAGTGCCTCTCTTTCTCTCTAGCGAAACTTTCTGTCTGAAAGTCGACTTTTTCTGAAACTGATGTAGCTGCGTTAGCGTTCTGACGCTTATTGATTGGATAGTGTGTCTTGCACGCTTCTATTTCCTGACTCCTGCGTTTTTATACTTACAATGTGTTTCTTTGTAAACAGCACGTAAGCAGGCCTTGCTTTCGTTTAAAATCCAAACCGACAACCTCTGCCGGTTAATTGGAGTCATTAGTCCATTTGCATTTAATATAATATTTGCTATATATTTTTCTATTTGTTTTCTTTTATTCCATTTGGTATTGGTTCTTTGGTTTGTCCGTTCCTGCCTTCCTTAGGGGGAGTCCATATTCTTTAATATTCTATTTATCTTGTATGTTAACTTTTTTTTAGCTCTTCCTCTCTTTTTACTATTTCCTCTAGAGATGATGATCATAAGCTGTAAGTCATCATGGTCCACATTCAAATCTCATTGAGTTACCTATGCACAGTGTCAGTTTCTTACCATAGTATCACTTGTCCTTGCTTTTTGAAAAAACATGCCCTAACTGGTTTGGCTCAGTGGATAGAGCGTCGGCCTGCGGACTGAGGGGTCCCAGGTTCGATTCCGGTCAAGGGCATGTACCTTGGTTGCGAGCACATCCTCAGTAGGGGCCGTGCAGGAGGCAGCTGATGGGTCTCTCTCATCGATGTCTCTAACTCTCTATCCCTCTCCCTTCTTCTCTGTAAAAAAAAATCAATAAAATATATTTAAAAAAAAAGAAAAGAAGAAACAAACCCCCAAAACATATTTTCCTAGGACCTTAGATACAAATCTTATAGACTAGCAGTTCACAGCCTATATTCTGGGCCAGGGAACGTTTAGAGAAGCAGAGAAAAGCTCTGGATCCCCACACTTATATTTGCACGCAATCACACAGAATCTTCCTGTAACGGCGGGGGGTTTACACCCACATGGAAGTCCAGTTCAGGGACTCCTAGCGTAGGATGGAGTTTGTCCTTCTCCCCAGCATTGATCTGGGATCTGATGCAGAAGCTTATGGACAGCACTTGAAAAACAAATCAGGAAGAATGAGAAGGATGAGGGTGGACAGAGGATGGGGGTCAGGAGGGAAGAGAAGAAACAATATCAACGAAGAACTATTCCAAACGCGATTTACTGGCGTTCTTATAGCACCCGATGTCATGTTCCTACCATGGGTCATGCAGGGTGGCAGTGTTTCAACCTGGTGCTTTACACAGTCATCTTGAAATCTCCTAAGAACCCAGGAGATTTTGAATGCATAAACTTTTATAACTTCTAAGGTATAAGCTTTTGGAGTTTAAAAGTTGAGCAGACTGGCCCTAGCTGGTTTGGCTGAGTGGCTAGAGCATCAACCTGCGGACTAAAGGGTCTCAGGTTCGATTCCTGGTCAGGGCACATGCCCGGGTTGTGGGCTCGATCCCCAGTGGGGGGCGTGCAGGAGGCGACCGATCCATGATTCTCTCTCATCCTTGATGCTTCTCTCTCTCTCTCTCCCTCTGCTTTCCTCTCTGAAATCACTAAAAAAAAAAATACTTTTTAAAAAAGTTGAGCAGACTGGCTCCCAGGTCGTTGCACTGACCTGCCTACAATTACAGGCACACGGTGCTGTCTTCCTGGTTTCAAACTACTCGTCTTCCCTGCACTCCAGATGGTCTAATCCGTTTCCTCTAAGTGTTGACTAAAAAGCCTTATTTTAATTCATTAGAGTCATATTTAGACGATTACGGTGCAAATTTAACCCAGGGCACCTCTGCGGTGGCTGAACATGGTGAAGTGATTTGTCCTGAGGCAGAACTGGGAGGTGTGTTTTCCCACAAGCTGGTTCCCGGGACCCGTCCCCCCACTCTGAGCACCGGGTGCCCTGAGGGCACCCAGGGAACACGCGTCGATCTATTGCTGAATGAAATAAAGACAGGTGGGCGCCTCTGCCAGGTGAGGAGGGAGTTCATTGCTCTGCGTAGGAGCACCCCACATGACTGCTTAGTGCAGTGGTTCTCAACCTTCCGGCCCTTTCAATACAGTTCCCCATGTTGTGACCCAACCATCAAATTATTTCCATGGCTACTTCATAACTGTAATGTCGCTACTGTGATGAATCGTCATGTAAATATCTGATACACAGGATGGTCTTAGGAGACCCCTGTGAAAGGGTCGTTCGACCGCCAAAGGGGTCGCGACCCACAGGTTGAGAACCGCTGGCTTAGTGCATTTTCTGATAATCCCAGGGGCAAGGAAAGGGTGTCCGTCTCATTGACAAAATGTGTCTTATTCACCCAGAAACATGGCGCCCTGCTGATCATCAAATGTGACTGGACTTCCTATGGGCTGGGTGGCGCCATCTAGGGCCTTGTCGGATGGGCGTGAGGAAAAAGTGCACACCTCACAACGTCTCCTTAATTTAAATAGGAAAACAATGTCTTCTCGAAAAGATAGCTAACCTTTTCCAAAGGGCTTTTTAGAAAAGGCCCCTTTAAAAGAACTGGGATAGGAAAGGTCTCATTGTCCTTACACAACTGTTTCTGAAACACGTCTAAAGACTCAAGGAAGTCACCCAAACAATTAAGAATTGATGCAATTAACCTTTGTATGCTGGTGTTGACCCAGCCTTTATAGCTGCCTTTTAAACTCTGGAACACCCCAGCCCAGAACATGGGCGTGTTTGTTTGCACACACACACACACACACACACACACACACACACACATTTACTCTTGCACGGATACACCCACCGCAATCGCGTTTTTAATTGAAAAGCATAAATTTGGACTGCGAAATCTATTAGCGATTTGTTTTAATTAGGAACCCAGCTGCTTCCTGAGATTCTGCAGCCTGGGTTTCAGAACTTCGGCCATACTGAGAATGAGTCTCCAGTGGGTTGCTTCCGTCTCTCAGATCAGCATTTTTAAAGACTCGTTGCAAAGGTAACGGCGAGCTGCCTCTCTGGGCTGTAAAATTACAGCTGCCTCTGTCCCCGGGTGAGGACGGGGCCGCCCTGTGAGCGTAGCCAGCGGCCTGGCCCTGACCTTCTGGCGCGGGCATGTTCCGTCTAGCAGGCTGCCTGATCTTTGGATCACCTTGCTTGTAGACTTGCCAACTTGGCTCACAGAGATGCAGCATCATGGTTAATTTCAAGGTCCCTACTTAGGCCAGGATCGGTAGGGGGAGCTGTTACTTAATTGAAACCAGCATCAACTAGATCTGTGTGTGTGTGTGTGTGTGTGTGTGTGTGTGTGTGTGTTTTAAATACTTAGCTAGCTGAGGATAGAGTCCTGTGCAAGTTAGTGGAGTGAAGTAGGGTCTGAGAAGCGACCCTACCATTTTTCAGCTCTTTCCCGGTGTTCAGCTAATGACAGCAACACAACCTGCTCTTCGGGTAACGTCAAATGGAGCCTCACGCATTCTGTTCATCAGTCAGCGTCTATTCACTCGCTCACTCACCTGCTCATTCATCCATCCAGTCCTCATGGATCGTCTACTATGTACAACGCAAGGTGCTGGGAAGGTAAAGATGACAAAGGCACTGCTTCCGCCTTTCAGGAGTTTATAGTCTAATGCAGCGGTTCTCAACCTGTGGGCCGCGACCCCTTTGGCGGTCGAACGCCCCTTTCACAGGGGTCGCCTAAGACCATCCTGCCTATCAGATATTGACATGACAGTTCATCACAGTAGCAACATGACAGTTAGGAAGTAGCCACGAAAATAATTTGATGGTTGGGTCACAACGTGAGGAACTGTATTTAAAGGGCCAGAAGGCTGAGAACCACTGGTCTAGTGGGTGAAACACAGAAACAGGAAAAAACAATTACTGTGGAGTGTGGTGTATATAAAGTGCATGGGGAACGCGAGGCAAGAATGAGTGTGATGGGGATGGAGAGGAAGGGAGTCAGGAGAGGTTTTGCGTCCATGGTGTCAGCAGTCTGCTCAGTTTGTTGCATAAGTATTGAAAAAAAAAAAGAATGAATGAAAAAAAAGAAAGTGATTGGAAAGTGAGATGGAGATGAGCAGGCAGTCTAGGAAAACTGGTATAAAAAAGGGCTTAATATCCAGGCTGCTGTAGCTCAGTGGTTGAGTGTCGACCTATGAACCAGGAGGTCATGGTTTGATTCCCGGTCAGGGCACATGCCCGGGTTGTGGGCTGGATCCCTAGTTCGGGGCGTGCAGGAGGCAGTCGATCAATATTTCTCTCTCATTGATGTTTCTCTCTCTCTCTACTTCTCCCTTCCTCTCTCTTTAAAATCAATAAAAACAACTTTTTTTTTTTTAAAGGGCTTAATCAAAGGGCATGGCAATTGGAAACCATGAGAAGCTTGATGAGGTTAGTGTACCATGGGAGGAGAGAGGCGCTGGGAGGTGAGGTTTGCAAGATTAAGCAGGGAATTGTTCAAGAAAGGCTTTTGCTCCATGCCCTAGAGCTTCGACTTGACTATCAGAAGCCACTGGGCCCGGGGAGTGATTGAGCCAGATCCGCCTTCTAGAAAGGTCATTCGGGCCGTGCTTTTACTAGTAGTGATGGTGGAGGAATGCAAGACTAGAGGCCGAACAGAAAAACACACGGGAAGGTGCTCTCGAGGCTATGAAACGTCACCGTGAGTCTGAACTAAAGATTGCGACAGATTGGAAAGATCTAGAAGGCCTAGCAGCTCACTGAATGTGGGGGATAGGCGATGTTTAAGGAAAAAATAATCTACACTGCGCTCCTTAGTAACTACAGACACACTGCTCTGTGGGGAAGCGTGTTCCCAAACATGGATGCATACAGACCCGTTCTAATAGTTGCTTGCTGGTTATTTGAGGCAGTCACCTGAAGAAGTCATACAGCAATTAAAAACAACAACAACAACACACACATAAGCATGGAGTAAATGTTTGTGCTAGCTAGTGAGAATATTTGCATAAATCCAGCTAGAGAGGGAATGTTCAGAAATACCGTGTTCGAATTCATAGAGCCATTAATTTGTTCCGATGTATTTATGTATCACTGACTTTATCAAGAAATTAGTTCGGCATCGATGGGATAGGACATAACCGTAGAAGCTGATAAATGACAGCCTGTGGGGCATCTTCAGTGCCCACCCTTCCCCTCCTGTTTGTGATGTATTGAATAAAGTTTTATTGGAACACAGCTGAGCTCACCCACACATGGTCTGTGGCTCCTCGCTCGCTACAGCGGCAGAGTTGAGTAGTCACGACAGAAACTGTTATCGCCCGTGAAACCTCACCCTCTATACTAAGAGGTGATCGGCCCCTGAAATAGAGTACAGGTGTGTCTGTCCCTTTGAGAGAGTAGACACCAGGACATCAAAGGGGAAAGTGCATCACGTATTTGGAGAACTGGTGTGTTACGGGCCCATTGTTTCTGGGCTCATGGATGAAAGAGGAAAAATGCTCAGAGCTTCTTGGTACAACCCTGACTCCCTCAGGCCGTTGGCTGATGTTCACAGGGGAGGTGGTTCCCGCATGGGAGGCCGAGAGTGGCAGGCAGGCACATGGGGGTGACCCTGGGGAGAGGTCACTGGAACCCACGGGCATCAACAAGATCTGGGCACCCCAAGAAGCAGCCACAGGAGGGCAGCAAAGTCACATGACATTAGCAAATATTTACATGGCCCTAACTGGTTCGGCTCAGTGGATAGAGCGTCGGCCTGCGGACTCAAGGGTCCCAGGTTTGATTCTGGTCAAGGGCATGTACCTTGATTGCAGGCACATACCCAATAGGGAGTGTAGAGGAGGCAGCTGATCGATGTTTCTCTCTCATCGATGTTTCTAACTCTCTATCCCTCTCCCTTGCTCTCTGTAAAAAATCAATAAAATATATTTAAAAAAAATATTTACATGGGAGCCATGGTCTTCAGAAGTGTGTAGATTAAAAAAAACCATTTGGCATTTCCCGTGATGGCCACCCATCTCCGACGGAAATTTCTTCAGGCAAAATCTAAATGCCCAATAATCTCTCGTTGGATCTGAATGAAGAAATATTCATAAATAAAATCTGCTTCTTCTGGGAGGGGCCAAATATGTAAAAAACAGGAAAACACTTTGATTAGGAGGCTATGTGTCAGTGTCAGATACTAATAGAGAGAATGTTTACTTCATAGAGCAACATATCTCATTCGTGTCCATGAAATAACTAACGTTTGCATGTTGACTGACTCCTAGGAAGCAAAAGGCGAACGTATTGTAGCTCATGGCCCTTCCATGGAAATATATAGTGTCTCTTAATATATTTTTAATAATGATCATTGGGAAATAGCATTTCTCTATCTTTTTACCTCCCTCCTCATTTATTTATGTTGTGATATATTCGTGCCAAACTTTGTACCCGAGAAGGGGTGTGGGTATAATATAAGAGTAAAAAGAGAGTGACGGAGTTATTTTATACCTTTAAAATGTTATTCAGAAGTGAAGGTCAGATAAAGAGCTTCACAGATAAGGAAAAGCTAAAGGAGTTCATCACCACCAAACCAGGATTATATGAAATGCTGAAAGGTATCCTTTAAGAAGAGGAAGAAGAAGAAAAATGTAAAGATACAAATTATGAACAGCAAATACGCATCTATCAACAAGTGAATCTAAGAATCAAGTGAATAAATAATCTGATGAACAGAATGAACTGGTGAATATAATAGAATCAGGGACATAGAAAGGGAATGGACTGACTATTCTTGGGGGGGAAAGTGGTGTGGGAGATGCGGGAAGAGACTGGACAAAAATCGTGCGCCTATGGATGAGGACAGTGGGTGGGGAGTGAGGGCGGAGGGTGGGGTGGGAACTGGGAGGAGGGGAGTTTTGGGGGGAAAAAAGAGGAACAAATGTAATAATCTGAACAATAAAGATTTAATTTTTAAAAAAAATGTTATCCGCATCCAGAATACGAGCCCTCTCTGGGGCAAAAAAAAAGCATGATTTTAAAGTTCAGTTTTCTTTTCCTTTCATGCCCTTGCTTTCATTTGACCATCGCGTAAGCCACTTCTTCTCAGTTTTGGAGTGTGGACAGATAATCTTCAGAACCTTGGGTTTAATGAACAAAAGTTCTTCATTTTAGTGTAGGCAAACGTATCCATTTTCTCTGTTACGGTTTGTAACGCCTGTTTAAGGCATTTTTTTTTAAAAAAAAATACTGGTTGTTAATAGGTATTATGAAATGCTTCACCAAAGTTCTAACTCATTAGCATACTGACACCTACATTACAGCGTATCAAGTCATTTCTTGGCATGACCGGGCCACGGCTGACCCCTCCCTAATTAACTCTCCTCACTGGGAGCTGTTTCTGGTTTGCGTCTACAGTAAGCGTTTGCTGAAACAACTATTTTTTTTTTTTATATCCCTGATATTTTGAGGAAAATGTTAATAATTGTTTGCCGCGTCTTGATCGGGGTCAATTTTAGCCAGATCTCTCCAAAGGAAGATAAATGAGTACAAGCTAATTGAAACCGTTAACAATGTGCGCATTGCTTTCTTTGGTTATTTCGGCAGTTAAAGCATAGACTTTGGGAACTGGAAGGAATTTTAGTAAAAATAATTAATTTAGTGAAATCATGGATCTGTGTGTGTGTGCGAGAAAGAGAGAGAGAGAGAGAGAGAGAGAGAGAGAGAGAGAGAGAGAGAGAGAGAGAGAGAGAACCTCAGCGTTGAGATAGCCATAAAAAGCTGTGCACAGATATTTATGTCTTTTACTTGTTGACCATAATTCATGGAATCTCTAGAAAAAAAAATTTTTTTTGAGAAATAGCACCCTGGAATGCTATATGCAACTTCTCCTTTTCTTGCTTCCCTGTAAATAAATTCTCCAGGGTCACCCGACTTTCTCATTTGGATCCTCTGAGATGAGCCGATCAGGTGTTTGTCGGCATTTAGGGAGGGTAAAATGGGAATTTGAGGCCCTAACCAGTTTGGCTCAGTGGATAGAGCGTCAGCCTGTGGACTGAAGGGTCCCGGGTTCGATTCCGGTCAAGGGCATGTACCTGGGTTGCGGGCACATCCCCAGTAGGGGGTGTGCAGGAGGCAGCTGATCGATGCTTCTCTCTCATCGATGTTTCTAACTCTCTATCCCTCTCCCTTCCTCTCTGTAAAAAAAATCAATAAAATATATTAAAAAAATAAATAAATAAAATGAGAATTTGAATTCTCCCAAAACAGTCCCAAGTAGAAGGTTCTCAAAGCATGAGCTAGCAGACAGAAACTTCTATAGACAAGCAGTCCATCTGGGGGGTTAGCGAGGCAGCCCCAGTGTCAAAGAGATGTGTTCCCAGCAGAGAACATATCAGTGGTCTCCACTAGTCAGCATGTGTCACATACATAATTCTCCCCATTCACTGAAATTCATTCCTCTGTGAAAGACACATATTAGATCTACAAGGATACTCTCTCTGGTCAAGAAACAAAACAGAAAGCAGACAAAGACATGGAAAAAAGGAAGAGGAAAAGAGAGAAAGAATGCATACTGCCCGGCCTGTGTGGCTCCGTGGTTGAGCATCGACCTATGAGCCAGGAGGTCATGGTTGGTTCAATTCCTGGTCCGGGCGCATGCCCTGATTGTGGGCTCGATCCCCAGTGTGGGGCGTGCAGGAGGCAGCTGATCTGTGATTCTCTCTCATCATGGATGTTTCTATCTCTCTCTCCTTTTCCCTTCCTCTCTGAAAGCAATAAAAATATTGTTTAAAAGAAAGAGTATTGATCAGGGACATGGGAAGCATTGCACTTAGCCCACTATCTGAAGGTCTTGGAGCCCCTTCGAATGGGAATACGGTTCAGAATAAAACCCAAGGCTCCGCTGTGGAAAAACTTACACTTTAAATAAGAAAAAAGAGAGCGTTATTTCATTGTGTGGGTGACATATGGCATTTGGACCTTTTAAAAAATGTCCCGGGACTGTAAACCAGGAAAAATTATATCACTATTAGGAAAAGGGAGAAGATTCTATTTTCTCCGCAGCCGGTCAACATGAAATATATGTATCAAGACAGAATGTCTATGTTTCTACATGACTGGAAGGAGAAAAAAAACCCACACCACCGAAAAGTAGGACACATCAAGGACCTTACTTAAGAAGTTAATTAGGTCCTTCATTCCACAGCTCCAACCAGTTATTTGTGTTGCCGAGGGAACGATTCATAAGAGGCGTACCGTTTTTTAAAAATGAATTGTAGTGGCATTTAGTGCAATGGGAGAGAAGACTCCTGTTGGTATTTTGATTGGTATTACAGTGCAATTATTTAATAGTGTCGGGAGACAAATTGACAATATTGTCTACCTACTGGAGGATAAACTGTTTCTTCTCATGTATTCATGGATGTCTTTTTCTGTGCACATTAGGAAGTATAAAGAGCCCTAGCTGGTTTGGCTCAGTGGATAGAGCGTCGGCCTACGGACTGAAGGGTCCAGGGTTCGATTCTGGTCGAGGGCACGTGCCCTGGTTGTAGGCTTGGTCTCCAGTGGGGGACATGCAGGAGGCAGCCGATCAATGATTCTCTCTCATCATTAACGTTTCTATCTCTCTCTCCCTCTCCCTTCCTCTCTGAAATCAATAAAAATATATATATTTTTTAAAAGTATAAAGATTGCTCTGTGTGTGTGTATGTGTATGTGTGTGTGGTGTGTTTATACATGAATCTAATGAGGAGTATCTACAGTTGTTATTTTTTAACTTCTATTATATTTTCTATCTCATTAATTTTGTAAGGATTTTCAAAGTACATTTGAGAATTATTGAGATATTTCTAAAAGGAGAATAGTAGGCAGCTTGACTAACCCAAGCATGTGATAAAACATTTTATATGGGTGTACTTATTATACTGGTGTGATATAGGTATACAGGTACAATGGTATGATACAATTATGTAAGTGCAACAATGACAACAATCTGTTAGTGGGGTTACAGAATATGCAGACTGAAATCATAGAATAGAGACTCCAGAAAGAGAACTAATTGCATATGGGAATTTAGTACTTCACAACACTACCATTTCAAATTAGTGGGAGAAAATATATATATTTATCCATAAAATTAAGTCCTGTCTAAAGCGTGACACATGAGCCAAAAAGGAAAAGATAAATAAATCCAAGCACATAAAATTTAGAAAAATTTGATGGCAAAACACCAGAAATAAGGTAAAAATACAAATAGCAAACGGAAAAAGTTATGACAGATGGAAGACTAATTTCATCAATTTAACAAGGGTTTCTACACCCAGTGTAGAAGGCAAAAAAAAAAAAAAAATCAAATATAAAATCGAGCAAAGGATTCAAGAAGGCAATCCTCGGGCGAATAAAAACAAATGGCTAAACAAAGGGAAACATGCCAACCTTATTAATTTTGAACAAATGCAACATAAAATAATTAGATAGCATTTTTTCCCCATAAGTTTGTCAACATTTTTAAGGTATTTGTTATATTAACTAGAGGCCCAGTGCATGAAATTCGTGTACTTGTGGGGGAGGCCCTTAGCCTGGCCTGTGCCCTCTTGCAGCCCAGGAGCCCTGGTGGGAGTGGGGGAGGCGGGCCTAAGCCGGCAGTCAGACATCCTTAGTGCTGCCACAGAGGCGAGAGGCTCCTGCCACTGCCGCTGGGCTCGCCAGCCGTGAGCCTGGCTTCTGGAGCGCACTGACCACCAGGGGGCAGCTCCTGTGTCGAGCGTCTGGCCCCTGGTGGTCAGCGGGTGTCATAGCAACTGGTCTTTTGGCCGTTCGGTCAATTTGCATATTAGCCTTTTATTATATAGGATTTATACTTATTGTTTATAGATGTATGGAGGGAAAAATCAGTTTACTCTTACAAGAGAATACATTGTGTGAAATTTGGACAGTAACTTGGAAATATCTTTTAAAAGTACAAAGCCACGTGATGGCTGACACAGTTATTAAGTGATGGTTGTACAACCTTGTATGTGTACGCAGTGCCACAGAACTCTACAATTAAATATAATTAAAATGGCAAATTTTGTCATATATATTTTACAACATTAAATAAAGCAAGAGAGAGAGAGAGAGAGAGAGAGAGAGAGAGAGAGAGAGAGAGGGGGGGGAGGGAGAAAAGAAAACCATCATAGAGCCATATAGCAAAAGAGAAAAGTCATTTTAACTATATGGCTATTAGAAATAAAAAGCACTGTTATATACCTATTCTTAAAAGATATATGTCAGAAGTAGGTACATCTATGGAGTAGGAAGTGGGTCTGGGATGGGCATGGAGTTATTACTGTTCACAGTTAATCCCGCTTCTTCCAAAATAATGACCGTATTTTATTTCAGACTTTAAAACTACTTATTAAAATATCATTCCCACCCTCCCTCCAAAAAATCATAGCGCATGTTTTGGCCATGCGTCTTGTTCTTATTTGCACTGGATTTCAAAGAAGCTCGCCTTACACTCTCTTGCAAGAGGCTGCCTTACAAATGATTTCTTTCCGTGAACTTAGGAAAACATTTCTTTGTTCTTAAGAGTTTAAGTAGAAGTAATGTTTGCCTTGGCAGAGATGTGTGGGATCGGAGTGTGTGTGCATGTGCGCGCACGCACGGGCATACGCGCACATGTATGCATCTGGGAAAGACCAGTTACCCAATAGGAATTGGGACATTATTGGAGTATATGTCTGCCGCCAACCTGAGTGAGAACACTCCACAAAGGACCGGGTGTAGATGGCCAGCTCCAGTCTCTTCTGCGGAACTTAAACCCCCCAGCACCCTTAACTTTTCTCTTTTTTTAAAAAATATACTTTTATTGATTTCAGAGAGGAAGGAAGAGGGAGAGAGAGATAGAAACATCAATGATGAGAGAGAGTCACTGATAGGCTGCCTCCTGCATGCCCCCTACTGGGGATCAAGCCCACAACCCAGGCATGTGCCCCTGACAGGAATTGAACCCAGGACCCTTCAGTCCACAGGCAGATGCTCTATCCACTGGGCCAAACCAGCCAGGGCCCCTTAACTTTCCTAACACCATGCCACTGAGTTCTAATTCACAGAAAGGGAGTATCCTTGAGGCCCAGGGAGCAGCGTTCGGAACTGGAGTAGCCTTTCCTCTGACTTCACACACATTATTATGCTTGGGTTGGCTCATGACCCCGCCAAGACAGTCATGGCACCCTATTCCTCTAAACATCATTTTAGGATTATATGTGGCCATTTTTATTTCATTTTTTTTAAAAAAATATTTTCATTGATTTCAGAGAGGAAGGGAGAGGGAGAGAGATAGAAACATTAGTGATGAGAGAGAATCATTGATTGGCTGTCTGTTGCACACCCCCTACTGGGGATCGATCGAACCCGGGACCCTTCAGTCCGCAGGCCGATGCTCTATCAACTAAGTCAAATCAGCTAGGGTGTTATTTAATTTTTTGAAGATCTAATTGGCTTTATTAAGACATTCATGCATCAGGCAACATCCCACCTGGCAACAACAAGGGCACACCAGTGAGTTGTGCAAAATGGAAGGTTTTTACAGGCAGAAAAGGGTGGGGCCAAGAATTTAAAAGAGCAGATTATTTCCAGCCAGGGCACCTTCCCTTGGGGGAAGGCAGGGTTCTTATCTGGCTGATGACCTCCCTAGTGCTGAGCAGAAAATTCCAGACCAATTGATTTAAAATGCCACTCCTGGGCCAGGTTGAAACTGCAACGAGGTTACTAACTTTTGGGTTGGTGAAGTGGCCTGGTATAAGGGACTCTGTTTTGACCTGTTGTTACTTTTTAAAGTCAAAAGTTAAGGCAGAAAATGAGAGAGGAGTTCTTTTGCAATTCTCTCTACTTGCTGTCCAGCGTAGCAACTAGGAATTAGGAAGCCGAATTGTGTTTCTACTATGTCGTCATTTGTATTGACTTGACATACATAATGAGCACCTATTATGGGTCAGGAACTATTGTAAGCATTTTACAACTATCAAGTGATTTAATATTAAAAATAGCAGAAAGTGGAATCCAACGCCCCCTAACAGCAGTACAGGAGACTGCCAAGAAGGGACCAGGTACTGAGCTGTGGACAGGGCTGGAGAGACAAACCATGGGTATAAGGTACCAGAGACCAGCAAGAACCAATAGACTTTGGCACCTCCAGGCCTGAAGGGGAGTGAGAGGAAAGGATGTTGGCAGAGAACAGTGGTTCCGGGTCTACGGACAGGCCCCTCTTTGGAACACAGCCAGTGCCAGGGATGTGGTCCATGGCAGGAAGGAAGCAAAGAACAAATACCACGGTCTGTCTCTTCTTCTCCCAAGGCCTCGCATTGGGCAAGCCCAGCTGGAAGCCAGTTGGCCAAGAAGCCAGGGTGATGCCCAATCCTTAGGAGTCAGCTTCCCTGTGCACAAAATTGGGCAGAAAGGAATCCAGAGTGGAGCCTAAATGGAAAATAACCAGCACACACCTGAGTTATTTTAGGAATTAAGTAGAGAATAAGTAGCAAATAATAAAGCCAATCCTATATAATAATAGTCTAATATGCTAAGTGTCCGGTCGACCGTTCAACCAATCAAAGTGTAATATGCTAATGAGATGCTAAGGCAGCTCAACCGCTCGCTGTAATGTGCATTGACCACCAGGGGGCAGATGCTCTGACTGGTAGGTTAGCTTGCTGCTGGGGTCTGGCTGATTGGGACTGAGTGAGACGGGCTGGAGATGCCCTGGAGCCCTCCTGCAGTCCCTCCCTGGCTGGCCAACCTCCCGTGTCCCTCCCCGGCCCCGATCGTGCACCAGTGGGGCCCCTCGGCCTGGCCTGTGCCCTCTCGCAATCTGAGACCCCTCAGGGGATGTCAGACTGCCAGTTTCGGCCTGATCCCGCAGGCCAGGCCGAGGGACCCCACTGGTGCATGAATTCATGCACCGGGCCTCTAGTAACTTTCACATTTTCTCCTTTCTCTGTGACATTACAAATTACCCTCTTCCTCCTTGACCCTTACACACTATAAAAGTCATACCTGTCTGTACATATCAAGCTTCAACTTGCAAGGATTTTAGCAGAGCATCTCCACACCCTAGAAACGAGACCAGGCTGCCCCCTGATTGGGCAAAGGTTTTACACTTCCCAGTTTCCTTTGCGGGATAATTCTACGTTTAATCTGTCACCCTCCCTCGTGCCAACGCAGCCTGTGATACTGACACTTAAGAAACACAGGGCTGTTTACGTGTTGGTGGAGAGCTCATACTATCAATTTGCACATTAGTGAGCCCAGCTATTGCTCCCTTCTATCTGGATCTATCGAGTGGTGGCGAGAGAGATATCCGCCGCTCAAAAAAAAAAAAAAAAAAAGAAAGAAAAAATACTTAGCTGTCTGATGAAATGTTTTAAATGCATAGGGTTCACCTTGGGGTTGGCTGCTGTTCAGATTTTATCCATTAATAACACACAGGGGCTGCCTCTATACTCTCCAGGGCTGATAGGAAAAATAGTACTATGTGCAGGCCCTTGCTTTGCCTGAGTGAGGATATTCCAAATGCTGGTCGTGGTTCCTGCACACACCCATGTTCATACGTGTGCATGTCCAGTTTACATGCATGCAGTAGGGCGTCCTGGATTTTTCCATTACAGAATATTTTCTTCTGATACAACAATTTTTAAGAAAGAAGACTGTGTGTGTCAGGGGGAATGCATAAACTCGTGTTCTACGCTGACACCATAGCCGTCATAGCATCTTTATTCGTTTCAAGTCATTTGGCCCCATGTTGGAAATGGAAGGGGAAGGCAATCCCTGAAACTGTTATCTTTTCATAGTTTCTGCCTTAATAGACCTTAAGCTGACAGTTGATTCTGAAGGAGGAAAATTAGCCTGGCGATGTGGCTCAGTAGTTGAGTGTCGACCTATAAACCAGAAGGTCATGGTTCATTTCCCAGTCAGGACACCTGCTCGGGGTTGTGGGCTTGATCTCCAGTAGGGGCCGTGCAGGAGGCAGCTGATCAGTGATTCTCATCATTGATGTTTCTATCTTTCTCTCCCTCTCTCTTCATGTCTAAAATCAATAAAAATGTATTTTATTAAAAAAATAAAAGATTCCATTGTTTAAGAAATCAATTAATAAAAACAAAGGAGGGAAATTATGACTACTACAAAAAGCCAACGTACATGTATTACCTTGAGCTACTGCCTAGCAGTTATGTTCTTTTTTTTTTATTATTTCAGAAGCCAAATCCATATATGCTTTTCTAGCAGTTATGTTCTTAACGTACTGTCCTATTTATCCCCTCTCACCCTTTCTCTGGGACACTTAAAGGAAAAAAAGAAAGATGTTTAAATAACAGCCACTAACTGATTAGGTTTCTGCCATAGGTGAGTGTTCAGATTCAGCCCATGAAGAATTTGCATCATTTGGCTAAGAAAGTCCCATGCGCTATTCCGTGGACACTGACGATGGAATCATCTGGATTGTGTTACCTCGTTGTCTTCCTTCCCGTGTACACCAAATGGCAGTTGCTATGGAGAAGAGTTATTTATGTGTTAAGATGATGAGCCTTTAATGTATGAAAACATAGGAAGGAAGGAGGGAAGGAAGGGAGGGAGGGAGGGAGGGAGGGAGGGAAGGAAGGAAGGAAGGAAGGAAGGAAGGAAGGAAGGAAGGAAGGAAGGAAGGAAGGAAGGAAGGAAGGAAGGAAGGAAGGAAGGGAGGGGAATACTTGGAGGAGGAGGGGAGATGATGGCGGAATTGTTTCCTACAGAATTTGCTAAGCATTTAGTTTAAAGCAAGGGAGCACTCGGCCAGTGAGAAGGGATTTGCTGATTTTTCTTCATCTCAAAAACCCAACCGCTTCAGGTGGAGGAGAAACTTTCAGTCGAGTCATTCTGTACTGAACATTGTCCTAAACAATTCTACTAGCTAAATGGGGTTCAGGCCTAAAGAAAAGCAAAGAGGTGCACCCCCCCCCCACTCTTGGAAAGGAAATTAACTCAGAGAAGTGACAGCAGACAGTTAAAGCACTTGTCAGGCTTGGATTATCAGTATAGACTTAAGCGTTTTATTTCACGTTATCTACTCTAAAAAAGTTAGTCTCAAGCTGCATTGCCCCATTTTTTATTTTTTTTTACCAAAAAGAATTCCTTGAATTAAAATGGACCAGAGACAGCCAAGTCCACAGCCAAAACTGCTACTGAGTCAAGGCTTAATAATATGTATTCACTAGTGAACTAAACCCTTTAACGACGCTAAGAGACCATGATGTCTTAGAAATCTTTCTACACATATGGCATGCCTGTTTTTAGATGTTTCTTGTATTTTTTTTTTTTCATAACTTGCCATGGAAGTGACATTGAATGTCTGGCCTTGACACTGACGGTGTGATCTTGGGCAAATCACTTAGCCTTCCTAGGTGTCAGGGTTTTTAATCTGTCGAGGAGCGCCAGAAAACACTTCACGGTGGTTACGTGATGACCAAGAGAGCGAAAATACATTTATTCTTTCTTAAAAGCTTTCGGTGAAACGTCGTAGAAGAATACGCTTATGGGGCAAAAGAGAAGGATCGCACGGAGAAGGAAATCGACTGAGGGCCGAATTGTATTTCTCTAGCCAGTCTTTTTCTTTTTAATTATTAATTTCTACCACCCAGAAGGTCACGAGAGGCATCAGTGCACCTAAAACATCCTTAGAACCATGATATAAGGACAGGAGCCAAGAGACGAAATGGTGAAAATTCAATGGAAACCAAAGAAGACAATGTCGGCAGCCCAGGTTCATGTCTCCTCGTTACAGTAGAAAACAACACAGAAGAACAGACAGAAGAGAAGATCTACGTGGGAATGACATGCGCAGAATAACGCGAATAAAGGTGATGCCTGACCTTCAAAATCAATGTGACTCAAAAGAAGAAAAATCAACAAATGGCAGCTTAAGGTCTCTCTTACTCCCACCATGACCTCATCTCAAGTGAGGGTTCCCAGGAGAAGGCCCCACAGTTTTTCAGGGCGTCAGGAAAACCGGTGGAGAAATACAGAAACGAGTGAAGAGGACAACCCCCAAAAAGTATGTACCCCAAGTGTAAAAGGTAGCCAAGTGGATCAAAGCAAGGATTATATAGACCAGGGGTCCTCAAACTTTTTAAACAGGGGGCCAGTTCACTGTCCCTCAGACCGTTGGAGGGCCCGACTATAGTTTAAAAAAAAACTATGAACAAATTCCTATGCACACTGCACATATCTTATTTTGAAGTAAAAAACACACAAAACGGGAACAAATACAATATTTGTATTTGCATGTGGCCCGCGGGCCATAGTTTGAGGACCCCTGATATAGAAGGCTTTTCAGTCGGCATGCAAATGAAGGCAGCAGGCTGAATTTAACAGGGCAGGCATAATTTAAAGGGACAGGTCTGATCAAAAGGACACACACACACATACACACACACACAAAGGAGAGAGAATCTCTATTTGGCAATGGGTAGTGAACAATACAAGGAGAAAAGGGGGTACATTTAGGGCCCTGAGAGTCAAAGAAGAACTTTAATTGAGAAGCTTACCATCCCCAACGCTCATCCCTGCAAAACAAATGAGCAAACCAATGAAAATAAGATAATAATAAAATAAAACAGGCGAACATATCCGGACTGCTGAGTTGATTGATGAGGATTCCATTACACCCCTCTCCCAGCTACTCTTTCTCAGAAACATTTTTTTAAAAATTCATTTTCTATTGATTTCAGAGAGGAAGGGAGAAGCATCAGTGATGAGAGAGAATCACTGATCAGCTGCCTTCTGCACGCCCCACACTGGGGATCAAGCCCGCAACCCGGGCACGTGCCCTGACCAGGAATCGAACTGTGACCTCCTGGTTCCTAGGTCGACGCTCCACCACTGAGCCACACCGGCCAGGCCTCAGAAACAGCTTGTGATGTTATTTGAGAAAGATGTGTCTTAGATCATTCAAATGCAAGATGACTTGTGGCTGGTTAATAGCGAATCTGTCTTTTATGCCATTTCCCCCCTTAAGCTTGTTCAGGTCAGTTGGCTCAATGATTGAGTACCAGTGTGGTACAACCCATTGAAGTGGATTCTAGCTCCATTCCCTCCCTTGATTAAGTCATTTACTAAGTTCTTTCCTTGCCCTACCTTGTGGCTTATATTTCAAAATGGTATTAAAACTTATAACAACATTGCATGTTACGTATTATTTTTTTATGTCTATAAAAATTCATAATCTTCAGATCCATAATCAATCTTTAGGTTTATTTTCCTTTCACTGAGCGTATAACATTAGATTAAAAGGCACAGATTTTGTGATGGGATGATTTCCAGTTGAGGAGCAAGAATGCTCCTCTTTATTTATAGCGGGTCTGAAGTGAGAAATTTCTTTGAGAATTTCTTGCCAGGAAAAATCCTTGTTTCCCTAAGAATCTCACTGTGCTTTTCTTCATTCTGATGGTGCAAGCCATGGATATTCCTATTTCGCACATTTGTCCCTCACTCCTGAGAAAATCAGACGATTCTTTGATATTTATTTATGGCCAAAATATTAATCCATAGGGTGGAAAATATTTTCCCTTCCTTCTGTTTTTTTTGTTTTGTTTTGTGTGTTTTTTTTTGTCTTGTGTTATTTTATTTTGTACTAGAGGCCCGGTGCACAAAATTCGTGCACGGGTAGGGTCCCTAGGCTTGGCCGGCGATCAGGGCCGATCTGTGGGGTGACTGGTGGGGTGATTGGGGGATTCCCCCACTGGCACCCATCTTGGCTGGCCTGGGGCCTAGGGGCTGGGGGCAGCTCCTACATTGAGTGTCTGCCCCTTTGTGGTCAGTGTGTATCATAGCAACTGGTCATTCCGCCATTTGGTCGATTTGCATGTTAGGTTTTTATTATATAGGATATGTTTTAATATAACTACCTCATATCCTTTGGAGGGAAAGACTTGTGATAGGATTTGGATTTATATTAGGGGATTGGGAGGTGAATTTTAAAGAGCAGGAATCTTTTCTGGCTTGGGCATTGCCAGGATTCAGGGCCAATTGAGCCACTGGACATTCCGATTGCAGTCAGGAGAAGGAAAATGAGGTGTTTTTTTTGCTACAGAAGCAGTAGAGAGGGAGATATTTGGACAGTTAGTGGTGGTGCAGTGGCCTTTGTGTCTGTGTTGAGACATCTTATAGAATGGTCTTGTGTTTGTTCTTAGATGAACTTTAAAAAACGATTTTTTACTGATTTCAGAGAGGAAGGGAGAGGGAGAGACAGATAGAAACATCAATGATGAGAGAGAATCATTGATTGGCTGCCTCCTGCACCCCCCACACTGGGGATCGAGCCTGCAACCCAGGCATGTGCCTTGACCGGGAATTAAACCATGACCTCCTGGTTCATAGGCCAATGCTCAACCACTGACCCACACTGGACAGGCCTCAGATAAACTTTTACATCTCCCTTAACAATTTAAATTTGGGGCCTTCTCCGTAATAAGAGTTATTACAAGAAAAACCTTTTTATGACTGATCTATATGGCAGAGCAAATATTTAATTACTGAACATCTACTTTTCTTATTGTCCTGTGAAAATCCCTCCTCCCTTCTGAAGCCCCCAGTCCCCTACTTCATGCCTTAGCTCAGGGTGTCAGATGTACCTCATTTTACTCTTCTATCTCTGAACCTCTCATGTATGCGAGGTCTCTGACTCTCTCATGTATGTGAGGTTCCTGTACATACTTATGTAATCGAATTTGGTTATTTTCTCTGGTTAATCTGTCTTACGTTGATTTGGTTATTGGACCAGCCGAAAGAACCTAGTTGGGTAGAGCAAAATGTTTTCTCCCCAACAGGAGAGCTAGAATGGATTGGGAGAAGAGATAACAAATGCCATGATACCTCTCAGCAAGTAGGCCAGATAAAGAAAGAAAACGATCAGCATGAAAATGATCAGCATGGAAATAACTATGGAAAAGACAGACCCCCCCCCCCCTCTTTGTCATCTTCACTCATATTTGATGACTCTGTATATTCCCTAAAAATGAAATATGCTACTTAAATAACTGTTTTAGTTGTAAAAACAACAACCGTAGCAACATTTTTACGGGACAAGATCATCCTGAATCAGCCCATAGCACCATCATGATCACTTGAGCAACGCAAGTATTGACACATTTTAAATGGCCATAGCCATGTCTTCATTAGCTCTGCTCCATCTTTAGAATGTCTACAAAGTGCTGTTTTTTAAAAAATAAATAAATAAAAGCTAAATTTTTTTTGGCAGGAAAGTAATTGTGAAGTTTTTAAGTAAATGAAAAGGGCTTGTTTTTTGGCATTCAAATGTAAAGTTCTCATTTCCTCCCCTTAAATGTTTAAAGGATTTTCTGGGGGGGGTCAATTTCAGCATGAAGAAATATTAAAATGCAGCACAGCCAAAACCCATAGTGGATTAAAAAGAAAAAAAGATGTTAAATATCAGCAAATGGATCTGATCATCTGCAGAGTATTTCTGCTGTCAGAGGAGGACCGTGGGATAAAAATCGCATGTTCCGGATTTGACATCCCCTGGCGTCTTGTAAATAGCCTACACGAATCCATACCTTAAAACTGCCAACACCAGCAGAACTGTGCCCAAGTTTCTAGTAAGTTAAACAAGCAGAGCAGAGAGAGGAAATGCGGCTAGATTGCATACGAAAACCCAAGGACCCTGAAAACTGACCTCAAACTCATTTTACCAGCAGACAGCCTCTGTTAGAGACTTCCACAGAATTGTCCGTGTATTTATAAATCAAAGAGCATTTCTGAGGTGTGTACCTCTGAGTGAAAAGGAGTAGAGAGAATTGAACACTAGGTGGGGCAGGGGAGGGTGAGGGGCTAAGTGGGAAGGACTTCCCATGGGAAAAATTATTTTGAATAATTCAAAATATTTTTGTCGTTATTAAATTTCTGCCTCAAGAGAATAGCAAAGTGATTCTTTGGCCTGGATTTCTAGCATTGTAACGCCACCTTTCCCAAAAGGAGGGGGAAAAAAAATGCATGTATCAGTGTGTTTTCGGATTTAAAATTCAAAAAGGTGAGTTTGCCCCCAAGTTGGGAAAGTTTTATCCCTAACAGGAGTCCTTCGAAGACTAAGATAGAGGCTATAATACGTCCGGTTGAGTGAAGCTTTTGGTGACTAGCACCATAGGGCTAACCTTTTCCCGCCAAAACTCAAAGTTTTGAAAAGTTTGTTCCATCAACAATTTCCGTTACGTAACAGTTCCCTCCTTTTCTTAAGTTATTAATGGTCAATTAGAGCTTTTTCTTAACGTAGTATATGCTGCTATTATCTAAATACAAGGAGTTGTTATTCCTTCCAAAAGCAAAAAATAAAAAGATAAAAATCATCTTTTATTTTTGCTCTCTGAAATTTTATTAGGGCAAACGCGTGTCTTGATATATGAAAGATGCTAATGGCATGTATTGAGAATCCACTGTACAGTAGATGACGCATAAGCATTTCATGTCATTCCTAGGACCAATCTGCAAGGAATTAGAGAAGAAGATGGAGGCTTGCAAAGTTGTCAAAATCTTACGTAGCCAGGCAGGTGCAAAGCTGCATTTTGAACCCTGATCTGCAGGATGCTAAGCCCCACATTTTCTCACCCCTGGCTGGCGGCCGTTTGACGAGTAGCTTAGTCACTTGTCGTTTATGGATCACAGAGTTTCTGGGGACTTCGGCGTCTCTGACCCCTTCCAAACTCTCACAAAAACACACACGTGGTCACATTCCACTCCTACGGGCAGTGACGACACGCGTCATTGTTTGTTAAAACATTTCTCCATTCATGAACTTGTAGATTGCTCCCCATTACTTTTGCTACTGCAAACAATTTTTTAAAAAATATTTTATTGATTTTTTACAGAGAGGAAGGGAGAGGAATAGAGAGTTAGAAACATCGATGAGAGAGAAACATCGATCAGCTGCCTCCTACACACCCCCAACTGGGGATGTGCCCGCAACCCAGGTACATGCCCTTGGCCGGAATCGAACCCGGGACCTTTCAGATCGCAGGCCGACGCTCTATCCACTGAGCCAAACCGGTTAGGGCTACTGCAAACAATCTTGCCATGCATTTCAACGCTTTTATTCTGCGTGGATTTGCACAAATGTTTCTGATCCTGAGCGTTCAGAATTTGGGGCACATGACGCTGCAGAATTTGAAGGAGATTGCCAGGTGGCCCTTCAAAAAGTCACCATGAGCCCTGGCTGGTTTGGCTCAGTGGATAGAGCATCTGCCTGTGGACTGAAGGGTCCCAGGTTCGATTCCAGTCAAGGGCGCATGCCTGGGTTGTGGGCATGATCCCCAGTAGGGGGTGTGCAGGAGGGAGCCAATCCATGATTCTCTCTCATCATTGATGTTTCTATCTCTCTCTCCTTCTTCCTTTCTCTCTGAAATCAATAAAAACATATTTTAAAAAAGTCACCATGATTTTTATTCCCACCAACCTATTGAGGACAAGCATTTTCCCAGGTCACTCGCCAACCTTGAAATTCTTCAACTCTTTTAGCAACATCATAGGGAAAATTTGCAATTATTTTTTTAATTTAAAAAAATTTTTTTTAAAAAAGTGTGTCGTGCTATTTCGTAGATTTTATGGCGACTCACACATTGTTTTGAGAATTGCCTGTAAACTTTCTTTATTCATTTTCTTTTCTTATTGATGTACTAGCAGCCCAGGGTGCAAAATCGCGCGGCCCCACCCACCTGTGCCAGTCTTTGGTCGTTAAGGTGTTAGGGCCACAGGCCTTTTATAATATAGATAAGAACCAATGACATACTATGGGTAGTTGAGAGTATCATCTTGCAATTATCAATACATTTAAAAGGCACACATCGCCCTGACCGGTTTGGCTCAGTGGATGGAGTATCAGCCTGCGGACTGAAGGGTCCCAGGTTCGATTCCGGTCAAGGGCATGTACCTTGGTTGCGGGCACATCCCCAGTAGGAGGTGTGCAGGAGGCAGCTGATCGATGTTTCTCGCCCATCGATGTTTCTAACTCTCTGTCCCTCTCCCTTCCTCTCTGTAAAAAAATCAATAAAATGTATTTTTTTAAACAACCCTCTCTCGTCTCACAAATGCGCACCGCGCTTCTTTTTTTGTGTTTGGCGTCGTCTGTGCCAGAAAACTGTCCGCAATTCTCTGCTCCGCGGAGCTTGTTACACAACTCCTCCACACGAAATCTGATATGTGAAGATTGGTTCTTTTTTACATTTTTATTTGTATTTTTTTTGGCAGGCTGCGGGAAAGGCCTGTTTCCTGGCACCGACCGGAGCCAGTCTTGGCGTGAACAGCCCCTGACAATTCCCAGCATATGGCGGGAGAGGACACTTCTGCCCACCCATCAGGTAAGTGCCATCTCGCCGACGGGAGCCATGATCGATGTCAGGCTTGGAGAGCAGTGGCTGCTGGGACCGGTGCCAATGCCAGGGAGCGGGTCAGGCTGCACAGCCTCTGGCTGAGGCCGGCCGGCCGCTGCCCAGGCAGTCCGAGGCCGTGCGCTGGGATGATGGGCCCTGACGAGTCCGGAACGTGGCTGTGGAGCCGAGTAGCAGTATTTGTTTTGCTCGTGTAGCTGGAGAGCAAGGGTGGGGAACCTTTTTCCTGCCAGGGGCCGCTTGGATCTTCATAACATCCTTCGCGGGCCATACACATTCACCGACTTTAAAACTCAGCCTGCTCTGTTTGGGCAAACATTTCATTAAGTCACCCCGAATGCCTTGGCAGGGCCAGAGTAAATGGTTTCACGGGCCTCATACGAGGCCCGGGGGCGGGGGTTCCCCACCCTTGCTGTAGCGTGTTCAGTGAGAATGGCAGTATTTCACAGTGAAGGACAAGCAGAGGGCATTGCTTTAGCTTTTAGGTGAGGCCCCCAGGAGTCGGCTCTCCCAGGGGTGAAATGGACTTCGCCATCTCAGAGAGGTAGGACCTACCCATCCACATTTCTGCCATGCGGCGGTGAATCATAACCTTTTACTTTCCGCCCTGACTGCTGCTGTCAGTCATGTGGTCATTTTGATTCTTCTGGAAACGACTTTGTTGTCTCATCCAAACAATATCGATAGCCCTGGCTGGTTTGGCTCAGTGGATAGAGCGTCGGACTGCAGACCAAAGGGTCCCAGGTTCGATTCTGGTCAAGGGCACATGCCCGGGTTGCAGGCTCGATCCCCAGTTGGGGGTGTGCAGGAGGCAGCCGATCGATGATTCTCTCTCATCATTGATGTTTCTATCTCTCTCTCCCTCTCCCTTCCTTTCGGAAATCAATAAAAATATATTTTAAAAAAAACAAAACAATATCTATAATAATAAAAGCATAATATGCTAATTAGACCAGACGTCCTTCCAGACAACCTACCTGACGAAGCCGGGGCTGCGAGGGAAGCCCGGGTCCCGGGTGCCTGAGGGAAGCCGGTGCCGACAGCTGGGGGAAGGAAGGCCTACTCTTGCACGGATTTCATGCATCGGGCCTCTAGTTTGCATTTATGTTTTGATCAGTGGAGAAAAGTGAAATGATTAGGAAAATACAAGATAATGAGAGGTGATGCTTTGAAAAAGTCGTACAGAAATCTCCCCGTTCACATACGCTATAGGCTGTGAATGAACTCATGCCAGGGTGCTCCCTGATAACCTGTGCTTTTCATTTAATACCTCATCCTGAATATTATATTTTGAATGTGGCATCAGAGACCGTTGCATCTGTGTGCAAACACGTGACTTCAGCGGTCCTCTAGGGAGGACATCTAGGCTGTTTCTAATTTTCCAATATAATACCGGTTCTGCTGGGAATGGTTTTGTGTGCTTATGCGATTATGACTTGAGGGAAAATTCCTAGAAACTGGACTGTTCAGTTAACGGTGGGAAATTTTTGCCCTTCGGTGTCTGTGGCTAAACTCTCCAAAACAAATGCTTTATTGATTTCACTGTGTTTAACAACATGGAGCTTTAGCAAATGTGAGGATAATGATGAGTGTAATTTTCTTTGCCATCTGGAGACGGCCGCTGGTGCTGAGGTAAGTGGGATACAGGTGCGTGCTAAGGAGATGGACTAGAGGTCCTTTGGAGGGTGATGGCTGGGCTCCTGGTAACAGGCTGGGCAAATATCTCTGCTGAGATTTTTAGGAAAAGGAAATATGACGTCTTCAGGTTTAGCAACCTCAACCAGGGCTAATCTGACATAGAATCCCACTGTTTTGTCTCGTTAGCGTGCTCTCCCGCTCATCCTAAGACCCGTCTCACGTTGTATTTCTTCAAACTTCCAAGTCTTACCTTTTCCTCCTCCATGATTTTTGTGGATGACTTCTGTTATAACTTTACCAAAACATTATAGAAGCCGTCAGGAAGAAACCTTTTCTTGGCTAAAAAATTTACAAATACACATTGTTTTATTATGCCCTGGCTGGCGTGGGTCAGTGGTTGAGTGTCAACCCATGAACCAGGAAGTTACCGCTTCGATTCTGGTCAGGGTACATGTCTGGATTGCAGGCTTGATCCCCAGTAGGTGGCATGCAGGAGGCAGCCAATGGATGTTTCTCTCTCATCAATGTTTCTCTCTCTCCATCACTCTCCCTTTCCTCTCTGTAATTGCATCAACTAGGTCAGTGGTCAGCAAACTCATTAGTCAACAGAGCCAAATATCAACAGTACAACGATTGAAATTTCTTTTGAGAGCCACATTTTTTAAACTTCAACTATATAGGTAGGTACATTGTTATTTACTTAATTAGGGTACTCCTAAGGCTTAGGAAGAGCCACACTCAAGGGGCCAAAGAGCCACATGTGGCTCCCGAGCCGCAGTTTGCCAACCACGGGACTAGGTGAACATGCAAGTCAGAATGCCTCGACTTTAACGGGGATGGTTTTGATATTCCACCTAAGTAGATGCTTGCTTTAGGATTCTGATGGATATCCTTACCCAATGATTCTCTCCAGTGGCGATGTTGCCTCCTCCCACCCTTCAGACATTTGGCAAAAGGTCTGCTATGGAAATCTGGTGGCTAGAGAGCAGTAACACAGTTAAACGTCCTCTAATGCACAATACAGACCATCCACGCAATGGTCTGGCCCCAAATGTCAGCCGTGCCACGGCTGAGAAACCTGCCAAGTTCACCACCCAGCTCAGTCTTTAGGGGGTGGACTCGGCAGACACGCTGCCTGGGTTTGCATCCCGGCTCTCACGCTCAGATACAGTGGGGTTTGACCAGAGGAGGGTAGGATTTCACTCAAGCCTGGAGTGTGTGTGTACGCGGCCCGTCGTTGCATTTCTTCGGGGGATCCCACCGCATGCTAACGATGGAATAATTAGAAAACACCGTCTGTACCATCAGTCCTAATTACGAGGGAGCCGTCGGTTGTCTGTCTTGCTGCTCTTGGGGGAACTCTCTTGGAAGGAGTTGGAAATGGGTTCGTTCCAAAGGCAACCGATAAAGTCACGAGGAAAGAATGTGAGTCCGAGGCAAAACGGTTCCGTGGAAACTGCCTGGGGATTGGCTCGGTCAGCGGTTCTCAACCTGTGGGTCGCGACCCCTTTGGCGGTCGAACGACCCTTTCACAGGGGTCGCCTAAGACCATCCTGCAGATCAGATATTTACATGACGATTCATCACAGGAGCAACATGACAGTGATGAAGTAGCCACGAAAATAATTTTATGGTTGGGTCACAACAGGAGGAACTGTATTTAAAGGGCCAGAAGGTTGAGAACCACTGAGCTAGGTGGATGCCTCCTCTCTCCCGCTGCCTTTCAGCAAAGCCAATGCAGACAATTCCATGGTTCCTCGTTCTGGTTGTGATGCTTCTATGGATTAGCAACTCTGCCTGGATCACCTCGAAATGACAACAGTAAGAAGCTTCTTTGGTCCTGGAGGCCAAATGGAGTCAGCTTGGGATCAGAGCAGTTACACCAGCTCCTCTTTCTCTCCTGAGAGCAGGGGTGGGGAACGCCTGGCCCGCAGGCCTCATAAGGCCCTCGAAATCATTTGGTCTGGCCCTGCCAAGGCATTCGGGGCGAGTGAATGAAATGCTTGACCACACAGAGCAGGCTCATTTTTAGGCTGATAATTTTGTGTGGCCCTCGGATAATGTTATAAATACCCACATGGCCCTGGGCAGCAAAAAGGTCCCCCACCCCCGCCCTAGCGGGTTGGACTCTCCAGGGAGGGTTAATCCCCTCCTCCTCACAGGGAGGGAGGAAGAGCGCCATCAGCATTGTGTGTTGCTGCCTTTTCTCATACTTCCTCACATCTTTGGAGCTGTGTTCTGAGTTCCTTTGGCTTCCTGCCCACTGAAAATTACATCTATTGATATATCCTAAATGTGTAGGGCGTCCCCCAAATGTATACACACGCTTTGCATAATTATAAAGGAATCAGGAATGCACTCATGAAAATGCATGTCCTTTTCAAAATCGAGCCATCAGCGGTTGAAGCGTGTACACATTTTCGGGACACCTTGTGTTTTATATGTAATGCATAGTTGTGTGTGTCCGGCACGCTTAGCTCGAATCACCTCCTTCTTAGAGATGATTTCAATTGCTTCCTATTCTGTTTTGTTTTGTTGGTTTTTAAGGGGTTAAACTTCAGACTCTAAAGAGTGGCCAGGGTGCTTTTTGGCTCGGCTCCATGGTTGAGCGTCAACCTAGGAACCAGGAGGTCACGGTTCAATTCCCAGTCAGGGCACATGCCCGGGTGGCGGGCTCGATGCCCAGTGTGGGGCGTGCAGGAGGCAGCCGATCCATGATTCTCTCTCATCGTTGATGTTTCTAGCTCTCTCTCCCTCGTCCCTTCCTCTCTGAAATCAATACAAATGTATTTAAAAAAACAAAATGTCAAGCAGATCGGGTCATCACGCTGCCCTCGCTGTCCCTGTGATGACCTCGGGGGCCTTTGCTTGTCTCTGGGCCCTCCGGACACAGGGCTCTTCCTCAGCTTTTCCGATTCGCTTCAAGGGCTTTAAATATTCTCATCGCTTCCTCCCCATCCTCGACCTGACCTGGCTCCGTCCTATTTCCTCTGCCTGTGCAAGGTTTAGATGTGCCTTCTTCCTCTGAGGAAACTCACTTCAATCTTTACTTCGAGTCATTCTATCATCTATAATAATAAAAGCGTAATATGCTAATTAGACCGAACAGCCGAACGACCTTCCGGATGTCCTTCTGGATGAAGCCACTGTGGTGGGGGCCAAGGCAGAGGCAGTTAGGGATGATCAGGCAGGCAGGCAGAGTGGTCAGGGGTGATAAAGCAGGCAGGCGAGCAGTTAGGGGCAATGAGGCAGGCAGCCAGAGACAGTTAGGGATGATCAGGCAGGCACGCAGAGTGGTTAGGGGCAATCAGGCAGGCAGGCAGGTGAGCAGTTAGGAGCCAGCAGTCCCAGATTGCCAGAGGATGCAGGCCGGGCTGAGGCCCCCCCCCCCCCGCCCCACACACACACCCTGTGACTGACCATCCATCTGTCTCTAAGTCCGACCGACCGACCAGCCAGCTGGTACATATGATACGCACTAGCAATTTAAAAATAAATGTTGACTCATGCATGTGCAATGTATATTAAGCTCTCACTGCCTCCAATTGCACGCCAGTCAAAGTTGTAAATACTTCATCACCAGGGAAATTAGTCAAGCACTCTGAAAGTGTTTTTACTCTTAATGTGGTGTACAGGGAGATATTAGGATAAGTCTAATCAATTTATCAGTCATTGTTTTTATCAATGTTGTTTTTATATCATGTCTTTGTTGTTATATCGTGTCATTGTTGTTGTTATATCATGTTATTGTTTATTTATTAATCAATTTATATATTATTTTCATATACACTTTACTAATTTTCTTTTATCTCTGGCACTTCTAGTATAGAGAAATATTCCTTCTAATTAATTTCCTTTCAAGGTGCACAAATCCGTGCACCGGGCCACTAGTTATATTAACAACAGCCTCTGTTCTTTCTGCTATAGTTTACAGTAAATGGACCAAATCCTACTTAGTGGTGTCTATCTTGTCCTTGAAGGTGGCCCCATGAGGGTGGGATGTGGGGGGCTGGGGCCTGGCTTTAAATGGAGGGCCTCGCTCTAGCCAGGCCCCCCAGTGCCCGCAGGAAGTCTGTGACAGGTGCTTGAATAAACAAACAGTCCCACTGGTGGCCCAGCCCCAGAGGCTGACGGTGGGACTCCTTCATTCTCACCAGAAATGCATTCCTGGCCCCTTTCCTCTGGATCCTGCGGGGACGGCGTTTTTATATCGCGGCCGCCTGCTTGCCTTCTGCAACCACATTAACCAGGAAGCGTTCACTGCCTGTCCTCGTCATCTGGGGGTGAGGGACCGTTTCAGGAAACCCCGTTACAGCACAGGACACTGCAGCTTTTGTCTGCAGGAGGCAGCATGCACGGGGGGGTTGGGGGGGTGTGGAGTGGGGGCCAGAACGCAAGCTGTCCCCAGGTACCAGCGCTTACAGCCGCCTGGGGGACCCCAGTGAGCAGGAAAGGGGTCTGTTCTCCCAGCCCCTGCCTGGCTCGGCCCTTCTGCAGATCCCATCAGCCGAGGCACCAATTAGTGCTCATTAGAAGGTGTCTGGCTTTTTAAAGTTTATTTTGTTTTCCTGATGTGGATACCATTGCCTGGGAAGGGTGGGCTGCGAAAGCAATGTGTTCAGGGAAGGGGACGTTGCTGAGACCTGCTTCCCAGACACCGCAGAGCGAGGCGACGGAGGGCCTTAATGAGGACGGTACTGTACCGGGCAGCCCCTGTCCCCAAGGAAGAAGCCGGCAAACTGCCTGTGTACGTGGCCACTCCGGCGTTGTGGCTCATCCTGATGATTGTCACTCTACAGGGACACGAGCTCCACCGCAGCCCGCTGCAGGAAGCAGTTGATGATAGGTTGTAAAGCTGGGATGGCTATAAATTGTAGAACTACTTATCCTTTTCGGATGTGGTGGGATGGGGTGGTGTGAGTGCGTTTCCTGAACTGGGTTCCAGGGGCCTTCGGGTCTTGTGGGAAAGTAGGTGAGAAGCGCTGTTTTAGAACAATGAGCACTTGTGCTTTCTTTCACGCACATCTGCTTTCCTGCTCTCTCCCATCTGCAGTCTTGCAGGCCGAGCCCGGCTTTTTCTTGTATAATTCCCATGTTGCCTGGAATAGCACAGAGAGGACGGAGATTAAAAGCTAAGGATGCCTGGCAGCACAGGGTTCAGAGACATTCCCAGCTTTCCAGTTGCTGGCTGGGTGATCTGGGCTCATCATTGACCTCTGTGAGCCTCAGTTTCCCTAAGAGTAGCACAGAGGTCACTGTATCTTCTCTGTCTACAGACCGGAAGTGTCTCCTGCAAAATCCCTATGTTGAAATCCTAATCCCCAATGTGATGGTATTAGGAGGTGGAATCTTTGGGAGGTGATTAGGTCATGAGGGTGGGGCCCTCATGAATAAGATTAGTGCCCTCACAAGAGAGATGACAGTGCTCTCTAGCCCCTTCCGCCAGGCTATAACACAGCGAAAGCCTTGATCTTGGACTTCCCAGACTCCAGACCTGTGACAAATAAATTTCTGTTGTTTAGGAGGCCCTGCAGTCTGTAGTATTTTTGTTATAGCACTCCAAGCAGACTAAGGCACAAGGTATTATATGTAAAATGTTTCTATAAATCCAAAGAAACCATAGATATAAGGCTTTATACAAGGATGGTCAGTTTCTTTACTACTAAAAACTTTATTGACAAAGGCAATCAGTTTGATAAAGCCAGTATTACCCTGATCCCCAAACCAAAAGTACAAATATATATGCCTCATAAATGCAGAGGCAACAATTCTTAGCACATCCTATATAATAACAGGCTAATATGCAAATTGACTGAACCACGGAATGGCCGGTTGCTTTGAGATGCACTGACCACCAGGGGGCAGACGCTCAATGCAGGAGCTGCCCTCTGGTGCTCAGTGCGCTCCCACAGGGAGAGCGCCACTCAGCCAGAAGCCCTGAGCCAGGCTCACAGCTGGTGAGCACAGCGGCGGCGGTGGGAGCCCCTCCAGCCTCTGCAGCAGAGCTAAGGATGTTCGACTGCCAGCTTAGGCCCTGTGCCATCAGTCAGACATCCCCTCAGGGCTCCTGGACTTTGAGAGGGCACAGACCAGGCTGAGAGACCTCCCCCCTCCCCGGCCAGTGCACAGATTTTTGTGCAGCAGGCCTCTAGCTGTTAATAAATGCAAATACCCTTGAGAGATATATTCCTGGGTTACACTAAAGGATAAAGGAGGATGGCTAATTTTGACCATCTCAGACAGTCATAGGAGCCCCATGACCCAGACGAGAGGTCTGGAGGTGCAGCTGAGGAAAGCATGTGAGGGGGTACTAGGTATGGGAAAATAGCTCCAAAAAGAAAATCAAACTATACTACATGGACTGGCTAGTGGGCGGTTTTGCCTCTGAAATGTCCTGATATAAATGATTTAATCACTCAATCTGGAATCATTATCTCCATTTGAATTAGTGCATTTCTTCCTTCATTTATTTGCTTATTCACCAGAAAGTTTTATTAAATACATTTTCCACTTGCAGTATTGTGGTAAGTGATGTCGATATCAACCAGCCTTCAACTTCACTTAGGAGGAAAGGAGAAATTAAGAGAATAAGTATAGCCCAGCTGGTGTGGCTCAATGGTTGAGCATCGATCTATGAACCAGAAAGGAGGTCACGGTTCGATTCCCAGACAGGGCACATACCCGAGTTGTGGGCTCGATCCCCAGTAGGTGGCATGCAGTAGGCAGCCGATCCATGATTCTCTCTCATCATAGATGTTTCTCTCTCCCTCTCCCTTCCTCCCTGAAATCAATAAAAATATATATTTATTTTATAAAAAAAAAAAAGAGAAAGAGAATAAGTAGGGAGATAGAGCAGAGCCCCATTTACGCTGTAGATTTCAGAGGAAGTACCTCCAGGCTGGGCCTGGAGAAGGCCTGGTTTGGCTCAGTGGGGATGGACGGTGAAAGGTTTTCCAGGTAGAGGGACATAGCACGAGTGAGAGCTCAGTGACCAGGCTTCCAAACAGAGCCTTCACCCCGACTTTTCCTCCTCTCTGCTCAACACGTCTCACCGTGTCTGCAAAAACCCGCCTCCCTGCTGCTTCCCATCTTCTCCGCCTCCCTGGGTAGCCTGGCCTGCATCAGAGGGCATCTCCCCATGGCCCGTGGCTCCGAGAGCCAGGCTGTCCCCCTCCTCTGCGTTCCCAGGTGTTTCCACTTCGGGGACGCCACCAGCCACCGTCCGCTCAGCGCCGGGGAGGTAACAAATTTGCTATGTCACAATTGATAATCAACTCCAGTAAAAGCATGTCCAGATCAATTGAGCTTTAGCAAGGGCAGGCCGGCTGGACGCAGGCGGGCTCCCGGCTCGAGCCGGCTGGGCTTGATAAATTTGCCCTTATTATGGCTATTGATGTTTAAATTTCTTCAGGGGTGTTGTTACATGGGTGCCCGGCGGTGACAGAGGGACGGTGACCTCCTTCGATCCTTAATCTCCACCTGTTAGCGGGCTCCCTGGTCGCCTCTGAGTACACTCCGGCTTAAAGGTTAACAAAAGAAAAACAGGCCGCGTCGACGCGACGGCGGCGGCGGATCAATGCGAGTAAATAACCTTCCCTGCCTTATTTCCCCGAGCATTATCGATCCAGGCTCTTTGTTCTTTGTCATGTTTCTGTCTTCCGTTCCCAGGGGACACTCAGCGATCCGCTCGTAGTGGACGTGTTAACTGGCACATTATGACAGCTAGCGTTTTGTCACTCAAGTGGAGATATATATATGAATGAAATCTTACCTCAGCGTTTTCCTAGCTCTCTCCTGGCAAGGGAATCTGAGGCATAAACTTCTTTCGCTCCAGATTCCTTTGCTTTCCCTTCTGTGGCAAGCAGGTGAATTCCACGAATGCCTGTCACTTGAATAGGGTGACTTATTGGTTGTAAACACTTGGCAAAATGGATACCGATGCGGAGGGTTTAAAAAAGTCACTATCGCCCCAGCCGGTTTGGCTCAGTGGATAGAGCGTCGGCCTGAGGATCGAAGGGTCCCGGGTTCGATTCCGGTCAAGGACACTTACCTGGGTTGCAGGTTCCTTCCCAGCCCGGGCCCTGGTTGGGGTGCATGCAGGAGGCAACCCATCGATGTGTGTCTCTCACGTTGATGTTTCTCTCTGTCTTTCCCTCTCTCTTCCACTCTCTCTAAAAAACTAATGGAAAAATATCCTTGGGTGAGGATTAAAATTTTTTTTAAAAAGCCACTATTTGGTAGAAGCCTGGGGCATATCCCAGGTGAGTTATATGCTGATGTCTAGTCTGACCCGCAGTTTATTTAGAAATGGGGCCCGTTTCTTCTAGTTGCCTGGTCATTTTTAAAGGCTGTCGGTCATCTCTCCTCCTTGTCTCTGTGGAACGCGGAAGGGTATCACAGTGGGAGCCCTGGGATCCTCAGCTCATCCGTGCTCAGGTGGGGTTCTGCTGGTGCCCTAATGAGATTTGGGCTCACAGTGGGGAATGTGCATTTGACCATGTCTGGCTGCCTCACCAAATTCACTGGAGTCCATTTATGTGTCTACGACATGGGCCAACAATTGCAGAATAGAACTGTCCATGGCATTGAAAAAATGTTCTACGAAGTCAGGAAAGCTTTTTCTTTCTTTGCTAAACCCGTTCCACTTTAAGAAAAATTTTAGTTAAAAAGAACTTCTTCTTTGAGTTACAAAATAAATAAAGCTAGGGGAGTGAGTGATAGAATGAGGCAGTCCCTTGCTGTGGATGTCCTCCATGGCGATGTATGGTTTCATTCTGGGAAAAAAAATAAAATTATTTTTTGAAATAATTTAAAGGTATTATCTGGAATTTTCATACGTGGCATCCTGAGAGGGAAAAATACTAAAACAACAACAACAATAACTGAAAACTAGTTTGAATTAAAAAGAAAAAGAGAGAGAGAGAGAAGAAACCCGTGTCTTGTAATTCTTGCCTTTGGACTGAATGTTTATTATATGAAACATAAAGCCGACACCAGTTATTTTGCAAAGGAAAAGCTAGTCTGTCCCTAACCAGATAGTGCCAGTATTTCCTCTGCAGACAGCTTTTAAAAGATTACGCCGTTATCGATGGTCTTATGTGGTGACAGAGACTATGATTACCCAAAGTCCTTAGGGTCAAATGGTATAGAAATCTTGTTTCTTAAATTATTTGATCAAACAAATTTCACTTGCCCGGGGACCTGTGTAAACTATGAGTGTGCTTCTCTCTTTCATTTGTCAGTCATTTAAATGCTCCATGTATCTTATTCATACCGGTGTAAAGCCCTCGCTGGTTTGGCTCCATGGATAGAGCGTCAGCCTGTGGACTGAAGGATCCCGGGTTCAATTCTGGTCAAGGGCACATGCCTGGGTTGCAGGCTCGATCCCCAGTGTGGGGCATGCAGGAGGCATCTGATCCATGATTCTCTCTCATCCTTGATGTTTCTATCTCTTCCTCTCCCTTCCTCTCTGAAATCAATAAAAATATATTTAAAAAAATATCACTGTAAAGTCCCTTGTCTCTTACTTCCCAACTTAGTATTCTGTTTAATCCAAACAGTTACCTTTTAAGTGATGTGTTGATTCATTGTGGAAGCTCATTTTTATCATTTCTTTTTTTTAAAAATTCTTTATTGTTGAAAGTGTTGCATATAGTATTGCATTTGTCTCATTGTTTCCCCATTGACCTCTTCGCGGCCACCCCTACCTCCCAGCACATGCCTTCACCCCCCTCCCCCAGTGTCTGTGTCCATTGGTTATGCTTATATGCCCATCAGCAGTTGAGTGGATTAAAAAAACTGTGGTACATCTACACAGTGGAATACTACGCTGCTGTCAAAAAGAAAGAACTCTTACCATTTGCAGCAGCATGGATGGGTGGACCTGGCAAGCATGATGCTCAGCGAAATCAGCCAGTCAGAGACAGAAAAACATCACACGATCTCACTCATTTGTGGAATTTAATGAACAACGTAAACCGATGAACACAAATCGAGCCAGAGACATCGAAGCATGGAACAGCCCATCCCTCTTCAGAGGGAAGGCAGGGGAGGGTGAGGATGGGGATGGGGTAAGAGATCAACCAAAGGACCTGCATGCATGCAGATGAGCATCATTGATCCTTTCTTCACATGCAGAAATCTCTGCAGGCCTTGCTGGAGAACATGAAGTTAGTTATCATTCACGCTTAGGGCTTTTCATCGTTGGTATGCTTTGCAGACACGAACTCATGAATCCTCGATGATACACCAAATGGAGTTGCTAATGTTCTACTTGACAGATACGAACTCCTGGCTTTTGGCCACTTGGGTAACCTACCGCAGCATTTCAGAGACTGTTAGCAGGACAGGCGATAGATAGCTCGAGGACCATATATTCCTACTACTCCGTGTGATTTACTGGGATGCTCTCCGAAGTAGCGAACATCTGTACTTCTTGGATACCCTCGTCTCAGGTCATCTCCTCTTGTCATCTGCCTGTACATCTAACCAGGACACTAACAGGCCATTAAGGGCATTTTGTTTGCTTGGTATTCGGGAGGTTATACCATATATTCTAGAGATCATTTTGGAAGGAACCTTTATTTTAGTTTTTTTGTTTGTTTTTTTTTTACCCCTCAGCCACTGGCTCTCCCACAAAGATCAGTCCAGTTTTAAGAAAACAACAGCCAGACTTTGAGCAGAAAGAGAAATGAAGTTAACTGAAGGATTTCAACCATTGGATCTCTGCCCAATAGCCTCTTCTTTTCTCAACCCTCAAGCTGCCGTTGGAAGTTAAAAGAGACAAAAGGACTATTTCTGAAGCTTGAAAGTACTTGGTTTTATAGGAAGGGTCTGCTTGGGAATTGTTTATTCCCCCAAACGAGGATTTTGGCGGTTCATGCCATTCTCTGAAAGAACCAGAATTCTTCCAGAAATGATATTCAAAGACAACTTCAGGGCAGAGAATGGAAACATAATCATTACAATTTTTATAAGACTTGCATCTCTTTCTTTTCTACCCCTTTCAAGGTATACATTTTTTTATAGCCGTTTCAGTGTTAAAATAAACCTAGTAAAGTCTTTAACTATTCCCAAGGTTTACCCGAATCAAGAAACATATCCATAGTAGCTTTGCTTGGGGATGGTACCAGTGTCAGAAATTATAGAATCTTAGATTGTGCAACCTCCCTTCCCCAGAGAAATTGGAATATGTTTAATAGGCCCAATTTTTAATTTTCCCAAGATCTCAGGACATTTTTTTGTGTTTACATATGCTGCAATAGGATATGCATGCTAATAAATCTTAATAATTCATCTGTGTAAGATGCATATCAGATGATAATTACTGTGAACATTCTAGCTAAGCATACCACTTACTGCCCCATTTTTCTGTACAAAAGGGACATTTTTAGAAATTAAATGTGTATGGAAAATGAACAACGTTACTCACTTAAATGTTTTAATAAGCACAAAACAATGTTTTGAAGAACATTTTACAAATGTGGTGAATTATAAATAATTCAAGTAGAACAATATTTAAAAAAAGAATGGCTTTTAAAATTTTTTGTCCTATGTAGTACTTTATTTTGTAGTTCTTTGATCTTAATCTTGTTAGGATTTTTTTTCTCCCCAATTGGAAACTTTTTTCACGAGGTAGTGAAGAACAGTGTGCCTTGTTTAAATTGTCAGGAAATTCAAATGGAGAAGTCTAAATTAATGAGGTTTTACTATGCCTGCACCAATGCCAATGACTGGTGTCAGATTATCTCCAGATTCTGAACCAATAGCAATTATGCTTGTATCTTCTGCGGTGTCAACCTGAATTAAACATTGGCCAGCTTTATTAAGAATACTCCTAACAGACTTCTCAGTTAATTTGGAGATACCGTCAAAGAATGTAGCTCACTGTAGCTTCTAGAATGAATTACAGAAAAACACCTTTCTACATTTTACTTACTTTATTGTAAAGTCAAGGTTCTTCAAACTAGAGCACAACCATTGCTCAACGTCCGCTGGATCCAGTGGGAAAAACAGATGTTATAGTTCCTTCGTTTAAATGTACTGCTAATTTCTTTATCCCATAATAACTGTTTCTTGACTGTTAAATCTAATTACAATAACCAAGTTGCATAGTCTATGGGTCCTACCCACTTTTCTTTAGAAGTCAAACTGATGTTATTGGCTTTGTTAAATTGATTTCTTTGCTAGAATCATTGCTTGTATGTACACCGTCCCTAGTTAAAAAATGGCTTCAGGATAAAGAGATATATCATCCATGTATAACAGTGCATGTGTAGATAAGATATAAAAATGTATGTATGACAAAAGGACGTTCCCTAAACGATTAATAGTGTCTGTCTCTTAGTGGTGGGATTCAAAACTTAAAAATATATATATTTTCTTGATACTTTCTTGATTTTACTTGTTTATAACAACTCTCTACTACTTTCACTGAATTTTTAAAGTGTTCAAAACATTGCTCATGCTTCTTGAAACATTTTAAGTGAATAATATTCCCAAAATGCTATTAATTTAAATATACATTTAATTTCTCAAAATAACCCTTCACCAACTTCCAGTTATAACATAATTAAGTCATGGGGATGTAAGGTATAGCATAGCAGTGGTCCGCAAACTGCGGCTTGCGAGCCACATGCGGCTCTTTGGCCCCTTGAGTGTGGCTCTTCCACAAAATACCGACTTCTGCACATGGGCCACGAAGTTTCAATCGCACTGTACGTGTGCACCCGCACGTGGTATTTTGTGGAAGAGCCACACTCAAGGGGCCAAAGAGCCGCATGTGGCTCGCGAGCCGCGGTTTGCCGACCACTGGCATAGGGAGTATAGTCAGTAATAATGTAATAACTTTTCATGGTTACAGATGATCATATACTAGCTTTACTTGGGGATGATAGCTAATGTTATTGTGGGGGTCTTAGCTAACGTTATATAAACATAGGATCACTATGATGCACGCCTGGAACTAATAGGATATCGTATGCCAGTTATACACCAATCAAATAATCCCTTCAGAAATGAAACTTGGGGAAATATATTTTACAATGCTATGCATGGATATGCTACCCCAACATTAATTTCTTCTCCTGCTTTTCTTCAAATTAGAAATATTACCCGTTAAAAGAAGAAACTTAAAGATACGTAACGATGCAATTCTCCAACGTTTTAATTTCAAGTTGACACCCTTGTTTTCATTTTTTAAATTCTTTTGCAAGTCTATTATTTCCTTTCATTGAGACTGATTTGTTATGGTACATCCACACATACAAGAAATATTTATACTTCTTGGACAATAGCAGTGATGTAACAAATTCTTTCAGGAAATTTTGCAATTATATGGCTATATTTCATTAAAAGATGAACATTATATATGTTAAATATGTAATATAGTATACAACTTAAATAAATATACATTATATATATGTATATAACGTATTATATAGAGAGTGCTCATATTTAAATTATCTCTCTGTAAATACATATGTATATTATCACACACACATACATGAATTCATTAAGGTAAAAGAATCCTCAGAAGACATAACATTGACTTATATCATCATTTATTCATTCATTTATTTGTTTTTTAAAATACATTTTTATTGATTTCAGAGAGGAAGGGAGAGAGACAGAAACATCAATGATGAGAGAGAATCACTGATCGGCTGCCTCCTGCATGCTCCCCACTGGGGATCGAGCCCACAACCCAGGCATGTGCCCCGACTGGGAATTGAACCGTGACCTCCTGGTTCATAGGTCGACACTCAACCACTGAGCCATCCAACCATGCCGGCCAGGCATCATCATTTTTTAAAAAATATATTTTTATTGATTTCAGAGAGGAAAGGAGAGAGACAGAAACATTAATTAATGGGAGAGAATTGCTGATCATCTGCCTCCTGAATGCTCTACACTGGGGATTGAGCCCACAACCCAGGCATGTGCCCCCAACCGGAATTGAACCCAGAACCCTTCAGTCTGCAGGCCATTATTTTTATATATTACTTAAATACATACAAATGAAAAACTAAGTGAACAATTTTATGCTTATAATTCCTTTACAACTGCAAATTCTAAGCAAATTCATAAATGAAATGCATACAGTCAACCATTACTTTTAATATGGTGGATGGTTTCATTTTGCTAAAACTATAAGGTTGAAGTTTCCAGTAGAAACACGCAGATATGTTTCTGCGTTAAATTTACCTCTGTTTCAACTTCCATGTTGTCATTATAGAATTTTTTTATGCCGTATAACAATGAATGTAGTATATAGAAAAGTATTCCTTTAAGACTCTGTTTGCCACTCTGGGATTATTAGGATTCAGATATTATCCAAACTCTTCATTTAAGCCAGTGGTTCTCAACCTTCCTAATGCCGCCAACCCATTAATACAGCTCCTCATGTTGTGGTGACCCTCAACCATAAAATTATTTTCGTCGCTACTTCATAACTGTCATTTTGCTACTGTTATGAATCGTCATGTAAATATCTGATCTGCAGGATGTATTTTCATGGTTACAAGTTGAACACAATTAAAACATAGTGTTTAATCACAAAAACAGTAAGTAATTATATATGTGTTTTCCGATGGTCTTAGGCGACCCCTGTGAAAGGGTCGTTCGACCCCCAAAGGGGTCGCGACCCACAGGTTGAGAACCACTGACTAAGCCATCTCCAAACATCAGCTTTAATGGACCCCTTGATACATCGATAAGGCTCTCTTGTTCACTTGGACATCGTGTTGGTGTTACTGCATTACTGAGAACAGCTCTACACGGGCATCTGATCCAATTGTTGCTGAAACAGGGAATAAAAAATTCTCCGCTGTCTTTTTAGCATTACACCTACTGCCAATATAATGGCGCGTGCTGTCGGACAAAATAGCAGGATCAATTCAATATGTCTGTCTCCAAGGGGAGAATGGCATGCATCCTTGACACACTTCTGTTTAAATAATAACCTCAGATGTAATTTGGCCTTCACTTTAGGTTGAGGCATCCAAAACAAACAAACAGACAAACAAACAAGCAAATTGCAGCCCTGAGATTGAGTGGCATCACTGAATTTCCTGGCAGCCCAGAATAGGCTCATATTGTTTCGTTGATAGCAGGGGCGGGGGACCTTTTTTCTGTCAAGGGCCATTTGGACATGTGGAACATCGGGCCGTACCAAATGATTCACTTAAAAATCAGCCTTCCCTATCCGGTCAACTATTTCAGTAACTCGCCCCTCAGGCCTTGGCAAGGGCCAGACCAAATGATCTCACGGGCCTGATAGGGCCCACCGGCTGGGTGACTCTCACCCCTGGTTCATAGAATTGTTTAAAAAATTAGGATGTTTCAGAGGATGGAAGGTCTCAGAAAATGGGTGTCTAGAATATTTCCCAGGTTGAAAAATCCTAGTTTAGTGGGAGACATGAGTTTAAAACTCCTTTGTCCTCATGAATTCACAACATGTATTGAGTGCCTCTTATGTCCAGGGGGTTCTAGGTACTTGATGAGTGGGACCGTCTTGTTCCAAGTCCTCTTTATTATTTTTTTAAAATATATTTTATTGACTTTTTACAGAGAGGAAGGCAGAGGGATAGAGAGTTAGAAACATCGATGAGAGAGAAACATCGATCAGCTGCCTCCTGCACACCCCCTACTGGGGATGTGCCCACAATCCAGGTACATGCCCCTGACCGGAATTGAACCTGGGACCCTTCAGTCCGTAGGCCGACGCTCTATCCGCTGAGCCAAACCGGTTAGGGCTCCAAGTCCTCTAATGGGACTGAATGTAACGGGGAAGAAATTACACTCTCTTACTTACCATGAGATCTTGAACCCTGTGAGCCTCAATTTGCTTCGCTTTCCAAGGAGGGCAGAGCCTACTCTACCCATCAGATGGTAGGTCCTTTCAACTCTACACTACTGCACAAGCCCTAGCTGGTGTGGCTCAGTGGATAGAGTGTAGGCCTGCTGACTGAAGGGTCCCAGGTTCGATTCCGGTCAAGGACACATGCCCGGGTTGCAGGCTCAATCCCCAGTAGGGGGCGTGCAGGAGGCAGCCAATCCACGATTCTCTCTCATTGATGTTTCTCTCTCTCTCTCTCTCTCTCTCTCTCTCTCTCTCTCTCTCTCTCTTTCTCTCTCTCTCTCTCTCTCTCCCCCTCCCTTCCTCTCTGAAATCAATAAAAATATATTTTTAAAAATGCCAAGTACTGCCCCAAAAGAGAACAATATTAATCACACTTATGCCAGCTTAAATCAAAATCAAGACAACAACTGACAAAGCCATTTCCCAACGAGTTCAAGGCCCATCACACTCTGGTTACAGTCAGCAGTATTCACACTTTCATGGTTCTGATCCCCATTGCAACGAGCTGGTTTGAACTGTAAATCCAAATCATGAAATCTAAATCCAAAGCAATGGCTCTGATCACATTATTATTGCAATCCGTCGTGGCTGTGGTGTGACAGGGCAACTGTCTGGCAGCTGTCTGAAAGCCCTACTAGCAGCTGGCAACACAAAAGCAGCCTCTCTTGCCCTAGCTCCGTGGTTCTCAACCTTCTGGCCCTTTAAATACAGTTCCTCATGTTGTGACCCAACCATAAAATTATTTCCGTGGCTACTTCATAACTGTCATGTTGCGACTGTGATGAATCGTCATGTAAATATCTGCTATGCAGGATGGTCTTAGGCGACCCCTGTGAAAGGGTCGTGCGACCGCCAAAGGGGTCGCGACCCACAGGTTGAGAACTGCTGCTAGCTGGTTTGGCTCAGTGGATAGTGTCGGCCTGCGAACCAAAGTGTCCCGGGTTTGATTCCGGTCAAGGGCAATAATAATAAAAAAAGGGCGGCATCTCAGGGCAACGTTCAAGAAAGGTGGCATAGCCGAAACCGGTTTGGCTCAGTGGATAGAGCGTCGGCCTGCGGACTGAAAGGTCCCGGGTTCGATTCCGGTCAAGGGCATGTACCTGGGTTGCGTACACATCCCCAGTGGGAGATGTGCAGGAGGTAGCTGATCGATGTTTCTCTCTCATCGATATTTCTAACTCTCTATTTCTCTCCCTTCCTCTCTGTAAAAAATCAATAAAATATATTAAAAAAAAAAAAAGAAAGAGAAGAAAGGTGGCATATGATGCCGCCAGGATCAATAGAATTGCCCGGCGTCCTGCCCCGGTGGAACGTAGCACGGGCTTGAATGAATGGCCGTCTTGCCTTCCCCCCTGAAAGTCAGCATTGCTCACAGCCGAGGGGGCCGATGCGTGCAGCACAGCACACGAGGAATTAGCGGGGAGTGGATCAGCTCAGCGCTGTCTGGGAGAGAGGGCTTTGCCGCAGTCCTTTTGATCTTGAAACGCAAGAGTCTGATGAGTTTGAATGACTGATGCTCTGAACTTCCTTCTTTTCCAAGGCCCCTCTCCCCACCAGGCATGGGTTTGTGCTCAGGGACTGCTAGCTAATTTGAATATTGGCTTAAGGAAAGCATAATTAGAAAGGTAAATCTACTGAGGGGACAGTCAAATTATACCTCCCGTGTGTGTGTGTGTCTGTGTGTGTGTGTTTGTGTGTGTGTGTTTGCGTGCGCATATGTGCTTTAAATAGATATTTCAAATTTTGTCCATTCTTCTAGTGCAGTCCTTTGGACACAGTAGGTTCACAATGAATATTCCATGCCTGTGTGAAATAATTTCTTCAGGTAGTCGAAATAATCAAAAGATGGACTTTGTGGCTACCTATATCCAAGATTGTGTGAATTAAGATTTTTTTAAAAATATTTTTTTATTGATTTCAGAGAGGAAGGGGAGGGAGGAAGAGAGAGAGAAACATCCATGATGAGAGAGAATCATGGATCAGCTGCCTCCTGTACGCCCCACACTGGGGATGGAGCCCATATTTCAGGCTCGTGCCCTGACTGGGAATTGAAACATGACCTTGTTCCTAGGTTGATGCTCAACCACTGAGCCACACTGGCCTGGCTGAATTCAGTTTGTTTGTTTTTAAATGTATTTTTATTGATATCAGAGAGGAAAGGAGAGCAAGAGAGAGATAGAAGCATCAATGATGAGAGAATCATTGATCAGCTGCCTCCTGCACGTCCCCTACTGGGGATTAAGCCCAAAACCCAGGCATGTGCCCTTGGCCAGAATTGAACCCATGACCCTTCAGTCCGCAGGCCAATGCTCTATCCACTGAGCCAAACCGGTCAGGGCTGAATTCAGTTTTTGAATCAAGGCAATATATATATACAAGTAACTTCAAATTATATATACTTAAAAATTCGCATCAATACGTTTTACCTTTTCTGACTTTAAAAGTAAGATAAGCTTCCAGTACAAAAATTTAAACATATAAAAAGTCATAACTGAATTAAATTGGATCACTAATATGGTATCCATTGATAACACTATAGGAGTAACATTTTAATGTATTTCCCCAATTTTTATGCATTTATATCATTTAAATCACGTATGTGTCTGTACTGGTATTAGAACATTGTCATTGATCTTACTAGTTTTTTTTTTGTTGTTGTTGCTTTTTGATGCTACCAAATGGGAGTTTACTCTTCCCGAGAAATAAGGGAAATATTTTCCAGAATAAGTCCAGGAATCAAGCAAATAAATTAAGTTAAATTAAATTAAAGTGTTTAATATAAGAGCAAATTAGCATGTTGTGTCTTTAAGAGAAGTGTACTGAGCCAATTTAGCCTTGGGTCAACACAATTCATCAAGAAAGGGCATACAGGACTAAAAAGACTATAAAACGTTCCCCCCCCCCCTTAGTATAAAATATTGCTCATTTACATCCCTTTTTATTCAGTATCATTCTTTCGGCTTTGCAGCATGAAGCAGAGATACCCAGGAACCTGATTTAAATTTTTTGAGAAAAGAAGTGGGGAAAAAAAAAAAAAGTGTCACGATATTAATGTGTTTCATTAATTGTAGAAAGTGTAACCTCAGTTACCCAACAGCCCTAGGGACACGGTGGCTGCTTTGCACGGAGCTGGGGCTGGTAGATTGTGACCCGAGAGTTGTAATGCGCAGAACAGAGCTCCAAGTTCAGAGACAGACAGTCATGTTCCAAAGAAAGCGGAGTCCCCGCGTCGCCCATTGCCGGCCGAACAACAGGTAACGCGAGCGGAGAACGCCCGGGAACACGAGCCAGCTGGGCAATCCAGGGGACGTTTCCAAGGGGAGCTTTCCATCAGCACAGCAGCATTCTCTCTCCCCGTGGCGACTGCCCGAACCGTGTTTGTTTAAAGCCGGGGGTCCTCAAACTCTTTAAACAGGGGGGGCCAGTTCACTGTCCCTCAGACCGTTGGAGGGCCAGACTATAGTTCAAAAAAAAAAAAAAACTATGAACAAATTCCTATGCACACTGCGCATATCTTATTTTGAAGTAAAAAAACAAAACGGGAACAAAGACAATATTTAAAACGAAGAACAAGTAAAATTAAATCAACAAACTTACCAGTAATTCAATGGGAACTACGGGCCTGCTTTTGGCTAATGAGATGGTCAGAGTCCGGTTCCCTATTTGTCACTGCTAGTTGTAACAAGTGATGAAAATGTGCATCCGTTAGTCTGGATCTGGTTGGAGATTTCAGATGTTTCATTCTGGAAAAAGGCTCTCCTAACTTCAAAAAAAAAAAAGAGGCTCTCTCCTAACTTAAAAAAAGAGACCCTACTAACTGCAAAATAAAAATAAAATAGACCTCCTAATTTAAAAAAAAAAAAATCCTAACTTGTTCTTACCTCGGTCCTCAGGCAGCAGCAGGCTCTGCACAGGCAAGCTCTTGACTCGTCTGATCACACCCGAGACTGAGCGGAGGGGAGTCGGAGAGTGCAGCGTACATTACACACATGCGCACTGTGGGCCCGGGACGTGTCGGCTGCTAAGCAACAGGCAGCAGCGGCAAAAACACCCGGCGGACTAGATAAATGTTTTCGGCGGGCCGCGTGTGGCCTGCGGAACGTAGTTTGAGGACACCTGGTTTATAGTTCCTTGAAGATAAAGAACTAACTTGGAGCCGCTGCGGGAGAAATACTGTATTTTCCTGAGAAATCAAAGCATTGGAGATTCTCTTGCAAGGTCTGGAAATCGTGCCAGACAGGCCTGCCCGTGGGGTATTTCCTGCTTAATTTTGCAGTCCTGAGGGCCCGTGATGCACCTCAGAAAAAAACATCAACATTCAATAGTGCTATTAATTTGGGGAGAGTTCAGAGGTGGGGATGATAAACTCCCGGAGCGCAGTTTGCCTACGTGGACTCGAACCTGCAAGCCAGAGAGCCGTTGTCAGGCGAGTCTCTTCAGTCAGCCCTGTGGTTTGGGGGAAATATGGATGACCCCTGGTTTGTGAGCCTGTCATTCATTCCCATGTGACCAGGAACTTACCACCACGCCCTGTCACATTATTTTATAGAACAGTGGTCAGCAAACACATTAGTCAACAGAGCCAGATATCAACAGTACTTCTTCAAAATAGACTCGCCCAGGCCGAAAGCCGACTTCTGCACATGGGCCACGAAGTTTCAATCGCACTGTATGCACGCCCGCACGTGGTATTTTGTGGAAGAGCCACACTCAAGGGGCCAAAGAGCCACAGTTCGCCGACCACTGTTATAGAACATCACAAAGAGAAAAAGTCAAACTTGTGTGAGAACCTTCATAACCCAGCCTTGACTCTGGCAAGGTTCTTTCTTCCCCTTTTCAACATATTATTTTTTCCTAAATATATTTTTATTGATTTCAAAGAGGAAGGGAGAGAGAGAGAGAGAGAGAGAGAGAGAGAGAGAAACATCCATGATGAGAGAGAATCATGAATCAGCTGCCTCCTGCACACACCCTACTGGGGATCGAGCCCGCAACCTGGGCATGTGCCCTTGACCGGAATGGAATTGTGACCTCCTGGTTCATAGGTCGATGCTCAACCACTGAGCCATGCTGGCCGGCTGGGCTTAACATTTTTTCCTGAGCCAGTTATTCTGACTTTTGAACCGTGCTCTCCGGGCATGTGATGAGGTCCAGAGCTTTGGCCCTCCTGTACCCAGCACCGATCTTTGCACTCGGGAGGAACCAAGGCAGGTTTAATAGTATTTGCCCCCTCAACTCAGGCTACCGCAAGCCATCCTGAAATGCTCGTCAAACATGTGCAGTCCTTGTGGATAAAAATGCCCCCTCCCCTTTTTTTTTTCCTTTTGGAAATGTTTCTTGATACCTGATTGGCTTTCATAAGACATCTGGAGACAAGTTCTTATTAAAGATTTAAAAGCTAGAGAATCAGCCCAGCCGGGGTGGGTCAGTGGTTGAGCATCAACCTATGAACCAGAAGGTCACAGTTAGATTCCCGGTCAGGGCACATGCCTGGGTTTCGGGCTCGATCCCCAGTAGGGGGCGTGCAGGAGGCAGCCGATCCATGATTCTCTCTCATTATTAGTGTTTCTCTCTCTCTCCCTCTCCCTTCCTCTCTGAAATCAATCAAAATATATATATTAAAAATAAATAGATAAATAAAAGCTAGAGAATCAAAGTGGTAAAAGATCTGAGTGGCACCTAAGCAATGGGGGTGGGGGGCTTAGAGAAGACATGGGTCAGGAAAAGGTGGCACATAGGCCAGGTGTCGGTTCTGGGTTGGAAGTCCATGGATAGGGCCCATTCCAGTACCGGAAGGAATGGTTAGGTTAGCTCACCGTTTGGAAAGAACCGAGACCCTAATATTTCAAAAGTCAATATGTTTTCTGCCATTCAAAAGGCAAGTGGTATGCCCAGCCAGTATGGCTAAATGGTTGAGCGTTAACCTCTGAGCCAAAAGGTCACAGTTTGATTCCTGGTCAGGGCACACGCCCAGATTGTGGGCTTGATCCCCAGTAGGGGGTGTGCAGGAGGCAGCTGATCTGTGATTCTCTCTCATCATTGATGTTTCTCTCTCTCTCTCTCTCTCTCCCTCCCTCCCCCCTCCCTCTCTGAAATCGATAAAAATAAGGCAAATAAAATAAAAGGGCAAGGGGTCCGATCTCTGAGCACCCCCTTCTCGCCTTCCTTCTGCACTGGATTTGTCTGCCAAGTGGATTTCTCCCCCTGCAGCTCTAAGGGAGGTGGTTGCCTCAGGCTCTGCTCCCAGTGGGGAAATGTCACCAGGCTGAGCTATTTGCAATGCAAATCCTCAGGCTTTGGCATCCAAGATTGATGTCCCCTTAAGAAAGTACTTAGTCGCTGGGCTGGAGAGGAGTGGAAGGAGCCAGACAGGTCTCTTCCCAGCCCGGAGTGGCTGTCAGAGGTAACAAGGCGGGACCGGGGTGAGAGATGCTCCGAGCCCGTTGGCTCCATCCATTACCAGCACGTGGTATTAATGCATCTAAATTTAGCTGGGGCCACCAAGTCTGGGCCGAGAGGGCAGATGGCACGCCCGAGCCGGGGGCAGAGAGCGAGGGGACTTTTCACCAGCCATTCCGGAGACCAGTGCATAGGCTCAGAGCCCCCAGAGGCCAGCAGCTGTCCGGGTCAGGCTCCCATTGCATTCCAGGCGTTTCTAAGCAGCACAGGGTGGGGGCAGGTGGTCTCCAGGCCAGGGCTGGAGAGTGAGTGCCCTGGGAGGCCAGTCCTGGATGCTGAGTTTGGCCTGCAGGTCCCCAGGGAGCCGGAAGATTTGAAACCCAGCCAGGCCCTTGAGGTGCAAAAGTCACAGGAAATTCTGGAAAAGCTCTGAAAGAAAATGACAAATCCAGGTGAAACCCAGTGTTGCTTTGATGCAGTAGCTGTTGCAACTTGGGAGGGTGAGAGGGGGGAAGGAAATGCTTTCATTAAACCCATTACCAGAGTTTGGAGAGTTTGATTTGCTGGCAGTCATGTGGGGGAAGGAGGCTCTCGCAAGGGGGCCTTGGTGATGGCAATTGTGCAACCGTGGCTTGGCTCAGACGCTGGTGAGTCCCTCTCGGACGAATGTTTCGAAGTACCCCAGGAGGAAATCAAACACCAGTGAGGAATCCAGCACCACCATGCATCTCCCTCTGTAATTCCAAATCATTGTGCAATCATACATTCCAGGATCAGTGCAGAACACCAGCGATCAGTAGGGAAAAATACCGTCTTTTAGGATCGCCAGGTAACCAACTCTCTGGAAGTCGTGTCTGGGCTGTGAACATGCCGCGTATGACTTTCTGGATACAGACACGTGTGCGAACACACGGCGCTCAACCCTCAGTACAGCATGAGCACGTCATGATGCCAAGGAGCGGGAGATCGCAATTTTCTATCATCGCCTTTTTCCCTTTATCAGCCACCGAGTATTCGAGTGTGCGCATGCGCTGTTGTCAGACTTCCTGTCTGGGCCCCCAGAGCTGTGCACTTAGCTTTGCTTTGCTTCTTTTTTTATTTATTTAAAAAAAAAAGTAAGAAGTATGATTGTGCTTCTGTCCTTAGGCATGTCTCCGGTTAAAGCATTTCTATTGCTCAGTATAAGATTGTTTGGATCATCTTTTTACTCTGTCTGTTCTTTTCTGTTGACCTTTCTCGTTTGCGCTCATAAAACCTCCAGGCCCCTTTTAGATAAAATGATTTGGGAGAGCTTGTCTCCTTTGGTCAACTTAAACTTGGCAACCTTTCCAGCAGCATCCGGATCGAGGCCAGCTTGGGGACAGGCAGGGACCAAAGGATGATGTCAGTGGTCAGGTCCTGGCTTGGCTCTCTCTCCTGCTCTTTGTGGGTTGAGCTTCTCCAGCTATTTAGTGCAGTGGATGGACAGTGTCCAAATGCGTGACCCCAGAAACTCATTTATAAATTGGACACTTGGAACCGGGCAAGTGTTTATTCTATATGAATAATATATATATTTTTAAGTATAAGTCTCCCAGGAGCATGAAACAAGGCTGACAGCAACCTTGTAATAAGGATATTTAACATTATGGAGCACCCCCTATATGCCTAGCAATTTAGAGACATCGCCTCTAATCCAGATGCACCCTAAATTATTTCTACTGATAATTTTCTTTATTTTTTACTGTAGGCTGTATGATGAAGTTCTTTTTTTCTTCATGTTAACATAAGTACATTTACTTTATCAATCTCATGATGTATTAGAGCAGTGGTTCTCAACCTTCCTAATGCCGCGACCCTTTCATACAGTTCCTCATGTTGTGGTGACCCCCAACCATAAAATTATTTTTGTTGCTACTTCATAACGGTAATTTTGCTGCTGTTATGAATCGTCATGTAAATATCTGATATGCAGGATGTATTTTCATTGTTACAAATTGAACATAATTAAAGCATAGTGATTAATCACAAAAACAATATGTAATTATCTATGTGTTTTCCGATGGTCTTAGGCGAGTTCGACCCCCAAAGGGGTCAGGACCCACAGGTTGAGAACCACTGTATTAGAAACTATAAAAATTAAATTAGTTATGTCATTATTCTCCATTTTGTTATACTCCTAAAGAACTAAAAATGGCCCTAGCTGGTTTGGCTCAGTGGATAGAGCGTCGGCCTGTGGACTGAAGGGTCCCGGGTTTGATTCCAGTCAAGGGCACATGCACAGGTTGCAGCTCGATCCCCAGTAGGGGGTGTGCAGGAGGCAACGGATCAATGATTCTCTCTCATCATTGATGTTTCTGTCTCTCTCTTCTTCTCCCTTCCTCTCTGAAATCAATAAAAATACATATTTTTTTCAAAGAACTAGAAATGAAAGACAATAACCTTTCTTCACCACAGAGCTAGTATTTAAGACGGGAGGTGTCTTGTGAAGACTGCAGAGGCCCTCAGAAATCTTCTCCATGGCTCTACTGAGAGCCGAGACCAAGGATGACCCCAATCCTTCACTGTGTTGAATTTCCTTTTATAATTGGTGAAACGTTTCCCCTTGATTGACACAATGAACACAAGTCTACTGCTCATCAAGGTAAGTCTCTGTCCTCAAAGACGCAGAAATCAAGGAAGACAATTAAGTGCTTGGAGATCAGCTAGCGTACGTCCTTCCCCTGTTCTCTGTAGAAGCGGTGATGTGTCCCATGGGAAATGGAAACGAGGCTAGAGAGGACCCAGGAGACGGGGCCTGGAGCCACCAGGAATGAAAGCGGAGGCTTCCACCTTTAGGGAAGGAAGATAAGAGCATAGGCCATGGTTACGAGCATAATCATGGGCAGGAGGCCATGCTGAGGAGCAGCCAGCACAAGAACTGGGTTGAATGGGGCCAGTCCTTCCCTGATGGAAGTCAGAGGTTTGCTACAAGAAAACCTTCCTCCCAAAGTGAGAGTTGAGCCCACGTGGGCCTAGAAAATGCTCGATGACCGGAGAGGAGTGAAGGCGGCGAAGAAAAGGACTGGGCCAATGACTTTGCAAGACCACGTAGTGAACGGTTGTGAAGAGTTACCTTGGGTGTCCTGACTACAGACCCCATCTAGAACTGTCCTCCTCTGATACGCGGCAAGAGTGCAATAAAAGCAAACGTGCAAGTTGCTTATTACTCGTCGGCGATGCTTCTTGAAATCAACACGCTATTTAATAATTCTAATAATTCTGTGACGGCAGCGGAATTACCGTTTTTATTATTCATTGATGCATTGGAGGCTTAGGGAGTTTTAATAACCCAACTCAAATAGTCTGAGATTCTGACTTTTTTAAAAAAATACATTTTATTGATTTAACTTTTTAATTTTTTATATATATATATATTTTATTGAGTTTTTACAGAGCGGAAGGGAGAGAGATAGAGAGTTCGAAACATCGATGAGAGAGAAACATCGATCAGCTGCCTCCTGCACATCTCCCACTGGGGATGTGCCCGCAACCCAGGCACATGCCCTTGACCGGAATCGAACCCGCGACCCTTCAGTCCGAAGGCCGACGCTCTATCCACTGAGCCAAACCGGTTTTGGCCATTTTATTGATTTTTTACAGAGAAAAAGGGAGAGGGCTAGAGAGTTGGAAACATCGATGAGAGAGAAACATTGATCAGCTGCCTCCTGCACACCCCCTACTGGGGATGTGCCCACAACCAAGGTACATGCCCTTGACCGGAATCAAACCTGGGACCCTTCAGTCTGCAGGCCTAAGCTCTATCCACTGAGCCAAACCCGTTAGGGCTGACTCTTTTTTTTAATCTCTTAATTTAAATAGCAAGGGTAATAGAGGCATTTAGGGGGACAGAAAAATCGAGAGAAGCCGCCGTGGCAGCCCGTTGGTGTACAGCCAAAGCCCTTCCCTGCTCCCTGGCACCGAGGGCGGATTCTAACTCCCCCTCCATTGTGTCTGTGGTCCCCATTAGAGATCCTGACAGTGACGAGATAAAGCTAAAGACTCGGGTAGTGATCCTCACACTAATTGGACGGTAATGTATAGTCCCGGTCAAGCACATCCTTCCCAGCACTCCTCTCCGCAGACGGCAATCAAGCCATTTACAGAAGATGCATGGGCTGGCGGGACCCGGGAGCCACCTTCGCCGGCACTGGCCTTTTAGCGGGAAACACAATTAATTTTGATCCTGAAGGGCAATTAAGACTGGGGTCAAAATAAAAATCTTTTGGAACAGAGACCATCAACGATCGGACAGGAAATGTTTTTCCCTCATGTATTTCAGAAGCCCATGAGCGTACCAACCCCTGGATGCTCCAAGTCAAACTGGCAGATTCCTGTTTGTTGGCAACACATGTGTGTTGAAATGAATAGCTGTGTTCGTCATGTTGCTATTCTAATGGAGAGCACTCCCATCCACTCTTTTATCACCCGTAGCTGTGAGAAACACGCGTGTGCGAGGACACCTGTTACATTCATACATTTGTAAAAGCAACGACACAGATTTTTTTTTTTTCAGTGCATGCATCCGTCCATGGGTAACACACCATGTGTTACAAGTTGCTTTAGCGAATTTCAACTCAGAGAAAAATCTTCCTAGGGGAAAAAAAATGTTTTGTTTAAATAAAAGGACAATCCAAAACCAGGGGAAAGAGGCTGCTGTTACACATCACTTAGAGAAGAAAGGATTCAATCTTTGCGTGATTAATTGGGGGGAAAGGCTGGTTGTGGTTTGGGGCGGGGGGGTACATTAATGGTACATTGGGTTCCGTGGTCGGCAAACTGCGGCTCGCCAGCCACATGCGGCTCTTCGGCCCCTCCAGTGTGGCTCTTCCTAAGCCTTAGGAGTTCCCTAATTAAGTTAAGAACAATGTACCTACCAATATAGTTTAAAAAATTTGGCTCTCAAAAGAAATTTCAATCGTTGTACTGTTACTTAGCTCTGTTGACTAATGAGTTTGCCGACCAGTTACTTACACGGTTTCTAACTAAAATTAGTGACTTAGAACCTCTTTAACTCTTGGTCATCAAGTATTTCTGTTAAGATAATTTCCTGTTCAGACTTATTTCCCCCTTTTCAAATAAGAATATTGTGTAATTAATGTGCAGGAAGTTTTACTAAATGTGTATTCCGGACACTGATTTTTCTGGTCGAATATATATGCATGGCAAATACCTTCTCCCAGATAGGTGTGCTATCTAAGTACAACACCGCATGGTTAGAATGAGGGAAAAGCTGGCGGACACTCACGGTGGTACCATCCATTTGAGCTGGAGGTGGCATATGCTATCATCCAGAAATTCCATGAGCTATGTATGAGGGTGCTCCCTGTAGCACTGTTTGTAATAACAGCTAATTCTTGCCAGGGCCTTACTATTTCCCAAGAACCCTGTGAAGCTTTTCATTTGTATTATGCAATGTCATCCTCAAAATGACTCTATGGGATTCGCACTATTGATAGACAAATATATGAGTAGACCAAGGCCCAACAGTTAAATAAGTTCACAAAGCAAACAGAAGCAACCCAATAGAGATTTGAGCCCATCATGCTGAACTGTCATTAGGATAGGCGTGAATAGGTTGTAGTTTATTATTCAACTAGAGGCCCGGTGCACGAATTCATGCACCAGTGGGGTCCCTTGGGCCGAAACTGACTCTCCAACATCCCCCGAGGGATCCCGGATTGCAAGAGGGTACAGGACAGGCCAAGGGACCCCACTGGTGCATGATTGGGGCTGGGGAGGAATGCGGGAGGTTGACCAGCTGGGGAGGGACAGCTGGAGGGCTCCAGGGTGTGCCCGGCCCGTCTTGTTCAGTCCTGATTGGACGGACCCCAGCAGCAAGCTAACCTACCAGTCGGAGCGTCTGCCCCCTGGTGGTCAGTGCAGGTCATAGCGAGTGGTTGAGCGGCCTTAGCATATCATTAGCATATTACACTTTGATTGGTTGAACAGACGACCAGACACTTAGCATATTAGGCTTTTATTATATAGAATAAAGTACCATTTTGCTAAACTGTAGACTTACATGAATCAGCATAGATAAATGTCAAAATGATAATGTCACATAAAGGAAAGCTAATTTCAAGTGAAATGCATAAAAATAAGATATCATTTAAAGGACATACATATCTATATAAAAACATTACATAGGTATATATATATACACATATATTATTTGTTTATGCATTAAACTGCAAAAATATATGCAAATATGGTTAGCATTAACACATATCAACCGCAAAAGAGGATAACCTCTTTAGAGAGTGAGAAAGATAATAAATATATTTCTTTCCTTAAACATAAAATAATTACTTGTTTTATTTTTGCTGGATATTAAGATAAACTCTAACTTTCCCAATTACAAAAATTCCATCATCATCATCATTATCATCATATGTTGTAAATAAATAGTGTCTGGACATGTAGCCTATCTTTTTTGGTGGGAATAAAAATATACTAGGGTATTTCTGGGTCAAATGGTATGAATAATTCTAAGATTTTCCTCAACCTATTGATAGTATACTTTCCAAAGTATTGACACAAATTTATCCCAACTTAAACCAATAAATGCAGGCTCTGATTTAACTGCACGTTTACTTGGGTTGAAATGATCATTCATTTTTAATTTATTGATTTTCACTTAAGATGTGTAAAATGGTCCAATGTTATTGTATCGCTTGACGTCTATTTGAGGATAGTTTGGTATATCTCTCTACTGGCTTTTCTCTCCTTTGCATTTCTTCATATCATGTCTTGCTTTTTAAATACTCACATCTTGTGGGTTTTGTTTGCTTGCTTGTTTCTTGAACACTTGAAAAATATGATTCTGTGGATACTGCAGATCTTGTTGCCATGGTCAGATTTCTCTCTCACAGAGAAAGGCAAAGGCAAAGAAAGAACCAGCACCCCAGTGTTCCTGTCTCCTACGGACTTGGGTTTTCTCTCTGATTGTTCAGGCCCATTCCCCTCAGCTTGTCCCTTTACAAGGGACTCACTGCTCTCTCTTCCCAGACTGCGAAACGCTCCTACAAGTTGTATGGAAACCACTAACCGATGTTAGATTTGCACAGTGGGTAGTTCTTATAAATGTTTCCCTTAAAAAGCAACATCCTTAGGAATCCCTGGGAGGCATGTACAGCGCAAGGCGTGCGAGCAGCTGCCAGAATGTGCTGGAGGTTCCCAGGGTCGAATCTATCGCTCCCGGGGACTGATTCAATTTCTGTGCTGTCAGCCAGCTTCGCTGCGAGCTGTGGTGTGGCTCCATGGTTTTCTACACAAAAGAAATATGGCAAGAACAGAAGGCAGGATCCGAGAGAAAATGTGAGCCAGTGCAACACCATGCAAATGCCACTCCTCGCTTGACCCCGAAATCTGGTGTGTGGCGTCCTGACGCAGACAAAAGGAAGTGAGGCCCGAGGCAAATATCTGCATTGTTAAAGTGAAATATTATTGGTCCTCGCGAGTCAGAGAGTTCAAGCAAAAGGAGGCGATTTGCTTTTGCCTATAAAATAGAAACGAACTGATTTGCCTCAGTCCCCATGTAATTTTTATTTTTCTTGTTAACCCAGTGTGGCGTGGGAGGGTTTGGTGCTATGATGGGCAGAGCCCTGGGCTGGGACTTGGGGCACGAGGTCACCGTCAGTTTTGCTCCTAACCAGCTGTGTGACTGGGCTCATTACTTCACTTCTTTGAGCCACTTTTGCCATTGGAGCTATGAGGGTATCACACCAGGCAGTCTCTGATGTCTTGTCTGTCCTTCAAAATCTATCACTCTTTATTCACATAGATAGATAGATAGATAGATAGATAGATAGATAGATAGATAGGTAGATAGATAGATAGATAGATCTATCTATCTATCTATCTATCTATCTACCTATCTATCTATCTATCTATCTATCTATCTATCTATTGATTTCAGACAGGAAGGGAGAGAGCAAGAGAGACAGAAACATCAATGATGAGAGAGAATCACCGATCAGCTGCCTCCTGCACGCCCCCTACTGGGGATCGAGCCTGCAACCTGGGCATATCCCTGACTAGAAATCGAACCGTGACCTCCTGGTTCATAGGTCTACACTCAACCACTGAGAAACACTGGCTGGGCAATCTATCACTCTTTTAAGCACATTTTGGCTACTGTCTTTTAAAAATAATATTATGTGCATTTCTGTGTGTATGTGAAATAAGAATTGTGAAGAACCATGAGCTACCTCTGTCTAATCTAGTGGGTATGCCAAAGGGACTCATGGATATAGTAGTCGGAATTGCCCTTGATTGAAACTAATAGCACATCTTCCCACGGGTGCCTTAGTATGTTGAAAACACTGCTATAGCCCTTCCAAGAACTCGTTTAAGATGCATATATTAAAAAACCTACATGTGTGTTTTTAATTTTTATTTTTGTTGTCTAGCTCACAAAAGTTTAATAGGCACTCAGAGGTAAACTAGAAACCGGAAGATCCTACAGGGAGTTTTATTAATCCCAAGAGCATCAATGGGGGTCTTTGAACTACTGAAACCTTTTCAAGAAACAAAGACCGTACCTGTTTCTCTATCAAGTCATAACCATGTGGACATGATCTGCTTTTGATATGGATGATCTGGTTCAGTCTATCTGAATGTATCTTCATCTTATCTCATCCTGATCTGAAGCTTTAGTAGGCAGCCTATAGCTATGGGTTAAATAGAAAGGAAAATAATAAAAATAGATTTCTAGACAAAATATCTCAAATGATGGGGCAATCCAGTTCAGAGCCTACCCAGAGGAAGGGCGGGAAGAAAGATCAAGGAGAAGATAACCTCAATGCAGCATGGAATGTTCTACGGTTGCCCTTGACAGCTGGCCTCAGGGGACACACAGAGAGGATGGTGGTCCTGGCTGGTGTGATGTTTCAGGAGACCCATCAGAGACAACTGAGGGGTTCACCAGGTAGCAACGCGCTTTCCAGGAAAGCAAGCTCATCCGTGTGAGGGCATGAGGTGTTACAGACTTTGGTGCATTTAGAGAGCTCCAGGCAGGAAGGTGGAGGAAGTGGTTGGTAAGAGATGAACCTGAAGATGCAGGCTCATAGATAGAGAACAGACTGACAGTGGAGGGGAGGAGAGGGGGTGGGAGAGAGTGTTGCAGAGTTGCAGGGTTGGGTGAAAAAATAATAGAAGACTCAAATGATGTTAATACGCATCAGCTCTCAGCTACCCTTGCACTTTAGCTTTGGAGAGCGATGCATTCTTCAATGTTTCGCGTGTGCACATACTACTATTTAAAACATTTTCCTCTTCCACTTCATATAAGAACCTCAGACGGGATCAGGATGTGTTTTATGACCTCTTTGGCTTGAACAGAGGGCCACTGATCTGGTCAGTGTCTCTGAAATGCCCCCTTTTCGTGGCTGCGCTTCAGGCTGCAAAAGGGGTGGTGAGTTTGGTTTCGTTTTGCTGCGTTCGGATGCCTGGTGCGTCTTCTGTGGTTTCGGGCACGGCCTTGGCCAATACGCAGGAGCAGCTGGGTTAGACGGGCGGCCAGAAGGCCTAGCTGTGCCTCCCAGCTACCCACGCCACCTCCAGCTGCCTCATTATTTCCCTCCGCAAAATGCTTCCCCTAGGTGCCCCTGACGCGGGCCACAGAGAAGACAAGTTTCTACATTTAAAGTAAATGCCAGAGGGTGCTTCTCTGTGTCCTCATGGACTTCTGCATGTAGCCAGCTCCCTCATTCTCCATTTCCTTTCTGCTCGTTTCTTGTTCCCTTTAACGCTGGCTTCGGGGCTTGGCCTTGGCCACCGGAGATGCTCAAGTGAAGGGCTGCTTCTTCCGACCTGGAGCCGGCGCTGGGGCTGGTTATGCCACCTCTGCACAGCGCCCCCTGTCTTCCTCTCCACGCCTCCTGCTTACAGGACCCTCCCTCCTTAAGGCAAAAGCCCCCTCAGCTGCGTCACTGTCTTAGTTCTGACACGCAAGGAGGGAGGGATCCTCATACATCAGAGGCGTCTGTGTGTTTAGAAATCTATTCCTGCACTTTTCAAAGCCTCCTCTCCATGGTCTTGGCAAGCTCAAGCTCCCTCTTGGCCTCTGTGTCATGCCTGCCTTTGTCCCTGTCATGCCGGGCATCACCCTCCTGAGTCCTGAGCCCTGCTGAGAGCGGGGTCCTGCCAGCTGTGAGACTCGGAGGCCCCGTTTGCAATCACCGTAAACTGGAAGGAAAGGCCACAGGCCCACCCTCAGCCTGGCCGGGAATGGTGGAGCAGAGGAGTCTAATTGTGGAAATTAAGGTCTGGAGGCGACAGGGGCTGGCAGTGCAGGATCTGCGGGCACCTTGAGAGCCATTGTCCACGTGTCTCTGGGTTGGAAGAAGGGAAACGTGCTCACATTCATGAGCCTGCGGCACCAGATGAGAATCATTTAAATGCAAGACATCACCTCACTGTCCTTTGGTTGGGAAAAGTTGTCCTAGGCTGGAAGTTTGGTTTCCAGGTCAACAGCACGGGTGCCTGTGGTGAACTGTAGCAGCGTGGGAGGTAAGAAAGAGCAGGGGCAGGTGGATATACTTTTTTAATAAAATATATTTTATTGACTTTTTTTTTACAGAGAGGAAAGGAGAGGGATAGAGAGTTAGAAACATCAATGAGAGAGAAACATCGACCAGCTGCCTCCTGCACACCCCCTACTGGGGATGTGCCCGCAACCAAGGTACATGCCCTTGACCGGAATCGAACCTGGGACCTTTCAGTCTGAAGGCTGACTCTCTACCCACTGAGCCAAACCGGTTAGGGCTGAATATACTTTTAAAAAAATTTAAGTGTACTTGGAATTCAATATTATATTAGACTAGAAGCCCAGTGCATGAAATTCGTGCACGGGTAGGGTCCCTAGTGTCCCTAGTGACTGCTGGCCAGAGCCTCCCTTGCCCCGGCCGCCTGCCACCGCTGCCGGCTGGGGCAGGGCCAGCCAGGGGGAGGAGCCACGGGTGGTTGGCCAGCAGCCCTGCCCCCTGGTCGAACTCCCAGTCAAGGGAACAATTTGCATATTAGGCTTTTATTATATCGGATATGCAATATAGTGAGTCAACACTTATACCCATTTATGGTGCAGTCACCACACTAAGTGTAGCAACCATCTGCCACGGTGCCGAGTTATCACCCCTGTGTTCACTGGAGCATTATTTACATTAGCCAACGTAGACATCGATTTTCAAAAATACATATTTTTATTGATTTTGAAGAGGAAGGGAGAGGGAGAGGGAGAGAGAGAGAAACATCAATGATGAGAGAGAGAATCATGGATCGGCTGCCTCCTGCACGTCCCCTACTGGGCATCGAGCCTGCAACCCCCAGCATGTGCCCTGGCCAAGAATCAAACCGGGGACCCCTCAGTCCATAGGCCGACGCGCTATCCACTGAGCCACACTGGCGAGGGCACGACATCGATGTTGAATGAGTGGCTTGCTGTGTGATCTAAAGCAACACCACTTCCTTCCCCCCTCCTCCCTCCCCCCCCCGCCCCCCCAGGTCTCAGTGTTCAGTTTTCTCACTCGGAAAGTGGTAAAAACAGCACTCACTTTAATGAGGCACCGTGAGGATTCCGTATCATAAAGTTGGTACAGACGAGAAAAGCCACAGGCACCTGAGACCCTCTAAAAACATCTGGGCAGTGGCTGTGTCTACTGGTACGTCCAGGCATCTGTGCACATATAATTTTTTCTTTTCTTTTTTTTTTTTTTTTTACCAAGTCCTTTTCATCTCAGGATTGCCATTTCGCCGCTCTGGCTGGCTCTTATTAAAAGCCTTCCCGGCACAATAGCAAGGGACAGTCAACAAAGGCCAGCGCACAGGAGAGTGAAAGCGCCTAGAATTGCTCCTTCACCCTCCCCGCACCCTTGACCTCCGCCTCAGATCAGCGCCTCCCCCTCCTCCTCATTTCCCCTTCCTGTGTCCGCAGGGAAGGGAAGCTGGCTGCCACCTTCTGCAGATAATGTGACACGGGGCATCCAGGGGCGGAAGGGAGAAAAGCATTGCAACAAAAGCCTGGAGCGGGGGGTTTAGGTGCATTCAGGAAGGAGAGAGGGAGAGAGAGAGAGAGAGAGAGAGAGAGAGAGAGAGAGAGAGAGAGAGAGAGAGAGAGAGAGAGAGAGAGGAAGCGGCCGCAGCCTGGCCAGGGACTGAAGGAAAGGGGTTCTGGCATCAGCCCTGGAGCGCAGTGTGAGGTCATCTCTAATAAGGGCTGGTGATAAAGGCCTTGGGCTCTGCAGGAGAGGGACAAGGCTACCCAGACACCGGGGGAGGCAGCCTTGGAGAGCAGCGAGGACACCCATTCTTTTCCCCCCAAGAAAGTCCTCAGACAGCAGCGGCCCCCGATCAGGGTGGGCCCAGGTCCCTGTAGCACAGGCTCTCCACAGTCTCAGGAGCCAAGTCTCTGAGCCAAATTGTTGTTATTTATGAAGCGTGGGGAACAGAAACGTAGAAACAAGATCGGGCCAAGTGAACTCGCTTTTCCTCAATTAAACAGCTTTAAGGAGGCCGTGTCTCCTTTGGACCCCATTTCTTTCTTTTTTTTAAAATATATTTTATTGACTTTTTACAGAGAGGAAGGGAGAGGGAGGGATAGAGAGTCAGAAACATCGATGAGAGAGAAACATCAATCAGCTGCCTCCTGCACACCCCCCACTGGGGATGTGCCAGCAGCCAAGGCACATGCCCTTGACCGGAATTGAACCCAGGACCCTTCAGTCCACAGGCCGATGCTCTATCCGCTGAGCCAAACCGGTCAGGGTGAGGACCCCATTTCTTGTCACTTACATGTTCACAATTACACATGGTGCAGACTGAATGCGGTTGAAAGTGACAGATGAGCCCTGACCGGTTTGGCTCAGCGGATAGAGCATTGGCCTGTGGACTGAAGGGTCCTGGGTTCGATTCCGGTCAAGGGCATGTGCCTTGGCTGCAGGCACATCCCCAGTAGGGGGTGTGCAGGGGGCAGCTGATTGATGTTTCTCTCTCATCGATGTTTCTAACTCTCTATCCCTCTCCCTTCCTCTCTGTAAAAAGTTAATAAAATATATTTTTTAAAAAAGAAAGTGACAGATCAGCCAGTTTACCTATAAAATCAGAAGAAACAGGTTCTATCCCACAACTTACTCTCATTTTAAAATGTGAGGATATGAGAGGGAGGGAGGGAGGGAGGGAGACAGAGAGAGAGAGAGAGAGAGAGAGAGAGAGAGAGAGAGAGAGAGAGGAGACAATGAGATCTCCAGTGAGAGCAATGTATTTTCCTAAAAAGTACACATTTGGGGTGTCCTGGCACCTGAAATGCTGAAGTTCTGAGAAACACGTTAATCCTGCGATCAGATCTGTTTTATGGCTGAAGAGTTTAAGATAATTTCAAAGCCCCCCCCTCCCCCCCCGCCAGGTCCAAGGACTGTCTTTCTGTGCTCCGAAAATTTGACTCCCACCAGACATGAATTAGACTCCTCCTTCCATGTTAATTTCAGGTTGCTTTCGAGTGGGGCATGTCCACGTGGGCCAGTCACCTTGCAGAAGGTTGTCCAGACCTCAGTGCCTTACAGTGGTTCTCAACCTTCCTCATGCCGCAACCCCTTAATACAGTTCCTCATGTTGTGGTCACCCCAAACCATAGAATTTTATTTTCGTTGCTACTGCATAACGGTAATTTTGCTGCTGTTATGAATCGTCATGTAAATCTCTGATATGCAGGATGTATTTTCATGGTTACACATTGAACATCATGAAAGCATCGCGATTCATCACAAAAACCATATGTAATTATCTATGTGTTTTCCGATGGGCGTAGGCGACCCCTGTGAAAGGGTCGTTCGACCCCCAAAGGGGTCGCGACCCACAGGTTGAGAACCGCTGCCTTAGAAGGACCCATCTCCGCAGGAACAATGTACTGACTTCCACCCAGGCACCTTAAGTAACTCAAGTTCTTTTAGTGAGGGGTCAGTGAGTAAGATGCTATCCACCCACTGTGGGAAATTCGGGGGTTAACACGCTGGGGAAAGAAGAGGAAGAAAAAAAAAAAAAGGACTATTTTCTCTTGAATAGTCTTCCCAGTTTCACCGTGAAGCAAATGGAAAAGTTCTGTCCTTGGTTCTGTGCAATCAGTCCTCTCCCTCCGCCCTGGGCCTGTGGCGGAGAATCATTAACCATTAATAAAATTGCTAATTGCCCTGGCACACGGGGCACGCTGGGTGGAAAGTCCCCCGCATGCTCACTGGAACTTTCTGTTTGGCCTGCCGTCTGTTCTGACTTACAGGACAGGGTGACATCTGAAACCGCAGCGGCCCGGTCCATCATTTCTTCTTTTTTTCTGCGGCCTGTGGAAGCCCCTCCCATCTGGTTTCACGCAGGCGGCTTGGACTCTAGTTTAAGACCAACACCTTTTCAGCTTGGTGTAAACCCACCGGGCCATTTCCCCACACCGCAGCAAAGGATACGATTTAAAAATATGTTTAATTTATTTATTTAGGCAATGATTGCTGTCACCTACCACATACCAAGCAAGTATCTATCTGGTCTTTTATTTAGGCCTGATGTTAAAATTGCCAGCGAGATATTGCCATCTTTGTTTTATAGGTCAGAACATTCTTTAAAATAATGTGGCATTTTTTAATTGATTTTGCAGAGGAAGGGAGAGAAAGAAATATCCGTGATGAGAGAGAATCATGGATCGGCTGCCTCCTGCACACCCCCTACTGGGGATGGAGCCCACAACCCAGGCATGTGCCCTGACCAGGAATTGAACCCGGGACCCTTCAGTCCACAGGCCGACGCTCTATCCACTGAACCACACCAGGTTAGAGCAGTGAGGAAAATTTTGAGTCAAGAGAAATTTAAGAACCTTGCCCGACTTCCTCCCACCAGTCAGCTGATAGCTGAATTTTGAACCTACATTTTTTCTGTTTCCATAGTCTGTATTCTTCTGCCTTTACATTCTACAACCTTGTATTTTACAAACTTCCCCCCGAACCATAAACGGCTTTTTCTTTAAGACAGTGACGACTTATTATTAAGGTTTATAATGACGATCTCCGTAATCAGAGTTGCTTTCCCATAATTTGGTGTCAAGTTGCTTTCAAACACTATTGAAGACCTGGGGTCTCTTCAGGTTCAATGCTGGCACCCTCCCCTCTGTTCAGCCCCCACCCCAGTCCCTTCTTTTCCTACGTGAGCCCCTGATTCATGCCCAACACACGAATTATCAAAGCAGCTGGTAAGCCTTGCCTTGCAAAGCCCTCAATTCTAGAATTTTTTTAAAAAAGGGGACGTTGCATGTGAATGTGGGTCTTTCCTTCCTATCACCATAAACACTGGCAGTAGAAAAAGAAAAATTAGAGTCCAGCCTGGCTGGTGTGGCTCAGTGGTTGAGCATCAACCTATGAATCAGGAGTTCACGGTTCGATTCCCGGTCAGGGCACATGCCCGGGTTGCAGGCTCCATCCCCAGTGTGGGGCGTGCAGGAGGCAGCTGATCCACGATTCTCTCTCATCATTGATGTTTCTCTCTCTCTGTTCCTCTCAACTTCCTCTCTAAAATTAATGAAAAAGTATTTTTTTTAAAAAGAAACATACATAAGAGCCCCAAAGTTTCTAGATGTGACTTAATTACAATTATTTAGCCATTTCGTCAGAGCCTTAGAAAACCCATGTGGATTTCATTCTTTGTAGTCAAGCCTGTCTATAGCTCCGCTGATTTTTTTTTTGGGGGGGGGTGGGGGGCAGAGGGGAGTCCACTTAATTATATACAAGCTGTTGGAATGCAGGTCTGCCCGTGCTCCCCACTCCCTGACTTCACCTTAAATTCCTCTCAGCTGATGTGGCGTTTCAAGCGAAGTATGTTTTCTTTCCTTCATAGCTTCATGTTACGCAAGAATGTCCCGGGTTCCTCCGAGCTCTGCCCCACATGACATTCCGTCCCCGTCAGAAATCAGGCCTGTTCCTCCCAGAACTGGCATCCCCGCAAAGCCGGGAGATGAAAGGAAGGGTTACGTTGACTTCCAATATTAGGGAACGATTCGGAAATAAATGTCAAGGTTAAAAAGTCCAGATGGCAGTGCGGCTGTAGCCTTACCATAAACACGGTTTGATTTATGGGAACGGCTAATGGTATCCGCGCTCAGATCTTGGACGGCGTTGCTGTCTCCCATCTGAGTTCTGAATTCATCGGATTCCTGTCGCTCCCCCTGGCCATCCTTCACGACAAAGACACCCCTCTTCAACTGGGGAGTCTTTTAAAATGCGGAAATTGATAAATGTGAACAACCCTAATCCATGCAAATTACTGTCTGTTCTCCTTATTTATCACCTGGCGGATGTACTCATTCAAGATCTCCTCAAAGGCCCCCGACAGGACCAGCTTCCAGCGGCGAAGCCCCTTGGCTCTTTTCTTCCTCTTTCAGGAGGGATCACACTGAATTAGTTTTCACTTTTTTTTTTTCTCCCTCCCCCTTTGCCTGACATGGCAATTATGAGCTTGCTTAGCTTTGTCAGAAAAGCCCGTCGGAAATATTTATCTCCTGGGGCAAATCTCAGGGAAACGGCGTGTTTATCACTTCAAGGGGCTGGAACCCAGAGGTAGCCCTGGGCCCCGGCGGGTGGGGAACAGAGGAGGAGTGTCCACGTGACCGGGCAGCTATGGTGCCGTAATCCCCAGACCGAGCCTCCGGTCGCCCCGGCCCGGCTTTGTTCTCTGACCTCCGCTGATTAAATGTAGGAGCCGAAATAATGGTCATTTAATCTCTGATTTGCATCTGACTTTGGGGACTAACAGAGAATGGGTCCGGAGAGCCAACACCCTTTATGATTAGGCCACCTTCTCCCCCAGTGAGAATCAGTATGCTGTTGTTTTTTTTATTTTTTAATATATATATGTATATGTGTGTGTGTGTGTGTGTGTGTGTGTGTGTGTGTGTATATATATATATATATATATATATATATATATATATATATATATATTAAAAAACAGTTCAATTCCCGGTCAGGGCACTTTCTCACATGCCCTGATCGTATAGTAAACTTACCACTTAGAGATGGTTTGCTGTCATTGTCCACTACGTTCTCTCTCGAGTGCATCCATTTTATTTTGATCCTGATTATAGTTGAAGCTCTAATGTTTGCTGGGAACTTTAAAAAAATGGCGTTGAATAGCGAATGAGTCAACGTGTGTCCGAAACACTACGGGGAGCACAGTGGGTGGGGAGTCCATGTAGCCTCGGGAATGACCAAAGGTTTTGTCATGAAAATGACATCGGAACGGGGCCTTGAAAGTACGTGAAGAATGAGGCACAGAGCAGCTACCTCGGTGATTTTATCCTCCTGACACAATAAGGTAGCATGCACCCGAGCTGGTCATCCTTCTGACTCAAATGAGATCCTCTTTCATGATCTGATACCCAAATATGATGTGAGTCTGCATGAGCCACACCTAAAACACCCTGATGCCCTAGCCCAGTGGTCGGCAAACGGCGGCTCACGAGCCACATGCGGCTCTTTGGCCCCTTGAGTGTGGCTCTTCCACAAAATACCGGCTCTGCCACAAAATACCGACTTCTGCGCATGGGCCACAAAGTTTCAATCGCGCTGTACGTGCGCGCCCGCACGTGGTATCTGGACATGAGTATTTGAGAGCCAAAGAGTTGGTAACTGGTAGACAAGATAGCCAGGAAGTGCGTAAACCGTGGGAAGGGGGAAGGGCTGAGGAAATACAACAGTTAGGATTTGAATGGAACTGACCAGAGAGCTAAGAGGAAAATCAAGGGAATTCGTTACCGAAAACAACAAGGGGGAAAGAGCAAGTCGACAAGGAGATGAGGTCAAAAGCCACACATTTCAAGGAGGAAATAAAATTGAGAAGCAGGAACCATCCACATAACTTTTAGAAGTAGCTAAGTTATCGTTGGACTTGATTGGAGCCTTGTTAGGGGCGTGTCGGGGCCAAACAAAAATTGCAGAGATGTGATGGGGACAAGTGGAAACGGAGAATGGATTTTCAAAAGACCCGGATGGGGGAGCTAAGTCCATTTATGACAGATCACGTAGGTTTTGCAGTTTCTTTTAATGTGGAGAACATTCTCTTCCAACGCCCACTGCCCCGATCCACAGCGCTAGATTGCACTTTGGTAGGCAGTGCGTTTTTTTATTTATTTTGAGATTCTCCGTGACTAGCCTTGTGCCTGGAGCTTCATAAAAATACTGTTGAATAAATGAACGACTGGGGCAGAAGTGAGGAACGTTTTTCCCATCCCTGTTTTCCAGGGAAACACCAATTATCTGGATGGAAATTATTTTGAGAGACTGGAGTACACACCTATGCGAAGCGAGTTAAGCCTTCCTGAGGCCAGGATGCCACGTATTTAATTACACTCCCAGTGACAGTCAGCGGTATGCCTCTCTCTGCTGGAGAACCAACTGTCCAAACAATTAAGTGAATTAAAACTGGTGGGTGACGGGGTGATTATGCCAGCCACAGTCCCACCGCAAGGACAGGAGACCGTCAGAGCAATAACCGTAGAACTAAAATAGATGTCTCTGGCGACAGCGACACATTTACTGCCCGGGGCTCAGAACCAATCAGAACTCTAGGCGAACTCCATCCCTCCAAGCCCCAGCGGATGCCGGAGGAGCCTTCCAGGTGACCCCTGGTTGGCTGGCTTCCGGGAGGTGCAGCTCAGGCTGAAGTGTGGTGTCAAGACTCAGCACATGTATTCTCCACTTTATTAAAAGGCTCTTCTCGAAGAGAAGGGTCTGCAGATGGAATGCAGGGAGCAGCTGCTCTGTGGGGCCACGCTGCTGGAGACGTGGATCTGGACGCGACCAGTTCAGAGGCAGTGACTCAAGCAGGGAGGGTCAGGGAGAGCAATCAGAGAGCAGTTTGGTCATTGGAAGAGAGGGCTGTCTCCTGAGCCCCTGGGCACGGAAAGGAAAATTCTCAAAGGGACTGGAGAGCAACGGTCTCTGTACTCCAGCAATGTGCATTCCCTGAATAATTCTTCTCCTTTGTGTTTTGAAAAAGGTCAATAAGACCCATCAAATTAGACATCAATCCTCTTTTAAGACATGTTTTCTTCCTTCCTTCCTTCCTTCCTTCCTTCCTTCCTTCCTTCCTTCCTTCCTTCCTTCCTTCCTTCCTTCCTTCCTTTCTTTTTTTTTTGGTTAATGTTTGCCTGAGGATATTTTTCCCATTGTTTCTTTGGGAGAGTGGAAGAGAGAGGGAAAGATAGAGAGAAATATCAGCGTGAGAAACACATCCTTTGGTTGCCTCCTGCACGCGCCCTGACCAGGTTCCAGGCCGGGAAGGAGCCTGCATCCGAGGTACCTGCCCTTGACTGGAATCAAATCCGGGACCCTTTGGTCCGCCGGCCGACACTCTGTCCGCTGAGCCAAGCCGGCTAGGGCTTAAGGCATGTTTTCAAATACCACGTCTTCCCTTTAAAATATCGCCCAGTGTGTTCTTTTGGGACTTTGTTGGGAATGCTCATCTAGACGTTACTGAGCACCTACTACACTCCCCCCCCATCCCAAGCAATAAACATGTAGATACTTAAACGTGCATTATTTCATATAATGCCCACGATGAATGTAGAGATGAGGAACTGAGGCCCACAGAGAAAGGGGCTCAGGACCACATACCAGTAGGAGGCAGGGCCAGAATGGGAACCCCTATTTTCTGAATTCCATGATCTTTCCACGGTGGCGGACATGGCTATTGGATACATACATTACCTGTAGATTCCATGTGCTCATATCTTTCTCCACATGTTCAGATTCCAATGTCAGGTATGTCATTCACTACAGAGTGACAGTGTGAATGTCTTAAAGGCATCGGATATGGAGCCCTCCCCACAGACGTTTATTCAGTCTGCGTGACAGTGGGCCAGAGGCATAGTTTTGGGTTATCCTCCCCCGACCTTGACTTTCCTCAGAGTCCAGTGTGTAGAAATACAGGAGGAAAGGTGTATGTTCAGCCGGCCCAAGGAACCACAGCCTCCATGTGACACTGAACATACCGTTTTCTGGGTTTCAGAAAATACAGTCTTCTGGGCATCTCCTGGTCTTAAGCCAAAACCTCTGACTTTTGGGAGTTCAAGCCAGCTTGGTCCTGTTCATCTACAGCAGCAGTTCTCAACCTGTGGGTCGTGACCCCTTTGGGGGTCGAACGACCCTTTCACGGGGGTCGCCTAAGACCATCGGAAAACACATAGATAATTACATATTGTTTTTGTGATGAATCACTATGCTTTCATTATGTTCAATTTGTAACAATGAAATTGGGGGTCACCGCAACATGAGGAACTGTATTAAAGGGTCGCGGCATTAGGAAGGTTGAGAACCACTGATCTACAGGGTGGCTCAGTTACACTATAGAAGCAGCATATGCAGCTTAAACACAGTAACACACCCTCCCCCACCCCCTATTCTGACATCTCTACAAAAAAAAGGGAATTTTTAAGTGGCACCCCATGTTCATAGGATATTAGATAAGTGAGTCAATTTCCAGGAAGAAAAGCGAGGGAGAGAGTAGATGCTATCAGGATTCTGAGAGATCAAAGAGGAGGGACCTATCTTTCTCTTTGAAAAGCGTGGGTGGAGGAGCAGGCTTAGGATCGGCTCTGTGATCTTAGGCAACCTGATGTGTGGTTTAAAAGCTTCAAGCGGCTTGACAGCCTCCGCCATGTAGTCTCATGTTAAAGCTTTAATTACTGTGGACAGAAAACATACGTACAAAAAATAGCAATGACAGGTACAACAGAACTCAATAAGTTATTGTAAATAAATGTACGTGTAGTCAACACCTACGTCAGAAATTACTCATGCTCCCCGCAAACCTGCTCCAGCCAACTGCTTCCCACGCACTGCCTCCCTCCTCCCCAGAAAATCACAACATTCATGCCTTTTAAAGCAATTATTTCTTTGTTCTCCTTATACATAAACTACCTACATATGCATCCCTCAACATGACAGTTGAGTTTTGCCAGTGTTTTTTTTTTTAAATATATATTTTTATTGCTTTCAGAGAGGAAGGAAGAGAGAGAGACAGAAATATCAATGATGAGAGACAATCATGGATCGGCTGCCTCCTGTATGCCCCACACTGGGGATCGAGCCCCAACCCGGGCCTGTGTCCTGATTGGGAATTGAACCCGTGACCTCCTGATTCATTGGTCGATGCACCGGCCGGGCAAGTTTTGCCTGTTTTTGAACTTTATATAAACTTTGTCTTCTTTTGTGTCTGGCTTCGTTTATCAGCATTGTGGTTGGGAAAGTCATCAAGTTTTTGGGGTAACTGCAGTTCATTAATATTCCTGTTTATTCCACTATTACAAGATTATAAATGATTTCCCATTCTATTAGCTTACCTTTGGTTTAGGTCTATTAACAAGGATGTGTCTATGAACTTTCTTGAATCTGTCTCTCTGTGCCTTTTTGAATATTCGTATCTTCAGTGTTAGAAAAAGTGCTGAACAGTTCTTCAAAATGGTTGTGATTAATTTACATTCCTGTTAGCAGTGTAGGGGTGATTATATTGTTTCACATAGCAGGTTTTTTTTTTTCTTTTTTTAATTTTGGACATTCTGGTGAGTAGTGGTATTACATTATAATTTTTATTTTGTTTTTGGTGTAAGTAATAACATTGAGCATCTATCTATCTATCTATCTATATATATATGTGTGTGTGTGTGTGTGTGTGTGTGTGTGTGTGTGTGTGTGTATTTATCTTTTGGATACAGTCTTTTGTAAGGTACCTTCCCAAGTCTCTTGTTCATTTTTAAATTTGGTTGTCTTTTTCTTCTGATTGATTTATGGAAGTTCTTTATGTATGATAGAACCAGGACATTAGATGATTTTATTACTTTCCTTTTCAGATAGCAGTTCAGTAGTTTGTATTGATTAGTTTGTGTTGAAAACCTGGCAAAACTCACTTATTGATTCTAAACATTTTATTTGTTGATTCTTCTGAATTTGTACTTAAAAGTAATGTTATCTGTAATGACAGCTTTATTTACTCCTATCCAATCCTTAGGCCTTTAATTGTCTTGTTTGTTTTTTTTTTCATTGACTAGTACATATAGTAAGCATATTTTATTGCTATTGCCATTCTCAATCTTAAAATAACTTGGAGTATTTCATTATCCTATATAATAAAAGGCTAATATGCAAATTGACCGCCTGGTCAATACGACATGCACTAATCACCATGGGACAGACTCTCAGTGCAGGAGCTGCCCCCTGATGGTCAGTGTGCTCCCACAGGGGAAGCACCACTCAGCCAGAAGCTGGGCTCACAGCTGGCAAGCGCAGCGGCGGTGGCGGGAGCCTCTCTCACCTCTGCAGCGCTAAGGATGTCTGACTGACTGGGCCTAAGCTGCCAGTCAGACATCCCTCAAGGGCTCCCAGACTGAGAGGGCACAGACCAGGCTGAGGGACCCTCCCCCCAAGTGCACAAATTCCATGCACCAGGCCTCTAGTTAAATATAATTTTAGATGTAAGTTCTGGCAATTACACTCTATGAGAGTAAAAAAATTTCTTCCATTCATATCATGCCGATGTTTTAAAAAATATATGAAAGATGTTGATCTTTAACAAATTCATTGTTAGTTTACAAAAATTCTCCTAGCCTTTAAAAATTTTTTCTGTTAAAGCAGTAAATAACAATAATTTGATCTTTCAAATGCTAATCTATGTATTCTTGCAATAATTTGGTCATTGTTTTGCTGATAAATGTATATTAATGAGTGACTTTTGACCATAATTTTCTATTCTCCCATAGTTTTAGGCATTGGTATTAAGGTTATGCTGTCCTCATTAAAAAAAAAGTAAAGATTATTCTCTTTGTTTATCCTCTGGAATATTTTGTGTGAGATTTTCAATTTTCTTAATGTTTTGTGGGACTTGATGGCAAAACTCCATGGAGTTTTTCTTGAGGCAAGAATTTTAAATCATTGATTCAATTTGTTTCTAAAAGTAATGGTACTCAACTTTTCTATTTATTTTTGCATTCCTTTCACTAAATAGTGTTTTTCTAGGAATTTGTCTAGGTCGTCTAAATGTATTGGCGTACATTTCCTCAAAATATCTTTTTATCTTCGAAAGTCATTGCTTCAGTCATGATGGCCCTGACATAAGTTATTTCTTCCTTCTCATATATTTCCTTATAAAACTCTCCAAAACCCCAGAAATTTTATTATTTTTCCCAATAAATAACTCTCGCCTTATTGATTCTATTGTGTATTTATTTTCTATTTCATTAACTTTTGCATTGTATTTATTATTTCATTTCTCATATTTCCTTTGAGTTTAGTTTGTTGCTCTCTCTCCAACCTGAAGTGGGTTTTAAGATTATTACTGTACAGCCTTCCTTTTTTACCAGGGCTATAAATTTTCCTTTAAGCATGGCTTTAGCTGTGTTCCAAAAGTTTTGAGATATCATCCTTTATATTATAACTCAGTTCCCGATCCTTTTTAAATTCTCTTTCTGATTTTCATCTTGACTTCTGGGTTATGTCTGCTACCTCCTGGAATATAGTAGGCACTTTTTATTTATCATTTTATCTTTGAAAGCTCCAGTCTCTCAAACCTTTAAGAGGCTTTGTGTCGTGTTTGAAGTTTCTTCTGGTCTGTCTTTATTGTTTTATAAGCCGGTGATATGTTACTGTGTGCTATAAATTAGACTTTTCAAACTGTTTGGAGAAATAACACAAAGCCTGGGATGATGGATCCTCTTCCAGATATGATTTACGGCGTTCCTGCCAGGTACAGGGAGCGTTAGCAATCTGGAATTCTCTTCATCCAACTTACTGATTGAGATGATTCAAAACTGGGCTGCAATCCCTCGGAGGCCCTGTCTACTTGCATTTCACTCTTCTTCCTAAACTGCTACTCTTCCGTGACTCAGCGTAAATGAGGGTCCCTGATGATCCCTCATTCGCTCAACTATCCCGAACTAGCAAATACCCCCCGCCCACTCCATCCCCCATCTCACCCCCCCCTGGCCCCCCCTCCCCCCCGCAGGAAAAGTGAACCAAATCTTAGACTCATTCCCACCGCATCTCCATCCTGCTCTGCATCCCGGGCTGTCCATTTTTCACTGTCCTGTTAGCAACCTTATCCCTTCAAAGAGAATATATAGCCAGGCTCTCTGGATATGCTCACGACTCCAAATTGCCTAGTTCATCATTCCTAGAAGCAGAAGTCCAGCCAGGGATATTTCTCTTCCCTAATCTAAATAAAAGACAACAGGAGTCTCCCTGCTTTGGAAATAGCAATTTGACTAGGCAGTGTTAAGTTCCCAAGTTTCCCTTGCTTAGTGTCTTTGCTTTTGTTCTGATGCAACTGGATCTTTACTCAATTACGCCATTAGAGCACATTGCTCTGAGCGACTGGCCCCGTTCTAAGCATATGGTGTTTCTAGTTCTACTGTTAATTCCTGCCACTGAACTTGTTTAAAACATGCTCGCTTTCCATTTAGACCCCCCGGGTTATGTGTGCACCGCATTCAGAAACCCCCGGCTAGCTTCCTCGGCGGGGGCGGGGGATGAGATGATGAACTGGTCACTTATAATTGCATCTCTATCCCAGGAGCTCTTGGCAGAATAGTCAAGCACCAGCTGGGCAAGCCTTTATTATTATTATTATTATTCTTTAAATTATTTACTTCATACGTCCATTTCAGCAATATTGAAATAGGTTTCTCATACATGTACTCACTCTTTTTTAAAAAAATTATATTTTATTGATTTTTTACAGAGAGGAAGGGAGAGGGATAGGGAGTTAGAAACATCAATGAGAGAGAAACATCAATCAGCTGCCTCCTGCACACCCCCTACTGGGGATGTGCCTGCAACCAAGGTACATGCCCTTGACTGGAATCGAACCTGGGGCCTTTCAGTCTGCAGGCCGATGCTCTATCCACTGAGCCAAACCAGTTAGGGCTGGGCTATATTCTACTTGGGCCTTTTGAACCTTCATGGATAAAATCCTCTCATTAAAAGTGTGTTCAAAAAATAAAGAATTAATAATGTGCTCATTTTATTCACTCATTTATTCTTATAGTGACTCACTTATTTTTACTTAAACTCAATTGAACAGTGTTACTTTTATTAAATTTCTGCCATGTGCAAGACACCGTGCAGAAAGGGGCGAGAACAGATGCGCAAGCCTTGCTTCTAAGGACCGTAAAATCTAAATGAGGGAGAAAAGCTAAATTTGTGGCTGTGATTTGTGGAAAATATAAACCAGGAGAATGCAGCCTCCCATGTATTTAGCCCTCTAATTTACAGACTATTTTCAAATGACTGTTCTTATTGAATTCTTACAAGTTTGTGAGATACAATATTGTATTTATTCCCATTTTTTAAAAAATAATCAATTAGAGTTTAATCAATAATCAATTGGTTAAAATAATCAATTAGTGAATGTCCTAGCTCTAGCTCTCCCGGGTGACACGAAACATAGCCAAATTTTAATTCCAGTTATTTTTTTTCTCCAAAGGTTTCCACTGGAGTTTTCCATTTCCATCCTATTTCTCTGACCTGAATTATTAAGTAAAATTTTGGAATATATGGCATTGAGTAGAGATCAAGGGTTATGTAAGAGAAAGTCAGATGGATATACATTCATGTGGATAGCCAATAAATTCTTCAGACTTCCCATAATCAAAGCCAAATTGCCGAATGCCTCCTCCCTTCCCCGCCCCCATGCTCTTAGCAATTAGTAATGCCATCAATCCACATGATTAAGGCCACAATCCTCAACTCCTCGCCTTCTCACACTCCACCTTCAATCGGACACAAGTTCTATTTGGTGCAACACTTAAAATGGACCTAGAATTTCATTGCATTTCACCAGCTACTCTTATTCCCCTTGGTACAAGGCATCATTATCATCGCCTGGATTTGGACCAGTATCTCCTAACTGGACCGCTGTTTTCGAACCTCGCTTCCTTCAGTCTGTTATCGAAAGAGCACCCTAGTGGCCATGTTATCTTTCTGCACAGAAACTGCCATCTCTTTTTGGCACAGTCCACGTTCTTACAATATCCCGCCAGGCTCCGCAGGACCTGGCCTCCTGGAAGCTCTCATCCCTGTCTGTCCCCACACTCTTGCTACCCTGGTCTTCTTGCTACATATCGCACGTGATTCTCTGAATATTTTCTCCGCACAGATCTTTCTCTCCAGAATCGCCTTACCCTCTCCTCTTTCAGCTCTTCCACTCTCCTTTTCAAATTGGCAACTCCAGCCGCCCCCAGCGTGGATCAGTGGTTGAGAGTCAACCTAAGAACCAGGAGGTCAAGGTTCAATTCCGGATCAGGACACATGCCCAGGTTTCGGGTTCAATCCCCGGTGCGGGTGCAGGAGGCAGCCGATTCTCTCTCATCATTGATGTTTCTCTCTCTCTCTCTCTCTCTCTCTCTCTCTCTCTCTCTCTCCCCCCTTCCTTTCTGAAGTCAATAGAAATATATATTCAAAACATTTGCAACTCCACACCAATGCCTGGTCTTCGCTATCTGCTTGCCCTGTTCTCTTCGCCCCTACCACATTAATTGTGATACTATATCCTGTACGCATTGTATTTATTCATTTATGGTCTGTCTCTGTTCACTTGAACGTAAGCTTCATTGAGGGAGCGGGACATTGTTTGGCCCTGAGCCTTTCAATGACAGAGTGAATAAATATGCGTTGAATGAATAAGTGTCGTTATATTGGCCAAATCTATGGCAGCCCTTGAAATCAGAAAGTAAAATGTAGGGATCCGGAGCCCCTGAGGTCCCAGAGCCAAGATGAAAATAGGTGGGAGTTAATGTGGCAGAAATGCTAAGATATCTCACATATTGGAGACACTAAATAATTCATTATCTGGAAAAGTGGTGGCGTGGCAGAGCCCTCTGGCCTCCCGGGGGAGGGGGAAGGGAAGTTTCTTAAAGCGTTCTCATACTTACGGTGCGTGATCGCTAGACTTAAGAGAAAGAGACCATGTGGGAGGCGGCCGCAGTACCGTAGTCCAGGTTTGAAAAGATGGGGGTGTGACTGGCAATGAGGAAGACAGAAAGCCAGGCGTTTGAGAGACAATTAAAGAAAAATACCTAGGCCCTAGTCAGCTAGCCAAGTGGTTAGAGCAGGAGGGGTCCTCAAACTTTTTAAACAGGGGGCCAGTTCACTGTCCCTCAGACGGTTGGAGGGCCGGACTATAGTTTTAAAAAAAACTATGAACAAATTCCTATGCACACTGCACATATCTTACTTTGAAGTAAAAAAACAAAACGGAAACGAACACAATATTTGTATTTGCATGTGGCCCGCGGGCCGTAGTTTGAGGACCCCTGGGTTAGAGCTTCAGCCCGCGGAATGAAGGGTCGAGGGTTCGATTCCGGTCAAGGGCAGGTTACCTCAGTTGCAGGCTCCATCCCCCGGCCTCAGTCAGGGTGAGTGCGGAAGGCAACTAATCGATGACTCTCTCTCATATCGATGTTTCTCTCTCTTTGTCCCCCTCCCTTCCACTCTCTCTCAAAAAAAAAAAAATCAATGGAAAAAAATATCGTAGAATGAGGAGTAACAAAAAAGGGGGGGGGGAAGGGGTGGAGAAAAATACATAGGACTAAAGGGCAAAGTGGGTGTAGAATGGACATTACAGGTAATTGCTGACTTTGAGGTTTGCAGATTAGGATCCTGGACGAATCATTGCACCCCCTGATTCGGAAGAGCTCTTTGACCAAGTCCAGTGCGTTTCTTTCATTGTGGTCCTTTTAGGGAAAGAGAAAGAGCAACAGTAGACAAAAAAGATGGAGGATGAATTCATAGTCCCTGGTAACTGCCTACACTCTCAGGGTCCCCCCAGATCTGCTGGGAGGGTGATTATGGGTGCTCTTTCTCTCCACGGCAGGACAGGACCACATACCTCCTGTAGCATTTTCAATAAAAGGAACTCCATCCCCTCTGTCCTTACCCCACCGTCACCCTGCGAACGGGAAAGACGCGTCTGGTGGCGCTAATGCCAAGTGACGTCAAGGTCACGGGGAAGTTTCTGGCGTGGCCGGGAATTCTCGCTCACAGATCTCGCAGTCGCGTGCATGGGAACGGGTCACGGTTACGGCTTGTCAGCCACGCTCAGTGGTGGAAGCTCATACGCCATCTGTTCTCAGATGCCTGGTTGTGCCCAGAGCTATTTGTTCCTTCTTGTCTTCTTTTTTTTTCTCCCACCAATTTTCACAAATACCAGGCGGGAAAACCTTCACAGATTTTGCTCACACTGGAGTGATGGAGTGATAAAAGAAGTGAGCTTGGGGAGGCCGGCTGACAGAGGAAGGCCGGGCAGGGAAGGAACTTCGCAGTCGCCCTGCAAGCAGATACGATGCCTTTTCTCTGGGGCCCCGGACAGATGCATCTTAAAAGGTTAAAGGAGCCCTAACCGGTGTGGCTCAGTGGATAGAGCATCGGCCTGTGGACTAAAGGGTCCCGGGTTCGATTCCAGTCAAGGGCATGTACCTTGGTTGCGGGTGCATCCCCAGTGGGGGGTGTACGGGAGGCAGCTGATCGATGCTCTCCCATCGATGTTTCTAACTCTCTATCCCTCTCACTTCGTCGCTGTTAAAAAATCAATAAAATATATATTTTTTTTTTAAAAAAAAAAGGTTAAAGGAGGTGAGAAGCCAGACTTCCCCTTTGATGTTTAACTCCTTGTACTGGAAGGCGGGACACGAGTGTGTGCACAGCGTTACAATGGCCTGCCATTACTCTGAGTTGTCATTCGCTGGTTTCTCTACAGGCATCTTCTACATAAGACCACAGCCAAGACAGTTATTCCGTTGGTTCAGCTGAATCATTCTTTTTAAGATGCAATTCATCTTTAAGAATTACAGCCCAGCCCGTCTGGCGTGGCTCAGGGGTTAAGCATCAACCTAGGAACCAGGAGGTCATGGGTTCGATTCCCGGTCAGGGCACAGGCCCGGGGTTGTGGGCTCCATCCCCAGTAGGAGGCAGCCGATCCATGATTCTCTCTCATCATGGATGTTTCGCTCTCTCTCCCTCTCCCTTCCTCTCTGAAATCAATAAAAAGTCTCTATTTTTTAAAAATTAGAGACCCCTGCTGCCCTAATCCCATCCTGATGGCCTCTCTCCAGAGGGGAAGCTGGGGTTCCAGCAGTTCTGGGCCGGGCAAGCGCAGTAGCTACTGAGAGGGAATCACTGAGCGAGGCAGCCAGAGACACCCGCGTGAGGTCAGTCCACTTCCTAACTGAGGCCACTCCCATTGAATCAACCACCACCCACCTTGATTGCCATAGTTTTGAAATAAGAAAAACAGTCTAAAATATTTTTTTCTTTACTGAATGGGGGAAATCTCCATTCACCCAGTCTGGTACCCAGTTAATATAAAATAAATTAAACCTACTATTAGCTTAAAAATTAGAGAGCATAAATACTTGGGTACAGTTGAATTAAAAGGCCACTTAATAATTCATGAGGCTTTATGTAAATTGCCCTAGGCCAGTGATGGCGAACCTATGACACGCGTGTCAGAGGTGACACGCGAACTCATTTTTTTGGTTGGTTTTTCTTCGTTAAATGTCATTTAAATATTTAAAATAAATATCAAAAATATAAGTCTTTGTTTTACTATGGTTGGAAATATCAAAAAATTTCTATATGTGACACGGCACCAGAGTTAAGTTAGGGTTTTTCAAAATGCTGACACGCCGAGCTCAAAAGGTTCACCATCACTGCCCTAGGCCGATTAAAGTTTAGTAGCCGACTACGGAATGAAAGTCTACAGGTATTTGCAGTCACTCGGGCCTCCTGTTGAACCGGACACAGTAAACATATAATGAACTGAAGCCAGTTGAGGTGATCTATGTCAAGGTCAGCGAGTATAGACACGCACAAAATCCAAAGTATACAGATAAGTCATCTGGGGTTAGGGATGTGCTATTAGACACTTTATCACACGTTAACTGCTTGTTCAGCTCAGCTTGGGGAGCAATTCCAAGTACCACATAATCCATTCTAGGCAGCTTGGAATGAAATGTAGACGGATACGCCAATTTGAATGGAGGTAGAGTTGGGAATACTCATCAATCCTTTTTTCTCTATGTTCTTTCATTTAGTGAGTCTGTTTTTAAATTTTTTTTATTGATTACGTTATTACATATGCGTCCTTATCCCCTCATTACCCCCTATCCCCCCCCCCCCACTCATGCCCTCACCCCCCTGGTGTCTGTGTCCATTGGTTAGGCCTATGTGCTTGCATACAAGTCCTTTGGTTGATCTCTCCCCCTTACCTCCACCCTCCGCTACCTTCCCTCTGAGGTTTGAGCATCTGATCGACGCCTCTCCGTCTCTGGATCTGTCCTTGTTCATCAGTTTATGTTGTTCATTAGATTCCACAAATGAGTGAGATCGTGTGGTATTTATCCTTCTCTGACGGGCTCATTTCACTCAGCATAATGTCTTTATTTAGTCCTTCCACACAGAGTGGATAGCGTGGACCACCGGGGAAGGGGACAATAAATAACATTCAAAATGCGGCGTTGATGATTCGGTGGCAAGGAGGAGGAGCCACTGAAGAAAGACCACACACACTCACTAGTCGACGTGCCTCTCTCGGCGACGCTAAGCTTCCCCCAGATGCAGCCTACGTGTTAACAGCACAGTCGTAGCCCTCTGGAGGTTCCGGGTCTCAGACATGAACCGGCCGAATACAGTGGGGCCTTGACTTACGAGTGTCCCGACTAACGAGTTTTTCGAGATACGAGCCGTCTCTCGGCCGATTTTTTGCTTTGAGTTGCGAGCTAAAATTCGGGTTACGAGCCAGCTTCAGATCCCCCACCGCTAGTGGGCGCAGTGAACGTCACAGTGAACGCCACATCATCAGCCCGGCCTCACGTGTCTCACTCGTTCACTGTTGATTTGATACACGAGTAATTTGCGTTACGAGCTCCGTCACGGAACGCATTAAACTCGTAAGTCAAGGCCCCGCTGTATGTGTAAACTCCAGTGTTCACTGGGGCTCTGCCCACACTGGCTGTGCTCCTGGCCGTGTCAGGCTGCGTCCTGGGAGGAAAGAAATTCAGGAGGGAGGCAACGCAGTCGATCCATCCAGTTTGGGTGGCGGGGATCTGATGTTGAGTCCTGTCTGCTCCTTGCTTGCCCTGCAAACTTGGGCAGCAAATTTAGAACATTTTCTGAGCCTCACTTCCTCCTCTGTCATGATGGACAGTCTCTTGTGAACCGTCCAGAGGGGCCTTTTGATACCAGGAAAAATGTGTATTTGAGAGGTAAATATAAAGTCCTCATCGCTCTGTAAACGGAGTGGGTGTTCAATGATAATGATTATTGATATCAAGTTGGAGAGCAGTGATACGAAGTTTTTAAAAAGAGGCCTTATCTTTTGAAGATGCATTTTTTTAAATTTTTTTTAAATTGATTTTTTGCAGAGAGGAAGGGAGAGGAATAGAGAGTTAGAAACATCGATGAGAGAGAAACATCGATCAGCTGCCTCCTGCACACCCCCCACTGGGGATGTGCCTGCAACCAAGGTGCATGCCCTTGACCGGAATCAAACCCGGGACCCTTCAGTCTGCGGGCCGACGCTCTATCCACTGAGCCAAACCGGTTAGGGCTGAAGATGTATATTGACACATATGGAAGCTCAGTAATCACATTACCTCTAATTTTATATACTGAAATGTATAAATTGAAAAACATATGCCAGGCCATTGTGGCTTGAGCATCGACCTAGGAACCAGGAGGTCACAGTTCAATTCCCAGTCAGGGCACATGCCCGGGTTGCAGGCTCCATCCCTAGTAGGGGGCGTGCAGGAGGCAGCTAATTGCTGATGCTTCTCTCTCAATGATGTTTCTCTCTCTCTATCCTTGTCCCTTCCACTCTCTCTCTCTATCTCAAAAATCAATAAAAACATATATAAAAACATATCCCCTTACACATTGAAATACTCCATAACAAAAGGGTTAAAAATGCAAGCTATCTGAAGAGTGGCATGAAAAGGAATGGCTTTTCCCCAAACCCAAACATTTTTTATTTTCCCCAATCACTTTTCCTGGCTCTAGGCCTTCACTCAGGGATACACTGGGTCTATATACAGAGGCATCCAAAGGACAAGCTATGGGACGAATGGCCCAGCCTCCTGACGCTAAAAGAGAAACCGTGGTCGGATGCCAGGCTCTGGGCAGGCCCGCAGCGTCCCCACCCCGGGTCCCCCTTGGATGGCACCTACTCCACCGGGGATTTATGTTCAAACCAGAAAATCACCCGGCGGAGAGCACGCGGAGCCCGGAGCACCATATTGGACTACCATATGGCCACTCACCTCCGGGCTTGGTCACAACTAGCAGCGTAGAAATCTGAGAACAGAATGAGCCTCAGGATAGAACCGCTTCTCACTCAAGCATGCTATATAATTGGCTGGAGCGAGAAGCTAAAAAATGTCTCCGAAACCAGATGGATTTGAAATGTTCCATTATTCATAAACACTCTCTCTCTCTCTCTCTCTCTCTCTCTCTCTCTCTCTCTCTCTCTCTCTCTCTCTCTCTCTTTTTTGCATTTGTACTTGTTCCCATTCCCAAACACGCTGCCGCAGAAATTTGCTGAAGGAGGTGCGAAAAGGGACACGCATCTTGGCTTGCTTTTCTGGGAGGGGTCTCCGAGCGCACAGGGACGGAGCGAGAGGAAGGGCTGGGCACTGTGTTTAGGGACGTTCTCAGGTGACCCGTGTTGTCTGTGGATGTGTGTCTGGTGGGGTCTGGGAGGGGGTCAGCGGTGGTTCCTTGTGAACATGGCCGCAAGTGATCATGGGCTTTTTTAAAAAAATATATATTTTTATTGATTTCTTTTTTAAAAAATATATTTTATTGATTTTTTATAGAGAGGAAGGGAGAGGGAGGATAGAGAGACAGAAACATCGATGAGAGAGAAACACCGATCAGCTGCCTCCTGCACGCCCCCCACTGGGGATGTGCCTGCAACCCAGGTGCATGCCCTTGACCGGAATCGAACCTGGGACCCTTCAGTCCGCAGGCCGATGCTCTATCCACTGAGCCAAACCGGTCAGGGCTATTTTTATTGATTTCTGAGAGGAAAGGAGAGGGGGAGAGAGAGAGAGAGACATCAATGATGAGAGAGACACATTGATTGGTTGCCTCCTGCATGCGTCCGGACCAGGGCCAGGGAGGGGCCTGCAACCGAGGCGTGTGCCCTTGACCGGAATCGAACCCGGGACCCTTCCGCGCTCAGGCCGAGGCTCTATCCCCTGAGCCAAAGCGGCCAGGGCTGATCGTGGGCTTTCAGAGCGTGGAGCTGCGGGAGCTCATGCCCTCCGGACTCCAAGCTGCTAGTTCCTCCTTTGTAATCATTCCAACGACAGTCATTGATGTTCTTATGACGCCAAGTGGCTCCCTCTGGGAGAAAATGTCTCAATCCGTTCCCACCTCCACGCTCCCCCACCTTCCACTCCGTCCTCCCGTTGGAGAGAGAGCTCAGCAGAGCTGCAAGGAGAGGCGGAGACATGTTTTCAGATAAATAATGCAACAGAGGAGAAACTCGTCGGTGACACGCGTGCACCACGGAGGGGCATAAATCCCTCTCACGCAAGCAGGTGTGATCATTTACAAAACGGAAGAAACACAGGAAGAGCTGCACCTTTTCAAAGAGTATCTGCAGAAGAGAAAAAGGCACGCCCGAGCTGGTGTGGCTCAGTGGATAGGGCATCCCCCTGTGGATCCAAGGTCAAGAGCATGTACCTGGGCTGCAGGCTCCTCCCTGGCCACGGCCCTGGTCGGGGCGTGTGCAGGAGGCAATCGATCGATGTTTCTCTCTGTCTCTTTCACATTGATGTTTCTCTCTCCCTAACATCAATGGAAAAATATCCTCGGGTGAGGATGAACAACAACAGCAACCAAAAAAGACAGCCCTCCGCTCTGTGACATGGGAATGAGGATCCAAGATTGTGCTACCACCCGGGACACCAAAGCCACGTATTTCACCCGACGTGCGCGCGCTCCTTGGAAACGGTGCATCTGCTCTCAGAAGGTTCCAGTGGATTGACTGTTCAGGGGCAAGTGCGTTTGGAGTGATTTCTATTGAGGACCACATAGCCAGTAGATCTGAGCTTGGTAACAGGCAATGAGTAGGAATGATTAATCCTATCCACGCATTCACTCCTAAGTCTTCCTCGTCCCAACTTCAGTCATGCCATCAAATCGCCTGTGTGTATGAAACAGGCCGAAATCCACACCTGAGACCTTCAATTTCAATGCAATAGAATGTAACCATCGTGGTGCCCTAGCCAGTTGGGCTCAGTGATGATAAAATTCAATGTGTGGTGCCCTAGCCGGTTTGGCTCAGTGGGGAGAGCGTCGGCCTGCGGAATGGAGGGTCCCAGGTATGATTCTGGCCAAGGGCACATGCCCAGGTGGTGGGCTCAATCCCCAGCAGTGGGTGTGCAGGAGGCATTCTTGATGTTTCTATCTCTCCCTCTCCCTCTCTCCCTCCCTCTCTGAAATCAATAAAAATATCTTTTTAAAAAAATTCAGTGTGTATTTTGCTGGGTTACTAATGATCCTGTTACAGCTACCTAGAATATTTATACGTCTGGGTCTCAGTTTGGGAGAAGAATGTGCCATTGTAGATGACTCAAATAGAACATAATCTATGAGTGATTTAGCTATAACAAGGATATGTTTAATTTTTTGTGGAAAATTCACTTTCTCATTATATTAGTTCAAGAGCGAAGGGAATTTGAAGTGCATCACTTGGCACCAGCAGTCCTTCCCTCCCAGCCTTCCGGGCACATGGTCCCCATCCCCTCAGCCTTTCTCCTGAGACAACTTCCACTCACCTATTCTCAGGTATTTGCTTTCCCGGACATGACTTATCTCTGCCATGCAGTATACCTAGGAGTGAAATTGCTACTTCACATGTTAATTCTACGCTCAACGTCTTGAGGAACTATCAAACTCTTTTCTGTAATGGCTAAACCATTGTACATAAAGAATACCATTTTGGCCCAGCCGGCGTGGCTCAGTGGTTGAGTGTCAACCTGTAAACCTGGAGGTCACGGTTTGAATCCCAGTCAGGGCACATGCCCGGGTTGCGGGCTCCATGTCCAGTGTGGGGCGTGCAGGAGGCAGCCGATCCATGATTCTCTCTCATCATTGATGCTTCTCTCTCTCTCCCTCTTCCTTCCTCTCTGAAATCAACAAAAACATATATTTCTTTTTTTTAATGTATTTTATTGGTTTTTTACAGAGAGGAAGGGAGAGGGATAGAGAGTTAGAAATATCGATGAGAGAGAAACATCAGTCAGCTGCCTCCTGCACACCCCCTACTGGGGATGTGCCCGCAACCAAGGTACATGCCCTTGACCGGAATCAAACCTGGGGCCCTTCAGCCGCAGGCCGATGCTCTATCCACTGAGCCAAACTGGTCAGGGCATATATTTCTTTTAAAAAGTGTGCTCTTGCTTCCTAGTTGCTTTGTCTTAGCTCCTCTCTTGCCGCATGCAGTGAATCCTGCCCACTCTAGCCTTCCGCAACCTTACGCAACCCCGTCAGCACTGATATTGTAAATACCTTTTGAACCTCCGCCGACCACCGCCACCAAAGAATGGACACATGTGCTGCATGGATCAGCATTTCCTCCCTCCCGCTTAACAAAAACCTCCCCGAGAGGTTGATAAGCAAACACACACCAACAGGAGAATGGCAGGCCAGTCCCCAGAGAGGCGGGCGGAAGTCATACTTCCCAAGTCAGGAAAAGAAAGGCAGGACATGGGTGATTCGGGGAAAGGCGCAGCGTTCCGGGCCAGACAGGAAGCTCTGACATATGGCACCCGAATCAAAGGGGACAGGCGGGTCCCTGCTCCATTGTTTGAATCAGAGTCCGCAATCTTCAAGCCATGTGGTCCTTGGGCCATCACTGGAGTGAAAGCTAATGCCATGACTGATGGTGACATGGGCGACTGACAGAGCATTGCAGGAGGAACGAGAATTCGCTGTCAGATGAATACGAATGAGGAAGTTGGCTTTGATTTTAGTTTGGGGTTCTATATCAAGACAGATAGTCTAAGGCAGTGGTTGGCAAACTCATTAGTCAACAGAGCCAAATATCAACAGTACAACGATTGAAATTTCTTTTGAGAGCCACATTTTTTAAACTTCAACTATATCCGTAGGTACATTGTTATTAACTTCATTAGGGTGCTCCTAAGGCTTAAGAAGAGCCACACTCAAGGGGCCAAAGAGCCGCATGTGGCTCGTGAGCCGCAGTTTGCCGACCACTGGTCTAAGGCAGTGGTTCTCAACCTTCTGTCCCTTTAAATACAGTTCCTCATGTTGTGACCCAACCATAAAATTATTTCTGTTGCTACTTCATAACTGTAATGTTGCTACTGTTATGAATCGTCATGGAAATATCTGATATGCAGGATGGTCTTAGGCGACCCCTGTGAAAGGGTCGTTTGACCGCCAAAGGGGTCGCGACCCACAGGTTGAGAACCGCTGGTCTAAGGCTTCTTACTTGGGTTTCTTTGAAATATTCATTTCCATGGCTCCGTGAAGATTTTGAATCTTCACAGATCGCATACTAAGTTGGAGTAGACCCGAGATGCATTCCAATTAGGAGCGAGAGAAATTATACCTGCAGGAATGAAAAAAAGGGGGTATCAACACATGTAAGGGACTTTAAATCACGATTTAGACAATCATAGGAGCCATCCCCCTGAAGAGGGTCACACAGTCCTGGGTTTGGTGTTTTTTATTCTGGTGCAAAGGCAATCACTTGAGAGAGAAAGTTGAGAAAAGCCTGTGAGACGAGAGAGGCAGGAAAGACGGGGTAGGACCCAGGAACCCTAAGGCATGCCACTTCCAGCCCGCGTTTCTCCTTCCGTTTCCGGTCACCGCCCAGTAGCCACCTCCCTCTCCCCCCATCGAAGCCCTCTGCTAAGTCTCCGTTCCTTGGGACAAAAGGAAGTCCCCACACTGCCTCCTCCCATCCCAATACATAGTCCATTGACCTTATCTGACAGCAAAGATGCACTTGAGCCCGGCCGGTGTTGCTCAGTGGTTGAGCGTCAACTTATGAACCGGGAGGTCATGGTTTGATTCCCGGTCAGGGCACATGCCTGGGTTTCGGGCTCCATCCCCAGTAGGGGGCGTGCAGGAGGCAGGCGATCCATGATTCTCTCTCATCATTGGTGTTTCTGTTTCTCTCTTCCTCTCCCTTCCTTTTTGATATTAATTATACACACACACACACACACACACACACACTAGAGGCCCAGTGCACGAAATTTGTGCACTGGAGGGGGGTTCCCTGAGCTCAGCCTGCACACTTTCACAATCTGGGACTGCTGGCTCCTAACCACTCTCCTGTCTGCCTGCCTGATCACCCCTAACTGCTTGCCTGCCTGCCTGATCACCCCTAACCGCCTCTGACTCAGCCCCACCACCGTGACTTCATCCAGAAGAATGTCAAGAATGACGTCCAGAAGGTCATTCAGTTGTCCAGTCTAATTAGCATATTATGTTTTTTAATATATATATATATATATATATATATATATATATTAAAGGTACACGTTAGATCTTGGAAATGCCCTATTCGTATTTCCACAACTCTGAAAGGGGAAAGAAAGGTCAGGCAAGAACAAAGTAGGATCTGAGTTAGGATGTGTGGTAACATTGAGGTTGTGGGGAAACGGGAAACACTCCCGATACTCTGCATTCTTATTTAAAACTCAACAACAGCAACAGAGAAGCTCAGAGTGCCGCCCGGAAGCGAATGTGTTCCTCTCCCTGGCACTTTTATTCCTCTTTGAGATTTATTTCACTCCCCGTGATTTCTTGGGTGAGTCAAATAACATTTCACTCAAGAGTGAAAAGGGGTCAGGTTGGGTCTCGTCAGGGTGGCTCGGATCTTTCTCGCTGACCGGGAATTAGTGTACCTGTATCTAGCAGCCATGAAATACGTTTTCCGCTACAGTGATATTGCTGGCAGTGCATAAAACAAATGGACGGGGTCAGAAAGAGCCCGGCTCCCCCTGTAAATGGAATCTTCTGGATCTGTGTGACTTTGGAGAGCAACTCCCAAAACTTTCCCACAAAGATCTCATTCTCATTTTACTTTTCCGGCGACAGAAGCGGTTCACCAACTCAATTCCTCCTCATCACAGCCTCAGGGGGCAAGTTCTGTCGGATGAGCCCCAACGTACAGACAAGGATACTGAGATTTGGAAGTTTAAAATCTTGTCTCAGGTCTCAAGCTAGTCGTTGGCTGGCTCTTCGGCAGCTATATGAAGACCCCGCCAGACAGAGGGGCCCCAAACCTGTTCTGAAGGTTCTTTCTGATGTTCCTCTACTTGATACCGAACCTTACTGGGTCAAGTTACAAAAAGATATTTTCTAGAGGGGATATTATGGAATACATCATTCCTGAATGTTTAGAGAATGAGGACAGACAGACTCAAAAGGACCGTATTAGAGGACATGTAACCGGTCAGCCAATCAAGAAGTGACTTTGTAGTTGGAAGACGATCGATTGCCACGGTTACTTGTTTCTCTTGAGTATAACTCATCTGAACAGTGCGCATCCTCCCACTTGGCCGTGGAAATTAAGTGCCGTGTGATTCACCATCTCAGCCTTGGGCAAGAGAGTCGTGATGAAAACGGTTTATGATGTGTCTCTCGTCTCCCTTGGCCTTCTCCTGCTCCCCACTAAATCCCTCCTGGACCACGGGGCTTCCCAAGGAATTTGATATTCTCAGGGCTTGCCATGCCAGTGACAGTGTTAGCAAGGGATTGAACGCTAAACTTCCCAGTCTACGATTTGGATGCTTAATCCCAGATTATAATGAGGGTGCCCTAGAGAACGTAGACCATCCAGAAGATGCGTCCATCGTCCAGCATAGGGTGGGGTGGGGGTGGAGAGGAGCTGAGGATGATGAGACAGTAGTGATGACAGGAAAGGGATTGGAGGAAAGCCGGGACAGTGGGATGGCTCCAAGCCCAGGCTGGGAACTTGAAGAAAAAGGGAGAGTTTGCCATGACCGGTGAGGCTCAGTGGATAGAGCGTTGGCCTGTGGACCAAAGAGTCCCAGGTTCGATTCTGGTCAAGGGCACGCACCGCGGTTCCAGGCTTCTCCCGGGCCTGGACCCTGGTTGGGGCACACGTAGGAGGCAACCAATCGATGTGCTTCTCTCACATCGATGTTTCTCTCTGTCTGTCCCTCTCTCTTCTACTCTTTAAATATAAATGGAAAAATATCCTCAGGTGAGGATTAAAAAAAAAAAAAAAAGCGAAGTTCAACAACACTATCTGAGTAAGATGCTGAGTAATATAACACATTAAAATGAGACTGTTGAGTTTGGAAATTAGGATATCATTGGTAATTTAAGGGATATGATCAGGTTAAAGAAAATTAAACAACAACAAAGAAACGAGCTTGTGTTCCGTAGAAATTTAGAGAAAAGGAAATTTAAAGTAGGGATGGTAACAGCTGAGTGGTTATTTTTTGAAAGGCTTCTCGGTGAAGGGAAAGAGGATGGAAGGGAGGTAAGCAAGGTTGGTTGGTTGGTAATACGGTGAAACAGGCACAGTTTTAGCCTGTGGGAATGTAGTGAGTAGAAGAGAGATGAAAATGAGTGTGCTAGGAGATAGAGGAAGGACTGGAAGAGACGGAAATAACTTACATCACATTGAATTAATTCTCAGTTAATATCACAGGCAATGCTTTTCTATATGGGTCCCACTAAATACAGAATTATTCACTTCCAAATAGTTGCAGAACACACACATGTACAAACACATACACACACATCTTTACATAAACCACAGTGTGCAATGTTATACACCTCAATGTATAAAACCTGAAGATATAACATCAGTAATTTAGAAAGGTGATTATTCGATGATACTAAATATAATAATAAAAATAATATGTTTTAGGATATCTTTAAATGTTTACCCAGTCCTCCACATAATCAAACACCATGTCTTTTGGAAATTTTTATTCTTTTCCACTTTCCAGCTACAATGATCATAAAAGATACTGGTTCTATAGTTATTTTGAGTCATACCAATAGAAAGAGAATTAAGAATAAATAGCTTTGCTTCAATATGACATATTAAAATGAGAAATGAGATCTGTATGGTGATTATTATTTTCACATATCATCAACATCAATGTATAGCTCCAGAATGTTTTCCTATCCTCCCATATTAGTCATAATCATTAATTTCCTTTTTGTGTTAATTTTCTTCTTTCAGAAAGATTTTATAAGCGGAAAACCCCTTTAGACTTTAAACAGAATTATTTCATTGTGCCCCCATCCTGGAATGATAATTTAATTGGAAACAGAATTTTAGGTTGGTCATTATTTTCCTCTCGTACTTTGATGTTATCATTTCATCATCTTACGTCCTCTATTTTTTGAAAAATGTAGGGTCAACTAAACTTTGGTAGGTAATTTGACGATTGTCAATGGGCATTTTGTAGGTAATTTGAAGCTTCTCAATGGCTATTTTAAGATTTTCTCTTTCTTTAGTTTTACTACATGTCCAGTGTGACACTATTTCTAATCTCTTATTTTTCATGTGCATGCCTCTCAAATCTGAGGAGCAAGTCCTCTGCAAAATGGCAAAGCATTACCTTTTCAAAATTTCCTTCCCCCCCATTCTCCTTGTGGTTCTCCCATTCTGGTCTCTGTATCACATGATCTCCTCTTCATAGTCACATCTCTTTATTTTTATGCTGGATTTTTGATAATTGTCTTCCAGGAAATCACTAATGTATTTTTACTTTCGTCTAACTTGCTATTTAACTGTATTAACTACTATTGACATTTTGATTTTAAAGACGACATTCTATAATCACAATTCCATTTTATTCTTTTCCACATTTTGTCTGTTGGCATTGCTTTTTTGGTGGGAGTTTTATTCTTCGCTCACTTACGTTTTAAACCTTTATACTTCTGGGAGTTCTAAAATTTGTTCCTTATGTTTCCAGACTCTTGATATTAAGTCATTTTTTTTCTATTTTGTGATCTTTTCAAATTGTGGACTCAACTTTAACAAAGATGACTTTTACCGCTGTGGGATTCCCAAGCAAAGGCAGCTCTAAGTTTTAATTTTTCCACACAAAAAAGAAGATGGGGACATTAGACGAGGTTGTTTGCCTGAAAGCGAAAGCTGATGTCGCATTCACAGATCTACGCAGAGGCCTGATAGAACCCCTCAACTCCATCTGTCAACCTGCTATTAGAATAATCGCACAAGTGTTGAAACCACACTGTGTTACTACCTTGCTTGATAGGCTTTAGGTAGGATAAAGCACAAAGTCCTTTATTCTGAATAGAGCCAAGACAAACCATTGACTTATACTGGCCACCTCACTAAACTACAATTCCAAATCCATCTGGGTCCTGGTGCGGACTTACGAACTGCTTCTCATCATTGGAATTATGCTTTGGTGAAAAGATTGTAGGTCAAGGCAATTGAAAGTCCCTGTGTTTTCTGTGTACACCTCTCCCCACTGCAGACCCCCTGACTACCTAGAGAAGAAGTTCTCCATGCACCACCACCTCCATCAGACTGTGAGATGTGCTGACTAGCACAAACTTTTTAATTGCACGATGCCACTGAGATGTGGGGGTTATTTGTTACTGCAGCATAACCTAGCCAACCCTGACTAATACACGTATCCTACAAGGTCCTCCACAGTAAGCTTATAGCCTACTTCTTCAGCCTCATTTTGCACAACTCTCCCTTTGTTTTTAAATCTCTAGCACCCTAGCCTTGTTTGATTTCTGAAATACAGCTGCTATTTTCTGTTTGTTGTTCCTCTATTGGGGACACTCCTCCTTGTCCTCTTTGCCTGCCTTCATCTTCAATTCTCAGGCCATACACCAGTTCCTCAGGGAAGCTGTCCCTTGTTGTCCATTCAAAACCACAAGCTTTCATCGATTTTTCTCTCTCATAGAGCCCTACTCGTTTCCTTAATAGCATTTTGTTCAATATTTAATTATGTGTTTATTTGTACAATGTCTTCCTTCACTCGCCTGTACATTATGTCTGTGCAAGGAAGGGAAATGTTTTGTTCATTACTATTTACACAACACGAGGTAGGGATTCAGTACACCTCTTCATCAATTCATATTTATTTGTGGTTGAATGAGTGCATTGCTCATTTTAAAATCGGTGCCTACATTCCTGGGAGAAGAACTTCTATTATGCATTCTCTTGTGAAATGTGAGGTGAAAGCTATTATGATAATCATTCCAATTAGACACTCTGTGTAAAAGTCTCCTGAAACTTTCTTTGCCAACTTCAAATTATCTTTACTACTTATTATAATAATTAGACTGTACAGTCCTGGACACATGTCTGGCAGTGCTACCAGATGAATGGATGACAATATTAGCTTTATGCCATGAAGTTTTCCCTGAAAACAGAAAACCAAATATACACTATAGAAACATTTCATAGACCCAAAATATATTTCATTGTGGAATCCATAGTCATTATTCCAGCTCTCATATCTTGAGCCATTTCAAGACAGAATTATTTTAAAAATATATATTTTATTGATTTTTTACAGAGAGGAAGGGAGAGGGATAGAGAGTTAGAAACATCGATCACCTACCTCCTGCACACTCCCTACTGGATATGTGCCCGCAACCAAGGTACATGCCCTTGACTAGAATCGAACCCGGGACCCTTGAGTCCACAGGCCAACGCTCTATCCACTGAGCCAAACCGGTTAAGGCAAGACAGAATTTTTTATTTTCTTCATCATCCTGGAAATTTGTAGCATAAAGTACATCACATAATAGGTGGCTACACCATATGTTTTATGAAAAACAATTGAATGACTAACTGCGTTAATTTCCATCTGATTAGTAATAACTAGAACACTAGCGGTGGTCACCATACAAATCGTAGAAATAACGGTAAGAATTTAATTCTAGAGCCTCGTTTTCTTTCAGAAGAAGCTCATCTTCAGGTTCCCGGTAGAAATGGTGTGATAGGCAACAATGTCATGAGAGTAAGAGGCTTCTGAGACTATGGATCGAGCCCAGGCAAACACAGCTAAGCATGAAATGATAATACAGTGCATGGCCTGTTTGGCATTCTTATTACTGCCCCGAGAAACCCCTCAAGGGGATTCATATTAGAATGCTTCCAAGCCAAATGCAGACTTCCTAACAATCGGTTTCGGTTTTACCATTCAGCGATTATACTGTCCATTTAAACATGCAAGACAAAGCTGTTTAATCAGAAAACGATTGCTGTTTACAGTACCTGTAAGAGGTCTTTTTTTTCCTCAATGCAAGATCGGGTGTGTTTTTTTTTGCTAACGTGGGAAACAGGGTACTCAGGGAGACCACCCTCATGTGAAACCAGGGGATTGGCTAGGAAAGGTGTTCAACTTGGGGGTCACTCTGGCTATTGGTCCCTGAAAAGCAAAGAAACAGTGGCACCTGTTAAAACAAAAGAAAAAGACACATATGAAAGCCATCGTGAGAGAAATAAGAAAGTGATCAAACCCAGCTTTTGAAATAAAAGATTAATTAACGCATGCAAGCCGCAGGGCAAAACACCAAGCCCCCAATTCCCAGGAGTTAAAAAGAGGGCATGTTCTGTGTAAGAGAGTGTGAGTGCGAGTGTGTGTGTGTGTGTGTGTGTGTGTGTGTGTGTGTGTGTGTACAATAACGGCTTACAGGTTAAACCCAGCCAACGCCATCTCTCACTGAGAAGGTGAAACCTCGCACCGAGGTTTACACCCTGGGGCTGAAACTGACGGATGCCTGTCACAGGGAAGAACTCAAATTATTTCTCATTGTGGCGTTCATTCCCATCACCCGCGTGGACACATAAGGGGTGCAGAATCGAGGGCATTGGAAAACAGAGGCCCCCCAAGCTTGGGAGGAGTCCGATGTACTGAGCAGAGAGGGGCCGGGTCCTTTGCTGCCAATAGGATGAGCTTGTTGTACGTGAAATAGCTTTACACTCTGACTTTTCCTTGCTCACTAAACTGGTCTCTGATCTTGTTCCCATGTCTGGGGCGCAGTGCGGCCCCATCTGGAGACCGTGGGACCCACAATCATCACTGAGGCTTGGCTGCCCCTCGGGGCCACTCTCTTCAGGGGGGTGGGGGAGAAGTTGCTTCCTTGTGCCTTAAACCCCTGACCCATCCCAGCTTTTAATTCATTATTCATCAGCGTTTCTAGTCCAGTTTTTAAAAAAATCGGTAATGTTGCTGCTCAAATACGAGCGTGGTGGAGAAATGGCATTCCAGAAAGAAAAAAAAGGACAACCCTGTCACAACACGACAGCGATCCAGTGCCTGTTTCTCGCTATTCATAGAAAATGCCAACTTCCGCAAATAGCAACCACGTGCACGTTGGCTCCACACGCTCGAGGCTCTGCTGCAGAGCGAGACGTTCTTATTTTGGTGTCGTCAAAGGCGGGGTGGGCTCTCGATTGCTAGAAGTTTAGCATGAACAGCGGGCATGTACACACACAACACACACACACACAGACACACACGCACACACGCACACATGCGTGCCCCGCAAATAGCAGCCCTGGCTTGTGCAGCTCACCACCCAGAAAGGCGATTTGAGACCCAAATCTGTTCCCAGGCCGCTTTTATTCATAGCCACGGGGTCGTGACTGTGGCAAACCCACATCTGACATTATGATGGTGCTGGCTTTGCCAGAGTGGAGGGAGGGGGAATGGCTTGGGAGGGGGGGGCTCCAGCAGGGGGGTGGGAAGGCGGGGAGTGGGTGCTGCCTCTTAGACTCCTGGAAGCGGCAAAGACTGTTGGGATTTCGAGGACCATTTCTTGCCCTTGGCTCCCCGGCCAGTGCCTTCCAGGTTCCGTCCGAATGCACCAGGAGTGGCATGTAAGTTCAAGTCCTCTGTGCCCTGCCTGCTGCGGGGTCTGCCTGGGACCCCCTTGCACTCACATTGTAAAAAGCCGGTGCACATGCCCTAACTGGTTTGCTCAGTAGATAGAGCGTCGGCCTGCAGACGGAAGGGTCCGGGTTTCGATTCCGGTCAAGGGCATGTACCTTGGTTGTGGGCACATCCCCAGTAGGGGGTGTGCAGGAGGCAGCTGATCGATGTTTCTCTCTCATCGATGTTTCTAAGTGTCTATCCTTCGCCCTTCCTCTCTGTAAAAAATCAATAAAATATATTATATATATAAAAAAAAGCTGGTGCACAGCCCGGCCGGCGCAGCTCAGTGGTTGACCTATAAATCAGGAGGTCACAGTCCGATTCCTGGTCAGGGCACATGTCCGGGTTGCGGCTTGATCCCCAGTGGGGGGCGTGCAGGAGGCAGCCGATCCATGATTCTCTCTCATCATTGATGTTTCTATCTCGCTCTCCCTTCTTCTCTGAAATCAATAAAAATTATATATCTTTAAAAAAGAGCCCTAATGGGTTTGGCTCAGTGGATAGAGCGCCGGCCTGCGGACTGAAGGGTCCCGGGTTCGATTCCGGTCAAGGGCATGTACCTTGGTTGCGGGCGCATCCCCAGATGGAGATGTGCAGGAGGCAGCTGATCGATGTTTCTCTCTCATCGATGTTTCTAGCTCTCTATCCCTCTCCCTTCCTCTCCGTAAAAAATCAATAAAATATATTTTAACAAAAAAGAGCTGGCGCACAGACCTGGGGGTGGTTCTGTGCCCAGCAGACCCACTGGCTCTGCGGCCGGGGGCTGCCCTTGCCCGGGTAATGCTTCCAGCACCTTCCTTGTGACCATGGGCCCTGATGGGGCCTCCCGTTTATCTTTGCCTCCATCACAAGGAGCCGCTGCAGTGGGTGCAGTAAATCTCTTTCCCTCTGGAAGTCTCAGCCACGGGGGTGTGTCCCCTTGTCTCCAGGTCTAGCTGGCTTCTCCCCGCTCGGCCCCCGCGTGCTCTGTTTCCCACAGTGATTTCAACACGCCTGTCCTGAGCCTAGTGGTGGAAACACAATGTTCCATAAGGCACAGCTTCTCTCTGTCCCTTCAGACCTGAGGACAGGGCAGGGCAGCGTGTCCCCGGGAACCGCCTGCGTCGTCCGTCCCCACCCGGAGGGGGATGCGACAGCCCCTGCCCCAGCCTCGGTGACACAGCGCCCGCCGATCCTCTCTGAGGCCATAAATAAAGGACGGAAGTTTTCGGCACCGGCCTCGGGAATCGGTGGACGAGCCCCAGGCTTTTATCTCTCTGACCCCTGTTTGAACTCAACCTTGGTTCCTAAGTGCAGGGCCGACAAAGCAGGGTGGGAGGAAGGTCTCTTATGGACATGAACGCCCCTTCCAACTCCACAAGAAGAAATACGATGCCTTGTGTGGGCCTGGGCCTGGGGGTGGGTGGGCTGGGGGTGGGGTAGGGGTTTGGGGGGTGGGGTGGGAGGGGTTTGCAGGAACAAAGTGAGAGGAGAACAAAATATGAGCTGTTATTTCTCCACGCCTCTCCCGTGGTTGGAGAATTTCATAGAGAACCAATTCCTTGATTCCACGAGCACTTATGGGGAGGGGGGTTGTGCGTGGTGTGCAAGGCGCTGTGCAGGCCGCTGAAGATACAGGTTTAGAAAGACAAGCTGTCCCCCTAGCCGGTTTGGCTGAGTGGATAGAGCCTCAGCCTGAGGACTGAAGGGTCCCTGGTTCGATTCTGGTCAAGGGCACGTACCTCCGTTGCAGGATCAATCCCCAGCCCTGATCGAAAGTGAGTGCAGGAGGCACCCAATCGATGTGTTTCTCTCATATCAATGTTTTTCTCTCACTGTATCTCCCTAAGAATCAATGGGAAAATATCCTTGGGTGAGGATTAATTGAACAAACAAGAAAAAAGGAAGGAAGGAAAAAAGAAAGAAAAAAAGAAAGAAAGAAAGGAAGGAAGGAAGAAAGAAAGAAAAGAAAAAAGAAAGAAAAGAAAAGAAAAGAAAAGAAAAGAAAAGAAAAGAAAAGAAAAGAAAAGAAAAGAAAAGAAAAGAAGGAAAGAAAAGCTGTCTCAGGAATTTGGAGATGAACAACCCCAATGCCCACACCCACCATGGCTAACATTTATTGAGTCTTAAATGTGCCCATAGTTGTGTTAAAACACCTCATATGAGTTATGTCATTTAATCCTCACAGCAGCTCTGCAAAGCAGGTACTATTGGGCATTCTGCTTTTACGGATGAGCAGGCTGGGACTCATCTGAGCTCATGTGCCTGGAAAACAGTAGAGCCAGGATAACGGTGCTGATCTGTCCATTGTCATGTGATATCACCTCCTTGAGGAAGAGCTTAGCACCTACCACTCACTGTGTTGATACGTGGGGTCCACATTTCCCAGCCAAAACTCCACGTGTGTATGCCGGCCCCTCCAGATGTGTTCGTGAGAACTCCCGGCCCGACTCCTTGAGATCAGGCCTATAGTATCTCCATGCGGAGTATTTCCTCCTCTGAGGAACCTAGATAGCAATGAGGATCGCCAGTGTCTTTAGGGAGAGATGCTTTTCAAAACCGTTTGTCGAATGAACGACTTTCGGGAAACAAGGTTTAGGGGTCATTTGACGGCAGCTGTTTGCCGGGCCTTCAGCGAGGGTCCCAAGCTCACAGTCAGAAGCAGTGCTTTCAGCATGAATGGGAACACTTGGTTTCGGAAAACTTCTCACAAGGAACCTGTTCTGCTCTAAATAGGAGGAAGGCAAAGGGTGGGGTGTAATGTGGTTTTGTCGTGGTTGCCATGGCGCGTGACCAAGGAACATTGGTCATGTGGGGCGGGGAACCTATTGGTGGAATTCCGGAATGTGCCGATCTGTTTCTGGTTTAATAGCAACGCTCGAGGAGGCACTTACGGCATCTGGATGTTTGTTTTATTTTATTTTGGACTAGAGGCCCAGTGCATGGATTCGTGCACCGGTGGGGTCCCTGGGCCTGGCCTGCGCCCTCTCTCAATCGGGGGATGTCAGAGAGCTGGCTTCGGCCTGATCCCTGCAGGCCAGGCTGAGGAACCCTTCTCTCTCCTCTCTGGGTCCGGTTTGAGGGTGAAGCAGATTCTCCCTTCCTCTCTGAAATCAATAAGATATATATATTTTTTAAAACATAAATGACATGGGATAACGTGTGCAGATCTACTTTTAGTTAAGTGTTCTTTACACATGCCTTCTGTACTATTAGTGTGCAGGGTTTACTAATCAACTTTTGGGCTCCATATCCTCTATGAAGGAGATACAAAATATTTATCTTCTATACCATTTAGGACATGAATTATTTTTTAAAAATACATCCGTTATTGATTTCAGAGAGGAAAGAAAGGGAAAGAGAGATAGAAACATCAATGATGAGAGAGAATCTTTGATCGGCTGCCTCCTGCATGCCCCCCACTGGGGATCGAGCCCGCAACCAGGGCATGTGCCCTGACCAGGAATGAAACCATGTTCATGACCTCCTGGTTCATAGATCAATGCTCAACCACTGAGCAACACTAGCCGGGCTAGGACATGAGTTAACAAATCAGGCGTTTAATAAACACTTGACTGATGAGCGACATGGAAGATTAACTAATAAATCCCATCACAGACACGTGCGCAGTTTCAGATGAGGTGCTACTAAAACACAGCCTCTTGGGGCGATGGGGTGAAGCGCTGACGTTTCTTTTACTTGATGAAAGATTCTTCCCATTTCTTCTTCTTTCTGGAATAACAATAATGTGATTAATCAGGTAGGGACATTTGGTAAAAGCTTCGGTGCGTACACACAATGGAAGTAAGTTCATTGGGCATGAAGCCGGGCCCAGAAGTGTGAAAGTTTGGCTTGGAACGGTCTTACACCCCACCCCACCCCACAGAGGATTACTGGTCATTGTTTGCTCAGGGGAAGCGAGCAAAGGGTTTCAAGAGAAGCCAGGAGAGCTGAGCCATGTTGGAAACGCAAACGCAAGCTTGTCACTAGACGCGCTCTGAGGTCCTCAATTCTGGTCATTTTCTAGACCCCAGCAGAACAATGGTCCGTGCAATTTATTATTGGCAAGACTACAAATGTCTAATAAAATTAACTCAATGATGAGCCTTTTTATCTCAAGTTTTAAACACATGTCTAAAGCAGAGATTTTTAGATTTTTTTTTTTTACTTTGAACGTAAATCCCCCCATTTTCCTGGCAACATATTTCCATGTTCCTTGAAAAGTTATTCAATTAATGTTAAGTATCATTTTAAAACTTCCCCTCTGCTTTTTAAGGAAGGAAAGAAGAATCAGGCAGCTGCAGAAAAGAAGTGAGGGTGCCTTCTGGCTCCTGTGAAAACCGGGGACAGTGTTTACCAACAAAAACCAAATGGTAGCCCCACCAGGCGTGGCTCAGTGGTTTAGCGTCAACCTATGAACCAGGAGGTCATAGTTGATTCCTGGTTAGGGTACAGGCCTGGGTTGCAGGCTCCATCCCCAGTGTGGGCCCTGCAGGAGACAGCTGATCCATGATTCTCTCTCATCATTGGTGTTTTTCTCTCTTTCTCCCTCTCCCTTCCTCTCTGAAATCAATAAAAATACATTAAAAAAAAATGGGAGCGCTCAGTCTAGATCTGGTACAGCCATGTCAACGGCCAGATTCCTGGGAGCAACTCCCTTGAGGTACCAATGAGGCAACAGCGACTGAATGAGTTTTCTTGGAACCCTTTGGCCCGTTGCAGCTTGTAAAGAAAGAGTTATGCCCTGACCAGTTTGGCTCGGTGGATAAAGCGTCGGCCTGCGGACTGAAGGGTCCCAGGTTCGATTCCGGTCAAGGGCATGTACCTTGGTTGCGGGCACATCCCCAGTGGGGGGTGTGCAGGAGGCAGCTGATGAATGTTTCTCTCTCATCGATGTTTCTAACTCTCTATCCCTCTCCCTTCCTCTCTGTAAAAAATCAATAAAACATATTTTTTTAAAAAGAAAGAAAGAAAGAGCTATGGTATGAGTGACAGCCCAGCCGGTGCCATCACCATCACACAGCACGGGCCAGTTTGCTTAGCCCTGAGAGGTCTCTGCTCAGCAGACGGGGGTGGGGTGAGAGAACATTCTAGTCTCCAGCCCCTTCTCCCCTAGGTCACACTCTCACCTTTGACTTGTGCCGAAGTCCTTTCCCAGAATGCCTCTGCAAGGAAAGTAAGATTTACACCCGCGCAGCCCGAACATGCTGACATCCCGTGTTTACACGGGTTGTTTACACAGAAAATTAATCAGTTACGGTTTTAAATTTTAATTAAAGAATGGTTTCCGGTGTTATTGCAAAACAGACAAAAGCCCATAAAACGTATATTTGACTGCCGCCGCATGTTGTGTTTGGAGCCCGGCGCAGGCTTGAGATCAATCATGCGTGGTATTTTTGTGAACTTTTAACAGAACAACCTTCACATAAATTAGGTTCATTAAAAAAAAAAAATAGCCATCAAAATAAAAGTCATTCTGAGAAACGGCCGGGTGGAATTTCCTTTCGACTTAGCAACAAGCTATTTTTTTTTTTTTACTTGTCCTGCAAATAATAACATGGGAAGAAAAGGAGTCAACGCGCAATTGTGCAAGAGGCTGCTGCTTGCCCGTGAACCAGAGTGACTGTTATAGGAAGTTACACATTTTACTTACATTTTGGGCAAGAAAATAGTGGTTCAGTGGACAATGGTGATAATACTTGGGTCCAGATGGTATATGTTTTTTGAAGGTTTGTCTTTTTTTTTTTTTTTACATTTCTATTTCTTCTTTGCTTGCTTTCTCTGATTATATAAGAAATATATGATTCTTACACGAAGAGAGAGAAAAGATGTATAGAAAAGCCAAAGTTTTTAATTCTGCCTCCTGAAAATAACCATTGCTAGCCCATTCCCTCAGTTTCAAAAAGTGCATGTTCTAAAATCATTTCTATGTTTATTGGCATAAGATCCTTCCTTATAAAGGGTCAAATAGCACAGAAAATGAGCATAATTCTTGCCATCGAGAGCTCAAAATCAAATGCTAAAATCACCAATAAGCATAGTGACTATGACAACAACGCAAATTAGGAGTCTATATACTAGCAAATAAAATTTGCAGTATCTTGAAAGTAAATGGATTTATTGTAGAAGGGTACCACTCTAAAAAACAAAAATAAATATTCTATGTTGTTACATATTGCATTGCATGGTTTAATGACTTTATTATGTTCATTTAACAGTGCATATATGCTTCGCTCTTCCCAGCTTGTGGCATATAGTACATATCATTCTTCTTCTTTTTTAAAAAAGTATTTTTATTGATTTCAGAGAGGAAGGGAGAGGGAGAGGGAGAGAGATAGAAATGTCAGTGATGTGAGAGGGTCATTGATCAACTGCCTATTGCACACCCTCTTACTGGGGATTGAGCCCGCAACCCAGGTATGTGCCCTTGGCTGGAATCGAACTCAGGACCCTTCAGTCCCTAGGGCGATGCTCTAGCCACTGGGCAAAACTGGGCGGGACAATCAGTGATGTGTTTATACTGCTATTTTTTTCAAACATAAAAAATGAATAAAATGCTATAATAGAGCACTGTTTTCCATCACTCAGGCTTGCAAATCACCCACCAATGACCTGCTCTGATGCAGCTTCACCTCCACCCAGTTTACACCCCTCCCCAGTCCATTTGGAAGCAATCCCTAGACATTGTATGATTTCAACCATAAATATTTCAGTGAGTATATTTAACAGATAAGGATGATTTTTAAATAACCCTCACACAATGATCATATCTAAAGCAATTTCAAAAGTAATTCCTTAATATCATCAACTATTCAGGCAGCGTTTGAATTTATAATTATTTCATGAATATCATTAATGTAAAAACATTTTAACCATCCTACATAATAAAAGGCTAATATGCAAAGTGACCGAACGGTGGAACAACCAGTCGCTATGACATGCACTGACCATCAGGGGGAAGATGCTCAATGCAGGAGCTGCCCCCTGGTGGTCAGTGTGCTCCCACAGGGGGAGCGCCGCTCAGCCAAAAGCCAGGCTCATGGCTGGCGGGCGCAATGGTGGTGGCGGGAGCCTCTCCTGCCTCTGTGGCAGTGCTAAGGATGTCCAACTGCCAGCTTAGGCCCGCTCCCCAAGCCATCAGTCGGACATCCCCCGAGGGCTCCCGGACTGCAAGAGGGCACAGGCCAGGCTGAGGGACGCCCCTGAGTGCACAAATTTTGTGCACCAGGCCTCTAATTTTTAATAAGAATCTAAATGGTTGATGTCACTGCCCATATGTCTCTCCCTGCCTCTTTTTTCTCCATAAATTTTGGGAAAGAAATCACTACCTTGTTTTCCAGAGATCTGGATTTTTATGATTATATAGTTGTTGTGGAATTTTGCATGTTTTTACTTTTGTTGTTATTCTCTGGATTTCCTACAAATTGGAGGTTAGAACCAGACTCAGGTTCTTTCTTTTTTTTTTCTTTCTCTTTTTTTTCCTCCCTGCTTCCCTTTTCCCTTCCTTCCTTTCCTCCTGCCTTTCTTTATCCTCCCTCCTTCCCTTCCTCTCTTCTTCCCTTCCTCCCTTCCTCCCTTCCTCCCTTCCTCCCTTCCTCCCTCCCTTCCTTCCTTCCTTCCTTCCTTCCTTCTTCCTTCCTTCCTTCCTCTTTTCCTTCCTTACTTCTTTTCTTTTCTGGTCAAAACTACTTTATAATAGATTTTCCATTCTGCCACCAAAGCCCCATATTATTTCAGTATCTATTGTTTTGTAGTTTTAACAGCCAAAGATGTTTACCGTCTAGAATCACAAGTTCATTCTGAGTTGCAAAATGGAGATATTTTGTCATTTTTTTCACTTATTAGCTGGAATAAACAATTACTTCCCCTAATCTAACATAGGGGTGTTATAGTTCTTTAGTCATTCCCTTTGCTACACCAGTTTCAAATAATAAACTAGCTGTCTAGCATGTTGCAATGATAACTTCATGTAGCATAAATATGAACTCACAGATACAAATATAGTATATGTGTTTACATTTTTTTGGGTAGTTATTCACCATTTCGGACTAGGAATGCTCATTGTTACTAGGCTGATTGAGATTTCTAGGCCTTTTCAGTGACAAAATAAAAATGTGTATTTTTTAAGATTAAAATATATTGCGGGTTTCTACTAATACTTCCCATTCAGATTCACATGATAGCATTTTTATATATATATATATCCTCCTCTATTTTCTTGTCCCCATTGTGAGAAAGCTGATGATTAAGTTCCCTAAGGATGACAGGACTGGACTATCAATTGCTTATTTGCTTTATCTACCATTGTTCCCAACCTGTCTCAGAATAGCAAAAACATGACCACCAAAAATGTAATTACTAGAAACAGTTAACACATTCCATGCAATTTTAATGCAGAGTTTGTCCTTAAGTTATAGCCCACGGATACGTGCAAAATTACTGCATTTTTAAGAAGCTATGTCCTTCCTGGACCACTACATAATCCAACAACATGTTTAAGTCTTGTTTAAAAGACCATCCTATTCATTAATCCAGGCATTATACTTCCAAAACTTCGCTCAACAACCCACACTAAAAACCATTTTCAACACAAATTTCCTATTTACGAGAGAAAGATCAGAAGCAACATAATTGCCCTTCAAAATATGAGAGTCGTTTATTAAATTGTGATAATGGTATGTGCATCTGTGAAAAATATGTGGGGACAAGCCACCAGTGGCACCAAATTTAGAAGAAAAGGGAGAATAACAAATTTCAAAGGAAGAGTGAATTAAAAAACACAGGCACAAATAAACACAGCAGACAAGGCCTTAAGGGTAAAAATGTCACCTTTCAGAACATCTCAAGGATCTGCACTAAATTCACTTTGAAACTTTATTACTGGACATGCACAAGCATGTCAAGTCCTCAATTAATAGATGAAATATGATCTCCCATTCCAGTCTTAAATGCCTTCCGAAGCGTTTCATAGACATGCAAAAGAGTTGGTTGATATTTTGGGGAGTATCCGAGAAAGTAATTGAGTGCACTGGCTCCGCGTAGTTCTTTGCACTAATTAAATATTCCAAACTTCTATCAAGATTATTGTCACCTATTTAATGGCTCATTGAGTTTACAGGCTATGCAAGTTTCCTTTCATCCTCAGAGTTAGGACATCCGTTCTCAAAATGACGAATTAGGGGGCAGGCGAAAAAGATAAAAGAACATCTAAAGAGTATGCAGATTTCAAATTTCTGACATGGACAGGCCTGTTCATTGATGAGATAAAGAATCTGGTGAGCTTAGAAGATTCCTTTTCTTCAAAGAGTCTACTTCTCCCCCCATCTTCCCCCCCCCCACTCTCTCTCTCTTTTTTTTTAGCACAATCTAGGGTATTGAAAATTAATATGGGAATATTTCAGTGCACTTAAATGAGGTAGGTGCAGAAAAATACGTTACTATAGTTCTTTATTTTTAATAGAAATTTTTTATCACATGTACTTGAAAGGGTTGAAAGATGAAAATTAAATGTTAGCTCTATCATGATTTTATATCATCCATTCAGATTTAGTACAGGGACGTGGCTCTGCACAGCTGTGACCGAGAGGTGCATAGGATCATGCTAAAGACTGACACAAATGGGCAAGGCAGCCGAAGCACCAATTTACTCGATTTTATTCCACCAACTTGACTGGTCATTGGACTGAACTTGCCTGAGGGCAAAATCATGCTGACGCAGAGCGTTCTATTTTCCTGGACGCAGTATTAACTATTTCAGATCGCTTGCATCATAGTCTGCCACAGAAGGGCCAGGCCACTTTTGAATCAACTTCATACCAAGAAGGTGGTGATTTCAGTTTGGCTCAGTGGATAGAGCATCGGCCTGTGGACTGACAGGCTCCAGGTTCGATTCCCGGTCAGGGCACATGCCCAGGTTGCAGGCTCGATCCCCAGTTGGGGGCGTGTAGGAGGCAGTCGATCAATGATTCTCTCTCATCATTGATGCTTCTCTCTCTCTCTCTCTCTTCCTCTCCATTCCTCTCTGAAATCAATTTTAAAAATATATTAAAAAAATAGAAGATGGTGGTTTCAGTGAGATAAAGATAATATCTGCATCCATAGGGTCTCTTCAGGTCAAGCAGCAGAAATTGATCCTGATTAATTTGAGCAGAAAAGACATTCATGACGAGTGTTAAATAGGGGGATATGAGAATTGGACAAGAGACAACCACACAGGGTGCTTACGATTAAGTGCTGCGTCCAAATTGCTGGGCCTGGATGGGACTGGGCTGGCTTCTGAGCAGTTTGTTTTTAGTGTCTGAGAATCTGTGTTTAAGGCTGAGCATCTCTGTTGGTGTTGCTACTACTGCTAATCACAATACTTGTATATGACAGACAGGGGGGCCCTATGCCATTTTGCTAAGCAAATTACGTGCTCCTGCAAAGCTAGGAATGAATGCTACTCATATCTCCATGTCAACAAGAGGAAAGTACAGCTTGCAGAAATGGACCTTCCATAGCATCCCATGGTTACCAGGGATAAGGGTATGTGCATTAACTTGGTCTACAGAAAAATCAAGGCTGAGTTCTTTCTTTTAAATTTATTTTTTATTTTTATTGATTTCAGAGAGGAATGGAGAGGGAGAGAGAGAGAGAGAAACATTGATGATGAGAGAGAATCATTGATAGGCTGCCTCCTGCACATCCGCTACTGGGGATCGAGCTCACAACCCAAGTATGTGCCCTTGACTGGAATCGAACCTGGGACCTTTCAGTCTGCAGGCCAACGCTCTATCCACTGAGCCAAACCAGCTAGGGCAAGGCTGAGTTCTTAACTCTTGTGCTAAATAGCTCATCCAGTCAACTGAAAATAATGCTATCTGGCCAGGCAACTGCCCGTGGACCCCCACCCCCCTCACCAGCTCGGCCCGATGGGCCCCCACTGGGGCAGGCCAAACCGGACCCCACCTGTGCACAAGTTTGTGCACCAGGCCTCTAGTTCATTATATTTGGTTTAAAATAGTGTTTCCGTTCACCACACACTGTCAGCCCAAATTAAGATCTAAGAGTCTTTCCTCCAAAATGAAAGTTATTTACATTTGTGCCTTTCACTCAAAATACATACACACCTTCTAGTTACAGAAAATGTGAACTGGAATCATTTAAATGAGGAAAAAACCAGAACTGCTAAAAATAATGTTTTGAAAAGTTTTCAGGGAAGTAGTCCCAGACTGTTGGGAACACCTTGAACTAGACTCACATAAAGGAGAACATCGCCACCTCACAGAGACTCCTAATCAGGAGGTCTTTGTTCTGTAGCTCATCTCCTAACCACAAGTCCCTTTCCAATACCTGCACATGTTCTTCTATTCATATGCAAATTGAATTAGAGCTGTTATTGTTTCTTCCCTAAGATCTGCTTTTAGAGTAATAATAATAGCCCTAGCCAGTTCGGTTTAGTGGATAGAGCATCCCTCTGCAGACTGAAGGGTCCCGGGTTCGATCCCGGTCAAGGGCACATGCCAGGGTCGTGGGCCCCATTCCCAGTAGGGGGCATGCAAGAGGCAGCCGATCAATGATTCTCTCTCATCCTTGATGTTTCTCTCTCTCTCTCCCTCTGCCTTCTTCTCTGAAATCAATAAAAATAACCTATATAATAAAAGCATAGTATGCAAATTGTCCCCTCGAACATGAGGTCATCCGGGAGTTCGACCAAGGCGTGGGGCCAGCCAGGGGAAGGGAGAAAGTACCCGGCCAGCAACCGGCAACCTCTAGAGACCATACCAGTGCACGAATTTCATGCACTGGGCCTCTAGTATAAAAAATAAATATCTTAAAAAGTAAGAATAATAAAAATAAAGTCATAATAACATTTCTGAAAGCACGCCACGGGGGTGGGGCTAGCGGACACTGGCAGGTTCTGGCTATGCACCCAGCCGGCGGGGACTTCTTGTCGAAGCTGTGTCTCTCCTTCCCTCGGGGATCTATCAGAACATTAGGGCTTATCTCTGGCGCTGTGACGGGCTTGAGGCATTTCCCCCCGATATGACATTGGGACTCCAATGGCAGTTTATGGCTCTCTTTATGATTGTGATCACAGTGGAGGTAGGCGATGGCCCCATGCCTGTTGGGAGAGGGAAGGTTGTCTGTTGGTCAGAAGAGGCCAGGAAACCACCCACCCTGGGTTCTACTCCTGGCCTTGCCAGTCACCTGCTGGACGCCTGGGATGAGTCACATAAGACTTCGGGGTCTCCCTTTCTTCTGTGTGCAGATTAATTGCCTGTGGCAAATGTTACCTGCAAATTTCAAGGGCAATTGAGTCCCGGGTGCTTTCCCACTTGCTCCTCTTTTTCTCTCCTGTTTTTCCTCACTCCCTCTTTTTGATTAAGGGCATGAGTTGCCAACTTCATGTGCAATTAATGCGTGCACACCCCAAGCTAAGCAGGGCGCCTCAACTGCATGCCAAAGTCATCCTATATAATAAAAGGGCAATATGCAAATTGACGCTAACGGTGGAATGACCTGAACGACCGCTCGACCAGTCACTGTAAGGCGCACTGACCACCTCTCGGTCCCTTTCCCCGGCTGGCAGGCTCCCATTGCCCAATGGCGAATGGGGAACCAGGAATGGGTGGTGGCAGGGGGCGGGGCCGGCTCCCAGCAGCCGGGGAATATGGCCCTGATCGCAGGCCATGCCTAGGGACTGGACCCGCGCACAAATTTCATGCATTGGGCCTCTAGTCAATTATATAAACACATCCATGAGAGCTGATGCCTTAGGGGACAAACCCACTTCTGCTTTGATGGAGTCACTCCGTATGGCTGCTTCTTCCTACTTTTGCAACAGTGCCGTGGTTATTAGCTTAAGCCAAACGGGGAATTTCATTTTTATGTGCCTCAGTTTCTCAATCTGTGAAAGCGTAAGGAAATCAAGCACATTCACAGGGCATCTCAATGTGTTACAGAAGGGAAAGGGCCGATGTAATTTTACATTTATAAATATAGGATATCGACTGCTCTTGCTTATAATGTGCTCCACGTTGTGCTCACTGTGGGAATTGGTAGCTTTTAAGTGAATTTGTTAAAGAATTTGAATAAACCATTTTCTCTCAGGGAGGGAGCTTTGGATCAAGAGGGCCATCTGGGGTCAGAAAATTGTGGGTTTGGTTTAAATTTCAGTCTTTTCAACTAGCAACTCTGTGATCTTGAGAACCCACTTCTAGGAATGTATCCCAAGAAAGCAGAAGCACCAGTCAGAAAGGTGCATATGCACCCCTATGTTCATAGCAGATCAATTCACCATAGCTAAGATTTGGAAACAGCCTAAGTGCCCATCAGCAGACAAGTGGATTAGAAAACTGTGGTACATCTACACAATGGAATACTACGCTGCTGTAGAAAAGAAAGAATTCTTACCATTTGCAACAGCATGGAGGGACCTGGTGAGCATGATGCTAAGTGAAATAAGCCAGTCAATGAAAGAAAAATACCACATGATCTCACTCATTTGTAGGATCTAATGAACAACATAAACTGGTGAACACAAGCAGAACCAGTCATAGAAGCATCGAACAGATTGTCCAGCCTATGAGAGAAGGCAGGGTGTGAGGGGGTGAGAGATCAATCACAGGACTTATATGCATGCATATGAGCAAAACCCATGGACACAGACAGTAGGGGGTTGAGGGCTTGTGCTTGGGGGTGGGGTTGGCAGGGGAGTGGTCAGTGGGGGGAAAAAGAGACTCATGTAATACTTTAAACAATAAAGAATTTAATTTTTTTAAAAAAAGAGAAAGTTACTCTCCCCTAAGCCTTAGTATCCTCCTCCCTCCAATTAAGGGAAAAAAACAAAAACAAAACAAACAAACAGCAACCAGCACTCCCCTGGTAGGACAGCCGCACAGATTCAACGCCATCAGGAGCTCTGAAAACAGTGACCGTCACCTGTCACTATTCACAATTTCTCAAAAGTTCTCTTACACTCCCAGAAGATGATGTGCTTTGAGCCATTTAGTGAATGAATACTGGAAGTGTTCAGGGAAATGAACCAGGTTATCTGATGCCGGGTTAGCCAAGAAGAGAGATGCATCTTGCAACTTTTCGACCATTACGTGACTTGTGCGGGCGGAGATCATCATTCCCAGGCTTTACTTTGCTTCCCGGCCCTCTAGCCCAATTAAACCCGCACATGTGGGGCGATGCTCCCACTGAAGGTGGCGAAGATTCTCCCATCAGTACTCCGTGGAGTCCATCTGTCTATTGGCTCACCCACCTCATCTTCCCTAGCTTCCCCTTTGTTTGTCTTTGTTGTTGTTGATTTCAGAGAGGAAGGGAGAGGAGGAGAGAGAGAGAGAGAGACATCCATGATGAGAAAGAATCATGGATCGGCTGCCTCCTGCACGCCCCCTACTGGGGATCGAGCCCACAACCTGGGCATGTGCCCTGACCGGGAATCGAACCGTGACCTTCTGGTTCCTAGGCTGATGCTCAACCACTGAGCCACACCAGCCAGGCCCCTTTGGTTTTCCTTGTATATCATTTGCATGCTGTTCAATTTAACAAGGGATGTTAGAGATAATAAATCCCACAGCTGCTGTTTCTGTTTGCAGAGCGCATCGCTGCGGGGAAAACACCAGCCAGCCCCGGGTTGGCCGCTGTTTGCAGGTCTTTGTGTCTGCATATCTTACTGTCAGTTTCTTGACATTTCTGTCAGCTTCGAACTGGAGGGCATAGGTGCTGGTGGCAGGTCTCGCCACATTTTTATTCTCCATTGGATTTTCAGAGACGATGACAAAATAGAATAAAACTGGGGGTGGGCGGGGGGCACTGAGCACGTACCAGGAAGAGGGGGGGCGGCGTCAAGGGCAGAGCAGCGAGAGGGGAGGAATCTGAAAGTCAGAAGGGGCAGCCTTTTCTCTCAAAGTTGGTACCCCACCATGCCAGGCATTCATTGCTACCCCCCATTCACACCCCCCGCCCCCCCCCCCCCCCACAAAATCCATACACAGAAACGCTCAGATTGGCTGTGAAATTAGGACATCTTCTCATTTACTCCTAACACCAGGCAGGTGGGAGGCAAATATTTGAAGAAATCTTTTGTCATTTTCTCTGACAAACTGTAGGAGAAGGTGTCCGCACAGAACAGCTATTGTCTGCCCTGTAACACCACCCCCACCCCCACCCTGCTCCAGTCACCTTCATGGTTTTCTGCCCTTTTGAACTAGGACTTTCTGTTTTTCTCTCCTAATCCGTGGTGGGGGGTGGGGGGTCGGGAAATGTACAGAGTGGTATTCGAGAAGTGTCCATGTTGAAAGTACTTTTCTCACCACCTCCCAGCTTTTGTAAACAAAGGAGAAAAAAAAATGAAGATGATCATGGGCATCTGTTGAATTGTGACCCCCAACAACCCTTAACTAATAATAACAATAACAGAAAGAACAACTATATTAGATACAGTTCAGAGCCATTTCCCAAGCAACCCCGGGTAACATGCATTTAATTTCTCTAAGACTGTATTTGCCGAACGGTTCATGGAGGAAAACATGTTGGCTGATTAAGTGAGTCTGGATAATGCACATCTCCAAACTAAAATAGAGCCCTTCTTTCCCCATTGGAACATGTATTTTTAAATACGTATATTTATTGATTTCAGAGATGAAGGGGGAGAGAGAAACATCAATGATGAAAGCGAATCATGGATCAGCTGCCTCCTGCACGCCCCACACTGGGGATCCAGCCTGCAATGCAGGCATGTGCCCTGACCGGGAATTGAACCATGACCTCCTGGTTCATAGGTCAACGCTCAACCATGCCGGCTGGGCATCAGAACATGTATTAATACACGTGCTCGAGGGCCATTAGTACCCAATTAGAACAAAATCGTTCTAATGGCCCGTATAGGATTTCACCCTTTTGGGCACATTAATCGTAGGTTTTATTTAGTGCATCCAATAGCTTGCTTCAGTGCAAGGCAAGTTCAAGTATTTGACAATTTCAGGGGAGGCCAAAAGTTATGTTTCAAACTCTTTCCAAAGTATGCTGAGGTTCTCTAGGGTATCACAACAAAAACCTGTCGAAAGGCTTTAAAAATACAGAGATAAGTGTAAAAATGGATAAAACAGCTTTTAATAGTCTGCCCAGATGACCCTGCTGACAGTAACAACATCAACCACGTCAGTTGTCAACGTGGTTGGATGAGTCCAACAGTGCAAGCGTCTTGGTGACCACCTGCAGATACATCCGTGGGGTGACTTTCTCTTTGCAGAACTATTGAGTCAAAAGCATCCTAGTTTGGCAAATTTGATAGATGTCACCGACTGCCTTCCAAGCAGGTCACATTGATTTATACTTCCACAAAGATATATATATATATGATTCTTTTTTTTCGTGTCGTTTCTTCATTTCTCTACTGGACACTAGATAAACTTTAGTAGATATTTTCAAGGGATTGTATCAGCCCTAGCCAGTTTGGCTCAGTAGATAGATAATCAGTCTGCAGAGCAAAGGGCCCCGGGTTCAATTCCAGTCAAGGGAACGTACCTTGGTTGCAGGCTCCTCCCTGGCCCGGGCTCGTGCAGGAGGCAACCAATCAATGTGTTTCTTTTACATCAGTGTTTCTCTCTGTCTTTCCCTCTCTCTTCGACTTCCCCTAAAAACCAATGGAAAAATATCCTCAGTTGGGGAATAACAAAAAAACAAACAAAAAGGATGATATCAAATTTTTGAATCTGGGGAAACTGGCATCATTGAAGTATTGAATCTTACTATAAAAGATCTCAAAATGGTTTTCGTGTTTCTCCTTTGTGAAGTTGCCGTTTTCTTTTAATGCGTGATCAATGGCTCTTGTAAGGCACCTGGGCATTTTATATATTGCCTTGTGGTTTTAGATCAGGCTTTGCTTGTTTTTAGGAATAGAGCTTCTGGGAACAGGCCACGCCCACTCAGTTCCCTGCCATCTACCGCTGCTCATTATTTAAAAAGCCCAAGAGGTTGTGAGGCACCTCCAGGCTGGGAACCACACACTGCACTGCTTTTATCTCCTCTCTCCTGGCAAACGTGGGGCCAGTAGTTCTTCAACTTGAACAAACATCTGAGACTCTACAGCCCCTGTTTCTTTTTTCCTGGATTTTTAATTTCACTTGGCTGGATGCTGGTCCTGATTTTTTTTTTAAATATTTTATTTAACTTTTAAAATATGTTTTTATTGATTTCAGAGAGGAAGGGAGAGGGAGAGAGAGAAACATCAATGAGGAGAGAGAATCATGGATCGGCTGCTTCCTGCACGGGGCTAGGGGCCTGAGCCCGCAATTCTGTCATGTGCCCTGACCGGGAATCGAACCAACCGTGACCTCCGGGTTCCTAGGTCGATGCTCAACCATTGAGCCATGCCAACCGGCCTGGTCCTGATTTTTTAGTGAATATAGGAAAAAATGAATAAAATTTATAGACTTTGTAAACAGGTGGCTTAGATGGAATGTGGTTTTATGCTACTTGTGCAGTCCAAGAGCACCTGGCTCTAGAGCCTGTGGCTGCCTGGGAAGCAGGGATTTAGCTTATGCAAAGTCATACTACACGTTTCCCCAGGGCCATCAGTTAGGACCCTGGTGTGGATATGGCAAGTTGACTCTATGCCCAAGTACAGTGGTGTGTGAGCATGCGCTGCTCCACAAAACACTGTGTGCCTGCATTGCATGCACCATGATTCAGGTTTAATTAAGAACTCTTTAGCCCGAGCCAGTGTGGCTCAGTGGATAGAGCATCGGCCTGCAGACTGAAGAGTCCCAGGTTCCATTACTGGTCAAGGGCACATGCCTGAGATTTGGGCTGGATCCCCAGGAGGGGGCATGCAGGAGGCAGCCAATCAATACTTCTCTCTCATCATTGATGTTTCTATCTCCTGCTCCCTTCCTCTCTGGAATCAATACAAATATATATATATTTTTGGGGGGGGAGGCGGGGGGAGAACTCTTTGGTAACATGGAGGAGCAGCAAAGTTCTAAGGAGATTCCATGAGAATCTCACTGTGGTTAAGGGAGAGCCCACACTTAGAGTCTTTGGTTTATTATGTTACACAGCTGGTGGAGAGGAAAAGTCATGCTTTGGGCTTTTCTGTGACATGGACAGTGCCTGTGCTGTCTGCTTTTGTTACTGTTGGCAATTGTAAAATCCAGATGTTGAGAAGGTACGTGCCATGGGGCGCTCACTTGAATAGACTCGTAGAACCAAGCTCACAAAAAATCCAAGAGGTAGCAGGGGAGCGTTTGGTAGACATGGCTGGCCTTGGATTCAGAATTTTTTTCTCCCTTGATCTTCAAAACCAAGTCCTCTTAATTAGTATGTTTTCCAGGTATAAGAAGGGGGAGAACTGGTATCAAGAATTCCCCTTGGCCCTAGCTGGTTTGGCTCAGTGGATAGAGCGTCTGCCTGCAGACCAAAGGGTCCCAGGTTCGGTGCCAGTCAAGGGCACGTGCCCGGGGTTGCAGGCTCGATCCCCAGTGTGGGGCGTGCAGGAGGCAGCCAATCAATGATTCTCTCTCATCATTGATGTTTCTCTCTCTCTCTCCCTCTCCCTTCCTCTCTGAAATCAATAAAAATATATTAAAAAAAAAAAAGAATTCACCTTGATGTAGGGTTGTCTAACCCACACAGGCCGGGGAGGCAGGAGGCAGGGAGGGGTGGTAAGGAGACTCTCAAGTCCTGAGAAAATCGCCTGGGAAGCAGACTCAGAGGTGTGACCTCTTCTGGAATCGCTGATCTTCCCCACACATCTCACGGGGGCTACAGAATTTGCACGATGACCCGAGCCTTCTGCGGCCCATTAGCCGCCAGCCCCCTGGGCAGGTTTCTTCTGAAGTATGAAGACAATATTAAGCGTGAAAAGTTTGGTGTATGTCTCGTTTGTGTTACAGCTCTAGCTGAAAAAAAGGGAGTCCTACCTTCTCTTCCATAGTGAGCTTGGGATTGGATTTTAAAGAAGAAAAACAGAGATATTTGTCTTAAAGCTTAGAGCACTGAACAAAACAGAGTGTGGAAGGGTGGCTAAACCTTCTCGCCTGCATCCAGATAGGTATAGCTCTGCTGCTTATGTATTCTACACACTCACACGAACCAGGAAGGACAATATTCAAGCTCATGTGTGAAGAGGGATATTGAATTTGTGTGTATATATACACTTCAGTAAGGTTAGAAAAAGAGAAAACAGGAATGGCGAAGTTCATGGATTGGCCATTTTAATAAGAAATATTTCCAGCCTGACCAGTGTGGCTCAGTGGTTGAGCATCAACCCACGTACTAGGAGGTCACGGTTCAATTCCCGGTCAGGGCACATGCCCAGATTTCAGACTTGATCCCCAGCAGGGGGCATGCAGGAGGCAGCCGATCAATGATTCTCTCTCATCATTGATGTTTCTATCTCTCTGTCCCTCTTCCTTCCTCTTTGAAATCAATAAAAATACATTTTAAAAATATCATTTTTTAAGAAGTTGTGACATTGGTTAGCAAAAAGTACAGATGAATCCAGAGAAAAAGAACATGTAATCCTACACTTATGTCATATTCTGCAAACTAGGTGAAATACCTTGAGCCTGTCTTGAACTATTTATACCTGTGAAATAATGGTCATAAAGCAAAGAACATAAAGGATATGACAAAATGAGCTAATTTGTAGAGTTCTAAAAAATAAAAATAAATAAACACGAAAAAAACAAACTAAGGAATGATACATAAACAAACAAAAAGATAAATTTTGGCCCTAACTGGTTTGCTCAGTGGATAGAGCGTTGGCCTCTGGACTGAAGGGTCCCAAGTTCAATTCTGGTCAAGGGAATGTACCTTGGTTGTGGGTGTGCAGTAGGGGCTGTGCAGGAGGCAGCTGATCAATGTTTCTCTCTCATTGATGTTTCTAACTCTCTATTTCTCTCCCTTCCTCTCTGTAAAAAATCAATTTTATATATATATATATATATATATATATATATATATATATATATATATATATATATATATATATTTAAAAAGATAAATTTTGAATATCAGTTTCTCCTGAGATTTCAGACACTTTTCTAATACATCATTTAAATAATTTCGTGGTAGTAATTTTTTTTTTAGTATTAAAATGATGATGCCTTTGGTGTCCACCTGGCGAATAGGTTCGCAGGAATTGAAACAGACCGTAATAGGCAGGAGATAAAACAAAGCCACTGCAAATGAAAACTGCCCTCCTCAAACTTCTCCCACACACATACACCATCACCATGGGGCTTTGAAACCAAACCTCCTTTCCCACAAAGACAGCCCCTCTCCCCATGTCCCTTTCCCAATCAGATAGAGAGACGCAGCCCGCTTGGGGAAATCATTGCAGCGCTAATGAAATCCAGACAGGCCACTGGAAACTCGAAACAGAAAAAAAAACACAAAAAACAAAATTATCCAATGGGAATCCTTCATTAGCAGTCCCTGCTTCCTTGGAACTAACAAAATGTGGAAGAAGCATGACCTGAATGTGTCACGGGTGCTAATGATCTGATGCCTACGCAATGCTTTCTACCCGGACGGACCCAAAACACTTCTGTGAGTTTCCTAAGGGGTGGGAAGCGGGCGGTTGACCATTACTACAAATTAATAACTTCTGGGATAACTAACAACATAGGTTAGCAACCAGGTGCCAGCATTGCCCAAGAGCTTTGAGAAACTCAACACAGCTCCAATGGCAATCTACATCCAATAGAGAAACCGAATAAAGAACGTACCCCAATGGCAATTCATGCTCACACTTGCCTTCAGAACCAATCAGAGAAATAATGAAGAATTCCCATCAATCTCTAGTTGGATAATGTTTACTTATTGTTGTTGGTTTGTTTTTAATCTCCTAAACTCTTGCCAGAATTCACTTGCAAGGATTAAACTATCCCAGAGTGAATCAAGTAAGCAGTAGCAATTCCATGCATTTTACTGTTCTGTATACATGCTAGCCTGCCAGGTGGGCGGCTTTTACCTTGATACACACACACACACACACACACACACACACACACACACACACACACACTTTCTCACAGAATTGAGCTCAGAGAGGGGAGTAAGCTTGGAAACCTTACTAAGCAATGAGAGAGAGAGGAGGAATAACTCATGGAGAATTAGAAGGCGGCCTCCATGCATCTTTCTATTGATTGACTCCTCCATTCAGCAGACTTCGCCCACTCAGCACCTACCCAACCGTCTTTTGAAAACACTCAACAGTTGGCTTCTAGAAAATGGTGCACTCGCTTCAGCTGGAGTGTGATGAGACTGTGTTAATCTGACACCCCGCCCTCCCTTAGCAGATGGGCAGCTACCTCTGCGGTAGGCCAACTGGACGCTCTTTCCTTGGAACTTGAGCTGTGACTAGAGGGGCAGGGGGATAGAACGTGTCTCAGGGCATTCATTCTATTTCTGAATGGAACCATCACGAGTTCTATCTCCGTCACAAAAATGCAGCTGAAATTTTCACTTCAGGCTTCTATTCCAAGAGGAATTTTTTTTTCTTTGTATCACTTAATGAAATTGCCTTTATTTCTTCATTTTTGATTGAGTTTATTGGGGTGTCATTGATTGATAAAGTTATATAGGTTTCAGTTGTACAACTTTACGATTTATCATCTGTATATATTGTATTCTGTGCCCACCACCCAAAGTCAAATCTTCCACCACGTCCTGGCTGGTTTGGCTCAGTTAATTGAGCGTTGTCCTGTGGACTGAAGGGTCCTGGGTTCGATTTCAGTCAAGGGCAAATGCCTGGGTTGCTGGCTTGATCCCTGGTAGGGGATGTGCAAGAGGCCTATCAATGATTCTCTCTCATCATTGATGTTTCTCTCTCTCTCTCCCTCTCCCTTCCTCTCTGAAATCAAGAAAAACATATTTTAAAAAAATCTGCCACCATATATTTGACCCCTTTGCCCTGTGTTAGTCCCTTCCCCCTCTTCCCTATGGTAACCGCCATATTGTTGCTTGTGTCTATGAATTTTTCTTTGTTTTTTCTTTTTGTTCATTGGTTGCTTTTAGTTGTACAGCCCACATATAAGCGGAATCGTATGCTTCTTGACTTTTTCTGTCTGACTTCTTTCGCTTAGCTTGCTATTCGCAAGATCCATCCATGTTGTCGCGGTGGCAGTATTTCATCCGTTCTTATGGCTGAGGAGGGTTCCATCGTATACATGTACCACACCTTCCTTATCCATCATCAGCCTCCAGCCGCGGAAGAGCCCCGAGAAGACCAAGGGCCGGCAGGATTCAGGATCCAGAGCAGGTTCTGGTGCGACTGGGGAGCTGCAGAGAGAGCTCCATGCAGCAGTCCAAGCCCCTGCGCCATGTGCTGTGTCTGAGCGTATTTCTCGGCGTCCCGCCCTCCATCCTCAAGGCCCTCGCCTTCTTCCCAGGTCCCGTCATGCGGCCTTGCTTATGGAAAAATCGTTCCCTTCATTAGCTTTATTCAACCGGGGGCTCTGGGACAGAACGTCCTTTGTTTCATGAGGAATTCAGTAGAGAGAGTGCAAGAGCATTTACATTTTAGAAGGGCCTGGAACACCGGTTTTACTAATTCTGTCCTGTGCGGGTAATGAACGCACTTGGGCCGCCGTAGACCGCGTTTCATCAAGAGTCCTATTGTCGCCCTGGCCGGCTTGGCTCAGTGGATAGAGCATCAGCCTGCAGACTGAAGGGTCCCAGGTTCGATTCCCGGTCAGGGGCACATGCCTGGGTTGTGGGCTCGATCCCCAGTAGTGGGTGTGCAAGGAGGCAGCCGATTAATGATTCTCTCTCATCATTGATGTCTCTATCTCCTTCTCCCTTCCTCTCTGAAATCAATAAAGAAATATATATGTATATATATTTTAAAAAAGAGTCCTATTGTCGCTGTCACCATCTTTGTACAATAATCTGGAGTGTGAAGGAGCGAGAGAAGGGGATTGTGGTGAGCAGGGCCCGGGCTTTGCCTCCAGATAACCAGGCTGTACCCCAGGCTGGCCGTACTTGCCGGGGGACCTCAGGCACTTCACCCAGGTTGTATCTCCGGCTCTGAGCCTCTGCATTCCGATGGGATGCTGCAGGAACCCGTGGTCAGCCGCAAAGAGCACAAGGATCTAAGGTGCTATGGCAAGTTTCCCCATCTTTTTTAAAACCAAAAAATTCCTTTAGATTCGTTCCCATAGTGTCAAGACACCACACAAGCCTGTCAGATCTCATCCAGGAAACAATAGAAAGAATAGAAATCAATAGAAAGAAAGAAAGAAAGAAAGGAAGGAAGGAAGGAAGGAAGGAAGGAAGGAAGGAAGGAAGGAAGGAAGGAAGGAAAAAAGAACAAAAAAAAAAAGAAAGAAAGAAAAAAGAAAGAAAATGAGAGAACTTCTGTAAGCGGTCTTCCCTAAGTCAACATTCCTAGTTTCCTGAACGTGGCTTCATCTTACATTTTTTAATTTATTATTATTATTTTTTTTTGTGAGTGGCCACTATGGTCATTTTCTCCCGAACTTATCATGATGTATCAATTGCTATTTTTAATATATTTGTATTGATTTCAGAGAGGAAGGGAGAGGGGAAGAGAGAGACAAAAACATCAATGATGAGAGAGAATCATGGATCGGCTGCCTCCTGCACACCCCCTACTAGGGATCGAGCCCCCAACCCGGGCATGTGCCCTGACCAGGAATCAAACCGTGACCTCCTGACTCAAAGGTCAACACTCAACCACTGGGCCACACCAGCTGGGCTCTCAGTTGCTGGTTTTAAGTGGAAGGACATAAACACAGTAATATTCCCTATATCTCTGGAGGCTGCACTTCCTGAAACGCAAAATCGCTTCGGCAGAGGGGGGGACAACTGAGAGGACAAGGTCTGCCCTCTCCCCCTTCGGCCGTCTTGCTGTATCTCCATCCCAAACACAGGCTTGTGTGCGGATCTCAGTGTCAGGCCTCCTTCGCGTCTGTAAAACAGAATCTGACTCGATTCAAAGATCTTTCTGCAAAGAGGGAGAACTACTCCCTCCTGTTAATACTTCTCCTGTCTAATCCTTGCAGCCAGGTTGCCAGATTTCTGGCTAGGCTCATTAATTTACTTAATTATTAGATTTTAGAAATAATTGAACCCCCGATTTCAGAAGCCTCGGGGCACAGCTCAATAAAAACTCGCCTTAAAATATCAACGAGCAGCTGCAATAATAACAAAACATAAACTCTATCTGCATAAAACCGCGGGCTTTGCCCACTGCTTCGTCTGGACAGACCTGCCGTAAAATTAGTCGGCCTTCCCCTAGGCCTGGCACGCATGGGTTTAAGAGCCCTATTTGCCTTTGGCATGTGCTGCCTCTAGTGCGTTCAAGAAAAAATTGAGCCCTAGCTGGTTTGGCTCAGTGGCTAGAGCATTGGCCTGCGGACTGAAGGGTCCCAGGTTCGATTCTGGTCAAGGGCACATGCCTGGGTTGCGGGCTCGACCCCCCAGTAGGGGTCTTGCAGGAGGCAGTCAATCCATGATTCTCTCTCCTCATTGATGTTTCTCTCTCTCTCTCTCTCCCTCTCCCTTCCTCTCTGAAGTCAAGAAAAATATATTTTAAAATATTAAACAGATGTATCTTTAAAAAAAAAAGAAATTGAGGACTTGGTGGGTCTGTTTAGACACAGTGCCATTGGAGGTGAGGTCTGGCCGCATCACAGCTTTTGAGTAGGTCCTGCTATTCATCTGGGCAACACAGTCCCCCAATGTTAAGATAAAGTTATTGGCATCGATGACCTCAATGTTTCTTTCCAGCTCAAACATCCTTTGAGTTTCTGAGAAAAAGGAGGCCATGAGGGACTAACAACACCAGCCACACACAGATCTTAGGTCGGACTCACTGCATCCCGGTATGCGATTTGCTATCCGAACTTGAGCATCAGGCCTCCATTCGCCGTTCATATTCGTCTAGAATCCCAGGGCCCCGGGTGATTCGTGGGAGTTTATAAAGCAGCGAGAGGATGTGATCCCTGCCGCGGACGTGCCTACAGGAGAACTTTCGTTTGGCCGGGCCCTCAATTATAATAACAGACTCCCTTTCCACACGCAGACACTTCTCCCAGAAATAATTCGCTGCAGACACAAAGCAATTAGGTGGTTGCAACCTCGTAACATGCGGCTGTTGGTTAATTGCCTCCTGGTCACATGGCGATGTTTGCATCGGCCGCCTTACCACCTGCAAAAGTTTAGCTCGCAAAAAAAAAAAAAAAAAAAAAAAAATAGCAATGAGATTTCGAAAAATATGGCCTGGCAAGTGTAGACGACCTAGTCGGCGTGACCCGAATTTTCTATGGGCGTTCTTAGCAGCACCGAAAACGTTCCCACACGTGGAAATATGAAATGGTGAGCTCTGGGCTGCAGCCCCTTGTGGAGGGAATAATGAGTACCAGGGCCTTCGAGAAACACCGGGCGTCCTGTTTTCTGTCCGACCCTGTTTGGCTCTGTGCTCTCACCGCCGTGCCTCAACCTGAGTGTGTTGCTTTGTCTTTTCTTTTGAGACTTATTTTTAAAAATATATATATTTTATTGATTTTTTACAGAAAGGAAGAGAGAGGAATAGAGAGCTAGAAACATCGATGAGAGAGAAACATTGATCAGCTGCCTCCTGCACAACCCCTACTGGGGATGTGCCTGCAACCAAGGTACATGCCCTTGATTGGAATCGAACCTGGGACCCTCCAGTCCGCAGGCCGACGCTCTATCCACTGAGCCAAACCAGCTAGGGCCCTCGTTCTCCCTTTAAAACTCCTCTGACCCCGGTGCAAGTCAAATCTGAGTTCATTTCACACTGGACCCGTTTCCTATTGCAACAATATAGTCCTGTTTTCAGTTGGTCTCCATCACTTTCGTGTCTGGCTTTGTCTGTCTCTCTTCGGCCATACCTCCCTCCTTCAAGGCCAAAGGGCACATGGTACCCAGAAGGCTGAACCGGTCCCCAGAGAGATGCCCTGGCCAAGAGTCCTTCGGACGGGCATCGTCTCACCCGTGTCTGGTTTTCCAGTTGCTAGCCGCACCTCTGGAATCCGTAAGGACCCAGGATGAGAGTGCCCACATCAGGAAGGAAATCCCCAATTGTTTCCAGAGATTTCCACCGAAGGAGGAAGCTGCCTCTTTGCAAACCACGGGGTCTTCCCAGCCTCTTCCCTGTCGCCTTCCCCTGAGCGGCCGCCTGATCGTGGACTCACCCCCCTTGTCTTATTGTTTAAACTGCTGAGGTGGCCGTTCTCGACACCTTTCTGCTCAGCAGATCTTTGGCGGCTGGCCGTCCACTTTGCCGGACCCGATAGATAACATCAGATTACAGCTTTGCGGCCTTGAGAATGGAGATGCTTATCAGAAACCTGGGCAGCTTTTGTGGGGGCTCCATACATGAACAAGCTAATTTCAAAGGCGGGAGAGGAGGGGGGGGAGGAGGAGGAGGAAGAGAAGGAGCATGAGGAGGAAGAGGAGGAGGAGCAGGAGGAGGAAGAGGAAGAAGAGGAGGAGGAGGGGAGAATAGAGGAGGAGGGGAGAATAGAGGAGGAGGGGAGAATAGAGGAGGAGGCAAAGGGATGAGGAGCAGGAGAGGAAAGAGAATGGAGGAGTAGGAAAAGGCAGGGGAAAGAGAAAGGAAGACAAAAGAAAAGGAAAAAAAAGCTTGACTTTATGGTCGGATCACCCTACTCAGCGAGCCTGGGCTTGCTTTTCATTTTTATCTTTTGGAATTTGGGAAGCTGTCCGTGGCTTCTCCACCTAGACCCATTGTTTTGGTATTCAGGAAGCGATGTGCGGGCGGGAGGGAGGAGGGGAAGGAAAGGGAAAAGGAAAGGCCGAAGAAAGCGCTTTGAATATCAGAGAATGCCAGTATGGGCCGGCCAGATGCAGAGGGAATAGATGAAAACCCAGCTCGGAGCAAGATGCCACAGCTGGCGTGGAAAGTGAGTGCAGGAGAGGTTACCTGGGCAGCTGTCCTGAAACCCCAACCCCCCCACCCCCAACCAGTCCTGTTAACCCTTCACTGACCAGAGCACACGCTCTTTGGCACTCGGCGAATGCTGCTTTCAAACGTCAGCATCCACAAAACACGCTCATTTCTTTCCTAATCTCCAGGTCTCAGGGTCCTCCAAACATATTATGCAATAGATCTCATTAGAAGGACTCCTGAGGGTTACAATTCACAGGTCACTTTTATTTTATTTTATTTATTAATTTCAGAGTGGAAGGAAGAGAGAGAGAGAAACATCAATGATGAGAGAATCGCTGATCGGCTGCCTCCTGCACGCCCCCTACTGGGGATTGAGCCCATAACCCGGGCACGTGCCCTGACCGGGAATCGAACCGTGACCTCCTGGTTCCTAGGTCGATGCTCAACCACTGAGCCACGCCGGCCGGGGCCAATTCACACATCTCTGGGAGAGGATGAAAAGAAGGGTTGAAACATGTAGGTGCACAGTGTTACAGAAGAAGGAATGACCCTGAGAACTGGTTCGCTCAGTAACTGTTTCTTAAAAGGATGACGGCAGAAACATCTTTGCCCAAAGAGAAGTGAGCGCTGTGTGGAGCAGGAGAATCCAGCTGGGCTTTTAGAAAAGGTGGGGTCTAATATCTATTTCTTCTTTTTCCAGCTACGATAACTTTGCGACTTATTATTCACAGAAGGGAAATCACTCAGGCATCATCAAAGCAGTACGTGAAGGTTGATAACATGAGAGTTGAATTCTAGCTCAGGGTAGGTGCCCCCGTGGATGTGGCTCAGTTGGTTGAGTGTCATCCAGTGCACCGAGAGGTCCCCCCTCGGATTGTCTGGCACGACACATGCCCAGGTTTGGGGCTTGATCCCCAGTAGGGGGCCTGCGGAAGGCAGCCAATCGATGTTTCTCTCTCCCTCTCCCTTCATCTCTTCCTATCATCAATTTAAAAAAAAAAAAAGGCAGCCCTAGCTAATTTGGCTCAGTGGATAGATCATCAGCCTGTGGACCAAAGGGTCCTGGGTTCGATTCTGGTCAAGGGCATGTACCTTGGTTGCAGGCTCCTCCCTGTCCAGGCCCTGGTTGGGGTTCGTGCAGGAGGCAACCAATCGATGTGTTTCTCTCACATCGATGTTTCTCTCTGTCTCTCCCTCTGTCTTCCACTCTCCCTAAAAATCAATGGAAAAATATCCTCGGGTGAGGTTGAACAACAAAAAGCAATCAGTAAGTGGTTATATTATGGAGATCATGAATTTTCTCTTTCGGATTAAATAAAAATATCTACTTGGTAACTTGCAGCTTAGGATAAAATTACAGTGACAGCAAAAACCTTCTATATCTGAGACAATTAAGATGGAAGCAAGGAGCATTCTAGAAGTGCCTTTAATGATGTCCCAGATGGCTCTGAGAGAGGACAGGGATGTGTGTAAAGACTTTGAAAAGAATTGCTCCACAGAAACATAAAAGTAGGGAAATATTTCTAAATCAATGCTATGTGTATGTAATACCTTTCATATGTCCTACTATTCCTAATTCACTAAATGCAACGTAGTAAGTAGAGAGTTGACTCTTTTATGGCATATAAATGTTAACATATTCAAGGTAATCTATACCGCATGAAAAAGCTTTTTATTGCAAAAAAATACAGAAATCTGTAATGATTTTAGGACATAATAGAATTATGTTGTTAATAAATTAAAAATGATAGTACATCTAACCGAAGTTGAAAGGCAAAAGGCAGAAGTAGATAGAACAATATGTAAAGGTTTTAATTATGTTAACTAGAATCATGGAAAGATAAACAGAAAATAGGACACCTGAAATCCTCCTCTATCATAATGGGAATCCAATAGATAAATTTCAAGTTGATAAATAAAGATATAGAAGGAAGTATAGCATATCTACACTAATAAAAGGGAAAGATACAAATTGACCATACCTTCATGATTCCCACCAGCCAATCAGGCGTGTGTATGCAAATTAACCCAACAAAGATGGTGTGTTAATTTGCATACACAGGCGCAGAGCAGCAGGGGCAGGGCGTTCCGCACTGTCCCAGCCACTCCAGGCCTCTGGGCAGTGTGGAAAGGCAGAAAGGTGGCTCTGGCCGGAGTGAAGACAGTGCCAGCAGCCAGGGGAAGGAAGGCCCATTCTTGCACGAATCTTCATGCACCAGGCCTCTAGTTATTTAATAATTTAGATACAAAAACCTCTAGAGCTTTAACAAAAATCGGTGGATGGGAGAATATACTGGGGGACTTGTGAAATTAGTCTTGAGTGTTTTCCATTAAAATTAAGACAGTTGAAACTTCCTAGATTATATTCAAACACTAGGGCATATTTGCAGCCCTCACTGTAAGTCTGAGAATGAGGTGTTACTGACATCCTCAGTTTACAGGGAGGAAATGGGGACTGAGAGAAATTTAATGACGGCCTCGGTGTAGCAGTGATAGAAATCAAGCTTTTACAACCAGGATTTCCAAATGCCATTCGCTTTGGGATTCCCCAAATAGGGGTGGATACAAAACATTATTCCAAAATGTTTCAGATCTCCTTTCATTACGTGTAGAAGGTAATGAAATCCAGGCATTGGCAAACCTTTTCCATAAAAGGCCAGGTAGTAAATATGTTTGACTTCGCCTGCCATGTGGTCCCTGTCATAGTCACTCAACCCCGCTGCCATTGTGCAAATGTTGCCATTGACAGTGTGCAAATGGGTGGCTGTGGCCGAATGCATCCTGTGGGTTACAGTGTGCCAACCCTCAGACCAACATATTAACTCTCTCTCTTTCCACTTTCACTTCTGCGGACAGGGATAGGAATATGTATTCACTGAACCTAATCCACAGCCTTCCTCCCACCCTGGACATTAATCTATAATAATAAAAGCATAATATGCTAATTAGACCAGACAGCCAAACGACCTTCCGGACGACCTTCTGGACAAAGCCGGGCCTAGGCAAGCCGCTGCGGCTGCGAGGGCTGAACCTCTAGCATGAATTTCGTGCACCGGCCCTCTCCTGTATACATATAAGCATGCAGGTAGCCCATTAGTATGTCTGATTCCTTCTCCATAACTTGGCTCTGCTCCCTGTAAACTCTGACAATTACAGAGCATTTTTATTGGGGTGGAGCGGTTCTATTGATGTGTTACTAATTTCATCAGAAAAATAATCTTAGTGAAAAAACTAAGTCAGCCCTGACCGGTTTGGCTCAGTGGATAGAGCGTCGGCCTGCGGACTGAAGGGTCCCAGGTTCAATTCCAGTCAAGGGCATGTACCTTGGTTGCGGGCACATCCCCAGTAGGGAGTGTGCAGGAGGCAGCTGATCGATGTTTCTCTCTCATCGATGTTTCTAACTCTCTATCCCTCTCCCTTCCTCTCTGTAAAAAAATAAATAAAATACATTTTTTTTTAAAAAGACAAGACAAGACTAAGTCACTGTTTTCAATGGTCAACCCTCAGTTACACAGACATGGCAAAATTTCATTAGCCTAGGGGCTTGTTGAGTTTGGGTTTTTTTTATAGAAAATATTCTTTTTTAATTTTACTATTTTATTTTTTGTTCATTCTCACCTGAGGATATTTTTTTTCCCCATTGATTATTAGAGAGAGTGGAAGGGAGGGGAAGAGACAGAGAGAAACATCGATGTGAGAGAGACACATTGATTGGTTGCCTCCTGCACATGCCCCCCACCAGGGCCAAGCCTGCAACCCAGTTACGTGCCCTTGACCGGAATCGAACCTGGGACCCTTCAGTCTGCGGGCCAATGCTCTATCCATTGAGCCAAATGACCAGGGCACTGGTTGCGGTACTTAGTGAATATCCTGGAAGGTGGAGATGTCCAAGTTGTATTTATAGGACGTACGTGGGCACAGGCGCTGACAGAGCACCGGGAAGGGGCTGCCTTGTGATTGGCCGATGCAGCCGTGATTCATTTGAGATGACAGAACTGGGACATGTGGAAAACCCAGTGGATTCTATAACGAGCTGCTTGAAATACCATCAAAGCAACGGAGGAAAGGACGTCTAGGATGTGTCAATCAGTGGCCTAAGAACTGAAGAGCAGCCGCTTCAGGGCGCTTCTCGCAGAAGAGTTGGCTCTGTTTTTCCATAGTTTGTTTCCCTGCGTTGAGATTCCAGTTTCTGGGACAGACAATCCTATTCGCGTGGCCACTGCCCGCTCCTCGGGAAGGAAGGACGGACGCCGATGCTTCGCTGCTCTGGGGTGGGATGAAGTGTGGCTGAGAATTTCTTCAAAGAAACATCCAGGTGCTGCTACCAGCCCTTGGGGACAGGGGAGAGGTGGTGGGAAGGCAAAAAATAAATGCTGTCTACAACCATTTGGTGCACTCGGTATCACATTGTTAGAAAGGTGAGCACGGTGTTCATCCCACTAGTGTGTCTGCTCAGGTACAAAGGAGCAATTCGTTGCTTTGATATCATGTAGAGGTTCCTTTCTCCAAGGATAATGTTGATTTTCTTTTTTATTTTCTTTTCTATTTCTACTAGAGGCCTGTTGCACAAAAAGATTCATGCAATAGGCCTTCCCTTCCCCTGGCTGCCGGCACCGGTTTTCCTTTGGCACCTGGGACCCAGGCCTTCGCTCCGGCCGGAGCTGCCTTCAGTCTTTGCTCTGCCACTTTGTACCTATGTATGCAAATTAACCACCATCTTTGTTGGCGGTTAATTTGCATATCTCACTGATTAGCCCATGGGAGGCATGGCGAAGGTACGGTCAATTACCAAGTTTGTCTATTATTAGATAGGATTGATTTCAGAGAGGAAGTGGGAGAGAGAGAAAGAGAGATAGAAACATCAGTGATGAGAAAGAATCATTGGTTGGCTGCACCGAGCTTGCAACCCGGGCATGTGCCTTTGACTGGAATCGAACCTGGGACCCTTCAGTCCCCAGGCCGACGCTCTATCCATTGAGCCACACCAGCTAGGGCTAATGTTGATTTTCTTTAGAGACAAGGCCTACAAGATATTCCACTGAAGAAAACAGTTTTTTGGACCAGTAGTTTGAAAAATGCAATTTTTTTCTAAATCTGCCTAACTTTATTTATTCCATCATTTCACACACTTATTTATCATGACATGTTTCTTCCCAAGTAACTCCTACTAACACATCCTGATGTACTACTATTCTCAGAAATCAAAAGTTTAAAGACCTACCTGGTTGTATGCGCAGGAGTAATCTTCATAATTGATCAAATCTTATGTAGAACTGAACTCTTAGCCTCTTGGTTTATAAGTCCAAATTAAAAATAGTGGTGGAAAAATCAGAAGCAAAAACATGAAATGATTTGGTATTTAACTCATTTTGACATTTTAAAGAGCAGAATTTAGTGATAAGGAAAAAAATAATGTTTCTCTGTTGCAATTCTGAGTAAAGACTTGGGAATTTTGGACTTCTAACTCCATCATTCCAATCTGGAGTTAGGGAGGTTCGAGGAAGCAGAGGGAAAAGGAGAGAGAGGATGGTCTTGTCTACCATCACACAGTCCTTATCAGAGGCTCACAAGCCCACATTCAGACCACCTGACTACAAGTAAATGGAAGGGTTCCAACTCCTGAAGTAACAGAGCATGTGCACATGTGTGGAGTGGTGGGAGTTTGAGGGCGGGTGTAGCAGAAGCATTGCTGGTGGCCAGAGAGATCCTTTGGGAAGTCAGGGAGGATACAAACAGAAAAAGACCCGGAAGAGTCCAGAGCACCCGTTAATCAGTTCTCTGAGCAGAAGGAGCAGAACTTTCTAATTGGTTACTACTTTCTCTTTTTTTTTCCTTTTTTAAATATATTTTTATTGATTTCAGACAGGCAGGGAGAGGGAGAGAGAGATAGAAACATTAATGATGAGAGGGAATCATGGATCGGCTGCCTCCTGCACGCCCCACACTGGGGATCGAGCCCACAACCCGGGCATGTGCCCTGACCAGGAATCAAACCGTGACCTCCTGGTTCATAGGTCGATGCTCAACCACTGAGCCACTAAATACCTCTTGTAGGGAAGGAAAATCCACAGAGAACAAAACTTACCTGCCCTTGTGTTCTCCTAAACGCTACCTGCTGGATGCACAGATCATGCTTTCTACTTCACTTGTGACAGGCAGACGGATGGATGGACAGATGGACAGGAAGGAAGGGAGGAAGGGAGGGAGGGAGGGAGGAAGGAAGGAAGGAAGGAAGGAAGGAAGGAAGGAAGGAAGGAAGGGAGGAAGGAAGGAAGGAAGGAAGGAAAGTGTTCTAACAGAAGAAATGATTCTTTGAAGGAACTCATGATTGCGGGTCAGTGAGCGTGTGTGTAGACTGCACTGTGCTCTAGTGCACGGAGCGGTCAGAAGAACTGAGTTCTATCTTTCGCCCCGCACTTCAAAGCCTTAAACAAGTCCTTTCACCTCAAGCACTGCCTTTTCCAGCTTGAAAAACGCAATCGGGAGGAAAGCTTGCTGCCAGGGTGGAAGCAAGCGAGAATGCGGACGTTCGGGAAAGACCTGAAAGAGTTAAAGGCACGGCCAGGCTTGGGAGAGCTTTGGGCTACATGCTTCCCAGCCTGTGACCTCCAGGCACACACCTGGGCTCGGTCAGGTTACACTCAGCCCATCCCACCCCCAGGCCAGGCCCTGGTCGATGATAGAGGCCGGACCCTCCTTAATTAAGTGCACCGATCACCTAAAGCAACAAGGGGGCATTAGGGAGTATTGGATGTCACTCAGTCTCACTGTAGACTTCCTTCCCCTTTAATTATTTCACAAGAAAAAAACACTAACTGTTAAAAAAAAGAAGTCAAAAGAATAACAAGGCAGAAGGCTCTTCAAGGGCCAGATAGCCATGAAGGTGTAACAGCAGCCACCTGCACTTTGAACTGCCCTGGGTCTGCTGCTCAAGTTGATGGGAGGTGGGATTCAGACAGCGCCAAGTTATCCACTCCCGCTCATGCCTATTGAGAAAATATCAGTGATCAATATCAGTGATCGGTCACCCTCTGGCCTTATGAGGAACGTGTTTAGAAATTCTTATTTGGTTCTTTCTGACTTGAAATTGTTTGGGTGGTGATGGTGGTGGGGGTGTCAAAATGACATGGGTTTGGCCCCCCGTTCAGTCATTTGTGAGTGAAGTGATCTCGGGCATGTTGTTTATCTGTTTGTATCTCAGCTTCTTCATTTGAAAAGGAAAACAGCCCTGGCCGGTGTGGCTCAGTGGCTAGAGCATCGGCCTGCGGACTGAAGGGTCTTGGGATCGATTCCAGTCAAGGGCACCTGCCAGGGTTTTGAGCTCGATCCCCAGCAGGAGACATGCAGGAGGCAGCTGATCAATGATTCTCACATCCTTGATGTTTCTATCTCTCCCTCTCCCTTCCTCTCTGAGATTAATAAAAATATATTTAAAAACACACAAAAACTATATCTCCCATACAGGAATGCTATAGGTATTTTAAGAAGTTACATCTGCCCTAGCTAGTTTGGCTCAGTGGATAGAGCGTTGGCCTTCAGACTGAAGGGTCCCAGGTTTGATTCTGGTCAAGGGCACATGCTTGGGTTGCGGGCTCGATCCCCAGTGGGGTCATGCAGGAGGCAGCCGGTCAATGATTCTCTCTCGTCATTGATGGTTCTATCTCTCTCTACCTCTCCCTTCCTCTCTGAAATCAATAAAGATATATATTTTAAAAATAAAATAAAATAAATTAAAAAATTACATCTATGAGCAGTGCTGGATGCTAACAGGATATGTTGTGGTGGTCACCTCACATTATAGACCTATATTGAATCTTTATGCTGTACACCTGAAACGAATATTATGTTATATGTTAGTTCTATCTCAATTAAAAAAAAATAATGTCTATAAAACCCATAATTCATCACAGTAGGCTTTCAAAAGTAATGGGTGGCTTCTAGCCATAGTGGAAAAGCAACTGTTAACAAGGCTGCTAGGTCTCACATCCTCCACAAGAAGAATAAATCTGAATTAAAAATTGAGTGTGCACTAGCCAATTTGGCTCAGTGGATAGAGCGTCAGCCTGTGGACTGAAGGGTCCCTGGTTCGATTCTGGTCAAGGGCACATGCCTGGGTTACAGGCTTGATCCCCGATAGGGGGTCATGCAGAAGACAGCCCATCAGTGATTCTCTCTCATCATTGATGTTTCTATCTCTCTCTCTCCCTCTTCCTTCCTCTCTGAAATCAATAAAAATATGTTTCAAATAACCATTATTTAAGAAATAAATAAAAAATAAAAAAATTGAGTGCTAGGATTGAGAACACCAAGCTCAGATGGTCGGAGGCTAAATGTTTTCTGGAAGTTGCGGGTGTTCCCCAGGGGGAGCGATTTCACGGGCGGGCCAGGACAGCATGCCAACCACTCTGCAGGAGATGGAGGGCTTGTTACCTCAAAAATTAATGCTGTAGCTTGCAATTAAACTCACCGCACGGAAAGCAAACCTGACTTGAAGTCTCCCTCGGCGTAGAAGTCCCACTTGCAGGGAGCAGGTCCTTTCTGTGACACCCTAAACTTCAGCGGCATCATTAAGACTCATCTCAGGATTAACCTTGACACGCGTCAAGACAGGCCTTCGTTCATTCCTATTCCTTCTTACCTCTGACCTGGGATGGTGCTGAGGCGTGGCCCTGGGATGCAGCCAGGAGGCCAGGTGTCTGCCACCCACTTTGTAAACACATCCTTTCTCAGGCTGGAACTTCCCCTCAAGAGTGAGCCGCTGAGCTGCTGGCTCACTGCAGGCCTTGTCTTGATCATTGAAAAAATGATTCAGCCCTAACCAGTGTGGCTCAGTGGATAGAGCATCGGCCTGTGGACTGAACGGTCCCAGGTTCGATTCCGGTCAAGGGCGTGTACCTGGGTTGCGGGCACATCCCCAGTAGGGGGTGTGCAGGAGGCAGCTGATCGATGTTTCTCTCTCATGGATGTTTCTAACTCTCCATCCCTCTCCCTTCCTCTCTGAAATCAATAGAAATGTTTTCTTATTTTTTTTTTGTTTTTTAAATGGAAGTCAGCTTTTGTTAAGCGACCCAGGGAGGGGGTAGGGACACATGGCAGGCTCCCTGCTAAGCTGTGGAGCACCGACATTTGCTTCTTGCTCTGACCTTGGGCTCTAGGTCTTGGTTTAATTTCTATGGTGCAGTTCACACAGCGTTCTGTAGGAGAGAGAAGCGGGAAGGTCCATCCACCTAACAGGGCTGGTTGAGAAAGAAACGAATTGTCATTTAAGTGTCTCCCTTTATTTCGTAATATCCCAACTATAATCTCCTGGAAAACATGGGCTCCCCAGCGCCACTGTGCAGGCAGAAGACTGTCAAGTCGGTGGGCTGTCCAGGTCCCTGGGAGACACATATTTTATACTTTACTTTCTCTTTTCTTCATCCATCTATTACGTTACTTAACAAATATTGCAACAGAGACTGGAAAGCCTTGCTCTTCCGTTTCTCTTTTGTTCTTGTTAATCCTCACTTGAGGATATTTTCCCATTGGTTTTTAAAGAGAGTGGAAGGGAAGGGGAGAGACACAGAGAGAGAAACAGCAATTTGAGAGGCAAACATCGATTTGGTTGCCTCCTGCACGTGCCTGACCAGGCCAGGGATCCAGCCTGCAGCACAGACACATGCCCTTGACCATAATCAAACCCAGGACCCTTCAGTCCACGGGCCGATGCTCTATCCACTGAGCCAGACCCGCTAGGTTTAGGATAATAAATTGTTTCGGATCAATTAACACCAGTAAACATTCGCAGGGAGAGTGGTGAGCCATCTTCAAACCAGAGCTTACCCATGTCCTGGCTGATGGGCTAGAAACACCGCATTTAAGACCCAGCGTCGTCGTGGGGCTGGGCTCCCGAATTGAGCAGCATCAGCAAAAAAGAAACTCATCTTTATCTGGAATTAACTACAAATTCAATTAGAATAAAAACCTCCGCCAACCTCGCGGAAGAGGTTTTACGCAGAGAAAGCCAGATGTTCCGACAGCGTTGCGAGCACTTTGCCTGGCCGTCTGAGGAATTTTCCATCTTGCAAGCCCATCACTGGCGCGCGTTACACAGCTCCGGCTTCCCGAACTCACTGAGCGCCTTCCATTTCCCCTGCTCCTTTAATTAGATTTACTCCTTCAACCGAAGTGCTGTTGGGTTGAAAGAATGCGGAGGAGGAGGGGAGGGACTCTACTTAATATTGGGCTTGCAGGTTTAGAGAAGGTTGAAGGATAAAGGGGGGGAGGTCTATGGAGGGGTTCGTTCCCAGGGGCAGCTCTCCTTGTTGCTGGTGAGTTTACTCCATTGGGAAAAGCAGGAATAACATTAAGCCCCTGAGGTTGTGCTGTGATCAGACCTTAGTTCTGTTTTCAGCTTTGAACATCTTATAGGACAATGGAGCATAAATGGAAAATAGGAGAGATTTAGAACAGAGCAGACATTATGTAGCTTTTTCTTAAAATATATTTCGGAGAGAAAGGGAGAGGGAGAGAGAGATAGAAACATCCATGATGAGAGAGAATCATGGATCGGCTGCCTCCTGCACAATCCCCACTGGGGACCGAGCCTGCAACCCGGGCATGTGCCCTTGACGGGAATCAAACTTGGATCCCTCAGTCCACAGGCCTATGCTCTCTCTATCCACTGAGCCAAACCAGCCCAGGGCATGTAGCATTTTTTTTTTTTTTACATGAGGACAATTAATGTGTGAAAAGACACCAGGATCACTCGTCCCACACGTGAGAAATAAAGTTCTAGCACCGAAGGGGCCCAGAGTGGCTCAGGTGACCTCTGCTCAGATTCTGGAGATGTCGTGCGTTGGTATTTTTGAAGCCTGCTTTAATTCGTTTAACCAGACTAGAGAGAGAGCCTGAGAGACAGAGGTCAGCTTTTGCAAGAGAGAAGCAGTGGATGATAAAGGCTAACGTGTGAGGGACCACTCTTTTACAGTTGTCTTTGTCACTAGCACAAACCCGCCGCCCGTGGCTCTGTTCCCGCCTCTCTCCCTGCAGCCCTGTTCAAATGCGTCATATCTTCCTTCAACCTTTTCTCGTTCGGATGATGAGAGTCTCCTGAGAGGCATTGTTTGTCCTCTAAACACGGCTTTGGACTCATTCATCCTCAAAACTGCGGTAGGGAGTGAGTTTCCCGAAATGCACATCTGGCTCTGGAAGCCTTTTGTTTAAAACGGCGATGGTTCCCCATCTTAGGAGAATTCTCCCGGCTCCTTATTTTATTTAAATATATTTTTATTGATTTCAGAGAGGAAGGGAGAGGGATAGAGAAATAGAAACATCAATGATGAGAGAGAATCATTAATCGGCTGCCTCCTGCATGCCCCCCACTGGGGATCGAGCCTGCAACCCAGGCATGTGCCCTTGGCTGGAATCAAACCTGGGACCCTTCAGTCCGCAGGCAGATGCTCTATCCACTGAGCCAAACCAGCTAGGGCAACGGCTCCTTATTTTTGACAAGGTTTCCTCTTCTTTCCCAGATCATTTCCTGCTGCCCGTTGCCACTTGCCTTGAATGTGGTCAACCCTTCAATGACTTGTTTAATGCCCCCTATGTGCCTCCAGGCACTGATACAGGTATTGGGGAGAGAGCAATACACAAGAGAGGTAAAGCCTCTGACCCCTTATTGGCTGGTCTTCTAGTCGGGAGGAGGGGCTATAAGCACATCAGCCAATAGGCACATATTCGATCGTTAAGAAAAGTAAGGAAGGGAAAGAAGAGGTGGAGTGATGCTTAGGTAGGCTTGTCAGAGAAGCTCTCCCTGCAGAGGTAACACTGGAGTTGACGAAAGCAATGAGCAGCAGCAAGAGGGTGGGTACCGCCCTAACTGGTTTGGCTCAGTGGATAGAGCGTCGGCCTGTGGACTGAAAGGTCCCAGGTTCGATTCCGGTCAAGGGCATGTACCTTGAGGGCGGGCACATCCCCAGTAGGGGGTGTGCAGGAGGCAGCTGATGGACGTTTCTCTCTCATTGATGTTTCTAACTCTCTATCCCTCTCCCTTCCTCTCTGTAAAAAATTATAAAATATATGAAAAAAAAGAGGGTGGGTACCATCCTTAGGTCGTTCATCCAAATGCAACCTGGGGACAACCTTAGGTCAGAACGTTGGGGGTGGAAAGCCAGCCATTCATACTTTTGGGGTCTTTTATATGTGTTTTTTTCAGCCATGAATACTTTTGAAAATCACTCTAGGTTACTCGAATGCTTAGTTAAGAAATGAGGCTTTCTGCTTTGACTTGAGTGACAGGGGAAGTCATTGGCTAGAGAAGTGACAGGAACTTACGTATGCAGTCCGTCTCCCTCTGGTTTCCGAGCACAGAAGAGACTGTGGATGGCAAGAATGGAAGCAGGGAGAGCAAACAAGAGGCTACTGCGCTTGACACGAGGAGAAAAATGGGGGGAACCGGGCTAGGAGGGTTGTATTAGGCTTGATGACAAACTCTATGGTCACGAGTGAGTTATATGTCGCAGGTGGAGGCCATAGGATCTCACCATAATTAAGCATAATATTCCTGCTCTTCTATGCATTTTTATTTTTTTATAGATATTTTATTGATTTTTTTACCGAGAGGAAGGGAGAGAGATAGAGAGCTAGAAACATCGATGAGAGAGAAACATTGATCAGCTGCCTCCTGCACACTCCCCACTGGGGATGTGCCCGCAACCAAGGTACATGCCCTTGACCGGAATCGAACCTGGGACCCTTCAGTCCGCAGGCCGACGCTCTATCCACTGAGCCAAGCCGGTCAGGGCTCTATGCATTTTTAAATAAATTTGGTCAGAACAGTTCCTCGCATACCTCTCCACGGGGAGTTTGTTACGTGTCTGGTCCTATAGGCATATGAGTTTGCCGCCGTCTCCAGGTTCCCCTGAAGCCACCTTCACATCTCTAGTGGGTCAAGAACCATGTTCCCATTATTATTTTCATGAGTGTCTTTCCAGATGATACTTGACTCATCTTCATATCCGCGGGGTTTAGTCCAGAGCCTTGCAATTAGTGGGTGTTAGGTCATTGGTGAATGAGTGATGGCTGCGTTGATTTGTCCCAGGTTACATGAGACTCAAGTGTCATAATATATATATATTACTTTAAGTTCAGAGTAATAGAGCTGTTGGATTATAAGTCTTGCAGGACATTTTTTTTTAATTAAACTTTTAATTTTGAGATCATGTTGGATTTACATGCAGTTGTCAGAAATAAGAGGGAGTGGTACTTTACCCAGTTTCCCCCAAGAGTAACATCTTACAAATACAGGAGTGCACTGTAACAGGATATCGACATTGATGCACAGGCAAGAATATTTCTATCATAAGGAACCTTCCTATTACCCTTTTATAGCCTCACCCAGTTCCCTCCCACCCTTACATCCTCCTTAACCCTTGGTCTGTCTCCATTTCTATAATTTTGTCTTTTCAATAATGTTATGCGAATCGAGTCGGATGGCATGGAACATGTTGAAATGGACTGCTGTCACCATTATTCTCTGCGGAGTCTCCAAGTTCACTTTCCTTTGTTGTTGCCGCTCTTTATGTTCCCAAAGATTTAAGGCTCCTTCCCAACGCAGGATGACAAAATGATCCCATGCACATGTAGCCCAGGATGTTTTAACGTGTGGCCAAGCAACTGGGCGATAGGGAAAAGGTCATGCAACCAGTGGGCTGGTTTGTCATGATGGCATGGATGAATTATTTTAAATGATTTTCCACACTAAATTTTCCAGATGCTTTGGCCCCGGGCCAAGATAATTAATATTGCTAATCCACGGGCTAGAATTAAGTTGGCAAGTTAATTCACAGAACTGAGCATCGGAACTCCATGTTGGGTGGTGGGTAAGCCACGTGTGCTACGTTTCAATGACGTGAGCCTATCTCATCGCTGACCCAGACCCAAAATTCGCTGAGGTGCTTGAGATGGTTCCTCATTTTACATCATTGGAAAGTAAGTCTAAGAAGAAAAGATACCATGCCTTTTGTTTGTTTTCTTCCCTAGAGAGATCTCTCTATAGTCGTGACAAATTTGAAGCTTAATACGTTTGCCCTTTAGAAGTTTTCAGAAAAAAAATTTAAAGGACGGATGCTCATTTTAAGTGGAAAAGACAAATATATATATATATGTGTGTGTGTGTGTGTGTGTGTGTGTGTGTGTGTGTGTGTGTGTATATGTACATATGTGTGTGTATATATATAGTGTGTGTGTATGTGTGTGTATATATATAGTGTGTGTGTGTGTGTGTGTGTATATATATATATATATATATATATATATATATATATATATATATATTTCTTTTTCTCAAAAAATTAAAAGCCCAGCCAGTGTTTCCCAGTGGTGAGCATCAACCTATGAACCAGGAGGTCAAGGTTCAATTCCTGGTCCGGGCACATGCCCAGGTTGTGGGTTCCATCCCCAGTGTGGGGCATGCAGGGGGCAGCCGGTCCATGATTCTCTCTCATCCTTGATGTTTCTCTCTCTCTCTCTCTGCCTCTCCTTTCCTCTCTGATATCAACAAAAATATATTTAAAAAAATTTAAACTCGATGCACAGGTTTTGCGCAAGCTTTCAAAATACTCATACCGGCAATGCCCAAGAAATGACCGAGGTGACTGGTCATTGTGTTGCTTTTGCTTCTAAATATAATGCTGCTTACAATGCATATGCTACGCTTTTACTTTAAGGGCATAGATCACGCTGAGTATGTTTTCTGAGCTGGTTTTCAGCTAGACAAGATGCAGGCCCATGCCCACCTACACAGCGCAGAGGGAGAGTCTAGACATCCAAAGTAAGCAACTAAAACTGGGTTAGGAACTCGACTTTCGGGCACCGATTGTACCGTCTCCATCCCCTCCCACAGACCCAGTGACAAAACTACAGTTTTTGTTGACACCGGTGACCCAAACATCACAGATTTAGCTCCTGCTTCTGTTTACAGAGAAATAAACCGGTAATTAATTATATATACTAGTATATCAGGACATGAGCATTGACCTGGCAATAATGTATAGGCAGTGAACTCTCTATGTGCACAGGTAGGTTGTGCAAAATATGTCTTGCTAAATAAATACTTAAAATACCTCCTCCTGTAGCCTGTAAACTGTTTGGACTGAAGCTGCAGAACTTTTGAAAGAGAGGGAGTTGCGATAGAGTCTCGTCTTCATCTGACCTGCAAAATACTCTCTCCGTGTATAGCAAGACATACAAGATGGGTTCTTTAAGGGAAAAGCAGCAAAATGAACGCTCTACATTGCCATTGAACTACAGCATGTTAGCAGAAAGAGGATCCTGGCAAGATCATAAAACGTACTTTCATCTTGAGAGCAGGGACGTGGAACAGGGGATCTAGGCATAAATTAACCGCCAGCAATAGGACCACCTCAGAGAGAGGACTGGAGGCGACAGGACGCAAGGGACCCAAATGCTTTCACAACCCCATGCTCTCCTCCACGTGGGTCGCCCTCCCTGGGAACGTGTCCGGGGTGATTTCCAGAGGCGAACAAAACACAATCCGGGTCTGAGAGAGTTTTCCGTGTGGCTCCAATCCATGCAGAGCCACGATTTCCAATGAGAACCCAGGTGGCAAGGAGGGTGTGGGGAGGCAACCCTTTGTGCTTCTTAGGACAGAGACGCTCAAAACCGGTCAGGGGGGCCGAGCTGGGGGTTCAGCTGATTTGGGTGGGGGTCAGAAAGTTCGCCGTTTCCCTGGGGGATAAGTCTGTATATACCTGCCTATCCCCCGTTTTCTCCCTGGCATGAGCCTGTGCGGTTTCCTGCACAGAATGGCATCACAAACATAGCGATTCCTCGTCCACCAGGGGGAGCAGTTCACCAGCACAAAACTTCCTTCCCCGGAGAAGTCCCTAAGGCGCCTCCTCCTCTAAGGGCTCTGGTTTCTATGGGCTCTGGAAGGGTGGCACTCCTATGCCTACTACTGACTCCTGCGCCTGACCCCACGCCGATGGGACGCCTGCCGTTGAGTCGGGAGCACATATACACACAGCAGATTTTGTGGTTGGGCTGGAAAAGGAGTCCTATCCTTGCTAGAAATTCCTCCTTTTATTATAAGAAATCATTCACGCAGTCCTTGCTCCGACCCCAGCTTTTAGGAACAACACCAACAGATCGAGCAAAGCACATGTCCGCCCAGGGCAGGGGTGAAGGGAGGACTGTGATCTTGCGTCTGGTGCGTGGGGGTGAGGCGCTCCCAGGCCTGGGAGCCCGGCTGCTGATACCACCACCTCTTCCTCCGCCAGCCCTTTCCCTTTCCTCCGGCCGGGTTCCTGGGGCTGGGAAGGAAAACAGCTGTGAGGGAAAGGCTCCTGGAGATGATAAGCCCTTTGTGTGCAGGCTCAGACTTCGCCACCCGCCTGTCCAAACAAAACAGCTGTGGCCTCCAGCGGACCCGGGTGTGGGCAGGCAACGCCAAGCGGCCGGCTGATGAACAAAGACAGCCTGAGCGGATGCAGGCCCCCAAGGTGTTTTGCAAATGGCATCGAAGTCCCTGGAAGAAAGGGCCCCAGGGCAGCCAGGTTGCACTTATTATTCCCCCCCCCCCAAATATGTTTTTATTGATCTTTAGAGAGAGAAGGGAGAGGGATAGAGAGATAGAAGCATAGGTGGGAGAGAAGCATCATCAATCAGCTGCCTGTTAGGGATCCAGCCTGCAACCTGGGCAGGTGCCCTGACCCGGAATTGAACCTTGACCTCCTGGTTCATAGGTTGACACTCAACCACTGAGCCACACCAGCTGGGCCCAAGTTGCATTTTTTTAAATATATTGTATTGATTTTTTTACAGAGAGGAAGGGAGAGGGATAGTTAGAAACATCCATGAGACAAACATTGATCAGCTGCCTCCTGCATGCCCCCTACTGAGGATGTGTCAGCAACCAAGGTACATGCCCTTGACCGGAATTGAACCTGGGACCCCTGAGTCCACAGGCTGATGCTCTATCCACTGAGCCAAACCGGTTGAGGCCCAAGTTGCATTTTTAATGATGATCGGCTCCTAAACCCCTTTCCAGACATTCCAGTTCCTTGCTCTTCTCATTTCTAACAGTCCCCTTGCTCCTTACCATGTAGACTCTGCATCAACAGTCTTGACATCACCTGGGAACCTGTTAGAAACACAGACCAGCAGGCCACACTCAGATCTCCTGAGTCAGCATCCATCTGTGAGTGTGTGCAGCAAGTTCAAACGCAACTCCGTAGGTTTGCTGCTCTTAGGACCCAGATAAGGTACACAGACGGACAGCCGTCCAGAATATTCCATGGCCTATGGGACATGCAACCAACTCTTGAAGCAGCAGCACGAAAGGAAAGAGTTCAGTCTTTTAAGCATAAAAGATGAAAATTTAGTCCGACCGGCATGGCTCAATGGTTGAGAGTCGACGTGTAAACCAGGAGGTCATGGTTCGATTCCCAGTCGGGGCACATGCCCGGGTTGTGGGCTCCATCCCCAGTAGAGGACATGCAGGAGGCAGCCGACCCATGATTCTCTCTCATCATTGATGTTTCTATTTCTCTCCCTTTCCTTTCCTCTCTGAAATCAATAAAGATATTAAAATATATATATTAAAGATAAAAATTTAGCTTTCAATCTCAGCTCTGTCCTTCCCATCTCTTCCTTCTTCATTGGTACCACCACATAGGTGTTAACTCCATGGTGAAGGTTAAATGAACACCCAGTACAAATCCCTTCAGAGCCGAGTTTCCAACCTGTGCATATTATCCAGTGATTTGATTACTGACTTTTCCTCTTCAACTTTATTCCTAGTTTTTCTGCTTTCTTGTTTTCTTACTTTTAAATAAAACCTGGGAAAAGAAAGAGTGGACCTCAAATCAGCCCCTATGGTTACTTACGAGTTACTTTGTTGAATGGTTTTTGAAGAGGAGAAAATTGAAGGAACTAAAATAACCCATTGGATTTTTGTTTTGTTTTCTTTTTAATCCTCACCTGAAGGTATTTTCCCATTGATTTTTAGAGAGTGGAAGTGAGGGGGTGAGACACAGAGAGAGAAACATCGATGTGAGAGAGACACATGAATTAGTTGCCTCCCACAGGTGCCCCGGCCAGGGCTGGGGATCGAGCCTGCAAGCAAAATACCTGCCCTTGATCAGAATCGAACCTGGGACCCTTCAGTCTACAGGCCAATGCTCTATCCACTGAGACACTCCAGCTAGGGCTCCTTTGGGGTTTTGATGAAATCCTAGGACTTATCCTTAACACAGTCCTATCAAGGATAACCAAGGTCATCGGATTAATTCTAGAGAAGGAACTAGAAAATATCCCACTAAAAATAAATGAGGAAGGAAACACGCTAACTTCCAGCAAACCCTTCTCTTACTGCCACCTGGATCACTGTCACAGCTGGATGGAGTTAGTGACAGGGAGCTGTGCTGCATTAGAACCTACGGTGTGTGTGTCTTTGAAGAATTAGACTCACTGAGCAGTGTTCTACGTCGCTCATTGTCTTTCTGGCTCTTTACATTATTCTTTGGCAAATGCTGTATTGATATAATAGTCTGAATTTGGGCACCAGTTCCTTAGAATTTAAAACTCACCTGGATATCAGCTGCTGGATCACCAAACTGGATGTGATCTCTTTGGAAGGAAATCAGGTCTGGAGAAATTATGATAAGGGCTTTCTTTTATACATACTAGAGACCCGGGGCATGAAATTCATGCATGAGTAGGGTCCCTAGGCCTGTCTGGCAATCAGGGCCGATCTGTGGGGTGACCAGAAGGGTGATCGGGGGGGACCCCCCCCACTGGCATCCACCTTGGCTGGACTGGGGCCCGCGGGCTGGGGGCAGCTTCTGCGTTGAACATCTACCCCCTGATGGTCAGTGTGTGTCATAGCAACCGGTTCCACCCGTCGTTCCTCTATTCAGTCGATTTATATATTAGGCTTTTATTATATAGGATATGTATGTGTATTGTATGAGTGTGTGTGTGTGTGTGTGTGTGTGTGTGTGTGTGTGTGTATATATATATTATTGATTTCAGAGAGGAAGGGAGAGGGAGAGAGAAATGGGAACATCAATAATGAGGGAGGATCATGCATCAGCTGCCCCCTGCATGCCCCACACTGGGGATTGAGCCCACACCCCGGGCATGTTCCCTGACTGGGAATCGAACCGTGACCTCCTGGTTCATAGGTCGGCGTTCAACCACTGAGCCTCGCCAGCCAGCCAGGGTTTTCCCTTCTAACAGAGTAGAGGTGAATGTCTGCTCTCCAAAGGGAAGGCTGGTCTGACTACGATGTCCCAGCTGTGCCCAGGCCTGACCAAGACACCCCGCTCCTTCCTGGAGAGAAGAGCTCGCCCTGCCCTCAGTCAGGCCCTGGGGGAGGTGGGGAGAGGGACAGGTGGCTACTGAATGGGAACACTTGTGGGGGGGCAGGGTGACTAAGGCAAGGAGCTCCCTTCCTGAGAGTGGTAGGCAGCTTCCCCCAGCGTCTCCTTCCCTGCCCATCCAGGTGGCCTTGCCCACAGTGTTTCCCTTCTGGGGTCTCCCCCTCAGCTTTCAAAGGGAACAGCCCCGTTCCGAGGAACGAACTGAACCGAAGCAAAGCCTTGTTACTCCAGACCCACTTCAAAGCGGCCCGTGGACGTAATAAAACAGAAACGAGCTGCTTATTCCCTCCCCGTTTCTAGAGCGAGCATGTTGCTTTCTCTTGCGGGCCAGATCATTTCATCCGCATTGCCTTTATACCCCAGGGTGCCGCATCCAATCTGTTTGAACTTCAAACACCCAGCAGAAGTTCAGACAGATTAAAGGTGATGTCTGCCCCGCCCGATTTCCATGACGAGCCTCTGTGTGAGGGGTGATGAGGGAATGTGGGGTCATCCTAAGAAGGTCTGAGGTGATCGATGGTCATCTTGACCAGAAATGAAGGTCACAGGCAGGGACAGGGAGGTGATTCCCATCCTATTTCAGACTTGTGACCATCGCCCATAAGGGTGAGGCCCTGGGGCCTGGTAGTGTTACTAGGAAACCCCCAGTTGGGCTGGGGCCACCTGTCGCCGTGTCCAATAGCGAAGACAGGGTTGAATCCTATAAGGCGCTGATTGAGAAGGCCAGCCAACCAAGAAGACAGGGTGCTTACCAGCATTCAAATCCTGTCTTACAGCAAGGTGCAGGGGACAGGATTATAAAGGGGAAGGGGCTAGGGTGAGGCTGGGTATGGACGTTAGCTATTGTCCTTAGTCATTAGGTGATGAGATGGTGTTGATGAGATGATGTTTTGACTCCTGGTGGGTTGGTCTGACCATGCGTATCAGTTCTGCTTGCTGGATTCGCTGCCGAGTCTCCTCCTTAATCGCTTCCCACAGGCCTTGAAAAGGAAACTAAGAAAAACTTAACCCCCAATCCTATATAATAAAAGACTAATATGCAAATTGACTGAATGGCGGAACGACCGGTCGCTATGATGCACACTGACCACCAGGGGGCAGACGCTCAACACAGGACCTGCCCCCTGGTGGTCCATGCACTCCCACAGGGGGAGCACTGCTCAGCCAGAAGCCCTGAGCCAGGTTCATGGCTGGTGAGTGCACCGGCCGTGGCGGGAGCCTCTCCTGCCTCTGCAGCAGTGCTAAGGATGTCCAGGAGCAGGCCTAAGCTGTCAGTCAGACATCCCCCAAAGGTTCCTGACCTGGGAGAGGGCACATGCTGGGCTGAAGGACCATCCCCCCCCCCCAGTGTACGAATTTCGTGCACCGGGCCTCTAGCTTATATATAAGAAACTTAAACCCCTATTCACAGAAGTTTATGTGTTCCAAGTTTTAAAGCGATATGATTATTTTTTCAGATTAATTTAGGTGCTGTATCTATCAGACAACAGGTCCACCTATCAGTAGGAGAAGCGAAGACGCTGGGGTTAGTGTGGCCTGGCCTGTGTGTGTGTGTGTGGGGGGGGGGGGGGAGTCTGGAAGAAGCACTTCTGTGTCAGGGCGCTCACGATGATTTAGAGGCAAGAACTCTGTGAGAGGCAGGCTTTCTGCTCTCCAGAACACAGATCTTTCCATTCCTCCCGGCTTTCTTAATTTTTACAACCGTCATCCAGGAAGAAAAAGTCCTCTCCTCTCTTGTCAAGCATTAATGTACACGCGGAATAATTAGCATGAGTTATCGCCGCTCTTGCTGTAAGCCATGTAGCCACATTCGCCCATATCAAAGCGCCCCGCAAGATGAAAACAACCTCAGACATGTAGGAGTGAAACGCTGCCAACATCTTTCATTCTTTCACTCCATCCCTGGACCGGATTCCTTTGCTTTTTTACTGGAATGGCGAAGAAATATGGAAAGTCTGAATATAGTTCATAACTGGCTTTAATTGGTGTCCTCTCTGACCTTCTGGGGGAGGGAGGGCGGAAAAGGAATCCAAACTTTGAGAGGGCTTTCAGAGGAAGCTCTTCTGTTAACCCTCTCGTTGCTCCCAATCTGCAAGGGACAGGGAGGAATCAGAAGAAAGAGTGAGTCTCGGGATCAACTTCAAAGTTAAGAAGTGGCCTTTTGTTGTTGAGCGCCCTGGCTTTTTATCCCAATGTCTGTGCCCAGCATCTGCCATCAAAAGGCAAGAGAAAGACTTGAGGAAAAGGAAGGGTTCTCGGGAGGAGACAAAACTTGGATTCTTAGGAAGTTTCTTATCAGAGCCGAATTTTCTGATTCCGGGATAAGTATTTCCCCGATGTCACTCTCATTCCGAAATCTTCACGTAGTAATGGACCCACAGGAAGTGTCGCTGGGTGAATTATTCTAAACCGCGAGCTGCTTCTAAAGTAATCGTACATGTGGTATCTTGGCTGTGAGTTAGGTAACTACCACATGTTTAATAAATTCTTCAAAGGAGCAGTTGCCTTGCTCTTCTCAGTCTCTTACTTTTCAGTTTGGGGTGTTTAATAAAAAAAAAAATAGATTTTTCTTGATTTCAGAGAGGAAGGGAGAAGGAGAGAGAGATAGAAACATCAATGATGAGAGAGAATCATCGCTTGGCTGCCTCCTACAGGTCCCTATGAACCGACCTAGGAACCAGGAGGTCACGGTTCGATTCCCGGTCAGGGCACATGCCCGGGTTGCGGGCTCGATCCCCAGTAGGGGGCGTGCAGGAGGCAGCCGATCCATGATTCTCTCTCATCATAGATGTTTCTATCTCTCTCTCCCTCTCCCTTCCTCTCTCTGAAATCAATAAAAATATGTTAAAAAAAATGTCAACCCTGGTCGGAAATCACTGCTTTGCCAAAACAGTCGGTGACAACGTGTCTAACAAATCTCGCGTTTTAATTTTCTTATTTCACGTCTTGCCGTTGTCGAGCCTAAGTCTGTGATCCGTCTCAGAGGGAAATGCTTTGCTTTTGATGGGGTCACTCCGCTCCTCAGGGACATCTCCCAACGGCTTCTGGTGCAGTGGCTGCCGGGTTTCCGGCGGGTGACGGGGCAGCGTCACTCCGAGTTGTCCCATCTGGGAAACAATGATAGAAAGTAAAAGCGATTCAGCAAAACAATAGGCTGCGCGTTCCAACTGTGTGCAGAGGCTACAGGAAGCAAAACCATTCAGAATTAGTAATTCAACCAGTACACGAGGTTCCATAAGCATCAACTACGAATCATGACTTGTGGAAGTTAAAGCACGCCCTTCACCACTATCGGGAATGAACTTGAAAGCCTGGCTGGTGTGGTTCAGTGGTTGGGCATCGACCTATGAACCAAGAGGTCACCGGTTCGATTCCTGGTCAGGGCACATGCCTGTGTTTCAGGCTCAATGACCCCAGTAGGTGGGGCAGGGGGTGAGCATGAGGCAGCCCATCGATGATGCTGTTTCTCATCGATATTTCTATCTCTCTATCCCTCTTCCTCTTTCTCTAAAAAATCAATTTAAAAGAAAAGAATGAACTTGAAAACTGGAAACAAGCATATAAGAGCTACCTCAAGAAATACCTTTGGCCCAATGGATACATTTTTTTGTTGTTTTTTTGTCAACTCTCACCAGAGGATATTTTTCCATTAATGTCTAGAGCAGTGGTTCTCCACCTTCCTCATGCCGCGACCCTTTCATACAGCTCCTCATGTGGTGGTGACCCCCAATTTCATTGTTACAGATTGAACATAATGAAAGCATAGTGATTCATCACAAAAGCAATATGTAATTATATACGTGTTTTCTGATGGTCCCCTGGGAAAGGGTCGTTCGACCCCCAAAGGAGTCGCGACCACAGGTTGAGAACCGCTGATCTAAAGAGAGTGGAAGGGAGAGGTAGAGACAGAGAGAAACATGGATGTGAGAGAGACACATCGATTGGTTGCCTCCCACATGAACCCTGACCAGGGCCGGGGATTGAGCCTGCCACCGAGGCACGTGCCCTTGACCGGAATCGAACCCGGGAGCCTTCAGCCTGCAGGCCGACGCTCTATCCACTGAGCCACACCAGCTAGGGCTGGACACATATTTTAAAGCTCAGCCTCAAAAGGAAAATCGCCCTCTGTTTTGCAAGCAACCGTGGTAAAGAGACATGTGTACAATCTAATTAGAAGCGTGTTTGCAAAAATGACCGCTCACTCCCAGACGGAACCCAGGGATAAAGGGGCCAGGGGGATCCGTTTTCCTGGCTCACATGTCTTCTGGGAGACAGTGGAGTCGGGAAATAAAAGTGAAGATGGGGTGGCCCAGAGGTTGGCTTAACAAGAATAACAGAAAGCGATCGGGAGTCGGAGTCAGCAGTAGACCGGGTTCATTCAACCGTGCCTGGGCCGCGGCCTGGCCTAGCGCAGGGTACGCCGTGGTGTTTAATAAATGATCCAGCAAGTAGGGCAGGAGCTGGGAACAGGACACCGGCCTCGCATCTCTGTGTGTCTTAAGCTGGATCGCATGACGGTCGCCTTCCTAAACGGTGTGCGCGGGGCGTCACGGGATACGGTGATGTGTAAGAGAAGGGAACGGAGGCCCAGATTCTATCGCTCCGGGCAACAAAGGCGTCTTTCTGCAGCCCGCTGAAAGGGTCTGTGGACACAGTTTCCTTGTGCCACAATCACTGAACCCCATTCTCTCCGAGGGGCGATACGCCTTGCCCCCGGCTACCCTGTGAGCAACTTCTCTCCTTTCACTCCGGGTAGGTGACCTATTTTACAGCGCTTGCAGCGAGCGCTGCCCCAGTTCCCTCCCACGTGCATTCTAACCGGGGCCAGGCCATCCGTTTGGGGGATCAAAGGGCTCAGGCCACACACCAGGATGCTTTGTGGAGGGGGGGGTGGCCGCTTAGAAAAGGCTGGGAGTGATGTCTTTTTGCTCGAGGTTGAACCTGTGCTTAAATAAACCCATTCATTAAAAAAAAAAAAAAAAAAAAAAAGATGTGAAAAGAAAAGAAAACTCTCTCTACCTGCAGGCCTTGATTTTGGGGTTCAGTTTGACAGCCTCCTGGAGGCAGGGCCGCTAGCCTAAAACCTAGGGAAATCAAGGCCTGAACACTTGTTCAGGTCTGTTCTGACTTCCTGTCCGAAGAGCCGCAATCTATAACCAGGCCAGGCCTGGGCCCCTGTGAAGGCCGACATCACCTACCACCTGTCCTTTCTTTAATTATTTTTAAAATATATATTTTATTGATTTTTTACAGAGAGGAAGGGAGAGGGATAGAGAGTTAGAAACATCGATGAGAGAGAAACATCGATCAGCTGCCTCCTGCACACCCCCCCTACTGGGGATGTGCCCGCAACCAAGATACATGCCCTTGACCGGAATCGAACCTGGGACCCTTCAGTCCGCAGGCCGACGCTCTATCCACTGAGCCAAACCGGTTAGGGCCTGTCCTTTCTTTATAACGTCTGGCCGCTTCTACCTGTTCAAACAAACTAGCTTAGCTTCTGTGGCAAAGAACTGAGAGCATTTCTCGGTCAAACAATGTTTCTTCTGATGAGTCCTTTTTATAGAGCTGCTTAGATTCCAAATCCAAGTTTGGAACCAAACTACCAGCCCTGCCCAGTTTGGCTCAGTGGATAGAGCATCAGCCCGTGGACTGAAGGGTCCCGGGTGCGATTCCAGTCCAGGGCACGTACCTCTTTGCAGGCTCCGTCCCCAGCCCAGGTTGGAGCGAGCGCGGGAGGCAGTGAATGGATGTGTCTCTCGCACATCGATGTTTCTCTCCCTCTGTGTCTCTCCCCCTCTCTTCCACTCTGTCTAAAAACAAAAAAATCAGTGGAAAAAAATATCCATGGGTGAGGATTAACACACACACAAATAAAAATAAAACAACAACAAAGAGTCTGCTGCTGGGAAAATAATTTAAACAAATTAACAAGAAGAATTTTAGTTCATTTCTATCACAACTAGAGGCCTGGTGCACAAAATACATGCAGGGTAGGGTCCCTAGGCCTCCCCACCTCCTCCTTCCCTGCTCCCTTAGCGCCCTGCCGCCACCGCTGGTCACCCGCCATGTTCCATGTCTCCCCCTGGTGGTCGGCGCACGTCATAGCAAGCGATCAAATTCCTGCTCTCCTGGTCAAACTCCCGAGTGGACAATTTGCATATTAGCCTTTTATATAGATAGATGACAGTAGCTCCAAATCTGTCTCTATCACAGTCTTATTCTATTCTTTCCTACTGTAGGATAAGTCTGCTTTCGGGAAATAACAGTCCTCCTGTTGGCAGCTATCTCGCCCGCGTTTGTCGTAGATCAAAAGGGGGAGCCAGGTGAGAGCTGACAGTGAGACAAATCCATCATTTCTCCTGCATAAAGCAACCCAAGTATAGTTCTGTGGCTCTAGGAGCCGTCTGTAAGATTTATGCTCTCTCAAACCACCATCTCAAAGCAAGAGAATTTGTTGTTGATACACCAGCGAACTCCCCTTCTTATTCCAGTTGAATCCGTCAGCCCGGATGTATTGATTTCTGTCTCCTGGCCTCAGCAGGTCCTTCCTTTCCTTTGTGAAGTAATCCCCCTTGCCACGTGTAGTAAAAATGGAATTCATCTTGTTCCTGCCTTGGATCCGCTGGACTTGGAATTGAACTCGGCGGGAACACGAGCGTCCCCGAGAGCCCCGGTGTGAACTTCTGTTTCTGGGCTGGGAACCGCATCAGTCGCCTCTGGAGCTCATAAAATGATTTAAGGGTTCGCGGAGCCTCTTCTGCTCCTCTTTAAACTAATCTCAGAACAATACTCCATCGCAAGGTCATTGTCAACAGCTTGCACCGTCCAGGCCTGGCCAGCTGCAGCCTCTTCGCTTTCATGTGCTGCCCGGGGCTCAGCCTTGGAATTCAGTCTGGCCTCGCGGTTCAGCTGACTTCATAATTCAAATATAACGGCTGATGCGCGTTCACGGAACATCAGGAAAACTGCAACGGGTTATTCTGGTTGCATTTTAAAAAAACATTTTTTTTAAATATGCTTTTATTGATTTCAGAGAGGAAGGGAGAGGGGGAGAGAGAGAGAGAAACATCCATGATGAGAGGGAATCATGGACCGGCTGCCTCCTGCATGCCCCACACGGGGGATTGAGCCTGTGCCCCGGGCATGTGCCCTTGACCGGACTCGAACCCGGGACTCTTCGGTCCACAGGCCGATGCTCTATCCACTGAGCCAAACCAGCCAGGGCTAGCAAAGGTATTTTATAGTTGAAGAATGTTAGCATGACGACTAGGAAAATGCCCATTTCTCATCCTCTGTCATCCAGGACTCTGTTTTCAGGTTTCGTCTGGAGATAAAGGTTCAGAGAGTGTTTTGTCTATTTATTTTGGATGAGCCAACAGCGGGTTTGTGACATAGTAGGTGAAAATGGGAGCCGGGAGTCTGTTTTTGTCATCTCAGAGTTACTCTTGAGCCATGAATAGCCACCCCTGCCTCTTCTCCCAGAGCTGTGAGGCATGAGAGTGTGTCCAGCCATCACTGGGCTCGAGTACACAGAGGGGACCCTGTGAAGCCATAGCCCCAACCCCGGGGAGTTCATGTCATCCTCACAGGTCAGAAACTGGCACCCCAAGGTTGGCCACAGGTGAGCTGACAGCACCTCTCATCTCTTACCTCCCCACCCCCCCGTGGCCTTCAAAGCACATGGTGGCCTGGCCGGCGTGGCTCAGTGGCTGAGTGTTGACCTAGAAACCAGGAGGTCACGGTTCAATTCCCGATCAGGGCACATGCCCGGGTTGCGGGCTCCATCCCCAGTAGGGGGCGTCCAGGAGGCAGCTGATCTATGATTCTCTCTCATCATTGATATCTCCCTGTCTTTTCCTCCCTGAAATCAATAAAAACATATATAAAAAAGAAAGAAAAGGAAATGCAATTTAGCAGGATCCCTCCTCTCGGGCCCTTCTGACGGCAAGCTTGCTACCTGTGTCCTGTGTGCAAATTCCGCTGCTTAACAGAACTAAGAGGCTCCTGAGAGCACCGGATGGTCCCATCAGGGAAGTTGAAAGACTGGGTCTCCTTTGGGGTTTCTAGCGCCCATTGCAACGTTCCCTACTCATCCCTTCGTTATATGCTGAGCTGTCATCCTGTATCACCTCCTACATGGGATCTGTGTGGACTCTGGGAGAGGTCATGTGATTTGAATTTACTTATTCGCTGTTACATGTTATAGGGCAGCGATCGCCAATCGGTGGTCCGCAGACCACTGGTGGTCCCAGAGGTCCAAAAGGTTGGCGACCGCTGTTACAGGGTGTTTCTCTCTTTGGGAACCTAAGCTTTGATAGATAGATAGATAGATAGATAGATAGATAGATAGATAGATAGATAGATAGATAGATGTTTTATTATTATTGATTTCAGAGAGGAAGGGAGAGGGAGAGAGAGATAGAAACACCATTGATGAGAGAGAATCATGAATCAGCTGCCTCCTGCACGCCCCCCACTGGGGATCGAGCCCGCAACCCGGGCATGTGCTCCTGACCAGGAATTGAACTGTGACCTCTCGGTTCATAGGTTGATGCTCAACCACTGAGCCACACTGGCCGGGAACCTAAGCTTTTTTTTTTTTTTTAAATATATTTTATTGATTTTTTACAGAGAGGAAGGGAGAGAGATAGAGAGCTAGAAACATCGATGAGAGAGAAACATCGATCAGCTGCCTCCTGCACATCTACTGGGGCTGTGCCCGCAACTCAGGTACATGCCCTTGACCGGAATCGAACCTGGGACCTTTCAGTCCGCAGGCCGACGCTCTATCCACTGAGCCAAACCGGTTTCGGCGAACCTAAGCTTTTGATGGTGTCTTTGAATTTGCCTTTATCAAGAAAAAAAAAATGCTGCTTAAGGCGCTTTAGATCTCACGGTTTTAAGATGAATTCATGAGACAACTATGCAGCTTGAGGTTTAGAAAAATATTCGCAGCTGGGAAATCACACCTAAGGGAAGAGGGAGAAGTCCCACGGCTCACGTCAGACTGGCTTGGATGCGACTCCGGCGGGGATGGGACGGGGACCCGAGCCCACGGGGACTGGCTCTGACTAACCCAGTGTGTCTTCCCATCTCCGGCTTCTGGGTTTGTGACTCTTGTGGGAATTGTTCAACCCGTAAAAAGCGCCCTTTTTCTGTCCCTTGGAATAGCCTCATGGAATAAACACTTATAAATATGTAAGTTCCCAAAGACCAGATGTGACATCAGCCGCGTTACCTGCCTCTGAGTGCTTTCTCATCTGCGTAGTGGTCATGTGACCTCTTGGAGTCTTTCTCCCCCTCACGCTGAAGGCCGAACTCTTGTCGTTTGATTCTTTTACACCAGTGGCTCTCAACCTTCTGGCCCTTTAAATACAGCTCCTCATGTTGTGGTGACCCCCAACCAGAAAATTATTTTCGTGGCTACTTCATCACTGTCATGTTGCTACTGTGATGAATCGTCACGTAAATATCCGATATGCAGGATGGTCTTAGGCAACCCCTGTGAAAGGGTCATTGGACCGCCAAAGGGGTCGCGACCCACAGGATGAGAACCGCTGGTTTGACCCTGATAACTTAACTCCAACTCTGTTTTTAAGAATTTAGTATCTCTTCTCATTCCATACTAACTATGCACATACGCACAGTTAGAATATATGCAGGGTGGACAGAAGTAAGTTTACAGTTGTGACTATACGAAACACAGTTTATTCTTATACTATTGTTTTCTTAAATATCTTTTTGTTGATTTCAGAGAGGACGGTAGAGGAGAGAGAGGTAGAAACATCAATGATGAGAGAGAATCATGGATCAGATGCCTCCTGCACGCCCCCTACTGGGGATCGAGCCTGCAATCTGGGCATGTGCCCTGACTGGGAATCGAACCGTGACATCTTGGTTCATATGTTGACGCTCAACCACTGAGCCCTGCCAGTTCAGGCTCTTGTGTTATTATTGATCAATTATTGTATTATTTGTTCATATTATACCTTTACACCTACTTTCCCCATCCCTGTATGGAATGAATGAATCAATGAATGAATGCAACTATACGAATACGCACAGTTATATTGTTATAATCTAACAATACCACCCTAAGAGGAAGACACGTAAGATATAAGGCATTTCCATCATTCAATAAGAAAGTTATACTTTATTTCTCTGGAGTCATGATTTGACTTCAACTATAAATAATATTTGGAACAATGTAGACGCATAGAATAGGGTTATGCTACGTTCATGTCCCCTTGTCCCCTGATACCCAAAGAGCTGAGAAATGGAGGTTAAGACAGGAGTGTGTCACCCCATCAAGACTACTGACTGTTTCACCCACACAACTCTAGGTGCACGGCCAACACCCAGAGCAGGACAGAAAGAAGCGACAGTGGCCGAGAGACGTGAAAAGTCCATTCTAACTTCAGGACTTGGGATTTTAAAAATATTCATACTTTGCAAGAATAAACAATGAGGTAATGGTCCGTCAGGTCCTCTGCGGCCAATTTGGACTTGAAACAGTGGTGGGTCACTCTCAAATATGTGAAGTTCACATGCCGTTTGGATCCTGATCAAGGCACTCAAGTAGATGAAGCTTTTCAAACCTCTGGAGATTGGGAATGTGAGCTGGAAGTCTCATGGGCCCTTCTGGTGCTTTTGAATCTTGTGGTTCCGGTAGAAATGAAAAATGAAGTTTAAGTTAAACGCTTTATATGACTTAAAAGGAGACGGATGGGCATTCAAATATGGACTTAATCGGACAAATACTCATTAAGCATGCCGCTTCCCAAAGTTCACAATCCCTTTTGTAAAATAGTCTTTATAATCTGTGTTAATTTAATTTTGTGTTGTTGATGTTGTCATTAATCCTCACCCGAGGATATTTTTCCATTGATTTTTAGGGAGAGTGGAAGAGAGAAGAGAAGACAGAGAGAAACTTCGATGTGAGAGAAACACATCGATTGGTTGCCTCCTGCAGGAGCCCCCACCAGGGCCCGGGCCAGGGAGGAGCCTGCAACTGAGGTACATACCCTTGACTGGAATCGAACCAGGGACCCTTTGGCCCACAGGCTGACACTCTATCCACTGAGCCAAACCACCTAGGGCTGTATTCATTTATTTTTAATCGATCCATTCTTTTGGATAGTAAACTGTACTGAAAATTATACAATTGACCAAGTACTCTCTCCCTAACATTGTCCAGTGGATCCCTAGTTTTAGAAGTGGTTTAAAATGCACCTTCACCGTGTTATTTTTTTCTTCTTCCTGGATTTAGAAACAGAAATCACACTTTCCCCAATTCTTTATACTTATTTAAAGTGCTGAGTCCAATTGGGCGGGACATCGCACCTCTTTCGGTTTAGGTACATTAAGGTTGGGTCTGCACAACTGGAGAGGAAAGGGAGCAAGACTGAAAACTAGGGTTCACCTGATTTTGGGGAAATGTGGATGTCAAGTCAGCCAGGCAATGGTGGGGATGGCACCTCCAGGCCCCTGCAATGGGTCTTGGTGGTGAAGACGAACGCTGGCGAGTCAAGTTCACTAAAATCTTTTTGGTGTGGCAGGAATTAGCTGAAATGGCTAACATGTATCATATCACACTTCCCACCATGTAAATCACAAGGGAAGTGTAATTGGTTCTCAAGGACACAGGGCTAATCAATTCCAAAAGGGATATTAAGATGTTCTCACCCAGGTCCCCGCCTGTCCTAAGTTCGAAAACAGACGCCCTAACCATGGAGTTCATTACTCTTTCCACGACATTATGGCTTTATTTAAAGCAGAAGGAGTTCAGGGAGGAACGGTGAGATACCCACAACGACAACCAATAAACGGGGAAGTACTTTGTGTTACTTGTCCTACTAAGTTCCTTGCACATAGTAGGTGAGCAGTGGTAAGGCCTTATTGAATTTCATGCTTTTATATTCTGAAACTAACAGGCTGCTGCCTTAACACATTTTGATAAATTGTATTCATCTTATTCCAAACTTTTATTATTATCATCACTAGAGGCCCGGTGCACAAAATTAGTGCATGGGTAGGGTCCCTAGGCCTGGCCGGCAATCAGGGCTGATCAGGGCCTTCTGGCTGCCAGCCAGGGCCTTCCTTCATTCCACACTGCCCCATGGTGGTCAGCATATGTCATAGCGAGCGATTGAACTCCCGGTTGAGCTCCTGAGGGGACACTTTGCATATTAGCCTTTTATATAGAGAGATACTTGCTTACTTAGAGTGTGTATGGGTGTTTGTGTGTGGGTGTATGTGTGTGCCTGTTTCTGGCTTCCTTCTTTTTTAAAAATCCTCATGACTATTATTTATTTGTTTTTTCTCCAATGTATTTGGTGGGCAAAATCTTCAGTGAAGGCCAATTACTGCAACATAGACCAACATTCACTCTTGACAAGTTAAAACTATTTTCCTTCCATGTCTTATCGCTAGGTGAGGAATGCAGTCAGTGGAATTCTGGAAACACTTGTTTGTTTATGTTTTCCTCCCAAAATGCCTATAGACAGTTGAGTAGCCTTGTGTGCACCCCCAATGGGTTGTGACCCACTCCACAGCCACAACACAGAGAGCTTGGCAGTGAGGCGAGCAGGGCCAAGACCCCAGGGTGACAGGAAGGCCCATAACGGGCACTTAAATGCTCTTAAAGGAGACTCTCATTTAAAACAACGAATCGCGCCCAGCCGGCATGGCTCAGTGGTTGAGCGTCAACCTATGAACCTTTTGATTCCTGGTCAGGGCACATGCCCGGGCTGCGGGCTCGATCCCCAGTGTGGGGCATGCAGGAGGCAGCTGATCCATGATTCTCTCTCTTCATTGATGTTTCTGTCTCTATCCCTCTCTTCCATTCTCTCTGAAATCAATAAAAATATATTTAAAATAATACTAATAATAAAAAACAAATCGCTCCCTATTGGACAACCTGGACATAGCGGCCAGTGTATGTATGTATATATATATATATATATATATATATATATAATTTTATACACCACTCCCTTCTTTCTTTCTTTTTTAAATATATTTTATTGATTTTTTACAGAGAGGAAGGGAGAGAGACAGAGAGTTAGAAACATCGATGAGAGAGAAACATCAATCAGCTGCCTCCTGCACATCTCCTCCTGGGGATGTGCCCGCAACCCAGGTACATGCCCTTGACCGGAATCGAACCTGGAACCCTTCAGTCCACAGGCCGACGCTCTATCCACTGAGCCAAACCGGTTTCAGCAACCCACTCCCTTCCTTCTAGCAGTTTTCCAGGATGCTAAAAATAACCTTACCCTCACCCGAGCTGACCTGGCCTCTGATTTTTTTTTTTTCGTTCTTTCTGCTTCCCAGTCTTCTCACTGCTCTAAACTCCCTGACTCTCGTGCCAGAATGTTCTAGAGAATGTGCGGTGTTTATTTGAACTAAGCCCATGACCTTTTCAAGGATTCTCATCAGGAGCTGCACATTACACGGAGTACCTTTCAACGCGTGATGAACAGATGGGATCAAATTCCGGGGCCTTATGGGGTGAAGCCACATTTCCCCGCAGCAGCTCATCAACGTCGAAGGAGACGCTGCGCAGAACAGACAGTGTCCACATGGGTTTATGGAGACGCATCGTGACAGGGCAGCGTTTGGTCACAAGGGTGACGTGTGAACCTCAGAGGATTTGGACCCCGAGTTGGGACACTCTGCCAAGAATGTGCATTCCTTTCCGAAGCCTCCAGATGTCTCGTGTCCGCGGAACTGGGCTTTTAGAAATTGTTTATTTGTTGGTTTATGGCGGGACGAAGAGGAGTACATCGCCTTCTTGAACCTGAATCAAGTCTCTTCCAGAGTCTGAGAAACATACCATGACTTCTTCACACACCCTTTTTTTTGTTTGTTTCTTGCTTGTTGGTGGACTGTTTTTTGACTGAATCAAAAAATGGTATTAAAAAAATTATTTTTAAGAAAAATGGCGGGTGTGGCTTGGTGGTTGAGCGTCAGCCTATGAACCAGGAGGTCATGGTTTGATTCCTGGTCAGGGCACATGCCCGGGGAGTGGGCTCAACCCGCACTGTGTGGATGCAGGAGGCAGCCAGTCACTGATTCTCTCTCACCATTGATGTTTCAATCTCTCTCGCCCTCTCCCTCCTGTCTGAAATCAATAAAAAAATATATTTTTTAAAAGAAACCTTAATGATCCCACATATGGGTCTTGACATAGGCACTTTCAGAAAACAAAATGTCAGCAGGCCACGGATTACCGTATAGCTGTTCCAGTCACATCCACCTGGAACAGAGGTTGTGTGGTCCCTCACTAAGCATCACCTTAGCTCATCCTTTCAACAAGGCAGTGTATTTAGTTGTGAGCCTGTCTCTATTTCTTCTACACACAAGCCAGCTTCTTCCCCATAAAGACTGGATGAGATAATTCATGAAGAAGTGTTATTTAAACCGCCATCATTCATCTCTCTCTCTCTCTCCCTTCCTCTCTGAAATCAAGAAAAATGTTTAAAAAAATAAATAAATAAAATAAATAAACCACCAATGTCATGCCAGTATTAGATGTGGTCGGAGCCCGTGATGTATTAAAGCAGTGGTTCTCAACCTCCCTAATGCCGCAACCCTTTAATACAGTTCCTCATGTTGTGGTGACCCCCAACCATAAAATTATTTTCATTGCTACTTCATAACTGTAATGTTGCTACTGTTATAAATCGTAATGTAAATATCTTATATGTAGGATGTATTTTCATTGTTACAAATTGAACATAATGAAAGCATAGTGATTAATCACAAAAACAATGTGTAGTCATATATGTGTTTTCCAATGGTTTTAGGTGACCCCTGTGAAAGGGTCATTCAATCCCCAAAGGGGTTGCAACCCACAGGTTGAGAGCCGCTGTATTAAAGGCTCTGGTTCTTAGAGATCAATGGGCCGACTCAGGGAGCTGGGTGCAGCGTCTGGCTCTCCCACTGTGCAGCCCACGCTGACGTCAGCAACAGAGATGGTGTGGGGCGAGGGATTTGGGGTGGTGGGTAGGAAAGAGCTAAGAGCACACGTGTGTTCATTCTTGGGGGATCGCCATTCCGCATCTCTGATTAGGAAAGAATAAGGAGCCTTTTACTGGCTTCCTGGCTTTGGGGGACCCTAGAAGTCAAGGTCGCAACGGACTGAGGCTCAATCTGGTCGAGGGGACAAAGGGAAAGTGCCCTCCCCTGGAGGGGGTTGTAACTGGGAAGGAGAATGCAAGCATCCTGGCGGAGGAAGTCAACTGAAGGCTTTTCCCAAACTCGAACTCTGGGACCAATCACAGTGGCGACTGCAACAGAAGGTTTCAGAGAGTTCTCAAGGAGCAGGGATGACTGGACAGTAGTGGAGGGGAGGTGGATTGCATTGTTTCTTTTCATTTTTTTTTTTAATCTTTATTGTTGAAAGATTCATAGGTTCATAGGTTGACGCTCAACCACCAAGCCACACCGGCTGGGTAGCAATGGCGGTTTGCATAACACTTCTACATGCATTATCTCATCCAGTCTTCATGGGGAAGAAGCTGGCTTGTGTGTAGAAAAAATAGAGGTGCTTGCAACTAAATACACAGCCTTGTTGAGAGGACGAGCTAAGGTGATGTTTAGTGAGGGACCACACATACTCCGCAGATCTCTCTTCCGTTCTCCCCGGAATGTGCCCATTGCTTTATATACTGCCAGGGAGTTGCCACACTATTTGTTTTTCCCCCATAACCTCTTCCAGCCCGCTCCCACCCCTCTCCCCCCAGGCCCTCACCACCCCATTGTCCGTGTCCACGGGGTGATGCATATGTGCATACAAGTTCACTGGTTGATCTCTTCCCACCCACCCTCCCTGCCTTCCCTCTGAGGTTCAACAGTCTGTTCATGCTTCTATGTCTCTGGGTCTGTTTTTGATCATCCGTTTATTTGGTTCGTTAGAGTCCACATATGAGTGAGATCATGTGATCATTCATGAACAAGTCAGGGCTCTGGTGATCAGCAAACAACCAGGTTTGCATAAGGCAGGGGGATGGTTAGGCAAGGGTTAGTCAGAACTTAAGAAAGGCATCCTCGCCCTCACCGGTTTGGCTCAATGGATAGAGCATCATCGGCCTGCAGACTGAAGGGTTTGCAGGCTCAATTCCAGTCAAGGGCATGTACCGTGGTTGCGGGCACATCCCCAGTAGGGGGTGTGCAAGAGGCGGCTGATCGATGTTTCTAACTATCCCTCTCCCTTCCTCTCTGTAAAAAAAAATCAATAAAATATATTTTTTTTAAAAAAATAGAAGGCATCCTTGGCCTCGAAGACCCACAAAGTTGGACTTGTGCCTTAATTATAGAGCGTAGGTCCTTCGAGAAGGATGCGTGTAGGCAAGTGAGACTCTGGTGTCATCTGTCAGCTGACAAGAGAAGAAAGTGCTGGTCTGAGAGACGGGAAGGCTGCGTTTGGGTGGCGCTGAGAGCCTCAGCTTGTTCGTCAGAGCAGTGGCTACCCTGGGATCAGGCTGTCTGAAGACATGAAGCAAGTGCTCTCAAATTTATGGGATACCCATCATCCCTGAAGCGCTCCAAATCGGCCCTGGGAGAGAAGGGTCTCGGGTTCGATTCCTGGTCAAGGGCACATACCTTGGTTGCAGGTTCCATCCCGGCCCCAGTCAGGCTCGAGTGGGAGGCAACCAATAGATGTGTCTCTCTCATGTCGGTGTTTTGTTTTATCTCTCTCTCTCCCTCCCTCCGCCCATCCCTCCCTCCAACCATCCCTCCCTCCCTCCCTTTTCCTTTCCCTCCCTTCCACTCTGTCTAAAAACTCAATGGAAAAAAAATATCCTGGGGTGAGGATTTAAGAAAAGGGATCTACACACTACTAGAAGGTACCTATATGTACAGAAGTCTACTGAGAATTCCTGCTGTTGTCTTTTCACTTTTCTTTTCTTTTTTAAATATATTTTATTGATTTTTTACAGAGAGGAAGGGAGAGGGATAGAGAGTTAGAAACATCGATGAGAGAGAATCATCGATCAGCTGCCTCCTGCACACCCCCTACTGGGGATGTGCCCGCAATCAAAGTCCATGCCCTTGACTGGAATCAAACCTGGGACCTTTGAGTCCGCAGGCTGACACTCTAGCCACTGAGCCAAACCAGTCAGGGCTTTTCACTTTTCCTTATGGCCTGTGCTGGGACCTCGCCCCAGGTCCAAAAGTCATGGGAGAGACCAGCCAGAGCAGAACTGGCCAGAACCTGGGCTCCGGACCCCACAGAGCTGGTCAGGGAGGTGCTGATCTCTGAGAGGCGGGAGAGGAGTTGGCTGATGGCTGTCGCAGCCGGAAGGCTAAGTAGGGCTTCGGGGTGCCTAGAAGCAGCATCCGGGGAGGTTAGCAGAGCCCAAGGAACTCCAGTCTTGAGCACTAGAATTCTGGGAAATCATCTCTATAAGAATTACTCCAGGGAACTCAGAACTGGGAACCATATAGGAAAGCAAGACAGTGAGGTGCCGGTGGCCTCATGGGCACCAGGACATACATTGAGCTCGGCTCAGAGCTCAAGGCTGGCCCTGGAGCCTGGGCTCGGGAAATGGGCCACAGGTCTTGCCGGGCAGCTGAGGGGCAGGGGGCAGGGGGCAAGGGTGTCTGCTTGGCTGATGAGCTCTGGTCTCTGCTCCCTGAGTTCCCCCGGCCAAGGTCAGGGCCAGGCCTGGAGGCGGGGGTCAAGTGATTCCAGCTTCTCAGTTAGAAGGAGATAGAGGCAGGGAGCCAGGGGGTCCTCACCGAAGGATTTAAAAAGAAACACACACTAAACAAGCCCAGCCCGGCTTTCTCCCCCAGCTGTAGTTTTGTGATGTGAACGTGTCCTAAGGGCATGTTCAGGGGAAAAAGAGTGAATACACTTTTCCAGGTCGACCAGCCAGTTGGCCCCAACACGATGGCCAAAGTGGGTTTGTATAAACTCCAACCTCATTTACTGCGGAAAACGGTCAAAGGGATTCCACGTCCTGTCTTTTCCTTTCTGCATGTTATGCTCTAGATCAGCGGTTCTCAACCTGTGGGTCGCGACCCCTTTGGGGGTCGAACGACCCTTTCACAGGGGTTGCCTAAATACATCCTGCGTATCAGATATTTACATGACGATTCATCACAGTAGCAACATGACAGTTATGAGGTAGCCACGAAAATAATTTTATGGTTGGGGGTCACCACAACATGAGGAACTGTATTAAAGGGTCGCGGCATTAGGAAGGTTGAGAACCACTGTTCTAGAACCTCTGTTATTATGTGGGACACCTAGTCTATTCTAAGTACATATTGATGTATATTAAAGCTATAGCTATGATAGGTGTATTTTTGAGGAGATAGATTTTAAAAATCACTACTTCTCCATTCTTAGGTTAAAGTGCGTACTTATTTAAAGCCTTTTATTTCTATGTAAGTCCTCATAAAACTTTATTATCCTCATTTTCTTACTTTAAAATAGAAAACGTGAAATATTTGAAAGCTATATTGCTGCCATATACACCACGCACACACACACACACACACACACACACACACACACACCAATAAAACACCCCAAAAGGAATTTGGAAAGTGTGTCCACCAACATATTGCTGAGTTAGCATCAACATAACCAACTACACACCCTCCTTTTGTATCGGCAAGTGGCATTCATTCTTAAAGTGATAATGGGCCTAAATTTGGAGAGAACAGGCCCTTACGTTCCAATTTATTTGTTTCACAATCACAGCCTCCCGACGGAAGGGAAAATTACACCGCGGTTTGTAACGAAAGCGGCCTCCACTCAGAAACAAAACGCCACATGCAAACTTGGAGAACTTCAGATAATCAAGGATCTTAGATGAATCCCCTCCGTGGCTGGGCGGTTTTTGTTGTCGTGAATTTGCCGGAGAATTTCCTATGAAAGCCTCTAACTAGTAGCTGATTATCTCAGTGTCTCCGGTTCCTTTTAGAACCCACATCTGTTGTGGCGGGGCGTTGGGCGTTTCCACGGAGGGGAGCGTGGCTGTGGTGATGACGGAAATACAGCAGGTCCCAGCCGGTGTGGCTCAGTGGATAGAGCGCCGGTTTGTGGACCAAAGGGTCCCGGGTTCGATTCCGGTCAAGGGCACGTGCCTCGGTTGCAGGCTCCTCCCCGGCCTGGGCCCTGGTCGGGCTCCTGCAGGAGGCAGCCAATCCATGTGTCTCTCTCACCGCAATATTTCTCTCTCTTTCCCCCCTCCCCCTCTAAAAATCCATGGAAAGATATCCTCGGGTGAGGATTAAAATGAAAGAGAAAGAAATGCAGCGGGACCCCAATATCTTCATGCAGATGAGGAGAAACCCACCAGCTGTTGAGTCACAGATGCTGGGGTGCTGTCCACACCCAGCACAGAGCAGGGTGCCCCGTGGCCTCCGTTTCCTGGGCTCCACACCCCACTGCTCTCCTTAGCTAACTGACTGGAGACTGTGGGCTCCCTCTCTTCCCTCGCTCGCTCTCCGTTTTAATTGTTGTTCCTCTGTTTTGCCTGAAAGCTGCAGCACCTCACTGCGCGTTACTGCCGGTTCAGCCAAACCCTGTCCACCACGAACTCATCGCCGGCTGCTGTTCTGCGCTGGCCTTGTTTCTACCCCAGATGCGCCAGGAGGCCCAGAACAGGCCTTCCGAGGGCCCTTTGAAATATATTTATTTTTTTAAATTGATTTCCAAAAGGAAGGGAGAGGGAGAGAGAGATAGAAATATCAATGATGAGGGAGAATCATGGATCGGCTGCCTCCTGCACGCCCCCCACTGGGGCTCGAGGGTCCGCAACCCAGGACGCGTGCCCTTGACCGGAATCGAACCAGGACCCTTCAGTTCGCAGGCCGACGCTCTATCCACTGAGCCACACCGGCCGGGCCTCTAGGGCCCTTTTAAAAAGTTTGCTGGTCACATGGGGATGACCCTTTGAATTAACTTCATCCTGATTCGACCGCTCTGTGTTTGAGTCATATTTAAATTTTCTAACTAGAAGTGTTTCTAAACGTTTGAGAAATTGTTCTAAAGTCCTGAAGTTGCATCCTATTCGAATCTCTCCCCCTGCCCCCCGCCTCGCGCACGTAGAGCGGGTTTTGACTTTAACTCCTCTTTTCTGTGCATTTCACGTTGAACTTGTCCGAGGAGCCTCCCGCGGCTCCCAGCTAAAGCGATAAGCCAGAAAAAAGAAAAAATAAGAGAAAAAGTCTCCGGTCCATGGGGCTGGGGACCAGTGTCCCCTCTCACCCCGGTGCCCGAGTATTCAACGTGCATTAAGTGCAGCCATCAGGGGAACCACAGCCGTTAGAAACGAACGGCTATTTGCCTTCGAGAAGGCCTGTTTGGTCCCCGTTTCACTCTGATGTTTTATTCTCATTCCGCGCAACAGTAATTGGGTCTTAAACATGATGAAGTATCTGCAAGCCGCCTCGGCGACTGAGCTGCCTATAGCAGGTTTTTAACTCGAGTTAAAGAAGGTTAATCAAAGCTAATGAATCTGTTTTATCCGATGCCACCCAGTTTATAAAATAAAAAAAAAAAAAAATCTGCCAGGAGGTGGATGAACCCAAATCCAGGTTGTCCGGCCGTCAAAACGCAAATACATCTTGAGCAGAATAATGTTGCAAGTGTCCCCGATGGCCCAGGAATGGCTGGCCGGCCGGCGCCTGCAAACTCAGTCGTTTTTTCTTATCTTTCTGCAGCTCGGCCTTCTGCTGTGAAAAAAAAGGGGGGGCGGGGGGAGCCATCTGAAAATTCAGAGGAGCCAGTGCAACCCACACTGCAGGCTTCAGCGTGAGAACATCAAGAGACTGTTGCATTCACAAGTTCAGAATAGCCCGGGCTCTGCCTGAAAGGGCATGAGGAGGCTCTAATAAGGCTAATTCATTAGAACAGGCGTTTGTTACTAAAACACACCGCGCGGGGCCCCAGCCAGGCAGCGCGGCAATTAAAGTTGCCTCCCTGCGCCACGCAGGCCCCTGCCGCCGGCCCGCGCCCACGGGCTCTGTCCGTGTCGTCTTCTGCTCAGACGTGGCCTTGAGGAGGCAGGTTCATCACCTGTCGGGTGGCGGAGGAGCTGGGGGGTGAGGGGTCTCTGGCCGTGACACCGTTTTGTCCACTTTCAAGGAGAATAAAAACATCCCCAAATGGCCTGGGAGAGTTCTTTCGGGAGAGGCAGGCGCTGACAGGGTTTGCCCAGGGATACATACACCTCGCTGCCTGGGAGATGGTCCCTGGTTGCTTTTGCAAAAAAATCACAGCCAGAGCTCGGCCTGCAAGTGTCTACATTCACAGGGTGGCGCGTCTTTTCATCTGAATCCCAGCACTTCCAGAACACACACACACACACACACACACATTCACACACACACACACACACACTCAGATTCACACACACTCACATTCACACACTCACATTCACACACTCACACACATTCACACACTCACACACTCACACACACATTCACACACACACACCACACACACTCACATTCACACACACACACATTCACACACTCACACACTCACATTCACACACTCGCACATACCACAGACACACTCACACACTCACACTCACACAATCATACACACACATTCACTCACACACACACTCTCTCACATACTCACCCACACACACACACTCACACACACATACACATTCACACTCACACTCTCACACACTCACACACTCTCACACACACACACATACTCACTCACACACACACACTCACACTCACTCACACACATACTCAAACACACGTTCACTCACACACACACATACTCATACACACACACACACTCAAACACACGTTCACTCACACACACACATACTCATACACACACACACACACACACACTCACACACTCAGGTCTGCAGTGACATCTCTCCCCACCTCTGGTGGTGGCCGTGCTTTGGAATGAAATTCACAGGAACTGGGGTTGTCACCAGCCTGGAAAGGCCCTGCCAGTGAGAAGGAGAGAAGGGGGGGCCGGGAGGACCTTTGTGGCTCCAGCTCCCTCCTGCTCTCTTTTTAAACGTACATAATATTTGCACTTTGGGGGAAGGGTGTGAAATAGGGACCCACAGACATAGGACGCTAGGCAGACCCCCCAAAAGCCAGGGGGATGGAGGGAAGAAAAAAAACAACCCCTGACTGAGCCCAGCCCTGGTCCGGAGGCCCTAACATCCCAGGTTTCAAAAGCATCTTTTTCATGTTCACAAGCCACAACCCCCTTGATGAAAACGTGTTGCGAAATCCGGGGCCTGGTCGGCCTCAGCTAATTAGAAAAAATGGGCTTTCCCCCCTCCCCCCTTTTCCTTTCTTTCTTTAGCACCTTTTCTCTCCAGCCCTTAGTCTCAGGGGGGGGATCCAGGCTCTTGGCCGGGCTGTTTTGAAAACATGCCTTTGAATGCCTCTCCCTAATTCACCGCTTTTGTTTTTCCGCCTTTGTGTTTGCCAGTTTGACCATATAACGTTATACATCTGGTGGAGAGCTTGTTGGGGGCTTTTTCTCTCCCAGGGATCCCATGCAAGCCCCTACAGGACCCTCCTCGTCTTCAGTTTGAGCGATCCTGGAACATAAAGGGGTAAAGGAGCGAGAGGAGGCTGGCGGGGAGGGAGCCAGCCCCCCGCCCCCCCACAAAGGAGCTGAGAGGAGGCCTGGGGAGGTGCGGGGGAGAGAGACACAGAGAGAAATGAGTGAAACATTAAAAAAAAAGTTGAAAAGAATTCCTTCCCTCTCCTCTTTTCTTCTCCCTGTTGCGACCGGACCCCGCGTCAGCCGGCGACAAGGCCTCGGTGGGAACATGACGGGCCCGCAGAATAGATAACTCATTGGAATTCTGGCAACATGTTCGTAAATAAAACAAAAGTGGAGAGGCGGGCGGGGGGTGTGGGGAGAGGGCGGGTGTTCTAGGGAAGCATAGGGCTGAGTGGCCACCAGGGGACATTTCCAGGGCCGGTTCCCTGCCTCCCTCCCGCGGGGAACCCTCCGCTGGTCACAGGGGAGGGAAGGGTAGTTTTGCCCAGGCCTGCTCCCCAGCGCGCTTGCAGCTGGAGATGTTCATTATTGCAGCCAGGAGGCTGCTGCTGCCCACGCCCTCCCAGCCGGACACAGGGCTGCAATAATCCTCCCCGTGTCCCCCAGCCCCGTGCAGGCTGCACGCCTCGGAAAGGGGTCTGTGAACATTGGAGCCGACCTGGGGCCCGGCTGCTTGCCCCCCAGGGTTTCTCAAGAAGAGCCGCCCGCAGATTGAGTCTGCATTTCTCTGTCCCAGGCCCAGACCTCCCAGGCGCACCTTTGGCAAAACAGCTTGCGTGTGTTTCCTGGGAGGGATGGCGGTGATGTCCGTTTCCTGGTGTCAGAAGCTCAGGGGCTCATCAATGCACAGGGATGAGCATCTTCCCTACCCGTTCTGGCCTCAGTTTCCCCATCTGTGAAATGGACGCGCATAACACCAAAGTCAGAATTCCTAGTTTCCATACACTTGGAGCTATTTCCTAGACTGTTTTTATTTTATATATTTTATACACACAATTATATACGCACATATATTCATTCACATCATGTATACAGCGTTATAGCATATATACACTGAGTGGCCAGATTATTACGACCGGCCAGGTTATTATGACCACCCCATCAGTACAATGAAGTGAATTAGTTATGCAAATAATAATAATAATAATAATAAAACCTTGAGAATATTTGCTTAGGAAGTTTTCAATATTCAGTATTTTTGGAAGTGTCAATGAAGTACTGATGGGGTGGTCATAATCATCTGGCCACTCAGTGTATATGTGAATTTGTTTTATATGTGATCTGTGAAATATCACATATGAAATAAGCCCGTTACAAAAACCCTTTATAAATAGATATAGAATATCTTGATTGGGGGTGCAGTAAAACCTAGACTAAGTAGGAAGACACTCTATGTATAGCTGGTATTTAAAGCTCATATCAGCACCCCACCTCTTTTTTTTTTTTCTTTTTACTGCTGAACAATTTTAAAAGCAATACTAGGTGTGAAAGCAAAACAAACTCATTTCAGTGCAAAGCTTAGGAGTTATGCGTTTTTCCCTGAACTCAACGGGGGGTGGAGGAGTCAGGGGGTGGGGGTGGGGTAGGTAGGGAATTGGTTTTAAATATAGAAAATGGAAAATATAAACCCCAGGCCTCCACTGCTCACAGTGTAGACTTTATTCGAGGTGGGAAGTAACTTTATTTCGTTTTCAAAAAAAAGCCCAGAAATCTACACGGTGAGAGATCTTACTGAAAATACCTTTTTTCTTTTTCTCCTATATTTGTAACTCAAGTTACCTACTGATGACCCGCTTGGTAAGAGTTTCTTTAGCTGGAAATCTCTATCCTGGTCTGTCCTCCATCAGTCCAGCCACGTGACCCATAAGGCAGATCTGGGAGTTAACACCATTAAATTAGCAAGTGTTGGGGCGGGGAAATGGGAACATCTTTTCTGAAAAGATTTTTACCTAAGACGCGTCGCTGTTCCAATCAGACACACGATTACACGATGGGCTAATTTTGCAAGAATCTGTTTTTTTCCTAAACGTGGATCAAGCCGGTAGAAAACGCCTGCTATTCAACATGGAGATAGGCTGTCATTCCCTGGGAAAAAGGAACTCACCTTGGGGAAATACGTTGCTTTAACAGAAAACGACCGTTTATTTATTCTTGACTGGGGGTGAAATAAAACCTAGAATAAGTAGGAAGACACTCTATATATAGCTGGTATTTAAAGCTCATATCAGCACCCCACCTCTTTTTTTTTTTTTTTTTTTTTTTACTGCTGAACAATTTTAAAGTTCCTTGCAAGGTTGTTGTCTGTCTTTTTTTCGTGTGGCTTTTTTCTTCTGTTTGCTTTTGTTTAAACTGGTCTCAGAACATGGAGAAGGAAGACCATCCTCAAACAGAAACAACAACGACAAAAAAACAAAAACAAAAAACACGGACTTTAAAATCCTTAAATGAATTCCTGAGCTTCAAAAATGTAAAACTGTCCCGGCAGGAATGTCACAAAGTGTTAAGGACAAAGTGTATCCGGAAAGCACTCTCCCGTAACATCCACATAACGCACAAAGAACGAACCGCCCTGATTTATAGGACGATATCTGTACCTATTCATTTCCAAGTGCCCTTAATCATCTGATACCATTTTTCCAAACGATTTCTTCCTCCCAGACCCCCTAACCCACCCACCTGATCTCCCAGGCCAGGAGTTTAAATTTGTAGGAAAAAAAAAAATGCTCTTTACGTCATTGTGTAAACTGACATTCTTTCCAGTTATAAACGAGTTTTAAAAAGTTTGAAATTCAAGGTGAATCTGGTGGCAGGTAGCAGCAGCAGCAAAAAGTTTAAAAAAAAGACGAATAACAGTTGCCCACTTAAGAAAACAGCATTCTGTTGATCGACCAACACCCTTTAAATTTTAGCTATTAACAACTCTTACAGAAACAGGAACTGCCAATAACAAACTCGATTTCCAATGTCCCCGCGGTCATAATAATCCCCTACTGTGACTGCACGCCCAGCTGGCCCTCGGAGAAATCTCTCTGTGGTTTTAGAAGCAGGAAAGACCTATCTTTCTTTGGGCGGGGGGAGGCGAAAAAACATACAAAAGTGGGGAGGGGTTAGGGGTAGGGCAGCCGAGTTCAGGACCTGGAGAGGAAACACATGCAAGTTTACTGGGCACGTCTCTTGTTGCAATAAAGCTGTTAGGCTGGGCATGAAGACGGCTATCAGATGGGTCTTTTGACACGACTTGAGCCTTTCACTAAGTAAGACAAGCCTGAAGGATTAGGTTGTCAACTTCAGCCGTCATCTTTGGGGGGCGGGGGGAGGGGGAGCTGGGGGGAAGCTGTCTCTTCTTCTCTTTCTTATTTCTTTATTCATGTATGAGTTGGGGTCTTACCTCGCCAGACCCCCCACCCCCACCCCCCCCCCGCCTCCGGGGACAGCAGGATAAGGTAGTTGATGGGAGACAACGCCAGCCCCACATGGTTCACCCATGTCCTGCCTTTTGAAGACCAGTGAGTCGACCAAGCTGTGCGCCTAATCAGCCCGGGCAAGTATGAATTTATCTAAAGAGGATTTCACGTGGAACCCCCAGCGCCGGCCGCCACACGGATGACTGCACCCTTTCAGACTCCGCGTGGGCCTGCTCCCAGTCAACTGTCAGGGCGCAGAAAGGCCTGACTTCAGCAAACGCGGCCGAGCCCAAGTCTAAGGATCCCAGAAGGCCCGAGCTTTCGCCTGGTGGGAGCTGACAGGAAATATTGATACGTATCAAGTATCGCCCCTGATGGCCAAAGGAAGGCTGATTCCTGTCGGCACCGTCTCTATTTACAAAACTGTCTAGGGCTTTGAAAGCCGGGTCGTGGTGGGGGCGGTGGGGGGCGGGGGGCAAGGGAGTTGCCAACCCCAGCCCTTCGCTGGGAATTTTTCCAGCTTTCCTGGGACCAGAATTTCTCGAAAATAGGAATCCGGCTACATCTAGCTTTCTTTTTCTTTTCTTTTTACATTTTAGCTTGCTTTTTAGTTTTCTCCAATATATTTTTATTGATTTCAGACAGGAAGGGAGCAGAAGAGAGAGGTAGAAACATCCATGATGAGAGAGAATCATGGATCGGCGGCCTCCTGCACGCCTCCTACTGAGGATCGAGCCCGCAACCCGGGCCTGTGCCCTGACCAGGGATCGAACCGTGACCTCCTGGTTCCTAGGTCGACGCTCAACCACTGAGCCACGCTGGCCAGGCTCAGCTTTCTTTATAGAACCACAGATGTCTTGGAATCGGAATTTGCAAACTCTTTGAATGTCGAGCCGACAGGTGGACCTTGCCGTGATCCCGAATGTGTGTCTTAAATTTATGAACTTAGAGAACGTGCCGCGGATTAGGTTTTGGTGTGTTAATGTTGTCAAGTAGCTTGGGCATATCTGGCTATCAGGTCTCAAAGCCAGTGCTCCGAGCAGGTCCTATGAATCAGAGCTCCCTTTGTGCAAAATAATCTCCATAATCCTCCTGATTCATCACTTTCAGTGCTTTAACCACCTGGGGGGGGAGGGGGAATCATACTTTCCCGACATGGCAAAATTTGATTGGGAACTTGGGGCTGTTACTGTAGCATAATGGCTGGATTGGAGGGTTTAATTTTAAAGGAAAAACAAAACAAAACAAAACAAAACAAAACAAAAAACCACCCCGCCTGGCCAGTGTGGCTCAGTGGTTGAGCATCCACCTGTGAACCAGGAGGTCACGGTTCGATTCCCGGTCAGGGCACAGGCCCGGGTTGCGGGCTGGATCCCCAGTGTGGGGCCTGCAGGAGGCAGCTGATCCATGATTCTCTCTCATCATTGAGGTTTCTACCCTTCTTTCTCCCTCTCTCTTCCATTCTGAAATCAACAAAAATATATTTTGTAAAAAGAGCACCTTATTCACTTTTCAGAATTCTCTAAATCTTCTCCATCAGCGATGTTGCCCCTGAAATGATACCCTTGACGATGCTGGAGGTGTCGGTGGTAATGAAATACCTGTTGGCGGGACCGGAAAGGGAAGAGAAATTGATAACAGCGCGATAAACAAGAGAACGGCTGGGGAAAACCTCCTTGCTCCGGGAGCGAGATTGCTTCCAGTTAAACAAAGAAATTTAGGGTTGGCTGCTTTTCATGGAGATCGCCTACACATGGCCTTTGAAATGTGTCACCGAAGATGGTTTTGCTCTAAGGTAGAATTCGCCACGTGATGGCTTTTCCGCCGCAAATCTCTGGCTTTTTTTTCCTTTTTCCTTTTTCTTTTTTGGCCTGCAGCCCAATAGGAATGTAGGATCACTAGCACAATAGTTAAACATCCGAGTCTTTTTGAAGTGCCTTCAGTGTTACAATGATGTGATGGTTGATTGCCTAGCCGTTTGAGAAAGGGACTTCATTCTGCCCCCTAGTGGCCGAGATTAAAGTTTAATGACTGCTTCATAATACATAAAGCCTTCCTCCCCCCCCCCCCCCGTGCCCCCTCCCCTACCCCCCCCCCATATTTTAAGGCCATATCATAGTGTGGGAAGTACTAATGCATTTCTTGATAATCAGTAAAATGTCTGTTTTAAACAGGAAGGCTCTTACACGGAATGGACTGTTAATACAAGCCAGAGAGAGGATCATTTCATATGTGTTTTAGACACTTTGCCGGGCTTTGCTAAACAGTATGCGCTATTACTATAAACAGACGTTGTTCCCAATACGGCATTCCTCCTGGAACAATTCCGGGACTTCTTAATGGAAGCTCTCAACCCGAGGAGTGTGTAGCACTGCCCAAGTTATGGACAGAAATATATATGTCCATATACAATCTATAAAACACATGTTTACGTTCACATATGTACGTATCTATTCAAAGAAAGCCTCGCCTACCGCCCGATAGTGTGAATCTCTGCATTTCGCCTCAAATGCCTGTTTTTGTCCAACGGGCCCTAAAAGCCGTCCTCGCTAATTACAGCCCTGGCCACCCCCCCCCGCCCGGTCACATTTCCTTTGTGTTCAAGTTCATAAAGAAAGCCACCCACACCCCAAAGTTAGAGAGAGGGTTGTGATGTCCGTGAGATTTTTGATGTGGGCAACACTGGCCGCGTACAGCCCTTTTCTGAGCTGCCATCAAAGTAGAGAGGATTCGTTGGGTTTTTGTTTTGTTTTTTTTAATCCTGCGTCGTTTGTTTATTTGTTTTTCATCTCTAGCGCGGGGCTCACATCAGGCAAGCAGATGAAGACGCCCAAGTGAAATCAGGCACCCACAAGCTAGGTGCCATGCAATGGGTGTGAGGGGTCGCACACCCCTGGAAGTTCAGGGTGGGGCCAGATGAAGAAACTCAAGGAGGAAGATGAGGAGGAGGGGGAGGAGGGGGAGGAGGAGGGGGGGGAGGAGGAGGAGTCTGTGGTGAGTGGACGGGACAGCTGGCCCGTGTGTAATGTGTCACTTCACTTCTGGGCCACTATTGTGCGGCTGGTGTTGGAATGCAGGGGAGGCGCTGGTTTGCTGAATAAGGAGCCGTGTAAATTCCAGCTGTCAACGTGTGATCACTCCTTCGGACAAAGAGCGAGGGTCTCTCCTTACCCGTATTCGATTTCCCGCCCCAGCCACACGTGTTCCTGGGCCCCGTGGTCAACAGGCTGTGTCTGCTAGCCTCTGCCAACCCTCCTCGTAGGCTTGTTCTGCAGTATCTGGCTTCCAAAGGTGTTTGGAATTCAAATGACCGGAAGTTAGAATTCGTTAAAGAGGGATGCTAGCCCTGGCCGGTTTGGCCCAGTGGATAGAGAGCGTCAGCCTGTGGACTGAAGGGTCCCAGGTTTGATTCGGGTCAAGGGCACATGCCTGGGTTGTGGGCTCGATTCCCAGTAGGGGGCATGCAGGGGGCAGCCAATCCATGATTCTCTCTCATCGTTGATGTTTCTATCTCTCTCTCCCTCTCCCTTCCTCTCTGAAAAATCAATAAAAATATGCTTTAAAAAAAAGGAGGATGCTAGGGCTATAGTAATATCACATGATCAACAGTATTTTTAAAATTTATTTTTATGTTTTTAAAAATCTTTATTGTTGAAAGAATTCCATGGGTCCCCCTTTTCCGCCCCCGTGACCTCTCCCAGCCGGCTCCCGTCCGTCCCTCCCCTCCCCAAGCCCACACCACCCCATGATCAATAGTATTTCTAAAGGAGAGTCTTGGCTGTTGTGTTATTTAATTCAGGGCAAAAAGGAAACACTTTACTCCAAAAGAGTAGCCCCCCAAAATGAATATCCTAGGTCAGCGGTCGGCAAACCGCAGCTCGCGAGCCACATGCGGCTCTTTGGCCCCTTGAGTGTGGCTCTTCCACAAAATACCACATGCGGGTGCGCACGTACAGTGCGAAGTTGACTTAAAACTTTAGAGTTTATTAAGTTAATTTTAGGGAACGCTGTGGAGTGAAAGAAGATGTAGTGTCAAGGATGGAGAAATGTATGTTGAGATGGTTTGGACATACAGAGAGGATGAATGAAAGGAGATAGAGAAACAAGTAAACAAGCGAGTGTGGATGGGAGAGTTGGAAGGGGTCGACCTCAGCACACGTACCTCCATCAGATTGAGGACGGTTTTAGCAAAGGCAGCTTAGGAGCACCCTAATTAAGTTCATAACAATGTATCTACCTGTCTAGTTTCAGTTTAAAAAATGTGGCTCTCAAAAGAAATCTCGATCGCTGTACTGTTGATAGTTGGCTCTGTTGGCTAATGAGTTTGCCGACCACTGGCCTAGGTGGCTTTTCGGTGAAGCAAGTCATCTGAGCTGCCGCCATCTCAAGGGAATTCCTTCCTTTAAGCAGGACTCGGGGAGCCACGTGACCCCCACAGGGCTAGAGGAACTTTCCCTTCCTAGCTAGCTCCCACCCTCTCTGTGTGGTTTGAAAGAGGCGGCTGATGTTTCTGAGGTGGTCACTGTGGTTCTGGGAAGCTCTGTACCACGGCCAGGGCAGGAGGAGGGGGGCAGAACAGCATCTCCTCCCAGTGAGACCAACCCCACCGCAGCTGGCGTCTACGGGAGTTTCATTGGAGAAAGAAAATATCATCCCTGTCCTCACAGGCAAGAAATTACTCCGATCTAGGAGATCTCAGACGGCGATTTTTTAATTTTCAGTTCTTTCAATGGGAATCCGGGAACATTGTGTGGCGTGGGGCGCATCTCCTTGTAGAGTTGCATCTGTGAAAGCAACCCCACATGCTTGTCTAGTGGCTGTGATGAGGCAGGCCCTGGACCGCTGGCTAAAGACAGCAAATGGGACTTTAATAATGGGACTTAAAAAAAAAATACAGATTTGGATAATTTGGCCGGCGTGGCTCTGTTGTTGAACATTAACCTATGAACCCGGAGGTCGTGGTTCGATTCTTGGTCGGGGCACATGCCTGGGATGCGGGCTCGATCCCCAGTGTGGGGTGTGAAGGAGGTAGTCAATACATGATTCTCTCTCATCATGGATGTTTCTCTCTCTGCCCCTCTCCCTTCCTCTCTGAAATCAATAAAAATATGTTTTTAAAAAATATGGATTAAAATGTACAGATTATACATGTATCTCGTGAAACTGTTGAACATGACGATGACTTCTGCCAGGATATTTTCTAGAAGTACATGGTTATACATCCACATGGACTAGAGAGATTTCAGGTGTGAGGGTTGCCTAGACAAAAGCTATTTGGGCCCTAACTGGTTTGGCTCAGTGGATAGAGCGTCGGCCTGTGGACTCAACGGTCCTGGGTTCGATTCCGGTCAAGGGCATGTGCCTTGGTTGCGGGCACATCCCCAGTAGGGAGTGTGCAGGAGGCAGCTGATCGATGCTTCTCTCTCATCGATGTTTCTGACTCTCTATCCCTCTCCCTTCCTCTCTGTAAAAAATCAATAAGATATATTTTTTTAAAAAAGCTATTTGGACCTAAAGAAATCATAATCTTTTTAAACCCCCATTAATTGGCTACCCAAGAAAATCAACTGCCATGTAGCAATGCTTTGGTGACATGGCACTATGTTGGTTTTAAAAGATCTGAAAGGTGGCCTCATTTTGAAGTCATTCTTTGGTTCGTAAAACATCCCCACCACCATCACCTTCATTCACTATTGAATAGTTTCTTTTCTTTCTTTAATACTTTTTTATTGATTTCAGAGAGGAAAGGAGAGGGAGATAGAAACATCAATGATGAGAGAGAATCATGGATCAGCTGCCTCCTGCACGCCCCACACTGGGGATGGAGCCCGCAACCCAGACATGTGCCCTGACTTGGAATTCAACTGTGACCTTTTGGTTCATAGGTTGACGCTCAACCACTGAGCCACACCGGCCTGGCTTGAATGGTTTCTTACTGAGTAAGTGATGCTATTCTCAACATAAGTAAGGACACAAGCAGTGATTTCCTCACCTTGACTGGGGTTAGGGTGGGTGAAGGAGGCCTATTGACACTTTAAATAAAGACAAGATAAGTAGCCCTAGCCGGTTTGGCTCAGTGGATAGAGCATGGGTCTGCGGGATTGATGGGTCCTGGGTTCGATTCCAGTCAAGGGTACAGGCCTGGGTTGCGGGCTTGATCCCCAGAGGGGGGCGTGCAGGAGGCAGCTGATCCATGATTCTCTCTCATCACGGATGTTTCTCTCTCTCCCTTTCCCTTCCTCTTTGAAATCAATAAAAATATATTTAAAAGAAAAAAAAAAAAAAGGACAGGATAAGTAAGGGTGGTTCTCTCCAGCCATGAGAGAGCCTTCGGCACAAGAGAACTCAGCTAGGACAATCTTGTCTTTATTTTAAACGTTGCTGTTTAGGTCAGGATGGATTTTGCATTAATTTTTACACTTTAGTATAACCGCATGCAAATATCACTCATCAGAGCGCTGGGGTTTTCCAGGGGCCTGGCGGCCCCGCCCTGTTCCCAGCCCTGCCCGCGGAGCAGGGAGAGATGCTGGCAGACTTGTCTTGTTTCTGTCAGTTTAGCTTTTTAAGATGCCATGGAAATCGATTTTAGCCAAAACATCCTTCCACGGAGTCATGACAAGCACATTGCGACGCAGCGACTTCCCCCACCATCTCCGCGTGGTGTTTTTCTAAGGGGCTCCCGACGCGCCAATCAAAACCATTGCACGTGCACCGTCTTGTCTCTCTCTAGGAACCAGTTTATCTCAGGATCAGGAGGGAGGAAAAGCTATTTTCCCAGATGCTGTCTGTCTGATGTCTTTACTCGAAGACAATCCAAGTCCACTGGTCCCATGGCTTCCCGGGCAGTTTCTCATCAGGGCGGGGCCGTCCGGCTGGCTGGTCTACCTCCATCCTCCATCAGCCACTCGCTTCTCCCCAATGCCGCTCTGAGGGCGGCGGATTTCTGATTCCCGGGCACGGGGCAGCATATGTTCTGCAACTCCAGATCCTCACGTCCGCTGTGGCCACCCCTGCCAGGAATGCGTGATGGGCCTGCTGCAAAATTCGCCCTCGGTTCAGCCAACCTGGATGGAGAAGAACCCATTTACAGCGCACGAAAGCGCAGCCCTACGCTGCTATACACCCCTGGCGTGTTTGACCTCAAGGAAAAAGAAATAAAAGGTCACCATAGAATTTTTTTACCCCCTGTAGATTGTGACCTGACGTAGATGACTGGAAAAGACAAAGAGACGAGAGAGGGAGAGGGAGAGAGAGAGAGAGAGAGAGAGAGAGAGAGAGAGAGAGAGAGAGAGAGAGAGAGAATATACATCTCTATTTGTACCATTTAGCTCCACAGAAGGCAATGCACAGACCAGACCACCTCTTGAGTCAGGAGAATACTCCCAGCAGCCAGGGTGTTATAAATTACAGCCTGTCAGTATTACAATGTATATTAATAGTCACACCTCTTTTTAATGAGTTTGGCATTGGCAGCGGAGAGGAAATACAAGTCATCATGGCTCTGCTCATGCAAACCCCGACAAAGGAATCCGCCATAAATCTTCCTCGAACAGCACTCACCATAAATATGTATCACATACGGCATCTGTTTTACATTCTGCATATAAATCAGCCTCACGCTGAATAGCAATGAATCAGCTCCTCAATGCCTGATTTGATAACAAATCGACTCGGATCTGAGGAGAGAGAATTTACAGCCCTCACCCTTCAGACAGAGAGTCAATACTTACGCTGAGCGCCAAGTTCACTTTCCCTCAACAAGACGATTGCCAGGATGGGCGAGGGGGGGGGGCACAGGGTGGGGGGACAGGGCGGGGCAGCTGGGGGGGGTAGCCATTTGCAGGATGCTCAGTTCTGGGTCTGAAGGCCTCTCTGTCACATTTCTCTGCAGGTGAGCCGCTTCCTCTTGGCTCTGTAGGGACCCTTTCTGCATGCCCCAGGGACACCGCGACACCTTGGTCATGCAATGCATGGTGGGAGGAACCCAGTGCCCCCGCCGCCCCCCCCCCCAGGCTGGGTAGGGCTTCCTCCAGCGGTCCCCTCACCTGTCCCAGCCCAGCCTGGGGGCCTCCGATGGCTGGGGGGGGGGTGGGGAGGAAAGAAGGCACTGACCCCTTTCTTGACAGACCGCTGATAATAACTTCCTGGAAAGACCTTTGGGTCCATGGCATATATGGTGTCTTTCCAGTATCGGTGTGTTGATGGGATTGGGTCACAGGGTGGCGGGGGTGGGGGCGGGGACTGGAATGGCTCTTTATTGTCAGGGCCCTGCCTGATAGGGACAGGTCCAGCCCGCACAGGGATGTGACGTGTGGAAAGACGACACGGGCGGGGCAGGCAGGCCTGTGTCTTTGCCAAGATGAAGGCGGGTGTTCTGGCTGATGTGAGTCGCCAAAGCGGGGAGCAGGTACCAGAGGTGCTATTGGGTATGACTGGGGAAGGATGGGTGCTTTTTGCAAAGCCCTGAAGGCCATGGTTTATTGGTTCCTTTTCTCTCTTTTTCTTTTTTTTTTCAAATATGCTTTTATTGATTGCAGAGAGGAAGGGAGAGAGAGAAACATCAATGATGAGAATCATTGATCAGCTGCCTCCCACACGCCCTCAACTGGGGATCCGGCCTGCAACCTGGCCTTGTGCCCCGACGGGGAATGGAACCAGGACTTCCCAGTTCATAGGTTGATGCTCAACCACTGAGCCACACCAGCTAGCCGGGTCAGCTCGCTTTAAGTGAACACCTGGTTCATAGAAATCAACCCTACACATTTGAGTATGAGCTCGGATTGTCTGGAACTAGAGAGGCTCCCACTGATCAGTGTGGTTTGGAAAGCGAGGAAGTGGCCGGGACCACATATTACCAGACGGGCTCTGTGACAAATTGAATTTTCCGATGGTGGCTGCAACCATCTCTCATCCCGGACCACACATTGAGGAACTCTGCAAATTAACTCAAGGTATTTTATTGGGATCCAACTTTGATATGCTCATTTGTTTCAGATTGTAAATGCAATGCATGCTCATTACAGGACATTTGAAGGGGGAAAAAGTTTTTTTAAAAAGGACGTAAGACCAAATAAGACCAAGTTAGCAATCCTGTTGCATATTTCTATTTCCAAATGTGTTTAACTACAGAGTTCACATGCAAAATTGTAAGTGACCAATGATGCTAAGGCTATGTCTTCCCGTGAAAACAGAGTGCAAATTAAGGTAATTATTGCAAAAAATGTAGGCCCCAAACCTGCTTACCTAGACAATCCCTATAATGAAGGAAAGGTGTTTGGGTAATTGCCTCAGTTTACCCCTTCAGTTGTTTGAGGGAACGAGGGATCAGAAATTGGGCGGTGTAAGTTTCCTTTTCTGGCTGTGTACCATGCTTCCTCAGATGGTGTTTCCCAACGTATTTTTTTGCTCAGTGAAAAGCCATCACCAGCTCAAAGTAAAAGAATCTTTCCTTTTGCCCATGTGCCCAAATAACAGGTTACCAATCAATTCTATCCATTCGGTTTTCTAAAATAATTAAAAAGCAACCAAACCATTGAACAAATTGCAAAGATGTATCTCAAGGCATAGCACGTTCCCTGGAATATTTCTCAGGAATACAATGGAGTCTGCCCTGCATATTGTGCTGACCGCTCCCCGGTCAGACGTACAAGGTCAAGGGCATGAGCCAGTCTTGGACACTTTCTGTTTGTCTCCATAGTCAGTGTGTATTGTTGGGTGGGAGGCAAGCGGTGGTGTGAGGAAGGGATAACGAGAAGCTGCAGTCCGACAATTTAGAGGAGATGGCAAACACTTTCCCAAACTTAACGGAGATGCAGCCCTTTAAAAGATTTGGGTGCTTCTAATTTTACCCTCTGCAACTTATATTAAAAGACGTTGAATACGTTCTCCAGTAGAGCTCATTATTATTTTTTAAATATATTTTTATTGATTTCAGAGGGGAAGGGAGAGGGAGAGAGAGAAAGAAACATCAATGATGAGAGAGAATCTTTGATCGGCTGCCTTCTGCACACCCCACACTGGGGATACAGTGTCTCTCTCACATCGATGTTTCTCTCTCTCTCTGTCTCTCCCCATCTCTTCTATTTTCTCTAAAAATCAACGGAAAAATATCCTCGGGTGAGGATTAGCGACAACAGCAGCAAAGACTCCTCTGGCTCTTCTCGGAGGGAGTGTGTGTCCTGGGGAGGTGAGCGTGGAATGCGAGGTAGTCAGTGTCCACTGGGAGTCCAGCTTCCCTCAGATCCTCTCCCTCTCACTCCTGTGGCTGTCACAGCAGTAACTGCGGGTGATCACAAAACAGCGGGGGGTGTACTTCCTGGTCTCAGCCGAGTAATGAGCACCTAAGAGATACTTAGAGCTTCTGCCTGCTGACTCAGACCGCGGAATTCCTCTCTCCATGTGGGTGGCTCCTCTTCTCCTTAAATCAACCCAAACCATTTCCCTAAGTGTTTCCATCCTTCAGTGAAACAAACCAATTATTAAACTTGGGATTGTACTCAGTAACTTAGGGTACCTCATAATTTTATTTTTACTTTTTATTTTTTTAATATATTTTTATTGATTTCAGAGAGGAAAGGAGAGGGGAAGAGAGAAACATCAGTGATGAGAGAGAATCATGGATCGGCTGCCTCCTGCACGCCCCCTACTGGGGATCCAGCCTGCAACCCAGGCATGTGCCCTGACCAGGAATTGAACCTGGGACCCTTCTATCCATGCTCTATCCACTCCAGCGGTCGCCAACCAGTTCCCAAAGGCTGGCAACCACTGCTAACTAAGCCATACCGGCTAGGGCAATGGTCGGCAAACTGTGGCCCCTTGAGTGTGGCTCTTCCACAAAATACCACATGCGGGCACGGACGTACAGTGCGATTGAAACTTTGTAGCCACACTCAAGGGGCCAAAGAGCCGCATGTGGCTCGAGAGCCGCAGTTTGCCGACCACGGGGCTAGGGCAATAATTTTATTATGTAGCTTTAGGACAGTGGTTCTCAACCTTGGCTGCACATTAGAATCACCTGGGAATCTTTTTAAAATTCTGATTTCTGGGCCTCATCCTCCGGAAATTCTGTTTCTTAGTTATGGGGTGGGGCCACAACATGAGTAACAAAGAAACAGAATTTCCCGAGGATGAGGCCCAGAAATCAGGATTTTAAAAAGATCCCCAGGTGATTCTCATGTGCAGCCAAGGTGGAGAGCCACTGCTTTAGGAGAAGTCACAACTCTTAAATGGCATGACTTGTTTATGTAGCGAAGAGAAACACTCTCCCACAACCTTACCAAGGGTAATTGTTTAACTAGGTAGCATGGGAAGGGAAAGAAAAAAAAAATCTCACCAAGAATAGGTATCACATATGAAAATCAGTAGAAAAATAGGAAATCATCTCAGGAGTAGAAATCGCGATAATAATCATCATCACAGCAGGTCAGACGCCGAGAGCTGTCCATTCCCCTCCCTTTGCGCCACCTTGCAGGATATCCGGCCTCGCTGCACAAACAAAATGTGGAAATGAATCAGTCGATAAAGGAGTTTCTCCCATTAAAACGTGGCTGACTGTGTCCCTTGTCGGGGAAGTTCAGCAGTAAGATGGGTGGCTCATCCTCTGCAGGGACCTCAGTGGCTGCCCTCGCCCACCACAGTGGGATGCAGACTTTTGTCTGCGTGATAAGGAAGGTCCAACTAAAGGTGCAACTTTCGTTGGACAGTCCATGTTTCTAACTCTTCTATCCCTCTCCCCTTCCTCTCTGTAAAAAATCAATAACATGTATTTAAAATAAATAAATAGCCCTGACTGGTTTGGCTCAGTGGATAGAGCGTCGGCCTGCGGACTCAAGGGTCCCGGGTTCGATTCTGGCCAAGGGCATGTACCTTGGTTGCGGGCACATCCCCAGTCGGGGGCGTGCAGGAGGCAGCTGATCGATGCTTCTCTCTCATCGATGTTTCTAACTCTCTATCCCTCTCCCTTCCTCTCTGTAAAAAATCAATAAAATATATTTAAAAAATAAAATAAAATAAATAAAATAAAATGCACCATATCGGCCGTCCAAGGCATCCTGCTCAGGCCCCCACCGTAGGTGCAGCAGGCCCCCCAAACGGCTGACCTCCTCCCTTGACCCTCGCAGAGCAGTCGGGAGCCCGATGACTCTGTTTTCTCGGGTTTGGGAACCGCACTGGCCAGGGATCCGGCCCAATCCTGGGCGGCGCCGGGAACGCTCCCCAGTTCTGCCCCGAATCCGGCTGAGACCACCAGACGCGTCTCATGTGAGGGCGGCCCGTTCCCACCCTCTGACCCGAATCGTTGGAGGTGAACATTCTGGGGAACAAGAAAGCAGGTCCCAGAGGCTGTGAGGCGGGGCCGTGCCCCCGCTGGGCGAGGAGACCATACAGCCCTGCTCTCTCCCCTCGGAGCATTTGTAGTTTTAAACACCACAACCACCGCTCTCCTGCTGGGAAGCCAAAGGGGCGGGCGTGGAAAGAGCCAGAAGGTTCCCCATTCCATCCTCCAGGCTAGAGAGCCTCCCTCTTGGAAAAAAAAAAGCTCGAAAATAAATAAATAAAAGGGGGAAGGGGGTGGTGGCGCGGGGAGGGAACTCCAAATGGAACTGCTCTTCAAACACACAAATGATCGTGTGTGAACAGTTGGAATTAAACAGCTGTCTCGTGGTTATGTGATCATAACAGATGCTGTGTGCACACGTCTCCTGCGAGCTTTGCTTTTCCTTACTGCTGTTTGTGCAGCTCAATGGGCTGGATTCAGCTCCGGGGATACAGGTTTTTATGATCCGTCTGGGCGGCCCAGGCAGCTTCATCATCTCTTGAAAAGGAAAGGGGGTGAGCGCGAGGGAGAGATAGAGGGGAGGCGGAGGGCGGGCGCCCTCTCTCTCTCTCCCATGGCTAAACCGGGATGATGTCATATTGATGAAATTCCAACACACGGGGGTTTACGACCACGTTGCCATTACAGTGGTCCCAGGTTCTATTCTGGTTCTGTTTTTTTCTTTCCATTTTTTTTTTTTTTTTTGGTCGTGCAGGCTGCCGTGCCTCTAGAGCAGTGATGCAGCTGGAATAGAAAGGATAAGACATATAGAAAGGTTTTTTGATGACTCACAGATTACAATGTAGTCATGATCTCTATTTTGTCTTTCTTTTTTTAAAAAAATATATTTTTTATTGCGGAAACCGGTGTAGCTCAGTGGATAGAGCGTCGGCCTGCGGACTGAAGGGTCCCAGGTTCGATTCCGGTCAAGGGCATGTACCTTGGTTGCGGGGACATCCCCAGTAGGGGGTGTGCAGGAGGCAGCTGATCGATGTTTCTCATCGATGTTTCTAACTCTCTATCTCTCTCCCTTCTTCTCTGTAAAAAATCAATAAAATATATTTTTAAAAAAATAAAATAAAATATATTTTTATTGATTTCAGAGAGGAAGGGAGAGGGAGAGAGCGAGAGAAACATCAATGATGAGAATCATCGATCAGCTGCCTCCTGAACGCCTCCTATTGGGGATTGAGCCCGCAACCCAGGCCTGTGTCCTGAACCGGAGTCGAACCTGGGACCCTTCAGTCCGCAGGCCGATGCTCTATCCACTGAGCCACACTGGCTAGGGGTCTATTTTGTCTTTCTTCCTCCCTTGCCCGTCAGAGGTAAAATGTGCTGGCTAGCTGATCTTGATTTTTCCTAGAAATTTTATTTCCTCCTCGAAGTGGGAATCACCCTATCTGTCAGCTGAGTGATATGGGGAACTGTCTCTGTTTTCTTTGGAAGTCCAAATCTGGAAGCCATTTTGGCCTGAACTGTGTGACTTGTTCAAAACCAAAATATCCTCTTGGCTCAGATCCTTCACAGCATTGCCTCGATCCATAGCACACTTGGCCTACCAACAGATTACATGTCTCTGACTTACATTTTCCAAACTTCAAAAAAAAAGGGGGTGGGGGATGTACATGGCAAAAAGAATGTAGAATGTTTCTGGCCCCGGCCGGTGTGGCTCAGTGGATAGAGCGTTGGCCTGCAGGCTGAAGGGTCCCAGGTTCACATGCCCAGGTTGTAGGTTCGATCCCTAGTAGGGGGCATGCAGGAGGCAGCTGATCAATGATTCTCTCTCATCATTGATGTTTCTATCTCTCCCTCTCCCTTCCTTTCTGAAATCAATATAAATGCATTCTCTCTCCCTCTCCCTTCCTCTCAGAAATCAACACACACACACACACACACACACACATATATATATTTTAAAAAGCCTTCTTCTTTTAGACAGTATAGAGTTGGGCAAAACTAGGTTTACAGTGTTCCTACGGAAACTAATACAAGAATAATACAAGAATAAACTGTTTTATGTGCTCACAGCCACAAACCTACTTTTGCCCCTCTCTCTCTGCATGTAGGCTGTCTGCTATGGCAGTCTTCCTCATGGCAAAGAAAAAAAGAAAGAAAAGAAAATTTAAGCTCAGCACGACCATGCCATGATCACGTAATCGTATAACACAGCCCCTCCAAAGAGAAAAAAGGGAGTCGTATCAGACGACTCAGCCGAAACTCCATGAAGAATCGCTGAGTCACGGTGCAGGGAACGTCACCCTTTTTGGAAAAGCGAGTGAACACACACACAGGCACCCGCTCTGTGCACCCCCAGGACCACAGGGGTCTGTGTGTGTGAGCACGTGTGTGCTTGGAGACACAGGGGAGGGTTATTCCGATTATTAATTCATACCCTTCCCTGTGCAGAAGCAGATGTGAGCAGAGAGAGAAGATGTGGGCAGAGAGAGAAGAGAAAGCAGTGACTCAACACGCTGGAAAGGAAAGGAAAAACCAAGGAGAACGGCCCCGCACGGGCCCTGTGTCCTGGCCTCGCTTTTGTCCTGTAGTGAGAGCGGAGGAGAGACGCAGCTCTCCTGCGACGCACTGATCCGTGCACCTGCTCCTTAGATATTTTTTCTCTCTGGTTCTGGCAGCCGAGCACATGCCACACATGGACCTGGCAGGAGAATGTTCTCGGGCCTCCAAGTTACCGCGGCTGTCGTTTCTTCCTCCTCCTCGGCGCCCCCCGGAGCCGCTGTGAAGTGGGCACTTGGAGCCCCCCTCAGGGGCCACTTGGGCACCCGCTGAAAACCCCTCCTGAGCGCTTTCGCCGGGATCAGTTTCATGCCCGTGGCCCTGCCCCGATTCCCAGTTATTTCGTGCCAGTGACTCCGCCAGGCAAAACGCGGATCTTATCCAAGGCCTGTGGCCTGGCGTGCGATACAGCAAATCTATGTAAAAACACACCCCTCCTCTGAAGGCTCTTCCTGGAGGCGCTCACCTCCCACAAGAAAGCGCCTAAGGCCGCCCTGGCTGGTGTGGCTCAATGGATAGAGCGTCGGCCTGCAGACCAAAGGGTCCTGGGTTCCATTCCCATCAAGGGCATGTACCTTGCTTGCAGGCTCCTGCCTAGCCCAGGTCCTAGCCAGGGCACGTACAGGAGGCAACCCGTCGATGTGTTTCTCTCACATCGGTATTTCTCTCTGTCTTTCCCTCTCCCTTCTGCTCTCTCTAAAAATCAATGGAAAAATATCCTCGGGTGAGAATTAAAAAATAATACATAAATAAGTAAATAATGCATCTAAGGCCACAGCTCTCCCATCCTCCGTACTCAATACTTGGTGTCTCCTTATCTTTTTCTGAGAGATGAAGCATCCTTGTCAGTCTGAAGGAGTTAAGTATTAATCTGCAGGAAAGAGAAGGGGTCCCTGAATTCGGAAAGCCTCCGAAAAAATCTCTACCCACCTATCATGTTGCTAAGGAGCCCAAATGGGGATTCTCAGGGGAGGGGCGGGCTTGGGGAGTCGGGTCGGGGCAGGGGAGGGCAACGAAAGGGCCTTTCAACTTGCACTCTGATGGCATCGCAGGGTGAGAGATGGATTTCTCCTTTCTTGGCTCATCGGCCAGTTTGTGGAAATTGTTCTCGATTTCACTAAAGCTGGTCTGTCAATGAGAGTGTTCATTTTCATCTTTTCCCATGACTTCATGGGCGTGACGACGACTGTGCAGATGACATTTTAAACCAAAGCCCTGCCAGGTCTGTGTGGCTCCAGTGGTTGAGCGTCCACCTATGGTCACAGTTCGATTCCCGGTCAGGGCACATGCCCAGGTTGCAGGCTTGATCCCCAGTAGGGGGCGTGCAGGAACAGTTGATCCATGATTGTTTCGACCATCATTGATGTTTCTATCTCTGTCTCCCTCTCCCTTCCTCTCTGGCATCAATAAAAATATATTTAAAAAAATAAAGAGCCCTAGCTGGTTTGGCTCAGCGGATAGAGCTTCGGACTTCAGACCGAAGGGTCCTGGGTTCGATTCCCGTCAAGGGCACGTACCTCGGTTTCAGGCTCCTCCCTGGCTGGGCCCTGGTCGGGGCACATGCAGTAGGCAACCAATCAATGTGTCTCTCTCACATCGATATTTCTCTCTGTCTCTCCCTCTCTCTTCCACTCTCTCTAAAAATCAATGAAAAAAAATATCCTCGGGTGAGGATTAACAACAACAATAATAATAATAATAAAGAAATAAAAGGGCTGACCTTTGAAAGCAGAAGGCACCTTTGTCATCCATTGCGATTTTGAAGGAAAAAGATGACCCAGGGCAGATGTAGATGAGTTCTTAATATTTAACATTAAGTGAAAGAGGAGAGATTCCCAATGGATGGCATCTATTTTCCAGGTGACATTCGAAGCAAAGGCAGCGTAGAGTAAACTGGAAGTTTCAGGAGACGCGAGGCATGGACTTTGTAAATTTTCTCGAAGATCCAACTTAGTAGGGCAACTCAGTTGAGTTGCAGGGCAGGGGTAAGAGTCTGTTGGAGGCTTGGCATTTTATTCTTAAAGCAAACCCAAGGTTAGCGAGGGTCGGACCACACTGGCCAAGTTCAGGGGCTGGCACGGGTATGGAGAAGCCAGATGGTTGCCTTAGTCCAAGGTTGGGGTTTGCAAGGCAAGTCCCAAGAGGCACTGGAGAGTGTGAACCTGCTACAGAAACGTGGAGGGAAATAACTTTAATGGTCACCATTATCATCATCAATGTGCTCCAATCACAGCAGTTCATTTAATGCCTCATTTGCATAGGGTTCTTTTTATGTGCAAGGATTGATATATGTGTGTAGATTGTCTTTGTTGTTTGTCGAAACTGTTTTAACTTTCATGGTTCATAGGATGTGATTCTGTACATATAACATTGTTCCTCATTTAAGTCCATTTCCCAAATATGTATTATTTTTTTTCCTCTGAAGAAAACTAGTCCTATTTTTTGCTTGTAGATCATTTCATCATCTCGAATGTTCCCAGCTTGGTGCGTGTGGGGTGGCCCTTAACAAACTGCGTGAGGGTTAATTCGTATTTCCCGTGGCTCCTCTGCTCTTGAGAGCATTTTCCCAGGAGGCTATATCCCAGGCCCATATGCCTACATGGAAACAAATGCCATTATTGGTACCCAAATGCACTCAATGCTGCGCCGTTCGATTTTATGTTTACATGAAGAGCCAAATTTTGCAGTAAGCTTGGGCGAGAACCTAACAGTTCCTTTTAGCATTAGTCTGTGGGAAAAACTATCCAAGTTTTAAACTGTGATTTACACCCACGTTGCCATATAGAGGCAGGAGGTAAACTGAAAGGGATGAGGCATAATTCCTGGCCCTTGATTGTCTGATTCCTGGCCCTTCACTGTGTTATTCCAACAGAGCTCTTCCATGGGATCATGGATATCTTTACATACACACACACACACACACACACACACACACACACACATATATATACTAGAGGCCCGGTGAAGAAAATTTGTGCACGGGGGAGGGGGTGTCCCTCAGCCTGGCCTGCACCGTCTCCAATCCAAGACCACTTGCGGGACCGGACCTAAACCAGCAGTTGGACCTCCCTCTCACAATCCGGGCCTGCTGGCTCCTAACCGCTCACCTGTCTGCTGGCCTGATCCCACTAACTGCTCTCCCCTGCTGGCCTGATTCCCCCTAACTGCCCTCTCCTGCTGGCCTGATCACCCTAACCACCTCTGCCTTGGCCCTACCACCATGGCTTTGTCTGGAAGGTCATCCAGAAGATGTCTGATCTAATTTGCATATTGCCCTTTTATTAGTATAGATACATTGATTTCAGAGAGGAAAGGAGAGGGAAGAGAGATAGAAACATCAATGATGAGAGAGAATTATGAATTGGTTGCCCCCTGCATGCCCCACATTAGGGACCAAGCCTACAATCTGGGCATGTGTCCTGACCACGAATATAACTGTGACCTCCTGGTTCATAGGTCGATGCTCAACCACTGAGCCACTGTGATCAGGCACATCTTTACTTTTTAACTACCCCTGTGCCACCCCTCATTCATTCCTGGGAACTGCAAGAATGGCCAAGATCTTTTCCTGGTTTGTTTGGTTATGGATTCTGTCAATGGGTTATGATTATGTTCCAAACTATTTCTGTAAGAACTTGGATTTCCAATGTTATTTTGATTTTGAATTTGCAGACTATGTGCTTAATTGATGGTCATTTGCAAACTTTCACAACGAAGTCTTGGTTTCAAGCTCAGCTGACTTGTCACCACACTGTCAGAGCAGAGGGTAGGACATGGTCCCGTGACCTAGCTCCAAAGCCTCCAGACAGAGGTGCAGTCACTTCAATGCGGGGCCGACCCAAGCCACAGATTGCCCTTTTCTTAAGCCCATAAAAAAGTAAATGAGTTCGGCCAGCATGGCTCAGTGATTGAGTCTCAACTTATGAGCCAGGAGGTCACGGCTCAATTCGCCAATTCCCTGTCATAGCACATGCCCCTGTTGCAGCTCAATTCCCACTGTGGGGTCTGCAGCAGGCAGCCAATCTATGGTTCTCTCTCATCATTGATGTTTCCCTCTCCCTTCCTCTCTGAAATCAATAAAATATATTTTACAATAAAAAGTAAAGGAAATACATATGTGTATATACGTGTGTGTGTTTATGAAGACATGCACATAATGTGTATAAATATATTTCTATATGTATCTATACATACATATAAATTATACACACATTTAAAATGCCTCCCGATTTACCATTTGATTAAAATCCAGGGCCACTTCTATCTCCACATCTGCAGTTCTTGTCCCCAAAGCCAATGAGAAGTAGCAGCAATAATAACCATTTCTTTAAAGGAAATACAGTGCCTTTTGCTATTCATTCGAAAATGCTTCATTAGGTGGCCATTGAGGTACAGCTGCAAACTCATGAACGTCTTTTTCTACTGTATTTTCCAACAGATGGATCCTCGCACGTTGGAGAGATGTCGCCGATTCCCGCCACTGCCCCAGAGGATCAGGGGACTTGTGGTCCCTGCTACTTGGCTCCCAGACCAGGCTCCCCGGACCCCATGGAGTGTGGGAAGCGAAGGATTTCTCTATTTGCCTTTGTCTTTAAGAAAGTGAGTGATTGCCTCGCTCCTCACCTACTCCCTCCATGGAGAATTTACTGGCCCAAATTTTTTAAAAAAGCTCCTGCCACACTCCCATTTGCTGTAAGTGCAATTAGTTGCAGGTACCAAATTTGGAGCAAAGAGGCCTCTGGTGGCCTGTTGTGCCTGCAGTTATCCAACTGTGGCTCCAGTTTTTCAGTGCACAACTGATTGCACCCACGAAAAGAAAGGCGAGACTCTGGAAATGGGTCCCTTTAAGACAGTTGGGGGACTGCCTGCCTCCGGTCGGCAAATTGCAATCTTTTATGGAGGCACCGCCATCGCGCTGGCTGGTGTGCAAGCCTGGAATCCGGGTTAGGCATCTTGGGTGAGGGAGAGGCCCCTGGAGGGCAGGTGCGGAGCCCCCGCGCCCTCTGCCCCGCCCCTGGTTCACCTTGAGCCACCGCTGGCCGGTGCATTCGTATCCAGCATCCCTGACTCCACCTCCTGCTTAGTTCGCCAGTCATTCTCCGAAAGGGTTGGGAGAGAGACGCTCGCTCGGTCACACTGTCCATATAACACATTGAACCAACTCTAAATTCGCTTTAAAGAGACAGCTGCAAAGATTGACTTTCGCAAAGTGATGCAGCCAAAGACATCCGTTTGCTCCCGACTGTTATTAACTGTGTCGCGGAGTCCGTAGGAAAGGGGTTTTGAAGGAAATTCCAGGGTGAATCCACTAATTCAATAACCCGATAACATAAATCCAAGTCACGGCTCCGCACACCAGGCCCGAAAATACGCCCTCTACTTTTCACCCCTCTTCTCTTTCGCAAACAGACAGAGCGTGTGTGGGGAAGAGGCTCCTGATGAAATAATAAAACCCAATTCTCATCAAGAAGAAGAAAAAAAAAAGGCATCATTCTAGGAGGGTGGTAATTTACTTTATATGACCTCCCATTGATTATTCCGGGGCTGCTACACAAATATCACAGGCGCTATTGATCGTCAAACCTACCCAATAGGTCTCTAATAGCTTTTACTGGGCAAAAATAATGGTGCTGGAACTGTGGTCAAACACACATAAACCAAGGCGGAAGTATTCATATGTGGCGTTATCCCCCATCTGTCTGCGAGGTATGGAAAGGACCCTGCATGGGGAAGGCACTATGGCCAGCCCACAAAAGCTCAATAATCCAAGCCAACAATCCCAGCCAGTTACGCTGAAAAAAAAAATTGATTACTGTAACTAAAAGCTAGAGTGGGAGAGCGGAGGCCGCCGCTGGCTTAGTCCAAGTGAAATGATCACGAGAGAAAGCCTCACGGAGGAGGGTTCCCGCTGCCGTGGCTGCGTGGCCACACAAATTGGATCTCCCCGTGGTGCCGGCAGCCACGGAACTTCCCCGAGTCCAGCGCGTTCTCTCCAGCCCAGATGGAGATCATAAAAGGGCAGGGTGTGTAATCACAGAACAGATCCTCTATCTCGCCAGGAAAAGTGTACACCACCACCCAGCATGGCGGCGAGAAAAAGCCCAGGAAAGAGAAACTCCAGTTCCGCTTTGGTGAGCAGGGAGAAGGCTCTGCTCACACAGAACGTGTGGTCAGACTGCGGTGGGCGAGCCGTAGAGGCTCAGCTAGGCCCCGCGCAGGGAGCCCAAGCCACAGCTGCCCCAAGTTCTGAGAACAATATTGTAGATTTCAAAAGTCCTCAGCTAACCCATTCCTTGCTCTCCATCTTCCCTGACCAAGCCAGTCTTTTATTTTATTTTATTTTATTTTTAAAATATATTTTTATTGATTTCAGAGAGGATGGAAGAGGGGGAGAGAGAGAAACATCAATGATGAGAGAGAATCATGGATCGGCTGCCCCCTGCACGCCCCACACTGGGGATCGAGCCTGCAACACAGGCATGTGCCCTGACCAGGATTCAAACCTCTTTGCTCCTAGGTCTATACTCACTGTATAGACTGGGCAAATCAAGAAAAATATATTTGAAAAAATAAAATAAAATAAGACTGGCTTGGTCAGGGAGGATGGAGCGCAAGGAATGGGCTTGCTGAGCACTTTTGAAATCTACAATGTTTTTCTCGGAACTTGGGGCAAGTAGCTCCTTCAGATGTGGCTTGGGCTCCCCTGTCTTTTAAATAACAATGAACACATCACCGCATCAATAGCAAGAGATAAAAACTGCTCGCAAGGTATTCAGAAGGGGTGGGTGATAAATTTTTAGCACCTGGGATAAAGAGACCAGAATGCCAATAAGAGTGAGTTATGAATCCAAAGAGAGAGAGAGAGAGAGGCTCTGTTGTTTACCCCATGTTGGCTGTGTGTGTGTGTGTGTGTGTGTTTGGGGGTTCGGGGTGAAGAGTGAGGGAGAGGTGACTATTGTACCCCAGGAAACACATAACTGGCATGCGAGCTAGAGGGCTGTGCTGGCCAATGGCTGGAACAAGTCCTGGTGTCCCTACCGCACCCAGACCCAAAAGAGAGAATGTTGCTTAGCAGCCAGGCCAGTCCTTTCTGTAAATCAACATGAACAAAGACAGAACGGGGGGGGGGGGGGTCTCCTGTGAAGCCAGGCTTGAGAACCCCTATCTTAGGGCAGAGACCTCAGCCATGGAGGTCTCTACCCGATAGGGACCTGCTGCTTCCCAAGGCCGCCCCTCCCCCTGCGGCCACGGGCTCACATGTTTGCTTCCCTTCCTTTCTGGCATTATCAGCGGCCGCTGTTAGAGGCAGGAAAGCTGGAGTCATGCTCTCCCCGCTTCGTGATTTATGATTCGGAAGCAAGACAGGGGTAGAAGGTTGGGCTTGATGCAGGCTGCTGGATTTTTTTTTGATTTTTTTATGAGAAATATGCTTTTCTGAGAAACCTGGAAGGCTTGAAGCCACCTGCAAGGCTGTCTGTTTTTTTTGTGTGTGTGTGTTTGTCTGTTTGTTTGTTTGTTTGTTTGTTTCCCAAGGCCTTGCCTGGACAGACTGACATCTACTTAGACACATTCTTGGACCTATAAATGAAAGTGAGGCGATTCTGCTTCCTAAAAAATTACACGCGAAAGCCGGTGTTTGGGGGTGACGGGACCCAGTTATAAAATGCATACCTGTTAGCAGGACTTACAAAGTGGCCAGGGCAGCACACCACCTCCAGGCCAGGGGTGCTTGGCTCTCTGGGAAATGAAAGCTTCCCTGTGGTTTGAAATTTGGCTCTTTTTTTAATTTAATTGTTACAATGAGCCTTAAGGCCCTTGAGATCTAGGTTAGGTTTCTATTTGGGGCTGTTTTTTTGGCATCCTATAGAGCAGCGGTTCTCAACCTGTGGGTCGCGGCCCCTTTGGGAGTCGAACGACCCTTTCGCAGGGGTCACCTAAGACCAGGGGTCCTCAAACTACAGCCCGCGGGCCACATGCAAATACAAATATTGTATTTGTTCCCGTTTTGTTTTTTTACTTCAAAATAAGATCTGTGCAGTGTGCATAGGAATTGGTTCATAGTTTCTTTTTAAACTATAGTCCGGCCCTCCAACGGCCTGAGGGACAGTGAACTGGCCCCCTGTTTACAAAGTTTGAGGACCCCTGCCTAGGACCATCGGAGAACACATAGATAATTACATATTGTTTTTGTGATTGATCACTGTGCTTTCATTATGTTCAATTTGTAACCATGAAAATACATCCTGCCTATCAGATATTTGCATGACGATTCATAACAGTAGCAACATGACAGTTAGGAAGTAGCCAGGAAAATAATGTTATGGCCGGGGGTCACCACAACATGAGGAGCTGTATGAAAGGGTCGCAGCATGAGGAAGGTTGAGAACCGCTGCTCTAGAGACTAGCGATTAGCCTTTTCTTCATTTTGTCCCCTTAGGTCGGGGGATGCTGCCAGAGTGAGAGCCTGGGCCAGGCCGAATTCTCCCGAGGTAGCCTGCAAACGCCACCCTGGCTGCGCCCTGCCAGAGCCTTGGAGCCAGAGGCAAAGGAATTCCCGTCACTAACACGTGTCCTCCCTCCCGATTCCCTGCCAAAGGTAAGCAGCGCCGTCACTCTTTCACTTTTTGGAGAGAAGACGCCACACACACACACACACACACACACACACACACACACACACACACACACGTGGCAGGCTAATCGGCAGCAGGCGTGTGCAATGTGGGGACAGTGCCCTCCCCTCCCAGGCTCCTGCGCCCCCCTGGCCACCAGCAGCGGGGGCGCTCAGCGCGCGCGCACTGCCCCGGGTGCACCCGCGTACCTGTCCGGCGCTGGCCTTGGGGAGCGCAGGGGTTTGCAAGGGCACCGGGCACCGCCGGCCATGCAGGCGCAGCGAGGGGGGAGGAGAGCGGAGGGAAGCCACGGGCTGCCCCGCAGGTGCGGCCCCACCTACCGCCGGGTTGGCGGTGGCGCTGGGCGCAGCGGGAGGCGGGATGATGGATGCGCTGTCCGCAGGCTGCGGTCGGAGCAGCGGGAGCCCCGCGCATCTGAATGGGAGCGCGCTCCACACCGCCCCGCACTGAGCGAGGCGCCCGCACAAAAGGACCGGCTTGGGGTGTTCAGGTTTTGAAGATGTGGTTTCTAGGATATCGCCTTGGGAGAAAGGAGAAGGCACCATGGGGAAGTGGAGGGCGAAGGGCCCCATATCGTCCAAGGGGCTGGTGTTTGGCGACTCATTTCAGCATCAGCACAGCTTTCCGGAGCCTTCCCGGCCCAAATCACAAACAGTCATGTTGGTCACGGATGTGAATATTGTCCATCAGACCCGAACAGGCAATGTTATCATTGAAAACAGGTGTTTTTTTTAAAAAAAAAATAGGGTGAGGGTGGCAATACCCTGTATTTAGATGGTATGTGGGACAGAAATACAAGAGGATTCATATGAAATGCTGTACAAGTTTTGTTGTTTTTTTTTCCCAAGAGAATAACATAGAAAGATGTGTTCTAAATATCTGTTCTGCACATGTGAATGTGTAACCTTTCCATAAGGTATCTACCTTTTCCGTGCTTGAAACGCATGAGCAATTTGACGAAGCAAAAGTTTATTCTTGCAACAAGCCCAGGGCGCCTGCTTTTAGGCGATGGACGGGCTTTAAAGAAGTGTCCTTTTTAGAACTCATGAGGCTGAGGCGAGGGATGGAAGCGGACGGACAGATAAAAAAGGAAAAATTATGCCGTGAGCCGCGATGGCTCGGGCTGGCTGAGGGCTAGTGTATCATCCGGGCTCTGCGTTGGCAACTGAAGGACATCAGTGCCTGCCTGCGCCGCTTCCTGCACAAGCCGCTGAGCTGAGCTCAGGGTCATGCATTTCCCGTCAGGGAATCCGTCAGTCCTGCCTGGACGCTGATTCATTGGCCTCTGTGAGCAAAATAGTTTGGAGAAAATAGTAGGGTGGTTTGCTTCATGTGGGAAAACTGCTGTTCTACCTGATTGTGCTGGAGAAGGGGGTGCCCTCCTGTCCTGGCCGCTACGGTCCCTCAGAAAACGAAAGTGGGTTTAAAATAGCAAGAGGTGAGGCTGAGGCATGTCACGAAGGTGTATTTTATGTCCTTGCGGGTGAACAGGGAGCGAGTGAGGGGAGAAAGGAGGTGGCTGGATGCCTTTCCCTTTTAAACATCGTATTGTAGCAGCATAGCAATAAGTGTAGGAAAACGTAAAAGTAAATGAAAGAAGCTTAATAATCCCAGCAGGGTAACAATGATTTAAGAAAATACACCCATCAATTAAATGCATGCATTTTTCGCTCTAGAATTGCTTTCATGCATGCTTAAATACTTATAAACGTACCTTTGAATCCTGTGGTGTGTGTGTTTTTTTTCCCATGTAGTATGTCAAAATAACTTTTTAATATCAGTAGAGGATAGCAATCCATAGGAATCCATTTTAATAACTGCATAACTTTCATTGAGTGTATATATAATTTGCTTTAACATTTCCCCACTGGTTGGATACTTAGATTTTAGTGAAGTAAATAATACAGGAAGAGACATCTTAAGGCAAAAGTCCCATGTATTAAATTATTGATTTTAAAAATTTTTTAATGGAATACACAGTTGTGCTTTATGAACATTTGATATTTTTATAGTAGTTTCCAAGCAGCTTTACAAAGAAAATCCTAGCCTCCATTTACCAATAAGAAAACATGGGATTACATGTTTTATAGTATTCCGAGTGTTGTTGAGAATACCGACAGAAAAAAAAAACACCTATTTGGCAATGTAGCAGGTGGGAATTGTTTCTTTGATTTTCATTTCCTCTGATTTTTTAAGGAAGTTGTCCCTTTTCTTTCTTTTTTTAAACTTGGTTTACTTTCTCCTCTCTTGTCGGTTCCCCTTTTACTTAATTATTGAAGTAGTCTGGAGTCATCGTAGCCGGATTTAGCAGTTTTTACAAATGCACCTCTCACCGTGTTAATTTTGCATGAGGCGGTCACTCTGGGTTAAAACACTTGTAGCAAGAAATTGCCGACAACCTCGGGCTATGTTGCAGTTTGAGCTGATCTATTGACCATAGGTTTGTAGTTTTAGCTCCCCCTTCCTCTAGGTCCATAAAATAATATCATCGTTTGTGAAACACCCCGGAAACTTCAAGGACTTCCTAGCAAATCCTTCTCTCTCTCTCTCTCTCTCTCTCTCTCTCTCTCTCTCTCTCATTAGGAGACTCTGAGTCGCTGATCCTTGCACCAGCTTCCTCTCTGGTCTGAAACCTGTGCTGTTCCCCTTGGCTGTGATGGGCTCCTTTCAAACTGCCTTGGTGCGTCCCGGCCCCTCCCGCAAAGTGCCTGGGTGCCCAGTAAATAAAGAAGCAGCCCGTGTCCCTTTTAGCCAAAGCCATATATCTGTGCAGACTTGCAATTTGCTCCGTTTAGATCCTCTGCCCTTGAACTCTGGTTATTAACGCAATGTTTCTCCAAATGATGCCATCTAGCTCTGCTCCCAGCACATTCACGGTGACACCGCGCACACATTCCCGGGGCCATGGCCGCGAGGCCGGGGAGAAAGGGCCGCCGAGCTGGGGGAGTCACGGTGCATTGCTCACGCGGAAGGGCTGTAAAACTCTGACTGTTAATATTCAAATTGCCGCAGAGCCGGGGCCAGGCTCTGCTAATATCCTGAGGTCTGGTCGGAAGGCAATTTAACAGAGTAGCTCAGATTAAAAAAAAGAAACAGCCAGAAAGAGCGCTTCTCCCAAGAATTGAACCAAAAAAAAACCATCGAAGGGTTTGAGGCAGGTGTTGTCCTGATGATACATCTTTTAAAAAATGCTTATTAGTGAGTTGTTGTTGTTGTTGTTTTGGGGGGGGTGGGGGGGTTGTTCAGTGATAAAAATGCAGATTATGCCCTGACTGGTTTGGCTCAGTGGATAGAGCGCCCGCCTGCGGACGCAAGGGTCCCAGGTTCAATTCCGGTCAAGGGCATGTACCTTGGTTGTGGGTACATCCCCAGTAGGGGGTGTGCAGGAGGCAGCTGATCGATGTTTCTCTCTCATGGATGTTTCTAACTCTCTATCCCTCTCCCTTCCTCTCTGTAAAAAATCAGTAAAACATATTTTAAAAAATGCAGATTATATGTAGGGGCGCTATACACCACATTTTTATGGGCGAACTGTCATGAAATGAACCCATTTGGGGTTGCAAGTCGTTTGCATCACGTATAGAAGACAATCGAGCATGGGCTGTGCTTAGCACTGTTTTCATGTTAAACATAAACATTTCCTAATTCATATTGGCTGGGGTTTTGGACAGGGAGGGGGACTCATACTGAAGGGAATCACTGATTAACCAAATGAATCGTGATCGCAGAGGCTGTGGGAAATCTACTTTGCAGTGGAAATTGTCCTCCCATGTTCTCCGAAAGGGCACTTACAAAAAGGCACCTTTCTTTTGCAACGAGAAAGTCATCCATATGGACTCACCTGCCTGGTTGCAGGCCCCATTCAGCCTACTGCAAAAGGTATTTCTTTCAAAATAGTGTTTCAACACGCTTACCTTCTCCAAGCTCTTCATTTGAATAGATTTCAATCGATTCCTAGCAAAATGACTTTCCTGCGAAAGTAACTTTGGGGGCATTTTACCTTGAAGCAAATTTTTCACGGTAATGAGATTCAATGGGGACACCACCTCCCCCAAATCCTAGGCTATGTATAATGCAGCTCCTGCAATCGAAACAAAACAAAACAAAACATGGGTGAGAATGAGAAAATAATATGCCATGAAATATCGAATTTCATGCTGAAATACCAGCCACCGTGAAACCTCTGAGCACACATCTGTATCCTGAGTATTCTGAGTGTGTGTCTTTTAAAAGAATCACAGGGCCACCTTATTATTTTGTATTACACAGAACGCGATCTGAGTACATCTGCACGTCCAGACACACACACGTGAATACTGTCAATAGAAGATAAATAAGCCATAGTTTCCAAGATCTCCAAACACCTTTGTCAAATGTTAGCTGCTCTCCTTCTGTTATTATTCCAGAGGGAATTGGGTTCTAGTTGCCAAGAAAGATGTACTAAGGTTACTCTGCTAAGCAAGGCATAGAGCTGTCCATTTTCTTTCTTTCTTTTTTCTCTAATCCACTGCACCTAAATTAAAGGAGGTTCTTCGGCCCTAATTTAAAGAGACTGTTCTAATTATCTTTTTTAAAAAAATATTTTTATTGACTTCAGAGAGGAAAAGAGAGGGAGAGAGAGACAGAAACATCAATGATGAGAGAGAATCATGGATCGGCTGCCTCCTGCATGCCCCCTACTGGGGATGGAGCCAGCCACCCGGGCGAGTGCCCCAACCAGGAATCGAACCATGACCTCCTGGTTCATAGGTCGCTGCTCAACCACTGAGCCACACTGGCTGGGCATGTTCTAGTGATCCTAACTTGAGAACATGGTCTGCCTCAGAACAATCAAAATATAGATAAGTGAATTTTTAAATCTTTGCAAGAACTTGAGAATCCCATGAGCAGACTCATGAGACAGATGGCTGGGTTAGTCATTCGTCTCTGAATCCCCACCCGATTGGAGTAGCCGCTGAGGGTCCCCAATCTAGTTACTCAATTAAACACATACATGAATGTAGTTGATGGTTTGTTTTGTACATCCTTTGGTTGAAACGTAAGGCACGTATGGTGCTTTATAATATTAAGGGCTTTTGATTAAACTGGATCTTGTGTTATGATTTCCTTTCCCTAAAACCTGAAAATGTTTCTTTCTACTTATTTCATTCAGACAATTACGATTCCATAGTGTTATTGCATCTGAGTTTGAAGAATCTGGCTCGTATGCTCTGTTTATTTTTAAGGCTGTCTGATTGCTACAAGGCACGAAACCCAAGACTGTGTCCAGTGTGAGATGGGAATTTCGTACAACTGCTAAGGGAAGTTCACTGTTTGATAAAGAGCATATGTTTTGTTCTTGATAGAATGAGAACAAAGCTTACTAAAAATTCTGAATACCTGGAAATTTGACAATTCTCCACAGACTAAACTTTAAATTCTCTACCTGCTCTTCTGAATAAAATACATTTATACGCAATGCAGAGAAGTGTAGTTATGCCAATCATTTACATAAAGGCTTAAATGCTAAACATTTAATTCCCAAATGCCAAGAAGTCTGCTATATCCCTGGTTCTGTCTTCCAGCCCATTCCCCTTTTTCGAACGGCAACTACAACTTCCAACATTTCTATCGTCTTCCTTTAGAATTCATTTCCCCACCTGTAAGTAACATGCTGGGTTGCCACTTCTGACAACATCTTTCTCCTCTCCTTCTCCTTCTTAGTATTAGCATTGTTTAGGTTTGGGGAATTCTCTACTAACTTTCACCAAAAGGAGATAAGAGCTTGTCTCTCTTTATCATCCCTGACCCATGTCCTTACTTTCTTACCACAGATATATTGTAATATTAAAAAATTAATTTTCAGCTTGGCCTGTGTGCTCAGTGGTTGAGCGTCAACCTATGAACCAAGAGGTCATGGTTGATTCCTAGTCAGGGCACATGCCTGGGTTGCAGGCTCGATCCCCAGTAGGGTGCGTGTAGGAGGCGGCCAATCAATGATTTTCTCTCATCATTGATGTTTCTCTCTCTCCCCCTCTCCTTTCCTCTCTGAAATCAATAAAAATATATTAAAAAATTAAATCTCAGTGTGATTAGTCCCAACATTGATGGAGAATGGCCCACTATGAAATATGAAGAATGTGATGCAGAACTCAGTTCTGCTTTGGCAACAAAGCAAAGAGACCACACAGCAAAGCAGATTAATTTCTATTATGAGATTATTGAAGGGTGCAAATTACAATAAAAATAGATTATAGGAGAGTTATATTCAACAGTGTAAGGTTTCATTAAAGTAAGTTGTTCCAAGTTCTACTTACATATGCAAATTCGAATAAACTGAGTGCTGGGCCTTAAACCTTTTTAAAACAAAAACAAAAAAACACCTTAAAATAAAATCTACTCAGTATCGAAATGTGGAGGGAAGGATTCTTCTGAATATGTTACTCCTCATTGCACTTGAATAAATATTCTACCTTTATGAGGATTTATTGAATTCACCTCAACAAGTTCTAATTAACAAGAAAACTGGTAGCTCTCAAAGAAAGCTCCCTAATAGCATTGCTTTCAAGAACTGTAGACAGGGAAGTAAAAATCAGAGCGGATAGAAAATAAGATTAAAAAATATGACCAACTTTAATACCATTCTCATAAGCTTCCCAAGTCCAGTAGGATGTATTTCAGGCCCGTGAAGGTCAATACCGAATGACAGATGGAAATACCGCACGTGACTGGCAAAAGTCATTTTTGGGCACGCCGTTTTCCAAGACGTAAATTAAATTAAAGCAGACCTCCCATCGGACACTTTTATTTCGACTGGATTGTGGCCTCGTTTCCCAAGAATATCACTTTGATCCCTGCTTGTCAAACAGATAGAACCATTACGAAGACGAGCTCGATAGCATGTGGAAAATGGTGATGATGAGCTGGCCCCATTCCTTGAAGAAATGATTTTTTTATTATTTTTTTTATCATTGGCCATAAACTGCAAGGATTTTCCTGATAATTTGCAACTTCTTTCTGAGGTTGCGGTTGGTGGAGGGAGCCTGGCCCAGTGTTTGCGAACACATGACACAGCTGCGTGCAGATCCCACGGCGGCCGCTTCCACTGTTCGTGGTAACTGCTTATTTCATGTGTGAAGTGGGGATAAGAACTGGTATCGGTCACAGGTCAGCAAGGCATGGTGCACGGTGCCTGGCTTGGGGGGAGCACACACCCAAGCTAGGAGTCATTCATTGTCACTATGGGTGACTTCATCATTGGCCTCACATCTGTATTGCTATTATTATCTTTTACTAGAGGCTTGGTGCACGAATTCGTGCACAGGTGGCGTCCAGTTGGCAGGCTGGCCCGGCCCCCCATCAGGGTAGGTGGGTGGTCATGGGCGGGGCTGGCCAGGGGGAGGGGCCACAGGCGGTTGGCCGGCCCCACCCCTGGTAGAACTCCTGGTTGAAGTCCCTCTTGAACTCCCCATTGAGGGGACAATTTGCATATTAGCCTTTTATTTATCGGATTATACAGGGTGAGGCAGAAGTAGCTCTACAGTTGTGAGTACGCAAAACGGTTTATTCTTGTGTGATTATTTATTAATTATTGTATTGTTTTCCATGTGAGCCACTGTAAACCCCCCTTTTCCCCACCCTGTACTTTTTATTCACTTTTCCACCAATGGGCATTAGAAATTTAGTGCTCTCGCTTTCCTATGCTGATGATACTAGAGATGATGATCCTGAAATGACATTTTTAAAAAATATGTTTTTATCAACTTGAGAGAGAGAGGAAGGGAGAGGGAGAGAGAGAGATGGAAACACTGATGAGAGAAGAACATCATCAATTGGCTGCCTCCTGCACGCCCCACACTGGGGATCAAGCCCACAACCCAGGGATGTGCCCTGACCCAGGAATTGAACCAGTGATCTCTTGGTTTCTGGGTCAATACTCAACCATTGAGCCACACCAACCAGACAAATGACATATTTTTAAAACCATATCAGAGTTTTCATTATTATAAGTTTTTGACTTAATTGATTAAGGTCCCAGTAATATGCTTGTCTTCTAAATTTTCTTGACTATCTTTGTATATGTTTTCTTTCTTGTCAAGTGCCATTAAATATTGTACTGCAATCTGGGTTTGAATTATATTTAATCCCTAAGCATATTTAGGAAAATTTATATCTTGATACTAAGAATTTTTCTATCTGACTTCTCCATTTTTAAAAAATACATATACATTTTTTATTGATTTTTAGAGAGGAAAGGGGAGGGAGAGAGAGACAGAAACATCTATGATGAGAGAGAATCATGGATCGGCTGCCCCTTGCATGCCCTCTACTGGGGATAGAGCCTGCAACCGGGCATGTGCCCTGACCAGGAATCGAACCATGACCTCCTGGTTCATAGGTAGATGTTCAACCACTGAACAACACTGGCCGGCTCCACTCTCCATGTAATTAAGTATTCTCTTATGTTTTCTGGAAAAGTCTATCTTGTTTTGCTCACATAGATTCCGCAGGACATTACACATGCTTTCTGTATGCTCGTCTGGACTGGAGTAGTTGGTGACTTATAACCTGTCACTTGGAAATGCTTGAGGAACACTGGGACCCCATGTGCATGTAGGAGAGGTTCCTGCCTACCCCCGCCCCAGAGGGAGTGAGCCACTGTACCGCTCAGAGCACCTTCCAGCCCTATATCTTCTACACATCATCACAGCGTGTTTTAAAGGTAGAAATCTGTGAAGCTCCTGGTCTTCCCCAGGCCCATCCCTCTCCCGCGTTCCTTGAGTTTTGTCAACTCCTGGCTCGTAAAGAATTGAGATCTTTGCAACTCACACTTATGTAATCCACAAACATGTGTCACGGGATCGCACAGTGACTCACAAAAGACTCCCCGGTGCAGAGTTCATCTATTCTCTTTATTTTCCTAGTAAGGTATTTGGTATTTCTCACGGGCCCTTGCTCTCTCTCCCTCGCAGAGGGGAAAAGGTGACACCGAGAACAATCTGGTCATCTCAACTGTACCCCTGGAACAGGTCCCGCAGAGAGACAATGTGACCTCATCTAGATGAAACCTCCAGTCCTTCAGAGACACCCCGTCCGCCTTTCTCCTCTCGGAGTTGGGATCTGGACAGTTATTCTGTTTTCGAGGCTCAAGGGCAGATGACGTCCCTGTGTCCCCAGGGTGTCCCTGGACTCCCCCACCGATTTACTGCTGTGGACTGCTCCCTGCGTAGGAAACACCAGTGGGAAGGCCGTGCCCCTTGGCCGTGCTTGCTGTCTGCTCTGACTTAAAGTCTGCTTCGCCGGCCATGGTGGCTCAGTGGTTGTTTGTCGACCTGTGAACCAGGAGGTCAGGGTTCGATTCCTCATCAGGGTACATTCTTAGTTGCAAGCTCAATCCCCAGTGTGGGATGTGCAGGAGGCAGCCGATTAATGATTCTCTCTCATCATTGATGTTTCTATCTCTTTCCCTCTTCCTTCCTCTTTGAAATCAATTTAAAAAAATATTTTTTAAAAAAGTTGTGTCTTGCCCTAGGCCCGTGGTCAGCAAACTGCGGCTCGCGAGCCACATGCGGCTCTTTGGCCCCTTGAGCGTGGCTCTTCCTAAGCCTTGGGAGTACCCTAATTAAATTAATAACAATGTACCTACCTGTATAGTTTACGTTTAAAAAATTTGGCTCTCAAAAGAAATTTCAATCGTTGTACTGTTGATATTTGGCTCTGTTGACTAATGAGTTTGCCGACCACTGGCCTAGCTGGTTTTGCTCAGTGGATAGAGCGTCAGCCTGCGGACTAAAGGGTCCTGGGTTCGATTCCGGTCAAGGGCATGTATCATGGGGTCAAGGGCATGTATCATGGTTGCAGGCTCCTCCCAGGCTCAGATCCTGGTTGAGGTGCATGCAGGAGGCAACCAATGGATGTGTTTCTCTCACATCGATGTTTCTCTCTATCTTTCCCTCTCTCTCACACTCTCTCTAAAAAAAAAATCAATGGAAAAATATTCTCGGGTGAGGATTAAAAAAAAAAAGTTTCACTAGCTAGGCATTTACTGGCGATGTTTGTTTTGAACTCACAGAAGAAATGGCGTTCAATTTCCTACACACAGCGTTAGGAGAAGATAGTGATCCTTCTTTGTGTAAACACCATTACACAAACCACTTAGCATCGTTACCCATGCTCTGTCGCTTTGCCGACGCATGGCCACCGTGCTAGTCATGTGATGACAAGATCGCCACCACAGGGTGACTCAGGCAACTTGCCCCTCTGAGTGTGAAGGCTCAGAGGGGTGTGCTCATTTCCATCTTGACTCAGAGTCCCACGAACTAGTCAGGGGTATGGGAAGTTGGTTCTCCTGGGAGAGTGGTTTCCCAAATGTCATCCACACAATGGAAGGGGACGGAAAATTCATCAAGACAGTGACATTTTTTAAGTGGGCTGCACAGGAAGTGGGGAATGAAAACGCAGTGATCCTATATAATAAAACCCTAATATGCAAATGGACCAGACGGCAGAACGACCGGTTGCTATGATGCGCACGAACCACCAGGGGGCAGACGCTCAACGCAGGAGCTACCCCCTGGTGGTCAGTGCGCTCCCACAGGGGGAGCGCCGCTCAGCCAGAAGCTGGGCTCACGGCTGGCAAGAGCAGCGGCAGTGGTGGGCCTAAGCCAGCAGGTGGACATCCCCTGAGGGGTCCTGAACTGTGAGAAGGCACAGGCTGGGCTGAGAGACCCACCTCAGTGCACAAATGTCATGCACCGGGCCTCTGGTGGTTTAATGAGAATGTTGGGAAGCATGTTGGCGACTACAGAACTGCGGTCGAACATGCATCAAACATTCAATGACATGGGGACAGAATAATAAGCAGGAAGATAGCTAAGCAACAGTGCAATTCATGTGCTATGTTGTCTGCTGTGCAGAGGTCCTGTAGGCGTCCTGTTGGTGACTTGCAGGGCACAGGATCTGCAGCTTAGAAGGCAAAACAAAAGCTCGCAGGTCTACCTTGGAGTGCAGACATTGAAGAGATGTGGAAATCGCAACCTATTCTCTTCTCTCTCAAGTTCATTTTCCTTCTCCCCATTTTCTCTATTTGGGGATACTCTCTATGACAGCAATTTGATTTCAGACACAATAATGATATCTAGAGATTCGGGTGTTTTTTCAAATTTGGTTTGATAGTTGCATGTGACCATGTTTGAAGACCCTTTCGGCTTCTCCAGCTCAGCTGCTGCCAGGGCTCTGTCTCCCACGTGACCTCCCAGGAGCCTGAAGTAACAGCAAACTTGAACTCTGCGCCTTAGTCCTCATTTTGTGCAAGTCAGGCTGCGCTCGATGCAGTTGACTTTCTCAGTGCAAGGCCAAGGCCATTTACTGGAGATGCCCTGAGTGGCCAATCTCTCCCCGACAGTTCTGCTGATGGCGCGGATACTCCCGTGTGCACGGCGCGCCCGTGGGTGACTTCCTTGCAGTGTGTTATGGAGTCTGCAAAGTCTGGCCTGAAACATGCAAGGCAGAGCCAGAATCCCAGCTCGCAGACATGGGGGCGGGGCGAAGACCGGAGAGGGCTTGGAAAGATGGATCCTGAACTGCATCCCGACTCTGCCCGCTGTGTGACCTTGAGCAAGTCACTCACTGCTTGGGCACCTCAGGTTCCTCGTGTGGGACGTGGGAAGAATACCCTTCTATTGTCAGGCTTACATAAGGTAATACATGTCAATCTTATAGTTGGCGATTCCTTTTTAAAAAAATATATATTTTATTTTTTTTTGCAGAGAGGAAGGGAGAGGGATAGAGAGTTAGAAACATCGAGGAGAAACATTGATCAGTTGCCTCCTGCACAATCCCAACTGGGGATGTGCCCACAGCCAAGGTACATGCCCTTGACCGGAATCGAACCTGGGACCCTTCAGTCCACAGGCCAATGCTCTATCCACTGAGCCAAACTGCTTAGGGCTGGTGATTCCTTTTTAAAAAATATATATTTTTATTGATTTCAGAGAGGGAGAGAGAGAATCATTGATAGACTGCTCCTGCATGCCCACCACTGGGGATCAAGCCCACAACCCAGGCATGTGCCCTGACCGGGAATCACACCGTGACCTCCTGGTTCATAAGTCAACCCTCAACCACTGAGCCACGCTGGCCAGGCCAGTTGGTGATTCTTATAATACCTAATAGCAACCCTGCATCTATTGATTGTATAAACTGGCAAATTCTTTTTTTGAGCCTCAATCGAGGTTTATTTATTTAGCAAATAAAAATCCAAGGTGTCACATTAAACATGAATTTCAGATAAATAACACATAATTTTGAGGGTGAAAAACGTGCCATGAAATATTTAGGACATAACTTATACTAATAAAGTAGTCGTTGTTTATTGGAAATTGAAATTCAACCGGGCATCCTGGGTTTTATCTCGACACCCCTACCTCAACCCCCTTGTCTGATAAATGAGTATATTTATGTTTCCATTAACTTATATGAGAACTTATATTCGAGGGCGCTGGAGAGATGACGTAGAAAAGATACACGTGAAATGTTTGTCAGTTACAGTGTGAGATGCGGACGGGAGGGAACGCTCTCATTATTCGTGTGGGTAATGTAGTCATCACAAGTTCACAGCAGGTTGCGGGATGCGATGAGAGGAGATGCCGTATGTTACAGACCAGTTAACCTGGCCACCTCTTCTGAGAGGCCGAGAACCTCTACATTTCGCACACAGACTGATCTTTCTCATTAATATGCGTGTGTGGCTTTCACTGATGAGTCCTTTTTGTACTTGGAGAGAGGAGGGAAGGGGAGGAGTTTAAGAAGGGCCAGGAAGGGGACTGCCAACCTTTATACAGGGAGGGCTAGTTCCTTTTTAATTAAATTTCTAGACATGCAATTTGCCTTTTCCGATGTACAAGGTTTTTCTTTCTTCTCTTCCTTTTTTCTTTTCTCTGGGCTCACGCGTGCCAAAGCCGCATTTTAAACATAAGTATGCCTTCAACAGAGAATTACAAGGCACAAGTCAAGATGCTGAGAAGTCTCCCGGAGATTTGAGCTCTCACAGGTCAAGGGCATTCAGGAAAACGAAAGCTCTCACTTTCATTTTCAAGGAAAAGAACAGAAGGCATTTTCCACCCCTTCTCCCGGGCCAGAACTTGATCCCGGAACAAAATGGGTTCCCTGCATAACGCAGTCAGTTTCTCACCATGTGATTAAAAAAAAGAGAGAATGTGACGTAGGAGTCTACAATGCCCCATTGACCTGCTTATTCTGACTCTTTAGCAAATGCATAACTTATTAAGTCAAAGACTTAGAGCAGATATTTGGTAGGATGTCGTTAAAGGGAGTCTTAGTCACATGGTGTGGTTCAGTGGCTTGACCAATGAACCAGGAGGTCACAGTTTGATTCCCGGTCAGGGCACATGCCCGGGTTGCAGGCTCGATACCCAGTGTGGGGCGTGCAGGAGGCAGCTGATCAATGATTCTTTCTCATCATTGATGTTTCTATCTCCCTCTTCCTCTTCCTTCCTCTTTGAAATCAATAAAACTATGTATATTTTTAAAAAGCTCTTTCTTGCCTTAGCCAGTTTGGCTCAGTAGATAGAGCATCAGCCTGCAGGCTCAAGGGTTCCAGGTTTGATCCCGGTCAAGGGCATGTCACATGGTTGCAGGCTCCTCCCCGGCCCTGGGCCCTGGTTAGGGTGCGTGCAGGAGGCAACCAATTAATGTGTTTCTCTCACATCGATGTTTCTCTCTGTCTTTCCCTCTCTCTTCCACTCTCCCTAAAAATCAATGGAAAAATATCCTCTGGGGAGGGCTAACACCAACAAGAAAACAAAGCTGTTTCTTTAAACCAGTCTTGCTGGCTTCCTATAGACAGAGCCTCCCAGATAGAAGATACGTGGACTGAGAAACAGGAGCGACTCAGCGGCCATTCCCTACTAGATAGAGAGAAATAAGTCTCCAGAGACCCTTGGCCATGGACTTGGATGCAAAAGCCTTGGGTGAAGAGAAACGCATGCTGAGCCCCTGCTACGGTGCCAGCTGACACCAGCAAGTCCGCCCCCGGGTGAAATTGGCAGCGTTCCCACTGGGGAACCTGATTCTCAGCTGGGAGCTGGGCAGACAGGATAGAGCTCTCCGGGCGAGACCCTCAGGCCACCGCGCTTCATGGTCACAGACTGAGGAGCGACCTGGTGATGGGGTCTGGGGCCACGGTGTGGAACCAGCCCATCGATGTCAGTTCCCTAAGCACCTGATGTGGCCACTCCGCAGTGGCCCTGCTGGGGTCAGCCTTTCAGACTCTCCTTTGCCATCAATGAAGACAATGGGAAGTGAGCTGTGAGGTTTCCAGGCTAATCTACACTAATAAAAGAGAAAGATGCATATTGACCGTACCTTCACAACACCCACCAGCCAATCAGGAGTGAGTATGCAAATCAACCCAACAAAGATGGGTTGATTTGCAAGTGCTGAGCGGCCGGGGGTGGGGTGTTCCACACCACCCCCACCACTCCAAGCCTCTGGGCAGCATGGAAAGGCTGAAAGGCAGCTCTGGCTAGAGTGAAGGTGGTGCTGGCAGCCAGAAGGAAAGCCCATTCTTGCATGAATCTTCGTACATTGGCCTCTCGTATTGGGATAATTGCGATTGATCTCATCTTAAGGATCCCGCTGATTGGCCTGAGCTGGCTTGGGAGCGAGAGATGTGTTTACCAGGCCTCCTGCCTCAAGCTAGATTCTTAAAGAGGAAGAATAAAAGCGAGAGCTGGGGTTTCTGGCTGACCTTGGAACCCAGAATGACCAATCCCGACAACAAGAATAGCGAGAACACACAATCACGGCTATTGCCACGGCGCCCCCTCCAGTGCCTGGGAAGATTAAGTTGCTATTTGCAACCCATTCACAGATATTCCCTTAATGATGCATTGACCCCCCACAGACTCCGTTACAAACCTGAAGCGTGCGCGCTACCTGGGCCAAAGGCGTGAGTCTTGCATTTAATCGGTTGCTGTAATAAACATATAAAATGTGTGCGTGAGTGTGTGTGTGTGTGTGTGTGTGTGTGTGTTTTCGCGAGAGGACAGAGCAGTGGCTACATAAAAGGACATCAAATGACACATCCTCCATCTCCTAGCAAATAAAAAAGCCATCAGCTCATAACAAGTCGGTGATAAAAGGTGCTGAGGCCAGTAAGATTAAGACTTTGTAATAAGGTCCGGGCGCCAAAACTGACAGCCATTTTCTTTTATATTTATCATGTCCTCACACTGGGGTGAGAAGCCGTGCTCTGTCCCATTGCCGGCGAGAATTTATAGCAGCTCCATTATTAGGGGATGGCAGTGAAATGGGGTAGAGGTATGGTTTTCTGAGAACGTTCCGATAGCCTCCTACATTACCCACTTGACAGGTTTGTCAGCTCTTCGTAACAAGCCTTGTAAAGTACTTTAATATCATTAGCACTATTTTCTTAATGTGTCTGCGCTCCTCGCCGCCTGCAAATACCATATATCACCGGCCGGAGGGGAGGCGGGAACCGCTACCTCCCCTTTCTCTGGCTTCCTGCAATGCGATTTCACGGCAGCACGCCGCGTTGCTATTTTAATCAAAATAATGCAACCGTTTTCCCTTATTGATTATCAACTAAATATGTATAAATACGTCGTTAGGGGTGGGCAACCCTTTTAGAGGAGATTGCAAGAACATAACGAATGGCTTTCTGGGGCGCTCTAGCGGCTGCTTGCTACAGCGATGCTACTGTATGCCAAGGGGTTTTCCATTCTGCCCGCCTCGCCCAAAGACCTGCGGGGTTCCCTGTGCGGGGGGAGAGGGGCACGGGCCAGAACCGAAACTCTGGAAGAATGTCCCGGACAGGCAAAGCCTAGGTCAAATGCGTTTGACGCTTTTGCTCATGCATAGCTCCCAGTTTGTAAATGGGCGTGAACGACTGTCTATTCTCTAGCACACCGTGCCTTCCAAGGGACCCTCATTTGATTTGAAATCCAGAAATTCTACCAGGCTCCTCTCTCCCTTGGGGTGATGAGAATAATGGCTCACGCACGCCCATCTGCACTGCTAATGTAAATGCGGGGACCCAAGAGTGCGAGGGTTTCATAAGTGTTTTAAATTTCAAAAATAAACATGCACTGCTCTGCGAGTGTCATAAAATTATAAACTTGGCTTAGATCTCATGCTTACAGAGGACATATGTCTTAATAGGGGGTCATGTTTATGCTTCACGTTGGAAATATGCTCGTATATGACCTTGATCATAAAATTTTAATTATTGTCAACAATAGCACGAAATCTATACCAAAAATGAGAATGGATACACACACACACACACACACACACACACACACACGCACACACGCGCGCGCGCGCACTCACACACACCCTCTCAGGGCAGTTCTGTGACCGCCAATAAAATCTCAGTGAAATTCTTCTATGACTTAAGAGAAGGTTAAAGTTGGACACACAGTTCAGTTCTGTGCTGTGGGGCTCAGAACAAAATGTCAGCCTCATATAGGGCAGTATCAATAGCATGGCATTCCCTGGACACTTCCCCAAACGTGCATTTAACTATTTCCTGGACGCACACCCTAACACCTACCCCCACCATCTCAAACGAGAAATTAAGGGGTCTGTGGATTGACGCTTCTTCTTCCATTCAGAACCATTGCACCTTGCTCACGACCTAGCACATAGGTCATTAATAAATATTGGTTGGCTCAGCCAGCGTGGCTCAGTGGTTGAGCATTGATCTATGAATGAGGAGTTCGCAGTTCGATTCCCGGTCAGGGCACAGGCCCGGGTTGTGGGCTCGATCCCCAGTGTGGGCGTGCAGGAGGCAGCTGATCCATGATTCTCATTCATCGTTGATGTTTCTCTCCCTCTCCCTTCCTCTCTGAAATCGATGAAAATATATTTTAAATAAATAAATAGACATCGGTTGGAGCAGGACGTAATTGAATCTGTAATTTGCCGCAGCTTACCCTGAGATTTCTGTCCTATTTGCCCATGGCCATCCCAAACGGTTACTTTGCAAGAACATAGCATGCACAGTGTCTCTTGATCTGAGATGAATTCAGTGCCTGCTTTCCTTCCTTAGCTTAGGTGTGTGCTCCTGCATTCACAGAGAGACCGTATGCAGATGATCTCAAGGCAGTAAGAGCTAAATACAGAGACATCACTCGGAAATGCAAAATGCTTGCTAACAAACTATTGAAATGTAGCCAAACTATCATTAACCATTCAAAAATATTATTTTGAGCCCTAGCCAGTTTGGCTCAGTGGGTAGAGTGTTGGCTTGTGGACCAAAGGGTCCTGGGTTCGATTCTGGTCAAGAGCACGTACCTCGGTTGCAGGCTCCCCACCGGCCTGGGCCCTGTTCGGGGCTCATGCAGGAGGCAACCAATCGATGTGTTTCTCTCACATCGGTGTTTCTCTCTGCCTCTCCCTCTCTCTTCCACGCTCTCTAGAAATCAATGGAAATATATCCTCCGGTGAGGATTAACCAAAACAAAACCAAAATATTATTTTTGAGAATAACCTAAGAAGAACTAGAACCATTGTTTCCGTCTCCACATATGGTCTTTCTGTTCCCTGTGAGTACAATTATTCCAAGAAACATTTCACAAAGTGGAGCTGTCAGCTTACATTTTGTCCACTGAATAGGCTTGCCTTTGATTCTTCAGAAATCCCTTCCTAAATTCTCAGTTCCATTTGCCTTTGCCTCGTTGTAGTGAGAAGAAGACAGTTCATATCCGCCTGAACAAGAAGGCAGGGGAGGGTCAAATCCACACTTTGTCAACTTTTATAGTCAATACAGTAATTGGTGCTGATGGATTAATTATATCGTAACTACGGCTGATTCTTCTCAGGACGGGAATGATTCCATCGTGTATGTTTCAGTGGGGTCTGGTCACCACATGAGGACCTAACCTAACCTTTGAAAAGTATTTTATGCCTCCTCGTCCGAGGGAAAACCATTAATTTGATGTGCTGAGAAATCGTCCTATGAAAATGCTACCGTTCACACAGTCTAGTTACCATGAATACGTTTTTAAATATCTGTCGATGCATGACTTGTCCCCATCAGTCACATGGCTGGTCATAAAATCATTTAGTCTATGTATTGCTAGAAATCATTAAGAATTAGACTTGTTTAAGTCTGTAAATTTCCCCAGCTCAAGACGTCTGATCCTATCTGAGGAAATATCCCTTGATTGAGTCTCTACGTGTAAAACACGAGAATAATTAGTTAAAATTGTTGACGGAGGATTTATGGACAGCCATTCGCGTGTCGGAACAGCTCTGTAGGGTTTCTGTCTGCTTGCATTGGCATCAGACACTACTACAAACTCAGAGCTGAAAGGAAAATTTGACATCACCTGGATGTTCTTATTCCTTAATTCCTAGAATAAGAACAAGTAGAATTTAACCATTTGAGCTCTCCCTTCCTTGACATGACTGTTGGGCTAGAGTTGTCCCGTTTCTCCTTGTCTATCCCCAAATGCGACATACAAGGAGAAGGGTGGGCTCCCTATTGTCTGTGTATCTCATGGTATAATGTATCTCCTCACCACAAACTATTTTTTTTAAAAAATATGTTTTCATTGATTTTTAGAGAGAGAGGAAGGGAGAGGGATAGAGAAACAGAAACATCAATAAGAGAGAAATGCCCTAACTGGTTTGGCTCAGTGGATAGAGCGTTGGCCTGTGGACTCAAGGGTCCCAGGTTCGATTCCAGTCAAGGGCATGTACCTTGGTTGCAGGCACATTCCCCAGTAGGAGGTGTGCAGGGGGCAGCTGATCGATGTTTCTCTCTCATCAATGTTTCTGACTCTCTATCCCTCTCCCTTCCTTTCTGTAAAAAATCAATAAAATATATTTTTAAAAGAGAGAGAGAGAGAAACATCATCGATCATCTGCCTCCTGCATGCCCCCTTCTGGGGTTCAAGCCCGCAACCCGGGCATGTGCCCAGATCAGGAATCGAACCGTGACCTCCTGCTTCATAGGTTGATGCTCAACCACTGAGCCACACCAGCCTGGCTGACGATTATAATTTTAAGTCAATTACTCAGATGTTGAAGTTATCCAAATGCAGTCCATTCAAATGCCCGTTGTTTTATGCTCCTACCTCCTTTTAAAACAATTTTTAAAGACTAAACCAGACACGTATCATCCCATTTCCCCCAGATGTGTCCATGATGCGACTTTGCAGTCACCACTGTCGTATACTTTCGGGAGATTTAGATAAATCACGTTCTTGCATTTCAAAAGAGTAGATACTATTGGAATCATTTTTACCTTTGTCATCGTTTCCAAAAAGAAATAGAAGAAGGTGGCAGGCGCTCAGTAACGTGCACAGAAGCCCTCAACAAGAATCATGAAAGACATACAAAGTGTAGTATCTCACTTTGTCCCCTCCCAACAACCCCAGAAGGTTCGTACAGCATCAGCTGTTCCCTTCTTACAGAGGACAAAACAGATCTACAGGGAATATCAGGACTTACCCAAATCAGTGGTTATGCTCAGGTATGACCCAGGATGGCTTGGCCTCCCCCCCACTCTGATAAGTCACCCTCCCTCATCTACAAATGGACAAAGAGTGTATGGCTGTCATCATGCATATGTAAATTGTGGTGATACATATGCATACAGGAAAAAGGCTTTGCTCACAGTGCTTTCTGTAGCTCACGCACATTGGTACATAGTTTTTGCAACTTCACGATGGATAACACTTACTGTAGGTGAATTGCGTCCACATCAGGCAAATAATATCTCCATCGCTTTAAGTTAAAGAAATAAAAGGGGCCCAGCCAGTGTGGCTCAGTGGTTGAGTGTCGACCTATAACCAGGAGGTCAGAGTTCGATTCCCTGTCAGGGCACATGCCCAGGTTGCAGGCTCAATCCCTAGTGGGGGGCGTGCAGGAGGCAGCCGATCCATGATTCTCTCTCATCATGTATGTTTCTCTCTCTCTCTCTCTTCCTCTCCCTTCCTCCCTGAAATCAATAAAAACATATTTTTTTAAAAAATCAAAGGGTGGCCGAAACAAGTTTGGCTCAGTGGATAGAGTGTCAGCCTGCGGACTGAAGGGTCCCAGGTTCGATTCCGGTCAAGGGCATGTACCTGGGTTGCGGGCACATCCCCAGTGGGAGGTGCAGGAGGCAGCTGGTCGATGTTTCTCTCTCATCGATGTTTCTAACTCTCTACCTCTCTCCCTTCCTCTCTGTAAAAAATCAATAAAACATATTTAAAAAAAAAAATCAAATGGTGTTCCATAGGAACTGTAAAATGCTGCCTTCAGAGCAGTGTTTCCAGCTCCCACTCTTAGAGCGAGACTGACCTTCCCAGGAGATGACTGGCATGCGCTGATTTCCATTTTCCAGCGTCCGTCATGGTCACGCCAGCCTGGTGATCAGTGCAGATAAAAACCGCTATTGGATAGCGCACCATCTCAACGGCCATCCTCCCGGGCTGGGGGGGAGCCGCCCCGTGGAACCGGAGCCCAGCGGTGCCACTGTAGTGACTTTTATGTCATGTTTGTTTCAGCTTACTAGTCAAAACAAGTTTGCCGGCCCAGAAGGTTCCCTGCGCTGTATGAAAATGAAGCTGTCTTGTTTTCTGGTTCATAAATCATTGTCAAGCGGAGCTAGATAACAGGAACAAGTTCAGATTCCAGAATGATTATCCTGAGAGATGATGTATTGAATATACAGAGTACAGCCTGATTTCCATGAGGCGTGTTGACTTTGCAGAACGAAGGCTGCAGGGGGAGTTCTCCCGCGAGAGGAGGTGTGAGCGCTTTGCACAGCCTCACTGGGTGGGAGTAACGGGAGGGAGCGTCTCCTGTTTTCCCTCCGTTATTTACCTGCTGTCATTCTCTCAGGCAAGTGAGCATCTTTCATCAACAGTATAGGAGACCTGGCCGGTGTGGCTCAGTGGATAGAGCCTCAGCCTGCAGACCAAAGGGTCCCAGGTTGGATTCTGGTCAAGGGCACGTACCTTGGTTACAGACTCCGGTTCGATTAATTGCAATAATCATTTTTTTTTTTAAGTACCGATTGCTCTCACTTGACAAGATGGCAGGTCCATGAATGTGGTGTGCATGTTTGTGCACCTGTGGTAGCCAGGGGCACACCACACAGTAGGTCTGCATTAAGTCTTAGGAGGCAGAGCATGAAGCACAAGAGGCATGCACCCGAAGCCATTCCAAATTTCCAGTAAAACTTCTAACAGGACATTCAGGTGGAGGTTTAGGTGTTGTTAGATGTCAAGGTTGTATTCTACTTCGATTGTGTTTTCTTGCTCAGAATGGGAGGCAACGTTCTCCAAAGAGCAAATCAACAGGAAATGTACATACGCAGCCATATAGTTCCTTTTCTTACGAAAATAACTTTCTCTGCCTCCAGGAAAAGTCTTTGATTTTCTTTAGTAAGACACTGCTGGGAAGGTAACGTTTTACAACTAAAACCATAAAGACCCCAAGCCTCCACTATGGGATTCCGAAAGCCAGGGCCTCCACGGGTTATAATCTCGAGTTAACCTCAGGTTATAATCTCGAGTTACCTGGCTTATTTGACCGATGCATTATTTCTTTACATACCTCGTCTCCTTACTCATTCATTTAGCAGAAAGGGAAAGTGAGGGATTGGAAAGTAGCTCCAAAACTTTGACAAATGTTGTCTGACCGGTTTGGCTCAGTGGGTAGAGCGTCAGCCTGTGGATTCAAAGGTCCTGGGTTCGATTCTGGTCAAGGGCATGTACCTTAGTTGTGGGCACATCCCCAGTGGGGAGTGTGCAGGAGGCAGCTGATCGATGTTTCTCTCTCATCGATGTTTCTAACTCTCTATCTCTCTCCCTTCCTCTCTGTAAAAAATCGATAAAATATATTTTAAAAAAACAAAAATTTTGATAAATGCATATGATAGTTGAGGTCTCCACCTCCATGTGTTTTCTATTCTCCACCATATGATTGAAATCCTACATTTTCTGGACAATGGCCTCAACTCATCCTGTCACCATAGTTGCCAAAAACATTTTTTTAAAAAATCCAACAACTTTGATTTTGTCTTTTATAAATATTTGGACATGTGTGAATACACTCGTGCTGTAGATACTGCCGTTGTACACTACTGGTGTTTGGCTCTCTGGGAAGGGTGAGTTCCCACAGAACAATCAATAGAGAAGCCCTGCATGGCTTACTTTCCATTATGTGTACCTTAGAGGTCACTGAGTCAAGTAATATGGCAGGATTTCTGAAAGACGGGCGAGTTTTAGGAAAGATCATCAATAACATCTGTAGCCGAGCAAGCTAAAATAATTACAATCGAATTTCATGCTTCAGGACGTAAACTGATTTCCCGCAAGGGTCAGGCAGAAATTAGGCTGCCATCACCGCTGCACACCATGTCGGGAAAATGACCCACCAATTTTTGTTTGGTTTTGCCCTTTTTTTCTGAAACGAATATGCTGATCAGTTGGATTAAGAATGTAGATCAGGCCCAGCTGGCAATGGCTCAGTGGTTGAGCATCGACCTATGAACCAGGAGGTCACTGTTTGATTTCCGGTCAGGCCACATGCCCGGGTTAGGGGCTTGATCCCCAATAGGGGGCGTGCAGGAGGCAGCCGATCCATGATTCTTCTCATTGATGTTTCTCTCTCTCTCCCTCTCCCCCTTTCTCTCTGAAATCAATAAAAATATTTTTACAAAATGAAATATAAAATATAAAAAAGAATGCAGGTCAGGTGACATCATACCATGCTTGCTTTCTTCATGATACTCAGAAAGTTTTCTCTGGGACAAGACACAGGATGAAGCGCAGGTTGGGAAATGTTGCCTCCAAAAATGTAAATGCTTCCTCTCGGATCTGTTTCTAAAACTGGAAGGTCTAAGAGGTAAAAAATGAACTGAGAGAAAGCCAAAATTATTGGATTTTGCATTTCCAACATGTCTTTTTTTAATATATTTTATTGAGAGAAACATCAATCAGCTGCCTCCTGCACACTCCCTACTGGGGATGTGCCCACAACCAAGGTACATGCCCTTGACTGGCATCGAACCTGGGACCCTTCAGTCCGCAAGCCGATGCTCTATCCACTGAGCCAAACCGGTTAGGGCTGCAAACCTCACTGAGGCTTCCATTTCTCCGGGAGGCCCTCTAATCCTGCCTACTTCCAGTCCGAGGTCTTATTAATCTTGCCTCTTTCCCCAGCTAGCTTTTGCCACAGGCTCTCTTTCATTCAAAAATCTCAATCCAGCCCTGGCCGGTTTGGCTCAGTGGATAGAGCGTCGGCCTGCGGACCAAAGGGCCCCGGGTTCGATTCCGGTCAAGGGCATGTACCTGGGTTGCAGGCTCCACCCTGCCCAGGGCCCTGGTAGGAGCACGTGTAGGAGGCAACCAATTGATGTGTTTCTCTCGCATTGATGTTTCTCTCGCATCGATGTTTCTCTCTGTCTCTCCTTCTCCCTTCCACTCTCCCTAAAAATCAATGGAAAAATATCTTAAAAATATATCTCAACCCAAACATGCATTTGCTCTTCTGAGAACAGCTTCGGCACCATGAACCATAGATTTTTAATGTTGTCACCATTCTGGGGGGGCAGGGGGAGGGGGGTGTGCAGAGTAGGAGAGCAGAGGGGCAACTGGCTCTGCCCAGGGCTCCTTCCAGGACACGCTTAGCACAGAGGCTGCGGAGCTGATTACATTCTGTGTCTCTGAGCCAACGAGCCCGGCTTCCCGCGGACCGTGGGAGACATCTGGGCCTGGTAACAATGGCAAATACTCCAGGAGCTTATGTTAGCATGCGAAACAGCGTGTTTTACAGTCCTTGGAGCAGTCAGATAAATAAAGCAGCTCCCATGCCCTGAGCCTGTTGGGCGGGAAACTGTATTTTGTAACGTTTCATTCTGAACAGAAAAATGGCCCCGCTGATGGGACATTGGACGCTAAGACAATGTTAAACTCCACCCACAGGAAATGGGCACCAGAAGACGGGGCTGCCTCTGGGGAGGTGGCCGCGAGATGACAGTCACTGCCCATGGAGGGGGACGGCTTTCCAGACTTGGGTTTGATTTGAGAACGGAGCAGAGAACTTATAAAAGCGACTTCTGCACGTACCTCCCAAGGACACAGGGCAGGAGGGAAGAGGGTGCCCTGCCCGTTTCAGGCTGCCCGTCCACATGCTGAAAGAATAACTTGAGCGGCCCCTCAACTTGTGCCTCCGTGGCGGAGCATCGACTTATGAACCAGGAGGTCACAGTTCAATTCCAGGTCAAGGGCACATGCCAGGGGTTGCGGGCTCGATCCCCAGTAGGGGGCGTGCAGGAGGCAGCCGAGCCATGATTCTCTCTCATCATGGATGTTTCTCTCTCTCATTTCCTCTCCCTTCCTCTCTGAAATCAATAAAAAGATACATATTTTAAAGCAGAAATAACTTGAATTAATTCGGGAGATGTCTTTGGGGCAGATTCAGTTGGGGCTACACAGCTGGGTGACTTTCCAAAATGATCACTGATGTTTTGGGGTGAAGTTGCACACAGGGAGCGGAAAAGGAAAACAAGTGTCAAAGCCAGAGTTTTGTGTAAGACAATAGCATAGTCAGTCTCCACCTGGCCAAGAGCTCCCACGCCCTGGCCCTTCTGCTAGCACAGCGGTTCTCAACCTGTGGGTCGCGACCCCTTTGGGGGTCGAACGACCCTTTCACAGGGGTCGCCTAAGACCATCGGAAAACATATATAATTACATATTGTTTTTGTGATGAATCACTATGCTTTAATTATGTTCAATTTGTAACAATGAAAATACATCCTGCCTATCAGATATTTACATGACAACTCATAACAGTAGCAACATGACAGTTATGCAGTAGCCACGAAAATAATTTTATGATTGGGGGTCACCACAACATGAGGAACTGTATGAAAGGGTCGCGGCGTTAGGAAGGTTGAGAACTACTGTGCTAGCATATGCAGTCGTGTGTCCTTCTCCAGTGGAGAATTTCGATGTCGCAAAATAGAAGGCATCACGGACTGTAACCTGGCAAATTTCCTTGTGATTTGAGTTTCTGTATTTTTTAAGTGTAGTTCTGACACACTAATATTCCTGACCTTCCATTCAGCAATTTTGTAGTACAAACGCACATGCCCACCATATTCACTTGATTCATCTCAAACCCCTACTCTTCCAGAGTATTTTTTTTTAAAATATGTTTTTATTGGTATCAGAGCGGAGGGGAGAAGGAGAGAGAAAAAACTTCGATGATGAGAATCATGGTGCGGCTGCCTCCTGCACGCCCCACACTGAGGATCGAGCCTGCAACCCAGGCATGTGCCCTGACCGGGAATGAAACCGTGACCTCCTGGTTCATGGGTTGACACTCAACCACTGAGCCACACCAGCCAGGCCAGAGTATTTTTATTTAAATACTAGAGGCCCAGTGCACAAAATTTGTACACTCAGGGGATCCCTCAGCCCAGCCTGCGCCCTCTTGCAGTCTGGGAGACCTCGGGCTCCCATGTCCGACTGCTGTGGAGGTGGGAGAAGCTCTCGCCACTGCGTCTGTGCTCATCAGCCGTGAGCCTGGCTTCTGGCTGAGCAGCACTCCCCCTGTGGGAGCACACTGACCACCAGAGGCAGCTCCTACTTTGAGCATCTGCCCCCTGGTGGTCAGTGCACGTCATAGTGACCAGTTGTTCCATTGTTTGGTCAATTTGCATATTAGCCTTTTATTATATAGGATTGCCTATAACAACTTTGTTGCAGAGAATAAAAAATAACACAAGATCTCCCATGTGTAGAGCACGTTGGGTTTTACTCATTTGTGCATTTTTTGATTCTCATGATACCATGAGAGAGATGTGAAGTCCCCCATTTGACAGATGTGTCCACATACATGAAGCAGAGGCTCACATACATGTAGCATGTTGTCCCACATTCCACAGCAGAGCCTAGCTCAAGCCCATAACTCCTGGCATCTAGAACGAAATCAAAGTGCCTTTCTTCGTTATACCACCTTCCCATTGCATAGCGGTTTCAATTTTCGAAAGCACCTTCCATTCTTTCCTACATCATCTGCTCTAGTCACTAAGCTCAGTAGAGCCCACCCATTGTAAAATCACTCTCAACTCCCAGGCATGGGGGATAATTAAATTTATTACGGAAGATAAAGTAACCAATGCAATGTGAATGCGGATATGTAAAATATAGACTCTTATCTACACGGAGAGTCACTATACCTACGGGCATGTGTTATTTTAATACAGTTTTTATTCTTTTCAGAGAGAGGAAGGGAGAGGAAGAGGGTGATAGACACATCAATGATGAGAAAGAATCATTGATCAGCTGCCTCCTGCACACCCTCTACCAGGAATAGAGACCCCAACCCGGGCATGTGCCCTGACCGGGAATTGAACCGTGACCTCCTGGTTCATGGGACGATGCTCAACCACTGAGCCACACTGGCCGGGCGAACATGTCTTATTTTAATGATTATATGCCCTACCTCCCAATGTCTTTTCTTAGGGAAGAAAAAAAAACACCCAGATTTGTCTTAAATATAATTAACGGGTTTAGAGACCACACTTCAAGTTTTACCGAATCGTCGACTCGCTCAGTCTTAAGGCCGTCCCTCCTAAAGACAAGCCCCCCTCTTTGGCCAGTTGTACGGAGGTTTTGTTTGTTTATTTGGGGGAGGGGGGGGAGATCCGTTTCTCTGGAAAGCTGGCTCCTGTGTTCTCAGGGGTTATAAAAATGGGAATCATTTTTATTGGCAGTCCCCTGGACTAGTGAGTGCTGAGCCAAATGGAAACTCGAAGATAAGGATCCTCCGAGGTGAGAACATACAGCTGTTGGGAATGGCGAGGGAATGTGCCCAATAAAGGAAGTGACTATTTTTCCAGGCCCGGAGTGAGTCCCAGGGCGAGCCGGGGGGTGTATATTTATGTAAGGCAGCGGCAGGGAGCCGAAGCGGGCTGTCTATTGCTGAAAGAGCATCGTTCACATTCAGGCCGAGACAAAAGGTGGAAATGAAGCAACATCCTGGAGCACAGGGCCTCAGGATGGAGTAATAACATTGCGGAGAGGGGGCCATGTGCGAGGCCGCAGGTCGGCCTCACAATGAGGAAATGATCAAGATGCCTTGTCAGGCCTTCAGAAACCGGCGACACACACTCACACACACACACACACACACACACACACACACACAGGCACAGGAGCAAGGCCTGGCCAGCATCCTTGGGAGGGAAGGTCATTTATCTCTCGCAGGGAACGCGGACACAATTACTTGCAACCTTCATCAGTATCGTCAGCGCGATAGGTTTGCCGACAGCACTAGGAAAAACATATGTCAATGCACACAGGACAGCGGGGACCCCATTGGGTGTCCCTGGTTATCAGGCGCTCCGGCCGCCCCCCATCGGCTTGGGGACTCACCCAGGACAGCTGGGGAAGGACAGCCTGGTGCCGGGCTGCGAGGCAGGCCAGGGCAGGGGGTGGGCTGGGCAGGGACATGGCCTTATCGGCCGTGTTTATTTATCGTGTCCTTTTGTTTAGGGGAAATTGCAAGCAGGAGGAAAGGGTCATGAAATTGCACTCCTCTGATGACACATGGGGGGAGGGAAGGAGAGGCCATCCGTTTCAGGAAAGACGATCAAACGAGGAGGAAAAGGGAGTTTGTGAACATTGAAAAAATACCCAGGCTCGGCCGGGGGACTCTTTGCAGATGCTGTGCTTTTGCGGAGTGGAAATAGCTCAGGGTGCACGCAGATGCTCACTGAGACGTCAACATTTTAATGGTGGAGCGTGCTAAGCATCTCAGAAACTTGGGTCATTTTAGCCAAAAAAAACAACAACAAAACACAAGGTAAAGTATTTAAAATCAGCATCTTCAGTCACAAAAGAGAGCTTTAAATGAAAACAAAATTAGAAGGTTATTCAATACCAAATCAATCACACAGAGCTGGATGAAAATAGTGTAGCTCACCTTTGAGGTGTGTTTATTTTTGCAACGGATGTGACAATAACAAAGAACTTCAGTAAAACCAAGAGGCTTCCTGCAAGACGGCTCCGCGGTGGGCCAGGGACCGGACCTGCGAATTTCCCTCGTTAAGACGAACTGCAGCGAGACGCCGAAATGATCGGATGCAAGGGGAACCTCACTGGAAACACGACGCCTGTTTTTGCAGCTTCCAGAATATTCTGCTGAAGTCTGACGGGAAGAGTGGGATCGCGGAATGAATCGGCTCACTTTCTAGTCTCATTTACTTTTACCCGCTGCCTTTTTACAACTGAATATCAAGCTGTCATTTCAAAAAAAAAAAAAAAAAAGAAAGAAAGAAAAGGAAGGTTGAGGGAAATGATTTAATTTCCTCCATGGATCCTTTTTCCGAGGTGTGACCCTCCCTGTGGCAGGCATGCCCCACCAGGTGGCACGTTTCAACCTGAGATGATCAGGACTCGGTTAGTTAGCAACCTTCTCCCTAAGAATAAAAAGAATATATTAAAACACACACACACACCCCACAAAAACAGTGGAGAATATACCGGAGTTACATTTCCCACATCACAGTGTCCAGCTCTCCCGGATTATAACTTCGTGTGTGAGCTGGACGCGCGGACTGCACACTTTGACAATGTCTGTTCCCACACACAAAGTCTAAGCTCCCCATGGCCCTCGGTGTGCAAGCAATCACATGTGTGTGTGTGTGTGTGCGTGTGTGTGTCCCATGCACATGTGAACATGTGCAAGTTCATTCGTTTTTCCAGAAATCCCTCCTTTTTTCTCTTTCAATTTCAACTGTGGGTGTAATGCTCTCTCTTGAAAGTTCCTTATCTTATTTTTAAACTCATTTCCTGTTTTGTTTTGTTTTCCTTACTCTCTCCTTTCCTCCACTTTCGATTATATTTCACATTTAGGGGCTTGTCTCCCTATAAAAACCAGGAGTTTGCAAATGGGGACATTTCATGGAGCATTCGCCGGCCGACTTCGTAGGCAGAGACCTGAAGATTCCCAGGACCCACAGCTTAGCGCATCCCTGAAATCACCCCCTTTCCAGGCTGCTATCGCACACAGGGGCCCTGCCAAGGGCTGGGGTCATGCAGACTCATGCCTGGCTTCTGCAGCCTCTGAAAGGCCAGTGCCAAAGGCAGGGTCCCCTCAGCCCACTGCCTGACCCTCTGTGGGAAAACCTCCTATTCCGACCACACACCCCGGCTCACGGCGTGCCTGCCTGGTACTGAAAATGCATGGGTGGAGGACATGCTGAAACAGGGCGCTCACCGAGGCATATCCGAGAAGTGATTTAAGGGAAAAAAAAGTCATTTCCACAGAGTGCGTGAGCTCCATTGAGAAAAATAATATCTTAAAAACATTGTTCCATCCCCATGCCTATATTTACAATATTCTTATAATCTCCTATATGGATGAATTTCTTGAACTGAGAATTATTGATCACAGCCCGGCCGGCGTGGCTCAGTGTTTGAGTGTCCACCTATGAACCGGGAGGTCAGGGTTCGATTCCTGGTCAAGGGCACATGCCCGGGTTGCGGGCTCCATCCCCAGTAGGGGGCATGCAGGAGGCAGTCAATTCGTGATTCTCTCTCATCATTGATGTTTCTCTCTCTCTCTGCCTCTCTGAAGTCAATAAAAATATATATAGTTTTAAAGAATTATTGGTCACACCTGCAGCAGTTCATACAAAAAAAAAAAAAGCAGAGCTGGTCAGAAAATTCTTCCCTTCTGGTCTCTCCCTTAACTATTCGAGAAAGAAACCCTGGGCACAGCTGCCGGCGTCCATGTGTTGTGCTGCGGTGAGGAACCCTCCATTTAAACATGGTTTTTAACCTTTCCACCTCAGCCTCTTCCATTTTCTTTCCTTCCACTCCAGGCATTTAGGGAAATGAGGATGAGGTCCCACCATAAAAATGCGAGGGGATCCGTTAAACTTTCATCTCTAATTTATTCATGAAGGAGCAGGGGCCCGCCTGGCCGAGCTGTGCATCATGCTGTCAGGATGACTTTGTCTCTCGTGGAGCAGGAAGGAGGAAGGGCAGGAAATCAGGGCTCGGCGCGGCTGGTAATCGCCGTGAGGCTGAAATGCCGGCGTCTTCCTGCTTGGCTACGTGGACGTGCGCAAAAGTTTCAAAAGCCAGCGCCAGGCCTGAATTAGCACCTGTGCGTGTGTGAGTGTGTGAATGAAAATATGTATCCTAAATGTAAATATTCAGATATCAGGAATATGAAAATATGTATCCTAAATATAAATATTCAGATATCAGGAATACAATCTGTAATCACAAAAGGGTAATATGCTAATTAGACCGGACGTCCTTCCGGACAAAGCTTGGGCCGGAGGGAACCCCAGGTTCCTGGGTGCCTGCGGGCGGCTGGTGCCGGCAGCCCGGGGGAAGGAGGACCTACTCATGCATGAATGTCATGCATCGGGCCTCTAGTATATATATAACAGATTTTAAAGACTGCGTGTATAAGGCAAATATGTATTCCATAGATCCACACTTGTTTATTTATCATTATTGTCTCGATGCACCATCATTTCAGTGGATACAAAGGATTTACAGCAATGGAAAATAGCCCTAGCTCAGTGATGGCGAACCTTTTGAGCTCAGCGTGTCAGCATTTTGAAAAACCCTAACTTAACTCTGGTGCCCTGTCACATATAGAAATTTTTTGATCTTTGCAACCATCGTAAAACAAAGACTTATATTTTTGATACTGATTTTATATATTTAAATGCCATTTAACAAAGAAAAATCGACCAAAAAAATGAGTTCGCGTGTCACCTCTGACATGCGTGTCATAGGTTCGCCATCACGGCCCTAGGCAGTTTGGCTCAGTGGATAGAGCGTTGATCTGCAGACTGAAGAGTCCCCGGTTCGATTCAGGCCTGGGTTGCAGGCTCCATCCCCAGTAGGGGGCGTGCAGGAGGCAGCCTGATCAGTGATTCTCTCTCATCATGGATGTTTCTCTCTCTCTCTCCCTCTCCCTTCCTCTCTGAAATCAATAAAAATATATTTAAAATTAAACACACACAAACAACGGGTAATATACCTGAGTTACATTTCCCACATCACACTCTGTCCAGCTCTCCCGGGTTATAACTTCGCGTGTGAGCTGGACACTGCGGACTTTGCACATTGACAATGTCTGTTCCCACGCACAAAAGGCTAAGCTCCCCATGGCCCTCGGTGTGCGAGCAGTCACGTGTGTGCGTGTCCCATGCACACGTGAACACGTGCAAGTTCATTCATCTTTTCAGAAATCCCTCCTTTTCTCTTTCAGTATCAACCCTGGGTGTAATGCTCTCTCTTAAAAGTTCCCTCTCTCTCTTTTTTTTCCTTTTTAACTCATTTCCTGTTGTGTTTTTTTCCCCCTTACTCTCTCCTTCCCTCCACTTTCGATTACATTTCACATTTAGGGGCTTGTGGGAAAAAGAGAGAAGCGAGTCCTATCGTGTGAAAGACCTTATTCCGGTTGATGAATAGGTTCCGCGGTTTCGCCGTTCCCACCCCAGCATTCAAAAATTATCATCTTTTATACATGCGGCCGCGGGAGGGGGGTGGGCCCGGGCACCCGTTCTTTTAAGGCGTCAGGAAATTACAAAACGTATACTTGCGAGGTAAGCAATTTTTGCCGCCCGCCTGCTCATCCATCTTTTTAATGAGCCTTGTTTATAACCCGACGCCCCGCTTCTCGTCACCTCCCCTGTTTACGTCGTTGGCCCCTTTAATTAAGAAAGGAACCGGTTAAAAGAAAGTGAGAAGAAATATTAATATGATCTGATTAATTCAGCTCGCAGGAGGTGATGGGGGCCCAAGGTTATTATAACCTATAAAGGCGAGGCGAAGAAAGCTGTGTTCATTTGTAATTTTATTAGGCGAAGCAAATTAGCGAGGCTGCGGGGCTGTGACAAAAGACCCTGGTCCTCCCTCTTTCTTACCCCCTACCGCAGGGGCCAGGTGCCCAAAGTTGGGCCCCATATTAGGCAAATGAGGGCTGATCAATCTCCCCTCCACATCTAATGAGATCGCGCCTCCAGACCGGGGCCTGTGCTCATTGGGAAAGATTAGCTGGGATGTGTGTGTCCGGCTGCTTCAGGTCCAAGGAACTCAAAAGCGAAACCCGGGGTAGAGGGAGCGAAATCCAGAAAAGGGTTCAAGACACATCGATGGGCCCTGACCGGTTTGGCTCAGTGGATAGAGCGTCGGCCTGCGGACTGATGGGTCCCGGGTTCGATTCCGGTCGAGGGCATGTACCTTGGTTGCGGGCACATCCGCAGTCGGGAGTGTGCAGGAGGCGGCTAATCAATGTTTCTCTCTCATCGATGTTTCTGACTCTCTAGCCCTTTCCCTTCCTCTCTGTAAAAAATCAATAAAATATATTGAAGGGAAAAAAAAGACACATTGATGGGCAAACTGTTAGCAACAAACTATCCAGGGCCAGTTGGAAGGGGGCGAACTGAAAATTCCATTTGCAAAGAAATGTCAGCGCTGGTGGGTCCCTTCGGACGGACGAGAAGCGAGAAGTTCTACCTGGGTGGCCCTCCCCTCCCCTGGCATCTCCCCGCTCTGGCCTCCCCTGACATCAGAAACCACGCTTTTGCCCACTTCCACGCAGTCGAAGGAAACAGCAGGGTTTGTGTCCAGCCATGTGGTGAGCCCCGGCAAGGTAAGAATGAAAGGAGGAGAAATGAGACATGGCAGGCAGTTTTTAATACAAAGATTTCAATTCCCATCAAGGAAGGGGTCCTTCATCCCAGGCTGGGCTGGGGGTGGTGAGAAAAGGCTTTCATTATTCCCAAATCCTGTCTAGACAAATTTGCTTGGCCTCCGCTGTACAAATTATAGTTTCCCGTGTCTTGCTTCATCTCATCAACGCGCTCCTAAACTCTCTTCTCAGACCTGCCGCTAATCTGGTGCTTGTTCGGGCTCGACTCGGCGTCTTCCGCCAGCGACACCGATCCTCACCGGCTTGTGCCTGACTTTGCTATTATGAGAACTCCCAGGGACTCCCACGCCACTTTGGTCTAAAACAGGATTCTATCCCGTCTATTTTCATACTGGAACTACACTGTGATAGTTCTCAGTGTGACGTATATCCTAAACAGAGAGCCCTCAAGGGCCCACCTGACCTGTTAACCAAATCCAAGTTTGAAAAGTAGTCTTGCCCGGCTGGTGTGGCTCAGTGGTTGAGTGTCGACCCATGAACCAGGGAGGTCATGGTTCGATTCCCAGTCAGGGCACATGCCTGGGTTGCAGGCTCGATCCCCCCAGTCCCCAGTAGGGGGCGTGCAGGAGGCAGCCGATCAATGATTCTCTCTCATCCTTGATGTTTCTATCTCTCTCTCCCTCTCTCTTCCTCTCTGAAATCAATAAAATATATTTTTTAAAAATATATGACACTGTATTAAGTAATGAGATGCTTTGAGAACCGTCATGAAATAGGAAATGCCTTCCCCCTTGCACCAGTTGTGCTCGGTGAAAAGATTAAACTTCGGACAAGTGCGCAGATGGCGGGATGCTTAATGCAACCTACACCTCAAAGCTTTGTGACATTGACCCTTATTCTTAGATAAATGTAATCATTCATGCTCCTAGATATGAAACAATCCTTCCCACTGTTAGATGAAAAGCCCGGAGTGTATATATAGCCGAGCATATCAAAACCCTTTGGGACGGGCTGATGTGTATCTGTAAAAAGGAAAACACAATTAGATTAGGAATCCATTGTACAGACAGGATACAGGTCTAAATGGGTAGTTTGGGTCTTTGCAAATGTTCTGCAGATATATTGGCTCCCCATGGAAGTACCCTGTCCCAGTGAATAGTGCTAAAATAAAACCGTATCCATTGCCTTCATATCTTAACGCTCACGGACAAAGGGCTCAGGATGGGAGTCCACTAACCTTGACCTTCCGTAAGCAGACAGACACCGCGTGGCTCTCCATTGCTAGTTTATATTTGCAGTACTAAAAAGATTAATTGATTGTTCAATAAATTATCACTTTACAGATCGGGCTCGTCTCTTAAACAAATCACCAATCACCTTGTTCACACGTAGGTATAAATTAACTGTTTTCAATAAGATGAACATTATCCCCCATGTAGGTGTGGCAATTAGATTATTGATTTTAGGTAAATGACTAGTTAATTATGCAATAGGCTTCATTTCTTCTGTTAATTAAGCGACTGCTCTTTTAAGTCAATAAACTATAGCCTCGGGAGAAATGAGAAGTTTCCCATTAGAAGGGTCCGACTACTTCCTCCCACACGGGGCAGCATATGACCCGTCTCCTTCTGTCAAAACGAAGAGTCACTCTCAAGAAGAAGAACTCTTGAGAGCGAATTGTATTTCCAGCTCGTTCATCGTTCATCTCTAGAATCCGAAAGGAAATCTAAATAGAAATACTTACTTGAAGGGAAGCTAATTATTTCTCTTTGGTGAAACTCTGCCTAAAAGAAATCCAGCTCTCTCCGTCTCATTGGGTGTCACAGTGACCAGCTTTAACTTACCTTTCACTCATCTCCACCCAGCACCCAAGGGCTCCCACCCTGGTGCCACGCCATGTGGGTGATAGGCATGGACCTGATCCAGCCGGGAGGAAGGACTGGGAGCAGAGCCTCAATGCAGCTCACAGTGTCCTCACCTATTGCCCTGTCCCTCTCCTTTAGTTTTGACCAAAGATTGATCCATAAATGTTGACTCTTGTCCTGCTCTCGTTGGGAAGTTTCTTTTTATTTGTTATATATTTTTGTTATGGAGGGGGGGTGGGTTCTAGTTGCTTTGCCTGGACACCTGGAATATAAATGTGGCGATGCCCCTCACTCCTATTTCATAACTGGGAGAGGCTTCTGACTCATTGATTGATTCCAGACTTTTCTTTGTATATTATGGGTTCAGGGCCAAAGTCTGCAAATCTGATTGTGGTTTGCACATAGTAGAGGCACAATATCTATATATATAAAAGCCTAAGCAACCAGCCGACTGGTAGCTATGACGTACACTGACCACCAGGGAGCAGACACTCAATGCAGGAGCGGAAACCACAGATATGGAAGCGTGGAACAGACTGATGAATCTCAGAGGGAAGGGGGGAGGGGGAAGATGGGAAGAGATAAACCAAAGATCTTATATGCATACTAGAGACCTGGTGCATGGATTTGTGCACCGGTGGTGAGCCTCGGCCTGGCCTGTAGGGATTGGGCTGAAACTGGCTCTCCGACATCCCCCGAGGGGTCCCAGATTGCAAGAGGGCGCAGGCAAGGCCAAGGGACCCCACCAGTGCATGAATCTGTGCACTGGGCCTCTAGCTAATTAAATAAGTGAGTGGAAAGATGGGAGCCATGTAGTGTATTTGGAGAAAGCCCTGGGTCAATTCTATGCAGGGATGTCACTAGCTCCCCAATAATAACAAATGGGTTATTTTTTCTTTTAGGCATTGTCCTAAGGGTGGCCCACAAAGGTAACAACTACAGTGGTCATCGTTATTTATTGAGTGCTTACTATGTTTCAGACATGATTCTAAGATAAACGGCTTGCATTATCTTATTTAGTCTTCACAATAACTCTTTCCAACACATTTTATTAGCCTCATTTTATAGGTGGGGAAACTGAGTCATAGGACCCAATGTCACAGAGAAGCTAAGCAGTAAAATTAGGATTCAACCCCAGGAAATATGACTATAAAATCTGTACTTTTAACTCCTATCCAAGCACCAGAGTTCAGACAACATGACCAGAGCATAAGGATCAATGGTGTGCCCAACTGGCTTGAAATCTCTTTGGTAAAAATAACAGCCAATCAACACTAATAAAAGAGAAAAATGGTAATTGGCGTACGAGCTACCCTTTTCATTGGCTAATCAGGGCTATATGCAAATTAACTGCCAACTAAGATTGGCAGTTAACTGCCAACAAGATGGCGGTTAATTTGCATATGTAGGCACAATGCAGGGAGGCGAAAGGGAAAGCAGGAAGAAGCCCCCTGCCACTGACAGTGATCGGAAACCCAGGGGGGAGCTAAGAGCTGGGGGGCAGGGCAAAGGCGGCCCTGGGGCCGCCTTTGCCCTGCCCCCCAGCCATGATCGGAGAATCAGGCGCCTTTTCCGCCCTGGCCAGTGATAGCAGGAAGTAGGGGTGGAGCCAGCGATGGGAGCTGGACACGGTCGAAGCTGGCAGTCCCGGGAGCTAGGGGTCCCTTGCCTGGGCCTAAAGCGAAGCCCACGATCATGGGGCCACTGCAGCTGTGGGTCCCTGCTGCCCGGGCCGGACGCCTCAGCCAGAGGCGTCAGGCCTGGGTAAGGGGCCGATCCTGTGATTGGAGGGTGATGGGGGTCAACGCCTGAGGGCTCCCAGTATGTGAGAGGGGGCAGGCTGGGCTGAGGGACACTCCCCCCCCACACACCCATTGCACGAATTTCGTGCACCGGGCCCTTAGTATTTAATAAGAACGTATTTCATTCGCTCAGTTCCAAAGTGAACATGCAGCCTGCCATTTTATCAGTCACAGCTCAACCATTTAAGAATGGGTTGGTGGCCCTAACCGGTTTGGCTCAGTGGATACAGCGTTGGCCTGCGGACTGAAAGACCCCAGGTTCGATTCCAGTCAAGGGCATGTACCTTGGTTGCGGGCACATCCCCAGTAGGGGGTGTGCAGGAGGCAGCTGATCAATGTTTCTCTCTCATTGATGTTTCTCTCTATCCCTCTCCCTTCTTCTCTGTAAAAAAAAAAAATCAATAAAAAAATATTTTTTAAAAATGGGCTGGTGTTCTATGCAGCAGAATAGATGCTGGTTGTAAGAACACTTGTGAGCCCAGCCAGTGAGGCTCAGTGGTTGAATGTTGACCCATGAACCAGAAGGTCAGGGTTCGATTCCCAGTCAGGAAACATGCCCGGGTTGTAGCTCAAACCCCAGTAGGAGGCAGCCAATCAATGATTCTTTCTCATCATTGATGTTTCTCTCTCTCTCTCTCTCTCCCCCTCTTCCTTCCTCTCTCTGAAATCAATACAAAAATCTTTAAAAAAAAGAATGCTTGTGCGTCCAACATCAGCATCCCTCTTCTTGCTAATGATTTCAGCAGTAGACATGAATAACGCATAAAAAAAAATCCCTTTCCCGGGCCCGAATTACTTGCTCAGAGCACAGACGTAGCTGCAGTGCTCACACACATTACGGTTTTCTTTGAATATTCCCTAATTAGTTTACAATAGTTGGATGTGGTCCCACTGACCACAGAAAGACTTTGGCTGCTTCTTCAGAACCAGGATGTTCCCTTTTATGGTAAAAGTTATAATTAGCTGAAGAAACTGTACTCGTTCAAAAGCATCCCCGTCCATGAAACCCGGTAAAAGTTGAGCTGGGGTTTTGCAGGAAGCCTGTTACACATGATTTTTCGAAAGCTGTTTTCAATCATGCAAATGATTTTCTTCCTTTGCAATATGCTAATGCAATCTGATTTATTTCAGTTGTAAAAGTTAATTACAATGTGTTTGTGAGTCCCTAAAGATGATGTATTAAATGTTTATAACCAGGATTATTAAAATGTCCTGTCTCGATTACAGAGCCTCTCTTTCAAACACTAGAACTAATTGTAGCCTTAAATCACAGCAACCTCACCGTTAAAATTAACACCAGGGCAACATTGCATAATTTTAATTAATTTTAATTTGGCCGAAGCAAATTAATTTTTGTTTTCTGGAAGGACAGCTAAACTCTTCTGCAGCCTCTCCCGCTGAACCTGGAGTTCATAAACTTCGTTTCTTTCCAGGGATTCCGTTCCTCTGAGGATTGCACCATGGGATGGAATCCATGTTTATTTTTTTTGCTCCAATTTGCATAGTTGGTCCTTTTCGCTCCTCTTTGCACTTCGGTGAGGAAGTGAAACCAAAGTGGAATGCGGGTGCTTCTAGAGTCAGGGAGATACATTTTTCACTGAGTTTCACAATCTTCTTATCTCAGGCCGTTGCAAATAGTGATGCTCAGAGGTCAAGAGAGTTGTTCTCAGAGATTCCCATCTTGAGCACCCATTAAAAAGCTGCCTCCACTTCTTTCCAAGTTTGCAAAAGAATTTTTTTTGTTAATCCTCGCTGGCGGATATCTCCCCCATTGATTTTTTTAGTGAAAGAGGAAGGGAGGAGGGTGAGAGAGAGAGAGAGAGAAACATGGATGTGAGAGAGACACATCAATTGGTGACTTCTCTCATGCGCCCTGGCCAGGGCCAGGGATCTAACCTTGCAACCCAAGTACATGCCCTTGACCTGGAATTGAACCCACGACCCTTCAGCACACAGGCTACATTCTAACTACTGAACCACACCAGCCAGGGCAAAATTTCACATGAATAAGCTAACACTCAATCTTCCATTGTTCTATCAGGCCGTGCAGAACTTGAAGAATAGTAACAGACAGGCTAAAATGCATTTATTCCTAAAACTGACACATCCTTCCCTGGAGAGTTTCATCTCCAGTTCCCATTTCTCTGGAGAGCATGGCTATTCTCTTTATTCAAAGGAGAGTTGTTTGAAAATTAGGGAGAGCCCTAACTGGTTTGGCTCAGTGGATAGAGCGTCGGCCTGCGGACTGAAAGGTCCCAGGTTCAATTCCGGTCAAGGGCATGTACCTTGGTTGTGGGCACATCCCCAGTAGGGGGTGTACAGGAGGCAGCTGATCACTGTTTCTCTCTCATCGATGTTTCTAACTCTCTAGCCCTTCCTCTCTGTAAAAAAAAAATCAATAAAATATATATTTTTTAAAAATAGGGAGAGCCTTGATAAAGAACCCTGAAGATATATCATACAAGGTCAGCATGGCCCCCTGTAATCTAGAAAATCAGTGATACTGTATAGAATTCCAGTGCCCTATCTTATTGATTACTAGAGGCCTGGTGCACGAATTCTATCATGGGTGGGGTCCCTCGGCCTGGCCAGTGATCGGGGCTGATCGGGGCTGGCCAGCCTGGGGGAAGGACTGTGGGAGATTGGCCAGCCATGGGAGGTTGGCTGTGGGAGCACACTGACCACCAGGGGGCAGACGCTCAATGCAGGAGCGTCATACGGACCTGTTGTTCGGTCATTCAGTCGTTCATTCGCTTAGGCTTTTATATACATAGGTAAGTTCTAGGTGCTTTGAAGAACTGGATAAGTCATTTTTTATCTCAATTTACATGTAGATGTTTGGCAATGATGTGAATATATATGTATATTTGCTGATCATTTAAAACTTAACCTGCCTATTCATACTTCTAGGCATTCCTTATGCACTTGATAAACTAAAATCTTACTCTTATTTTGTGTAACTAAAGTAATCGTCATAGCCAAAATAAACCATAAGGTTAGTATTAAAATGTTAATTTATACCATATAGTTAAAGCTTAAACATATCAAATAATCCTTTGTCATAACCAACACGGTGTTTTTAAGAGTGAAAGAGGAAGCTGTTAATAATTACATGAAAACAATAGGCATAAAGCTGGAATCTCCTGGGGAAACCAGAAAATTTGCTCACCCAGAACAGAAATGATGGAGGAGGCTAGAAACAAAATTAGAGCCATAATGTTCACATGCTCCCTGTTAAAATAAGCAAATAAACAAAAATAAGACAAATCTTAGAGCCTTAACCAAGTCCCTAGGAACTCTTGGCTTGTCATTGGGGAAGTTTCTCTTAGATGAACGGCAATTCAGTCGGAGAGAATTGGTATGAGCAAGAGAAATAGAAGATGCTCAGGCTCATAATAAAAACTCAGAGGGAAGAAAAAAAACCTTTATTATTTTTCCTGTTATTGATTCTGAACATTGTGTTCAGAAATTATTTGCATAATTTGAATTTTAAATTTTATGTTGAGGCTTGTTTTATAATGTACTGAATGAACAAATTTTGTCAATTTTTTTTTCAAAATTTTGAGTAATTTAATGCAAACTCCTTATATTATTCCTGACCTTTTCTTGTTGTTGTTGCCTGCTTTTGTTGTCAGTTATTAAGAAAAAATTATTAAATTCAGTTACTTTGATTCTGGATTTTACATGTGATTCTTATAGGTGTGCTTTTGATGACTATATCATCCTCTTTGACACTTTCCTAATTATGAATTATCCTTCTTTATCTCTATGCATACCTTTCTGTAAAACCTACTTTGTATAATATTAATATAGCATTATAGTTTTATTTTAGTGTTGGCATGGTGCATCTTTTTCCCAATCTTTGTTTTAGATTCTTTAGATATCTCTTATTCTTTAGATGTCTCCTGTATACAGCACAAATATTGCTTTTGAGTTTTTTGGGGTGGTCGAACAATCTTTGTATTTTAGTTAAGTAATTTGGTCAATTTATATTTAATGTAATTTCTGATACTCACTAATTCCATTGTCCTTTTCCTCTACTCCTGTGTCTCATTTTTTATTAAGCATCTTTTGTCAATCCAGCTTTTCCCTCAATTAGTTTGAAAATTATAACTTTTATCATTTTTTTCATAGTTGCCATAAATATCACATTATGACTGCTTGATTTTTCAAAGTAAAATATTAATTCTCTTACAGGGCAATGCAAGAAACTTAAAACATTTTATTTTTCCTACCTTTAAATCTATATATGTATTTTTGTGTATTTTAGTAGCTTATATTTTTAAACATAAGATATTATTGTTGCTTAATATATTATAACTAGAGGCCTGGTGCACAAAATTTGTGCACTCAGGGCGGCATCCCTCAGCCCAGCTTGCACCCTCTTGCAGTCCAGGAGCCCTTGAGGGATGTCCGACTCTTGGCTTAGGCCTGCTTCCCGCAGGGAGTGGGCCTAACCTGGAAGTTGGACACCCTTAGCACTGCTACAGAGGTGGGACAGGATCCCGCCACTGCTGTGTGCAACACAACGTCAATACTTGGAACATCGGGAATATTGTTTGTGTGCTGAGTTGTTTTTGCTGTCCTTTTTCTCATATTGTCTTGTTCCTTCATTTGCCTATTCACTTTTTATTGTGTACTAGACATCTGAGAGAGTCCTGGGTTCTTTACCCGGATTTCGAAAGTGAGTCTCCTGACTCTTCACATGGCACTTCGTGATTCCAGTATGGAACATAACCCAAGCAGGAGTAACCATAATTTTTCCCAAGTGTTTTTTCCTCGGCATATTAGGGAAGACCTCTGATTTTCTGAATGGAGTAGTTTGTTAGAGTGGAATTTTGTGCCCAGGTCCTTGAAGCTAGCTGTCCTGTCATTATATCCAGAGATTCTGAGAAATAAGGCAAGAGTAATTAATCAAGGTCAAGAAATGAAGAGAGTGTGATTCAGTCCCGATCTTATCCTCTTAAATGGTAGCTTGAAAGCCATATCTGTATGAGCCATTCACATTCCCCATTTGCATGGCTCAATAAATTCCCTTTATTAGTTTAGATACTTTTAAATTGGATTTTTGTAACTTTTAATTAAAAAATTTTCTCACTAATTTGTTGAGTTAATTCAGGCACAGGAAGAGGTTTAATGGTTATGAAAAGGGAGACAGAGAAAAGAGGTAGCAATAAATGGTAAAATTTGCCTGGTTGGCGTGGCTCAGTGGTTGAGGGTCGACCTATGAACCAGGAGGTCACGGTTCGATTCCCGGTCAGGGCATATGACCAGGTTGCAAGCTCAATCCCCAGTGTGGGGCTTGCAGGAGGCAGCCAATCCATGATTCTCTGTCATCATTGACTTTTCTAGCTCTCTCTTCCTCTCCCTTCCTCTCTGAAATCAATAAAAATATATTTTAAAATATAATTTTTAAAAATGGTAAAATTCTACACCCTTGGAATGGAAATGGAGGAAGAAATGGGGTATGGGTCGGAGACATATAGTACCAGTAAGAATAGAAAGATCACATGTTAGGTATGAAAAGCTTTCTTATCATGTTTTATCCATGACAGCATCTTCTATAAATTAAGGACAGCACATTCTTAGGACGTACTTGAACTTGCTTGAAATCAAACTGTGTACAAATGCTAGTATCTTAATTCAGAGTATTCAACCTCTGGATAGATTACTTGCCTTAGCAACTTTCGTTTTAACTTTTCCACATCGCTTTATCTGGGTGATGAAATCATGTGAATTGCCCAACAAAGAAACTTTCAATTCCAATCCCAATGGATGGGACAATTCCATTTTTCTTCGTCTTTGTGGGCAACGACATAAATACAATTTGCATTGTTCTACGGAAGCTATTTTGGTTAAAAAATGCAATCAGTTGCCTTCCTCTGTCGCTTAAGGTACGTGTGACCACGGAGACCTTTCCAGAAGAAGGTTGTAAAAGTACTTAGATAATAGAGAAGGGCTATTCTACCCAAGCACATGTGCCAGGACGAGATGGCAGACGTCTCGCTGGAGCCTAATGTTTCTAGATAAACATTTCTGGTCATGGATGATTTTGAAAACACGTATCTGCTTTCCTGTGTTTCTTCTACTCACTCTTATTGTTGAACCCAGCTCTAAAATTGGAATTGGTGGCAGAGTTGTTCCTTGTTCTCCGTGGAGGGTTATCAAGGCCATAATAGGCCTTTTTCCTCTTTCCAGAGTCTTAATTGTACAAGTAATCTCAACATTGACTTTGAATTGTGAGAAATCGAGGGGGCAGGGGGGAGCCCCAAGAAGAGCAAGTCGGGTTGTGAAACATGGAATTGTTATGTCATAACCGCAGCGTTTCTCATCGGAAAAAATCTCTTTCCCAGCTCTGGAGGGAAAAAAAAAAACTAAAGCTCGCCTAGAAAAATCCGAAGGAATGAGACACTTCTCCCCTCATTCTGTCACATTTTTGCAGAATAGAAGCAGCAGAGAACTCCCATGTCCGGATGACTCACCCGACTGGAATTCACACATCGCATAGGACAAGGGGCTCCAAGCCGCAAAATGCCAGATGCAAAGGTTACCGTCCTAGCACATTTCCTAGAAGACAACTGAGAGTCAGCCCCGTCCCCCTCACTCCTCCCAAACCCTGCTTTGTGTCTTGTCACCCACCCTGTAAGCACAGCAGTGGCCACCCTAGAGATAAACAGGGAGATACGGGGACAAAGCCGGGGAACCGGGTGGGAAAAGAGCAGGCAGAGCGAGCCCGTGTGAAGCCAAGAGTGGAACACTTCAAGCGATGCACGCTGAGATGTGGGAAGATTCCTCACAGCTTGTTAACGTGAGTTAAGTTCAAACAGTGCTGTCAGCAGCGACGCTGAGCGCGTCCCAGAGTCATACGGCGGCTTGTGCTGTGTCTCCCCAGCGGTGGGGCTGTCGAGGCTGGAGGGAAAATCGCAGCGTTACATCTGGTGAGCATCTAGCAACTCCCCAGGAGGTCCCTAGAAAGGTACCCATTTAACTAGCAGGTGTCCCTGCATTCGCAGTCAGTCACTCTTAACTCTGAAGTGTTTTATGCCAACAGAACATGCATGTAGGTTCCATTACACATTACACGTCGTTGACGGCCTGGTAATTGTTCCATTTTGCACATGTTTTTCTTATTACACATGTGATTTAAAAAAAAAAAATGCCCTAACCCAGTGTTCGGCAAACTGCGGCTCGCGAGCCACATGCGGCTCTTTGGCCCCTTGAGTGTGGCTCTTCCTAAGCCTTAGGAGGACCCTAATTAAGTTCATAACAATGTACCTACCTATACAGTTTAAGTTTAAAAAATTTGGCTCTCAAAAGGAATTTCAATCGTCCTACTGTTGATATTTGGCTCTGTTGACGAATGAGTTTGCCAACCACTGGCCTAACCGGTTTGGCTCAGTGGATAGAGCATCAGCGTGAAGACTGAAGGGTCCCAGGTTCGACTCCGGTCAAGGGCATGTACCTTGGTTGCGGGCACATCCCCCGTGGCGGGTGTGCAGGAGGCAGCTGAATTGATGTTTCTCTCTCATCGATGTTTCTAACTCTCTATCCCTCTCCCTTCCTCTCTGTAAAAAATCAATAAAATATATATTTTTTTAAAAAGTAGAAAATGCAAATGCATATACACACACGGGAGGGGGGGGGGATGAAGGTTCCTCAATAGTATTATTCATTTTTTAAAGATCAATCTGTGTGTGATTTCTAAAAGTAAAATTGGGCCCCAGCCGGTTTGGCTCAATGGATAGAGTGTCTGCCTGTGGACTGAAGAGTCCCAGGTTTGATTCTGGTCAAGATCAAGCACTTCGGTTGTAGGCTCCATCCCTGGCCCTGGTCTGGGAGCCTAAGGGAGGCAACCAATGGATATGCCTCTCTCACATCCATGTTTCTCTCTCTGTGTCTCTCCCCCTCCCTTCGACACTCTCTAAAAATCAATGGGAAAATATCCTCGGGTGAGGAGTAACAAAAATAAAAATAAAATTGGATGCATTATTGCAGTATCCCAGCTGAAATTATTTTAAAATAGCTTTGGGAGAGGGGTTGCCAAATAGAGTAATAATGTGAATTAAGCTCTAAAAAGAGGGGGAAATAGAGGATGTATTTTCAAAAGAAGTTATCTATTAAGTGGGGGGAAATTAGTGAAAAGATTACAACACACTAGAAAGACGTTGGGCTGTCTGTAATTATGTTATTTAGCGTCTCATGAGAGTTTTCATAAAGCTAGTTTTTTTTCCTTTTATCTGAATTTATTTTTATCTGACATATTAAAACTTTTTCATTTAAGCTCTGAACTTAAAAGCCTCCAATTAGCCTGAGGTGCTTGAGCTCAGGGAATAGAATGCTGGCCCACAGACTGAAGGGTCTCAGGTTCCGTTCCGGTCAAGGGCACATACCTGGGTTGCAAGTTCCCTGGCCCTGGTCGGGGTGCGTGCAGGAGGCAGACAACCGGTGTGTTTCTCTCACATCAATGTTTCTCTCTGTCTCTCCCTCTCCCTTCCATTCTTTCTAAAATTCAATGGGAAAATATCCTCAGGTGAGGATTAACAACAACAAAAAATTAAATTAAATAAACGAGTAAGAATGTACTTTTAAAAAATATATATATATTATTGATTTTTTTACAGAAAGGAAGGGAGAGGGATAGAGAGTTAGAAACATCGATGAGAGAGAAACATCGATCAGCTGCCTCCTGCACACTCCCCACCAGGGATGGGCCCGCAACCAAGGTACATGCCCTTGACCGGAATCGAACCTGGGACCCTTTGGTCCACAGGCCGATGCTCTATCCACTGAGCCACACCAGTTAGGGCTGTACTTTTTTTTTTTTTTTTTTAAAGCCTCCAATTAGAGCCTACATTGTAGGTGGGAAAGAAATTTGAAAGAACATGCATCATCAAATGCAAGTCCTTGAACTTGACTGAGCTGGGGGACGCTTTGGTGAATGGGTAGGAGTTTAAGCTAGTGAAATAGGGAACAGTGTTTAAATCGAGGGGGGCCTTGTAAACTGGGCTGAAAGTTTGGGCATCACTTGAAGCTGATGAGGAGCATTAAAGGGGTTCAGGCAAAGGAGTGACATTAATGTGTTTGATTTTTAGAAGCTCACCCCAAGTGTCGAGTGAATAGTGTACTAGAAAGTGCACCCAGTCAAAGGAGATAAGCTGTAATGACCAGGTCCCCATTCCTCCAACATCTACAATACTCACATCAAAGCTGTGGATGGACCACCCTACCCGGTTTGGCTCAGTGGATAGAGTGTCAGCCTGTGGACTGAAGGGTCCCGGGTTCGATTCTGGTCAAGGGCACATGTTTGGGTTGCAGGCTCGATCCTCAGTGGGCGGTGTGCAGGAGGCAGCCGATCAATGATTCTTTCTCATCATTGATGTTTCTATCTATCTCCCTTCCTCTCTCTAAATATATATATATATATATTTATGAGGGAAGAGACAGGCAGGGGGCAGATTTGATCATGGAAGTAGCGGGACTTGGTAACTGTTGGGAGATGGAGAGGAAGGAGGGGGAAGGTGTCAGCCAACAACCAGATTCTGGCTTCTGATCTGGAAACAGTGATATAAATTTTCCGGAGAAAGCAGGCAAGGGGGGTGGGGGGGCAGATTTTTGTGGTAAGAAGAAGAATTCAGCTTTGGATAAGATTTTGGGGCACCCATGGGACATCTGGGGACAGTAGTTGGTTTTAAATATAGAAATGAATTTCTGGACAGTTACTGAATAATAGCTGCAATTCGCTCAATGTGAGTTATGTTCTGGACATTTCTAAGTACTTTACATATTTCAAGCCTCAAAATAACCAAATTAAATTTATTTTAAGATTATTAAAAAGTCAAATAGCACGGTTAAGTGGCTTCGCCGTGGTTGCACGGGGAAAGGATAATAAATTAGACATTAGTAGAGGAAAAGAAAAATAAAAGGAAGAAAAACAAAAACCAAAGGCATATCAACGGATTTTTAAAAATGAGAACAAAGCCCAGCCAGTGTGGCTCAGTGGTTGAGCATCGACCTATGAACCAGGAGGTCGAGGTTCGATTCCCGGTCAGGGCACATGCCCGGGTTGCAGGCACCGTCCCCAATAGGGGGAGTGCAAGAGTCAGCGATCAATGATTTTCTCCCATCATTGATGTTTCAAGCTCTCTCTCTCTCCCTCCTCTCTTCTCTGAAATCAATAAAGAAAATATAGTAAAATAAGGAATAAGCCACTTCAAGTCTTTCTCAATACATACACACTGGGAATCATTATTACTTAGTTGACCTGAATTACAAATACAGACAAATACATGTATTTACAAGTAACAGGATTACAAGTGCAATACAAATGCATACGTATAAAATTGTGATTGCATGGAAATCATTATCATACCTTTGCATACGGGATGATGTGTAATGAGTACATATGCATAGATCACACTGAGCAAGGCCTCCAGCTCTCTAGTGCAGTGGTTCTCAACCTTCTGGTCCTTTAAACACAGTTCCTCATGCTGTGACCCAACCATAAAATTATTTTCGTGGCTACTTCATCACTGTCATGTTGCTACTGTGATGAATCGTCATGTAAATATCTGATATGCAGGATGGTCTTAGGCGACTCCTGTGAAAGGGTCGTTGGACCGCCAAAGGGGTCGCGACCCACAGGTTGAGAACCGCTGCTCTAGTGGGTACACAGAGAAGACCGGTTCCTTCGACTGCCTTCCCCTTTAAGGACACAACTGAAAACCCGAAGCAGATGAACCCCAAAGCTACATTTTTCTCTCCTAATCACTCAGAGGAAAGGAAATTCCCTTTTTTTTTTTATATTTATGCCTTTCCAAGTGCAAGTTGGCAAAATCATGTTCTCAAGACATAAAAATCTGCATTTTTTGGGCACTTTAAAAGGCAAAAGATCCACCAGGGACTTCTCCCCTCTGGGGAGAGGAATGTGATGGGATCCAACCTTATTTGTCAGAAACCACAGGGACAGGCCTGGGGCGCAGGAAACGGGTCCTGGGGAATGAGCTGGGCGGTGAGGCAGGATTGCTAGGGCAGTGACTTCTGGCCGCCTTTGAACTTTGAACTGGGGCATCCTAATGGCCCGGTTGATTGACTTTTCAACATTCTCCTTTGAAGTTACCACAGCAGGGCCTGCCTATTGTTTTTAAGCAAGTGACTAGAAATTAGCAGTATTTTGTGGAAGTTCTTAACCATTAGTCAACGGCCATTTCCCTCTCTTTCTTTTTTTTAATATATGTTTATTGACTTCAGAGAGGAAGGGAGAGGGAGAGAGAGAGAAACATCAATGATGAGAGAGAATCATGGATCCGCTGCCTCCTGCATGCCCCACACTGGAGATCGAGCCCCCAACCGGGGCCTGTGCCCTGACTGGGAATCGAACCGTGACCTCCTGGTTCCTAGGTTGACACTCAACCACTGAGCCACACCGGCTGGGCCATTTCTAATTTTTTTTTTTTTTTTAGCCATAACTATGGATCTTCAGTTATAAGAAAATCAAATAAGGACAAAGCTGTTTTACCAAGTACGCCTCCTGTTTGAGGCACACATATCTATTGTACAGTTTGCTCATCTCTCGATGGGAGATGTAGCATTTGAAGAGGGGACGCGGGTACATGCCTGAACGCACTCACTCGGTAGGTGGGCAGGGGACTAAAGCCAGGAGTGAGTCCTGTCTCCCCCTGGCCACGCCGTGACTGGCACAGGGAAGGCACTCCATACATGCTGATGAAACACGTGGCAAAATGCTGCAAAGCGGATCTGCATGGAGAGAGCAATAGTGCGCTCATCTTATGTCAGACTGTCATCTGTGGAATGTCAGTTTTTTCTTAGTCGCAAGGGGCAGGCTTAATTTGCACCTTGACTTGGAGAATGAGTTGCTTTCATGTAAGGGAAGACCCAGCACAGCTCCTGGCATGCAGGAGACAGGTCAGGAGAATGGTGATGACGATGGGGACAAGGACAATGATGATGATGGACTTAATTACAGCCCTCTCTGGTTTGGCTCAGTGGGTAGAGCATCAGCCTGCAGGCTGAAGGGTCCTGGGTTCGATTCCGGTCAACATGCCCAGGTTGCGGGCTCGATCCCCAGTAGGGTGTTGTGCAGAGGGTAGCCAATCCATGATTTTCTCTCCTCATTGATGTTTCTCTGTCTCTCTCCCTCTCCCTTCCTCTCTGAAATCAATTAAAATATATTTTTAAAAATACGTGTTTACATAGAAGTGACTTCCATAATTCCGATTTGGGATCACACTCAATTTTTGACAGCCTTTGCACAGTGAATTGATAAATTAAGATTCGGTGGCGGAGAAGGCAAGGTTCCCTGATTTCTTGTTGCATCGCTCCCATCACTAATTCTATTCTCCACTTCCCATGCACCATGTGCATTATGGCCCATGCTGCCTCGACCAGCAACCTCCCCAGCAGATGGCGAAACTCAGCTAATTGCGTCTACCAGCTCTCAAATCGCTGGCACCAGCTGGGTTGCCCATAGCGGGCCGGTCTATTGTTGTTAAGCAAGTGAATAGAAGTTGGCCTCAGGGCTGGGAAGCTGGATGCTAGGGTAACCTGGGTCTCTTATGCGTTCACAAAGCCCTGGTTTCAGGTGTCACCTGGCTATTTAAAACATTTCTCTGAATAAAATGTCTACCGGCCCTCTACACATGCCTGCCCCAATTTATTTTATGCATGTATATTTTTTTTTTAAAGAAAAGAAGGAAAGCAGATGGCTTGAATCATATTTTATAGCCCTTTTATTTGAATGTGGAAATCTACACATGTTCATACAGTAGTATCTCAACAACTGAAAAATGCACATTAAGCATGATTACATGGAAACTTACTCCGCTCAAATGAATCATTGTGTTTGAAGGCTGGCTGGAACTAGCCTAGGCTGTTATTCTGCTACCTAGCATCAAATATGCTCTAAAACTTACATTTTAGGGCTTTGCTAGTTGGAAAAAAATGAGTGGTATTTTTTTTTCAGAAATTAAATAAATATTTTATTTCTTTTTGTGACAGTGAACTTAGATGCCATCTTTTCATAACTCCAGACCCGTGGTCGGCAAACTGCGGCTCGCGAGCCACATGCGGCTCTTTGGCCCCTTGAGTGTGGCTCTTCCTAAGCCTTAGGAGGACCCTAATTAAGTTAATGACAATGTACCTACCTATATAGTTTAAGTTTAAAAAATTTGGCTCTCAAAGAAATTTCAGTCGTTGTACTGTTGATGTTTGGCTCTGTTGACTAATGAGTTTGCCGACCACTGTTCCAGACGAAGTCTGTCACCCATACTATGAAAGCTGTCATTGTCCTTATACCAAAGGTGACTTTTAAGACCAAGAATAGAGCCCCAGAGTTCCACATGGGCCTGCCCACTTGCAGTATTAAGTGGAGGCTGATGGGTATCAATATTAATATGAGCCCAGCTGGTGTGACTCGGTTGTTGAACGTCGATCTATGAACCAGGAGGTCAAGGTTCCATTGCTGGTCAGGGCACAGGCCTGGGTTTCGGGCTCGATTCCCCGTAGAGGGCATGAAGGAGGCAGCTGATCCATGATTCTCTCTCATCATTGATGTTTTTCTCTCTCTCTCCCTCTCTCTACCTCTCCCTGGATCCTGGGGGGAGAATTCAGAAGATGCTTGAACCCATCACTCCAATCTAGCAGAGCTATGTCAGGGTTGGCACTGATTGTGTCTGCATTTCTCTCTGGAAAAAAAAAAAAAAGGTCCATTGCTTTTATCAAGTTCTCAAAGGAATCTGCATACCTCAGAAAGTGTCGACCCCCTTAACTAAACATCTTTACAATTTTTTCTCCCAGTAATTGCATTTGATGATTCCGTGAGTGCAAAGAAGTAAGATCCTCAGGTATGGCATTTAAAGGTTGCCACCATTAATTTTCCTATCAAATATTTTTAAGATAAACTAATGGTTGTTTTAGAACTTCTTAATCAATCTCTACAGACCTGAAAAAACTATGGAAAGAGCATCATGGGAAGTGTGGCTCCTAAGAAAAGATGCAAAGTTGTGTGTGTATGTGGGTTGCCTAGGAGAATCAATAGCTTTCATCATATTCTCAATCACCAAAAGGTCAAGAAGCACTGATTTAGTGATTGGAATTTGCCCCAAATATTTTTACTAAAAATGGGTGGTCAGGTAAATTAAGACAGATCATCTTGACTATGCGACTTGATTGGCTATTTTAACTGTGGGCAGTTATGCGCGCCTCAGGATGAGAGCCATTCATTGTAAAGGGAGATGATGAATGTGAGTGCTTAAGATGTGAATTTAAATACTTCCAGCTTCTTTCTTTCTTTTTAATTCCCCCAGTTCCCCTTTCTTCATTAGTCGAAGCTCTGGAGAGCAGGGCCATTGATTAAAATATTTTGAATATTTTGTATACAGTCTTTCTCCCAGAAATACTTATTGGTACACCTGAACTTACTTTGTTTTTGTTGACAGCAATTTAGAATTATTAATCAACAGCCTTAAAATCTTCATACTCTTTGGCCAAGTAATTCTATTCCTAGGGGTTTATCCTAAGGAAAAATCTAAAATATAAATAGCAGAAATATTATTAAAATTTGTTTTCCTTGTAGCATAATTTATGAAATCAAATAACAAACACAAACTATAAGGTATTGATTAAATAAATTATGGTGGCCTGGCCAGTGTGGCTCAGTGGTTGAGCATCGGCCTATGAACCAGGAGGTCACGGTTCAATTCTCAGTCAGGGCACATGCACGGGAGTTGTCCCAGCTGGGAAACAATGATAGAAAGTAAAAGCGATTCAGCAAAACAATAGGCTGCGCGTTCCAACTGTGTGAAGAGGCTACAGGAAGCAAAACCATTCAGAATTAGTAATTCAACAAGTACACAAGGTTCCATAAGCTTCAACTACGAATCATGACTTGCATAAGTTAAAGCACGCCCTTCACCACTATCGGGAATGAACTTGAAAGCCTGGCTGGTGAGGCTCAGTGGTTGGGCATCGACCTATGCACCAAGAGGTCACCGGTTCGATTCCTGGTCAGGGCACAAGCCTGGGTTTCAGGCTCAATGACCCCAGTAGGGTGGGGCAGGGGGTGGGGTGAGCATGAGGCAGCCCATCGATGATACTGTTTCTCATCGATATTTCTTTATCTCTATCCCTCTTCCTTCCTCTCTCTCTAAAAATCAATTTAAAAGAAAAGAATGAACTTGAAAACTGGAAACAATCATATAAGAGCTACCTCAAGAAATACCTTTGGCCCAATGGATACATTTTTTTGTTGTTTTTTTGTCAACTCTCACCAGAGGATATTTTTCCACTAATATCTAGAGCAGTGGTTCTCCACCTTCCTCATGCCGTGACCCTTTCATACAGTTCCCCATGTTGTGGTGACCCCCAATTTCATTGTTACAGATTGAACATAATGAAAGCATGGTGATTCATCACAAAAACAATATGTAATTATATACGTGTTTTCCGATGGTCTTAGGCGACCCCTGTGAAAGGGTCGTTCGACCCCCAAAGGCGTCGCGACCCACAGGTTGAGAACCGCTGATCTAGTATTTTATTCCTTCGCAGCGGGTACCTCAGATAATAGGACCTTCCCTTGTGTTGTCTCAGGAGCGTTTTCATTTCTCATGGGCTCCTCCCTGCTGTCTTGAGCATTTAGCCTCACACCAGCACCAGCCGGATGTCAGAGGACGCATGTCTTCCTACCGCGGAAGTCAACTATTTGAGATTATTAGTTAGTGCTGCGGCCAGGAGTGGACAGCTGGGAGGCATTCTGGTCAAGGAGAAAAATGACACATCTCTGAGCTGGAAGGACAGATGGGAAAGTCCACCGATCGTTGTTCATCGCTCCTCTCTGGGAGGAAAAAACAAATACCAGCCAATTGCTGCAACCAACCAACAGTGACTCCCATGGGCTGCTCCCCCAGGCGATAGTCAAGAGGGGAAAGCTAAGATGTTGCAGGCGCCATGCCATAACCTCTTAGGAAGTGGTGGGTGTCACAGCGACAAGTCCAACATCCTCTTCCCTGACCCCTCTGCTCTCTTGAAAGGAGCCACGTTCACAGAGACTTCCCATTAAGATGCTCAAGGGGCATGTTCTAAAGCTGACGCTGGGAACTGCAGTGTTAGAGCATGTTCTGTAGGAGCCAACCAGAATGCATTAAGGAAGGTTCTGGAAGTCCCCACCAGAACCTTCTGGAAGTGTCACTCTATCTCTTTTATATATATATATATATATATATATATATATATATATATATATATATATATATATTATTGCTTAAAGTATTACAAAGGGTATTACATATGTGTCCTTTCCCCCCCCCCTTACTCTATCTCTTTGAGGAAGCTCTAAGACCACAGTCTCTAAGATGTCTGCTAAGATTTTGGGGGTTCAGTCTGGAGGATAATTTGGTAATTTAGTGACATAATCTAATTAACTCATTCAGTCATGCAATGGATATTTATTCAATGCCTACTAGATGATAAACATTCTTTAAAATGTGTTTTTATTAATTTCAAAGAGGAAGAGGGAAAGAGAAAGAGAGAAAGAGAAAAACATTAATTATTAGATGCCCTAACCCAGGGGTGGGCAAACTTTTTGACTCGAGGGCCACAATGGGTTCTTAAACTGGACCGGAGGGCCAGAACAAAAGCATGGATGGAGTGTTTGTGTGAACTAATATAAATTCAAAGTAAACATCATTACATAAAAGGGTACGGTCTTTTTTTTTTTTTTTAGTTTTATTCATTTCAAACAGGCCGGATCCGGCCCGCGGGCCGTAGTTTGCCCATGGCTGCCCTAACCAGTTTGGCTCAGTGGATAGAGTGTCGGCCTGCGGACTGAAGGGTCCCAGGTTCAATTCCGGTCAAGGGCATGTACCTTGGTTGCAGGCACATCCCCAGTAGGGGGTGTGCAGGAGGCGGCTGAGCGATATTTCTAACTCTCTATCTCTCTCCCTTCCTCTCTGTAAAAAAATCAATAAAATCTATTTTTAAAAAATGATTAGAGAGAATCATTCATCGGCTGCCTCCCCCCCACTGGGGATCGAGCCTGCCACCAGGGCATGTATCCTTGGCTGGAATTGAACACGGGACCCTTACAGTCTGCAGGCCAACGCTCTATCCACTGAGCCACACCAGCCCGGGCATCCGTGCACCTGTCTGGCTTGTAAGCACCACAGGCAGCCACGAGCCACTGCCTGGCTGCATGCTACCCTTTACCAGCCTCTTTCCAGGCTTCTGAGTAAAGGTTTCACTTATTAATTTTACCAGCCGGCATTCACTTAGCATTTGCTTTGAGGCATAATTGACAGGCAGGGTGACACCCGCTTGAGAGGGAGCCATAAATCAGAAATAATTTTCAAAATTGGCTGAGGGGCTGAAGTGTTGAATAGGCAAACACAGGTAAAAGTCTCTTTATTAGGGCTGACACGGACAGCAAATGCCAGCGAAGTGTTTCCTAATGTACTGGGGGAGATTAATTTTGGGGGCCCTGAGCCAGTGGCATGTTGCATGCTCTCTAACTAGTGTACCCCTCGGGGCTCCATCGGAGGGGAGTCGCTGGCTGTACATGCAGAAGGAGCCGGCACCTCAAAGACAGGGAGTTCCCTTTCCCTGACTTCCCCCTGCTCCCGGCCAATCACTCTTCTGCCTTCGACTCCATTTGCATTTCGCGTCTTTCATGGAAAGAGCCATAAGTCGTGATGCAAAGAACTTGACATTGTAACGAAGCCAGACACGGTGTTCGCAAGGAAGATAGGCGTGCAGTATATGACAACTAAAGAAACTTTCATGGAATACGGGGACCAGGGAAGTGGACTGCACGTGTGTGTAATCTCCTCCTTTGAAATAATAATAGCCCTCACTGGTTTGGCTCAGTGGATAGAGCGTTGGCCTGCGGCCCAAAAGGTCCCGGGTTCAATTCCGATCAAGGGCACATACCGTGGTTGCAGGCTCCTCCCCAGCCTGGGCCCTGGTTGGGGTGCACGTAGGAGGTGACCAGTCGATGTGTTTCTCTCACATCAATAGTTTTCTTTGTCTTTTCCTCTGTCTTCCACTCTCTCTAAAAATCAATGGAAAAATATCCTCGGGTGAGGATTAAAAACAACAACAACAAAATAATAATAATAATACTTAAGTTCACATTTTTGGGGGGATGAAGAATAGTCCATTTTCCCTTCTATTTCATTTTCATGGAGATTCGGACATAGGCCTCTCCAACTCAGCCTCTTAGACCTCTATTAAAAGGCAAAAATTTGGTCATTTTGGGAACTGTGTTCACAGATGCTTGTGCTGTAAATTTTCTAAAACTGCAGTGTTCCCCCCGCCCCCAATATATATTTAACGATGTTTTCTAAGTTATAGCTGAAAGTAGCATGATGAAAAAATAGGAAATAGGGTAAAAATTATGCGCTGGGAAAACTTGTACATTAGTACATTCTGACAACTCTACACAGTAGCAAAATATGAATCCCAATCCTGGAAGGTTGTTCTCTTAACAGTTCATAAAAGAGATCAGACCAGAGACTTTGATACGTAGATGTAATTAAGAAGGCTTGTTTTGAGATAATTAAGGAATGAAGATATTTACTAGCTAGCATCAGGAAGATAAATAATAGTTTTGAGAGCTACCTCATTAGGCAAGCAAAAAATATCCAGGTAAGAAATGCTGAGCCCAGCTAGCATGGCTTAGTGATTGAGTGTGGACCTATGAACCAGGAGGTCATGGTTCAATTCCCAGTCAGGGCACATGCCCAGGTTGCGGGCTTAATTCCCAGTGTGGGGCGTGCAAGAGGCAGCTGATCAATGGTTCTCTCTCATCATTGATGTTTCTATCTCTCTCTCCCTCTCCCTTACTCTCTGAAATCAATAAAAATATATTTTAAAAAAAGAGAAATTGCAGAGTGGCTGCTAATGTCAGGCATCAATTCTATGCCAAACCCTGGACTAGGCACTACCTTGTATATTTGATCTTTAGAAATCCTGCAAGATAATCATTTGAATTAAACTCAGTGCGAGCAATAGTAACTCAAAATACTTATCCTATATAATAAAACTCTAATATGCAAATTGACCGAACTGTGGAATGACTGGTGGCTATGACAGGCACTGACCACCAGGGGGCAGACGCTCAATGCAGGAGCCCAGAAGCTAGGCTCAGCCAGAAGCCAGGCTCATGGCTGGTGAGCACAGCAGCCTCTCCCACCTCCCCTGCAGGTGGGCAGTAAGGAGCAAGGGGTCCTGAACTGTGAGAACCCTGGACTGTGAGAGGGATTTCTGACTACCAACATAGGCCCGACCCCTGGGGAATCGGGCCTAAGCCAGCAGATGGGCATCCCCCAAGGGGTCCTGGACTTTGAGAGGGCATAGGCTGGGCTGAGGGACCCCACCCCCAGTGCACGAATGTGATGCACTGGGCCTCTAGTTATTTAAATAAGACAGATTGTATAGTTTTGAAGCAAAAATATGTTAAGGTGAGCAGCCCAGGACTGAGACTGGGACTGCTCCTCAAAGTCCCACCACATAGGATGAGCCTTTCAGCCCACCATAGAGGTGAGGCTGTGGTGCTTCTCTCTCTTGTGGTCCAAGACCTCTAGCATCTTTCTAGACTGCACGTCAAGACGGGGAAGAGATGAGGAAGGAAGGCAAGGACGTGCATAATCAGAAAGATTCTGGGAAGTAGTTATGTGACATTTACATCTCATTTGTCTGCCAGGGAGCATGAGAATTACAGCTTTTATTCTCAGTAGCCATGTGACCAGCTAACACCAGGGCCTGTCTTACTATAGAAGAAGGCAAGAATGAATTTTGGGAGGTAAGTGACAGTCCCTGGCATAATATTATTTCTCCCATTTTGCAGGTTAGAAAACAGAGTCTAAGAGAGGTAATATAGCTTTCCCTAAATTAAAAAAAAAAAATCTGGTAAGCAACTCCAAAGCCTGCATTCTTCTCATTTTTCTCTATGGCATGCAAAGAATAAGAACCACCCCCTGACAGTTTTTACACTGCCAGTTAAATTCAGTCCAATCCAACTAACCCCAAAAGCTCACATCTTGTGCTTACCATAAGTAAAAAACAACAACAATTTTAGGTCAAGGGTACTGTTCTGGCTAGAGAGGACTTATGGAACATAAATACGGGATGAAAATATACCTATGTTGTATCATTTCAGTCTATCGATGACAGTGTTGATGAAAACATAGATACCGGCAAAATCAGAGGCTGATTCATGGGGAAGCTTAGGAACCTCAAGCCTCAGGACCTCTCCCTTCCTTCAGCCATCAAATGTGGGGGGCCATTGTTGGGTTGCATCTGAGTTTGTAAAATTTGCAGAAGAGATTTTTCATGTAATGGGTTAAGATTTCTGTCTCTTTCCCCCTTTGACTTTGCCCTTTTCATATCTTCCTTCCTTTCTTCCTTTGTTTTCTATAACAGCGTTCTTTCCCATTCCATATTTCTACAATTCAAGGATGGTTTAAGATTCCCACCCCCCTGTGAAATTCTTTCCCAAGTATATACACACATGTCCACCTCCGACAACCTTCTCCCTCTCAGACACAATCTTATTCACCAGCTCTATCCCACATTTTGTTTTTACATAGACTGCTTTGTGTAGTTACACTTATCTACACTAATAAAAGAGAAACATGCAAATTGGTGTCACTCCACTATGCCCACCAGCCAATCAGGATGAGTATGCAAATTGACCCAACAAAGACGGCAGTTAATTTGCATATGCAGGCTTGGAGTGAAGACTGAAGACTGAAGAGGCTTGGCTTCTCTGCTGCGGCTGGACCGAAGCCCTGGGTCCCAGGTGCCAGAGGAAAACCGGTGCCAGCAGCCAGGGGAAGGAAGGCCTATTGCACGAATCTCTTTGTGCAACGGGCCTCTAGTATTTAATATCCATAGTACATGAACGTTAAGAGTTTCTGTCCAAGCAGTGTTCTGTGTCCTTGAATGTTGGAACTATGTTTTTTTGTTTGTTGGTTGGTTGTTATTGTGTGATTTTCTTTTTCTTTTTAATTCATGGCTGTTCAAGTGCTAGCAGAGTGACCATGAATGAATTGGTTTGAAGACAACAGTGAACATAAGAATGACAATAATTCTCTTGTTGGAAATGGTAAGAAATAAGAGATAGGCATTGTCTTTTCCACATAATAAATCTTCTTTGGTACAATAAGAGATGTAATGAAGCACTCTCCAAATACACATATGCTTACTGTGTATACATTATTATAACATAAACATGAGTATCTATAAACACAGAGTCAGGGTGTCTGACTCTGCCGAACATAAATATACTCACATGTATTGATAACCTTCTGTGCCGCGACCATTTATTTTATTCTGTGTTGGGGACAAGTGTTTAATATAAGCTTTGGGCATTTAAACACTACGATATGCAAAAACAGAGAATCATGAAACAACCGAATTCAATTCAGGGGACTTAATCACCACCATAAGACACACTAAGGACAGTTTCAGTGACGGAAACTTTTTTTCAAATAATACAAAATGCAATTCAATACGTCTTCCTCTGATAGCAAATCTCCACTTCTCAGATGCCCCCTTTAGTATCCATTATATTTGCACTGATGCTTCTTCCAGGTCAGAAGTGCTATAAGAATGTTGTTTATGAGAATGGATGTTCATGAACATTGGCCACAAATCAGGATGTCGTTTAGATTTCTGAGACACAGCTTTGTATAGGCATTCATTGAGAAGTAGAAAGTATAATTTGGGTGGAGGGATAGTATTTTCTAGATAAAAGTCATCTTCAAATGCTATGTAAAACTCATTCAGCACAACGGGGGCAGGGGGGCGTACAGAATTTAGAGAAAATGGCTTGAGTGGACCCATGGGCAAGGGTCATGGCCTAGGGTTTGTACCCTGGCAAAGGTTTGGACAGCCTGGGTTTATAGCACAGGCTTTGGGTAATCACCTACTATGCCAGGAATAAAGCTTTGAATGAAACCATCTTAAGGTTTGTATATACTTGGGAGTAGCTGTATGGCTACTCTTACCTCCAAGATCCACCAGCCCTCTCTGTTCATTTTCCTTGTACTTCACTGTTTTTCTGGGTCTGTTTGGGCCCCTGTGAGGATGTATCATTCACCATCTTCCCTGTCCCACCTCTCCCTCTAGTTCTCTAAGGCCAAAAAGAGCAGAAGTGAGACTGATAAAGAAATTAAAGAAGCCTTTTGTTGTTGTTAAATCTTGGGTTTAAAGAGTTTGTTTCTTTAAAAAATGTCAAATAACTGTAATCAGGGTTTTAAAAACAAACCCAAGAAACTTCCTCAGTGCACTGACAATAAGTAAAATTAATATTTTTAATGTTCGCCTTCCCCATCATGTAGGGTGATATTACATAAGGATATGAGGAATATCTTACTCATAACTGTGTCTCCAGCACCTCACAAAAGTCATGGTTAAATACTGGCTTAATTAACTGGTGGGCAGGGGGGAGGTGTGTGTGTGGAGGGTGGCAATTTTTTAAAAAATTCAATGATAGCTCAGTTGGTGTGGCAAAGTGATTGAGCATCGACCTATGAACTGGGAGGTCACGGTTGAATTCCCAGTCAGGGCACATGCCTGGGTTGTGGGCTTGATCCCCAGTAGGGGGCGTGCAAGAGGCAGCCCATCAATTATTCTCTCTCATCATTGATGTTTTTCTCTCTCTCTCCCCTACTCCCTTCCTCTCTGAAATCAATAAAAAATATTTTTTAAAAATTCAATGATAAATTAAACAACTTGGACTTGAACTTCGTGCTAGTCTAAATCCTAGAGCACAAATCATATTTTTAAATCCAAAGAGCTTCACATATATTTTTACAGCCCGTCACTCATCCTCTTGCAAACCTTTTAGGTCTCGGTGGGAATCTCTCGCTAACAGGACTTGGCTTCTGTGTGAATCATCTTGTGCTCCTAGACACACACCTGCAGACGTTGTAGAGATGGAATCCTGACTGGCATTTTGGTATGCCATTATCTCTAGAAATTTCCCCTTTAAAAGCTTTCTCCCAAATATATCCCAAGAAACAAGAAAACCAGAAACACCAATCAGAAAGGATATATACACCCCTATGTTCATAGCAGCACAATTCACCATAGCGAAGAACTGGAAACAACCTAAGTGCCCATCAGCAGATGAGTGGATTAGAAAACTGTGGTACATCTACACAATGGAATACTATGCTGCTGTACAAAAGAAGGAATTCCTACCATTTGCAACAGCATGGATGGACCTGGAGAGCATTATGCCAAGTGAAATAAAAATGAAAGAAAAATACCACATGATCTCACTCATTAATGGATAATAAAGACCATTATAAACTGATGAACAAAAATAGATACAGAGACAGAGCAACATTGAACAGACTGTCAAACTGCAGCGGGAAGACCTGGTGGGGGGGGGGGGGAAGGGGAGCGGTAAGAGATCAACCGAAGGACTTGTATGCATGCAAATAAGAATAACCAATGGACGCAAGACACTGGGGGGTAGGGGAAGCCGGGGAAATGTTAGGGGGGCGGGGGGCGGGAAGGAGACACATGTAATACTCTTTGTAATACTTTAAGCAATAAAACAAAATTTAAAAAAAAATTTAAAAAAGCTTTCTCCCCACATATTCCCGCCTTATAGGGAATCTATCATCATCCTTAGACCCTCTGAGAGGAGTGGTCCAGCTCAACCAAGAAGCAGAAACCCTATTCAGACTGGTTAAGTGCTCATAGAAAAGTCCAAAAACTAGAGGAGGCTTTTAAAAGCCAGGTAGGGCCCTAACTGGTTTGGCTCAGTGGATAGGGCATCAGCCTGCGGACTGAAGGGTCCCAGGTCCAGTTCAGGTCAAGGGCATGTACCTTGGTTGCAGCCTGGATCCCCAGTAGGGTGTGTGCTGGAGGCAGCTGATTGATGTTTCTCTCTCATCAGTGTTTCTAACTCTCTATCCTCCCCCTTCCTCTCTGTAAAAATCAATAAATTATATTTTTTAAATAATAAATAAATAAAAAGCTAGGTAGAATTCTCTGCGATGTCACCCAGGACTGCTTTCTCTATCCTGACTGACAGAATCAGCTTCACCCATGACTTCAGAATGGCAGTCAACAAATCCAGGATCAACACGCTTCCTCTCCTACAATGCGAGAGAGAAACCTGGGTTTGAGTCCATCAACAAACAAGAGAAAGATTAGGAAGTGGAAACAGTGACCGTGGACAAATTGTTTGCTGTTTTGTTCTGTTTTGTTTTCTGTAAGGGAAGCAGAGACAGGGAGTGGTAATTGGAGGGAGCTGTGGAATCCAGAGGAAATAAGGGAATGAGTTGTATATTATAATGGTGATGATGATGATGGTTTTTCCCAGAGAGTTGGGCCAAAGATAACTTGTTCAAGCATGTTTTCCAGTGTTGCTGCACCATTTGTATTTTTTCCTGTGAACTACCTGTTCTCTGCCTGTCTTACTAGGTTATTTATCTTCACATAGTTGCGACACAATTTTTTTTTCCTGTGCATATTGCAGATATTTTCCGCAAACTGTTACTTATTTTTAAATTGGTATTTTACTGTAGAAAACGCTGAAGGATGAAATCAGATGGCTATGCTCGGGGAGAATTCAAAGCTTATCTAGAATCAATAACCTTTTTTTCTAAAACACCGGTACTAAAACTCAGGAGTACAACATGTACTACAGGTACAAGAAGCTATGCTGCTGGTATCTATGTCTTGGGACACTAATCGAATAGCTACTATCTGTTAAAGGTACAGCTAGAGCTAGGCACCATGTCTAAAAGCTGCATACAGCCCCAGGCGGTGTGGCTCAGTGGATAGAGCATTGGCCTGTGGACTGAAGGGTCCTGGGTTTGCTTCTGGTCAAGGGCATTGTACCTCGGTTGCAAGCTGGATCCCCTGCCCTGGTCGGGGCGTGAGCAGGTGGCAACCCATGGATGTGCTCATTGAAGAATTTCATGGACCTCAGAGTCATCGCGAGGAGTGTGAATGCCCTGACACAGGCAAGCCGAGACTGGCAGGCTCTCTCCTGGGGCTCAGCCTTCTGTAACAGCAAGAACACTGCCTCCTGGAAGGTCGATGCCTGGCCCCTCTCTGTGCGGTCCTCCACCCCCAGGCTGCCCTCCTCCATCTCTCCGCATCCCCAGCTGCCTTGCCCCTGGGCTCCACCAACTTCTGTTTACTTCTCATTAGCAACCTCTCTCCCTGCCCTCCCCTTGCCTGTGTGTCTCTCTGTCTTTCTCAATGCTTCTCTCTCTTTGCCCCCTATACACCCCCCACCCTCAGTCCCTCTGTGAATCCTGACCTTTTCTGTTTATTTTTTAATTTGATTTATTTTTTTTGTTGACTTCAGAGAGGAAGGGAGAGGGAGTGAGAGAGAGAAACATGGATCGCTGCCTCCTGCACGCCCCCTAGTGGGGATCGAGCCTGCAACCCAGGCATGTGCCTCTACTGGGAATCAAACCCTGACCTCCTGGTTCCTAGGTCCGCGCTCAACCACTGAGCCACACCGGCCGGGCATCCTGACCTTTTCTGAACCATCATTTCAACACTCAGGTGGTCCCCAGGTCCTCTCCATCCTGCCCTGGTGCTCTGCCCACGCCTTCTCATTCAATCTCCTGCTCATAGTCCCCCAGTGATGCTCTGTTAGATCCCATACCTTAGAAAAGGAATGGGAAAAAAAAGGGTATGGATTTTTGTGTGTCCCAGCGTGTCATAATGACAGCAAGTTATTTCTGCTAATGAGCTCCCAGAAGAATGACAATTGGTCCTCGTTCAAAGCCAGAGTCCATTCGGCCTTGAGAGGCGAGGTGTCCGGAGAAGGTTTGTGGGGTGTCTCGGTCGGTCCCACACACTCAGGGCAGTTCCTCTTGCTTAGGGTTCACCCTCCACCGGGAGGGAGCGCAGGGCGCACAGACACTCGGGATAAGGCGATAAGGAGATTACAAGTAAAGCCTCTCTTCAGCTCTCCCACATCTGTCGGGCCCAGCAAGGGAAACTCCAGCGCCGGCCACGAGGGCATTGATCATCCACTCGGCGTGGGCTACTCGGGCCTGTAAAGATCCAGGCCAAGGAGAAGTGAAGTCATTTGGGCAAAGTTGATTTTAGCAAAGAGGGCGCGCCAAGTTCAAAGCGGGGAGGTTCCAGGAGGGAGGGAGCCCGGGCTCCCCGGTGCTGAGCTCGGTTTTCTGCGTCTTCTTTCTCGGTGAGCATTTCCTGACAGCCCGGGAGGAGCACTGGGGGAGCACCCCGTGAGGCCATCGCCCCTGCTTCTAAATGACTTGCATGTGTCCCTCACAGCTCACAGTCCCGGCCCCTCCCCCATCCTGCACAGCCAGGCTGGGCCCACGGAGGACATGGCTACAAACGGTCCTACTCACTCTGGCTGTTCAGGATGAAGCATTGCTTACGTCACATGACATGTTAGGTGCTCTGTTCTGATTGGTTCCGAAGATGTGAAGTTTCATCTGGCCGATGTGGCGCAGTGGTTGAGCATCAGCCCATGAACCAGGAGGGCCCACGTTCGATTTCCGGTCAGGGCACACGTTGTCTCTCCATCCCCAGTAGGAGGCGTGCAGGAGGCAGCGGCCGATCCATGATTCTCTCTCAGCGTTGATGTTTCTGTCTCTCTCCCTCTCCCTTCCTCTCTGTGAAATAAATTACAACACATTTTTTTTAAAGTGTCAAAACAATTTTAAAAAAGTGAAAATTTTGCTTTTTTGTTCCATTTTGTTTAGACAGGATCTCTCTTGTAATAAGTGTCCGTTACCTCCATTCAGCCTATTTCCCATACCAGAGTCTAGCAGAGACATACATTCTTGGAATGGTTTGGATCACCTGGTCTCCCTAAGAATAAGACAGGCCATTTTGAGGCTAACACAGAAAAAAAAAAAAAAAAAGGTAAATCATTAGAAACACTTAAAAATTCTGTGTGTGCCGCTCTTCCTTATTAAAAAGACCCACTGTGAATTGGAAAGTTCCAGAGACGCCGTGGTGCGGGAGAATGAATTATAATGACATCACTGGGTCGTGCACTAGGCCCACTGGCTACTTTCCAGAATGAAATTGACTAGGAGAGCTGAGATGAGCCCACTGGTAGCCCCAGACATCTGGGAGGCAGCCAGGGAAGGGAGGTTCAAGCCTCCTATTTGGGACGCACTTCCTCGTCTTCATCCTCTTCATCATCAACTCCAATGTGACTCCCCAGGCAGGGCGTCTGGCCTAGCAAGGCGGCGCGATTCGTATTCTGAAGAGACACCCAAAAAGTTCTTTGTGCTCCTTCCTCAGTAAGAGAGCTCATGAAAAATATTAACATGTCAACATCTGGCTGACACCTTTGATACATTTTCATCATCTTGCTGATGGGGAGCATTTTGCCTTCAAATAAGCATAATTTGCCAGTCTTTCCCATCTCTCTCTTTTTTTTTTTTGTCTCTCTCCCCGCGTAATAAATGGTGTCTGAGGCCCCAGAGAAACTCATTTCTGGTAACAGATCATTTGTAAATCTTTAAGGGCAGCTGGAGAGAAAAGGGGCATTTTTTTCTTCTCCTGTCTTAACTTTCCTGGTTGTCTCTCTAAATGCAAAATGACACCTCATTCAAAGCTTTCTGGTGTCATCTTAATCTCCCTTATTTCACACTTTCTACCTTTTTGATATAGCTGGAGACGGCACGGAGGCTTTTTTCTCTAATACTGTAATACCTATTATCTGAGGCATTTAGGGATATAGCTCTAGCCAGCTAAGAATAATGCAGATCAATTGGATGTCAGCAGCCACATAAAGTCAGATAGTATATATATTTTTTCAAGGTAGGAAAAAAAAAGATGTCTACCCACCTGAGCTTGAAGCCAGCACATTTCACTGTGAATATATTTTATGCATGCATGTGCGAAGGTTTTCCCTTCCTTATGGATCTGTAGGGAAGTCTCCCTTTTCCTGTGGAATATTATTACCTATTCTGAGGATGCGATGACTACAGATACTTACTAAGACAAGAATAATTGACCATAAAAAACCTTTTCTATTCCCACAATTATTTTTGCATTGACTAAGAGTGTCAAGGAAATCGGATTTTATTAGCTGGTGCCTAATTTTTGACTCCATTTCTTTCTTTCTTTCTTTCTTTCTTTTAAAATCTGGCTCTTTTACCCCAATATGTTTTTAGTCTAAGAGAGTTGGCAATCGTACAAAAGAACAATTTGTTACAGACCCTTTACCGCGTGGAAGTTCTATAATCCGAGCATAACATCAAGTATCCAATCAAATAAAAATGTATGAGATCAGCAAAGGGACCACGCTCCAAGGTAAGGAGCGGGTCTGGGACCCAGAGAAAAAGACGTTTAAATCAAAAAATGTGACGGCTCAGCTATGAGCAGGGGAACAAAGGGTCAAGTGCAGCTCTGACCCCTTGTTCCCTTCCACCCACCCAGAGGTCAGATCTGTCAGCTTGGAGCCTGTTTCCAGGAAGGCACGAGAAGGCACGGAGGTGGCTTGTTAAGAGCAGCGGCAATGATGTGGTACCCATTTGACCCCCACAAGCAACATCCGCTGTGTTTGCCACCCATGCTTTCGTTCATCCCCTTTGCTCCCCAAGATAGGAGAGGCGAGGACAATGCAAGCATCACAAATGGACATGGTGGCCAGAAGCATGACTTCCGGAAAGCGCTCAGAGCGAGAGGAGGCGGCTCCGTGGACCCGTGTCGCTGCCCGGGTGGAGGATGAGTGGCAACGCCCTTTCAGTACTGGCATCTGGTTTAGGTTGTAAATGCATCGGCTTTTTGCCCCAGCTGATTCCGCTCAGTGGACAGAGCATGGGCGCGTGGACTGGAAGGTCCTGGGTTCAATTCCGGTCAAGGGCACGTACCTCGGTTGCAGGCTCTCCACCCGCCCGGGCCCTGGGCCTCTAGTTTTTAAAGAATGAGAAAAGGCCGAAACCGGTTTGGCTCAGTGGATAGAGCATCGGCCTGCAGACTGAAAGGTCCCAGGTTCGATTCCGGTCAAGGGCATGTACCTGGGTTGTGGGCACATCCCCAGTAGGGGGTGTGCAGGAGGCAGCTGATCGATGTTTCTCTCTCATCGATGTTTCTAACTCTCTATCCCTCTCCCTTCCTCTCTAAAAAACCAATAAAATATATTAAAAAAAAAAAAAGAATGAGAAAAGATTTTGACTTAGCAAGACCAGGATAGGAAAATAAAGTAAGACAATGATATATAAAAAAAAAAAAAACAAACCTGTTTTGTTTCTCACCCAATTTGTGAAGGTACCTTAACAAACCAGTGATACTGCTAGGAGGTTAATTGTACTGTCTGCCAATCTGGCCACCAGAATCCCCTTCTGACCTGTTTCCTAATTTAATGTAAACACCAGAAAGATCTGAAGAGATTGCTGAGGGTTTATTTGTCATAGAACTAGCTGTGGATGGGTACAGAACACACCATGACTGCTTTGTCAGATGGAGTTACTGGAGCGGGGCAGGAAGTCCCTGGCTTCCACACCACCTTACTTAGTGAGGAGCGCTCACTGCCGTTTCTGGCAGCCACTTCCCATTGTCAGATTGCATTTACGAAGGACGGCCGCAGTCACCATCTATAAATAAACACAAATTACTGGTTTGACCCTCAAAATAGACAAGAAATCATACCTTGCACTCTGAATTCTCCCGGATCAGGGAATGAAACGACACCTTGACAATATTATTGTATATTTGCTTGAAGGAAAGAGACCCGTAGGATAGATACTTCAGGTTGGTTAGTAGAGTTTGCGGTGGTGATCGAACTCATTGGTCCATGCTCAAGAATCTACAGATTTGGTGGCATATAAACATAACCACTACGGTGAGAGAACAGGGTTTGTCCATTTGCGATTCCATAAATAGTAGAGTTCAATAGCAGCAATGGGTCAACGACTTTTTAAAAAATATATATTTTTATTGATTTCAAAGGGAGAGGGAGAGGGAGAGAAAAAAACATCAATGATGAGAGAGAATCATTGATTGGCTGCCTCCTGCACACTCCCTACTGGGGATCGAGCCCGCAACCTGGGCATGTGCCTTTGACCGGAATTAAACCTAGGACCCTTCAGTCCTCAAGCTGACGCTCTATCCACTGAGCCAAACCAGCTAGGGATCAACCACTTTTATTTAGCACTAGAGGCCCGATGCATGAAGATTCATGAAAGAATAGGCCTTCCTTCCCCTGGCTGCCGGCACCGCCTTCGCTCCAGCCTGGAGCCGCCTTTCTGCCTCCACTCAGGCCTGGAGCTGCCTTCCACCTCTTGCCTTGTCACGTCAATTTACATATTCCCTCCTTATTGGCTGTGGGTGCCTCCATCTTTATCTCGAAGTGATAGTTAATTTGCATATTACTCTTTTATTAGACAGGATATTTCCTACTGTATTCTGAGTTCACAGTCTGAGGCAGACTTCATCTCCACTTCCCTGCCAAACCTACTCCAGCTTCTACTTGACTTAGCCTGTGGACTCAGGCACCAGGCCAGCCTTGACTCTGTGCAGAGAGGCCTACCTGGTTTCCTTCCCTACTCTTTGGCTTGTATCAACGCAGTATTTCAGAAGATGATCATGGTCATGCTCTACTGGGCCCTGTCTCTTTACCCCTTTGGGATATGTTCTTCTCACTCTTTGACCAGAATTCTTGACCCATTTTGTCCCAAACCATAACCTCAAGGCCGGACCATAAAAAAATGTAGTGAAGTGGCTACAGTTTTTACTGGAAAGTGCAATTGGGCTAGTCATCCTCAACAAGTCCTGGAGGATATGTTCCTAATATTTCAAATATCCTGAAATTAATTCACTCGTAGTCACCAAATCATACTTCAGTTGACTTCAATGACTACAATGCAAGTGTCAAGAAGCCAGCTTAGTTTTATATACATTATTGGTTTCAGAGAGGAAGGGAGAGGGAGAGAGAGATGGAAACATTGATGATGAGAGAGACGCATGCCCCTCACTGTGAACTGAGCCCGCAACCCGGGCATGTGCCCTGACTGGGAATTGAACTGTGACCTCCTGGTTCATAGGTCATTACTCAACCCCTGAGCCACACTGGCGGGGCAGAAAGCCAACTTATTATCTTTTATCCTAGGAAACTATCATCTGAGAGGGCCCCAAAATAAGGAAAAGACACCACGTAGTGGTAACCAGAAGTGTTGTAAAGCTTGACCTGGAGTGGGAAGCCTAGAGAACTAGACTATGGATTTAGACTTGGACCCATCAGGCTTCAAATCCTGGCTCTATTGCATTCCAGTGTGGACTTAGGATCAAAGTCTTGCCCCTAATTTGTCAAATGGGGACAATACTGTTTTTCTTGATCTGGTGGGTTAATAAATGGCATAAAAGCCCAGCCTCCATCTCAAATTGTTCTTGATTTAATTCTGGGGTCACCATTTCCCAGCCATGACCCATGGGCAAGCTATGAATCTTTAAGTTTGTGATGCTGCAGTCTCATCGTCTACAAAATGAGAATACTAACAGCAACTAAGTCACTGAATCGCTTTGTGTGTGGATTTAGTTAGCAGTGACAATCTGTGTCGAAAGTGCCTGGCTATGGTTGATGCTCGATGAATGCATGAGTGACATTGTAATATAGTATTATTCTGTTACTACCTGTAATAATAAAGGCAAGGAGGTGCATATTAACCATATACATTGAGGTTTGCCTAGGAGCCAAACATAGCCCATTAGTGGATTGAAGGGGTCTGAACCCCAAATATTGAGAGACAGAGTGTCCATGAAATGGCCACATAACCCTCCAGGCTTCCAGTCAGTCTTCATCTGCTGGGAACCTCGCAAGTCACGATCTCCTGGGGGTTCCTTGTCAGGCCCCTGCCTTTGCCTGGGGAGTTAGCTATAAGCTGGGTGGAGAGAAGACATATTTCTATTTGTCTATTCTAGAAGAATCAATAGTATTAGAACAAATCCATTTCTTTGATAGCAGTTTTCATGGGCAAAGGGGAAACTATTGCATGTCTATATCAATGCTTAATATGTGACAAGTTGTATAATGAAAAGATGTCTCTTTTCACCAATATAAAGTCCATAAATGAAAGGATCAAGAACCCCAGGATAAAGAGAGTGAATGTGGAATACATTGGTTTTCATTCTGGAAAAAAAAAAAAGTATTCTATGTAATAAAAACCTAATATGCTAAGTGTCCGGTCATCCGGTCATCCATTCAACCAATCAAAGCATAATATGCTAATGATTCACTAAGGCCACTCAACCGCTCGCTATGACATGCACTGACCACCAGGAGGCAGATGTTCTAACCAGTAAGTTAGCTTGCTACTGGGGTGCAGCCGATTGGGACTGAGCGAGACAGGCTGGACACGCCCTGGAGCCCTCCCGTGGTCCCTCTCTGGCTGGCCAACCTCCTGTGTCCCTGCCCGGCCCCAATCATGCATCGGTGGGGTCCCTCGGCCTGGCCTGCACACTCTTGCAATGTGGGACAGCGCCCCCCCCCAAGTGCACAAATTTTGTGCACTGGGCCTCTAGTGTATATATATGAATATTCATATATATATATATATACATATATATATATGAATATGTGTGTATATTTATAATTTCATATTATATATATAAATACACACACACACACATATATGTGTGTGTGTGTGTATGTATATAAAATTTTTAAGTTGAAGGCACTGTGGGGAATACCAGGATAAAGCTGGCGCTGGTTCCTCCAGTGTGTAATGAAAGTAAAGTAAGTACACAAATAACTCTAATGCAAAGCAGGAAGTAGTAAATGTCAAAGAAACCCACAGATGTGGTGCAATTACAGTGCGAAGGCGGTAGACAGGGTTTCCTGTAAAAGGGACCAGACAAGGCTCTGCAGAGGAAGTGGCATTTGAATAACTTTTAGCTTCTTAAGGACTCTGATGCCAACCACGGACCGTCTCCCCACCACCGCGGGACCAAGCGTTAACCCATGCCCAGGACGCCCCCTGTGCTTCCCCTGCCTGGCGAGCACGTACTCATCTTGTAAGACTCACCTCAAAGGTTCTTCCTTCTAAGTCAACCCTCCAAAAAGATGGGTCTCCTTTGGGAACCCCGTTCTGTACCACCTTCTGTCCCTTTGACATTTTGGCTCATTGCTCTGTGACTGTGCAACCTTCCTGCCTTTTTCACGGGACTGTGATCCCCATCAGGGACTGGGAAAACCTCAGGGCCCAGGGATTCCAAACCGTGTGGAATGAATGAATGAACTCTGCTGTTTTAAATGGAGGACACGGAGAAGTTCCCTTGCCTCTGTGATGGTGTCTGATTGCCTGCTGATCCAGGCTCTGATTTCATCGTCACGCTGCAAACATTCCCAGGTGGCATTATCATCTCCTTTGACTGCCGTGGAAATTGAGCTTCCGAGAAATTAAAAGACTCGTCCAGAGTCGCAGAGCTGTCCAGCCGAGTAGCTGGGATTCAAACCCAGGTGGCTGCCTTCACTGTGTCATTTTCCCGAATGAGGAAATGCATTGGTACGTGAGGCAGATGCACCACCTCCCAATGTTACTGGGCATGGAAAGGCCAACAGCTTCTTGGACAAAATGTAAAATGGGTGTGTCCCACCACCCCGGGGGTCCCCAGGGAGTTGGATGTTTAAAAAAATTGCTACCTGGAGAGTACACATCTATTGCCTGAGAAAAGAAAAGCGGTGTTCTTTTTCTTTCTGCCTTTGTTCCTCCGTGTCATTGTCATTAATCTCTTCTTCATTATCTATCTATCTATCTATCTATCTATCTATCTATCTATCATCTATCTGTCCATTCATCTATCTATCATCTATCTGTCCATTCATCTATCTATCTATCCATCCATCCATTCATCTATCATCTATCTATCTATCTATCTATCTATCTATCTATCTACTGGTCCATTTATCTATGTATCTATGTGTCTATTTATCTATCTATGTATCTATGTATCTATCTATCTATCATCTATCTCTTTCTCTTCCTGATGTAGAAGATGATTAATTCCTTAAAGTGATGATGATGATGATGATTTGGGTAGGCTTCTACTAGGATGTTGGCTTATCCCCTCAGGAATCTACTCTGGGCTTCAATTTCTAGGATGGTATAAGATTGAAATTTAGAGTTCCATTTTCTCTATCATAGGAAATAGGACAAGCTGAATTTTTGTTTAAAAAATAATACTTTTCAAGGAAAAATCAGAAATGAACAATAACATTTCCATGAAAAATTGGACCTCATTTAAAATTGAAATCCAGAAAAACTAGAAATCCCTTAATGATAGAAGCGTAATAAATTATGGTAATTTATGAATATGGAATAATCTCTGTACATTAAAAGTATATTCTCAAAGAATACATAGAGATGAAATAGGTTGTGATGTGTCATTAGTTCAGATATCAGATTATAAAAATAGTAAAGCAAAATTTTGATTTTATAAAACTATATATATGTAATATATATATATATATATATATATATATATATATATATATATATATATATATATATATATATATACAGTTGAATAAAAAGGGTAAAAGATTGAAAAACAATATGCTAGAACATTAGGAGTAGCCAGGTCTGGTTGATTCTGTAGCTGGCGATTCTATCATTTCCTAATGTTCTACTATTAACGGGGAATACTTTTGCAATTAGAAAATTAATTCCGGCTTGACAAATACTTGTCAAAAGGTGAAAGCTCATCTTGGAACTCTTCCTAGAAACATTTTTTCCAGTTGTTGCTTCATTCCAACCACTGTTTCCAGGAAGGAACCACTGTCATCCAACTCATTCACCCTCACCCCCTCACCTGGCCCCCATCTGTCTGCCTCACAAAAACATCCCTGATTCAGTTTAGGGCACTGAACAGATCATAAGCATCAAGATGAGGCAGCTGTGGGCTCAAGTCCATTTTCCCGTATTTCTTAGCTGTGCAATCTTTGGAAAACTTTTTTTTTTTTTAATCCTCACCTGAGGATATTTTTCCATTGATTTTTAGAGAGAGTGGAAGGGAGAGGGAAAGTCAGAGAGAAACATCGATGTGAGAGAGACACATCGATTGGTTGCCTCCTGCACATGCTCCATCCAGGGCCCGGGCCAGGGAGGAGCCTGCAACAGAGGTATATGCCCTTGACAGGAATCAAACCCGGGACCCTTCAGTCTGCAGGCCGACCCTCTATCCACTGAGTCAAACCAGCTAGGGCTGGGAAACTCTTCCTTCTCAGAGCTTCAGCTTCCGAATCTGATGAGAACGTAATGAGACAGCATGTGGAGGGGAACTGAAACAGGCCCTGTGACACTGCATAAGTCATTAACCCAGGTCATCACTACTTTCTGTTTCTTCTTTTCTCTGCACCCATTCAAACTTCCTGATCCTTCAAGGTCTGACTCATGTGCTGGTTCCACTACAAAGTCTTCCATGACCCTGGGTAGCCGTGGTGGCTATCTCTAAGTATATTTTCTGTGCAGTTTAGTTAGAACTTATATACTGCTTCGTGCATTGAGTGAGTATAAGGCAGAACCCCAACCAGAACAGAAACTGTGCCCCTACTCATATCATTGATGAGTATAATTTATTATAAGCTTTCAATTAGCTTATGATTGAGAGCTGAATCCTTCTGCGATGAGTTTTAGATGTTAAAGAGAACTTATGACGTACAGTGTTGAGTAGTAAAAAGTCAAGTCCGTAGTCCTATTTCCTCTCTGTTCACCTAGAACATGCTGAAAAGCTATCAGTGGCCTGTGGGTGGTACCTCTGGCTGGATCTGAGTTGTCAAGATTGAGTGTCACCATCCCTAGAGACAGGAGGGCTCAAAAAGGCACAGAATGGTCCTGATTTTTGTCAGATGGTGGAAAAGCGCTAAGAACATAAATTGGTGGGTGCATTTGATAAGGTGAAGTGAGGTAGTTGGGTCCTACCGCGGTAATTTCTTCTCCCTCCCAAGTCCATCAGTCAAGTAGATTACTTGGGAATTAGGTTTCTATGGGATAGAAACAGAAAAAAAAAAATAAAAAAAGAAAGAAGAAGAAGAAGTAGAGCAGAAGCACTCCATAAAATCTCTCTCGGGAATATTTCTATTAGTATTATCAGTCTAAAGTTATTGACGTGCCAAATTAATGATTAAGTCCCAAGCTTTGAGGCTAAAGTATATCAAATGCCTGAAATGCCTTTATTTTACTTCTAAGAAGCTTCTAGTTTTTTTTTACTCTCACATCTTTGCTTATTTTCCAAGTAGTGAATAACAAATAAAGACATTTTGACGCTTGAGAATTGAAAAGCAGTCACTTAATAATGTATCTTTAAGAAAACAACACATTTTTATTGATTTCAGAGAGGAAGGGAGAGGGAGAGAGAGAGATAGAAGCATCAGTGATGAGAGAGACACTTTGATCAGATGCCTCCTGTACGCCCCACACTGGGGATTGAGCCTAGGAATATGCCCTGACCGGAAATAGAACTGTGACCTCCTGGTTCATAGGTTGATGCTCAACCACTAAACCACTCTGGCCAGCTGAATCATATATCTTTAATATAACATTCGTTTCAGACATCCTTTCAATATTTCCTTTTTTCTCTTTTAAATTCAGGAGAAGATAAACGACTTTTACCTCTTCCAGAGGGAGTATATGGAATGTAATAGGAATAAATACGGAGGTAGAATTCAAGCATTGAGTTGTGGATTGACAAGTGCTTTCTTCAAAAAGTTGAAATAAAAATGCACTGACCAATACACAGACAAGTTCCATTTTCTGACACTGTCCCCGTGAATGAAAGTTCCATTATTTGGCCTCAGCCTAGTTTTTAGGAAACTTACACGTGAAGAGGAAGGCAAGCTTTTAAGAAACCTTTGGCCATAAATACAAACAAGATTCCCAGGCCAGAAATTAATTAGCGCTTTGTTCCTCTTTTGAGTAGCAAGTGGGGAAGATTCGTGGACTCTCTCATTCAATTCTATTGACCTGTCAAAATTTCACAGGACTCAGTAACATCCATTATTTCTTTTTACATGGACTTATCGTCATCCCTTTTAGGAGATCTTATTTGTGTTATCTCATGTTCCTTCCTTCCTTTTCTTTGCTTGCATGTCATAAAATGCTGAATTTGGATAACTTTCAGGTAATTATTTTTATGAGCTCACTAGAGGTTATCTGTGATGCTATCAGAAACCCTTCCAGCAGTCAATAAATCATGCGGACTATTTTCGTGACTTCACACCCAGGATTGCTAAGAGGCATAGATCTGCCCATAGAGATATTTTTAAAAGTTGGGAGCAAAGGATATTTTTATAACATTGGCTCCCCTTTCCTAATCATAAAAGTGTTATACATATGGCAAAATATATGGAACCTAGAAAAAAGCATTAAAAATAATTAATCCAGCCCTAACCGGTTTGGCTCAGTGGATAGAGCATTGGCCTGCGGACTGAAGGGTCCCGGGTTCGATTCCGGTCAAGGGCATGTACCTTGGTTGCGGGCACATCCCCAGTAGGGGGTGTGCAGGAGGCAGCTGATTGATGTTTCTCTCTCATCGATGTTTCTAACTCTCTATCCCTCTCTCTTCCTCTCTGTAAAAAACCAATAAAATATATTTTTTAAAATATAAAATAAAAATAATCCCTTCATCTCCATCAATATTTTTGATATTTCAATCTATGTCTTTCTGTTTTATAAAAATACATGAATATGCGTACCTGTAGAGATTTGTTCTCTGATTTCTTTCCACTTATAATTTCCTTTGTCTCCCAAGACTTTTCAATTTTAGTAATTATTTCTACAGTCAATATTTAATAATTATTTATATTGTTTTAAAACTGTATTTTAAACTGATATCAGATTTTCAGCTATTTGGGGGTTTTTACCTTAAAAGAAACTATTTTTAATATTGAAAGGCTTGCTTTTATGCAGTTGAATTTGTTCTGGTAAGGCATAGTCTCCCTTCCCCCATGCCCGAGTCACACATAATTAAGATTCTCTTCTAAATTCAATGAGTTTAGAATGTTTAATGGGCCTTTTCTGAAATAACAAAAGATTCAAATGAAAGAAAAACACCTTTATTCACATAAAATAATAGTTAAATGCTAACCAGCTGTCCCTAAACTGAGAGGTGGCCAAGAAGGGCCTGTCACCTATAAGAGCTGGTGCACAACTTGAACTAGAACCGCTGAACTCTTGCGCAGAGGTGGGCAAACCACAGCCCCCGGGGCCACATCCAGCCTATTGGCTGCTTTTGCATCACCTGTGAGCCAAGCATGATTTTTATATTTGTAAATGTTTGAACAAAAATCTAAGGAAGAGTATATTTTGTGAGACATGAAAAATATATGAGCCCAGCCCGTGTGCCTCAGTGGTTGAGCGTCAACCCATGAACCAGGAGGTCATGGTTCGATTCCCGGTCAGGGCACATGCCTGGGTTGCAACCTTGATCCCCAGTGGAGGGCGTGTAGGAGGCAGCCCATCCATGATTCTCTCTCATCATTGATGTTTCTGTCTCTCTCCCTCTCCCTTCCTCTCTCTGAAATCAATAAAAACATGTTTTTAAAAAGAGCTAAATAGATGATATTCATATCTCAGTGTCTTTAGTAAAGTTTGATTGGAATAGAGAAAACATTCATTTATTTACGTGTCCCAGTGGCCAGTTCACCCTACAACAACAGAGCTGAGTAGCTGCTGCAAAGATGGCATGGCCCACTGAGCATAAGCTATTTATTTGCTGGTGTTCTGCAGAAACATTCTGCTGACTCCTGTTCTAGGTGATTAGGTTTTGAGTAGCATAGCATTAAAAAAAATAAAATCTAGCCCTAACCGGTTTGGCTCAGTGGATAGAGCGTCAGCCTGCGGACTGAAAGGTCCCAGGTTCGATTCTGGTCAAGGGCATGTACCTTGGTTGTGGGCACATCCCCAGTAGGAGGTGTGCAGGAGGCAGCTGATCGATGTTTCTCTCTCATCGATGTTTCTAACTCTCTGTCCCTTTCCCTTCCTCCCTGTAAAAAAATCAATAAAATATATTTAAAATAAAATAAAATAAAATAAAATAAAATAAAATAAAATAAAATCTAGCCCTAGCAGGTTTGGCTCAGTGGATAGAGGGGTCCCTGGTTTGATTCCGGTCAAGGGCATATACCTCAGTTGCAGGCTTGCCCCCAGCCCTGGTCAGGCACGTGCGTGGAGGCAACCAATCGATGTGTTTCTCTCCCATGGATGTTTCTCTCTCTGTCTTTCTCCCTCCCTTCCACCCTCTCTCTAAAAATCAATGGGAAAATTTCCCCAGATGAGGATGAACAGCAACAACAACATCTCGGCTCCTTTTGCTTTTATCCCTCAATCCAAATCCGCTTCCTGTCTTTGGCAGTCTCCTTTGCACCGCTCAGGGACACAGGGATGGCCAGCATTCGTGGTCTATCCGAGCAGCCTTTGAACTTCAGGGAGACCGCCATCTTGTTTTTGTTCACTTCGCTAAAGCTTCGTGTCTGCAACATGAAACACTAGTAAGTTCTTTAAACTTCTTGTTATCTGGAGAGAGGGCAAGACCTTCCCCCAATTTATTTAGTTCTGGAGGAGGGGGATGAAAGATTGGGTCCTAAGTGTGAGTCAATGGCATGACATGGCTGTCCCTTGGAAGGCAGCCAGCACTGATGCTTATGAGGTGTCTGTCTGATGAACTGTACCCCGGTGACATGAAGCAGAGCCCGGAGGAGGTGGCAGCCCATCTTTCTAGCTCAGGTTTGATTTACAAATCAGAAGAGTGCGGCAAAGCCCATGGAAGCCAGGCCCACCCCTATGACGGTCTGACACGGATATAATGACCCCAGCCGGGGGGTACCCACTGGCGAGGCGGTGAGTGGGTTGTTGTGGAAGTCTATTATGGTGTTTTCATGAAAGCAAAATAGATCCTAGACAAGGGCTGACTGTGATGTTTGCTGTAGCAACTGGGAGTTTGGGAAATAATTATTAGCCAGCGTCTGCGGGTCACAGAGAGACTTTCTCATTGAAGGAAGCGTGGGATCGAAGGCATGAAAATGTCTGACGCGGTTTACGTAAACAGAACAAAAATAACAAATGATTGGGGGAGCGAGGAGGGGGGAAATATTGCGTCAAAATGCCTCCGGGATAAAATTCCACATTCAGAAAAATAAAATGAACTCAATATTAGACAATGAAATTCTCTTGTTAACAGGATTTTGTTATTTCAGAAATGTGGGTGTCCCATGAGTTACTTCCTGGTACCCCACTGCCCTCAACTTCAATGTTGCAGTCAGATTAGAAGTTCACATGCTCTGGACAATGTTGTGAGGCTCTCAGGACTGATTCTAGGTCTAGCCACTCAAACAAATTCCGCAAGAGTGTTTGACAGTGTTTATAAAAAAGTAAAATTCTGGTTATCTGAGGTCAGCATGAAATATAATGACTTTGCAAAGAAGCGATTGCCTTGTTTGCGTTAACGTAAGATGTAGTTTGTGTTTTTTGAATTAAAAAGTATTTTGGTCATGAGAGAAAATTTTGAAAATGCAGGATGTTCCAATGAAACAAAAACGACCTCAATAATCCCTCCACCCAACACAACACTATTTAAAAACAGTTTCCTTTCATTCTTCTGCTGTGATTTTTTTTTGACACAGTTGTAATCAGACTCAAACTTCAGTGTCTCTTGCTTAGTGACTTAAGTGTATGACATAATTTCTAGATAAGACATTCACAATTATCTTGAAAATGCCTCAGAAAAAAAAAGGAGGCAATCTGTTAGAATATTTGGATATCAAGAATAAAACAAAATTAAAAGCAAAACCACATTTTCTCCAGTCACATAATGAGCAAAGCTTTTGTAACTTAAAAAAAAACAACAACCAACTTGTAACTTCTCTTTTGGCCATGATCTTATGATCTAGGTGAAGACCAACATTTTCAAAAAAGGTGGGGTGGGGGTTGGGGGAGAGAAAATGGGAAAGGGCAAAAAAAGAAAGTCAAGAAAAAATAAAATGAGAAAGAAGAGCCAGAGAATTGAAAAGAAAATACCACATTCCTAAACACATTTGGCCTTGCTGAGCATTTATGTAAACATGTAGACAAGTCCCTTAGCTGAATTTTTTTTAAAATATATTTTTATTGATTTCAGAGAGGAAGAGAAAGGGAGAGATTGAAACATCAATGATGAGAGAATCATCCATCCACTGCCTCTTCCACGCCACCTACTGAGGATCAAGCCCACAACCCGGGCATGTGCCTTGCCCTGGAATTGAACCATGACCTCCTGGTTCACAGGTTGATGCTCAACCACTGAGCCACACCAGCCTGGCTAAGCTGAATTTTCAAAGAAACCTACCTCTATGATACCTACTGCATTAATCCCATAGTACACCCACTTCGAATTCAGTAAAGAAAAATAGACCCGCCGAAACCGGTTTGGCTCAGTGGATAGAGCGTCGGCCTCTGGACTGAAAGGTCCCAGGTTCGATTCCGGTCAAGGGCATGTACCTTGGTTGCGGGCACATCCCCAGTGGGGAGTGTGCAGGAGGCAGCTGATCGATGTTTCTCTCTCATCGATGTTTCTAACTCTCTCTCTCTCTCCTTTCCTCTCTGTAAAAACTCAATAAAATATATAAAAAATAAATAAATAAAATAAATTAAAAAAGAAAAAGAAAAATAGACCCAGGACAGAATTCATTCTTTAAAATACTTGAAGGTATTTTAAAACTTAATTTTGCATTTCACTTTTTCATTTCTTTTTTTAAAATATATTTTATTGATTTTTTTTTTACAGAGAGGAAGGGAGAGGAATCAAGAGCTAGAAACATGGATGAGAGAGAAACATCGATCAGCTGCCTCCTGCACACCCCCTACTAGGGATGTGCCCACAACTAAGGTACATGCCCTTGACCGGAATCGAACCTGGGTCCTTTCAGTCTGCAGGCCGACGCTCTATCCACTGAGCCAAACCGGTTAGGGCTCATTTCTCATTTGAATATAGGCAAATTAGATGTGTAGACAGTGCGAGCACAAGAGTGGACATCGTTGGTGTGAGCTGGGAGCGAGCCGTTGCCATATAATGGGTCACACAACGTGTCTGGGGCCGGTCCCTCTGCCCTGACACCACAGTCATGGCTCTGATGGCCAAAGGGAGCATTTGAACCTAATGTTTGACCCTCTTGACTGTGTGACCTGGCCCACAACTCTTTCCTCGAACTCTCCTTTCCTGAGAAATCTGTGAACTGCGGCTGTGTTCATCCCTGACACAGAGATCCCCAAATGTCACTTGCCGTCTTCCTGGGACCCGGGCGAAAATGAAATCTGAGCTCTTTTTGGCCTGTCCCTATGCGGCAACATCATAACATCGAAGTGTAGATTTATAGCATGCTTTCTGTATATTTTCTTAGTCCCAAGGCCCCCCCCTTTTCACAGATACATACACAACATGTCATGTAGGAAATATAAATTGTTGATCGTACAGGCACTTTCTTCCTTTTTAAACCTTTCCAAAGGTCTTTTTGTTAAACACACCCAGATGCCACTTGACGGATGAGGGGCTAATTGCTCTGTGAATTACCTCTATCGATTCCTGTTTCATGTTGAGCCAAACAAACAAAAGATATTAATGCTTTGAAAAAAATGAATGATGACCTTTCTCTGCAAACACAGCTTGCGGTCCCTGATTATTGGTGATTCCGGAGAGCGGCGGTCAATCGCAATAGCTGTAACGCTATGATCACTATAATCAGCTCGCCTGACCTTCTCTGCCATGTTAAGTGGTTTAAATTTATTTGCCCAACAACACAAGAGCTTTCACTTAAAGTCACAGAACGTTCAATTCAATAGAAGGTGGAGTGTCTTCCTCCTTCCTCGTCTTCCTTCCTTGTCCACTTCGTACACCTACATCCCCAATTTGCTGATAGAGTTACCATGGCAGTATAATCACTGTACCTGTGTGTGGGGCATGTTTCTTAAGTTCTGTTTAAAATTGTGGGCCCCATTTGCTCTTTTGGCTTGTTCTTTCTTTCTTTCTTTAAAATATATATATATGTATATGTATATGTATATGTATATGTATATGTATATATGTTTATATTAATTTTAGAGAGGAAGGGAGAGGGAGAGATAGATAGAAACCTCAACAATGAAAGAGAATCATCGATCAGCTGCCTCCTGCGCGCCCCACAGCAGGAGTCAAGCCCACAACCCAGGCATGTGCCCTGACCAGGAATTGAATCATGACCTCCTGGTTCATAGGTCAAAGCTCAACCACTGAGCCACACCAGCTTGGCTTGGCTTGCTCTTTCTTGTTTTAAGACCCTGGAAACATTGCGTTTCTCTCTCTTTCTAAGTTGTGTCCATGGTTTAGGTTTAGCTAGATAATATGAGCAGGATACAAAGCCAAGAATTCAAAGGGGCCCGTCCAGTGTGGCTCAGTGGTTGAGCGTCGACCTATGAACCTGGAGATCAAGGTTTGATTCCTGGTCAGGGCACATGCCCAGGTTGAGGGCTGGATCCCCAGTAGGGGGCGTGCAGGAGGCAGCCGATCAATGATTCTCTCATCATTGATGTTTCTATCTCTCTCTCCCTTTTCCCTCCTCTCTGAAATCAATAATATATATATATTTTAAAGAATGCAACGAGATGTGGGGCCAAGCATGCTAGCCTGAGAACCAGGGGTCCTCTTTCAATTTTGCACTTAATCAACGAAACCTGTAACCAGTCAATGGGCAAGACTGGGCCCGATGACCTCAGAGAATCTTTCCGGCGGGAACATATTAATTTTCCAGGGCTTTCCACTCAAACGACTGTTCCCTATGAATGACAGACTTCTCACGTGGCAGCTAAGAAAACATGGCTGTGGGGCCTTTAAGAACTTCCTGACTTTTTCTCAATGAGGCTTCATGAGAGTGAACCGCAGTGGCCAATGCCTTGAATGGTTAGGAAGTGTAGGCAGCCCCCCTCGGTTTAAGTGGAATTCTCTTGTGAAGGGCACCCCTGACACGTCCACCAGTTTCCTGGCCAGAGACAGGCCAAAAATACCAAGGAAGTAGTTCCCCCTAGAATAGTCCGGGCCCTGGGCTGTAAGATTAAAGCAGGAAGCGAAGAGGAAAACACCACCAATAATCAAAAGGCTTCCTGCCTTAGTCTGACATGCTCAAGACATTCGGTCTGAATTTAGACAGAGCTGAGCAATGGTAAGGTGACGTTCCTTCAGTATGATCTCTAGCTTTTGCTCAAGACAGGGACCAATAATATGGCCAATAATTGAACCAGACCTGACTTTCTGTTGAGAACCATGTGGAGTTTAAAAAAACATGAGACATGTTGCCTGCCTGTGTCAGGTTCCTTGCTCTGCCCTCAAAGCATCAGACTTGTTCTTAGCAATAGGATATTTGCATATTGTAGGAGTTTTCTCTGCCTAGAATGCCTTTCTATACTGCTTCCCTTTAAAATTCAAACTTAGCCCGGCCAGTATGGCTCAATGGTTGAGCATTGACCCATGAACCAGGAGGTCATGGTTGGATTCGCGGTCAGGGCACATGCCTGGGTTGCGGGCTCCATCCCCAGTGTGGAGCGTGCAAGAGGCAGCCGATCCATGATTCTCTGTCATCATTAATGTTTCTCTATCTCTCTCCCTCTCCCTTCCTGTCGTTGAAACCAATAAAAAATATTTTTAAAAAGTAATTATAAAATCCAACCTCAATGCCGTTCTAATCCCTACCGCCTCTTTAACGTTTTCCTGGGCTTTATCTCCCCTTGTCCAGAACGCCTTTGTAGCACCCTATTAAGGATTCCCAGTAGCACCGGCGCATACTTTTATTTCAGCACTTTTCACATCTATGTTATTTACCACCCAGTTTATCTCTTCCCCCGAGAACTTAGCATTTAGCATCTCAGACTATTGCTACAGAACGTGGGGCTTATAAGGTGTCCAACGGATGACTGGGGATGAATCTATAGAGGAAAGAACACCAAAGCTCATTGTATGAGTTCAGTAGCCAACAACCAGCCACTCTGAAGTGCAGTGGCTTTAGATCGCCGTGGTTAGTTACTGCTTGTGTATCACGGTCAGCGGGGGTTTTGCTGATCACAGCTGAGCTTGGCTCAGAAGGCTCTGTCCTCCGTGGTCTCCTCTTTTCTCTTGGACCATCTTGTGTGCCTCAAGGCCACAGCCGAAAAGCAGGCAGGAGAGCAGACATTCGCGCAGCCTCTTAAGGCACACCGTCCTTCCCACCTTATTCCATCGGCCGCAGCAAGCCGTATGGGTAACCCTCAGTCAAAGACAAGTAAATAGACATTTCCCCTTTAGTCACGTGACAAAGTCACATATCAAAGGAGACATGAAAAATTGCCTCAGGAATGAAACCAAACCTACCCAGAAGGAAATATTGTTAACCGTCTATAATAATAAAGGTGTAATATGCTAATTAGACCGGACATCCTTCCAGACGTCCTTCCAGATGACTTTCCAGATGAAGCTATAGCGGGGCGGGGGCAGAGGCTGAGGCAAAGGCTCATGGTGGTAGTGGGGGGCAGGGGGCAAGCTCCTTGCATGATTTCGTGCATCCGGCCTCTAGTGTTGAAATAGAAATAGAATATTGGTTACTAACCATTAGAGCCACTTGGCCAAACTCCGGTATCATCTTCTTTATGTTCATATCAACATAGCCAGCATCTTCATGGCCTTTGTAATCCATAAATAATTACCAAATTCAATTGAATCATAGATGGTAACAAGGGAAATCAGAGTTGGAAGAACTGATACCTTCATTTTTTTAAAAAATATATTTGTATTCATTTCAGAGAGGAAGGGAGAGGGAGAGATAGAAACATCAATGATAGAGAATCATTGATGGGCTGCCTCCTGCTGGCCCCATACTGGGGATGGAGCCCAAACCCAGGCATGTGCCCTGAGCAGGAATCAAACCTTGACCTCCTGGTTCATAGGCCAACACTCAACCACTGAGCCATGCTGGGCGATACCTAATTAATTTTTAGTGCTTTTTTTTAAAAAATATGCATGGTGGGCTGATGAGTTATGAACACAAAATTGAAAGCTTTCAATGTTTGTCCTTTAGGGGAACTCTTTTACTTACGTTTGCATATTTCACGACAGAAGTTGGTTTCAACGTTTTCAAGGGCTGAATAGAAGCTCACCCCTGCCCCTCCCTGCCCCTTGCGGGCACTTGGAGAAATGTCACGTAGGCATTGCTGGGTTTCTTCCCCCAGCTCTGCTCAGCCACTGAGTTACTGTGAAAGCTCCCGGGTCCTGACATGGGCTGGAGGGAGAGCAGAGTTGACTCACAAGCAGAAAAAGCCCTGGCAGGAATCAAGCCTGGATGCCTGGCCCTCTTCCTTGGAGGCCCCGTGGGGCCCACTCAGCTGGGCCAACCCCACACCACGCACACTGGACTGGTGGTCCTCTTATCACAGAAAATTCCACCAGTGCGGCCAACATACACAGAGGGAAGCAAGCACACAAGGAAAAATGCGACTGGAATAGGCAGGCCTGCTGTGGATTGGGTTTTATGAAATGAAAAAAAGGGAGGGGAATTTTTCTGAGCTCTTTTTTTTATAGTTCCTCGGACAAGAAAAAAAAAGGGACAAATAACTTATCCAATGTGAATAGTTTCACCATTTTTTTAAAAAAATATATTTTATTGATTTTTTTGCAGAGAGGAAGGGAGAGGGATAGAGAGTCAGAAACATCGATCAGCCGCCTCCGGCACACCCCCTACTGGGGATGTGCCCGCAACCAAGGTACATGCCCTTGACCAGAATCGAACCCGGGACCCTTCAGTCCGCAGGCCGACGCTCTATCCACTGAGCCAAACCTGTTAGGGCAGTTTTACCATTTTTAATGGCGAGTTAGGCACTACACTGGCAGCTTTACAACGTCTGCCCTTTTTTTTCCGCCTTATAATCAGATAATTTAAATTTGAGTATTTCATAAATAGAAATATACTTTAGCCCACATTTACAAAATATATATTTTTATTGATTTCAAAGAGAGGGAGAGGGAGAGAGAGAGAGAAACAACAATGATGAGAGAGAAACATCGATCATTAAGGCCACAACCAGGGCTTGTGCCCTGACCAGGAATTGAACCATGACCTCCTGGTTCATAGGTTGACGCTCAACCACTGAGCCATGTCGGCTGGGCCCACATTTTGCCCGCTATGGAGTTTATATTTACTGAAGTTGTGAAATCCTGCCGAAACCGGTTTGGCTCAGTGGATGGAGCGTCGGCTTGCGGACTGAAGGGTCCCAGGTTCGATTCCGGTCAAGGGCATGTACCTGGGTTGTGGGCACATCCCCAGTGGGAGATGTGCAGGAGGCAGCTGATTGATGTTTCTCTCTCATCGATGTTTCTGGCTCTCTGTCTCTCTCCCTTCCTCTCTGTAAAAAATCAATAAAATATATTAAAAAAAAAAGATGTGAAATCCTAATATTCCCAAAACTTCTTTCTTGCTGGATTTCAGCTTGTAATAAAATTCAGAATCATAACCCTGACTTATAGTTAAGAGACATTAAGTTCCTTGAGGATTCAAGATTCTTGCTGTTGCTTTTTTTTTTTTTTTAGCCACCAACATTTCAGAGTCTAGGCCAGTGATGGCGAACCTTTTGAGCTCGGCGTGTCAGCATTTTGAAAAACCCTCACTTAACTCTGGTGCCGTGTCACCTATAGAAATTTTTTGATATTGGCAACCATAGTAAAACAAAGACTTATATTTTTGATATTTATTGTATATACTTAAATGCCATTTAACAAAGAAAAATCAACCCAAAAAATGAGTTCGCGTGTCACCTCTGACACGCGTGTCATAGGTTCGCCATCACTGGTCTAGTCCCTCCAGTTCTAGAAAATGTAAGTAAAACATAAGGCTAAGAAGGTGCCTTCCTCTTTTTGTCCAGCTCAGTTTCTTGAATAAATAGTCCATGTTTCAGTATGTGGAGCCGTCCTTCCAGGGGCCAGCTGAGGCGTTTTAATTTCTCCCGGTTTCTCTGTTTATAGTTCCTCTCCCTTTTCTGCTGAGATAACTTGTAAGTAATCAGCTGAAGGACTGTGCAAATGTTTCTGAAAGCCTGTCCTGAAGCTATTTGAGCAACTGAATCCAGGCCGAGTTCTCAGGGCCATCAGTGACATCTCCTCTAAGGCGCGCCCGCACTTGAGAAATGCACAAATCCTCAATAAATGTCATCAAGTGGCCAACTTAGCTGCTGCCTGCCAAACGTGAGAGATTCGTGCGTTGCTAGGAGTTGGGAGGATCCAAAGCCCCCATTCATTCTCCCCTGGACTATCCTGGGCTCTCAGACTGGGTCCTGGGTGGGGAGGGAGGGGTGGGAGGGAGGAGGGAATTCATTGGCAGAGATGGGAAGGCAAGCTGCTTTAACATATTCACAGCGGCCGCTTTCTGTAGGCATGCTCCATCGACCAGGAGACTTGGAAAAAAGGCAAATCCAGAAGTTATTTTGCCATAAAAGGGAATCAGCTCTTAAGGGCCGCTTCCTGGAGGCCTCAGATGTGAGTTACCAGGCGCTCCCCGGGGCCCAGCCCGCAGGCTCCTGCTCCCTCCCATATCCTTGTCCCCGCAAGAGTTTTTTCCCACTGGATAAATTAATTAAAAACATTCTCAGGATGGAAAACAAGACATTCACGGCCGGCACGTGAACCCATTTTTAAGCATCATCCATGTATTGCCTAGTTACACAGTTTGCTAGTCTAATAGCTGCGGAGCTATCATATTTGGTATTTAATTACTTCTCGGAATCAATATATAAGGTGTGCAAGAGTTGTTGCTCTTGGTTTGTTCTTTTGTCCTGCCTGCCTCTGATTTGTTAACTGGTCTGAAGGGGAGCCCAATCACAGGCATCAGCCCAGGAGCCCTGGCCGGTTTGGCTCAGTGGATAGAGCGTTGGCCTGCGAACTGAAAGGCCCCAGGTTCGATTCCGGTCAAGGGCACATGCCCGGGTTGCGGGCTCGATCCCCAGTGGGGGGCGTGCAGGAGGCAGCCGATCCATGATTCTCTCTCATCATGGATGTTTCTATCTCTCTCTCCCTCTCCCTTCCTCTCTGACATCAATAAAAATATATTTAAAAAATAATAAAAAATAAAATAAAAGGCACCAGCCCCGTAGAAGTCATTGGTTATCATCGCTGGAGAGGCTCCTGGCCCTTTAAGTCCTGTCTAGGTAAATTACCTTCCCAGCACAAGGTATTTCCTTTGAGGAGATTCCTTGGGAAAGGCCTCCAGGGAAAGGGACTAACTTTTTCATGGTTCACTCAGATTAAGAGGAAGGAAATGCGAACCCCTCCGGGGGAGCCACCACTCCAGGCCAGTCTGCATCCTGTAATTCTTCCCCTGTCCGTGAATCATCCTTTTAAGCCTCCCTTTCAAGGACATTTTGTCTTCCTCCGAGAGAAGGCCAGAGCAGAAGAGACAGGGTTTAAAATAGGTCTCAGTGGAGCCCCAGCCACAAAAGCAATCGCGTGATTCTCTCTGTCTACACAGAGTCGATCCCTCTGGGTCCCCTACCTGCCTGCTTCCTCTCCCCTTGCACACCTGGTGGGATTGCTGCTTTTACTGGCTTTGCTTTCAAAATTCTAGTGATTTCTAATAGGATCTAAATGGCTTTGAGCTGCAGTTCTCAGTCATGGTTCACAAGACGACCAGCCTCTGAGACTGATTTCACTCAAGCTGGAGGAATTTGGAGAACTGAGCCACCATAAGTTTTTCCAAATCTTTCAGATGAAAGTCTTGCTTTTAAAGCCATGTCTCTGGTTAATAAGGTGACTTGTTTATAGGCGATTGTTGGCTATATTTGCACCTTTCCAGAGAGGCATGGATGCTTCAGAAAATAGTGTTGGCAGTGAGTGAAGTTTAGCAGGCATTTCAGGATTTTCATATTGTAGTATCAGTTATGCAATGAATAAAGTATATTTTATTGAGCACCTACTACATGGAGACTTCCATCTATATATATAAAAGCCTAATATGCAAAGTGTCCCTTTGGGAGTTCGACCGACCGGGAGCTCTATCGCTCGCTATGACATGCGCTGACCACCGGGGATGGCGAGGAATGAAGGAAAGCCCAGGCCGGCAGCCGGCAGCCGCTAGGGACCCTGCCTGTGCATGACTTTCGTGCACTGGGCCTCTAGTTTTTCTATAAGGTACTAAGTGTGGAAAACTCCTGTACCATCAATAGTGGCAAATGTACCACACTAGCAGGCCTTTTTATAATGAGGGAAGAGAGGCATATGTCAAGAATCACGAGTCAGAAAATCTCTGTGCCTTCTACAGTGGGGCCTTGACTTACGAATTTCATTCGTTCCATGACGGAGCTCGTAAGTCAAATTACTCGTATGTCAAATCAAAAGTGAAGGAGTGAGACACGTGATGCTGGGCTGATGATGTGGCGTTCACTGTGACGTTCGCTGCGCCAACTAGCGGTGGGGTATCTGAAGCTGGCTCGTAACCCGAATTTTAGCTCGCAACTCAAAGCAAAAATTCGGCCGAGAGACGGCTCCTATCTTGAAAAACTTGTTAGGACACTCGTAAGTCAAGGCCCCACTGTACTCAGTTTTGCTGTGAACCTAAAACCGCACTAGAAAAATAAAATCTTTAAAAAAAATGCAAAAGTGAATTTAGATGATACATAAAAAGTGAATTTAGATTACACTTAAATTAATACTCAGAGTTGGTTTGTATAGATTGACAACCCATTGTTTGTGATTCTTTAAGAGTCTCTAGAAAATTAATATATTAACATTGGGGGGATTTATAGGTCAAACAATCTGAATTGACTTGAACTCATATGTAGCAAAATGTGACCCAAACTGTGTGGGGTTAGGTAGTTTTTATTGATCCCACTGTGAGTGTTGTGTATTGTTGCAGGCATATGCTACCCAGACTACACTGGTAATGGTAGATAATATATGCAATGTCTCTTTCCAAAATCCTAACACATCTTCCCCCAAGAGTTTTGGACAAGGGTTTCTGGACCAAATACATTGAAATACAGAAAGCAGAAAAAGAATGAAAAGAATAGCGAAGGAAACAATTGAATTCTATTTTATTTCTTCCCGGATTTGAGAAACCCTAGTCCTAGATGGCCATGCAGATCTCATTATTATTATAATGGACACTTTCTATGGAAAGTTACTGTCAGCAATAAAGTGTAAAAACCTGGTAACATAATTGTGATTCCTACTCAGGTATTTCTTAAGGTTTCAATATGAATGCCGGTAGACCACATTTTGGTTCTGTAAGTCTACTTACTCCAAGAGTATACCCAGAAACATTTTTTTATTCCTTTAAACCACGGATGATCATGATTGTATAATTCATTGCTTTAGAATAACAAGACAACAAATATATTTGAAAGCCAAGCGTGCAATCCTTTATTAGCAAATGTAGGTCCAAGCAAATAGTCTGACTGATTATATCTCCTGGGTTTAAATTTTAAGCATTGCACTTATGCTCCAAAGCATTTACCTCAAGATGTTAAGATCCCATTAAAATAAAGAAGCAGGACACGTAATGGTCTCTGTTGAAGGTTTCCAAGCGATACTGGCAGCCAGCAGATGGAAATCCAAGTAGCTTAATTACACCTTTAACTCTGAAATAATGTCCTAGATATAGCCATTTACTTCTTACTTCATATTCATTTCAGTTTTGGAAATATTTCCCTATCTCTCCTCTCAGTTCCCCTGACCCAGTCTTCCGTTTAATATCTCCTGTACTGTATTGGTCAGGCTGTTGGATTCTCCTCTGTACTTAGCATGCACTCGGAATAATGCTTGAGAATGAGGCAGATGCCTTAATTATCCAATGCTGATCCAATGCAAGCTGAAGGGCATTTTGCATTTAAAACTATACTGGAAAAGTACACAATATCTTTAAAGATATTAGATTTTATTTTTTACCAGTTAATCTAGATTTTTTTTAAGAAACCCAATTTTATTTACATGATCATACTGAATATTTTTTTAAATATATTTTTTATTGATTTCAGAGAGGAAGGAAGAGAGAGAGACAGAAACATCAATGATGAGAGAGAGTCATTCATTGGCTGCCTCCTGAACGTTCCCCACTCGGGGGAAACGAGCCTGCAACCCGGGCATGTGCCCCGGGCCGGAATCGAACCTGGGACCCTTTGTCCGCAGGCTGACACTCTATCCACTAAGCCAAACAGGCTAGGACCATACTGAATATTACTATAAAGTCTTTTTTCAATGTAAGAGTCATAGCAATATGGAGCAAAGATATTAAAATATGTAACGGCAGCCCAGGCGGTGTGGTGCAGTGGTTAGAGCGCCAGTCCGCTGGCTGGAGGGTCCTCGGTTCGATTGCGGTCAAGGACAGGGTTGCAGGCTGATCGGAAGTCAGGTTGCATGCAGGAGGCAACCACCCGATGTGTGTCTCTCACGTCGATGTTTCTGTTTCTCCTCCTCCCTTCTACTCTCTAAATATTAATGTGGGGAAAAAATATTTCAGGTGAGGATTAATCAAATAATATATCAGGTGTGGTGGTTGATTTTATTTCTATGGAGTCATTCGTTGGAGATGGGAAAACTGCAAAAAAGCCCTGTTCTTCAGTGCCCACTTCTGTGCTTCAAAACGTTCCCCATTTCAAAAGCTCGACTGGGGTTTCAAACCACCGCAATCCATCAGTCCTGAGGGGCTGTGGGCGGGGCTAGGGCTGAGAGAAGGAGTTCTCGCACCCAAGTCATCGCGAGAACCCCACGGGAGGCACTCTCTGCCCACGTTAGAACTCTATGGTCGCAGTTGCCCCGCCCCTTCACTTCCTGCGCATGCCTGGTCCGTCAGTTCCTCCCCGGGATGCACCTGCCCGCGTCACGTGAGCGAGCGCCAGGCTGTTCCGAGGCGAGGCTGGTTCGAGGCTTTTCCGCGCGCTGATGTGAGTAACATTGCTTTCGTCATAAAAGTTGACTTATGAAACGGGAGGCGAAGGACGGGAAGCAGAAAGGAGGAGTTTGTGGATAAAAAAAGAAAAAAAGGAAGGGAAGGAAGGCCCGGGAAAGACGGCCTCGTCCGCAAGGGCCTCATGTAAGTGTTTCCCGAGGCGTGAGAATTGAAACAGTGGCCGAGGCAGATCCTAAATGTCCCCAAACTGCAGTCCAGGCGCATCATTAAACCTAGAGGACTTGAGAGACAATATTTAAGCATCCTGTATCTTTATTTAGAGCTGATGCCTCTTTAAAAAAAAACCCACAACCCGTTATATGCCACAGACGCATATGACAGAGATTATACACACACATTTCTTCTGACGTATGCATGAAACCGGATTGGTTGCGGGACATAAACGCCGCCTTCCCCAGGTATCCCCCTGCTCCCTGACGGTTCTGAGTATTGGCTTTCTGACAGGGTCTGGAATGAAGTCATTTTTATTAATTTAGTTATTTTTTTTTTTTTTTGCTGATAGAAAAGGCCGTCTATCACGTTAATGATGTATCGGTCCGCGGGCCCACCGAACAATAATTACAGAATGTCCCTAATAGTAAATCATTTGTCACCGTCGCCGCCGCCCAGGACAACCACCTTTTGGGGGACAGAAGGCCTGGGCTGAGCAGCGAGGCGCCTTCATGCCCATCGGCTCGACGGCCCAGCTAAAAACCAGGCCCCCCAAAATCCCACTTCCGGGGTGTGCTCTGGGCCCTGCGGGACTTAATGTTTTAAATGTGCTGGTTCCGCCCTGGCCGGTGTTGCTCAGTGGGTAGAGCGTCGGCCTGAGGACTGAAGGGTCCCGGGTTCGATTCCGGTCAAGGGCACATGCCCGGGTTGTGGGGCTCCATCCCCAGTGTGGGGCGTGCAGGAGGCAGCCGATCCATGATTCTCTCTCATCATTGATGTTTCTGTCTCTCTCCCCCTCTCTGAAATCAATAAAAGTACATTTAGGAATAAAAATAAATGTTTTGGTTCCATCTAATTAGATGGAATACCTTTCTTGTTAGATGGAACCAGAACATTCTGCTGAGGGGAGAACAGAGGAGGTCTCACAAACAAACAAACAAATGGAAAAACCTCCTTGGAAAAGGTGGTGGAACAAAATGACCAGAAAAAAAGGAAAATGTTAGAGGCTTACACGGAATTCTTTTACATTTTCAGTAAGAACTGGACAAGGAAAGGATGCAGTGTCCTCCACCCCCCCCCCCCCGCCCCCCAAACAAAAAAACAACCAAAAAAAATCGGGGAGTAACAAAATGGCACCCATATCTAAATTAAGGGAAAGTCATTAATATCACGAACAGGCTTTCCTTTGTAAAGGTTCACAACTCGTTTCAGTTGTTCTTGAGAAATTTTTGCAGATCATAAAAGCAGACGTTATGCAGTGTTTCTAGGTACCGGAATTCTTGGGTTTTTGTCATTATGTATTTTGTGTGTGTGTGTGTGTGTGTGTATGCGCGTGTGTGTGTTTTGTAATAGGCTTTATTTTTTTAAATATATTTTTGTTGATTTCAGAGCGGGTGGGAGAGGGAGAGAGAGATAAAACATTAACGATGAGAGAATCATGGATCAGCTGCCTCCTGCATGCCCCCTACTGGGGATGGAGCCCGCAACCTGGGCATGTGCCCTGACCGGGAATCGAACTGTGACCTCCTGGTTCATTGGTGGGCGATGCTCAACCACTGAGCCACGCCAGCCGGCTAAGGTTTTCTTAAGCATCAACAATGAAAATTGCTCTAGAAATTGATAGAGGAAAATGGTGAGGGGTGCAAAGCCCATGCTTTCTTTCCAACTTTCTGTGGATTTAAAAAACAACAACACACACACACACACACACACACACACACACACACAGTTCTTTGCCCAAAAAGTGAACTTGTGAGCCTCAAATTGGCATCACGTGGAATAGTTTCTATGTGCCCTCACTCCTCAGATGTGTACCACTCCTTTAATATCTTGAATTCTGTTCACGGTACCTGCAGGCTCCCAGCAGGCACGCCGTGCTTGCATTTCTAGCATCAGATCCAAATGAAGGATTAAGCCCTAGCCGGTGTGGTTCAGTGGATAGAGAGTCGGCCTGCAGACCGAAGGGTCCGGGTTCGATTCCGGTCAAGGGTAGGCACCTCAGTTGCAGGCTCCTTCCAGGCCCAGCCCTGGTCGGGGCGCGTACAGGAGGCAACCAATCCATGTGTTTCTCTCACCTCGATATTTCTCCCTGTCTCCCCTTCTCTCTCTAAAAATCAATGGAAAAATATCTTCGGGTGAGGATTAAAAAAAAGGATTAGATAGTTTAATAAAATGCATATTCTTACAGATTTTTGTCAGCCACTGTTAACAAGGAGGAAGTCCTTGGCCACAGCTTGACCTCACGTATCAGAGGACACCTGAAGGCTGGATTCTGCCATGTCCTTGAACCCTGCTTCCCCCGTGTTGGCCAGAGAGCCTGCATGTAGAACTTACAGTGACTTCTTGCGGGAACCCCGTTCAAACACGCAGGCATCCTTGACATGGCCCTGCTATTCCAAAGGGGAGAAAGTCCCGTTTAAAAAAGAAAAAAAAAAGAAAAAAATCAAATAGCTTCCTCTTGCCCCAACCCCGCTGTCCCCTACCCCTGTGTTCTGTCCAGAAGAAAAATCCCTCAGCCGCAATGGTTGTTTTTATTAAATTCTCCTCAATAAAAAGCTCAGGCAGGATTTATTAGGTACTCAGGGCGGACGTTTAGTATTTCGCCAGTTATTAAGTGAAAATCAATAGAAAGCAAAGAAAATGGAAGTCACTGCACTGTTAGCGCACCGTTGTCGCCTAGATATTATGTCGGCCGTCTCGTAGATTCATGACAAACGAAAAAGGCCGGGAGAGAACTTTCTGCTTACACTGCACAAGCCAAAGTGGGGTTATTCATTAGAGCAGGCAGCCGGCCAGATAGATTTCCAGTTCGGTTTTACCATTTATCTTGAAAACGCCTGTATCGAGTGAGAAAGAACACTGATATTATGTGATATCAATGGCAGGTTTATGTATCTAAATCAGGATTTATTGTTATTTTGTTCCAAAGACCTTTTTTTCTCAAGAAATACCATTTCACTGGAAGAAAATAATAGCTAAAACCTTGTCAAAGATAACCTTTCAGGCTGTCCGTGCACCGCTGGCTGTAAAACAAATAGAACCCGATATATAAATAGTTTTAACCACATCCTTACAAGTCATTCCTTCTGAGTCTGTTTTCCCCATTTCAATACCTTGGTGTGGTGTTTGGTTTTTTTTTTGTTTTTAATGTTGCAAACGTGATTTTTGGCTACTTGATGCTTTCTTCGCCGGCAGTTTAAATAATGTCAGTGATTGTTTTAATTGGGTTGAGAAGGGTTAGCTGTTGTTATGTCCTTCTGTGGAATGCTACCTTTTTCAGAAAGCATCTTTGGAAAAGCAATGAACAGTGTGCTGTTCTTTTCTGCTCCCACCTTCGAATGAACTCTGGGGTCAAAAGCACCGATCACCTTTTTAAAAACGACTTCAGGGTTTGCAAAGGCTGCGTCTGACGTGTTTTCTATTCACTTGAATCGACTTTCTCTACAGCTTCAGGTTTTTTGAATTCTTCTCATCGGCAGGGCAGATGACAGCAGACCCGATCAGATCAGATCTCAGTCCGTCCTGCTAAGTAGCTAAGATGGCCAGACGCCAGGGCGAACCACGGTGCTGTCTTTATAAATAGCTCTTCAGAACGACGACAGTCCATGTATTTGTAAAAATGTCATTAGCGACATTGTGATTGGGGGGAAAATACTACACCTGGGTTTTGATCGAAGGTGTTGCTCGTAGGAAATTGTGAAGATATTTTTAAGCCGCCTTATTTTTACTCTTCTTTTTCTCTATGTTTGGAAAAACAGACTTTATATTTCCCTTTATGTGGGCCAGTATCTGCAAGTAGCCAGACACACATGTTACTTAAAGATTGGAATTTACTAAGTGACTCTAATTTAGAAAAATCCTCTAAATGTCACCTGAAGCTTTTGCTCCCATTGAACAAAAATGCTTGTATTGCAGAGTTAAAAAAAAAAAAAGACTCAAAAAGGATTAGAAAACATTTGTTTCCTGATATTTCTTCATCGAATCAGGTAAACTGGGCAAATTGGAGAGCTCAGTTTTACTGGAAATCTGTTCAAGTATTTTCCTATTTAGACATGGGCACCAGTTTTTCTCTGAAACGTGTTGCTAATCCAAACTGCACTTGCCACATGATGCTGTCCTCAAATACTCAAATAAAAATGCGGAATTTTTTTCTACACTCCCTGTTTCTCTAGAAAAGTAGTTCTGAACTCCTCTTGCACATATAAACTATTGTACGCATCTGTGTGTGTGCCTGCGCCTGCCGGTGGGGAGGCACCGAAGGTGGTTGAGAAATGGGCTCTGGAACTGGCCTGCGGGTTTCCGATCCGGTTCTGTCCTTCACCACTGCCTGGCGTGGGCTAGTTATTATAGCCCTGTGCCTGCTTTCTCTTCTGTGTAATGAGGATAATAATCTTATGCATTTCTGACCAAGAATAAATGGGTCAATACATAAAGTTCATAGAATATGGCTTAACTTATATTAAATCACCAAAGTATTAGTCAGCTATTACCTTTGGGTAGGCAAGACTCAGAAGATAAAGTTTCCCATTTTGATACTTTATTTATTTTTAAAAATACATTTTTATTGATTTCAGAGAGGAACGGAAAGGGAGAGAGAGAAATATCAATGCTGCCGAAACCGGCTTGGCTCAGTGGATAGAGCGTCGGCCTGCGGACTGAAAGGTCCCAGGTTCGATTCTGGTCAAGGGCATGTACCTGGGTTGTGGGCATATCCCCAGTAGGAGATGTGCAGGAGGCAGCTGATCGATGTTTCTCTCTCATCGATGTTTCTAACTATCTCTCTCCCTTCCTCTCTGTAAAAAATCAATAAAATATATTTAAAAAAAAAAAAAGAAATATCAATGCTGAGAGAGAATCATGGATTGGCTGCCTCCTGCACGCCCCCTACTGGGGATCCAGCCCACAGCCCAGGCATGTGCCCTGACTGGGAATGGAACCATGACCTCCTGGTTCATAGGTTGACTCTCAACCACTGAGTTATGCTGGCCAGGCTGATACTTTAATTTTTAAAAAATGGAATATAATCTCCTTGGGGTTTTAATTCTTCATTTTTATATCTACTCGTGTATTTAGACACTGAAGAAAGACAAAGTCTTAAGTTTTACTTAACCAAAATTTGTTAAATGTTTTTGAAAAATCCCTTCTTCATGGTATCAACATTCAGTCTGAAATAATACCAGCAATAGCAATAATAGTGCATGAGGATAACCACAGTAGTGATTTATTCATAGCTATAGGATAGATACAGTAGTCATGAAGGAAGCTTAATGTTAGGGGCCCTATTTATAGACACCCTCTTCATTTGTTGACAGCAATGTCTAGTTATTTCATTATCGACAATTAACAGCAGTAACACATGCAGCTCTGAGAAAGACACGATGCTGCTAGTTAATATGACCTGGGCAGTGAGAAGACTAAGACATTAAAGCCAAGGAAGATCAAAGTCAATGACTCATTCCTTGCCCGTCTGCCTCATGTCACTAGACTTTCACAGTGTTAACCCACTAGCCTTTCATTTGCTGCTTCTGTCTCAACTTCAGATCTTAATTCTAGAGCAGGTCTACTATTCCTCATTCACACTGGAGTTGAGACTGAAGGGAGAAATGAGAAAGCAGTTATTAAAAGGAAACCACACTGAATATATAGTCAGGCTGGTGGGAAAACTGGTATAATTTGAAGACACAGTAATGTTACGAAAGAGGAATTACTGTCTGCATTAATGCCTGGCACTCCACATTCTTCCAAAAAAATTGTGTCAGTGCTGACGACAGGGAGGTTCAGGGCATAGCGCTGGTGTCGGCCTGCCTGGCCTTGCACATTCTTCCGTGTAATATCCGCAAGACCCGAGCTGGTGACTTACCTCGCCGTGCCCCAGGCCCTTTGTTGCAGTATTGAGATAACAAATAGTGCCCGCTTATGTGCTGAGTAAAGATAAATAGCTCTTACTTACGTATTAAGTGAGATCCTACGTATCACGTGCATAGAATGGCGCCTAGTGATCTCGCGGTGAATACTTTTCCTGTGACCTGCTCTCTGTGGGCACAGTATGATCACTGCTGCAGAGGAGCCCCTGGGCTCACGGAGCTAGCGAGAGCCAAGCTTAAAAGCTAACCAGGTCAGAAGGTGGTCGTCTCTGCTCACTGTAGCTCAGTCCAAGGGGACTCCCTGCAGTGATGGAGTTGTCTGTGTGGGCACTGTCCAGTATGGTGGTCACTCGGGCCATGCAGCAATGGAGTGCTTGAAACGTGGCGAGGGTACACGAGAAAGTACATTTTTGTGTTAATTTTAATTTTTTTTTAAATTTAAATAGCCACATGTGCCAAGTGGCTAATAGATTAGCAAGCATAGCTCTAGGTAGAGAGAAAAGCATGCGGAGATCTGGAGGTGAGGCAGTTCTTGTCCGTTGAAGATCTGGTTGTTTGAAGAGCTGGTTCGTGAAGGACGAGACTTTGGGAAATTAGCAGAGGCAATGCGTGGCTCAGTGAAAAGTTCGGGCTTTGCACCGAGGGCTGTGGAAAGCCATTGGATGAAAGATGGAGAGTGTTCTCACCAGATGTGCGTTTGGGTAAAATCTGATAGTTACAATAATAGCTAGAATGATCAACACTTTATTATTTGCAAAGATTTCTAATCGATCTCACTTAATCTTCTAATCAGCTATATGAGCTATGTCTACATCTCCTTGTATATATCCCCGCTCACTTTGTCTTCAACTCAGCAACCTACGTTCACCCTCACAGAAGACAGTCGTGGAAGGAAAACACATAACACTCGTGCACACATTCATGCATGAGCACGTTGTTTGATAGAGCAGTTTGGAAAACAGCAGCAGGTTAGTTCCAACCGAATGTCTAAGAATCTTTTTCTAAATGTGGGGGATCTTTTGCCTTTGGAGGTCTAAATCCATCTGGTAGGGTCCCGTGCACCACCCATGTCCTGGCACATAGGTGATCCTCTCCTGTCATTGGTGGTGATGGCTCTGAACTTCTCTGCACTCAGAGGGATGTGAGGAGGGATGAGCCTGCCTGGTCCTGCTTCACAGCCCCCCACCACCCCCCGCACCCCCCCTTTTACTCACACATCCTTATCCATCCTCTGCTCCCGGATGAGTGGAAGAGAGAACGGGCCAGACAGGGATGTGCAATATGCTGGCAGTCGGTGGGTGCTGCCCTGACTCCATGTCAGGTGTGAGGAGATAAAAGATGACATCGTTCTAAGGGGAGATGAGAAAGGGGCACAGCCACTCCACACAGGGACCTGCCTTTCTTCCCGCCACACACACACACACACACACACACACACACACGCACACGCACACGCACACACACACACACACTCACTCTCATATATACACGTTCATTCAGCACTTCTCTCAATAAGAACATTTCAAAAAACACTAACATCTCATTTTATTAGATCATGTCAGTTTTTTCTCTTTTTTAAGGAGGATTATTAATAAAATTATACTTCCTTAAAAGAAGACAGGGAATGTAAATGCTGCACTAATTTAATTACACACTGGCTCTGTAAGACACTAATGTAAATATTCTGGTGAGTAGGGCTAAGACACTTGAAGTAATTACTTAAGGACTCCCTTTCAAAGAATCTCTCCCTGTTTTATTAAATGCCTTTTAACATTAGCACTTTCTTCCTGACAAATTAAATGAAATTTCATTACTCTCCCTGGCTTAATGGCATGAGACTCCCGCCGAGGTGCGAGTTAACCCTCCCCGGACAGCTGACAAGGGCTTCTGCATTCAGTCACGATGCCACTGTCCTAACACAAGAGAGAGGAGGCCTCGAAGAATCCTTTCTGTTTTTCCCTGAGCGTCCTTTATTTCTTTGATGTTTTTTTCAGTCGTGATCCTTACAAAAATCTAAGAAACCAATAGCATTTTTTTTCAGCATTCTCAAGTTCACAGTAAAAACGTTTGTTTAAAACTCTCTTTATATATCTAGCTATACATTTATATAATTGATTGAGATCTTAATAATAGCTACATCCATAGCAAACAATTACAGAGTACTTGCTAAGTAACTGAAATTAAAGCACAGAGTGGTTAAGCAATTTTCCCGGCGTCACAAAGCTTATAAGCAGCAGAGATGGGCCCTGACTCAGTTGGCCAGCCGTTACACACACTCTCATTCACACAGTTACGGAGTCTTCAGCGCTGAATAGACACAGAAATACCCCATGTCTGTTTCTGCACTTGCGCAAACTGAGACTCAGAGGTGTCCTGTAACAAGCCAGGCTCATGCAGCTCATCTGCGCCCAGCATCTCCTCTCAGCCACGCCCTTGAGACAATTACATTTTAAAATTACTTTTCCAAAAGGTAGTCCCTGAAAACTTTGATTTTCAGACCTGTTTTATTAAACCCATTAAGGGGAAAAATAATCTAGTAATTTAATTTTTAAAAGGGAAAAATGAAACAAAGATTACTTATCAGATTGCATTTGTTTGGAATATTTTAGGAATAAGGTCGTAAATTTATAAGAACATTACAGAATAACTACCCAGGGACTATGGAGCTGAGTCCTTGTTCTACAGGTCTCAGCATGAACTAAGAATAAATAGGCATTCATTTTTGTTAAAATAGTCAAGAAAGCCTTTACGAAACAGACCCTGCCGAGGTGGTTCTGTTTTGAGAGAGATCTTGTTGACACTGTTCCATTGAGATAAGTCTGAGATGAGCTTGAACTAGTGAAATGGCTTAGAACTGGGCTCCCTAACAGGTATCCCTGGCACTTTTTTATTTTTATGTTTTCAGATGGAATGTACATATTTTTCTGCTCCTAGAGAAAATATTGTAAAAAGTAAAATAAGAAAAAAAATAGAAAAAGAGAAAATATTGTACTGTAATCTTGTTGAAGACTACTTGTTTTTCCTTGTTTAGACCTAACTTTTCTTCTCACTCTTAGTTTGGGTTTAATTGTATCCTGTCTTCCTTAGAGTCTGTGCTTCCTGGGGTCTGGACGAAAGAACATTCTATCTGGTCAACTTGGAATTTCAAATTAAGAGACAGGGCCAACTTTTAATGAGACTGTATTACGGTTTTGTTTCCTTTCTCCTTTTTGGACCCGGTGGCACTGCTCTTTGGCTCGAAACTGTTTTCTCCGAGCTCAGTCCTTTTCCTGTTCGTGTCGCCAGTAGCTTGAACTTCCCAATGCCATGTTCCATCTCACCAAGAGGGTGTCCTTTCTAAGACCGTAGGCCACGCGGAAGAAAAATAATCAGCCCAAGGTTCCGAAGACGAATGTTGTGAGGGGGCTTTCCCCCTCCTCTTGGTTGTTCTTAAACATGTAGTTTTAGGGATCAGCATGTCAGTGTTTGGAGAGAGGCAGAGCCTGGATTTATTTTGGTGCGGCTATCAGATTTTGAGGAGCGGGATCATTCATTTTCCTCTTGTGAGGTCCAGGTAAAGTTCATTCCCTCCATGGCCGGGTGCTTCTGACAAACAAAAATCAAGGACCCAAAATAAGTATTTTATCTCAAAAATGTGAACTATCCCAAAACAAACAAGAAAAGGCCCAGCTGCCAAATTCCACAAGTGAAGAGAGTGGGGAGGTGGAGACAGCTCGGGCCCTGGCTGGGGAGGGATGGGTGAAGTCTGGCCAGCTGCCCTACGGCCTTTAGGGACACTCAATCCAATTGCCGTGTCTTAGAGGATGTGAATTTCAAGGTTACACCTGGGTGTTCAAGGGCAGGGCCAAGTGTAATCGGCACTTAGATCGTAGATTAATCTTATTTGCCATCTATTAGGTTTGATTCCTGTTCTCTCTCTCCCTCCCTAAAGCCAGGATTATTGTGATAGTTTAAGATAATGGATTCTAACAGGAAGAAAGGTCACTCAGGCCTGGAGATTTGGAACCTTAAGATAATATGATTAATCTAAAAGCTTCTTTCTCGAAGGGGAGGGCCGCACTTTTCATATGTCTAATTGAGAGAGGAGAGCTGAAAGAGCGAGAAAGAGCGACAGAAGAGGGAGTGCAGAGGACCCGAGTCCTTGTCAACAACCGCAATTAATTATCATTGTCAGGATGATCTTTCATTAGTTTCCACACTAATAAGAGAGATTTGCCTCATGCCTGAAGCTGATAAAACCTTCTTGGCAATGTTGATAAGACTGTGTCAGTATGAAGAGCTACTTGTGGACATCTTCATTTTATTTTGTTCTTCTCATTTTCCCGAAACCAAATGACTCAGTGGATGACACAAAAAGTAACCATGTATCCGAGGTTAGTGGGACCATGATACGGAGGAAAACCCCTTAACACAGCGGTGGGCAGACTGTCAACAATAAGGAAATGTTACCTTGTTATAAATGCTACAGACACAGGAGTACATGCCATATATTTTAAGCTCCGCAGTTTTTAATCCTATCCCTTCCAGGTAGTTCAGGATAACGAACCAACAGGGAGACGTCCGTAGGAAAAAAAAAAATTAAGAGTGCTATTTATTTCATGATTATAATGAATCAAGACTCTAGGCTTTTAGAAAAGAAACCATTAGTCTTGGTCCACCCACTATAAAATTGAAACAATGTGGGTCCCATCCTTCTAGGACAGAAACTGTTTTGCTTTACTCTTTATTTAGTATAACTGCTAAATAGTGTCCATCATTATGGCTCAGCGTTAATTTTGGGTTATTTAAAATGTACAGAAACATTTACATATATACACACATATATAAACTTACATATGTGTATATATATGTGTGTGTATATATTTTGCTTGATATGCTCATATAGAAGTTTGGTTTATACATATATATCATAAAACCATTTCCATTCAATTCAATTTACTCTGCTTTTATCACTTCTTTTAACTAAATAATAATGTGCGGTTGTTTAAGGGAAACAACAGAGGAGACGGAGAACCCTATAGTGGGGCTGGCTCCCTCCAAAGGCTCCCATCAGTAGGTAGCCACAGGGAGAGTAACAAGATTTAATTTGTAATTCCACAAATAGGTTCTTCCTTTTAGCAAATGGAGCTAGCTCCCTTGGTTCATTCATAAGGGGAGGGAAAGCAGGCAATGTAGTGTTTCCTTAAGCAAGATCACAGATCGACTAGGAGAGGAGAGCATTCCTGGGCCCTGCAGACATGATGCAAGGAACGCAGGCAGGGTGGCCGTGCAATTAGAACCTGAGATACGGCTGCCCAGTAAAATCGGTGAGATGATAACATATGCCCATCATCAGTATTAACAGAGCCCACGTAATCTTCAATATGAACCATGTAGCCTGGTGGGAACACCAGCTGCCGCAGGAGGGGAAATGCCGTGTTCAAATCAAACTAGCAGACAGCCTCTTCCGGCTGGAGGACAGAGAAGCTGGGACACAGCGATGCTGAACATGTGGGAAAATAAAACACATCCTTTTGGGTGCAACTTCCTCTCCCTGAAGTTTGGCAACTGCTAACTAAATAATGCTCTAATTCATCGACTCCCCAACTTGAAAATATAGCAGTCACTAGGTCACTGTAGCTCGGGAGAAAACAGTATCTGTCATTTCTAGAACAACAAAGCAAAAGCCTCTCTCTCGTTCTCCAGCATACAATTTTAATTTAAAGAAGTCTGCTTTCAAATATGTGTAGGATGGAGCGTTTAGAAACATAAAAAGGCAAAACGTGTGCATTCAAATGCTAACTCCGAGACACGAGTGCATTCCTAACTTGTCCTATCAGTTCTTAAGTCAGTTCTGTTTAATCTCCCTGTTTAATAATTAGGAGAAACAAATAAAGCAGTGGTTCTCAACCTTCCTCATGCCGCGACCATTTAATACAGTTCCTCATGTTGTGGTGACCCCCAACCATAAAATTATTTTCATAACTGTCATTTTGCTACTGTTATGAATCGTCATGTAAATATCTGATATGCAGGATGTATTTTCCTTGTTACAAATTGAACATAATGAAAGCACAGTGATGAATCACAGAAACAATATGTAATTATAGATGTGTTTTCCGATGGTGTTAGGCGACCCCTGTTTAAAGGTCGTTCAGCCCCCAAAGGGGTCGCAACCCACAGGTTGAGAACCGCTGAAATAATGTGTGCCCGACCCTATCCCTCTTTCCAGAGCGCCCACCACAAAACACTCCAAAGCACACGTGAACAACCGCTTTGCCCACGCAGTGACGCTGAGCTGGAATTCCAGGGAAACCGGGGACCCGTCTGTGACACCTCCTCCTGCCCTCATCTCAGTCCCCCTTCCTGCTCTTCCCCATCCTCAGAAAGAGGTGTTGGCATTCGGCAACCCCCATACATCAGAGCTTCCCTAATATCCAATGTGTTTATTCTTCCTGGGCCACAGGCCATATCACTCTCAAATGACTGACAACAACTCCAAAATGAAGTGGGCAGAAGCGGGCTCTGATAGTTCTGGGAAGCCCCTCTAGTCAAACATAAAGCAAATTAATGGGAGCCCCTCACCTCCAGTCTGGAAATGTCATAAAGTAATAAGCAGGGAGACCCTCACAGTGTGGAGGGCTGCATTTCAATAGATTTCCATGTTAAAGGGACAGGGCACATTTCACAGGCTCTCCCATCAAACCGAGAAGTTCCTAAATGAAAAGTTCTGCGTTTTAAAAATTAGTTCTTATTGTAGGCTGACTGCACCAGTGAGTAATGACACAAATGCCATTTATACATCGGTCTTATTCACTATAATTTATTTTAAAGAATGAAATAAAGCAAAGATGTAGGGAATGATTTGTGTGGCTCTGAGATCCCAGGATTTATAATGTGTCAGAATCTGTGTCTGTCTGAAGAAAGTGGTATAGAAAACAGACTAAAGAGAATGTAGAGAGGTACAGTATGAATTGATAATAAATTTTTATATAATTCTGATTTTACCTCGCTCCACCAGTCCTGGGGAAAGTGCTCAAAAAAAAAAAAATCAGACTTACTGATCAATACTCTTTAGAAGGCTTCCAAAACAAATTCATAATTCCTGTCAAACTTTGAGTCTCTTCTATCCTGAAACATAAGTCTGAAAATGTATCACAAATCCATCTAGACGGCTGCAGAATGAATCAGACTTCTGACCCCCGATTCCAGCTTGCCTTGGTCATCCCCTTTGTTCTCCAGGTCTGTATCATAGGACTTTGCAATATGCCAGTCAGCCCATTAACCAAGTCTGTCACCAGTATGCTGAGTGAACACAAGACACACACATCTATCCCTCACCCCTTACACACACACACACACACACACACACACACACACACACCTATCCCCCTCCCCTTACACACACACACACACACACACACACCTATCCCCCTCCCCTTACACACACACACACACACACACACACACACACACTGCAGAGTGAACACAGGACAGACACACACCTATCCAATGAAACAAAAACTCCCTGAACTCTGTGCTTAGAAGTGGTGATACACATGAGCACAGGACAATTTTTTTTTTCGGTTTTGTGTTTTAGTTGCTGCTAGGATTTTCTGGGAAAATTATCTATCTCAAATGTTGCAAGCCGGTTTACAAATAAAGTGCAGTGTAAGCTTTCTTCTCAGTGAAAATAGGGCAGTTTATCGCTTATTGAAGAAACTGGATAGAGTTTTCAAACTCCGATTTTTTTAAGAGAAAAACTAGCGAACATATATTCTTTAAAACAATATTTTAAAGTTTAATAATATCTACAGAAGGTTTTGTTACTTGGGACTTGTTTTCCCTTTTCTTTATTTCTGCTTTTTTATTTCTGGTTCACTCAGACCTATAGCCACAGTGCCAAGCAAATGGAAGTAAAATGCAGTTTATAAGAAATCCTTTCAAAAGCCAAGCAGTTGCATCAAAATATGAAAAACAGAATAAAACTGCACTTGCATAGAATATATTTTATAAAAGGGTTATTCACATTTTCTTATTTTTTCTCCTCTTTTAGATTATGAGCCATACAAGTAAACTTAGAAGCTTATGTGATTATTGTTTGTGAAATTTAAAGCAAACCTTTCTTCTGACCCTAGAAACTACTAGGTTTTTTTTTTCTATTATTTGTGTGTTCAGTGTGTAGGTGTGTTTGGTCAAGCAATCATTTTGATTCACGGAACCCAAGTATGTTCATTCTTGTATATAAAGATAATTCAATATCCTGCTAATTACAGAGCAGAGAGAGAGAGAGAGAGAGAGAGAGAGAGAGAGAGAGAGAGAGAGAGAGAGAGAACATATTTTAAATAGCATATTCTAAAAACACAGGTTCTAATTTTCTTTCTTGAAAATAAAATAGAAGTTGAAAATAGTTTACTTCCATATGCCATAAATAAACTCTGTTGTTGTTACTTGAGTTACAGTTTTTGTGTTTTCATTAATTTTACTAATTCTGTTTATTTCAGAGAGCGTTTCTGCTCTTATATTTAATGAGAACTTTTTTTTATGAAAAAGAGCTTGCATTTAATAGCTTAATAAAGACTTGGCCTACCAGAGGGAACATGTGTTCAATGTTTTTAAAGAAAAAAATCATCTTGTTTGTAAATAATCTTTAAAATTTAGAATACTTTGCAGGCTAAACGAAACAAAATCTTTTCAATACACCACATTGTTTAATGCAGAATTACTAAAGCTGCTCTAAAACAATATTTTATGATATGCACAGTCATTCTAAGATTTGTTATATACATGTTCCAAAATGGCCTAATTAGGTGAAATCCTAGATTTGATATTTGAAAAGAAATTGGTAAAACTTTTCCTATTGGAAGAAGGAAAACCTGGAGCTGGACAGGCAGTACCTTAAAAGTCAAAAGCTCTTTCTACCTTCAAACCCCACAAGGGAGAAATGATCAGAATCCAAGATGACCTTTTGTAAAGGTGAAAAAAAAATAACACATATGCTATAGAACATCTTATTGTTTAATGCATTTTCAACTGAAGTATATCCAAAAACATAATTAGAAAGAGTAGATGAGTTGATGAGCATTATGTGGGGACCGCTATGAGTTTGTGTGTTTTTTTTTGGGGGGGGGTGGTACATCTATCATTATTTCTGTAGACATACCAGTAGAAGATTAGCTTTTAATAAAGAGATACAGCATTTTAAATGTAGATATTTTTAAATCAGTCATTCTTTGCAAGTGAAGTGTTATTACTTCTGAGTTCCTGACAGGCACTTGGAGAAAGGTCACATAATAAACTGTGCTTATTTCTCATCGCAGAAAAACAATAACTCATCTCCACATCCATTATTTACCAAATTGTCTTCATTTTTCTTCACCTGCCGGGGTTCAACAGTGAAGAGAAATAATATTATAAAAGTAGCCTAGATATTTCCACAATTATCCAGAATTGGACAGTATGCTTTCTTTTGGAGTTGATGAGCATAAAGGAATTAGGAAGAATTGTTGTTGACTAGAAACATATTAAAGGCTCTTTTTCACAGAAAGATACATCTGGAACCACAAACACATGTATTGGAAAAAACATTTAAATGGAAAGTTATGAAAAAATTTCATTGTACTATTTTCTTTCAAAGAGATTATATCTTTATAATTTAACATTTTCGGGTTCAGCATTACCCTAGCCCCCAATTCCTCTCCCATTCTCCTTTTTTGCCTTTGCGGAACCCTTTCTTTTGCTTACATTTCTGGTCCCCAGATTTTCATTTTTTTCTTAAATATATTTGTATTGATTTCAGAGAGGAAGGGAGAGGGAGAGAAAGAAACATCACTGATGAGAGAGAATCATTGATTGGCTGCCCCCTGCATGGCCCACACTGGGGATCGAGCTCACAACCCTGGCATGTGTCCTGACTGGGAATTGAACTGTGACCTCCTGGTTCATAGGTTGACACTGAGCCACATGGACGAGGCAAGAAATACTTTTTCCATCAGTGCTTTCTCTGTTGGCCTATTCTTGGTAAGCATGGACATCACAGAACATTCCAGACTAGCAGCCAGGACATCTAGCCCTGTCCCATCAGCTTCCTGTGTGAAAGTCATTTAGTGTCTTAATTCTTCAGGCCGCCGCTTAGCAATTCTCTACTTAAGTCTGAAGGTTGTTGTGAAGATGAAATAGGATAATGTGCACGCCGGTGCTCTGAAAGTTGAGCACACTATAAATGGAAGATGTTATTGCAAAAGGGGGTTTAAAACTATAGCATAAAAAGACTTGTTATAAAAATAAAAGTGACTCTAGTCACTTATTTTTTATGAGCTACTTTTCTCTCTTTGGAAAAATATAATTTACTAATTCAAGGGAGAGCTATTAATTTCTCAGTCCTTCACAGCCATTAAAGCAGGATGATGACTTCAATTTAGTTTACAAACGGAGTGGGCATACTGCAGGGGAATGCTACTCTCAGGTTACATATAAATGGAATTAAATTGAATTAATGAAAACAGAGGAAAAGCATGGTAGATAAACAATCAGCTCATCCCCTATGAGGCTCAATCAATGTTTGAAATAAGACATTAGTTAAAATATATTAACTTTCACTCCTCTCCTTCTATGTCATTTGGAAATGATTTCTAAAATCCCAAATATTTATAAAAGTAATATCTGTATAGCACCTATAACACTATTATGATTAAAGTTACCACCAGGTTTTTCATGCAATGGGGTGCAGTGAGCCTGCCGTGTACCCACAATAATATATTGATGGGGGACTTGACAGTTTTGTCCAGTGTTTAAAGAACCCATAGCCCAAAACATCCAAAGTCAGAAAGTCATCTTGATAAATGGTGGGAGCCTGAATTCAGGGGAACACATGCTTTTAATTGATGAGGGATGTTCTCTCTGCTTTGGTTTTAGACCAGCCGTGGGCAAACTACAGCCCGCGGGCCAGATCCGGCCCGTTTGAAATGAATAAAACTAAAAAAAAAAGACCGTACCCTTTTATGTAATGATGTTTACTTTGAACTTATATTAGTTCACACAAACACTCCATCCATGCTTTTGTTCCGGCCCTCCGGTCCAGTTTAAGAACCCATTGTGGCCCTCGAGTCAAAAAGTTTGCCCACCCCTGTTTTAGACTGTTACATCAAACTGCTTTGATTTTTTTAACTCCCAAAATGTGACAGAGTGAAAGCAAAGTGGTTCTCTCTAAAGGACAGTATCTGGGTATGTCACCTTCCTCATGGTGAGTGAGTTAAAGAAGAGCAAGAACTCGGAGGGACCTTGTGAAAATTTGTCCTCTCTGTGGCTCAGTTTCCTTGTTGGCAATATGCGGACGTTGACAATTCTCAAGCTCTCTGTATGCTTGAAAGTTAATTGTTGTAAAGCAGTTTACACACTACTTCAGAATTAAGCTCTAAAAATGGAGCTTTTACTTCTATGCCGTGATACTGTGTAAACATACGTTTCTGGATATACTTCAGTTAACAATGTACAAAAGAATAAGCTGTTCTGTAACTTACGTTTTTCCCCTCCTTTATGAAGGGTCATCTTGGATTCTGATAATTTTTCTCCTTGTGGGGTTTGAAGGTTGAAAGAGCTTTTCACTTTCAAGGTTCTTTAGTGCCCAGTTCCAGGTTTTTCTTTCTATTAATAGGCAAATATTAGCGGTCTCTTTTCAAATATCAATTGTAGAAAATGGCTCTGAGGATGTTACTTACCTCTTCAAACCTGTGGATACAGTGATACCCTCCACAGCGGGCTGCTATGAGGGATGAGGGAATCAGAATATTACAGGAAATGTCCTTTTGAGCGCATACTCCAAATCTCAGCTCAGAGGTGGTGTTGCTCTGGAGAGTTAAGATGCTTTTTCCCTGTGACCTGATGACTTACTTTACTCTGAGAATAAAACTTGGGGATTCGAGAGGAGAGGAGGGATGCCTTCCACCAAGACACTGAACTGTCTCAAGCTAGTCTTTGCCAAGAGTGAGTGAATGATCAATTTCTACTTGAATATTCTGACAGGGCCTCCATAAATATTAGACAGTCTTCCAGATCACGGCATGTGTCCTTCAGTTGCGCTAGTCTGCTCTTTGCTCACTGGGTCAAATATCAAATCTATTTTAGTAGTATCAATAAAAATACTTTCATGATCAGAATGTCCATTTCTAAAATCTTGAATTGCTTTTTTGATTGGATCACGTAGCTTCTTCCATCTCTCTCAGGATTTCACGTGTGCTTGCTTTAATATGTCGCTCTGTTTGCTCTCTTAAGTCTCTTTGTTGCCCAAAGCACACTTGGTCCGGGTAGGTGTCACGTTTGCCTTATGCATGTGTGAATGTTTCTTGGACTCGTGCACACGTGTATGTATCGAACTACAGAGGCCTTCCTCCAAGGATAGACACACAGTGTGAGTTCCTCGGGGAGGAAGGAACACTCAGGTGTCAGGGTATGGGGACATCTTCAGCCTTGGTGTCCCCATACTGTTTCGTCATGTCTTCAGAAAGGTTGAGAATTGGAGTTCCTGGAATCAATGTGGTACCCAAAATGTCACTCCTTGGACCCCAGGAGATAAAGCCCCTTCTCCAATCTAATTTCACATGCCCTTCACCTGCTATTTCTTCTTAATTTCTGATGCATTATGAGTTTCTCTTCTTTTTTCAAGTGGAGGTATATTTTTAAATATTTCTTTTCTGCAGTTACTAGGAATTTGGAGCAGGGCAGGATGGGGATATTGGCTCACATGTTAAATAAGTCTGCCACCTTGTTCAAATCTTTTATCAGTCTGTGGGGTTTAGAATAGTCAAATACATAATTAAATGGCTCCCTAAAATGATATTTCTGATGAGAGGCGATCTGCTTCTAAACATGGCCAGATTTTACTTACAGAATAATATAAAGGATTTACTCTATTAATTCATGAAGCTGAAAATGAACAAACCTAACATTTAAATTATGATTTTCTGTAGCTGAGCTGTCTCTTTCATAGCTCATTGAGTATTTTGTAGAGTATGACTGCCTGCAAGAAAACCCTCATTCAGTGATTTTTATATGAATCTCTCCATTTAGAAAAAGAATCCACAACTGCTTTTGTATTCAAATCTTCTGACAATTAAGTTTTATTTTCCTATCATCTAGATTCTTTTTCTCTTTTACAGTACTTCTCATAACAGAAATGCTTATTGTAATTTAATGGGGATTTTACATTTGTAAACTGTAAAATGCTGTTAAGAGATGACACACCATTTTAGCTTCATGGCCTGAAATGGAAAAATTTGATAAAGTTGTTGTTTGAGCAGTTATAAAGTTTAAGAAAAGGTAGACAAATTCGTTAATTGCACAGATAATATGGGAATACATAAGACACTAGCGATTTTCAAGCATTTCCCATAGCATCTGGGGCATCCCTCTACACACTCAGTTGAAAACAAGAGGCAGTAGTGTGACTTCCTATCCAATGTCCTATGTGTAGGTAACTTGGATTCATTCATTTTTTTTCCTAATCTTTCTCTACTAAGATCATTTTAAAATATATATATATTTTTATTCATTTCAGAGAGGAAGGGGGAGGGAGAGAGATAGAAACATCTATGAGACAGAATCATTGGTAAGCTGCCTCCTGCACACCTCCTACTGGGGATCGAGCCCACAACCCAAGCATGTGTCCTGACTGGGAATCGAACCGGGCATGTGACCTCCTGATTCATAGGTCGACAATCAACCACTGAACCACACGGGCCAGGCAAGATCATTTTAAGACACATAAATTCGCATGCACGATCAGGGAAATGATGTCAATCACTTTAAAGCTTTTTTCCTTTTTTGCCTCCTGGTACAAAGAATCAGAATCCTGAATGAAGATTATTCCTAAGACAGATGTCATGTTAGACAGGAAGGGATGCTTTCAATAGGAAAAATGGTCTCTAAAGATGAGACAAAGCACCTGCTTTCCAGCATAGGTGACCTCATGAGCCCTTTATAAATGACTAGAGAAACTCAGTTTCTTCTTCTGGAAAATGGAATTGGCAATATTAAATATTTGGTGAAGGGCTATTTGGATGTGGAACTGCATAAATTATATCCGTAATATTAGTATCTGATAATTGCATTTCCAATAGGAATTACAATTAGGACCCTTGCAGTATGACATACTTTTGATCATTTTAATTTCCTTTGTGATTGCAAAGAATGATAATTCTTTGGGGGACTTGACTCCAATTTTCACATTACAAAAGAGACGGACGGATAATGGAATAATGCGGAGACGAAGGAAGTCTTGATCTGCAAAAATCTCTTATTTCTTCCCTTCCCTTTTTCTGCAGTGGGGATGCCACCTGTGTTCTGCTCATTATAAAACTTTTAGCAAGAGGCTAATGAAATGCAAAGCTTTCTGTAAGACCAGCACTAGCCTTCCTATCAAATCATCTGAAATATTTATTTGCCCTCTTGAATAATTGATAGGGGCATCAGCTCTCCCGGTCAATTGATTTATTAAGGGACTGTTTGGAATTAAACAGCTTAAAGATATTAGATTTAGCAGTGATCTTGCTTGTTAGCATATTCATTTACCTACGGGAGCCCCCATTAGATATTGTTAATACATGACGTTTCCAGTCACGGCCTGGATCTCCTCAAATTGCATTAACGCCAGGCTGTTTAGCCACAGAATAACAGGTTTGATTGAGTGCTTGGGTTTGGTGTAATTAGATTTTCCTAGAAAAGGGGGGACTGCTTTAATGCCATGTGCATTAAAGTAGATATGTCATCAGCATTACTGTAATTGGCGAACAGGAGCGCTGGAGACCTGCTTGCGCCTGTGTGGTGGTGTTTATGGCTCGCCCGTCCATTCTCCTAGATGGCACATAATAGCTCTGCTTACTTACATATGCATGACCCTAAAAAAAAAAAAAAAAAAAAAAGGAGGAACTGACCTCTTTCATAAGCATCTTTTTCAAAAAAGGCGGAAAATTCTCTCTGAGTAATGGGATCAATTTTTCGTTTTTTAAAGCTGCCAATTATTTCTCCTACTGGAAAGGTCATGTGGCTGGCTGATCAATGATGAAAGTACTGCGCGAGTCTGTGTGGGTATTTTCATGTATTTGATTTGCGTTTCACTCTAAGACTCAGCTTCTCTTTCGAACCGCTCCTCTGATTAAGGGCCACAGCCACACCAGAGGAGTTTATTTCTCACCAGTGCGTTCTCCATGGAATTATATCTTCTTATTAACCGAGGCGCACACAGGAAATAAAATCATTTCTGATCACTTGCCCCTAATGGAGCCGATTCGTTTTGTGTACAAACAGCGCAAACTTTGCCCATTAAGGGAGAGTGAGCCTGTAGGATCATCTGTATAGTGTGGGATAATTTAGGAGTGTTGAATGAGATTAGGACTTGATAAGTTGGGAAGTAAGCCATTTTATTCCCATTTTCATTTCTATTGACCGTCTCTCTTCTCCAAGTTTAAGGCACCCTTAGATTACACGCTAATTGTCCAAAACTTAAACTGGGGTATTCTGTGTGTCTCTTCTTTCTTCTTCCTCTAAGTCATAACTTAATATTTATAAATATATCCTGGCCTTCATCTGTGTTTCCTATATATATATGTGTGTGTGTATATATATATATGTGTATATCACTTATTTTATGTTACATATGTTAATGAGTAACAGTCAAACATGCATGTGACTAATTTACAAGGCATAGGTTATATATATATGTATGTATATATATATATATATATATATCACTATTTTATTTTCTGTTACATATGTTAATGAATAACAATCGTGCATGTGACTGATTTACAAGGCATGGGCAAAGGTTGCCTCATTGCTTGCTGTCACTTCTATATTTGGTTAAAGAATCTGAGACCCGGGCAGATCAAGCGGCTGCCGCAGGGTCACTCAGCTGATAGGAGCGTCCTCACCCGAATCACTGCAGTGTCCCCGCTCGCCACTGCAACATGCCGTCCGCTTAGTGACCATGGCTGCCATCAGGTAGTTTTGGAAGATGGCTCCTAAGTGCAAAGGCAGAACTCAGATTAAGTCAATTTGGGGGGAAAGAGAGGCCGATATGAAGTGGCCACCCCCTGGGCTGCATTGTACGGTTAACTTTTAGGGTAAAGGGTAGTTTAGAAAAGGGATCATGGCAGTTGGCTCTTTCGATTTCCTCTTATTTGAGGTGCGGGAGGGGTATGCAGAAGGCTTACTAGTAAAGACCGCATGTCCCTTCCGTTCTGTATTAGCACCTTCGACTCTCAACATCAGAAGTTGCTGATGGGGTTAAAGAGCAGTGGTGACTCGATGTCTGTATGGAAGGGAGTTAGAGGAGAGATCTTCGGAAGGGGACTTGAGGAAACTGGGTTACAATAGCAAGCATCTTGCTTTTGCTTGGACTGGGGACCTATCCAGGTGGCAGAGTTGAAGGACTACCTGCTTCAAGTCATAGGTACAAGGAATCGGCTTTGTGTATTAGTAAAAAGGTTTTTATCGTAAAAACCAAACAGAATTCCGGTCACTTTGGTTATAGTGTCATAAGAAAGATTAAAAATCAGGTGATATATAATTTATACCTGTAAATAGCCCTATGGATGGATAGGAGTGTATGCTTGTCCATGTGGAATTTATTCTTCTCACTTACTGGATGCAGTGACAAGGTTCTCCTAAATAGTACACACCCAGGTCTTACACTGCTGCTGACCTGTCCCTCCCAGCTGAGAAATTGCCACTCTAGTCTCCATATTACTGAGCCAGACACATAAGGAGCGCTTGTTGAATTGAACCAACTTCTGCTTGCATTCATTGCTTGACGTTTTATTTAGGCAAGTGATTCTCATCACAAGTCCAAAAAAAAGTGAGGGAAATGAATATGCTGAAATACTCATTTTATTTTTGAGGAAAAGAAAGCATCTCACCTTTAAGAAACATACGTCCTTCTCTCTCCCTAACTTCCCATCCTACTTCCTCTAGATCTCAGCTTTGACTTACTGAGGTTTTTTCCTCTGGTTCCTGTGCATGTGTGTGTGTGTGTGTGTGTGTGTGTGGAGAAGCCATGTGTCTGAGGTGGTGACAACAGTCAGCGGAGCCCGAGCCTTAATCACTGTTTACCGATTTAGTCCATTTTACTAGCAGGCAGCCCTTTTCCAGAGAGCTGTTTGCCTGGCGGGGTGCACAGCCTGCTTCCAGGGCAAAAGTGCGTGTCTCGATGCAGCGTGCTCCCAGGCCTGGCATGCGAGCCACCCCTGGCAGGGCCACCACACGGAGCAGTGGGCCGGCCTGCCAGCCCGTGGGGTGTGAATGAGAGCTGGATCAGAGCAGGAGGCAGGGCTCCAAGGACCCGAGGGACGGGGCAGGGAGACAATACCCGCAGCCAGCAGAGCCCCCACACTTCACACCGCGCCCCGCGCATGCGGGGAAGAGAATTGGAAAGGACAGACTGCAGATGGCACCTTGCCCTCTGCTAGGCTTTTGTGTTGTGATTTGTTTCCGCTGCGCTGGGGTTGCGTGGCTGTTGCTGGTGGTGGTGCCTTCCCTCTCTGCATTTTCTCACAATCTCGTATGTGTGACACTTGAAATAACAGCTCAGGTATGAGAGAGAAAGAGGGCCAGGTAGGAGATGCTGGTAGTTCTCAAACAGTGTTTCATCACCTTCACCATTCCCCTTCCCTGTTCCCTGTTGCTTGTGGTCACCTCCTTAACTTCTCCATCTACTGGCAAATCCAGATCATTGTGGGGGTGGGTGGGCTGACCTGTGAGATCAGGGCTGCAGGTAGAAAGGGAAGTGGATGGGACGAGCATAGGATACACACTGATGGTATTTATGTGGGTAGACCTGTGAACATGAAAGGTGTCCCTGGGCTTTCCCTGGTAACAGTGCCCAGTACCTAGCATGTCAAACTCCAGGGCTAACACAGGCCACATAAATGAGGCATGTTTGCCCAGTACCAATCAAATTGGCCCTCTGAGACCGGACAGATTGGAACATGACATTCACACGTGACATTCACACGTTATGTTCCAGTCTGTCCAGCATCAGAGGACCAATCAGTTGTCAAATGCAGGAGTGGTCACTGGTCTCAGGCCTGGGAAAATTCAGGGCATGGATGGGGCCCAGGGCTTTGTGCAAATGGAGGAATGCCAACCCCCTGAGATTCACGTCCCAGAAATCCCCCCAGGGAAGATGTCCCCTCCCTCTCGGGTTCCTTACTCCTCTGCTGAGTCCACATGCTTCCGGGGTGGTTTCCAGTGTGCGCTCCCTGCCTGGATTAGCTGAAGGAACTGTTTCTCCAGCCCCAATAAAATGTCTGGCTGAGGTTGAAAAGCCCTCCATGGGGATGAGCCGCAGTGACTGCTGGAACACCCATTCATTCTCTCGACATTCAGGTGACCCCACAAGCACTGGCCTCTCCATCGCACCCTCCCCCCAGCAGGACCGGGGGGATGCACAGTGTGGGGGCCCATTCCTCCCTGGCCGCTGGGAATTCTCTATCCAGGCTCCTGGCCTCCCCCGATTCACAGGCCCCAGAGAGGTTTGGGAATGATGGCATGTTATAGAGCATCTTAAAAACATTCACTGCAAATTGCGCTTGCTCGCTTAACACACTCCATGTAATGCTTACAGCCTCAGCTTAAGGGAGCCCACTGCTTTTACTTCATTAGCATTTATCATGGCCGGTGCTATGAAGTGCCTCTACCCAACTTCAACCAAAGGTCTCTGGCTTCTATATTATCACCATTATCACTATCAATAATCATGTAACTAAAATATTTCTAGTAGCCTTATGGATAGACATCAAGATGTTATTTCTAAGGACTGAGTCCTGGAAACAGAGAAATGTGTGACAAGGTAAGATCTCCAGCCTTGCTGAACCCAGACTCGGCACTGCCCTGGCCCGGGTGAAAGTGCAGGTGGCGCAGGTGTCAACACTGTGTGCAGCTGAACATCCCCCAGGTGTACATGGGCCGACACCAGAGCCCGCTTCTGCTCTCTGTGGCTGCGACCCCAACATGAAGTGACAGGGGCAGCACATGAAAGGCTTGACCCACCAGGGAGGTGGTTGCAGATGGTAACTGCTTTGCTCGAAAATTCCAAGCAATTGCTGATCTACGACAAACTGGAAACATCCCTCAAAAACATTCACCTTCGCTAAAGAAAGCATGACCGTGCCCGGCAGCACGCTGGGTTTTGTTGGAGTGAATTATCACCACGATACATATCCCTGTCTTCACCAATATCCACAAGATTGTGTCAGGCTTAAAGTTTGTAATTTCTCCTTTCCTACCCTAATATTTGAGGCAAAGGGGAGAGACAGAGAGGGAGATGGAGAGAGAGAGAGAGAGAGAAAAAAAAAAAGAGGAGGAAAAAATGAAGTGAGAAAAAGAAAGGGAGAGAGAGATCACCTTTAAGTCTTTTCTTTTCCCTTTCTTTCAAATGACACAATAGAATTTTTTTTCCTAAAGTTGTATTAGGGATTCACTTAAGCAGAAATGAACTGTAATATGCAAATAGTTCTAATTGGACTGCTAATAGAGCGTGTCTCTGTTGTTTTTTTGTAGGGAGTTTTATGCCTATGTAATCAGTGCAGACAGCCGTTAAGTAAATGAAGAGGCAACTAACAATGTCAGAAAAGAGACCGGGCGGTTCCGGCTGACACTACCCTAATCTTCCAGGACCCATTAAATGGCAGTTTCAACGCATTACCTACCATAACATCCTTGAATATCACTGATTTTATTTGCAGTATCAAACATTCCATTTCATGCCCCATTAACAGTGGGAGCCTGAGCTTTTTGACGCAGCTAAACATTTTACTAACTACCTGGACTAAGTAACCAATTAACTTTTGGAGACAATACGGCCAATTAAGCGCGAAAAGGTAAGACTGTCATCCCCCACGAAAATTGAATTTCCTTTTCCTGATGGCACTTATTGTCGCCGCTCAATTGTTAATGGGGATTCGGTCCCTATTAAAGTATGAAGGCAGAGCGGAATGGAAAAGTTCAGAGGACTCGGGTCCTCAGAGTAGGTCACCCAGTGTCCCAATTGGCCCTTAATTCAGTTAACTTTTCTTCATGCCAGATTACTTATCAGATGCGCCCGGGGCCGGGCTCCAATAGGACATTCTGCAATAGCAGCACAATCTGGTAGCTCCGGAGGAATCCACAGGCCCAGGGCTGTAGTTTGGGACCTTAGATGGGAGGTTTAGGGGGAAAAAAACAAACTGCTTTTTGACAGCAGAAATATCAGTGTCAGAGGAGATACTGCCCTGGTTATGGCAGTAGCCGGACACTTCAGAGATAAAAATAAACCCTCCTACAGTGAGGTGCGCTCCGAATTAACCCTCTGTGGTTGGCGAGTCATTTTCTAAATGGCAGACAGGGTCGCGGGTGGCCATTCTGCCTGGTGGATTTCACCCCAGTTGCCCAGAATGGCGCTCGAGTAATGAACGCGGTGATCGCATTTTGAAAGCTGGAGGCAAGTTTCATGGTGTTAGCAGGAGTCTTTCATCTTTGGAGGTGCAGGAGGAAATTTGTCCTGGGGGGCATCTTTCATGGGGCCTGTGTGAATGAAAACAGGAGGCTTATATGAGTCATAGCCCAAATGTTGGGCTCAGATTCATAAACCTGTATTTTTTTTCAAAAAGAACCAGGTCACATCAGCATTGTGAAAATGTGGCTGTTCTAAAAAGTGAGAAATGAAGGATTTTCAGAAGTGGGGAAAGAATAGGATTCCAATGATGATTAGAATCTGACTGCATTATAACATTTTTAAGGCTTGTTTATTCATTGTTGTCAAACCATTCCTAGTATAACTAGTGGCCCAGTGCATGGATTCATGCACATTGAAAGGAAATTAATTAGCAGAAATATTTTAATATCACTATTCACCCTTCTCTATAATAGAAATGTCAACCAAATTCACGATCAACAATGACAGATCGAAACACACATGTGTAATTGGCACCAATGAGAGCTTTGTATATATCATGCATGCACTAGTTAACGTTTTTTTTTAAATTGCCAGTGTGCGTCATATGTACCAGTCGGTCAGATGGTCGGACAGACAGACGGTCGATCACTTAGCCATATATATATATATATATATATATATATATATATATATATATATATATACAATTTTGTGACATTTGTTAAAACCTTGTTCACATACACTTACAATCTGACTTTAGCCTGCAAACTCATACATAGAGCAATGATCAAAATTGTGCTCAGAATTAATAATTTCCCTTTTTTCCCCCCAGTGGTAAAGGTGTTCAGGCCTCATAAAATAGCTGTTGAGGGAAAATCCATAGGTTCTATTGTTATATTAGTATTCTAGGTCCATAAATTTTAAAGTATATTTTTATTGATTTCAGAGTGGAAGAGAGAGGGAGAGAGAGAAACATCAGTGATGAGAGAGAATCATTGATCAGCTGCCTCTTACACGCCCTACACTGGGGATCAAGCCTGCAACCTGGGCATTTGCCCTTGACTGGAATTGAATTGTGACCTCCTGGTAGACACTCAGCCACTGAAAAACACTGGCTGGGCCATAATATTTTTTAGGTTGTTTCTGCCAGATTCTGTGGTGATAGGAAGCAGAAGCATAAAGGATCAGTGTTATATACTTTCAAGTTTAAGGTCCTTTAGTAGAATATCATAGGAATTATTAACTCCAAAGAAGATTTGAATTCAGAATGAGTCTCTTATGTGAATGAATCAGTTAATAACTGATCAAAATTTCCTTTTGGCCGAAACCGGTTTGGCTTAGTGGATAGAGCATCAGCCTGTAGACTGAAAGGTCCCAGGTTCGATTCTGGTCAAAGGCATGTACCTGGGTTGCGGGCACATCCCCAGTGGGAGATGTGCAGGAGGCAGCTGGTTGATGTTTCTCTCTCATCCATGTTTCTAACTCTCTATCTCTCTCCCTTCCTCTCTGTAAAAAATCAATAAAATATATTTTTAAAAAAATTTCCTTTTGAACTTTTCCTTGGATTCTTGTAGCTCTTCTCAAGAGAAACAGATTTTTTTTTTTTTTTTTTTTTTACGAAGCAATGGCTATGAGCTATTTATTTTAGCCGTTTTCCCATGGCCGTGGATGATTTAGAAATGATTACAATAGTTTGAACTTCCTGTTATTTAAGATAGAGGAGTAAAACCAGATCTCAAATGCTTCCCACTCCCACCCTCCCAACATCGCTGTATGAGAATAATGAAAACAAACAGGCAATGACAACATTAAGTCGACACCACTCACACGATGGGAAGGGCTGGTGGCCAGAGCTTCCCACCACCCACAGCGCTCAGGAAAGGTGGCAGGAGACACCGTGGGAAAGTTTCCCAAGCTGCTTTGCAGCCCCCAGCCACGAGGCCTGTGGAGCTCTACGCAGGGAGCCCTTTCGGAGACTCGGGCACTGTTCTTCCCAGATCTGCCCACTGTTTAAGGGGGAAGCCACAGTCTTTCACCTCTTGGACTTCCGAGGAGTCACAAATGAAGAGGAAAATGAATACCCCACGCTATCGCTTAGGCAAGGCAGTCAGTCTCCAGGGCCCCGCACTTGTATCTTCCCCTGGAGTAAGGTACGTCACTGAGAGGCCAACTTTGACTTTGGACGGAACAAGGCAGATAGATACCAGGTGTAGCGCCCAAGGCTACACAGAGACCCCTTCCCCGTCCTCAGGCTGCAGGAAACACCGCCTCCCACTGTATGTCCTAGGGGCGGACACGTGCCTGTATTACATGAACTAGACACACGCTGGGAGGAATCCTAAGGAATTACGCACACTAGCTGCCATTAGGGCTTGCGGGATTTGTGAGAGAGACTTTCCCTTTTTAAAAATATATATTTTTGTTGATTTCAGAGAGGGAGAGAAGGGGAGAGAGAGAAACGTCAATGATGAGAGAGAATCATTGATCGGCTGCCTCCTGCACGCCTCACACTGGGGATGGAGCCCGCAACCCTGGATATGCCCTGACCAGGAATCGAACCCTAACTTCCTGGTTCATAGGTTGAAGCTCAACCACTGAGCCACAGCAGTTGGGCAGACTTTCACTTTTTACTTTGGTTGTGTTGAGTTTTTAAATTATTTATATGTACTGTTTTGTACTACAAGTGAATAGCAACATTGTTAATGAGTGCAATAAGCTGTGGGGACATTTGGCTTATTTGACTGTTTTCTTTCTTGCGTTTCTTAATAGAAACAATCAAAATTGCTTTTTAAAAGCAATAGCTTTTTTTCTTGCTACCTATGTGGTTATATACTCACTGTCGAAAAGGTAGAAAGCACAGCCTGTTCCGACGGTCACACCCAAGACCATTTGTCCCTGAGTCTGTTCTTTGACGGCCCTTGGTGCCCAGCACTGTGTTAACACAGCCTGGCTCTCCCCTCCAGAAACCTACATGCTAGTGAGGGATACTGATTCTACTAAATTGTACAGCGATAATAACAGGGTGTGATTAATGATCCTTTAAGGACACTTGAGAGATTGCTATGACAAGATATAAATGAGAAGCCTAATCGTGTTTAGACTGAATTAATATTTAACTTTTTGAAATAGTTTTTATTAATAAACTGCTCATTTGCAAGATGTGGAAAAATGCACCTGGGTCAAAAACTGTCCAGTTTTAAATAGTTTGTATCTTGCTTTGCAGTGAACATTTTAAAAAGGAATGTAGGGGCCCAGCTGGTGTGGGTCAGTGGTTGGGCATCTACCTGGGAACCAGGAGGTCACGGTTCGATTCCCGGTCAGGGGACATACCCGGGTTGCGGGCTCGATTCCCAGTGTGGGGCGTGCAGGAGGCAGCCAATCAGTGATTCTCTCTCTTCAGTGATGTTTCTATCTCTCTCTCCCTCTCCCTTCCTCTCTGACATCAATAAAAATTTAAAAAATATTTAAAGAAGTGTAGGAAAAGGGTGAGTATTCAGTGGAGGCTCAGTACTAATACAACTTTACTATTAATACCATTTTTAAAACATAATATGAACATTCTATTATAGCAGCAAATCATCTTTGAAAGCATAATACACACAATTCATTGACATTGTGTAACTTATTTGAACAGCTCACAGTTGCTGAACAGTTATTTTGAACTTGATGTTTTCATAGACACGCGACTTTCCTTAGCTGTGGCTTACACCCAATCTTCACTTTACAGAAACCTTCCTCGCAGGGTGCCTTCTCAGTGTGGCTGGGCCACTTCTGAGAGGGGAACATGAGACGGAGGTGGCCCTCCGGTAGAACTGGAAGAGCCCGCACTGGCAGGCCCCAGGGTATGGCCCACACGCTCAGCCTGACCTCCCAAACAGGCCTGGTCCACCGTGGTACTCAGAGTCTTGTATATGCACTGCAGGTGGGGAAGCCTGCATTACAAAACGAATGTGAGGAAGTGCCCTTAACATTGAATCCTTTAAGACCTTCGTTTTGTTTTGTCGAGGAAGTTTGAACTGGCAACAGTATGACATTAGGAGAAGAGACAAGTCTGAAAGAAGTGATTACAGGTACACGGTGGTACAGACTTGAAGTGGTGTGAACATAGCAGGCACGGAGAGGCAGAGAAGGGTGTGAAGGAACACCAGGTGGCCTCCGCCATTGGCTGCATAGGTCTGAGAGGGTGGGACTCAAGAGAAAAGTTCAAAGGGGACCCCTGGATTTCAGGTCTGGGTAACTTCCTAACACCATCTGGACAGAGATGGATAAACGGAAGAGGGGAGGTGAGAAGTTGCTGAGTTACCATTTGACGTAAGTGGCAATTGAGTCCCTGAGATGTTTAAGCCCCAAAGGAAAAGAAATATGTGCATTGTGATGGAAGACTCTAGAGAGCTCAGGGGCTGCAGTCTTAGGTGCCTAGCAGAAGGCTTCTCGTCTCCACCGTGATCGAGGTGACCAGGCTTAAAGCAAGCCCATCACTGTGGATAGAAAGGAGTTGACATGAAGGAGGTGTGGCATATGAGCCCTGGACCAGCCGAGGTCTTTACATCAAGAGTGGACTACATGATAACTCAAGGTTCTGAAGATAGCACAAGATTGGAGGACCATCGGCAAGATGGGAAGACGGAAGGAGAGATGTAGACATTTTTTGTCTCGGGATTGAATTCATTCAAAGTCACTTCGATTGTAATAATGAGGTTCATTTAAGACCCAACACTTGCTGAAATAATATGGTTAAAGCCATGGAACATTAAGATTGTACTTGCCATAACACAACCCGTTTGGGCTATTATTAATCTAATCTCATAAGTGCACATAATACTCAAGCAAGCAAACCAAAGCTTTGAATTTGGTTTACACTAATAGGAAGTCTATCTCGCGGGCTTTTCACTGGGATTCGCAGTACCATTAAGCAATTACTAGTGGCTAGAACACTAGCCCACATGTCGCTATTTCTGGTTAGGGGATTTTCTTGCCCGCCTGACTAAATCTTCCAATTAAATGCAATGGTACTACATTCATTTCAGTTCTTCATTTACAATGCACAGTAGAAGGTATTGTGCCTTTAGGTAAATAGTTTTAGGAGCTGTTAAACCACACACATAGCATTGCTGAGTTTCAACATTCCATAGATATCATTGTGTAACAAGTACCAGGTAAGACCTGGAGACAGAATTCTTTTTTATTGACATAATAGCATCATCTTTATCAACGAAGTCACTCCATTCGGGAACACCTTCCAACTGTTTCTTTGTGGTCAACTCTGTTAATTTCATCAACAGAATTATATTTAAATTTGTTCCATTTAATAGTCTCCTTAAATTTGAAACCCAACACAGGACAAAGGTTCACAGCTAAAAATCCTTTTACAGTGTTCATTATAAATAACTAAATAAGGTCTTAGCAAAACCATAAAGATGGTGATGATGATGATGATGATGATAATTTATATTATGTTTATGGGGAGGGTGAAAATAGAAAAAACACTAAGGATTTTTTCAAAACCTGATAGATTCAAGCCTAAAAATTCATATTTTTTTATTATTTTTAGTGTGGATCTCCCTCCACCCCATAAAATCATGATGATATATTTAAGATCATTATGTAACTTTTTCTCAAATCTCAGAAAACCAGCCCTGAGAGATTATCTCTGAAACAGGGTAATAGTTAAGCATGTAGACTATAAAAATCCTGGTATCTGAATTCATGACGTAATTCTAGCATCAACTATCTTTGTAACCCTGGGAAATTTACTCATCCTGCCAATGCCTCTGATTTATCTATAAAAAGAGAACAGTAAGAGTACTTACCACACAGAGTTATTGTGAGAATTAAATGAGATCCTAAATTAAAGGTCTTACATTAGTTTAATCATTTATAAGCAGCTACATTTTTTGGACTCTAGGGACTATACTAATGGACCAAGATAATGAATATATAAATATTCAAGGAGATTTAAATAAAATCATAGATAAAGGTGGCTCCCACTGTTTTACTAGAACAGAATCAAGGATATATAGAATGTGTTTCTAGATTTTAATAATATAATCATGCAAGTTACTAGAATCTCAAAGAAAACCCTTCATGGTGCTATAGTCCTAGATGAACAATGCATTTACAGACCCACTGATCCTGTCCAGAAAGACCTGTCTTAGATATTCATAGAAAGATTTATATACCAAAGTAGGGATTGGATGAATGTATAATTTATGTGTGAAAAATACCTTCTTGCCACCCCATCCCTAATACTCAGAATGTTAGGTGTCTTCAGAACTCTCTTCTTATTTTAAATGGATGGAAATATTTTTCTCAGACTTTTAACTTGACAATATAAGGATGCTAGGAGTGTCTGGGTAAAATTTCTTGAAAATGTAAGTGACTCTCCGCTCATCCAAAATCTCTCTTGTTCTGCCTCTGACCCCTCTAGAATTCTATGTTAAAATGTCATTTTCTTTATCAGATCACATCTAAGAGTCTCTCTTTTAGCTGGAAGAAAGTGGATGAAGGGAGAGAGGGAGAGAGAGAGATTCAACCAAAATTATTTCCTGAGCTTGCAAATGGTCTTTGTTGCAGTTAACTATTCTGTTCAAATACATCAAGTTCATACAGTTAATCACAGTTAACTTGTACTGTTCCTAGGGCAACTTTAATATTTAGTATTTAGCAGTATAGACAGTTTAAATTTTCCGAGGCTTTCTCTCTGTTCCACAACGTTTTTTTTCTTTTATTTAATCTTTGACTTTAAAAGAAGCACCAGAGGATTATTTGAGTTTCACTTTTCAAAGTCAAGAGTGATGCTCAGGGGTAAAAGTTTGGGGAGTTTAATAAGATAAGAGGAACACTTTTTCTCATTATAAAACTTTAAAACTGTTGCTTCCTATTTTTTTTCCAAACTGAAAGCCTTGTTGTCTCCCTCGGAGCCTGGCCAGCCCGGGAAGCTGCAAGGCCCAGACCCTGGCGAACAGAAGCATTAGGCACTGACCCCGTGGCTTCCTAATAGATCTGCAAAGTGCTTTGTTCCTGGAAGTCATCTGGCGAGGAGTTCAGTGTTACTGTATATCTTGTTAGAGCAGCAGAAGTGCCACAAAATGAACTAAAATCTCCCTGCAGAGTTGGCGCATCCTACGCCGAGAACATTCTGCACCTTCAACAAATCAGTGGTAGGATGCTGGGTAGTCACGGGTTAGTCTGTCCAGGGGTTAAATGAGAAATATGGGACTGCTGTTAAGTGTCTTTGAGAGTGACAAAGCTCTGGGCATGAGGGGGTGGGAGAGGAAGGCTTTCCTCTCAGCTCCTCCCGGCCCTTTCCAGTTGTCTCACAGCCAGAAGGGATAATGTGAAGGGGCTCAGATACTGACTTCTCTGTAGCCTCAGCCTCAGGCAGGACCACTGACCCGCTCCACCTTGGCGTTGCCCTTCTGTAACTATGAAGACCCTTCTATATTATGGCGTCAACTGTGATGGCCAAATAGCTGAGAAGAAAGACAGCTCATTTGTTGTAACTATGCAGTCTCTTGTCTGCCTATCATCTGCTTATCTGTCTGTCTGTCTGTCTAATCTATTATCAAAAGTAACACATTTCCACCCTGCTGGTATATCTCAGTGGTTGAGCACTGACTTATGAACCAGGAAGTCATGGTTGCCCATCAGCACATGCCCAGGTTGTGGGCTCCATCTCCAATAGGGGGCATGCAGGAGGCAGCCGATCAATAATTCTCTATCATCATTGATGTTTCTCTCTCTCCCTCTCCCTTCCTCTCTGAAATCAATAAAAATCTTTAAAGAAAAAATTCCTTTTCAAGTGCAGTCCAACAGATAAACCCCCCAAAAAGCCTTTATGTTGCTCCAGGACTTAACATATCTTTATCCCTGCCCCTATCCTGTACGGGCTGGAGGCCAGATTGAGGTCACAGAACCTGCTGAGACACGTCTTGAATAAGGAACACGATTATAAACGGAGTACAAGATCATAGTCTTCCTTCTGTTCTTGACTTCAGTTTGTGTAGTGCTGGCTTCAAATAGAAATTCAACAGATAGCAATTGATTACTTGGTGGTTGCTTTTCTTATTTTAACTGACGTTCCTCAATATTTTATAAACTTTAGAAAGATGGGGATGTTTATAATTATTCCTCATTTTTAACTACATTTCAGAAAGTTGCAAGAACCTCTCTATTGGTAGTGAACTCTATTTGATTCTACATGATTATTTATTTATTTTTCCTTTTTTTTTTTTTAAGTCATCGGATTTGTGTTTGAAGTCATTCTAGGGATAAGGCTTTTGTTTAGCCTATTGACAGAATTCTAATTCTGCCTGCCCTATGCAGAGGAGGGAAGAGAAAAACACATAAGGAACTTGCCAGTTCATGAAATAATTTCATTCTGTAGCCTAAAATCGTTCCTAACCTCGGCGACACTTAATTAATTGAAAAGACTCCAGCGGTGGGATTCTGTGGTGGAGAGGTTCCTACTAGTGACATGTGATTCAACCTGAAATTCAGTTAAAACTGCAGGAATCCTCAAACATACATAAATGAATGAAAAATGAAGACTCTGTTGGGTTTAATCAATCATTTGCCTCTTTTTTTCCTTCTCGCCTATATTTTGTTTTTCCTTTGGAATGTAACAGATTTATTGATGGAGTGTTCCATGTACAGTCAGAATACATTTCGTTAGTAGACATTGAAAAAGCACCAAATTTCCTCCTCTTTGTTATAAGATAGTATTGTTAAAAATACAAAAGCGCATATGCATTTCATTTCATCAAAATAATATCGGTTGAATCAACACCAAGCTAGTCTGATAAATACAAGGGATCGAACCCACAACCTTGGTGTTTCGGGATGACACTCAAACCAACTGAGCTGCCTGACCAGGGCCTCCAACCGTTCTGGTTCAAATCAATTAGGTCAGCTGTTTTTTCACAAAACTTTGCATATATATTTCTCAGATGCTTAAAATCAACGGAAAAGTGTGCTGGGTCCTGGAATTGTATACCTGGGGGGGGGGGGGGGGGGTGGGGGGGGAGGTCCCTGCCTTCAAGGAACTTAAAGTACAAGATGTGGTGAAGCCAGACAGTGAACTGTTTCAGCATAGGGTGCAAAGTTCTGTGGGTGAGGTATGCGTGGCCCCCTGTCATACCGCAGAAATGAGACAAATAAGACATTGGCAGTGGAAGCACCAATAAAATCTCTGACTTGGTCATTCTGCTTGATCAGTGAAAGCAGTCATAGCAAGTACATAAAGATGGCCATTGCATGTTGGACATGAAGGCAGAGATGATCCTTCAAGCATTCAGGAGATGGCACAGTTTGTAAGCTGATAAACAGGATGCACAACTGTGTTCTCTGATAGTGTTTTGTTGAGTCTAGCAGGTAAGTTGGGAGTCATAGAATTCCACACTCTGAAACCCTAAAAGAGTGGTATAGTTCTGAAATTAACTAAAGAGAAAAGGAGAAAACACAGTGGGGAAAAAAGTGAAAAAAGTTAAAATTACATCTTGAATTTAATAAGAAAATTGATCATAACATCTCTCTCTCAGACTTTTTGGTTTGATTTTCCCACTGTGATCGCAAAGGATTATACAAAATGGGCAAGACTTTATAACCCCCCCTTTTTTTACATGAAATAGAGAGCTTGGGAGATTGTCAAGGCCGCAACTTGCTACATGACTATCCAACAAGTTTCCAATTTAGATCTTCCTGCCAGAAACTTCATATTTGTCTGTTACAGCTGCAGGTGTGATTGGAGAGATTTGATTGGACGGCGTCAGCGGTGGAGCTCCAAGCTGTACAGTGGCCGTGCTTTCATGAACAACCCACATTGAAGGCACAGAAGAAAAGGTAAGTGAGACTTAGATAAACATGTATCACAGCTGACTGAATTGATATAATTAGGGGGATCTTGATTTGAGACATAGATTCAGTTGCCTAGAAAGCTAATATGAATATAAGTATTGAATGTCTTAATGGGTTTTAAATCTAAGTACTCGTCTCTGTCTGTGTATGTCAGTGAAAAATCCAACTGTGTTCCATGACAGATGTAGTTGTGGGAAGTGGACAGAACAGAATCGGAAGCCAGTGGTAGCACCTGCTTTTGGGCAACGTTTGCCCGGACAAATGGGAGTCCGGGAAAGGTGCTCAGAGGGAAGGGAATTGTGGGAGGGAACGGGCCATGCACAGTGCTTCCCAAAGAGCTCAGAGTGCTCTTGTCTTTCAGTTCAGATGATATTCACAGGTTATACAAAATGAGGTGATGGGCAGATAATAAAGGGATCGTCAATATATTTTAACCATTTAGATACCAGGGTCGTTTTGAATGGTTTCAGTATTTTTTTTTTAATTATAAAAGTAATATGACAGCATTTTTCTTGGAGAAACCAAGAAAAAATGTTGTACCATTAACCCACCAACACAATTACTACTCATTTGTGCTTATTATCTGAAATATTTTATCATATGTATTTTATAATTGTAATCATGGTGTATATACAACTTCACATGGGATTGTCTACCTTGAATTATAGGGTAAGTACTTTTCAGAATGCTGAATCATTTTGTAATTACATATTTAAATGTTGCTTCATGTTCACTTTATTCATCCCATTTTGTTGGTTTAAAACTATAGGCTTCAGTTTTGTTTTTTCTCACTTTAAAACTTTTTGCTTTTAAAATGAATACTGTTGTGTTGTACCCATGGGTTTGATTCCAATTCATGAGAATTTCCTTAGAATAGACTTTTAAGAATATTCTCTGCCAAAGGGTCTGAATACTTGGCAAACATTTTAATGTATGTTGTTAAAATGGTGCCTGAAAAGCGTTGTTGATTGAGAATGATATCTGAGCACGTGGCACGACCTCGGGTTATAATCTGAGTGTGATTTGCTTTTCCAAAAACTAACAGTCCACTGGTAGCATCAGCTCCCCACCCATAGCCACCTCCAGGGCCACCTCACCTGAGCTCATGCCTGGCCTCACCTCCTGAAACGCAGACAAAGTTCATGTTCCCATGGGTTTCTGAGACCCTCCCCCCTCCCCTCCCCCCCCCCCCCCACACACACATCCCCCGAGGATGCAGAGGCACAAACTCAAGTTCAAGGAACCCATGGAGACACTTGCAAGTCTCCTAACTGAGCACAGGCAGCTGACACTTGGCCCCTTGCTTCGTAATGAAGGCTACGCAGTGGTCACTCCCCAGAGTGTTTGGCCTTCACACCAGTTGGAATGGACCTGCCCTCTTGCCTACACGCCTTTTAGGTCAAACAGTGCCTTCGTTTCTTTTCAAAAATGCTGGTGAATTATCCATTAAGCTCAAACAGTAACAGCACATCCTTCTCCATTTCCAAAACCTTCTTCGTGAGCACCTGTTCTTCAAAGCACTTCCTCGTGCAGCAGTCGCCCAGCACTGTGTAGGGCTGCCCCGCATCCGTCCTATTGTTTTGGCCTGTCCTGCCCCATATCACGTCTTTCATCTAGGAGTTCCACCCTGAGAGCTTTTGTTCTTTGGGCACTTATAATACCCCTGCCTCGCCCGGGGCACGTTGCTGCTGGAGCTAATAACAGTGATCTTAATGAGGACCAACAGAAATACCCAACACGGCCATAAATACGATATCAAATGACAGCTCAGATCACAGAGTCAGCGCTGCACCGGAGTCCTCGGGGACTGGCCCCAGTACTTCGTGAGAAAAGGCAGCGCGAGGGGCCCCCGACCCGGCCTGGGACAGGGCAGAACTGCTGGCCTCCGCAGGAGACAAATGCAGGGCCGCGCCCTGTGTTGGGAAATGCGCTGGGCTTGGTGCTATAAATAATAATAAAGATAAATAATAAAAAAAGTGAAATGTTGTAAATGAAAGGGGATGCCCTGTGAACTTAACACACTGGCCCTTTCGCCTTCCTGTTAACAAGGTAATCTGATTGCCATTGATTTTTTTCACCTCTGTTACCAAGAAGGTGATGAAATGGTGTCCACCTAGATGTATTGAATCAGATACTAAACAAAGAGCAACATAAAGAACAATTATCAGCAACCTTGCTCTCAGCCTGCTGATTATGACATTACGGGAGAGACAAGGTCTGGGTGACTTAAGAAATAAAGCAGGGGCCAGGCTGTGGGGATGAAAGGAATGAACGCAGGTAAGTTTTTTGTGAATAGACACAGGTCTATTTCCGAAGAATTTCACCGGGAGCCTTTTCAATGCTCCATAGCTTCAAAGGGGGCCATTTCTACCTCTGCTGTTTGCTGATAGGCTTTCTAGTATGAACTAATTAACTACCTTTATGATGCCATAGAGAAAAGTGCATGCCAACGGTGAGTCACTAATGCCCATATGTCTGCTGTATAGATTGCGGCTGGGTGACCTGCAGAAATGCTTGCTTACTGGTCTATTGGGGTCGCTACCAAGAGTTGGGTAAGACCCTGAAATACTATGAAAGAAAGGCCGCACTGCTGACCCGTCAGTGAACCCCGTACATGGCTTGTGATGAGTGATTGAGAGACCTTGCTTGACATGCATGACAAGGGTGGAACCAGCGAGCTTCTGAGTGCTGACTTCTTGGCCCAAGCTTGAATTAATTTCCTAATCTCAAACATTTCCGGCTTCTATTGTTTATGCTATTTGTATTCGCCCAGTTGCCAGCATCCACGGTAAAGCTGTGAATGTCTAAGCACTTTTCCTACCGTGAGGCATATGCTGGGGCCTAAATAAGAATGTCTCCTTATCTTATTACCTCTGATGACATCTGCTTCTGTGGCAATGTCTCCCCGTGGCATTTCCTCCAGGGCAGTGCCCGGCCCAGACTTGGCAGGCGCTGTTGATTGACTGTGAACGTGGGGAGTGCAGTGGGGTGAGAGGTTTCTCTTGGAATCTCCAGTGCAGTTTGGGAAAGGTAGTCAGCGCCAGCGAAACAAGTTCAATGTTGCTGTCAGACCATATGGGGGCCTTAAAACAAGATAGAGAAACTTGCAAAGGAAGCAACTAGTCACCAAAATCAAAGGTGATCATTTCAATGCCAGCGATGAACACATCCATTAGAATAGCATTAAGGTCATTGGCTGTAACTCATCATTCTCTTGAGCCTCTGCCAGGTTTCACCATAGGGGGAAATCCAGAAAGAGGTGTGAGACGTCAGAAGATACACTTTAAATAGGGTGGACAGAAGCAAAGTGGAAAACCGAAGGAATAAAAAATGCAGGTATTTTGTAAGTTTAGGTAAAAAGCAAAAAATCTTTCTTGCCATTGATACTTTTTGTGTGACACATACACAAAAATGACAAATATCACTTGTCCTTACCAGAAACATATTCAGGTGCAGATGGTCCTGACTGATGCGAGGTGGGGAGGGGGGGGGGTAGAAAGGGAACGGCAGTGGTTCTCTCAAACTTGAGCAGGTACCACGTTTACTGGGAGGGCTTCTTGAAGGGATTTCTAGACCGGACTCTCTGAGACCTACATTTGCCTTTCTAACAAGTTGTAGGTGGGACCAGTGGTGCTGGTTGTGGAAGGACCTTTGAAGTGTGTGTCATTCTTAAGGCTTTTGTTGGGAAATGCCTTTGAGGCCTGTTAATCTGGTAGAAGGCCAAACAGAAGTTTGGTTTAAATATCAGTATTGCCCAGCCAGCATGGCTCAATGGTTGAGCATTGACCTATGAACCAGGAGGTCACAGTTTGATTCCTGGTCAGGGCACATGCCCGGGTTGTGGGTTTGATCCCCAGTGTGGGGTGTTAGGAGGCATTCGATCCATGATTCACTCTCATCATTGATGTTTCTCTCTCTCTCCCTCTCCCTTCCTCTCTGAAATCAAAAAGAATATATTTTTAAAAATGAAATATCAGTATTACCACTTTCTAGCTTGTGAACTTGGCAAAATGGCTTGCTAAATTTCACCGTCCTCCCCACAAAATGCAAATATTTTCATGCAGATTAAATGGGTAATGTATGCAAAGCAGTGCACCCTGAGTTAGCCAGTCACAGGAAGATAAGCTTCCTTTACCTTTTGTTCTTTGGCTGAATGGCAGGTGGTGAGCTCTTGAGGAGGTAATGGGGTCCAATGTAAAGAACCGATATTAGCAGATTCCAGTACAGATGATCATGACTCATTTCTGGAAGTGTTAATAAAAATTGTCCCATTGGCTGGGCTTTCCCTGGGCAATTGTGGGTGGCCAGTGGGATTCAGAAAGGCAGGGAATTGCAGTAAGTATTAGTAGGTTACATAAAGTTGGAATTCATTGTTGTCTTATACCTAAAACTTACTACATGGATGACATTAATGGTGACACATATGCTTTTATTTCTCAAGGGGAATTATAACCCATGTTGAATGTTTAAGGCCACACAATTTTAAGATCATCAGTTATAAACCTCAAATACACATGGTAGTGCAGGGGCAGACTCACACGAGGCTGATGGGAGTGTGAGTTGGCTCAGCGAAGGTGGCACTATATACCAGAATTCTCTCAAATACACCCATTATGACTCAGAAATTTCAGCTTTGGAAACACAGCATAAGGAAAATCATAAATATAAGAGAAAACAAGATTATGTATAAAGATGATCATTTAGTGCATTATTGATAATGTCTAATAAAGGAATATTGAATAAAAGAAAAATGGTTAAGCCAAGTCCAACACATGTTAAATGAGAAAAACAATTATGTGAGATATATTCAGAATAAGATCACATCTATGAAGAGAGATAAAACTGGTTTTTAATTCCTGCTCATGTCACTCACTGGGAGTGTGACCTTGACTTATGACTGGGAGTATGGCCTTGAATCAGTGGTTCTCAGCTGGGGTGATTTTGCTGTCCTAGGGGCATTGGCAGTGCCCATTGTGGATTGGTGTTGTTGGCATCTTGTGGGCTCCGGGTACTGCACAGGACAGCACCCACAGCAAAGAATTACTTAGCTCCAATGTCAATAGGCCTAAGGTTAAGAAACTGCCTTAAAACACACACACACACACACACACACACACACACACACACAATAATACCTACTAACTGTGATTATATTGCGAATTAAATGATCTACATAGAAAATCTGATCTGGCTCTTAGTAACTTCCCAACAAAGGTTATTATGATATGTTTATCACTACTCATTACCATTTTTAGAAATAGAAAAAGGAATGGTAGCAACTAAATGAATTTTATCCTCCTCCAACTCTTCAGTGTTTTTCCAAACTTTCTCCAACAGGCAGAATTAATTTTACAAAGAACAAAACATTGTAAATGTTGTTCCAAAAAGAAAAAAGACTCTTTGTAAAGATAATAACCATATGTACACTTTTGTTATTATTAAGAAAGGGGAACTTGGGGGCTTACATGGCAAGGCATACTGAGCAAATATCTTTTTCATTTTGGAAATCATCCAACTGTCACACTATAGCAACTGAAGTCTGCCAGTGTATCAAACCCCAAATGATCTCTTTTCAAGTTAAGTTTTGAATAATGAAGGTTCTGAGCAGACCAGAGACGATGTCAGGTACCACTTTATGCAAAAGCATTCCTGCTGTAAGAATAGCAATTGGTTCATAGTTCCAAAAAATTAATGGCCACCTCATTGGGGGCTTGCAGTGTTTTGGGGGGCTGAGTGTGGAATAAAAGTAAAGTAGTAGTTATTATTATTAATAATTCAAACCCAGAGAAGTAGGTAGGCAGACTGGTAATGGGTCTGGGGATTGTTTCAAGGAAAGGGTTCCCCAGATAATAAAAAAAAATGGGAGACCTGCAGAAGGTGGCTTTATGGACCCGCTGAGTGTGCACTAGACCAGACTGTGCTTGCTGTCCCCAACCTCGTTGCATGGGCTGCAGGGTCAGCTCAGAACTAAATACTGGCTCTGGCTGGGTAGTCCATTGGTTAGAGTATCCACCCGATGCGCCAGGGTTGCAGGTTTGATCCCTGGTCTGGGCATATACAGGAATCAACCAATGGATGCATAAATAACTAAAACAACAAATCAATGTTTCTCTCTCTCTCTCTCAAAAATCTATCAACCAAAAGAAACAAAAAAAAACCTCTCAATACTCTGGAGGAGCCATGGACAGAGTTTCTTGCTTGAGTATGTTATCCCTGTGTGTCTTTCCATATTTGCTTTTTCTGTATTTGTTATAGAGGAGGTAGGAATAAATATTTTTTTTGTGTGTGTGTATATATTTATATATATTTAAAGTGCACCCAAAAAAAGCAAATATGACAAATTTTAAAAGGAATTGTGCTTATGGGAGTTCCAGACTACGTTTGCCAAGCCATCCAGGCCTGGTATTTGGACAAGGTTAGGACAAGTACTTGAACTTCTGGGGACCTATGTGATGCAAAACCTCAGCCCGTGGACCCTCCTTACTATTAGTGCTAGAAACTGCCTTATCTTACCCTGGCCCCTGATAGGGAAGCTCTGGGAAAAGGCAGGCCTAAACTGGGAAAGGCTGTTTTATTATCTTTTTTAGGCAAATAAAACCCCAGAATGGATTTCTTTTTGAGGTGTGTGTTTTGTTTTTATCACAATGACCTTTCTATGAAAAGATGAAGCCAGCCTCAGGTAAAAAGAAATGGCCACATTTCATCTACAGTTAGCCTCCCTGACCTCTGACCTTGGCTCTTCCATCTGAACCTGTTTCATGCACCATTTCTCCTGGCATCTGATAAGGGACACTCCAGTGCTTGGAACTCTGACTCTCAGAGAATAGCCAGTAAACAAATCCCCCCGCCCCCCACTTGAATTGGTGATATCATGCCTTTGCTTTTGTCTTCCTACCACAAGGTATTATTGATAAACTACACAATTCAAGACAGTAAAGGGAGCCATGAAAACAGGCCCTGTTACCAGTTAGCAATCCCCAGTTCTCATGCATGATAACGTGGAAGTATGTATATATAATGTATAGATATATAAATACACACAACCACACACTTCCATGTGTTCACACACCCCAGCGTTATCGTCTCATCTTTTTTTCTCCCCTATCTCTAACACAAAAGTCGCGGGGTTTGGGAGCACACACAGAAAAAGGAGATTTCTTAGAGAGCAGGCGATTGGGCCGGGGTCATTCGAAAGGGTAATTATTGTTAAATGTCAGGTTAACTCTGAAGGCCTCCGCTCATCCAACTGAGAGCAGATTAGCGCAGATGGAGACATTTTCAACACGGGGCTGCCTGGCCAATCAGAGACAGCTGGGATTAGCCAAATACCTTCTCTCATCTGCTTGCTCACAGAAAGGTCAGTTTCTGCTCATTGCTTCTCTTTTAAGATGTGCTTTTTTCCCCCCCATTTTTTTTTATTTATGGCAGCCGTGTGCAGGAAATCAGGTCCCTTTTATCAGCGAATTAAACATTCAGCATCTAAAACCCACTTCTTGAGAGTCAACTTCATTCACTTTCAAGACCACTTTTATCTTTTTCTAAGTGCTGAAGATAGAGTGGGCACGTGTCCGCATTGCATATTTTAGCCCTGGCCCTCCCGCTAAGCTGGAGGTCTGCTTGTATCGTTTCATGCATTTTCTTCTTTAAGGGCTCCGGTTTATGCTTGCTATCATTTTCTTCATAAAAAGACGAGGGGGAATGAAGCTAACCCCCGAGTGCTCTAAAAGATAATCTGTTCTTGTGTATAGCTCTCTCTGCCCGCCCCCCCCCCCCCCAAGCAACGTAAATGAGCACGTGCATACAAGCCAGTGACAAAATGAACAGGAAGAAAAACAAAGGTCACAGGCCGGTGCGTCTTCAAACTGTGTGTGTATGTGCAACTCGGGTGTGAGCACGCATGTGCACCCTCCCCCCCCCACCACACACACACAATCTGTAAGTCAGAGCTATAGGAGGCACATCAATATATTCATATGGGAATTTGTGGGTGTTCTTGGGAGAATTATGAGCCGCCACTTCTGTATGCCTCAGAATGCGGTCATTTTCCCATTTCAGAAGCGATCAGTGGGGACACGAGAATGCTTGTCTTCTGAAGGAATTGTTACAAAAGCGGAATAAGGACGTTGTGAGGGGACCTTTGTCTGTTTTTGTAATGCTACCTCACACTGTGTTTTCTTCACCCCTACCCCAGCTCGTCCCCATTGTCTTTCTGAAAGTAGGTTTATTTTTCATAATCAGACAAAAATGGTAGGCAAAATGGAGTCTCTTATCTGGAAAATTTACTACAATGTTACATAATTTAGTTGCTTGCTTTAAGCAAGTATGAGGATAAGATGCAAAAGGCAAGCATTAATAACAATTAATTTCTTTTAAGCTGCACTAGGCATTTATTGTACAGTAATATACAAGGCAATATTTCAAAAACTCTAGGCGCTGGCACCCAGATCTTGGTTTTTAATACCATTCATCAATAAAAGGGACCAGGACTTCTTAGAGAAATGTCTTCAAGGACTGAAGCTGTTGAGCTGGAAAGTACTCAGAAAGCAACCCCATGTTGATGGGGGTATGTCAGTGAGACACAAGAGTGAGCCAAAAGGATGTCCAGTGGCCAAAGCTGGAACAATTTGACCAACAAGAAAATAAAGCAATATTGGATTACAAAGTATAAAATGAATATCTAGCTTGGCTGGTGTGGCTCAGTGGTTGAGCATCCATGTATGAACCGGGAGGTCACAGTTCGATTCCCCATGCCCTGGTTGAGGGTTTGATCCCCAGTAGGGAGCATGGAGGAGGCAGCCAATCAATGATTCTCTTTCATCATTGATGGTTCTATCCCTCTCCCTCTCTGAAATCAATAAAAAATATATTTAAAAAATAAAAAGTAAAATGAATATCTATGAGCCCGCACTGGTATAAATTACTGATGAATAAATAAATGGGAGAGAATAAATGAATCTCCCATGCCAAAGAATTTCAGATAATTTATGTAGATACTTTGCCTGCAAGAGGGAGATCATAACTCCTCATCCTTAAGTGTGGGCTTCCTTTCAGAAGCACAGGCTGGGAAGAGGGGAGGAAACTAGAACTTTCAGAGTGGCAAAGCCTGACAAACACTCCCTCAGCCAGGTGGTCTAGGTTAATGGCAGTGAGAAGTCACACTGATTGTTGGACCCTTAATACGATGTGGTGAGAACGGAACTCTACCTCTGTGTCCTTCCTACCAAAAACACATAATCCCAGTCTAATCATGAAAACAGACAAGTCCAAACTGAGGAAAATTCTGCAAAATATCTGACTAGTCCTCCCTAGAACTTCCAAGGTCATCAAAAGCAAGGAAGGTCTGAGAAGGTGTCACAACCAAAGGCGTCTATGTAGGCATGACACAGCTACATAAATGGACTGCGGTGTCCTGACTGGGATCCTAGAACAGAACAAGGTCATTAGGGGGGAAATGAGGAAGTCTGGGAAACTTGATTATGTATTAGCTTTGTTAATAATAATGTATTAATATCGGCTCACTAATGGCGACAAATGGACCACACTTCTGTCAGATGTTGGTAATAGGTGGGCAAAACTGAGTGTGGGGGACAGGAGAACGCTTGGTACTACCTTCATAATAATTCTGTAAACCTAAGACTGTTCTAAAATCAACTCTAAATAGTAGCAGGTATATTGGTTCTTAAACTTCACATGGTGTTTTGGAGCTAAAATACGTGTGACCATTCGGGGAGAAATGAGCTCTGTTGCCAATTTAACATCTAGAGATGAAAGCATAATGACTATGATGTTAGGAAACTTACAGTCTTTAAGACTTTTTTTTTTTTAAATAGCATTTGAGTAGCAGTAAAAAACAAAATTTCTGGGTAGGAGTTTACTTATACAAACCCTATAAAAGAGCTGTCTAGTTTAGGTTCACAAAAGAAATTGAAAATTTTCCGAGTTTGCCCATTGCTCTCTTGTAGCGAAAGAAAGCCACAGAGAAATATCTTTTAAGGCAATAAAAGGAAGGTATCCTCTAGTACAGACATATTTCAATCGTTATTGTTTTCTGAACTGACTGGATGATACTGGATAATAATGGGGATATTTTTGACAGTGTCTTATTTATGTGTCTCTGGATGAGTGTGTGCAAGAGTGTGGGGAAGCTTCAGTCTGCACAAGTCAGAGTAATATTTAAGGTTAATATGGTTGGAGTGAATTTATTTACTCCCCAAATGCATTGGTTTCTAGACTCTTCTAAAACAACGTTACATTCTACACCCACCACAGAGCTTATTTACATAAGAAGCAGGATATAAAAGCAAAAAAAATGATAATAGAAATAATATTCTGAAGGAACACTTGAGTTCAGTTTTGTTTTTTGAGCCACCCAAGTTGTAACGTCATTGAGCAAAATTCATATTAATTTACTGCAGAAATAATTTAATGAAATATTTGAGCAGTTGGCCTCTCTAGTGTAAACATCAATGGAGGTGAATTCACTTAATATAAAGATAGAATTTCTACAGGACTTTACTTAGTAGAGTATATTTTGCGTCCTGGCCAGTGTGGTTCAGTTGGTTGAATATCATCCCGTGCACAGAAAGGTTGCCTGTTGGATTCCAGTCAGGGCACAGGCCAGGGTATCAAGCTAGATCCCCAGTGCAGGGTGTGTGTGTGTGTGGGGGGGGGGGGGGGCAGGGGCGGTGTGTGTGCAGGAGGCAACCAATTGATGTTTCTCTTTCTCTCTGCTTCTTCCTTCCTCTCTCTCTAAAAATCAATTTTAAAAAATCTAAAATAAAAAATAGATAGTATATATTGCAACCTGGGCTTTGAGTCACAATGCTTAAAATTAAAACGGAATGGAAAGGGACTAGCTTTGCTTGCGTAGCTATGCTGCTATTTTGATTTCAGAAATTCTTGTGAGGACAGTTTACATACATGTTTGGGATCAGCCTGATGAGCCCTAGGTCAGACAGTGAGGATGTCTATCCGGACACACTTACTGAGCACATTCTGAATGCAGAACCACTGACAGTTACTGAAGAAACAGAAAGACCCATGTTGCTTCTAAGAGACTCAGAGCATCCTCTGTGTTTTTTGTAGCCTTTTTACCAGTTGCAGTTTATTAATAACTTAGTTAATCAAGTGATACTCTCCTATCCCTATAGAATATATGCTTCCAGATAGCAAAGTTCATTCTTTACTCATCTCCAGTGCTTAGCAGTGTCCAGCACATAGTGTTTAAGAACTATTTGCCTAAGTATAAAGAGAAATAAATTAATAGACTCTGCTAGTTGTGAACACCATGCAAATATCCCCCCCCCCTCTGTCTTTCCTATCAAAATACAAGACAGTAGTTCAGCTGAAAAATGCATGTCTTAACCTTCTTTCCAGCTTCCAGTTGTGGCTGGCACTCCATCAACACCTGGGAGTTGTGTTATGAAAGCCAGACTTTAGGGATGATAAAGCAAAAAGACAGATACAGAGCCCAAACCAGAGAGTCTCATAGGACCCCCTGACCAGCGGCAATAAAGGGCTTCCTTCCAGACTTCCTGAGCACAATGGAAAAAGAAACTTCTCTGCTATTTCTTGTGTCAGTTACTCGCGGCTCAGCACAACTTGTCTAATTGATTCTGACTGTTATAAATTCCTGTTGCCAATAATTGGACATATGTAGCAGACAAACTAATCCTATTAAGACGAGTGTGTTATTTCTTTTCCCTACAATCAAAGACCTTTATTGATTGGGTTAAATCAGTGGTTCTCCTTCGGGGGTGATTTTGTCCCCCTTCCTTCCCCCCAGCATATCTGACAATGTCTGGAGACAGTTGGTTGTCACAACTGGGGGCAGGGGTTGTTTGTACTGGTACCTAATGGGCAGAGGCCAGGCACAGTGCTGTTGTCTTACAGTGCATAGGATCGAGCCCTACAACAACAACAATTATCTGGACCAAATGTTAATAGTGCTGAGGTTAAGAAACCCTGGGTTAAATCTTTATTAATTAAGTTGCCTACACAGCCCACCTAACCATTCACCGTTGATTAATGTACATTTTGTGATGTGAGCCAGTGTGTTGACGTGGCCTACAGAGAAAATGATCATTTTTTTTCTCAACTCATTAAATCAATTTATTAAATAAAAGTACGTTTTGCTTTTGTGATTAAGTGAAGGAAGTGGGTGATATGCAAAATAATGGCCTAGGAATTCTCCTACATACAGGTAATGTGAAGGAACAGGAAAAAGTGCTGAGTAATTCAGTGAGTCAGTGTTACCGACACAATAGTTAAGGGAACTACGCGACAGAGCGAACTGAAGGTGGTTGTGCAGCTCAGAGAACTTTTGATTGGAAATGAAGCTACAGTGGAATCGGAAATGGAGACATTGGAATAAGATCCCTACTATGAGAAAGTGGGTAAACTTGAAAAAATTCCTCATAAGAAAGTCCATTTCTAAGACTTCCTCATTTTCTTGGATCCAAAGATTTGGAAAGGAAGAAATAAAGGAAGAAAGGAGGGATGGACAGAGGGACCAATGGGAAGAAGGGAGGGAGGATTGGGACAGTTATCTGACACTAAAGTGATTGAACCTATAACTGATAAGTTAAAAGTAATCAAGATTTAAATAAGTAAAAACAAGATACATAAAACCCACCTGAAGTGTGCAATGACTGTGTTACTTGCCAGCAGAGTGAAACCTGCCCTAGCATTAACAGTTCATATGTATAGTATGTATAGGTCGCTTTATAATTATCGTTATCAGCAGCAAAAAGGCTACAATACCCGACTGCTGTCACGTTAACCAAAGCTTGCGTCGTAAACCTTGTAATTTTCTGCTGTCATGCTCAGCCACTTTCAACACATTTAAATTAGGAAGGACTATGCTAATTTTGCTTCCTAGCCAGGGTAATTGTTATAAGACATAATTATCTTCCCCACACCCCACCCCCGATTGTTTTGTTCTTCAGTTTTGTTTGAATTCAGTCGGTTCCCCGTGTTCCCTTAAACCTGTGCGGTCTCCAGCCCCCACCCCCTGGAAACACCCCTTTCATCTTCCTGGGCTCAGAGCTTAGAAGTCCTGTTCCCACAAACATCCTTTTCCTCTGTGATCTTCCCCAGGAACAGTGTGCGAGGCTCAGTTGATGAGTTAACTCTCTATTTAATTAAAAAGGGCTGCCCTTTATTTTCCTTATATTAATGCTTAACATACCATAGAATTGACTCAAGAAAAAAGTAATAAAAGGGTGGCAGTTGAAACATTGGAAAAGAGATTGGAGGGGGAGGGGGACCACTGCTCCTTTTAAATACTTGGAAGAGAGAAGAGACTTGTATTGATCTAGAAAAAGCAACTGGCAAATGAGCAGAAATGACAGGGAAGGAGATTGGGCCCCACATAGGAAATAATGCGGCAGCCTTAGAAGTGGACTGCGTTTCCTTATGAAGTGGTGAGCTCCAGGGCTAAGGTGTCGCCCTGAGGTCAGGGGCCCCTAACTTAGAGGGGAGGGGACAGGCAAGCTCCTTCTTTGTATGGGACAGGGATGTTTACCCCGAACAAACAAAGTGAGGTTGATCTTATTATATAGTATCCCACTGGTCATAAGGCAAAAAAAAAAAAAAATGCATGAAGAGATAAATACTATTTTGCTGGTTGATGGGGTTGGCATCGTGTCACTATGTTAGTACTGGATGTGGGAGAGAGGATAAATCTTTCAAAGCTCACTCATCTGAGAAATCTGAACCAGCTGCTTCACCTCTGTTTGCCCGGTGTCCTTCACATTCCACCCAACGATCTGTGGGGTCACTAACCCCGGGCACCCTAAGCAACCTGTGTCCTGACCAGGAAGCCTTCAGGAGTGAGAAGAGTCATTAATTCCGTTGCTTCGAGGTCCGGAACAGATTGGGGCATGGAGTGTCATACGTTAGCCATGTCTGTTAATGTTCCAGACAGCCGCCATGCTTTCAGCCTAACCTCGAGAAGCCCAAGGCCAAGTCCACGTGTTTAAGCTCCTCTGTTGTTAAAATGCTGGCACCAGAGGAGGAGAGGGGCTAAGGTTAGGGAATGTATGCTTTTCCTGCTGGGAGCGCCGGCTTCCCCATGAGCCACGCACCTCTTTCCAGTGTGCACTTGAACGTGGCAGGTGTTGGAGTTAAAGGAAAGGGTGGCAAATACCAGGGTAGAGGGCCACTGTCAAGTCACTGCAGACTCGCTCAGTTCTGAGGCCAGCAGATTTGAGTAGGTTCTTGTCTTTTAAAACATACTAAAAATGGGTTCAGGTAAATTCCACAACCTCCCCAAATACTCATGGTACATGTGGAGCTAGCATGCATTGTATACACGCATATGCATTTATTCATTGCAGTCTGCATCACTGGCCCACTATTAGATATATTACTTATCTCTCTCTATATAAGCCTGATATGCAAATTATCCCCTTGGGAGTTCGACCGGGAGATCAGTTGCTTGCTATGACATGCGCTGACCACCAGGGGGTGGCACGGAATGAAGGCAGGCCCCGGCCGCCAGCCAGAAGGCCCCAATTGGCCCTGATCACCAGCCAGGCCTAGGGACCCTATCTGTGCACGAATTTCATGCACCAGGCCTCTAATAGTATAATGCTCTTTTTAAAAAAAAGTAGAGACATTTTCTGGAACTTTCCAAATGAGCATTATATGCCTGTGGATATTGGCACATGTGGCACATTGATAAGGAAGCTATGCATGCAGTCGGGGGCTGAGTTAGGGAAGGTAAAATCAGCTGTTATCAGGCTCTGGTAGGGGAGGCTCACTCAGTGCCCCTCAGTTTCCTGACCTGTATAATGGGGCTGAGATGGTTGCTTTCTACTTCTCGAGGGTGTTTTAAAGATTTATGAGATCAGTTTTCTAAAGCATTGTGAAGTTCTCGCAGAAGGTTACTATGAAAAATAAAGCATCATTATTCATTTTGTACTGAGACAGGACCCTTGGGGGGGTCCTGGAAAAGAACAAATAGAGTCATTTTTACTGGAGACAAGAGAGAAATGTTCTCATCTGAAATTCCAAATTCGGAGGCAAACACAAGGTTCTGAAAAACTATCCAGTTCTGTCTTTCAAGCACTCTTTACACTCCTGCACTTCCCCCGTCCATTTGGCATCCTGTATTATTATAGCAGCAACTCAGGTTAACTGTGTGTGTGTGTGTGTGTGTGTGTGTGTGTGTGTGTGTGTGTGTGTGTGTGTGTGTGAGAGAGAGAGAGAGAGAGAGAGAGAGAGAGAGAGAGAGAGAGAGAGAGAGAATTAAAAGGTTCTATCAGTGAACGCGTTTGGAGAAATTCTTCTTGGTTTATGTGAGTCAGTGTCGAATGCCCATTTATAATAGCTCCTGGTGTGTCCTAGTTGGATGTCTACTTGACATTCAGAAGAGATATTTTGCTTTGGTTTATTTTTCCCTTCTCCTTTTTCTTCCTCCTTTGGTAGAAGGAAAACTGTTATATGGACCACCAGGCACTCATTATTATGACATATATTCCCACTCATGGTAACAAACGACAATTGTATGGAAATAAACCTTGTTCTTCCTGTTTGATGATGTGATTGTTGGGCACCAGTGGCAAACGCTTAGGAAAGAAAACAGCCTTGCAGCGGAACAGTTCTGAAAGAATTAACTCCCAGTTATTCTGATGTTCATCCCACCCTGAAGAAACGCCAGAGGCTGATGGGAAGGGTTTCCATCTGCCGCGTCTTCCCTGGGGCCCTCCTGGTGGATGGTGCATCCTTTTCCCTCTTTCCCTCACTGTCGAACTGCTGAACTCTCAAGCTTCATTGTAACTCACCTTTGACCTGAAATGCAAAAAAGGAACATTAAGTGTTCTTTTCATTGGACATTACAAGCACTGTACTGCCCCTCGGTTATTACCCAGTCACGTGATCCAGCCTCCGATGTGAGCTTCTCCTTCTCCATCCAAGGATCCTAGCCCTGGGCGCCGGGACAGGTCTGAGATGGGACCACCCTGGCTCTCCATAGGGCGCGTGGGCGCCGGCACCCGTGGCTGGGAACCAGCAGAGCTGTTGTGTGGACTTGGAAGGATATTGACAGCAATAGTCTGCCTCTGCCTGCTCCCCTCCCGCTCTGAGGAGGGAGCTCCCTGCTTCCTTCCCAGCTGGCAGCCTGCCTCCCAGCCAGGGCCAAGCTGCCTTGAGGGAGCCACTTTTTTCGTCCTTCCCAGGGCTCGCTGGTCTTGTCATCACCATCTTGGCTGCATTCTCGCTCGCTCTACAGCAGCCCTAGATGCTGGTGGGCACGCCAGGTTCCCCATCGCCTGCCCAGCTCTGGAATTGCTGATCTCAAAGATTAGAATCGGCCGCAGGAATCCTGTAATCCCTGGCTCCTCATGAGTGTGGGCCTCCGACCAGCAGCAGCATGATCTGGGAGCTCGTTAGAATTGCTGTCTCCTGGGTCTCATCCCAGACCCAGTAACGGAGCATCTGCTTTTGCTCAAGCTCTCCCGGGGCTCCTAAGCACATTGCAGTTTGAGAAACCCTGACCTAACTCCCATGCCCCTGATTTAAAATTTTACTGAATTCTTGGCATCAGTCCCCTGGGATCCCCACGTGCACCCAGAAGTGAGTACCGTCTCAAAGTCCGGTCCCCGGCCCAGCCACATCAGCATTATTTGTTAAATCGCAACTTCGCAGGCCGTGCTCCTAGACCTACTAAACCAGAAACTCTGGGATTGGGCCTAAAAGTCCCCCACGTTGTTCCCATGCAAGTTCTACGCTACAGGTTTAAGGACTAAGGATGCTCCACTCTCATCCCAGAAAAATGGGTCTGGACTGGTCCCACTATCCTGTGGCCGTTTTAATGTAAAGTCAGTTAAATGAAAACTAAAAATTTAGTTTCTTATTTGGACTAGCCACAGTTTAAGTATTCAGTGGCCGCAGGTTGCTGGTGGCCGCAGGTTGCTGGTGGCCACAAAAGAGGCACCACGGGTAGCAGAGCATTTCCATCACTGCTGAAGGTCTGCTGGGTAGTGCTGGTCTAGATGTTGGGCTAGCCCAGTGATGGTGAACCTTTTGAGCTCGGCGTGTCAGCATTTTGAAAAACCCTAACTTAACTCTGGTGCCGTGTCACATATAGAAATGTTTTGATCTTTGCAACCATAGTAAAACAAAGACTTATATTTTTGATATTTATTGTATATATTTAAATGCCATTTAACAAAGAAAAATCAACCAAAAAAATGAGTTCACGTGTCACCTCTGACACGCGGGTCATAGGTTCGCCATCACTGGGCTAGAGGAAAACATTAATATTAATAATAGTGATAACAGCAATAATGGCAAAATAACAATTCGCATGTACTTGGTGATTATTATGTTCCAAGCATTGAGCTAAGACATCGAGTGATCTTTTTTTCCTTAAAGATTGCCAAATAGTATTTAAATCTTGTGCTTTAAGTCTGTGAAGGATTTTCACGAGGTGGGGGACAAGGAAGAAGAGGAGAGAAAAGAGAAGCAAGCGGAACAGTTGTCTTTGCCATCAGTAGGAGACCTCATTTGAGGAACTGTGCTGATGTCAGTGCAAGGCAAGCCTTGATGGGCTACCAAGAAGATGTCAACACATAAGTGAGATCAGCCAGTGTGATATCGCTTCCAGACCTTTTCCCCTCTCTCCCAAACTGGAACATGCTAGGTAGTGCTAGACTCTCAGAGCAACGGACGTGTCCACGTGGAGGTCTGTTGGCTAGATGTTTCTGAGGCTTTGCCTCCGAGAGTGACTCTTCGATCAGTCTCCTATCAGAGATGTGCACTGGTCCCATCAGCCAGTGACTGCAGAGTAAGAGTCCTCTCCCTTCTGTGCCCAACATTTTCTTTTTTAAAAAATATATATATTATTGATTTTTTTACAGAGAGGAAGGGAGAGGGATAGAGCGTTAGAAACATCGATGAGAGAGAAACATCGATCAGCCGCCTCCTCACACATCCTACTGGGGATGTGCCCGCAACCAAGGTACATGCCCTTGCCGGGAATCGAACCTGGGACCCTTGAGTCCTCAGGCTGATGCTCTATCCACTGAGCCAAACCGGCTAGGGCATGTGCCCACCATTTTCTCGCACAGTCCATCTGCATAATTTTTGGACATCCACTCTCCTCCACTTGTCCCCAGCTCCTGTAGGTCCCCACGTGACTGCCTCCTTGTGCCCTGTGACAAGCCCATTCCGCTCTCCTCCTCCTGCCACCAGGCTCCCTGCTTCAGGTGCGAGCTCTCTGAGTCCTGCTAGGGCTGCGGTGCAGCTGGGAACAGGCAGCCCTTCCCTCTGGGAGCTGCATGCTGCAGAGGACCCTCTCAGATCAGAGCGCCTTGGGCACCACAGTCTCCCTCTGACCTCGGAGGGAAGCGCACTGCTTTTCCTCATTTCCCACATCCGCTGAGGCTGGATCAGACTCACAAGCACTGAGCACAGACCCTGAGGGGATGGGAAGTCCACACCTTAGAAGCCATGGCTATTAGAGGCAGGATCCAGGGGCTTCTGCTGGGCCTGGCTTTACCAAGCCTTGGATTCCATCACTCACCAGCTTTGAAGCCCTGAGGCTTCCCCAGGGAACAAAAGAGGTTAATTGAAAGGTCTCGCCAAAGTGGGCCCTCCCATTGTAAACAGAGGGTCTTTCTGGAAGGCACATTCCAGTCTCCACCTAGAAGAAAGAAACTCCTCAAATTCCCCCAGGGTGCCGTTTTCCCAACTTCCAAAAATGAGGGTTTGGTCCGGGTTACTCTAGCCCTTCCACCTGCCAACCTCCCCCCCTCTGATGTTTCCCTCTTCACAGTGAGAAGTAAACAAGAATCTGCAGGGGGATAATTCTTTAACTATTGCTTCTACCTGTGAATATGAGTCAAGCGCCCCCCCCCCCCCCCCACACACATAGACATTTTTGCATGAGTTTTACCCTGTTCAGTAGTGACAGGCATATAGAGTTTAGCCCACCGGATTCTCAAATGTGTTTTAACAGCAAAAATCTCTCTTCAAACCAAACCTTATATGGAAGGAAGCCCAGTTTATGAAGCAGAGTAATGTCCTGCTTCCAGGTTGAAACAAGAAGGGTCAGTGGGACCCTCCCTCACCCCGGGGCTGATGGGCTATTTGCAATAATGTCTCTGGCCCAGCCTTCATTTTTCAGATGGATAATCTAAAGCCAAGAAGAGTTGAACTGTTTCTAGAAGATAGGTGTTCGGAAAGCCTACAGCTGAGACCTAGGCTCTTTGGTGATCTGCCCTGCTTTTGCATTTGTTTACCCCAAGATGCTTGTAATAGAGTGGTTGTTCAGGTCCTCATTTAGTAGCTCTCCTGAGTGAATAGTTTCTTAGCTGTCAACCTCATCTTCTGTTTAAAATCAGCTGGCTTCTCAGTCAACTCAAACTAGAATCCACCATCCTTACAATGGCCTCTCAGGCTATCCATTACCTGTTCGTTCTCTCTCTCTCTCTCTCTCTCTCTCTCTCTCTCTCTCTCTCTCTCTCTCTCTCTCTCTCTCTCTCTCTCTCTCTGTTAATTCCGAATTCTTTCCATGAACCTTGTTCTAGTCCAGCCACAATAGCCCCCATTTCTCTCAACACATCAGGGATAGTCCTGCCTCAGGACTTTGTACCTTCTGCTCACAGTGCTCAGAAAGCTCAGCCCGCAGATATCACATGGCCTGCTCTCTGTGTCCCTTAGAGCGCCGCTCAAATGCCCCTTGACCAGTGAGACCTTCCCTCTGTCATTGCAGTGGTGGTCTCCAAAGATGGCCCCATGAACCACACCTCTGTTACCCAGGCCTTGTACATTCCCTCCCATTTATCTGAGGGCCCTGCAACTTGCCTTTGAGCAAATAGAATTGGGGAAGTGACACTTCATGACTTCCAAGGCGAGGTCTGAGTGGGCTGCGTAGCCATGGGCTGAGGTCTGGAGTTTCAGAAGGAAATGGACCACACAAACCAGTGCTCAGATGAGAATTTTGGTTGCAAATGCCAGTTCAGTGAAATGCTGGAGCCACGTTCTAATGACCGGCCTCCTTAACTTCTCTATTGTCTACTCGAAAGTTATGTTTTCCTGCAGCGCTGGGCCAGCCATTGATTCATTTCCTTTCTTTGAGATGCTTAGGATGAGAGAGACAGACAGACAGACAGAGAGACTGTCCAGAGACACAGCGGGGATATTTTTATTGCTTACAGTTGGAAGATGAGTCTGGTTTTTATTTGAACTTTGTGTGGCCCTCGCTGTGCCTGGGACAGCCTCTTCCCTGTGTTTGCGCCAGAAGCCTGCGGGGCTTCGCTCCTCCTGGCCCCGCTGGCCCACTGGCCAGAGCTTCCTGCTTGCTCTCCACCTTCAAGGGTTAACTTCACAAAACGCCAGCCCTTTATTCCAGCCCCAGATTTCCCATCATACTTTAGGCCCAGCGAACCGTCCCTTCGTTGATGGCACCTTTTGGCTCCACAATAGAAGCCAATTTGTTAGACTTCTTTACAGGTCAGGGGCTGCAAGAGGATGTGGAGGGCGCAGCAGTGGGCCCTGGGAAATGAAGTTGTATTCGCTTGGCAAATTATACGTCTGCTGACTTTATGGGCCCTGATTTCCTTCCCTCTCCTCTCCCCTCACTCTCTCTGCCCCCTCCTCACCTGCTTGCCTTTTCTTTAAACTGAGGAAGCGTGTATGTGAGATATCGTCACATATCCAGTTCATGTAGGTTAATAGATTGATTCCAGTGACACGGATCATAATGAACAGTAAATTGTTTTATCTCTTAAGTCTTATTTGGTCAGCCAGGAAAACATATGAGGTAATATGGCTTGGACTAAATGGACCGTATAATAGATCTCCTTCTAAAGAATGAGGACGGGGTGACAGCGCCTCTCATGATTAATGAAAATAATAATGGTTCTGAAATTGAAATTTTTCTAATTTTTTTTCCCCCTTCTCCTCTCTTGGCTGCCACCAAAAACTTCAGCCAGGAGATGATTTGTGCACAGTAGCGGCTCCGACTCCTTCCTGGGCTGAGAATACACACGTGGGTGGGGGCGGTGGAGAAGGAGGCAAAGCAGTGAATTGGCTGATAGCATCCTAAGTGTGCCACGTGCCGGGAAAAGGGCATTCACGCATGCGGTTTCTTTTCCACGAGCTTCTGATGTAAAGACTGGCTACAGAGCATGAGAAGTTGGGTCAATATCTTTGGCATCAGATGTGTTGTGGGTCGATCTGGTTATTTCCCTTGATTCAAGTATATTCTGCCTTTTTTATTTTGAAGTCACACGATTTTCTCCTTTCCCTTCCATTTTTTCCCTTGGGCAAAGGAATTTTGTTTTCTTCCAGATCTCTACATCAGGGTATCTTCTCACTGGTTATCAGAAAAAAGCAAATGCATGTCTTGCGTTTTCACAGAGTGATACTTTGAAATCCTTGGGGAAGGCGAGAAAAGGAGGAGAATTTTGGTTAATCGCCCATCATCAGACACAAAGACATTACCGCTCTTGAAGGACAAAGTGGCAACCAGTTAGGGTGGTATCCTGCGTGTCCTGGAACAGGGCACTTACCCTCCATGCAAATGGTGGTGGGTCATGGGATGGTGGTGCCGTTAGAGAAGGCTGGTTCCGTGGGATTCGTGGGGGTAGGGAGGAATAAGGAGACCCAGCGAGAGGAATAAAGGCCCTCTGCTTCCACTGAATAAGGACCATAACCTTCGAGTCATTTCTTCCACACTGCGGGCCACATGTCACCCGGACAGCAAGCAGCCTGGGAAATGGCCCAAAGAACTGAGCGGCCCATCTTTCTCTCGGATTGTCCAAATTCCTACAAATTGATTTCCCAAGAATTTGTCTCGTGTAGTCTTAAGCAGTGGCTTCTAGACATGCTTCATGGCAATGCAGTTTTTTCTATCAAACAGATAATTGTGAGATCAGGCAGCACCAAAATGCTTGGGCAGCTTTTGCTCACCTGCATAGAACACAATTAAAAAAAAACATCATTGCCGAAACCGGTTTGGCTCAGTGGATAGAGCGTCGGCCTGCGGACTGAAAGGTCCCAGGTTCGATTCTGGTCAAGGGCATGTACCTGGGTTGCGGGCATATCCCCAGTGGGAGATGTGCAGGAGGCAGCTGATCGATGTTTCTCTCTCATCGATGTTTCTAACTCTCTATCTCTCTCCCTTCCTCTCTGTAAAAAATCAATAAAATATATTAAAAAAAAAAACATCATTAATCCAACATAGACAATTGTTTAGTGTCTCTTTGAAATCAGACTTGCTCCGAAGAATCTTCCAAATTATTTCATTGACCTTTTTGTTTTTCAACCAGTCATCATAGCAAGTCCCCATTTATTTATAAATAAAAATGCTAATAGAAATTACTGTAGATAACTGTAGAAGAGGAAAAGATCTTTTTAATATACTGCTAATTTTGAAAAAAAATTAAAAAGTAATATATGATATGGCTATGTAATGTTTACAAGTTTATATATGATTATGTGTATGTTTATAATCATTTATAAATTTTGCATATATATGCTATGGTTGTCACACAGTGAAAAAGTGAATGGCTAGGGTTTAACTTTTGTCACCTTCAAACAGATGAAGAATTAGAAGTAGAAATAAGGGAAAGATTGTAGATATTTTTGGCAATTTTTGACGTGTCGGTGTAAGCAATCATTACTTTGGAAATGAAATAGAGAAGCATCTACTTCCAGTCTTTCATTGTTCTAGAAAAGTGAACAGTAAGTAAAGAATATGCCTATTTGGTAAATTTTCTTTTCCAGGGAGCTTCTTGATATTAAGAGATTGTCAAATAATGTGTTTCTTTAAAATGATCATAAGAGCACATTCTGATTATAGAATTCATTTTTCTATACTTAAGAAATAGGATGATCCATCAAGTATCTATTATTGCATTTGATCTTTTTATTGATCTCTCTACATATGAAATGTTTATTCCTAACCTTTATAAAAAATGTCTCCCCCCCCCCCAATCTTATTGTGAAGACAAAATAAAATGACCATTTTATTTCGACATTCCTCATACTACCTACATTGGCAAAAACCAGAATTGCATTTAGAATATGCAATACACTTAACAGGAAGTGACTCTGTACCTAAAATGATGGCTAAGGAGGCACACATGAATATTTTATGGATTTATTGACATTAGAACTCACTCATATTGGTCTGGCATGCTTTGTATTCTGACTCCTTATAAAACTACAAAGAAAGCTACCCCATTTGAGAAATAAAGTTGCAACACAGGAAATAGGAAGATCTATAACCATAAAAGGTTAATATGCTAATTAGACCTGACATCCTTCCAAACGAAGCCAGGGCCAGAGGGAAGCCGGTGCTGGCAGCCTGAGGAAGGAAGGCCTACTTTTGCATGAATTTCGTGCATCGGGCCTCTAGTATCTTAAATAAAAGGATTTGAAAATCCAAATTGGGATTCAATAACATGGATATTCTTAATCTCAAATAAAGATGGTAAATTGTTAAGATCCATGATGTTTCATGGTACTGGAAGTGTAGAACCCATCTCATCCCAGAAGTCATTTTACAACATAGTGGAAAATGTCTTTAGGCACCATGAGTCTGGTTGATTGACGGGTAGACGCTACCCATTTTAGTTCACAGTGCTTTTAGATGGTATTTATAGAGCTTACACAGGAATCACATATTTATTTAATTGATTTATCTACATACTTTCTTTACTTTTTGTTACCAAATCAAACCCTTTAGTTTTTAATTAAGCTTATTTATGTTCTGTGGGCAAATTTTTCTAACCTAGGCTGTCAATAATTTATTTAGTGATTTTCAAACAATCCAGAGGTTTAGGTTTAGGTTTAGAAGGTGAGGAGGAAGAAGGAATAGATACTTCACACCTAAATTTGAATGGAGGCCCCAAGGGGTTCAACTTCTACTGTGTCCCTGCTTTCCAATTTGAAATTAGTTAATGACCATTTTATTTTGGCATTCCCCATGTAGTTGTACAGTATTTCTTTTTATCACCCAAAGCATGTAGGAAAGCGAGGAGTAAATAGTATAGAAGATGTTCAGTGCAGCGTTATTTATCGTGGTACACGTTAGCAAAACCTTCAGACATGCCGACGATTTGATTAACTAAACATCCTTACATTCATGAGAGAATATCACCTATCTGTCTACATCTATCTAGCTGTGATATTTAATAAGAACAGATAAAAAACAAATAAAAATATACATTCACTAGAACTCCAACTTTGTAAAAATCAAACACTCAGAAGGTATAAGAACAAGGGAAAGCAGTGATCATCCCCAGCTGGTAGGATTAGGACGTTCTTTAAAAAGTAAATTTCTGCATCCTACACATTTTTGACATGTACATATTGCTTATATCATTTAAAAAACAATAATAGCTCATTGTTACTATGTGCTAGTCACAGTTTTAAATACTTTTTTTTCGTAATGAAATCCTCATAATTGTGCTTTGAGGTAAGTATTATTTTTACCCTTGAAGGAATTGATTCTCACAGCAGTTAAGTAACTTGCTCAAGGTCATAAGGCTGGAACATGACGGTGTCTAGATTTGCCTGACTCCATGCTTTTAGTCCACTCTCTACTATGTACAACAAGTTGTCCAGAAAGGATGATCTGTGATTACATAGTTGTTTAAACTACATGCTGTTACCAGGGGGATAACATTAGCTCAGGCAAACCCACCTATGCAAAGTTTAAATCTGAAAAACAAAATAAACAAAAATAAAAACAAGCACATTAACACATTTTCGATGTCAAGGTTCAGAGTTTTTTAATTTTACATAATTTAATTTTCTGTATTCTAACTGTAGACTTGGCTAACAAGTTTGTCATGGGCAATTTGGACCTGTTTCATGCTCAAAGAGGGCATGATCTTAAAGGCTGGCTCCTGCAGCTTTGTCCACACATGACCAAGCCAAGTGAAGGTGCAATCCGGTTCACAGATCAGTGTGGATAGGCTAAATATTCCCAATGCCCAGAGGAAACAATTTCTTACCTAGCTCTCTCAAGTTGATCGCATAGGTGTTGAGTCTTTGATAGGGGCAGAAATAGAGTATTGGGGACCAGCTATAATAGAAACCGGAGCCTCCAGCCCTATGCATATCACCAGATGTTTGAAGACCCCCAGGCTTTGCATCCCCGCAGGCCTCTGCAAGGCTCCAACCCCCTTCCTTGTAAACTGCCCATTTGGCATAGCCTTTTGCCTACTTCCCATAGAATCTTTGTCCAAGACAACCAGGATGCAACTCATGGCTGTGCTCCTACCTGCTGCTCTTCTAACCCAGGCCTCCGCCCACCTTGTCTTTGTGGACCTTGGGTTATTAAGTGGCTTTGAAGCGCTCCTAGCCCTAAGGCCATTGGGTGATTGTGCCGTTTTGCTCTTAGGCCAGCATGGCTTCCTGCTACCTGCCCGGAGACTGGGAAGACAAAGGAGTCAGACTGTCCTTGTGTCTTCTCTTCACTCCTCACAGCCAGGTGGTTGTACCAGGTGTTAATTTTTTCTCCCTTTTGCCCTTCTGGTCTCATTTCTCCTCTATTTCCTTCCAGGTCATCATACCCATTTATACCTTTCTCTCATTTCCTTCCTCTTGAGATGAAAGAATATAAATACTAAAAAACAGACAACAAACAGATTATGTCTGATGGGTGTACATGCAGTTCTCCCCATCAGTGAAAAAGAAAGCCATGAATCTGAAAATTGCACTGGTCATCATGAAAAGCAGTGTCAGCAAGCATGGAAGCTATTAGAAATGCACTCAAGAGCCCTTCAGAATCTCCACAAAACATTTCTCCTCTAATTCTACTTTGTTTTTCTACTTATTTTTTAATACCAAACACATGCATAACCCCATAAGTATTCCTCATACGTGTTCCAACAACATTGCTCGGGAATTCAGCCATTTTATAAGTTTTGTTTGAATTAGCCTGGGAGCTTAGGCAGCGTTTAAGCATTTTTCTATGCAATTCTCTGTTCTAGATTTCAGAGATACAGATAGGGCTTTGAGGACTTCCTAAAGCAATAAACTCACGGCGTTGTACACTTGCTCTCCCACTCTGGCTCTTGTATGCAGAGAACGCGTGTCTTTACATATTTGCAGATTCACGTGTGCAACTGGAGATCAGCCTTCGGGAGCGTTGTGTTAATTAAAACAGGGAAATCAATGGGCCTGTGTGTCCACCTCTTCCTGTGTTTGATTAAACTCCAAGAAGAAATTAAGATCCAGTTCAACAGAAAACCTACGAAGGTGGGAGAAATATTTCCCGCGTACACGACACTCTCTCTCTCAAACACATACAAAGTACATTATTTTATTTTTTTGGTGAAGAGAAAAGATATTAAAAAATCCAGTGACTGATTTTGCTTCTTGAACCAAATCAAATATTTTCTTGTCAGAGCGCTCATAACGGCAGCCTGCAGAGGTCACGGCCTTCACTTTCTCCTTCAGATGGTCTGGGAGTGGAATGTCCTTACCATTAGGGCTCCTTTTGTTTTCCTTGGGAGGGTTTTGCTTACACTGGCAAGCGCCTGAGACGCACCAAGGTTCTCTAGACTCTGTTTATTAGATTTTTATCTTCTTATCAGAGTCCTCCTCCTTAAATCATGTCAGCATTTTACCACTCTGCGGGGATTTCTGGTGTTTTATTGTCTATGAACTGCTTGGGGGGTGGTCGGGGAGGGAGCCGGCCTAACAAATATAACATTTATATAATAGCAGGGAGGGGGAGGAGGCCCCGTGCTCCTATCAGTCCCCCATCCACCACTGTTTCCCCTCTCCCTGCCCCGCAGCCCCCGGGAAGCCCTCGCCCGCTCTGCCCTAGCTTATTTGTCAGCCGAGTGACATGGCTCCTCTGTGGACAGCCTGCCTTTCCGTCATTTTGAGAGGCTCTTTAAACCATATGCACTTGCTTAAGCCATTTTCAATCATCCGGCGAGCCCGTCGGGTGAGTGGGCGATTGCTTGGAACCAGGGAACGCGATTGGGTTTTAGTCACAGATGGAGTCCGGGTGGAGAGCCTCTCTCCTCTCCTCCTGCCCCCGCCTGCCTTCCCCCACTGGCTGGAAACTTGACCAGGGCCTCCTGCAAAGGGATCCAGACTCCGTAGCCTCAGGGGGAAAAACGCCCGGATTTTGCTAAGGGTGGGGTGCAGTGGGCCAGGGGAGGGGGGTAGCGGGAAGCCAGGAAAGCCAGAGGGAGGCCCATGCTGGGAAAGTGAGTCATCCTTTCCCCCTCAGTGGGCACCACGTGACTCATGCTACTAGTATTTCTGCTCACCATAAACTGGTCTGACTGAGTCCCATACTGTGTTTTTGTTGTTTCTTGGTGGTGGTGCTGTTTGTTTTTTTCAGATACATTTTAACCAGTAAGATGAACTTGAAAAACCATCTGGTCAGGGACAATAATCTATATCTTTCCTCTGAGGCAGGCCATCGAGCATGTTGACCGTGTGCTTGGTTACAAACTGTGACCATTAGAATAAAACATTAACTTCCAAAGGGGTCCAGAGGCTGCAGGTTACGCTGCTAGGCAAATCCTCTTGGATAGGAATTGATTCGTATTTATCTCCCATGCGATCGTACAAGGTGAGAATTTGATCTATGCTGGGGGAATGCAGTCATCAGAGAGCATTAATGTGTTTTCTAACGTTCATCCGCCCTTTCAACAAAATATTTATTGAGTGCTTACCTGCGTGAGGCATTGTTTATCTTGGAATCCCTAGTCTGCTGGGATGCGGGAGTAGCTGCCCGGCGTACACACACACACTGTCCTCGCATCTTACGGGGCTGGGCCTGGGAACCTGAAATCCTCTTTCTGCTGACTTACTCCACCTCTTCGCTAAGACTACAGGGCGTGGGCCCCCTTCCACGGTCAGGGAAGTGTGAGTTCTGTGGAGAGTCAACTAGTTTTTTTCTCCCTTTAATGAATTTTCAATGATGATTTTTTTCCTTAAGAGCATGTTCCCAACTTATTAAAGCAATAAGTTCCTGTGGAAAGTGCTTAACATAACAGTTTCTCGGCCAGCTTTCCCTTCCAGCTGATAACATCGCCGCGAAGGAGGAACACAGGGTTAGAAATTTGGGACCGAACACTCCCAGCATGTTTTGTAAGATAAAAATGAACAGTGATGAAAGACGTTTGAGAGTTTGTCAGGAAGACTTGTGTTCATTTTTCAACCGAGTTTCTGCTTGCTTTTTTGTTCTCGACTCCCTTCTCAGTCCGACACAGATTTGAGGAACTCGAGCTCTTGACTGACCTGTGCACTCAGACTTCAGTTGCAATATTTTCTGTGACCTGCTCTTCCAAGTATTTAGGATTTCTCTTACTTCTTCTGCATCACTGGTGTTTGTAAGTGGGCCTGTGCGGGGCGGAAATCACGGGAGAAAGAGAGGAACGTTGGAGAATAACTGTATTGGCCATATGTGCCCATTGCTGCTTCCTTCCTTCCATGCTTAACGATTTCACACAGGCCAGCCAAGGTTGGGCTTACTTAAGACTATATCCACACAGAGATTCATGCCAAGCATTCTTTTTTTATTTTTTTTAAATATCTTTTTTTATTGATTTCAGAAAGGAAGGGTGGGGTGTGTGTGTGTGTGTGTATGTGTGAGTGAGAGAGAGAGAGAGAGAGAGAGAGAGAGAGAGAGAGAGAGAGAGAGAGACATCAATGATAAGAGAGAATCATTGATCGGCTGCCTCCTGCACATCCCCTACTGGGGATCCAGCCCACAACCCAGGCACATGCCCTGACTGGGAATCGAACAGTGACCTTCTGGTTCATAGGTCGACGCTCAACCACTGAGCCACACCAGCTGGGCACCAAGCACTCTCCTATCCCAACCTTGAAACCAAAGCAAAGGCAACATAATGATGAAAGGAAATGCATGAAAGGCCCATGAGTGAAAACTGGTGTAATTGCAGCTTCTCTATAGGATGGTCCATTGGAAAGTCCCTAATAAGTGGTTTTGGTGGTGGTGATGGTGAATTCTAGGCTAGAAAACATAATTTAGAGACCAAAGGAGACAAGTAACTACTAGGAGAGTGACTGACACATGCTTTTTAATAAAGCAAATTGACAATCTGTATCAGAAGCCTGTAAAATGTGATGGTCACTGATCCAGTAATTCAAGTTTTTAGAATATAGACCAAAGAAGTTATTTGAAGCAAAGAAATAAAGTTGTATGCTTGATGCCCCATAGTGATCAACATCATGTTAGTTATACTGGCAAATACTTGGATATAAGAAAATATACAACAGGAAAATAGTAAATTATAAAGTATCCTCAAGTGGCATAATGAATTTCTGTTTATGAATTGTGTGTAGTAACAAGAAAAAGTATACATGATAAATTGCTAATGATAAAGCAGAATTCTATTCAAAATTCTATTTACAGAAAAATAATATCAATGATGAAACAAAAGCTAAATAAATAAGTCTAAAAGATTACTACCAAAACACCAGTAGAAGTCATCTGTAGGTAATTTGACTATAGATAATCTTTTTTTGTGAATTCTTTTAAGGATTTTTCAAAGTGGAATGTAATTCTTAGTATCTAAAAAAGTCAGATGTGAGGAGAAAGCAGACTTAAGTATTATGTAAATACTGTGAGTATTGTGAATATTCAAGCTAATACCAGTTTATCATAGCTGGCATTGAATGTGTAGAAAATATGAGATGTTTCTCTTGGTTTTGTTTACAGATTCCAGACAATCTGGAATATTATCAAAATTACCAAAGCTCCAATAGTAGAAACTTACAGTGAATTCAGTTTATTTTTATATCAAATTTGAAATGTGGATAGTGGGACTAGATTAATCACCTATTTCTCAATCACTAAAATAAACAGGAATTTCTATTTCAACAGTGGGAGACATTGCTTACTGCGTGCTTGTTCTGCAATGTGTTCAAACTCCTTTAAGTTCAGTCCAGAGAGATGGAGCTCAGCCTCTGAGTGATTCAAACTCCAGCACGTGCTGTGTGACCTTGGGCAATTCCATGTAACTAAACATCAGATTCCTTATCGACAGTCAGGGCACAGTAATAGCAGCGATTGCATCTGTACAGCGCGGCCCATTTCTGGACTCGGGAATCATCCAGGGAAACTGACTTTAGGGTACAGGTAAGAACAGAAGACAGGTAGTGAGGTTAGGCACACGTGATGTCACTCGATTTAATGCCTAAAGGTTTGACTTCATCCTGAAGGCAGTAGGGAGCCATTGACTAGATGATGCGGCAAGGGATATGCTTTTTAAGCATTTCTGGGTGTTAAAAACTGCTCTACCTAGCCCTAGCTGGTTTGGCTCAGTGGATAGAGCATCGGCCTGGGGACTGAAGGGTTCAGGTTGGATTCGGGCCAAGGGCATGTCCCATGTGGGAGGCAATCAATAGATGTGTCTCTCTCACATCAATGTTTCTCTCCCTCTGTCTCTCACCCTCCCTCACACTCTCAAATGAATGAATGAATGAATGAATGAGGAAAAATCCATCAGGTGAGGCTTAACAAACAACAACAATAAAACTAGCCTGTACTGTAAATGGCCAGTAATGCGCGCATCTTGTCCCTGGTCAGATCAGCGTAGATGCATGGTTGGCAAAACCTCCTGACCTCCCGGGTGTTGGCAGCGAGGGCGAAGGTCTTGTCCTTGGCTTAAGGTTTTCCTGTGGCAGAACTCGCCGGTCCTCTCCCTTGCGCCCTCCTCCCCCGCAGTGAAGCGGACTCTCCCGATGGATGGATTTAGAAAGAGGAAACGAGCCCCCCTGGCTCAGCTGCTTCCCACAGAAGATGCAGTGTCTCTTGATCTCCCAGTTGGCTGAGGGGAGAGGGCCCCTGGCTCCAGCCTGTCTGTCACCGGGAGGTGTGACATTCAGGAGTGCGCTCTGGGAAAATGGCGTGGCCGCCAGACTTAAAGATGTGCTCTCCTGCCCAACCGGAATAAGCACCACGTTTTTTTTGTTCTTGTTTTTTAAATAGATTTTCATTGATTTCAGAGAGGAAGGGAGAGGGAGAGAGAGGTAGAAACATCAATGATGAGAAAGAATCATTGATCGCCTGCCTCCTGCACACCCCCTACTGGGGATTGAGTCCATAACCCAGGCATGTGCTTTGACCAAAATTGAACCCGGGACCCTTCAGTCTGCAGACCGATGTTCTAGCCACTGAGCCAAACCTGCTAGGACTAAGCACCGTGGTTTGATCTCCAAGTCCACGCTGCTTCTCTTTCTCAGCTAGCTCAGAATTAGCACCCTCCCCGCCCCCCAAGCCCCAGCAAGAGTTCTAGAAGCCAACTCTCCATCAGCAATGTCAGCGTTGAAGGCCCTCAGCACAGAATGAGTATGTTTAGCGGGTAGAGTAGAGCAGCTTTATGATACCGGCGAGGGAGACCCCAACAGCTGCCTCATATCCTAGACATATTACAGGATGGCCATGTAATTATATTTCAAGGGACAAGACAGGATTTGTTTTCCATCAACATCCACGTAATGATGTGCTATGCTAGCATACGGTTCTTCTGAATGTGGGAAAACACGATGAGGCAGAGCTATCTTGTTCTCACATACCATTAAAAATGCTGTCCGTTTGTAACGACAGGATTGCAAAACGCCCCTGATGTCACCAGGCGATATGCTGGCATCAGCCAAGGAATCTCGCAATTTGGGCCATAATGGCCACAGAGTGCGCGCTGCTGTGGAGAGATATGCCGTGGCTTATGGAATTTTCACTAATATAATTTTGCTGCTTGCTCTGAATTAATACCCAGTGGATGAACAAAAGACCAAGTTACGTTGCCAAATTCATCATCTGGGGTGGAAAAGTTACCACTGTGCTGAGACTGCTACCAACGCTGATCAGCAAAGCGTGGCATTCGTTCTTAATATTTTTTCAGCCATATGGCACTTCACCCATGTAGAGAGGCGATGTCCATTTTGCAGAGTTATGGTGCCATCGTCGTAATAAGGAATTTGGGGGTCATTTAAAGAATCGGTAATCGCCAAAGGGAGTTTGTTCTGTAGAATTAGTTCAGCAGCATCGTAGGAACAAATGGTCTGAGCAAATCACTTCCAGAGCTGGATACTTACAGCACATTTCAAAGCGATCGGAAGTTGTCACATGGAATGTCTGTGCTAAATAGCAAACAACCAAGCCAGCCAGTGAGGTTTCAACAAATGAGGAACACCCACTTTCTAATTCCCTACCTTTACAGGGAGGATTTCTTCTCTTTTCACATTAATGGGTTTTATATTTCTACGTGGCTTGATGAAGCACATTAAATTGTCATTATGTTCCTAGCGTCAACCCACCAAAATTGGGGAGAAGAAATACTATTCTTTTTTTTCTCCCTGTCTTGCTTAGGGATTTCTTAAAAAATTAATTGGTCCTCTATCGGATGAATAATACAGGCATACCTACTTAAAACACACACATGCACAAGAAAAGACTCATTTTTAAAGAAATTGCCAGAAAAGTTACCTTTTTCCCATCTTCTATCAGTCCTTTAATTTTGCAAGTTCAAGGCTATAGCACTTCATAGTAAGAACAATCTTAAAAGGCTGCAACAAAACAGGGACAATTGCAGTAGCCTAACACTGTGTTCCGGCAATTCATCAAAGCTGTGATTAATTCAGTAGTGGCACTACCGACAGAAAATGAGCAACAATTCCTCTTTCATTGCAAATACAAATGGTTGTCCATCAGCCTTATTAATTATTGTTATTAAATGATAATAGGAATATTTGATGGGGACTGGATGGTTAGACAGAAAGCTGTACGATTCCTTTCATTCAAATACTGCTGTCTCTTTCTCCCATAGATGACATACACAGAAGTTAGCTCTGCAAGATGTTTTTTGTATACATTTTTTGCAGTTAATGAATTTGCTTGCAAGTAGAAAAATTTCCATGACTATATATACACTTCACACATTTTGCATGGAGCTATTGTATTCTATATTTCCTCAACGTTATGATCACTATTACTTATAACTTTGTACATTCTGATCCATCACCCTAAAACACTCTTCCCTCTAGCCTTTAATCTCCTTTTGACCAGAAAACGCCTATCTTATCCTCAGATATGAGCTTAGGTATCACTTTCTCTCCATTTCACAGACCGCACTAATTTGGCTTATGTTCAGTTTCCTAGCATCACTGTTGTGGAACTGACATAGCAATTGTAGTGTATTTCTGGTGTTCATTGTTGGCTGTCGTTGTGGGTACTCATATTGAATCATCACCCTCCTTGAAGGAGAAAACCCTTCCCATGCCTTTCTGAGCACGTGCATCAGATCCTTGCAGCCTCACCCATGTCCACCCCCGTCTCAGCTAACACTGGAAACTACCACCCAGGACGACAGAGGCACAGCCCTGCAGCGCCTTACTCTGTCTTCATTTTCCCCAAGGCTTCCCCATTGAAGCCAGACCTGCAGGGGCCCTGGTATCTGCCTGGCAGACCTGTGACCAATAGGAGACTAGAGCTGGTGGGTGAAATCTTTCTTCTTCCTCCAGAATTGGCGGCCCTGAGGCACAGCCATTGAAATGATGGTGATGGCGCTTATGTAAGATCTGTGACATGTGATGGCAGGTTCATATGGCAGGTTCCACCTCCCCCCCTCCTTTTTTTGTTGTTAATCCTCACCTGAGGACGTTTTTCCATTTATTCTTAGAGAGAGTGGGAGGGAGAGGGAGAGACACACAGAGAGAAACATTGATGTGAGAGGGACACATCGATTGGTTGCCTCCCACATGTGCCCCAACCAAGGCCGGGGATGGAGCCTGCAACCAAGGTATGTGCCCTTGACAGGAATCAAATGCAGGACCCTTCGGTGTTCGGGCTGATGCTCTATTCACTGAGCCAAACTGTCTAGGGCCTTTTCCCCTTCTTTATTTTCTTTTCCTCTCTGTTTTGAGTTCCTGGGACTGTCTCCCTACCTCCTGGGGAACCCAGGCTAAGATAGACAGCAATGAGCACATAGTAATTATGTAACAAATAGTTTTTAGTTGAATTAAGATAATCTAGAATGAAAATGTTAAAGACCTTCTGAAATACCTTCAGTTCGGAATCTTACCTATGCAGGGAGAAAACAGTTCAGTGTTAGAGTGAGCTGACCTCAAATCGGTAGTTGTTGAAACTAAATTTCCTACAGGAGTGCCATATAGCTGCGCATGGCGTTTTATCCAGGGGTAATTTAGGAAGGAAAAATAGTCGTTAACTCTGCACGCCTTCGGGTATTTTCCCAAAGGCCTGAAGTGCTGTTTAGCAAAATACTCGCATATCACACAGTTTTGGGCAAGAGCAGGGGCTGGGAGACAGCTAACCCGGGTTCTTCTGGAAAAGCCAGGCGGCAGGAAACCAGATCTTTTGGACCCCAGTGTTCACAACCCCCACCGAGGGCCCCGGAACCGCTGGCGAGGGAGGCAGGTAGGGGAGTGAGACTTCTCAGCGCTCAGAGGCGGTTGGCTTGTTTGTTTAAACCTGCTTTCTGGGATTAGCTCTATCTGACTTTGTGCGTTTTGGGCTGCAGGTTAGTCTCGGGTCAAGTAGGAGATTTCAACGCATCTGATAGGAGTTTGTTCCTCACGAGAAAAGGAAAGCTTTTCAGCATCGGGCCCATGCCTCCGTCTTAAACTCTTTGTACTATTTGTATGTGTAAGGAGGTCCGGGGCGGCGTAGGGCCGTTTCAAACCCCAACGCCCCAATCCATAACATTCATCACTATCTGTCATGGCGAACTATTATATATTATAGGGCCTCAAAGCTCGCTGTGCAAATATGACTGTTCATTAGCATTGACCAGGTCACACTGGATTGCATTAGTGGATTAGGAACCAATTGAAGCCTGTTTTTAAAACGGGAATTATCGCAGCTAAATATTTGTGAAAGCAAAACAAAAGGGTGTTCTTCGACGTCTAAATGCTATGTTTACTCTCTTTTTTTAAAAAGTGCAATGGTCTTAAATATTTTTCATAGATGACTGTTTATTCTTTAAACATATGTGTGTTTGTTTATGGGCGTAGATTCCAGTTTCAAGTACTTTTATCAATCTCCAAGAATGGTACTAAAAGGTCCACCTACCTCAATGACATCAGTTTTCACAATTGTATTTTAGTGGAGAGATGGCGGGTGGGGGGGGTGGGGGGGGGAATGGAGAGAGAAAGAGAAAAAGAGAGGGAGCAAGAGAGAAAGGAAAGACAGAGAATGGCTGACCCCTGCCTCAGCCCCTCAAAGTTCACGCTATGAATTACAGACCCACAGAACTACTCGCTACCCTAAGGTGGTTGGAAATGGGGTGGGGAGCTGTTCCTTCGCCCCCATCCCCAAGCCTTTGAGTTGACTCTCGCCTCCAGGTCTTGGTTAGGGACTTTGTCTGAAAGTCCAGTGCACATTTCTAACAGTACACTTACCCCTCCATATTTGCTCATCTGGGTTTTTCTTACCTTCTAGCTAGACAGTCCTCAACTTCTGTGTCGTTCGCTTCTGTGTCCCTAGAGCTTGAACAGAGTATGTGCTTGATAAATGCTTAGCAAGTGGGTAAATGAGCACCGACATGACACCTACTTGATGTAAAAAGATAGACCCGTCACCCCCTGCACACAACACACTCCATATACAGACTATTGAGTGTCCATGCAACTCAGCTGAGTTCCACATAGTTAAGTAGATGTGCTATTTTTTTTGAATCCTCACCCAAGCATACTTTTCCATTGATTTTTAGAGAGAGTGGAAGAGAGAGAGAAAGACAGAGAGAAATATCGATGTGAGAGAAACACATCAATTGGTTGCCTCCTGCATGCGCCCCAACCAGGGCTGGGCGGCCGGGGAGGAGCCTGCAACTGAGGTATGTGTCCTTGGCTGAAATCGAACCCGGGATCCTTCAGCCCACAGGCTGATGCTCTACTCATTGAGCCACACTGGCTGGGGCTAGATGTGTTGTCTGTTAGACACAACCTTTCTGCCTTTCAGCTGTGTCATGGCTGAGGCTGCCTGGCCTGTTTTAATAACTTTGCTGTTAATTCTTCTGAATCATGCAGGGCATCTTAAACCCCTGGTGGTAAAGTCTTATGTGCATTTTTGCACTCCTCATACCAGGGCCATGAAAGAGGAAACTACTTAAAAATAATGCTGTAATATCATAAATAGGGTCCAGTAGCATACTTCAGACAAAACAGATACTAAATAAATAGCTAGGTAGCCACTGAAGTTGGCCAAGCCCCAATATAGAAGGAAAACAACAAATATGGTTGAATTACAGGATAAGTCAAATGCAATGCAGTTGTATTATAATTCCATCATTAAGCATTTTCTTTTATGTTGCGTTCTAATTAAGTCCCAAAGCCAGTCCCATTTTAATACTCCTCCATGGTATGGAGGCCTTACAGCTCATTCTATTCTCACCCCACTGCATCCCATGTTTTATTTTAAAGTTGCAGTGACCATATATAAAACTGCAAACTGCATTTTTCTCATACATTGTGATTTTATGAGATAATTGTTTGGCATTAACCATATACATAACATCATAACAGTCCATTCATCCTATCAAAAAGTAGTTACAGAAAGAGAATCCACACACGTTATGGCACATGCATCATGATTTTACCTCAACATGATTTTACGTCAGGACACTATCATCTCACCTTATATTGTCAGTAAGACCCTCATAGGTTATGATATTTCTACTTTGTGTCACTCAGCTTCCATCTTTGGGACAGGATTAACTATCGCCATGGCATGGACCACAAACCTTCCATTCCCTACACTTTCTTACCTTGATCTTGATTTTGCTTTTAAATTTCACCTTTTCTCTTCTCTGTGATTTTTCTTCCATTTCCAAAATATCAAAATGGCAGGAGACAATTCATTTGACCCCTCGTCTTTTTTAAAATATATTTTTACTGATTTTAGAAAGGAAGGGAAAGGGAGAGAGAGAAACATCAATGCTGAGAGAAAATCATTGATTGGCTGCCTCCTGCATGCCCCACACTGGGGATCAAGTCTGCAACTGAGGCGTGTGCCCTGACTGGAAATCAAACCGTGACCTCCTGGTTCATAGGTCCATGCTCAACCACTGAGCCACACCAGCTGGGCCCCCTGATCTTTTAAGTCACCTATACTTCCCACTCTCACTGTAGACCGCCAACATCTTTTCTTGGAGGCTTATACTTGCCAAGTCAGATCCCACCTTTACTCCCTGTGTCTTCTCAACCCGAAATGTCTTTCTCAGCGCTCTGTGTCCATTCAAACTCATAGTCTCTTAAACTCTGCTCCTTTTCATATTGACTCTTGAGGTCTCATTACGACAAAGCCATCCGCAGTGATATATAACTCCTTGGGTGAGTATGGCAATTTTCCACCAGGTTCCCATTTGCCAATTGATAATATACTGTATTTCTTTGCTCATTCATTACTCTATGGTTATTAGAAGCGATTCTCCAATAAGCTCATAACAGGGGTTGCAAACTTTTCCTGTAAAGGCCAGATAGTAAATATTTTAGATGCTGCAGGTCATACAGTATCTGTCTCAGCTACAGAACATGTCATCGTAGATGAAAGCAGACATAGACCTTCTGGAAATGAATGGAAATGGGTGTGTTCCAGTAAAACGTTATTCATTGGCAATGAAATTTGAGTTTTATGTAATTTTCACTTGATACAAAACATCATTCTTTTTTTTTATTTTTAATTTTCAACCACTTAAACATGTAAAGACCAGCCTGGCAAGTGTTGCTCAGTGGTTGAGCGTCAACCTATGAACGATGAGATCAAGGTTTGATCCCCCATCAGGGCACATGCCCGGGTTGCAGGCTCAATCCCCATTAGGGGATCTGCACCAATGATTCTCTCTCATCACTGATGTCTCTCTCTCTGTATCTCTCTCTCGCGCGCTCTCTCCCTCTCTCTTCCCCTTCCTCTCTGTAATGAATAAAAATTACATATATTTTTAAAAGTGAGGACTATTCTTAGCTCACCGACCATACAAGAACAGGAGCCATAGCTTGCTGACCCCAGGATTATAACCTCCTTGAAGGCGGAAACAGGTCTTATGATACCATGATACCGTGTGTCTTCCATTATAACCAGAATCACAGCAGTCTCTTCTGGAGCCCAAACGTTGCTCAGCGTTCACATAGCTGAAGGCAAGGGACCAACAATGTTGAGCCATCCAATCTGGCAACCTTAGGAGGGGCCTGGAGGGGCCCTTAGTAACACAGACAATCAGCACAAAAGAGGTGTCAGAGGCCGAAGTTCTCACGGAAGAGGGGCACAGAGCCTCCACTTCCCTGGCGACTTCGCTCAGGTCTGTGGGTGTCTGTTCACACACAGTATTTCTTTGAACTAAGCAGAAAGCCGGGCCGGGCAGAAGGCAGGCTGGGAGCCGCAGATGCCATTTTGAATGCAGGCTTCATCTGGTCTCCGTGGGAGTCTGTAGACCCCCGCGCTCCGCTCTGTGGGAGTTCTGCACTTTGAGCGTGATGGCTCTGTGTTTAATTACACTGTATATTTTCTTCTTTAGCGCTGCCATCCAGAAAGACAGACCCAGAGAGCGGGGGAGATAGAGTCAGCGAGAGCTGCTCTCGGGCCTGGAGATAAGGGACATCCTTCCTCCAGAGCCGGCCCACGAGGCGCACGGAGATACTCCCCCTCCACATTATTTATCGAGAACGTTCTCTGTGAGTTATAGTTCCAAAGGGGGGAAATACTCATTTAACGAAGAGAGAGTTGGGTCCAGTTTAAAAGCCATAATTTTGTATGCATGTCAGAAAAACACATCATCTCAACCATAAATTCGCCCAGCCAGACTGAGGGCCCACTTGCCACTGGAATCTGTTTTTCTTTTTAATATAATGAGGCGACATCCCCTTCCTTGGAGAGGAGAGTTCAATAGTTTAATTTTTGTTAACTGAGATCTCTTGTACGAAGGTAAATTACATTGCCTTTTCTATTACTAGCTCTGTTAATTGTCAAGCAATCAGAGTTTATGCACTCAGCCAAGGCAGCAGAGAATTCCCCATAATGTTGCAGAATAAAACCTGACAAAGCACAATAATCTTTAGTTTATTGATGTGCTACCAGGCTGTTGAAAGCCTCGGATCAGTAATGCGCTTTGGTTAGGAAATTGGGGTCTAGGGAGAAATATTGGGAGGAACAGAGAGAACATCAGGGCTTGAAGAAAAAATATATTAGGAGTTAAAAGGGGGAAAAGATGTTTGTGGTGGGATTTTAGAGTTTTTGAAAAAAACACACAATACACTGAGATCTTATAGGGATTCTGAAGGAAAACACATCTGGGGTGGACAGATGAACTTTGGCCCCAGAGGCCAAATGAGATTTATTTTTTTGGTGGGGGGAGGTGACACATATCATAATATAAATAACACACACAAAGGCCAGACTTGCAGAAAAAAGCACACGCTGGAGATATTTATTGCAAATACGAGAGCTCCCACGTTATGGTTTAATGAAAACAATTAGGTGGCCAGGATGGCCAAGCGGAACCTGGATTTGGCTGCACAAGATGAAACCGAGGGGCTCCCTGAAATATCCCAGGTGCTTTAGTCTCCTTGCAAATCTGAACTTCCAGTGCTGAGAAAAAACATTTCCATATTTGCTTTGAGCCGTGGGGACTTTTAAGACGCGCACCGTTTATTCTTGGAGGGTGATTTCCATCCTGTCTTTTCTGGTTTCGTTCCTGGGCTGTTGGGTCCTTCTCCTGCTCTGTGTCTGATGCGGGTCCTGCCTTGGACTGGCCACGCCAGACACCCGCAGGCTCGCAGGCCCGGGTCGTGGCGAGGCGCTCTGGCTGCATCAGTGAGGGTAGCAAGGCCGAGGTCTGCCGCCGCCCTGGCTGCACTGCCTCTAAGTGCTTGCAGGGTTTGAGCTTCTAATGTAAAAGTTTGGCGTTTGTAGCCGTATTGACTCTAGGAATTAAGATTTGAGCCGCTTTATTAAATTGTTCCCTCCGATTGGAATGTTCTGCTCTGAGAAGCTAAATAGTTTGCGTAATGAGTACAGAGAGTGCATTCAGGACACGGCCTTACATTAATGTCAAATCATACCCAGACTCATTTTCGGAGTCAAAGAGAATATATAAAACCTCTAGGATAGGGAAGGAAAATGTTGATTAAGCAACTAATCCAAGCTAAAGAAAGGCAAAAAAAGATTGTAAGTTTCTGATTGGGCAGTTTGATGTTTAAAAGAAAAAAGATGGGTTGATTGTAAGAGTTTATAAGTGTATGTGGGAGGTCAGTGTGTGTATGTGAGGGTGTGTGAGTGTATGAAAGAGAGAGAGAGAGAGAGAGAGAGAGAGAGAGAGAGAGAGAGAGAGAGAGAACGAACCTGCAGAACCAAACATTGAGATTCTCTACCTTGCAATAAAAGATGGCAAGGTGATAAATTAGTGCTCTCAACTGAAATTGATTACTTTGTGTTCCCATCCAGTTCATGTGGCAGCCACACAGATGCTCAGAAACACCTTAATGACACATCAGAGGGAACTTCTCCAGTGGGCTCGCGCAGGGCCTCCCCCTTCCTCCCCTGTTGGCTCCGAGAGCACACTGCGTGTGTGCCGCACGCCATGCAAACAGCCCGCTCCCTCTTGCACGGGGATGTCTTCATTTTACACCCCCCCCCCCTTTAAACAATCCTGGGAGCCTCAATGCTAAAATGAAAAATGTCAGTGATTTTGTCTTTTCAAAGCTTGGATATATCCCCAGCTCTCTGGAGAGGCGGCACATAGAGCAAAAAGATGAAGCCGTACCAGGCCACCTAGAGGCAATCTCCTAGCCTGCCCAGCAAAGCAAAGCAAAATTATGGCTTATTGCCATAATGGTAGATGCAATGAAACCACCTGGTTTCCTCACGCAGATTAAAAGGAACAGGTTACCAATACACTCGAATTAAAGGAGTCGCACACGAGATGGAATCATTTCCGTCAGGCCCTCAGTTTTAAACAATTTGAGAATTCTCCTTATGGTAAAATCCCAAGTGGGGATGTATCGATAGCTGCTGAAAAGTAATTGATTCCATTCCACTGCAATCGTGAAAATAGGTGATGATCTAAGAAATGTCAAAAATGTTTTACCACCTCCCGATTGGTGTGGCTCAATGGTTGAGCATCGACCTATGAACCAGGAGGTCATGGCTTGATTTCCAATTAGGGAACATGCCCAAGTTGCTGGCGTGATCCCCGTAGGGGGCATGAAGGGGGCAGCCAATCAATGATTCTCTCTCATCATTGATGTTTCTGTTTCTCTCTCCCTCTCCCTTCCTCTCTGAAGTCAATGAAGAAAATATTTAAAGAAATGGTTACCACTTGAGGATCTTACAGTTGTGAAAGAAGACCCAGATTTCAGATTTCAGTGTTTGTGTGAGTGTGGAACTGGTTCTTTGGGAGCCAGCAAGGATGGGTCAGATATTCTATGAGTTATCTGTATAACATTTCCCATGAGCTTACTAACCTGTATCTGTGTTTAATAATTCTCTCTTCTTAGTCATTCTGAATCTGCATCAAGTATTCTTTGTGTTCTATGGAATCAAACCCCATGCACATATCATTTCCATTGGGTGTTTGTAAACACTGACCAGTCGTCACAGGAGCAGGGTCACTTGATGGAGCATAATCAATACTGGACACTCTTGTGCCCATTAGACACAGGTGATGGGACAAGTTCCTTTATGTACAGACTCTACAGGTAAAGAAGATAGCTTACTGCCCAGCGAATACAGAGCCCTAAGCCCCCATCAAGACCTGCATAAAGACCCCTCGCTCCATTTTAGTGCCTCTTGGGATCCCCTGTCAGAACCCTAGGACTCTGGGCCGCCTAGTTTGAGAATAAATCTCCTAAACGATGGAATTAGAAGCAGGTTGCCTTGGCCAGCGGCCTCTTCCTAACTGTGTATTACCTGTGAGTTGATCCAGTTTCACTTGCCTTATCCACTCCTCTCATGACAATTCTCCCCTTGAGTGCAACCTACTAGTAGTGTGTGTGTGTGTGTGTATGTGTGTGTGTGTGTGTGTGTGTGTGTGTGTGAGAGAGAGAGAGAGAGAGAGAGAGAGAGAGAGAGAGAGAGAGAGAGACACTGAGGTTTGATTTAATATTCCTCAATGATACTGATAGGATTCCCAGAAAGCTCCTGTTACCTTTATCTTTGCTAAATGTTCAAGACCAACCTTCCCTTTGAATTAATTGAGTGTCTTCTACATGCCAGGTACTGGGAAACCTGGGGATGTGTTTGGATGCCAGGAGATTCAGTTTCAGCATACATTACTCTGCCTTACTTGACTTTCTATTCAAGAACCCTCAGAATTTCCAGATACTTAACCGAAAATGGAAAATTCAAGTAGATAAGAAGAATTATTTCCATAGCAGTCTTCAATTTAATAGTAAAAAGCACAATTAGGCTAAGTGGGAGGTTACAAATAATTACACTCAGGGAAGTGGAAGCAGACTGTAACAGAGTTGTTGCATTTCCTCGTACTGAATAAAATAATACATTATTTGAATGGTTCTATTACCTATCCTTAACTGAAACATACAGTGCCTGTCCTATTTCTTCAAAGAGCTTGTTAATATGCAATCACCTAGTACAACTGCTAAGTTTTTAAAGGTCACCCATGTTTTATTCATAAAGGGTGGTTTTCTGGAGGGGAAAAAGGTTACAGTGTCATGTAATACCATATTCTCACAGAGGCTTTGCTTTCGAAGGTAGCTTCTAATGAAGCAGATGGGGCGAGGGAGAGATTGGGGGGACGGGGATGTGATTCTTCCAGAGAGAGCAGTCAAACTTCACTCAGGACCTGGGGAACTCTCAGGCAGGGGAGAAAGATTGATTCTGCTTTTTAAGTATCAAGTGAGCGTGGCAGTGGTGTTACTTCCGTTCCCAGATAATCCATTTTCCCGCAAGGCCAGGCGATGGAAGTAACTGTTTCCCAGCCTCCTTGACGTTAAGTGGCCACGTGGCTAATTCTGTCCAATGAAATGGGAGTGGAAGTGTGAGGGGTCCCTCTTTTTCTCTCCTGTCAGCTGGGGAGGACAGTATCGAAGTACATAGACTCGTGTCCGGATCCCTCAGTTAGTGCTTGGGAACCATTGCCCCAAAGATCTGCTCAGTTGCGAGTTTGATTAGAGTGAGTTTACGTGGCTAAGAGAGAACGTTTTGGTGTTGAGTCACTGAAATGTTGATGTTCTTACCTGTACTAGTCAGGATTCTCCAGAGAAACAGAACCAATGCGTTAGGATAAATACCTGCGCATAGGAAAGCAGGTGGTGTAAGTCCAAGTCCAAGTCCTACGGTGTAAGCTCCTGTCTGAGACCTCAGGCCTCAGCACCAGGATCGCTAGGTCCAAGGAAGATGGATGCCCAGCTCAAGCAGAGTCAGTCACCTTTCCTTCACCTTTTCGTACTATTCAGACGCTTAGTAAATTGGGTGATACCCACCCACATTGTTGAGTCTTGTCTTGATTCAGTTTATGGATTCAAATGCAAATTCAGAAACAGCCTCATAGAAACAGCCCAGAAATAAAGGTCGAAGAGCTACCTGGCATCCCTTAACCCCGCCAGGTTCCCAGAGCAGCAGGGAGCTCCCCTTAGATGTTTGAGCCAGTATTAGTAACATGGATGCTGAGAACACGGTTTACGGCAAAATGGAGAAACAGACCAAGTTAGGGTTAAACAAAGTGTGAAAATCTGTAAATATTAGGGCTAAACAAGAAAGTTGGACCTGTGTCAGAGTTTAGGAAATATTAGTAAACATTCTCAAGGTTGATAAGCCTGCTCCCCCCCCCCCTTAAGCAGCTTCAAATCAATCCAAACAATATTGGTAGTTTTTAAAAACTCCACATATATTTTCATTATTTTCAAGCAAAGTCACACATTCCTTCAATCTGTATTTTTCAAAGAACCAATAAATTTTCTTGAAAATGACCCCTTCTCACACTGTCCCTCCCCCCATATCCGACCCTTCTGATAGGTTCAGAAAGACTCCCACTAAGTTGTAAAGAAGTTGTACAGTAAAAAGTCTGTGAGATGAAGTAATAATGTAAAATACATTGGTTTAGGGGCCGGGTTTTATTTGGTAATAGTGCTGCAGTTATATTTGAAGAATATATTGTAATGAATGATTTAATTATACTTCTACCCGCAGGCTCCAGGCAAGGATCAATTTTGAAATGCAACCAATGGAGTAAATGGCTGTGTGCATGTATATATAATACAAACTCGTTACGTCTCTCTGTGTGAAAAGAACAGTAAGATCAGTGATTTGATGGTTGATATTCAAAAATTCAATCTGACCTCATTTCACTGTTTTTCTCTTTAGGACCAGAAGCAGAGCCAAAACCATTTAAATGGAAGTTTCAGTAGTGTCATGATTTTTCTTTTGCCCTATTACTAAGAGACAGAGCTGTCAAACCAGCCACTTTCAAGTTTCACAGTCAAGTCCACCACCCAGATGACCCGTAACCAAAAGCGAATTTAACAGATTCACTCTTTTCAAGCAAATTTCATCCCTTGCACCAGCCAGTGGGGCTCAGTGGATCGAATGGCGTCCTATGAACCAAGAAGTCCTGAGTTTGATTCTAGGTCAGGGCACATGCCTAGGTTTGGGGATCAGTCCCCACTGGGGTGCATGCAAGAGGCAGCCGATCGATGTCTGTCTCTCATCATTGATATTTCTCTCTCTCCCTCTCCCTTCCTCTCTATCTAAAAATCAACAAAAACATTTAAAAAAATTTCATCTCTTGCACCTCCCCCACAATACAGGGTTGCCACATAAAATACAGGCCACCCAGTTAAATTTGAATTTCAGATAAACAACAAACATCTTTTTAGTGTCAGTATGTGCTGACTATTTGCTAAATCTGACAATCCTATGACCGCACGCCTGAAACTGCCTGGTACAAGTCCTATGACCCTCTCATGCAATGGCATGACCAGAAGGGCACTGTGGACACGTCATACAACCTGGACTCCCATCTGCCCCACTTCCTCAGTGACTTTGGCGACATCAGACATTTCTCAACCACCTGACAAGGCATCTACTTTATGACCAGTACGTGCTCGGCATTGGGCAGAACAAAATCAACAGAGCAGTGGTTTTGGACTCCAAATAGAAATTCACTTTCACTCGTCAGTATTTTCTAAAAAGGGTCATTTATTATTTTTTTCTCAACAAAAGCTTAAGAAGAGTTTCGAACGTAGTCTGTAGGCACAGAGCTCCGGTGACTGCTCACTGGGGATGTGACAGTTTTCCATGCCCTAGCAGGGGTGGGGGACCCTCTTTTTGCCGAGGGCCATGTGGATATTTATAACCTCATCCGCGGCCATACAAAATGATCAAATTAAAAATCAGCCTGCTGGCTTTGATCAAACATTTAATTAACTCACCCCTGATGCCTTGGCAGGGCCAGACCAAATGATTTCAAGGGCCTTGTACTGCCCACGGGCCGGACCTTCCCCACCCCTGTTAGAGGAACCTCCATGACTCCACCCAACACAGTATAAAACCCCTGCTTTCATGCACCATGTGGAGTGTGACGCTTCTAACAAGGGAAGACACTCGAGAAAAAAGCAGTAAGAATCATAGTCTCAGTGTTTGGCCACTTCTGCCACTTTCTCTGTTAAAGGTCCCCATAGTTGACTTCAGCCCGAATGCCATCTAGAGAAAGGTTTTCTGTTTTATTTTTTCCTCCCCGTTCAATGATTGACTTTGTAGGAAATTCTCCTGCCCAGATTTAGGCAAACAGTCCATCTGAAAGCATCCTTGGAAAAGAACGCCTAGAATGTCAGGGTAAAATGTCTTAATATGGTTGGCCAGGTGTGTCAATTCCCGAAGGTCTATACCCTACGGGCGTGTTATTTTAAGAAATAAGCCCAAACTAATGGGCTACTGGGAGAGGAATTTTGTGTTGGCTAGGCTTCATTGGGGACAATTTTTCAACCTCACTGGGCTGAAGGCACAGCTAAAAGCCACTTACTCGGGGATCTGCCTGTGTTTGTGTTGGGGTTTGATTATTACCACTCCATGCAGGCCTGCGAAACGTGGCTCTGAATTGTAAGTAAAGCAGCTCTACCTTTTAAAAGTAGCGAAGCCCTTGGAGTCACTAGACCAGCGCAGAAATAGTTGGTTCCAGTGTTTAGATTCCAAGTGAGCTCACTAAATAAATCTCGGCATAAATAAGGTTTTAAATCTGTGCGTTCCTTAGCACTGTTTACCCGCGGTGACATTTCCCTGGCCTCTCTCGGAGTTCCGGCTTTGCTCTCTGAGTTGGATTGGACCAGTCTCAAGGATATGTGGATCGCAAGGGGATGGGGGAAGCCAAACTGAGCACGTTTGGGGAAGGAAGTATTTGACTGCACTTGTGTCTGTCTTTCTCTGCATCATCCCCACTTTGCCTGTTGATGAACTCAGGCCAGTGGTCGGCAAACTCATTAGTCAACAGCGCCAAATATCAACAGTACTTCTTCAAAATAGACTCGCCCAGTCCGAAAACCGACTTCTCTGCGTGGGCCACGAAGTTTCAGTCGCACTGTATGCGCACCCGCATGTGGTATTTTGTGGAAGAGCCACAGTCAAGAGGCCAAAAAGCCGCATGTGGCTCGCGAGCCGCAGTTTGCCGAGCATGGATAGGCCACTGAAGTTGAAAAGAGCAGAGTTCCACCCGGCCGGCATGACTCAGTGGTTGAGCGTCCACCTATGAACCAGGAAGTCCCAGGTTCGATTCCCGGTCAGGGCACATGCCCCGGTGGGGGCTCAAACCCCAGTGTGGGGTGTGCAGGAGGCAGCTGATCAATGATTGTCTCTCAACATTGATGTTTCCATCTCTCCCTCTCCCTTCCTCTCAGAAACCAATAATATATATTGATATATATATGTATGTGTGTGTGTGTGTCTATATGTGTGTGTATACATATATATACATATATGTGTGTGTATATATATGTGTGTGTATACATATATATACGTGTGTGTGTGTGTGTATATATATATATATATATATATATATAAAGAAAAGACCACAATTCCTCACCTAGCCTAATTCTCAGGTCTCATTATCTTAAACCTGTCAAAGTACATTTATTTAACTGAAAACTCAGTAAGTCAGTGTCAGAACTTCTCGTCCCAGTTTTACAAATGGAATCATACATCAACTTTCAATTACCGGGATAGCCGGGAGAAGAGAAATTCACAGATTATTCCTGAATCTTCATTTTGACAGTGGCGTCAGCGTTCCCTCCTTCAGAATGAGTCTCAGTGAGCAGCTATGGAACATCTGAAAAGTGACTGAACTGCGTAATAACAGTGTTAATATTAATATTGTGACTGTAGGGTTTTCTAAGTGTTTCCACATTTATCATCTCCTTTGGTTTTCATAAACTTGCTGTGATAGAGGTGGAAAGTGTGTGCTTTCATTTTTCTTTAAAGATGAGGAAACAGGGAATGAAATTTAGATCACTTGTCTGTGCACCTGGTTAGTCAGTGGCTCTGTTATATGATAGTGGAGCCCTGGCCTGTGTTTCTCAGTGGTTAGAGCATCGCCTCTCCCACCGAAAGGTCGCACATTTGATCCCTGGTCAAGGGCACATACATGGGCTGTGGGTTCACTCCCCACCTCAGGACAGGGCCTGTGCGGGAGGCAACCAGTCGATGAGTCTCTCTCACATTGATGTTTTTCTCTCTCCCCCCTCTCTTCCCTCCCTCCCTCCCTCCCACTCTCTCTGAAAAGCAGAGGGAAAAATATCCTCAGGTGAGGATTAACCAAAAAAAAAAAAAAAAGGAAATTAGAGAGTCAAAAATTTGACAATCACAATAGTGCTTTGTTATCTGTGCCTTGATATATGATGACTTGACATTGAGCTGATGAACTGACAATGAGCCAATGATTTGGGGATTGAAAGAGACAAACCTAGTTTTTAACAAGGTGTTTTAAGATTTTCCTAAGATTCGTTCCCATGGTGTTGTGAATTCAGTTTTGTAGATTTTCTGATTGACCTCTGTTTGAATTTCCACATCCTGCCTTTCTCTCCCCTTATGTCCTTTTATGTGATGGTCTCATTCGGATGAGTAGCTCTGGCCTCTAGAACAGTTCACCAGGTCTGATACTGCGCACAGGCTGCAGTACCCGGCATCGCTCACGGTGTAAAATGGGGTGGCAACACTGCTGTTGTTCAAATGAAAGTTTCCCTACTGATCGTGTGCATTATTGTAGCCTATACTGGGAGCTTCATAGTCTGGATTCAAACATGAGACCCATGAATTCAAAAGTCCTTCAGAGAATCTCATATCCTCCCTGAGGGCTTTCCCCTTCTTCCCACCATGTGGGAATACAAGATGACCATTCTCAGAGAGAATCATTGATCCGATGCTTCCTGCATGCCCCCCTGATCAGCTGTCTCCTGCACGCCCCCTACTGAGGCTTGAGCTTGCAACCCAGGCATGTGCCCTGATCAGAAATCGAACCATGAACTAATGGTTCATAGGTTGATGCTCAACCACTGAGCCACACTGGCTGGGAAGGACAACATTTTTGAGGCATGAAAGCCATTTGTCCTCTTATCATCTCCCTAGTCTCTTCCTGTTCAAGTTTCCAAACAAACGAACTTAATTGCTGGGTTGGCAGAAAATGAGAAACAGAGAAATAGGAAATGGAAATATTGGTCAGACCATACTGGCCTTTATTACATTTTCCCCCTAAAATTAATTATTTTGGCTTCAGAAGGAAAAGAAAAGCTAATTAAACACAATGTTACTCTTTACTTGGTTTCATGCTTTGCATAGAGCCAAAATATTAGGCAGGGTTTAGGTGGAAACCCTAATAGGTTTTTTTGTTTGTTTTGTTTTATGTTATGTTAGTTGCAAGTTTATACCCTATTTTGTGATCATTTTTAATGAGATTATTTTATGGAATATTTTTCACTTTCAAGGAAAAAAGTAAATGACCTAACTTAGAAATAATACACCTGATTTTCACTTTTAAAATAGAGCTAAATTTTAACCTGAATGAATGTGTAAATGGATATTGTCAAAAATGTCAGCAAATTGGCCAATTTATCCCTCAGTCATTTACCCAAATGGCCAATAAACACATATAAAAACATCATTTTATGTTACACATCATTTGTCATTAAGTAACTTTGAATCAAAATCATAAGCAGGTGCTATTTCACACCCACTAGGATGGGTATAATAAAGTCAGAATGGCGAGTGTTGCTAAGGATACGGATAAATTAGAACCCACACACACTTCTTAGAGGAAAGTAAATTGTTGCCCACAGTTGGAAAATAATCTGGCAATTCCTCAAAAAGGTTAAACATGAGTTACTCTTGACTTGGCAATCCACAACTAGATATATGTCCAGGAGAACTCGAAACGGCTGTCCACACAAACACTTGTACGGGAATATTCACTCACAGCAGAATTATGAATAACACGCAAAAGGTACAAGTCATCCAGAAACCCACCAATTTAGGTAGAACCTGAACAAAGGAATATGATTTGGCCATGAAAAAGGAAGGAAGCGCTAATATGTGCAACAACATGGATGAACCCCGAAACCTTGACATTAAACTTGGCGGCGCCGGCTAGAACAATGTTCTAAAACTTACTACTTGTGCTGCTTTCAATGAGACGTTTTGTGGTACGAGGGGCCCATAGTTGAATGAGCATTGAAACACCTGACTGCTCTTGGAGATTCACAGCTTGCAGGGGCCGAGTTAAAGGCCTTGAGAAGTCCTGCAAGAAAGCAGTTGGTTGCATGTTGTTTTCCCCATTGATTCACAAACTTATTTGATCACAGAGTTCTCAAATCATCCTTGAAAAATAATGCTCCCTGAGAACACTGTTCTGCAGAGAGAACCTAGGGGCACTGCACACCCATTTCCCCTCTGGGTAGACTGAGGAGGGATGTGCTTCCTCTAGTGCAGTGGTTCTCAACCTTCTGGCCCTTTCAATACAGTTCCTCATGTTGTGACCCAACCATAAAATTATTTTCGTTGCTACTTCATCACTGTCATGTCGCTACTGTGATGAATCGTCATGTAAATGTCTGATATGCAGGATGGGCTTAGGCGACCCCTGTGAAAGGGTCTTTCAACCACCAAAGGGGTCGCGACCCACAGGTTGAGAACCGCTGCTCTAGTGTAAGGTGGGGAAACATGTGACAAAAGGACTGTCACAGCTACCCAGAATTGGCGGTCAGAGCATCCGGATGCTCCTTTAATTAGATCCATTGAACCCCTGCATCCCACCAAGATGACTCCCTCAAACTCTCCACTGTTTTATCTGAACCAGAAATCTAAATGTGAGATGCAATACTCCGAAGTCTCGTGTGCCGTGCAGATGAAAGAGAGCAGTTCCCTGTGTCAGGAGTGGGACCAGGTGTACACGCCCCCAGCTTTCACTCACCACCACCTTCCCTCACAGAATGCCCACCTTTATGGAGCTCGGTGTGAATGTCAGTTTCCTAAATTCCACTCTGGGGACATGCAAGATCATAACAGAGCTCCATTTCCCCCCGCAGTCTTTTACCTTTTACAGACTTGCTTTTACTGTTTTACATGGGTGGCAGGTCACTGGTGTACTTCGAAGACTATTAGAAGAACTGTCACATCCAACTGAGCATGTTAATATTATTGTATGGATGTTGGCAGGCTTCCCACTCAGCAGACAGTACAGTTTTCTCTAAATGAGAATCCATGGCAAAATTTCCCCTCTCATCTCAGTATCTGGAAAGTCTCTCCTGTTTGCTTTTAACATATGGCCTATTAGCCAGTATGTCTCTCTAACTTATCACGTGTTTTTCTTTGCTTTGATCACTGGGAAGTAAACTTGAAGCCAAAAGTTTGATTTACTTCCAACAACTTTACAATACCTCGTGGAAGACATGCCTTGTCTGTTCAGCTTATGCTACCCCAGTTTCTCCCCTCTCCACATTGTTCTTGAACAGGAGTTCCTGCATTATTTTTTATTCTGGATTTATTCCTCTATAGTATATACACACATACACATACCAATGTGTAAATACTTACAAACAATTGCAAATATTTTGTGGAGTGGGTGGGACATAAATAAACAACGACATAGTGTGTGTGTGCACGTGCACGTGCATACGTGTGTGTGTGTGCATGTGTGTGCATGCTGCCTCGGTGTCTGTCAAGCCCAGAGCCTTACAAACAGGAGGTGCTCGATGAATATTTCCAGATCAGTAACTGGGGAGTGGAGATTTACTTGGAACATCTTGCATGTTAACTTCTCTGATGGCTTTATTAGCAGTAGTGTGCTTTCTATTATATGCACCCTGGGTACCGATTCACTTAAAGGGGCTTCTGAAAGGTCCCCTCTGGTGTGGAACTATGCTCCCCTCCCCATGGCTGCCCTGAGCACAGTTGTGAGCAGGGGTCCAAGCAGATTCGGGGCTCACTGGGAAGATCTTGATTGGTTAGGGTTGTCTGCAGTGCATCTAGAAGGCATGAATTGCAGCCACGTGCCACACTCATGCCATTGCTACCTCACAACCAAGTAACTCACTCCAGTTTGCCTATAGCTCATCCAGCACAGAAAAGAGAAACAATTGCTTTTGCCTAACAAAGACATATTTGGCCAAAAACATGATCTCCGATTCTTCATTTGTTTCTACAATCGTTCCTCCAATGGATGTCAAAACCAACAGAGGAAATAGTCTTTATGGGGGCATCATTTTAGTTCTATGAGCACATTCGTCTTCTATTGCCCCAGAGGTTTCTAATACCACGAGGATGCTTTCCCATTCATTCCCACATGGGCTTTTCACACAAGGGAGATTGAAATGCATGTAAGAATGGTTTAGAACATGCGGGTATAAAAACAGGGATTAAATTTTACTCACCACACTCCTAACTAAATTTCACAGATGTTTTATGTGAATTAAGGATTGTAAAGCACTTAGAACAAAAGAGCGAGTGCAGTGATTACCTTAAACTCCGTTTTAATGCCAGACAAGTTATTGCATCTGTTACCAAATGGAATTTCAAATTAACAAATCTCTACAACCTGTTCATACCATTCCATGGAACTCTGATATTTAAATGTCTAAATTGTAAACATTTCAAGTGATAGGCATGAATTAATTTGCTTTGAGATTTAATACTTTATGGAACGCCTATACTGGGGAGTGAGTCTTTGTGTAAGACAAATTATTTTCTGGAATCCCAGCCTGCCATAGTCCTTAACAAAATCATGTGACTCTTCTAACTGATTTTAATATTTTGGTCCCGTGCCCATAGAATAATCTGCCCACTGCTGTTTCCCATAAAGTTATTATATCACCACCGAGAATTCATAGACAAAACTGTCTAAAATCCTAAATCTTTTTTTTTAAATGTAGGACTTAGCTAGTCAGTGACTATTTTCCATGAAAACATGATATTTCTGGATTTTTACAGCATTTCTTTATCCAAATATACTTATATCTGGATAATATTCCCTAAAATGGCTACAATAAAGTAGATTGAGATGAATTGGTCTAATTAATGGGTACAAACTGGCCTTTCACCCTAACCATGGTAGACTAGTTCAATCTGGGAATTAAAATCAGGGTCTGCTGTTCTAAACCTTAGTGGACATCAATTCACATCATAAAATTTGGCAGAGTTGGCCCAGGGATGAACTTTCCATGGATTTGACCCTCCCATTCATAGATAGGGGAGCACAGGGAAAGGAAGTGAGAGCATCCAGTCACACACACACACACACACACACACACACACACACACACACACACACACACGCATGCACTCACGCATGCACGCATGCGCACGTTCCCCAGAGCACTGCAGCTCTCTGACTTTTGTGAAAAGATTGAAGATGCTACTTTAAAAGACTTGACTAGAATTCATTGATTACCAAAGAAAATCATACAAAATAGCATCCTTGACGATCATTCTTCTCTTCATTGAGTTAGAATAATTCCAGTTAAGACTGAGAAATAATGTTTGTTTACATCCTCACTAAACCCTACTGAACATTAGTCCTGTAAAAAAAGTCGGATTTTAGGCATATAGGGATCCTCAGCGTTTACACTAGTTCCTCTGCAACTTGATAAAAAAAAAAAAGACCCATAAGAAATTAACAGAACATCTCCCCAAACAGTGCACCTTTTAAAGAAACACATTTCTTTCAGAGAGGCCAGGAGAAGGGGAGAGAGAGAGACATCATTGATGAGAGAGAACCATCGGTAGCCTGTCTCCTGCACGCCCCACACTGAGCATGAAGCCCGCAACCTGGGCATATGCCCTGAGCAGGAATCGAACCTTGACCTCCTGGTTCATAGGTCGATGCTCACGCACTGAACCATGCCAACTGGGCGAAACACATTTCTTATTGCATTTATAGACTATCCATTCTTTGTAGAACAATGTAAAGTGTGCATATCTGTGTGTATTAGTATTATTTTATATTAGCATAGAGGATTGCTTTTCTGGGAGTCCCTGCTTTTGTCCAAACAATCATGGAGGGCATCCCAGCGGTCAGAGCCGCCAGTCAGCCCAGGACAAAAGGTCCCTGAGAAGGCCTTGCTAACTGAGGAAGGCCGGGGTGGGGGCAAGGGGTCATCCAGCCAGTGTGGATGCCAAGCTGGTTTGAATCAGAAAGCTGTGAATGACAGCGAGGTGGATGGATTTCAGAGCAGGCTTCAGTTACGGAGGCCACGCCAGCACGATCAAGCGTGGGGCCTTGGAGAATAAGACTGCTGTTCGTGAAAATTTGTGTATTTGGCAGTAAGAATATTATTTTACTGTTAATGCAATTTTCTCAATGCATGGTGGCTGAAATACACAGCACAACCTTTTCTTAAAGGTCATCTATCCAAAAAAGGGAAGTAATGTAATTTTCTACAAATAAAATACTCTTCTCTTAAAACAGGAAAAAAAGTACATGAATTTATGCCAAGTCTGGTGGAATTTTAGCTAAAACATGTGTTTGTCCACAGTTAAATGCAAAATTGAGGGTATAGATTTTTAAGTTCTAAAGGCAGGATCCATTTGAATAGATGTTAAGAGCCTTTAACTAAAAACATGTAGGTCTCATGCTAACAAGTCTCTGATTAGGACACATTGCAATAGCTTCTGGGCTGACTGCTCAGCAAAACTCAGCTGAATCTGTAGATTTCTGGTTTAGGGCATTTGAAAACATGCCCCTTACCGCAACAAATAAATTAATTTCAAGATCTACTCATGTCCTATTAATAAAAGTATAATCATCATATGTGGGGAATATGAGTTAACCTTCCTTAGTAATAACTTTTAGGATTTTCCTTAGATTTATAGGATGACTGAATGATTTAGGAAGGGTGAAATAGAAATTATAAGGTGATTTTCTAAGTATGTAATTTTATGAGAAATCAAATCATGCACACACAGCAATGAAATTTAGGAAATCAAGTACAGTCCAACATTATATTATATTATATGATCAGATAACTATGCATTCTGTTTCTGATCTGCGATGGAGCCAAAATAAATTATCTTCTCTTAGCAATCCCCACCCCATTATTTTTCTCCCTTAAGCTTCAGTGGGATTGAAGCCATCTTTGTATTATTACTGAGCGTGAGAAAGAGAAAGCATAAAGAACATAAGAATTCTAAAGACCAATAACACAGATTCTTTTTTTTCGCTAACACATTGCTGAAAAGACTCGGCATCGAAGTGTACCATAAGTTCATTCTGATGAGAAAATTAGAAAGTTGGACGTATTTATTATACCAACCATGGGAACATGCATGTAGTTAAATAGGTCATTTCCAATTTTAACAATTCTACCCCCGATTTCATTCAACATCTTTGACACAGAAACCCAGTTTAACCCCTCCTGGGACCAGTGAGCCCCTTGAGCAGCAGTTCCCTGCGTGGGGCCCCCCATCTCTGGGATCTCTCCTTTACTTAAGGACAGCTTCTCCAACACGTGAGCTGCTCCCTGCAGACATGCTGGTGGGACACCAGGGGAGGGAAAGTTATTTAAAACATGAAGGAAAATTCACAAAATGTATTAACTGCTATGAAGGAGACTAAAAGATACTAGTTGTTTCAAAAAAAGATGAAATAAGGCCCCCAGATTTGAGCTCGGGTGTGTTCATTCATCTCTAAGAACATTGAGCATGCTCCCCCTGCCTTTTATTTTCTTTACACATTTGCTTGGAGTGTGTGAGCTCCAGGATTTATTTTTGTTTGTTTGTTTAATGTATTTTTATTGACGTCAGAGAGGAAGGGAGAGGGAGAGAGAGAAACATCTATGATGAGAGAGAATCATTGATTGGCAGCCTCCTGCATGCCTCGTACTGGGGATCAAGGCCGCAACCCAGGCATGTGCCTTGACAGGGAACTGAACTGTGATCTCTTGGTTCACAGGTCGGCACTCAACCATTGAGCCACATCGCCTGGCCAGGATTTCTTTTTAAAACTCTTTTACAATTGGCGAGGATGCCAAGGACCAAGTTTCTTCGCATTGGAGAAAGGCAAATAATTTAGTTGTTGGCTTCTGCTTACAGAGGCAAAGGCTATACTCAAAACCCTGCTCCCTCTGTTTATCCGTGGCCAGATCCTCCAGAACCTCTTGCCAAGTTGTTCCAAGTGGCACTCTGAAATCGCCTTCAGCTGCCCATGTAATCTGGTGACACTACACACCCACCGAATAAGGTTATGCAGTAAAAGCCTTGTGAGGAATAACAATGGTTACCCATGCAGCGGCTGATGGCAGAATAAATTGGGTCATTGACCTTGAACCTCAAAAGGCCCGAGGTTAGATCTGGATTAAATCACAAGGGAAATGATCACAGAGGTTTTGCTTCAAAAATTAGCAGTCAGGTTGATTCGCTCTGACAGGAGAAGGCAGGGATGCCAGGGACGAAATTAAATAGAATTAGATTTTTATGCCTAAGTGGGGCATCTGTTGAGGATAGCACGTTATTCTCATCCATCTTAACCTAATGAATACCCAGGTTGGCTCTCTTTTTTTTCTAATAATACCTGGTTTAAAAATAGTTTTGAGATAATATAAAGGGTAGCCAGATAGCACAAGAGGCTAAAAATGCACAGTGGCTGCGCTCATTTGACAAAAATAGTTTTTCATTAATTACAGTTGAGTTCCAGTCCATGAAAACTGGTAGGTACATCATGCTTCACTAAAGTATTTTTTGAAGGTAATATTCAGTCTCCCCCTTTATTCAACCTCTCCCCAGGATTTGGGAAATGTATATACATTAGTCTAATGGGCATTGTGAATGTATGGGACATACTATCTCAAAAGAAAGATGTATTTTTTTAAAAGGCCCAGCCAGTGTGGCTCAGTGCTTGAGCATTGACCTATGAACCAGGTGGTCACAGTTGGATTCCTAGTCAGGGCACATGCCTGGGTTGTGGGCTCCATCCCCAGTGTGGGGCATGCACGGAGGCATCTGATCAATGATTCTCTCTCATCATTGATGTTTCTCTCTCTCCTTCCCCTTCCTCTCTAAAAACAATAAAAGTATATTTTCAAAAATGTTTTAATCTCCTTTTTCTACAAAACAAAACAAAACAAAAAAACCCTCAGCTATATACTCTTAAGAAAGTTAAGGATAGCCTTGTCATTTTATGATAAGTAAGGGGCCAAGAAATTCAGTAACAGAAACTGTTGGGCTATGTTCTGATGAGGGTATTTGGAGAGACTGGAGCCAGTTCGCCATGTGGCCAGGAATTCTCAGGGTCTTGCTGCAGGATTCAACTCCACCCGGGCTCTGAGCACTCTTGGTGCCACCTGACAGCAGGTGCTCACTCTGGCTTCTGTCTCCCTGAGGATGTCTCTGTCCTCCCACTTAGCTGGTGGCCATCGAGTCCCCCTGGTCCAGAGAGATTAGGTCGGAAGACTGCCCAGGGTCACCTTGTGTGCATCCCAGCACACACACTGCCTGCCATGTCTCTGCCTCATCTCACCTTGGCTTCTATGGTTCACTCCCCCCATTTTCACCGTGAGAACTCTTGGGCCACGCCCCTTATTGGCAGGAATCGGCTGGCTGGCACATAGCAGGCACTCAGTACATGGTTATGGACCCCAAAGACTTGAGTTTTAATCCACCACTTCCTAGTCTTTACTAAACCTCTAAATTGCAACCTCTCATCTTACAAAAGGGTTATTATAAATATTTAAATGAGAGAAGGTATGCAAAAAGCCTGAGCCATAATTGATACTCAGTAAACACTGGGTTTCCTTCCATACAAAAAAAAATCAACAAACAAATAAACAAAAATCCAACTCGGAATTTTCATAGAAAAGGTACCTCTAAAAAGCAAAAGCAAAACAAACAGTGATACTTTATTTAAGCAGCTTGTCTAAGTTTAATGAAACATTAATAATGTAAACAGTGATATACAGATTAGCAGGAAAAAACCTGAATTTTGGCTGATCTGGTTCGATCTGGATCTTACTGGCCCACAGAACTGGTCCCAGGCTATGGGAGGGCCATGTTGATGGGCACAGTTGAGTCTGAGCGTCCCAGCTTTCTAAGGAGTGTCAGGCCCGCATTCTGAGGGGAGGACCGAAGAGGAAGGAGGATCAGCAAAGGGGTGCACATTTTCAGGCCAGACACCACCAAGCCCCTCATACACATTTTAGCTAATGGTAATGGACACCCTATGTGTAAAGTGAAGATACCAATTGACAGAAAAGCCAAGTCAAGCTCAGAGAACTGTTTTGGGTTTTTTTTTAGAATGGCCTGACAAAACAATGCTTAGAATTCATCGTTAAGCCTTTTGAGGCAACTGAGTTTATTTCTTCTCTGTTCCTCTATTTAAATACATTTATTAGAGACGTTATACTATTATATGTTTTTTTATTGGCATAAGAAGTAACCGGGGCTAGTGATGATGCCTAATACTGCTTCAAGTACTCCCTCAATTAAGAATGCCATATCTCCCTGTCACTGGTTTCTGACCTTGGGAAATCTCCGATTCCCATATAACTGTGCCTTCATTCCCTTAAATAAAAACGCATCTGGAATAAGGAAATGAAGTGCTAGCATGCTTTTAAGTGGATAATAGATGATACAGTTGTTTGTTCTGTTCCTTCAGGACCACTAAAAAATTAAATATTTTGAAAGTCACAAAAAAACGCTGCTGTGACTTGCAATTCTTTTCCATTTCCATGCTGCCTCCAAACTTCCTGATTCCAGCTGGGATTGTGATCAAAAATGCAAAAACATATGTAGAAAAGTTATTCTTGGGGAACATCTGACCGGAAGCAGGAAATGCAGGCTATCTCCTGGGACTGCCTTTTATCAAAATATACCCGGCTCAGCACTGCAGAGACGAGAGGGATGTGTTTGTTACCCAGATAAAGAGAATTAGGATTGTGCTGTGGACACATCCCCTGTGAAAGGAAGACGGACAGAGACATTCCTAACAGGTCCTAGTCCCTGGTTCACTGTATGAATGGGCGAAGTGTCACATCCCCTCTGCCGGCCTCATAAAGATATCTACAAAGCAAATCTGGGTAATGCTGACTTGAAAGTACAGAGCCTTCAAAATCTTGCATGTGGGAAAACTCCCATAATTACTACCCAGTGATACTGAGGAGTCAATTTGTTCTCAGAGTAGTGACTGAGAAAGGTTTCCTCACTAACCTCCTCCATCCCTATGCACAACAGCCCTGACTTTGTTATTTGAGTTTAAAATGAAGCATTTCGTTTTCCCTGGAAGCCTTGAAAATATTTATTTGAGCTTTCCAATAAAATTAAATTTTATGGAAATATGTATTCTAATTACATGGTAATTAAGCTTTATCCGCTTTCTATAAAAAATAGAATAAATAGAGGAGAAACACTCCTCAAGAATTCTAACCAGATATTCTAAATCCATCCATCATAAAATCATTGGCACACAGCAGGCAGTGGAAAACGGGTAACTTTTAACCTCAACTGGCATAAATGTGTGTATTTATTTTTAAGAAGTGGAATATAAACAGACATGCTGAGAGCCAAGTGTTTTATGAATAAAAAAAGACCTCTCTCTCTCTCTCTCTCTCTCTCTCTCTCTCTCTCTCTCTCTCTCTCACACACACACACACACACACACTCGCACACACACATATAAAAACTTTCCCCAGTGGGCCACAGGATTTATGTGGATGTGAGCTCTATTTACTGTTAGAATTAAGGAAATGGTGGCTTTTTAACAAGTTACTCATGCCTGGAAAAAATCCCAGATTTGCAAGTTATCCAAGATTCTTTGCCAAGTGTCCGTGGGAATCTCTGGGATGGGAAAAGTTCAAATTTGTTTTAAAAGAACTTGCTTAATGGAAAATTAAAAAAAAAAAGAAGAAGAAGAAGAAAACCAGCGACCCACTGCTCTAATCTTTTGGTTAAATAAGAATAAAGGACAGCCTGGTTGCTTTGTTTTTTTTTCTTTAGTATTATTTTAAGAAAAGAAAAAAGGTTTCCATTTTTATGTTACCCATAAAGTCACATTTAGGACTTTATTTCGGTTATTCAAGGGCATGATGACTTGCTGGCTTTGTTGAGCCTCAGAGCGTACCAAAGGGACACGAGGGCCTCGGTCACTGCTGTTAAATCAGAGACTTAACTTGGCTCCTAATCTCCTGTCATTTTCCTAAAGCTCCTTTATTTTATTTTATCTTATTTCATTTTTTGTTGTTACTCCTTACCCGGGGATATTTTTCCAGTGATTTTTAGAGAGAGTAGAAGGGAGAGTGAGAGACAGAGAGAAACATCGATGTGAGAGAGACATATCCATTGGTTGCCTCCTGCATGCACCCCGATCAGGGCTGGGGAATCTATAATCAAGGTACGTGCCCTTGACTGGGATCGAACCCGGGACCCTTCAGTTCATGGGCCGATGTTCTAGCCATTGAGCCAAACCGGCTAGGCCTTAAACTCCTTTATTTTCTATTCCAATCATAAAGCTAGGTCTGATTGCATTGGTGCTGTCAAATTTCATAACTGCAAAGAAGTTTTTTAAAAAGTCACCGTTAAACGCTATGGGACGTAGAGTTAAAATCAGCAACAATCCCACCTGTTCTGGCACCTGCGGGGTGCCCAGCACTGCTCAGGGGCTTTGATATATTTGCTCCTTTCATGTCTCACAACAGCCTTCCCCAGTGGACACCGTGTTTTACTCTCCTCTTGCAGATGTGCAAACTGAGGCCCAGGGAGATGAAAATAGCTTCCCTGCTGCACCGCACACATTCTGAGGGCCACGGCTGGGAGAGGGCTCCGGTGGGCAGGCCCTGGTTCGCCCTTTTTACCTCTTAAGCGATGCTGCTTCTGAGAAAGTACATTCCGTGAATTCTGTTACCAGGAGACTGTATTAGAATCATCACAAATTAATACGGTTCTAATTTGATATCCCAGAAGTCGCTTATCATACACGAGGGAACGGGAAAATGAAAGCTTTGCGTTTTCATTTGTGATAAAACAGATGGGAAAATTATCTGGTCGCCACCCACCCCAAGCCCATGTATCCTTCCTCATTTTTACTCTTCAAAAGGACACTTAGGGCAGAAGCATCCATCAGACCAGGCTCATATCTAGAGACAGTTCTTACCCAAGTAAACAAATAAGCAAAAACCCTCCGCTTCCCTGAAATAAATAGTTTACTTTCTAGAAAAGTGAGGTGGTAAAAGGAAAATTCTAAATATTTTCTATGTCAACCAAGTTGTTAATAATTGTTCAGAAAGCTGGTTCTCGTCCAGCTGGTGTGGCTCAGAGGTTGAGCATCAGCCAGTGAACCAAGGGGTGACTAGTTCGATTCCTCGTCAGGGCACATGCTGGGGTTGCGGGCTCCATCCCCAGTGGAAGGCATACAGAAGGCAGCCAATCGATGTTTCTATCTCTCCTTTCCTCTCCCTTCCTCTCTCTCTCAAAAATCCATTAAAACAGATTATAAAAATCACACAAAAAAAGAAAGCTAGTTCCCCGAAGTAGGCATCTCATTAGAAACTGCCTTAAATCTCACTGTCTTAATATTTGTATATTTAAAAATGTGTTGTGGAGCATGTTCCAGAGACACTGCCCGTCATTTATTTTAGCACACAGACTCTTAGGGAGAAATAGTAACTTCAGGTTCTTTTTTCCCCCTGCGTTTATATTTTGTGATGTTTTTTCACAATTTAATATCTCGGCGGTTGCTTGTACTTGGCAGGATGGGGAAACACTGCCAGTGCGGATCTAAATATTTTTACACACGACAACCACCACACAGTGCTCGCTGAGCTCCGGTGATTTACAGGCTCCGGAAAAATGGGTCTCAAAGGCGACTTTGCCAAGTTGTAAACCAAGAAGTCTTCATTGAAATTTTCCTGTCAGGGACACTAATGCTTCGTCAGAGATAAAGGAGTCTTGTATTTTCACACACGTAAATAAAGGTTTATAAACTGCATTCAAGCTGATATTATTCATACCTTTTTTTCATACCTTGCTGTGCAACAGAAATGTGTAGTATTTTCACTGGGTAGAGTTCCGTTGACGCCCCTGATTCTAAGTATAATTTGTATAATAGAAATCCCAGTTAACATTATTTGATAGTAGTGGATGGAACTTTAAGCTGTGAAAGGTAGTTTAACTTTCTAATTGATATCAAGTAATTTCTCTAAGGACCACACAGTTCTGAAAAATAACAAGCATATACTTATATTTTTTAAATGGGACAATTTCTGCATCCACAGGCTTTAATGTATGACTTGATTCTTTTGCATGTTGCTATTAAAATACATGTTATAAAGGTGGCACTTCAAATCAATTGAAAATGATTGAATTATTCACTAAATCTTGTTAGGCTGAGTGGTTATGACTGGGCAAAAGTTAAAGTGAGGTTTCTTTTTTGCATCAATTACCAAAATAAATTCCAGACATCTTCAGTTTAACCGAAGAGAAAAACACACACACAAACAAAATGAATGAAGAATTATTTTTATTCGATTAAAATGTATTCCTTCAATAAGTGTTTACATTTCTTACAGGGGGAAGTCTTTCCTAAGCAAGACACCAATAGGAAGAAAATGTTTTGTGTTAAAGACCACTATAAGTACGACAAGGCAAATACAACCTGCATAGAGTATTCAAAATATTCGGCTCATCAAAAGGTCATATCCCTTATAAATGAAGACAGTCTTACATTCAGTAAGAAACTGACCAGCACCCTGACAGAAAACTGATCAGAACATTTATGATATAGATACAATTTTGCAGGTTTAAACATTTGAATTAAAATAATTTAATTTTCACTTTCTGAAATTGTTATTCATTAATGATAAAAGGTGATGTGAAATAATGCTTCCATCTAGAAATTTCACTTTGAGGAATTTATCCCATGGGGGGAAAAATTCGACTAAGACCTAACTTCAAAAGTAATAATTACAATAGTATGTATCATAGCAAAAGTTTGTAAACAGTTCAGACTTGTAGAAATATTAATTATTTGAAGAAAATATAGAATCTTACAGTGAACTATTTCCAAGCATCAAAAATGCTATCTAAAAGTATATGAAATGGCATGAAAAGTTATCCGTGTGATATAATAGTAAGCAGGAGATCTGGTTGCAAAACAGTATGAAGAACTTGCTTTCCTGTTTGTGTGTATAAGCATGTGAGGAGATCATCCCACACACACAGATTGATTCGAGAAACACAGATTAATTCTGCTTTTCCCCCTTGTCTCTTCCTTGCATTCTTTCACTTTTTTTTCCCATTTTCTGTTTTTCCTCATGTGATTACTTTGTAAGTTTTAATGATTTTTTTATTTAAAATTTTAAAATAGATGTTGGCACTGTTGTGGATGTCCCCATTTTCCCCCTCTTGGCCCACCTCCACCCAGCCTCCTCCCCCCTCCCCCGACCCACCCCACACTATTGTCTGTGTCCATCTGCTATGCATATATGTTCTTTGGCTAATGCCTTCACCTTCCTTTACCCTGTCCCCCTCCTCTCCTCCCCTCTGACATTTGTCAGTCTGCCCCATGTATCCCTGCCTCCGGTTCTGTTTTGTTTGTGAGTTTATTTTGTTCATTGGATTAAAATGATTTTCATGTAATGGTTTGCTATTTTATCGAAATGAGGGCCAAAGGTGTAGAAAGTTTTGATCACGTGTTTTGACCCAAATCCAAAAGAATAGTGGGGCCTCCATTGGGTTCTACATCCTGATGTTTTTATGTCCTCATGAATTAAAGTCTTAACAGCGATTTTATAGCATCTGAGTAACAATTGGAGACCCATGCAGGTGGATGGCCAAGACGCCACTCTTAACTTCTCTTGTTTCTGAGCTCTGGGAAATTAGAAGCTAATGATATTCTTAATAGTGGAAGTGATATATTTATGAAAACCCAGGGCAGCCATTAAATTAACAACTACTACTACTTTTGTGTTTTTCTTTAGAGGGTCACCGTATTATTTTAACCAAGGTTAGCCGGGGTTTTTTGTTTTGTTTTGTTTTGTTTTCCTGGCCTTATAATCTTGGTGTGGAAAGTAATTTAAACTTTATGGTCCATTTAAAGCAACATTATTTACATCTGTGTGGCAGTGTCTATGTGTGTGCATGTAATTTATACTCCACGGCTATTACTTCTCAAATTTCTCCTACTTGAGTGAATTTATTTCCATTGTAAGCTTGCTGTTTTTCACTTCGGTTAGAAATTTGAAGAAAAAAAAAAAACTTAAAAAATTTATTTCTAACTAAGAACTAACTCTGTGTGTGTGTGCGTGTGTGTGCGCGTGTGTATTTCTTTAGTGTTTTACTGTTTGAAACCTAGCTTTTCATAGTTGGGAAATGAACAACTCCACAGTGAATCTAATGATGTTAGATAATCTTTAAATTAATCTCCCTAAACACTAATTTTAAACGATTACATCAAAAAAGCCCAGCCAGCGTGGCTCAGTGGTTGAATATCGACCCATGAACCAGGAGGTCCCTGGTTCACTTCCCAGTCAGGGCACATGCCCAGGTTGTGGGCTCGATCCCCAGTAGGAGGGTGCAGAAGGCAGCTGATCAATGATGCTTCTATCTCTCTATCCTTCTCCCTTCCTCTGAATGAACACACACACACACACACACACACACACACACACACATATATGAAGTCCCTAAGGAAACAGGATTACTCAAATGTCTAGTGGTTCCCATCGGAGGTCATCCATCTTTCTGTTAGGAAGAAGATGGGGTTAAGTGGCTTGTACAGAAAAATAAGGAAGAGTAGGTTGTGGGGCTGCCTTATCAGTAAAACAACTTCTGCAGGAAAAATAAATCGCTCTGCTATGTGCTTTTAAACAACATTTATTCTAGAAGAAATCTCCCTTTTATTCTAAGTGGCATCGGATCCAGGCAAGAGGCCATCTAAGTCAGTTTATTGAGAGTGCCACTAATTATTGGGCTTTGCTTTTGCATAAAATTATAAAGAACTTTCCCTTTGACAGCTGAATCAGGCTGCATCTCTTCAGGGATGAAGACCAAAGGTAGGATGCAGGCTGGGAAACAGTGAACATCTCCCTTTCTGATGAAGAGAATCGTGTCTTCTGAGTTCTTCTCGTGCGCCTGCGTGTGTTGTCTATAACTGCTCGGGGGTTAGAGCTGGCCTGTGCCTCAGGAAATTCCTCCCAGAGCCTGATGCAAACCTTCAGCTGCGTTGGTCATCAGCATTTTTTTAAAAGCTGAATGATTGTTCCCATGTACTCTCCGTTACTTAGAACTGTGCCATAACATTTCCGTGGAAGAATCGCTAAATAAGACCCTATCGCATTCTGTCTTCTAAAATAATACAGAAGAGCCATTTTCTTATTTGGACTGAGTTAGGTTTCCAAAATAAATTCAAAGGGAGGAGGGGGCGTGCGGAGAGGGAGCTCTCTACAAATGCACTTGTAAGACATTACGATGAAAATTGATAGAATGCCTCTATCTGTCTCCTCGGCACCTGTTGAATTGTTGTACTTCCCCATTAGCACTCCATTTAACACCAGAAGGCAGTTCATAAATTTTTCCTTCCTGTGCAGGAAATTGACTAAAAGACACAAAATTAGCTTTTAAATTTTAAAGAATTAAGATCGGTCCTGCTGACTTTTTCCTTCATCCACTTACCTGGAGAATAAGCTCTAGTTGTTCCTTGTGCAACTAGAACCTGTTGGCTAATCAGAGCCCAGACTGTGCTGCTAGAAGCCCAGTGTCTGTGGTTTCTCACATCCTCCTGGCAGGCAGGCAGCCGCTCTCAGGAGAGAGCCAGGCCAGGTCTCCTGTCTAGGCCACTGGCCCCAGAGGCCAGAGGTCAGGCTTTTGTGCTGGGAGGTTGCCTGGGGATACACCAAAGAGAGACATCTTTATGGCTTCCATGGAGATTTTACATGGCTATTTTGAGTTTAAGAAACAAAAAGGCAAATTCTTCCAAAAACATAATGCAGGGGTTTTAGTTCCTTGAAACAGAGTCCCAGTAGAACTTCCCAGTTATAAACTCTTATGAAGAACAGCTTAGGAAACTTTAAAATAATAAGACCCATATAAATCTCTTGAATTAGTGTTATAGTTATAGACGCTAACGGTAAAAACCACTAGCATTAAAGGACAATGTGAGGATGGTAGTGGCTTTTCATTGTTTGTTGTTTAACAGTTTGTTCGTTTGTTTATTTTTTTATTTATCTTTATTGTTGAAAGTATAACAGATGCCCCCCTTTTCCCCCATTGACCCCCTCCACCCCACTCCTCACCTCCATCCCCCCTCCAGGCCTTCACCACACTATTGTCAGTGTCCATGGGTTATGCATATATGCATATAAGTTCTTTGGTTAATCTCTTCCTATTCCTCCCCCTCTCTCCCTTGTCCCACTTCCCTCTGAGATTGATCAGTCCATTCCATGTTTCTGTGTCTCTGGAACTCTGTTGTTGGTCAGTTTATTTTAATTATTAGATTCCACATATGAGTGTGATCATGTGATACTTGTCTTTTTCTGATTGGCATATTTCGCTTAGCACGATACTTCTGGGTCCCTCCCTCCTGTCTCAAAGGGTACGAGATCCTTCTTTTTTACAGCTGCATAGTATTCCATTATGTCGATGTACAACAGCTTTTTTATCCACTCATCTACTGATGGGCACTTGTGCTATTTCCAGATCTTAGCTATTTTAGAAGTGCTGCTATGAACATAGGGGTGCATACACACTTTCTGATTGTGTATTTGGCTTTTAAAAATGTCTATATAAAGAATGGATGTAGGATGGGGGTAAAACATTAATAAAATGTTAAAAATAGTTTTCTAATTTTAGTTCCACCAATATCTACTGTACACTATTTTAAAAATCTATTAGTGGAATTTTGTAATTGTTTTGAGGACTCTTCCTAGATGATTGCTACCTATACCAATCTTAGGATATTTCTTTTGACATCATAGTGGGGCATCCATGAGAAAATTAAATTTCTTTGTAGTAATGAAAACACACTTTTCAGATATTTAAGAATAATCTCGCTGTAGCCAGTTTGGCTCTGGATAGAGTGTCAGAATCAAAGGGTCCTGGGTTCGATTCTGATCAAGGGCACGTACCTCTTCCCAGGCTTGGGCCCTGGTTGGGGCTCCTACAGGAGGCAACCAATCAATGTGTTTCTTTCACATGGATGTTTCTCTCTGTCTTTCCCTCCCTCTTCCACTCTCTCTAGAAATCAATGGAAAAATATCCTCGAGTGAAGATTAAAAAAAATAAGAAGTAGTATCTCATCATTAATTGTCCTAAAATCCTCGCCGTGCGTTGCATTAAGCAGTGTTTCAGCATGCAGCCCTTCTTTGTACCATATTCCTTTCTTATAAAGTAGTGAACAGTGCTGTTTTCTAAAGGTAGAACCGCTTATCAGCCTCCTAGTAAGCAGAACATGAAAAGAATTTTCCTGGGTTTTGGAGAAGCTCACCATGCCCTTGCCATTGGGCAGCATTTCCCAGGTCGCCATTGCCGGAGCCAGAGAGCCATTGCAGGGTAAAGCAGGTTGTCAGGCACGCTTCTCCGGAAGACGGTGCCACGCTTCCTGAAAGCAGCTGCCATCAGGGCTTTGGACTGGCCATTAGCAGTGAGCCCTCTGCAGCCTTTCCGATTCCTTAAGGCAAACTGAGTGTCCAGGACTCAACCACTGCCTTAAACTGGTTCCAGCCACAGACAGGGACTTGTCAGTGATAGATAGTCAGCCAACTATAGGAACGTCTGGTCTCAGGAAGGAGAGTTCTTTTGGGCAAGGACCTGGATGTTTCTGTGGGCATGAGCATAACTGCTCACATGCATCCATCCTCAGGGTTGGCGATGGACCGTGACCCTGTGCCCTGGCCTGGGAGCTCTCAGCCATTCATCTACTCAACGAACATTGAGTTCCTGCATTACCCCAGGTCCTGTGTTAAATAATGGGCATATAGTGCTTAACAAAATGGATATGTTATTCCAGCAACAGATCATGAAAGAGTATCAACTATGTGCCTAGCACATTTGCAAGGAGATGTAAGAAAAGCAAAAGAATTCCTCGGCCTCCGTGGATTTTAATCTCAGTGGGGAAAGAGATGTTCATATTGAAAACTATTACGGAACAAGACAGGGCAGTATTCTTTTCGCCATCCTACAAAACTTCTCTCCCTCTCAATAAGTTTAAAAAAACTCTATTCCGTTTCTGTGAGATGAAACTTTTCTAGGACGATGCAGAGAATGAAAGCATGCTAGATCTAGAGACATTTCCACAACATTCTCTTTGCCACCGGCCCTACGCTTCCTTGTGCTGCCGAGGGAGCAGGAAGCCTGCTCTTCCTCTGACTAATTCGCCTTTTCCTAAACTGTAAGTCAGTGTCTCCATGACCAGTGCTTGTGTGTTAATGTTCCTTTAGAAAGCACGGTTTGCGGCTTGAACATGACTTGCGGAAGACTTTGAAACTTGCGTCAGCTTCGTTTCTGGTGCAGAAAGAGGGCGTCCCAAACCGTATGAGTCCTGTTCGACCACCAGAGTTTTGGCTTGTCTTTAAATTAGAGGCAAGATCTGCATCTTCCTGAAATGTTTTCTTTTGTCCTTCGATGTAACAGGTATATTTGTTCCTAGCTTGTCTTTGACTTGTTTTCACCATCTCCTCAGAACATATCTTTTATTTTCATGTGTAGCTCACAAGAGGAAGTTTAATATTCTGTTCAGTTCTGTTGTATTTTCAAGTTACACTATGGCTCAATCCATAGCAAAAAACTGGGAGGTCCAGTGGCCAGGAACTCTTTTAGTCAAAGCTTATTGGACAAGGTTATTCTACCTGCTTCTGCCTCTGACACAGAGGGCAGGAGTATGGGAATGTCATTGGCCGGCAGGATTTCAGCTCGTGTGTGTGTGTGTGTGTGTGTGTGTGTGTTTTAATGTCTTTTCATTGATTTCAGAGAGAGATAAGACATCCTTGATGAGAGAGAATCATGGATCGGTTGCCTCCTGCATGCCCCCTACTGGGGATCATGCCCGCAACCCGGGCATGTGCCCTGATCGGGAATTGAACCAGCAACCTCTTGGTTCATGGGTCGACACTCAAACCATTGAGCCACACTGACTGGGCCTTTTTCTGCTGCCCACAGTCCACCCTGAGACTTGAGACAAATTTAAAGGCAGGAAACATTGATTTCATCACTGCCATGTTGTTGAAATCATAGAACTACATAACCAGCGAGCAGAAAGCCAAATTTGATAAACACCCTAATGTATGGCACATGACTAAGTGATAAATCTTGACACGTTTACCAAACAAAGTGAAAATCTTCATTTGTCCTCCGGAAAGAGAAGTGTTCCCATGTGTTCGGACATCTGCGCCGTCCACATGTGGCAATTATTGTGCGAAAAATAGGATCACTGTAACTGCCGTTGCAAATTACAGCCTCATTGATTAGTATCTCACTCCCCCTCCAACCCTCCACCTCGCTGCAAATAGGGAGACGCACACACTCAGAGATGTTCCCCAGCCGGTTTAGAATAGATTTGCTCCCAGCAGGCTCTCCAACACCATTACACAGTCTTTGCTTTTTGGTTAAGGATGTCTTGAGTATTTCTTGCACACGTTAGTGTATGTTAACTCGAGCCCTGAAATTAAATACACATAATGAAACCATCTGTGGCCGACAGAATTAATAAGTGGAATAGCATGTTGCTGCGAAGATGGATGTCCAGCTAATATGGAACTTGGTGTTTCTCACGCGTGGCTGAGAATTTTTGAATGGGTCCCAGGGAAATTGGGTGTCTAGGGATTGCACACTGAGGCTGAAAACCTCGCCGGCTTCTTCCCATGAACATTCCCAGTTCCAGAAGGACAAGACTTTCTATCTTGAAACTGTGATGGAATACACACATGTTCTGTTATGATGTTTGGGAAACTGATCAAAGATGGGTTATAAATGCCAGTTGTCAGGTATTCTGAAGACAGTTCTCCTCAGGGTTCCATCCTGTTTTCCCTCCACATTAACCAGACCTGATCTGGGGCTGGTTCTTTCTCAAGGTCTGTATGCGGGATAGTCCTAGGTGATGTCAAACTGCCCCACTACAGCTATCAGAATTTCTGGGAAAAGCAAAGAGGTGAAGTACGAAGCAATCACCCATGAGCTGCACCTGGCTTCTATGTAAATAGTGGAAGGCTTGATTATTTATGCCATTTCTGTCAAGCCCGTGTTTATCTTTATTTCCCAAGCAAATTTCCTACAAAGCTGGAGATGCTCCAAAGCCGGGCTAAGGTAGAGAAACGGCATTTAGCCTTTGAACCTGTTGCAGAAGGCACTTGAACTGAAGTTCAGAGTCATTGCCTTCACGCCCTCCCTGGGATAAAAGGGGCACAAGCTGATACGGACACAGCAGAGCTGCTGGGCTTAGAGAGCGAGGATGGGTCTGCGAGGGGTTGCTCCGTGTGCACTGTCCCTGGATAAGCAAACAGGAGCTCGCCCAGAACTGGCTGGCTTCCCTCTTCCATGGTATCCACCAGAGGGAGAGGGGCTAGGACGTGCCATTCCCCTGCATAGTTCATCACCAAACCGTCCTTGGATTGATACATGAATCTATAATAATAAAAGGGTAATATGCTAATTAGACTGGACGTCCTTCCTGATGAAGCCGGGGCCAGAGGGAAGCCAGCCCGGGTCCCGGGTGCCTGCGGGCGGCTGGAGGAGGGAAGCCAGGGTACCGGGTGCCGAAGGGAAGCCAGTGCTGGCAGCCAGGGGTAGGAAGGCCTGCTCTTGCACGAATTTTCGTGCATCGGGCCCCTGCTTCTGTAAATAACACAGAAAGGGGAAATCTGGGCCAACTGGTGTCTGGTTGTGCAGGACTTGGCGCCCCTGTTTTTCAGGTCTCACAGGATGGAGCCCGAGTGTGAGCACTTCCTGGGGAAGGCCTCAGGTTACATTTTCACATCTACCCTCCTTCAGATGCCTGGGTAAAAACGTCATCCTCCAGCTCCCCCAGTTCCTCCCCCACCGCAGAACTCCCCAGACAGTGGATCAGGCCAATTGAGGGGTGCGTCTGCTCTGGGAACCGCCCTCACCTCCTCCCACTGTGGGCATTTCTGCCCAGTTGAGATGGTTCCTGATAAAATTGCCCAATTTCTAGTAATCAGCGTGCGCCTCACTGTAGGAAGCACTGTAAGTGGTTTTTCTCGGGAAACAGTGATTGATGTGAAGAGTTTAACACCTTCATACATACCACCTGTTAGTGAAGAACTAGAGGCCCAATGCACGAAATTCGTGCAAGGGGCTTGGCCCTCGCAGCCAAGTTGGCTGGGCTTGGCCCTCACATCCCTGGCTTTGTCCGGAAGGTCATCTGGAAGGTTGACCAGATAGATGTTGGGAAGGTTGTTCGGCTGTCCGGTCTAATTAGCATATTATGCTTTTATTATTATAGATGGAAGGAGTAAAAGTAGGGAGCGGACGCTTGATGAGCACACAGCACATGTTACACTAAGCTAGGCACCAACACACATGTCCTCATTTAACCCCTCAGCACCAGCAGAGAGAACATTAAACGTACAGATGAGGGAACTGGGGCTCATAGAGATAAGATAGCCAGGGGGAGACCTTGGACTTGAATCTTTGAAAATCTTTTTTCTCCTTCCAACTGCTTTTTTTTTTTTTTTTTTTTTTTTTGGTTTGTCTTCAGTGATGTTTTAAAAATAGCTCTGGCCATCGCTCATCATTTGGAGAGTCTTACCAGCACAGGTGAAGTCTACTTCTGTGGACAGTCTGTTGTGATGTGACAGAACGCTCTAATGCCAGGAGTAACATTGGCAGTCGCTCCTGGGTGAAAGATCTTGGCACTCGCACAGACCCACTGCAGGATCTTGAATGAATCATTTAACCACACACGCAAATTATTTACATACAGAAGGGGCCATTATAAGAAAGACTGCTGATTCCTCAGCATCTGCTGTCTCTCTTCCCCACTTGGTAGCAGCCAGCAGTTGACTGGGATTGACTCAGAGTTCAACCCCAGTTAGGTCTTAATTTGCCCAAGACTATCAGCCTAATTTTGACTGCCATGCCACCATGATGGATTCCAGGATATCGATGGGATATTGATCGAGTCACAGTGAAACCTGGGACATTGCGTGAGGACGGTCAAGGATGCATCTCCTTATAATGCTTTGTCTGGGTGTGTGTCCTGAAACTCTGTGGCCACTTTCTTTTTCATCATTGGCTGAGCCAGGCGTATAGGCAGATAGGCACCTGGAAGTGGAGGTGAGCCTGTGATCAGTCCCCTCCTCCCTGTACCTGGGGCTCTCCAGTGGTTACAGGTCAATCAGTTCTAATGTACTGTTTACACTAGATTGATTTGAGTCATCTGCAGCCTAAGTTATCAAAAGCTATATGTACCCCTAGAGCAGGGGGTGGGGAACCTTTATTTCTGCCAAGGGCCATTTGGATATTTATAACAACATTTGCAGACCATCCACAATTATCAACTTAAAAATTAGCCTGCTTTATCTGGTCAAACATTTAATTGGCTCACCCCTAATACTTTGGCACGGCCAGACCAACTGATTTCTTGGGCCTTATATGGCCCACGGGCCGGACGTCCCACTCCCCTGCCATAGAGTGAGGTAGGTACTAGGGATTACTACTAAAGGGGGTGGAGGGAGAACTCAGTAACTGTTTTGCCCTGGAATCATATCACGTCTCTGTAGTATTTCTCTGAAGTAGATCTCTCTTGTTTTTTTTCCAATCAAAAGTACTTCCTTCAACCTTGATACATGTGCCAGGCCTTTAGTAAGGTATCCTCTGAAACCGATGTAGATTAGCTAACGATATCAGCAAACGTTAGGTCACCATCTTGATCTGTCTAAACGGACCCTCCCAAAGTCAAGGTGCATCTGACCAGAGGCCATGAAGCATGCGCACTGTGTTGGGAGCCTTAGACTCTGCAGGTGAGTGAGGCGAGCGGGGCTGCGTCAGGAGGGAGTGTGCACACCTCGCCTGATTTCCCCTGAGCCCCACCCCACTCATCACACCACACCCGTGCATTCCAAAAGAACGTGCGATGGATCAGTATGTGCCCCTTTGTCTCTGACCCAGAGGCTGCCTCTCGCTTTAGTCCTCAGGCCACCCATCAAGTGAGAAAGGAAGCTGGAGTCAAAACACTCAGCCTCTCCCGGTTCGAACCTCTGTCCTGAGACCACCAGGCGAGCCGGCCTCGCCCTGAAAGAGCTATTTTAGCCAGGGAAGGCCAAGCCTCAAAAACTTGCTAGTTCTGTTTTTTTTTTTATGAAGTTCCCAAAATTGTGGATGCTTATCTGGATGCTATCTGAACTATTCACGTCTCCGGGGACAGTATAATTGGACTGGAAATTTCTTAAAAACAAACTTTCTTGTAAATGCTTCAGGCTGGCCTGCTTTGGATCAGGCAAGAAAGATCCCTTCTGCATCCCTCGGGCTGATGTGAGCACCTCTGCCAAGGGTATCAGTTAGGACCAGGAGTAAGTTTCCGGTGAAAAGCGACAGGATAGTCTCAACACAGCTCCAAAAGGTTGATGCTGGGTCCTACCAAGATCCGGGTGTTTTCCATCATCCGAAACAGAAGTTATAAGTTCTTTGGGTACTTCCCCAGGTGGCCTCATTAAAAAAAAAATAAAGCAATTCTCATACTTTTCCCCATAGAGAATAATGATATTTTAATAATGCGACGCCATTAGTTCTTTCGGACAACAACCAGAGAGAAGAATAGCAAGGGACATCAGTCCTGGAAACATGCCCAGAACAGAGCATTAGGTGGCTGGCGAGAGACGTGCCGGGGAAGGAAAGAGAAGGAGAAGAAGTGCATGAACCTAAAGACAGGAGAGAACCAACAGCCACGGGTACGGCACAGTGTGAAGTCATTATTCTTAACACTGGGCGCCTGATGAATGATTGGTGTGTGACTGTTGCAAACACAGGCCTGAGACATTCTCGTATTTTTCCTTTTTCTTATTTGGGTTCGACCTCTGAGAGACAGAACCAGCTTCTCAGGCAGTCTTTCTTGGTGTCGAATGTAGATGTCAATTTTCCTTTCATACAGGGCTTATTGATCACTTTCCAAACAAATAGAACTCAGGAAAATTGAGTCAGCCTCATTCCACTAATCGTTGGTATTTTGTGTGAGTCTGGGGCGTCTAGCTGCAAAGTGCGTGGAGGTATGAATTTTCACGTTATTGTATCTGACTGTTGAGTGAAGCCGGTGGGATTGTGGGTGATTTGTGACAAGCTAAGGAATTCCTTTCACAGCCTGCTGTAGGCGTGAAGCGCATTATTTAAAACCTACCTCGATCATTGATATATTGTCATCTTATGCTTTTAGAGGGCTCTTTCCCATAACATAGCATTTTCTCCCCGGCCTTTAGCTTTTTGTTTTAGATCTTACTCTCCGATATTATGTTGCTTTTATCAAGATGAAAAGCCATTTAAAATAGGTATCCATTTGTTAATTTGATTATGCATGACATTTTTTGCTTTTCATTATTTTCTAATTTATTTTTTAAAAACATTTACTTTAAATATATTTTTATTGATTTCAGAGAGGAAGGGAGAGGGAGAGAGAGAAACTTCAATGATGAGAGAGAATCATTGATTGGCTGCCTCCTGCACGCCTCCTACTGGGGATCGAACCCACCCAGGTGACTGCGGTGCTGCCCATTCTGAGCCCAAGGGGGACAAGGCCAGGCCGAGGTGGCCTTTGGAGTCTGGGGACACTAGAGCGACAGCCACTCTGCTACGGTTCTAAACCACTGCCATTTGGGGATTGGTGCATAGGTGGCAACTGATCCAATACATCTGTAGACACTGAACTTGCATTTCCTGTGTTTGGTGTGAAGAACAGAGAGCTTTCCAGTATATTTTTTCCATATCTTAGCACATAGCTGAATGCTACACACATTACACATTGTCAGTCGTGTCGAATGAATGAATGAGCATGTAGATGATTTTGTGCTGCTAGAAAGAGAAATCAACCACAGTTTGACAAGTTGTTTTTTTCTGAAATATCTGAACCCATCGCGCAAGTCTTTATTTTGTCCACGTGGACCCAGTCCAGTAAGAAAGATGCATATTTTGCCTATCAACTTAACTACCTATCAATTGATTACCTATCAATCTAGAGCAGGGGTGGGCAAACTTTTTGTCTCGAGGGTCACAATGGGTTCTTAAACTGGACAGGAGGGCCGGAACAAAAGCATGGATGGAGTGTTTGTGTGAACTAATATAAATTCAAAGTAAACATCATTACATAAAAGGGTACGGTCTTTTTTTTTTTTTTTTAGTTTTATTCATTTCAAACGGGCCGGATCCGGTCCGCGGGCCGTAGTTTGCCCACGGCTGCTCTAGACTCTGCTACTCACACTGTACTGAGGGATATGAAGCCCAGCATCACCTGAGAACTTAGGAAAAGTACATCTTCCAAGGCCCCATCCCAGGTCCCCAAAATCAAAATCTGCATTTTAATGAGATCTCAGGGGGCCGTGTGCACGCGAGATTCTGACACGTGTGGCTCTAAGCCGCATGGCTTTCTTTGTTCCTTGCGAGCATACCAAATAAACACGCTGAACACATGCTTAAAAATATATGACAATAAATAGGGTTCTGGGAGGAAGATATTATTTGTGATTGACTGTGTCTCACAAACAAGCGTGCGCCGATGTCAACAGCGTCCACACTCTCGGAAGCCTCCCGCCTCGGCCCCCGTGTCACCCAGCTGTGACAGCCGGCGCGGTTTCAAGCACCGCTGATTGACATCTTAAACGCTGCCGGGAAATGCCTCGCTCTGCAAAATCCTTCATCACGAGAGCACATCTGCCTTCAAGTCGGTTGTCCGAGTAGAGGGGCATTTCCTCCAGAAAGCAAAACACCCGGCTTTCATCTCTTCAAAGCAAACCCACATTTTTGGTACAAAGAGGAGATTTCCCGCCTCTGCCCAGCTCCTTGGAGTGCCCCCGGGGTGAGCAGGGCCCTGAGCCCAGGCCCTGCCCAGCGAACGGGCCGGGGGAAGGATTATACAGATGATAAACCTCAGAGCCACCGAGCAGTCACCGTATATCCCAGGATCATGTTGTGCGAGTGGCCGCGGGAGAAACCCAGGGGGATCCGGTTACAGGAAAGGGCTGCCATTTATTTATTTATTTTCCTCCTTGGGTAACTAATTCCTAAAACAGACCCTCCTTGGGAGCCTGAGCGCAAGCGAACAAGAGGAATTCTGCAGAACTCTAATTGGGGAACAGTTGACTTAATTGGTGTCCATTTGGCGGACAATGGCAAAGGCGCCCCAGCTGGCCCGGGAAGGACCCGCGGGGAATATAGCTTTGCAAGAAGCCCGAACCCTCCGGGGAGCGATTGTTTCCCCCGAGGTGAAACCTGGACACCAGAGCTTAGATTAACTGTACAACTGTCAGGCTCCATTAGGGGCCATCGGAGGAGACGGAGCCTGGGTTAAACACAGGAAACAGAGCCGACAATGGAGGCATGTCTCCAAGAGCAGGCCGGGGAGACAGGCATGGGGATGTCTAATTACAAACAAACATTTTTCTTTCGGGTTCAGATGCAGCACTGATGGGTCAGAGATATTCCTCAGTGTCGGGTGTTAAAGGTCAAGGATCAGGAACCTGAGAGGTTCAGTTGCACGTGCTGATTCCGTGCGATCTGATGGTGTTGAAGACTTTTTCGGAGCATCTCAAGTCCACGGAGAAGCAGTGGCTGCTGAAAATCAGGAGCTGAGAGCCGGCTGGGCCAGAACCCGGGAGGACCAAGCTCCATTCCCAGGAATGGCTCTGCTGTTAACCAGCTCTCTGCCCCCGGACCGCCCCTCTGAGTCCACTAGGTCCTGCTAAGTCATTTCAAAAACGGGGTTATAGTTGATCATTTCTGAGGACCCTTTTAGCATTCCATTCCACTAGCTTATATCTCACTGGAGTTCAAGAAACACAGAATGCTTTTCTCTGCGTGTGGGCGTGTGGGTGTGGAATAGCATGTACAGGTGGAATACTGCATACTGTGTATGTGTAATATGGCACACAGTCTTGTGTCATTTTGTAATACTTCATTTTTAAAAAATATATATTTATTGATTTCAGAGAGAGGGAAGGAGAGGGAGAGAGATAGAAACAGATAAAGAGAGACATCAATGGGCTGCCTCCTGCACTCCCCCTACTGTGTATGGAGCTTGCAACCAGGGCATGCACTGTGACCCGGAATCGAACCGGGCCTGTGACCTCCTGGTTCATAAGTTGACACTCAACCACTGAGCCATGCCCGCCAGGCTAATTTTGTAATAGTTTAAGAGTGATGGGTTTCAGGACACCCTACCCCTAAATATGCCATCTTGGTTTATTGAATATTTGAGAAAACTCCTCTAAGAGTTCAACTCACCTGTGTGACAGTGTAGAGAGAGCACATCTATAGAGCATTTAGGCCAAAGTTAATAGACTCTGTTCATATGAAGGTGGTACTTTTAGGAACTTTTACACAAACATTTCAGGCCCCCCCCAAGGATAGAAGACCTAACTTCCTCCTTTTTCAGGGGTTCCCTCATTGAACATGGGCTCCTCAAAGGCAGGAGCGGCCGGGAATGCTCATCGTGAGGCCAAGGTTGGGTGTAGAGAGAGCCAGGGCAGGTGAAATCACATCAGCTTATGATGGCCGTGGGCTTTCTCGGTTCCCAAGCGCGCATGCCCTTCTGGCCTGATCTGGAAAGTCCTTCAAGAGCAAACTCCAGAGCGAGCCATGGCCTGGTAGGTGGGAGCAGGAAGGAGGGGCCGCGTTGTTCCAGAAGCCATACACGTTGCGCACTGTGGGCCACTGCAGTCGGCAGCAGCGCAGGCTGGGACCAAGGTGATCCCATGTGTCGCTTTTTCCAGGATTGTCCCGAATTCATAAATTTAAAAAATTAAACATCCTTCCTCCAGCTCTGGAAGAATGGAGCACATGGCAGGAAGTCATTTTTGCCGTTGACACGCAGGCGTCCGGCTGCAGGCATCTCAGATCCCCGGGAGAACAAGGGAAGGGCTCCCTTCCTCTGTCCACGGGCATTTCCTGAACGCCGGCAACGAAATCAGAGCCTTAGTCTAAAGCACAACGAGAGTCTGCAGCCACCTTGACCTTTAAGACGCAAGGTTGGCAAAATCCATTCTGATCTGGGTTCACCTGTCTGCCTTCTCTCCTTTCGGAAATGTCAATCTTACCGAAGAATTTGGTTTTGGGAGATAGGAAAAACCTTTATAGGCAAAACAGGTATTTTAATGTTTGCATGCAAGCCTTTTTCCTCTCCTGTTAGACACTTCCATCAGCAAGAAGAGCTGTGAGCTGGGCGGTTTTTTTTTTTTCCTCTTTTTCTTTTTTCTTTGCAAGTTTAACTTTGAATTAAGGGAAGCACCTTCACTTTCCCGAGAGGAGTAATTAATTCAAAAGGGGCTTTTCTTATTCGGGTCAAGATATTTTTAAAACAGGTGAGCTGTCACTGGTGATGACAGGAGATTAAGAAAAAAGAACATCTTTGTGGCTGAAAATGGATTAAATTGGAAAATAAAAGCCATAGTGTTAAGAATGAGAAGTTAGCATTCTTTGGCCTAATTAAATCTCAATTATGCAATTGAATCACCTTTTTTCCCCTCTCTCCTCACATTTGTAGTAAAGGCTGTCCTCTTATTCTCGAATGCTTGTTTCTTCAATATTTTTTTATTGTTGTGTTTGCATTCTAAGCGTCCCATTCTGCCTTGTCCCTCTCAACCAAGCGCTACCTCTGCGGTTTATCTGTAATTCTCCCTGTACTCTGCATACCTGTAGTGCACATTTATCTTTGTTCTTGCATCTCTTCTCCCAGGCCCACTCCGCCCCAGGGCTTGTCAATTTTATGATTCATGGGCGTATTTTTCCTAGCCTCCTCCAAAGAAGGTCTTGGAGTAATTTAAAAACAGGTATTTCCATTGGCAAAAAAAAATCACTTATTGACTGGTCTCATGTTGTATAATATAATCTAATAATAAGACCTGCTCTCAGAGGAAATATTCAATAGATGTGATAGTGTTCACGCAGATTTTACACCGCATGCTCAGACACATTAACTATAACACAACTGTCCAGTTAGTTTCTGTTGACCATGCCCCTCAAAAAGGAAGGATGTGATATTTCTTTCGAAGCCCAACGTTGTCCCTCCCATCGCTGTATGAGCCTATGGTTTGCATTCTCTATAGACATACCTCTAGACAATAATTAAATGGCCACTCATTTAGGGAGCTCTTTGCAGTCTTCCCGGTAGTTCAATGCAAAATAGCCTCGTTTACTTACAGCAAGTGGTTAAGAGCAGCTCGCTTCACATGCCAATAAAATCTCTCATCAGTGGTCATTTTCGGAGTGCTTTGTGGCGAGGGCTACGCATGCGTGCTCTCCTCCAGCCCTGCAGCTGTGTGAAGTGAGTGGTACGTTGGTTATTTCCATGGCACCAGGGGTAATAGAAAGGAAAGTGTGTGGTTATGGCAGTTACATGGTTGATAAGTTGCAATGCTCGGATGGAACCCAGCCCGTCAGGGTCCATTAGTGTATGCTCTTAATCTCACTATACTGCCAAATATCGGAGCTCTTCAGTCTTCCATTCATTCCTACATTTTTGTAAAGTATGTTTTTATTAATTTTTTATTTTTAAGAGAGACGGAGAGAGGGAGAGAGAGATAGAAACATCAATAAGAGTAACATCGATTGTCTGCATCCTGCATGCCCCCTACTGGGGATCGAGCCCACAGACCTGACTGGGAATCGAACCTGGGACCTCTTGGTGCATGGGTCAGGCTTAACCACTGAGCATCACTGGCCGGGTAGGCTAATGCCTAAAGTTTATCTTGGATATAGTACTTGGCACAAGAGAGGAAGGTGGCAGGAAGTTGCACTTACTGAATATATACCATTGATCTGAGGCTGTGCTCAGTGCTTTCTTACTACATTCGCAAGCGTTACGTCTTATTATATGGCTTTTACAAGCAAGGGAACAGGGGCTTAAAATGTGTGAAAGAACTTGCTCTAAATCACACAGAATTATTTCTTCAGTGTGAGATTTAAACCTACGTATGTGTGTCTCCAAAGCTCATTTTCCTTCCACTAGATCCTCCTGAGTCCTCCCGCTGTAGTGGAAACATTCCCTCCAGTTTGGTTTCACGAAATAAATCCTTCTTGTTTATGAGCACAGCATGTTCAATCGGCATTTTCCCTCTCCTGTGATCAACGCTCCTAATTGGGTCTCATTGTTTCATTCCTTCTTTCATTTCCTCCACGTCTCTTGGCGATTCACGTACTATGAACCAATATGCATTTGCCAAAACTGCGATAATGACCGTTTTCATAAATCTAAGAAAAGTCCTGTATGATGATGTTGCGAGAGGAGACTATTATGAACTCATCACCTCCCCCATCCCATCGGTCAGTTAATCCGTTAGTGATGGTTGAGAGCCCACCATGCGGGAGCTGCTGTGTGCAGATCTTGTTGTAGGGAGGTTGTCCTCATTCTCCATGCCTGCCGTCAAGATTCTAAAGACCTGCCCTGGCCAGTTTGGCTCAGTGGATAGAGCATCAGCCAACAGACCAAAGGGTCCCAGGTTCTATTCCAATCAAGGGGCACGTACCTCGGTTGCAGACTTCTCCCCGGCCCAGACCCTGGTTGGGCTTGTGCAGGGGGCAACCAATCGATGTGTCTCTCTCACATCGATGTCTCTCTCTGTCTCTCCCTCTCCCTTCCACTCTCTCTAAAAATCAATGGGAAAATACCCTCGGGTGACGATGAATAACAACAACAAAAAGATTCTAAAGACATTCCAAAAGCTGATGTAGACTTACGTCAGAGGGCTCTGGTTTCCCGCCCCACTCCCATCTGGAGCACAGTGAGTAACTACTACTCAACGGATGTGACACTGACTTCCATTTCCCAGTGCCTCCGTGTAGAAACCTCAGCGTCTTTACACCTGGACATTTTAACCTCCCCTTTCCTCTACCCTCAAGTCCTAGAATGTTTCCCCTCTTGAAAATTGGAGTAAATCCCCCATCCCTTTTCTTTTCTGGCTATTGCCCAGTCCCTATCATAGCTTCCAAGTTTCTAGCTCATCTTCTGATTAAAGAAGCACCCCCATCTTCCATCCCTCCAGATGGCTGGAGCTGTAACGTGGTACCCAAGAAGCCATGAATACCTGTTATGAAACTTATAAAATTCTTTTACCTTCCCACAGTGAGAAATGGTATTTGCATATACATACATATACCAAATATATATATTTATAATATTGTCTAACTTAAAGTGTGGCATACACTTGAAGCACTGCCTTAAGTTAACAACATCGATATTTTCATGGGCCTTGTAAGAAGTATCTTAACTTATAAAATATTTAGTAATTTGACAGTTTTAAAATGTCACAAAGCAGCTTCTAACATAAAGATATCTTTATTGCTAATATTGTAGATAGATTAAATTGGTCAAAATTTAATTACTGCTTTTTATAAATGTACTGGGCACATAAAAATTATACCAATAATTTAAATGAACCCCTTTTGGAAACTTACTTTCTTATAATCATTATTACAACTGTACATCTTTTACCTGGCGCAATCCTGACATGGCTAACATATGTGGGTCATAAGTCTTTAAAGAGAGTCCTGAAATGAAGAGAAAGCGTATTTGGAGACTTAAGTTACCTGACAGAGAGGTTGGGCTGCAGGAGGACTCCACCCTCGAGCCAGACACTGCTCCCAGACAAATGATTAATTCCTTGGCTTTCTTGTTTCTCCAACACATTCTCTTACTCACTTCAGGTCTGCATTTATCACTCCTTGTTTTAATAATTAGCTCTAGCCCTAGCTGGTTTTGCTCAGTGGCTACAGCGTCGGCCTATGGAATGAAGGGTCCTGGGTTCGATTCCGGTCAAGGGCACATACCTCCATTGCACACTTGATCCCTGGCCCTGGTCAGAGGATGTGTGGGAGCCAACCAACAGATGTATCTCTCTCACATCGATGTTTCTCTCTGTTTCTTTCCCCTTCTGTTCCACTCTCTAAAACTCAGTGGAAAAATATTGTTGGGTGAGGATTAACAACAAAATAATAATACTGATAATTACCTCTATTACGCAAACATGTGGTTCCATACATATGGCTTCTTAACTGGGTGGCCCGTTGGGTCATTTTATATATTAAACTTTTGCACACATTAAATGAAATCAACATTAAATGAAATCTTGGTGTGAGGAAAAGAGCTCTTGAATTGGAGGAATTGGTGTTTGAAATATAGCTCTTAATACTTATCAGCTATGTCCTTGGGAAAATTCCTTAACTCTGAGACTCTTTATGCTGGGTAATAAAATAAAACAAATTCAAATGAGTCCAGAAAGAATAGTTAGGAAAATTAAATGAGATAAAACTTGCAATGTGCCTGGCACAGTGACATCAGCAACATAGCAGGCGTTCACCAAATGTTGGTTCGCTTTCTTCTTTCATGTTATCATCATGCGATGTTGATGGTGGCTTCCCTTAAAGAGTTACTGTCTTTAAAATAGAAGATATTTAAGAACCCACAAGCCCTCATTGTGCCGCCAAATTCAGTTTTCTGCGATTCTAGAAGTTTCTAAAATTTCCTACAGTGATTTATAACCTTTGAGGGGAAAAAAACATTTCTTAATTCTCCATGGTTTCTGATCACTTGGGCTTCCTGGACTGGGTAGCACAGCGTGCCACATGTTTTCCTAACAAATTGCATTCGGACACTTTCCGACACTTTCATTATTTTAACTCAGGTAATAATTAGTCACTGTCAGAGGAAGGACTTAGGTTGTGCAAATCAGAATAAATTTACCTTGCCGTAGCAGCAGTCACAAATGAAGCAATAAATTAGAAATAGCAAATTGTTACGGACTTAAGAGATCACAAATCAAAATCGCTTCCAGAAATCCAGGAAAAGGTAGAGGGCTGCCAAGATTTCTTTGAGAGCTTAATTTTTCCAGATAACTTTGGAGTTGGATCAGTTTGCGACAAACCCCAGAGACGCTGCAGACACTTGTCACAAGGCAACGTTCTGAGATTTCGCCCCCCGTAACGTAAGCTAGTGCATAAAAGAAGAAATGCATTTTTCTTCTGATATTTGAGAGATCCTAAATCTTTTATGTACACTCACACACATATATACACATATACAAAAACATACATGTACACAACATATACACTCAGGACCCTTCAGTCCGCAGGCCGACGCTCTATACACAGACACCCACATAGGCACACTGACTCTACATATACACAAATACAGAAACACACAGAGAGTCGTAACGAGAAAGTGAAGAATTCTTCTGTAGAGTTCCTTGGAGTATACAAAACCTTTCCTGCTTTACCAGTGATGACACTGGTGAAATTCGAGCTCCTGAGAGGGGCCTGGACTTAGCCGAACATCTGTTCCCAGAGGTGGGCAATTAAGTGAATTGATGTCGCAAGGGGAGATGAATCTAGAGGCATGTCATCCTCACCCTGCACTCAGCCTCGTCTTGTTCCCCATTTTTATCCGGGGCCAGAAAGATGATACAGAAGGCAGGCTCATCAGATGCTCTCCCATGAAGCCAGACGGGATCTTGAACACAGTGAAGGAAAGAATGTGAATGGGTGTGGATGATGGGCTGAAATATACAGTCATGTGAGCGGGACAGAGAGGAGGTTCTGCACTTCCATCCACAGAAGCAAGAGGCCTGAATTACTGGCTGAGAAACCCATGGCTGCCTCAAAGCCTCGCTGGGAAAGATCGGTGGCTTCACTTCAGAAAAGAGCAGTACGTGTCAGTGGGGTGATGTGGCACAGTCAGCTAATACCGTGTAGCCTTTGATTACAAAAGGAGAGGCGCCTTACTGAAGGAGATGATCATCCCACTTAAGCACCGGTCAGCTAACAGCCAGAGTGTCGTGTTCATTCATGTGAGCTGCAGACATTCAGAAACACTGAAGGAGACACTAAATGAGCAAACCCCAGTGTCCACCCCCCATGGGAGAGCCCATATCGGTATCACTCAGATATGTGTTGAAGCTGGCTTCCGTTACTGGCACAGGTACCATGTCAAGGAAAGAACAGCTTGGATCTCTTTGGAGCAAAGCTACGAAGGAACTGTGATCTCAGAGGATGGACCTAAAACAAATGGGTATATTTCTGATTAAAACGGACATTTGATGTTGAGCATCTAATTTTCCCCAACTGCTGCTGCCCGCCAAAGCTACCGGTGAAATTATCCGAGTTTTCTAACTAGGGAAAACCCAGATCATCCTGATACAGTTTTCTAAGTTGTCCCTTAAAACCCCAAATCCTGGGATCAGCTCTGTGAAAACACTTTTGTGGCCCAGTACTTGAAAAACAACACCTACTATGCCCGTCTCTCTGATATGCACGATGCCCAATAGAAATTAGAGATTTCAGAGCCTTGCAGCAAATCAATCTTTGTCCTAGAGATTCCCCCAAGACTTCTATCACAAATTTTTCTTATTTATTTGTTGTTTGTGTGATGTAATAATATTAGTATCTTCAAAAGAAACAGAAAATACATTCCTTTAAAATTATTAAGGCCCGGCCCATGTGGCTCAGTGGTTGAGCGTTGACCTATGAACCAGGAGGTCACGGTTTGATCCCCTGTCAGGGCACATGCCCAGGTTGCAGGCTCAATCCCCAGTAGGGGGCGTGCAGGTGGCAGCTGATCAATGATTCTCTCTCATCATTGATGTTTCCCTCTCTCCCTCTCTCTTCTCTGAAATAAATAAAAACATATTTGAAATGATTGGGAAAATTACAACTCCGTATGTCACAAGGAGATGGGAATGAACTCTTGTCCATTCATGACGTGTTAGGGGAGTGCCTGAGGTGAGTGCCTGCCGTATGACACAGTCCTAGGTATTGATAGCAAAGTTTCTGCTGAGGAATGAGCTGTTGGTGTCGCAGCAACTCAGGAGATGGCCCTCACCGATTAAAGAGGCTGACGTCCATTTGTCAGCCCCTTAAATGGCTGAGGGAGCTGCTGATTGCTGGCTGCCGTGCTCCGGAAGCCACCATATTTGCAAACACAAATGCATATTTACACTCTGATGAATAACGAAGGTTATTTATTGCATGTGCTTGAAATAATGGTTGATTGTGGAGTGCCGTTCATAAAACCTGCATCAAAAAGTGTGTGACGGCCTGACGTTTTCATGGCAGTTCAAGTCAAATAGTCCTTGGAAATTGTCTTGCTACCAAATTGCAATCATAAAGGCAGGAGTTCAGACTGGGAGAATCACTTTATATTGTGAACTTGTGGATAATATATAACATAAAGGGCTTAATTGAGTCATTCAGTTGGGTTTTTGCCCAGAAAAGTGGGAATTTAAATGCTGATACAGCTTCTGTTTCCAATGACACCAGTCAGCACTCCTTAGATTGGATGTAAATAATCCTATTTGCAGATATGCAGTGCGATGGGGGTATGCTTGTCTGTAAACTTGCTAGCAAAGGTAATTAAATAATTCCATCATGTCTTAATACATATGGAAAAAGTCACTGACCTCAGAGTAAGATTTGATATGCATTTTCCTTCTAGCTAGTAGAAGAAAACACTGAATTTTTAGCAACCTTTATCTTACTTGAACTGCAGAAGCCAGATAGAACACACACACACACACACACACACACACACACACACAGCTCAGAAGTTACCATAGCAACAGTAATAACCACTCCTGACCCAGGTTTGGAGAAGTTTGTTGCAAACATAGTCCAAGGTGATTGGGCCATTTGATTCTTCTTTCCTGGGATTAGAGAGTCAAATATGGTTCAAATTCTACATTTTAAAGTTCATCTTGATTTAAATTCTGAACTTCTCAAATCCTGTTTCCTGAGCTCCAGCCTTATCACAGCATTCATGGGAAAATGCATCAGATACAGAGTCACTTAGAACATTGTAATCTAGTCAACACACAGCAGGAATGAAATGTGTCTCAAAACCAAGGTGCTTCAGCAAAGAAGCTTTTGGGAGTAGCTAGTTTAGCAAGAACTCTTCTCAATATGTTCCAAATGGACACTGTTCATGTGACTAAACATTGAATTAATGTGTGGACAAAATAATTATGAAAGGAGCTCTACCAGTGTGGCTCAGTGGTTGAGCATCAACCTAGGAACAAGGAGATCATGGTTCAGTTCCCGGTCATGGCACATGCCTGGGTTGCAGGCTCCATCCCCAATGAGGGCCGGGCGGGGGGGAGGGGAGGGAGCACATACAGGAGGAAGCCAATCAATTGATTATTTCTCATCATTGATGTTTCAGTATCTCTTATCCTCTCTCTTCCTTTCTGAAATCAATAAAAATATTTTTAAAAAATTTATGAAAGCAAAGGAAGAAAGTGTCATTTAGAAACCCTTTCCAGTGGAAGTCCATCCCCCTGGTATAAAGGATGGTAGTATGCAGCACGCTGCTTTTGGTATCACCTAGATGCTCTCTCTTGGTTCTTCATCTTCCTTATGATTATTTATTCCATCTCACTTCCTGTTTTTTTCGTCTTCATTCATCCAGTGTTTGAATGTTGGTGTTCCCAGGGGCGCCATCTTGTCCCCTTTCTCGCATCATCGAATATTCTTTTCCCAAATGAGGTTAGCCATTGAAAGACCGATAATTCGTCACCATCCGGCTCACTGGAGTCTTTATGTCCACCCCTGATGGCTCTTCAGAGCTCTAGCCTGCTTCTGAGTTGACTCTTTGAACTTGACTTCTTACCAAAACCCAAAGTCGTTTGCCTGAAGTTGCCTTCTTCATCCCCGACCCTCTCCATGTCCCCTGAGGCTGCCTATCCTCTGTCTCTCATCTCTCTCATCTCTCTCTCTCTCTCTCTCTCTCTCTCTCTCTCTCTCTCTCTCTCTCGGCCTGTTTCAGACCTCTCCCAGCTGGAGGCCCTGCTCCCTCTTCCATGTTGTGATATTGTGAATTATAAGTTACTCAGTTTTCACCCATAGTTCTTGTCTCATGGCTCCCCAAACCCTGGGAATTGCCTAAGTGTTAAGAGAGATAATGAGGTCTTTTGTAATTTAAAAGAGGTGATTTTTGGACTCCAAGAACCAATCATGAGATTAGAGGTATGGGTATACTTGCCCCTCCTCCCAACTCCAACCTCCAGGGAGCGGAGAGGGCTAGAGCTTGAGCTCAGTTGCCCATGGCCGGTGTCTTAGTCAACCATGACGATGTAATGAAACCCCCATAAACACCCAGAAGGACAATGTCTAGGTCTTTTTCTTTTGGAGACCGTGCTGGGGAACTCGAATACTCCTTGGGCAACATACCAGGCCCCGGCTCCATGGGGACAAAGCTGCTCTGCTCAGGACCTCACCCCATGTATCTCTTCACCTGCTGTTGGCTTGTGTCCTTTAAGGTCCTTTGTAACAAGTCTGGAATCTAGCCAGTAAGAGGGTTAGGTGGATGCTCAACCACTGAGCCACACTGGCCAGGCTAAACATCATTTTAAAACACTGTGTAGGCTCTCAGAACTCCCCTGTAGGCCAGATGCCACCTCTGGAAGCTGCTGTCACCTCTGCTTGTGGTCTGGCCACTCAGAGACTTGCATTCTGTGAATAAACTAGGCGCTCTGGAACTCAGAGCCTCCTCACGTGAAGTTTCCTTGAGATCATTTGCTGGGTATCTCGAAAATCCCGAAGACGGTTATTTCTCTCTGCATATCCTCTAGACCAGTGGTTCTCAACCTTCCTAATGCCATGACCCTTTAATACAGTTCCTCATGTTGTGGTGACCCCCAACCATAAAATTATTTTTGTTGCTACTTCATAACTGTCATTTTGCTACTGTTATGAATCATAATGTAAATATCTGATATGCAGGATGTATTTTCATTGTTACAAGTTGAACATAATTAAAGCATAGTGATTAATCACAAAAACAATATGTAATTACATATGTGTTTTCCGATGGTCTTAGGCGACCCCTGTGAAAGGGTCGTTCGACCCCCAAAGGGGTCGCGACCCACAGGTTGAGAACCGCTGCTCTAGATAATGGCGTCAGTAAAGGCAGTCACCCCCAAGCTTCTGTCTGCTCTGGCCCTGCGCCTCCGGGGCCCTGGATTAAGTAGGAATACCCTGGGCCAGGGCACTGAGGTGGTGTTTTATTTCTTTATGAAATGCAAACAGCAACAACAAAGTTTAGCATTTGCATGGTGATTGACAGCTCCCCACATTTCATACATTCCACATGTCTGAGAAGAAGTAGCACTTCAAAGGGCATGAAGGAAGCAATAGGGAGGGAAGAAGTCTTGTGGGCAGTGGGCAGATGACTGTGTCGTTGATATAACAATTAAAAAGCAAGTTAAACTATCACCTCTGTTTTAGAAGTCTCTGAATCACTTCCACTTTTCAAACTTGTGAATGATCACCCCAAATCCACTTTCTAGATTGACTCCTGGTACCACGTGCCCTAAACTTGTTTCTCGCAAGCACATACCAAGTTTTTGTTTTTTTTTAATTATAGCCATATCATGCTTCTAAGAAGTTTTCTTATTTGAATTTATGGAATTGTTAGATTGAAATGGAATTGCGTTACACCTTTAAACCTCAAGTGGCTACTAATGTTTTATTAAATACAGCTGCCACCGGGCAGTAACGCTCGCCATGGGATCCGGTGTTTTTCATATCTGCTCCTTGCAGAAGCCATATGCTAGTCATACGCACGGGCCGCCTGGCCTTGCATATACACGCCAGCTCTGTGTATAGTTAGCCGAGAGCAGTGCGCGGCACCTGCATAATTTCAAAACACTGAACCCTAGATGTCACAGAACAAAACCCTGGGCTGTGCTCTGCAGCGCGCAGGCACTCCCGGGCGCTTAATGAGATACACAGAAAGCCGCTGCCAACCAGAGAAGTCAATTCCATTAGACAAGTTGAGGAAATCACGGTGGGCTTTTGAGGACAGATTTTTCTGGCGCCATAATTAGCTTTAAGATAAATCCATTTGGTCTGCATTTGGGTTTTCATTGGGGCGCGCATTCTCCCTCCCCGGTGCGGGGTTTGAAAGGTTTACATTACCCAGAATTAGAGCTGCAGAAACTGGATGCCGGGCTCTTTCTGTCACGTGACCCTGGAGCACAGGAGCCCGAATGATAGCGCCCATTGTATGCCACGCACGTCGATAAATACAGAACATGAATGTGAATCAATGCCGTGTTAGTATTGGGATTAAGCAGGCTCTTTTCGCCTCCTTTTTCCCTTCTTCTTCTGGGGAGATGAATATGAGTAAATAAAATGAGTGTTTGTCTGAAACTGTGTTGGGGGATTAGGTTGTGTGTTTTTCTTTCGAGGCGCAGCGTGCCAACTGGCAGGCTTGGCTGCCTACCTGGGCCGAGCAAAGGGGAGGCGATGCTCACCCTTGGAGCAGCGGGACTGAGGCCGTGAAGGACGCCTGTGTGTGTGGGGGGGGGAGGGGGCCTGGGGAGGGGGGGCTGTTCTCGCCCAGGAAAACCAGGTGCAGTTTGTGCAGCCGGCAAAGGTTATGCTTCATATGACTTCGTTTTCTCTCTGTAAATTAAAGGACAATTTATGAGTGTCTAGACAGGAATTAATCGGAATAATATTGGCTGCTTTTGACCCGAGAGTGCTATTACAATAAAGTATACACAACACAAATATAGGACAAAATCATTTATATAGCCTATTATCATGCCAGCATCCAGAGGCACCTTACAATAATAAAATGATTTACAAAAGAAAACACTAACAAAAACATATCTCCGATGATGAATGGCTTTGGAAAGCAAACTTAATCTGTTCCCGAAGTTACAGTTAGAGTCTCTGTAAGCGCTTACAAGATAAGGAGATTTTAAATGATGGCGAAATAATAAAAGAGATCGGTGGCGGGGAATTGCAGATCTCGGGCAGAACTGCTGGTTACAATTTACAAGAAGTCAGCATGGGAGCCTGGCCGGTGTGGCTCAATGGTTGAGCATTGATTGACCTCTGAACCAGAAGGTCACAGTTCAATTCCTGGTCAGGGCACATGCCTGGGTTGTGGGCTCCATCCCCAGTAGGGGGCATGCCGGAGGCAGCCGATCCATGATTCTCTCTCATCATTGATGTTTCTATCTCTTCCTCTCCCTTTCTCTCTCTGAAATCAATAAAAACATATCTTAAAAAAAAAAAAAAAAAAGAAAGAAGAGCATGTATCTTGGTTGTGGGCACATCCCCAGTAGGGGGCATGCAGGAGGCAGCCGATATATGATTTTCTCTCATCATTGATGTTTCTATCTCTCTCCTCTTTTCCTCTCTGAAATAAATAAAAATATATTTTTTAAAAAAGAAGTTAGCATGAGAGAATCTTCTAAAACCCTGTAGGTAATAAACTAGGAGACTAGAGGTTCAAACCTAAATGAATTAAATGCCCATGAAGTGAAATAGATTTTGTACATACATACATAAAAGAAGAAAAATGCAAGCTTTTCTATGAAAAAAACATTATGAAGTTCAAAAATGGAAAAATATTTTTATACTAATAAAATGTATTATTTCTCAGAAAATTAAAAAGAAATAATGTTCTTGAATTTGCTGCATAGAGAAAAATATTTGAAGAATTGAACAATCCATAAAGAATTTCAGTATAGTATTATGTGTCCTCCACTGCCGAAAACAACTGTTTAAACAACCTGATATACGGTGGTCTATTTTATGAATTTAGATAATTTACTAAATGAAAATGAACTTTTTTTCTTCAATTTTATTTGGTTGAATACAACTGTTTTTTTCTCAATACAAAGAAAATATGATGCTGTACACTTTATTATTTAAAAATAACTTTTCTTCACTACTTAACTAACAGTTTATTATACAAAACTTGGAAAATACATGTATCAGCAGAAAACCAAATTTACGCATGATCTCCAATTCCAAAAATAACCACAGTTAATGTCTTGGCATATTTTCTTCAAAATAAGAGGTTTTTTTTCAAATTAACTCTAAATTAATTCCAGCTTCATTTTAACCTGGAAAAATTAATTACTCCTATGAAAACTCACATCAGGTAGAAATGAGAATTATGGTAACTGCTGGGTCAATTTATTTCCTCTCTATGTTTTTACCTATCTTGATAATTATTGCAAACATATTTTAATTGAATAATTATAGTTTTAGTACTTCAATTTAGTTTACAAAAGAAAAACAAAGCTATTCTTATTAAAACTAAATTTTAATATTATTTATATGTATATATTATATTATTAACTTCAAGTTGTAAAATATTTAGGCATTTACTTTCCTTTTTGCCTAAGTAATGTTAAGTAATGAATCTAATATTTTATGTATACACACACATACATATATGCATATATATACTGGCATAGGTATCCTATATAATAAAAGGCTAATATGCAAATTGACCGATCAGCAGAATGACAGGTCACTATGACACACACTGCCCACCAGAGGCAGACACTCAACACAGGAGCTGCCCCCTGGTGGTCAGTGCACTCCCACAGGGGGGCGCCGCTCAGCCAGAAGCCCTGAGCCTGGCTCACGGCTGGCAAGCTCAGCAGCTGTGGCGGGAGCCTCTCCTGCCTCTGGAGCAGCGTTTAAGGATGTCCGACAGGCATCCCCTGCGGGCTCCTGGACTGCAAGAGGGCACAGGCTGGGCTGAGGGAGCCCTCCCCACCGCCTCCCCCAAGTGCACAAATTTCGTGCACCAAACCTCTAGTATATATATAATTTCCTGTCTATTCTGTAAGACTAGGAATTATTCTACTGTTCTACATTTGTCCACTTGCTCAAATAAAGAAGAAAATGGAGCAGAAGATGGGAGGCTCTATTTCTATTTTTGTTCCGGCAGTCCGGTCCTGAATGAGTTTAATTGCCTGAGAACATGACTGCACAGTCTGGGCACCTCTGTCTGCCTCCACTGAGCGCTGGCTCACGGTGACCTGGGCTGTGACACCCTGTGTCTCAGTTCAGTGTGGATCATTTCGAAGGGTACCATTGTGAATTGCTGTTCTAGGGGGAGGAAGAACACGACCAAAACTGTCACAAAGAAAATACAATACAAATATAATGTGAATCCTGTCAGATCAAAGGCTATTAATTTGGACTTCTATAAGTCATTTGCTGTCTCTACGCCCCTTACGTTTTTGAATCCTTGCTCATATTGTCTTCTGTCCTGTCTTTCTAACAGATTCTGCCAAGTTCTAAGGGAGGTGGCAATAAAAACTGAATAACAACTGAAAGATAAGTTTGTTATAAAGACACTGGGAGACAATGCCCCTCATTTTTGTGCCTCATAGTAACGGCCATATTTTGGTCTGTATTCTTCCTTATGATGGTGGTGGCCACATGGGTGCCTGAAGGTGGCAGTGATGAAGGGAATGATACCATCAGACTATGACAAAACGTAGATTCCACATGTCATCAGGAGAAATCAGGGAATAATAGGCCACAAGTGGGAGAGTCAAATAAAAACTCTTGAGGACAAATGTGGCCCCCGGAAATGACAGGAGGAGAGCAGAGTTACTTGTCATGGAGGGTTTCAGTCGCCATAGGTGAGGGTGTGGCATGCGCTGCGTCTCATTGTTAACGTGATTGAATTAGGGATGAGAAGCCCAACCACTTTGCTTGTGGGAGGCTTTCGTGGCTGTTTTTACTGTTACCCTCACTCATTTGATTATGTCCCCTCCAGGAAGGGGTGAGCTGAGAAACCTGGACTAGATTTATAAAATATAAATATCCACATGGAAAGCAAATCTTCACTATTTACCATAGAGGTCTGCCTGGGAATCATAATAAACAACGGTATAGAGAGCAGTGAGACAGGCCTAAGAGTGGACCCAACACATCCCCTCCAGCCACGAAGGAAAACAGTCCGGGGTCAGGCCGGCTCCTCTGGGGAGTGTTTCCACAATAACAAACCAGACAGATGTACTTTCGCCTTCCAGTGCGTTTCAGAATTGCAGGATGGTCCAGGCAGTGCTTAGGGATCTTCAGTTGATATAAACAGACTGATATTTGTGTCCAGCATATGTGGAACATCAAGAATTGGACGTGCATCCAATAACTAATTCACATTTATGGACCACAAAACAGGAAAGGAATTCCAGAATATGCAAAGCTATTAATGTAATCGGAGTGGGAGACAAAGAAAAGCCTGTGTGTCTAAGGAACTCGGGAAGATACACACAGCCAATCCGAATGTGCATGGAAGAGGCAAGTGGAGTGAGGGTACACATAAAGGACTGCTTTTTTAAAATAGAGAAAAAATGCTGTATGTATTTATTTTATCTGTGTACCTATGCTCTTGTATTGTTTCCTATGTAACTGCCTCGTTAGCGCTGAAGACTTAAACTTCATATGAAGTTCATGGCCCCCAGGAAGTGAGTCAGCACCTCGCGAGCGCAGTGGGCAGACTGAGGGTTGTATGGGGCAGACATCAGCCTATTGGTCACAGAGAAGAACGACTACAGCTCAAGGAGTCTAAATACATTGTTATTTGTGCTCGCTGCTTTCAAAATATGCACCGACTGAGGCCTGGTGAATATTTAATTGATAATTAGGTAGATAAATGCTCCATAAAAATATGCAAGTATAGTGATGAAGAATAAAATAAGTGTCTTTATAGTTTGTTTCATATTAGGGACTCAATAAGTAGTAATAAAGGTAGCCGACAGCCTTGGAATATAATGGGTCTGGCATCTGCCACAGAACTTTTTATACATTTTTCACATGATCTCTTTTGTATCTATAATTGTGTCAGGAGATAAAAGCTAAACTGCGCCCTGTTGTAGGTGAGGAAACCTCTCTACATCACAGCCTCCCTGGATGGTTTTGCCAAGTCTTCTAAAACCTCATCCGTCTTCAAACACAAATAATGAATAAGTAACTTAAAGTTGTGCAAAGACCGACATTCAAATACAATGCTAACATTTCAAATCATGTCCATTTATGTGGAAAATCTCTCTATTTTTGCATCTGAAAGCAGAGGCTTATGCCATCTTTGAAAATCATGAAATAACAACACTTTTTGGCTTCCTATAATAGAAGACATTGAATTTTGAAAAGAAACCCAGAGGCTTGGGCTAAGTCCCACGGTGAATAACTGTTACAGGAAGGTTGAACCGGGGCTTAGTTGCCCAGTTGATCTTAATTTGAAGGTGTAAAGAAAACACATCATTCAAACTCACAGCACATGAATTAATGCCTTTCTGTCACCAACCTCTTTTTTTCCTACTCACTGGTCAAGGACCCTATGGCCTCTCCTTTCCTCTCTGGGGAACTTTGGAAAATACTTTTTTAAAAAACATGGTTCCTGAGCTGCTAGCACCTGTATTTTGTCTCAATCAAGACAGGTCTGCTTGTTCAGAAAATATTTCTTTAAGAAGTTGAGAACGACGTTGGTGCTCACCAGTTGAGAATGTAAACTGGCCCACTTGCATCTTGGTCGTGAGAAAGGTGACCGTATAATTTATTGTCCAAACCTAGATATATTTGAGCGTGACGGGGGTGCTAATAAAAATTAAAATGGGACTCCAGGCATATATTGTCACAGGCAAAGGGGAGCTATGGGTCTTACAGATTGACTTGAGGGCTTATGTTTATTTCCGCGGAGAAATGGGAAGCCAGTGACATTTTTTAACAAGTGAAATAATCAAATGCATGTTTTGAAAAGTTAGACCTCACAGATCACTACAATATGGAGAAGCCAAGAGTGACTGTGGCTGAAAAAGCAAGCCAAGAAATATGATGGTAGCCAAGATTATGGCGCAGCAATGGAAATGGATAGAAGTGTTCAATTATCAGAAATCTATTGAGATTTTAAAAAAATACAACAAAGTGACAACAACTATTAGCAGATGAGGGAGAGAGAAGAGCCAAGGTTGATTCCTTTATAATTTACCTAACTGAGTTGTATGGTAGCTACCTCGCATTCATTAATAACTGGCAGAAGGCTAAGATGGATGGCCCAGGGATAAGATGGTGGGGAGTAGAGATCGTAAGTTCAATATTGGACACCATATGGTTTGGAGACTTTCATAATAACATCTGTATTAGGGTTCTTCAGAGAATCTGCAGATTAGATGGAAGGATGGATGGATGGATGGATGGATGGATGGATGGATGGATGGATGGATGGATAAATAGATAGATAGGTAGGTAGGTAGGTAGGTAGGTAGATAGATAGATAGATAGATAGATAGATAGATAGATAGATAGATAGAATGAATTATGAAGGCTGTTAAGTCCCAAGATCTGAAGGCTGAGTTGGGAAGCTTGACACCTAGGAGAGCCAGGGGTTTAGTTTCGTCCCAAAGCCAGCAGCAGTTCAAGACCCAGGAAGACTTGATGTTTCAGTTTGAGTCTGAAGGTGGGAAAAAACCTCATGCACAGGTTTGAAGGCAGTCGGGCAGGGAGAATTCTCTCTTACTTGCAGGAGGGTTCGTCTCTTTGTTCTCTTCAGGCCTGCAACTGACACCAGGGAGGGCAATCTGCTTGACCCAGTCTACTGATACATTTTTAAACGTTAATCTCATCCATAGACACCTCATAGAAATGCCCAGAACAATGTTTGACCAAGTATCTGGGCACCCTTGTCTCAGTCAAGTTGACATGTAAGAGTAACTACATATCACTGGAATATACAGACTTGACCTCAGAAAAAAAGACAGGGCTTGTAAATTCAGGTGAAGAACTATCCATGGAAAGCTGGTAGCTAAAGTGTTGGACCTGAATAAAAGTCCATCATCGAAAGGATGAGAAGTTTAGGGTTCTAATACTGGATCTTCTTCTAATTTATTCCTTATTTATTCATTTACAATTGCCCTTGCTGTGTGCTAGCTATATGCTAGGAAAGGGGGATTTGGCAGTTCAAAAGGCAGATAGGATGCTGCCCCCTTAGGATTCATGGGAGTTTACCACCGAGAAAGATGCCAGCCTTTTGGACAAGACCCAGTGCTCCTTATATGATAGTCCCTAACCAATAGACCTCTTCAATTGATATTTTTAAATATATTTTTTATTATCAGAGAGGAAGGGAGAAGAAGGAGAGAGAGAGAGAAACATCAATGATGAGAACCATTGATCTGCTGCCTCCTGCACGCCCCCTACTGGGGATAGAGCCTGCAACTTTGTCTTGTGCCCTGACTAGGAATCAAGCCATAACCTCCTGGTTCATAGGTTGACTCTCAACCACTGAGCCACGCCCACTGGGCTGGCCTCTTCAATTTAAGAGCAAAGAAGAGAGTTTCTGCCAATCCTTGCTCTTTTTTTTTTCTTTCTCAGATCCCATTTCTTCCATGTCCAGACAAAGCGCCTGCCTTTAAGAACACCAATGTTGCAAACCCTCTCAGTCCCCCTACAAATTATTTAAGACAGCAGCCAAGCCAGAACACCATTTTGAACTTGCCCGAAAGGCCACACACCCTTTTAAGCTGCTTCGGATATTATCTGTTTCCCTTAAGTGGCAACCAGGTGACCCCCCAAAGGCACGTTGAGCTTCCAAAAGGTGCTTAACAAAGAATGAGGGGGGCACTCTGGCCCCGAGAAACACCGGATCATTAAATAATGCTTGCCTGAAACGCGCCAATAAAACATCGCACATTAAGGCTTGGCAATCAGAGCGATGAGCCCAAACACGGCTTCTTAAATCCCTTTTAGAGGAATTGGACCGGAGATTTCCTTTGCTGATCTTCCTATCACGGGGGGGCGGGAGGACCTCCCCATAGAGTTTGTTGGCAGAGCAGCCACTGCCCACACTGCTGTTTCTCTGCTCCCCAAGGACAGGCCCGTGAGAAAGCACGTCGCACCGCTCCGCTGTGGGAACGGCCAGGGGAAGGACTTGTCCCATATCTGGGCGAATTGAGCAACGGAAGGCAGCGCTCCCGAGCTTCCTTGTTTATGTTCTCTGTGAAAACGTTGGCAACCCGCAACAAGTCAGAAGCGTGTTGGCGCTGCATGACATCAGGACGAACAGGCGATTCCCAGCGAATCGCGGGGCTTCCTTCCTGAGCGGAGAAAGCTGGAGGCCCGGGCGGCCTGTTCTGCATGTCAATTTATGATCTTTAGGAGCAGGTTTTTTTTTTTTAAATTGACTGGTCCTTAACTACGTCCCACCTCATCTCGTCTGAGCCAAGTTTTACAGATGCTATCTTAAAAATCAATTCAGAGCGCGGCTATAAACTCAAAAGCTTCCTCCGTGAAGTGTCTCTGGCAGAATGCAGTCTTGTGTAATTTTAATTGACAGAGATGTCAGCCTCAGAGAATATTTTAGAATATTAGCAGGAATGGTAAACTGGTGCCTTGACATTTTTATGGTATAATGGCATAATTCCCTGGAAAAAGAGTCCGCTGTCAGGGTTTATACTAAAGCAATACGCGTGTTACGTCCCGTCCCCCCCGCCCCCCGCCCTTAGTGAAGGAATGACAAATGTATTACTAATTCCACAATGGCTTTATGATGTAGAGCTGTAATTGCAATCTTTTCTGGATTTTCCAGCAAAGTTGAGCTCCTTCCTAAATGATTAATTCTAGCAAATGGACTTGAGCAGAAAAAATGGATTCCAGCTGAGGGGGTACCAGCTCCCTGCCCCCCTCAGTTGGAGATCCAGGCACGAGACACAGAAACTCCTGAGGACAGACTCCCAGGTCAGCAGGCACAATGATTTTAACAGAGGTGGAGCTTTCTAGCAAGAGGTGTGCGAAGCCGACTGATGCAGGGTCCTCACTTTTAAAATTTAGAAGTTCAAGGGTGGTAGGAATCAGGATTACTTGGGCTTTTAAAGTTTCATGTGAGGGCAAATGCCACTTTTTTCCTTTTTTAATGTATTTTTATTGATTTCAGGGAGGAATGGAGAGGGAGGGAGGGAGGGAGAGAGAAACATCAATGATGAGAGAGAGAGTCATTGATTGGCTGCCTCCCGCACGCCCCACACTGGGGATAGAGCCCGCAACCTGGGCATGTGCCCTGACCGGGAAATGAACCATGACCTGGTCCATATGTTGATGCTCAACTACTGAACCACACTGGCTGGGCTGAGTAAAGGCCGCTTTTTAAAATTTCTGTAGCGGCCAGTGCAGACTTGGACCCTTTACTACGTTGTGTTGAAATAGTGTCTGTATATGTCTTCTCCATTAGAGTACACTGGGATGTCTTCATTAACTTTGTATCTGTAATGCCCTGCATAAGGTCATGACACATAGTAGGTACTCGGGAAATGAGTGCAGAACTGAAAGTGATCATTGAAACTCAGCTAATATAAGCCAAGTGACAGTTCTGTGACTTAGAGATAAAACAAAGAACACCACTTTTCTGAAAAAGGATTCTGCAATCCTAGGACTAAGCCTTGGTCCTCAAAAAAATATATATGCCCTACTGGAGTGTGAACTATTCTGTCAACTTCTCATGGTTTCTGAGGCCGAAAACAGGGTCCCAAACAACGGTGAAATCAATGATCATAGCAAGACATTAATACAGGACGTCTTCAGGGCATTGGCCAAAGGGAAATTAACTTGGAAAGATAGCATACTTCCATCTCAGACATTTAGTCACTGGGTTCTCGAATATAATTTTAGTTCAGTCTATTGACTTCAGTGATTCACTAAGTCGCCACGCCATGAAAGAGATAGTGATCCCATGGGGTCAGGGTAGAGTATTGGGGGGAGGGGCGCGCACAGAGGCAGATAGGTACTCATCGTTACCTAGGCTATACGTTAATGAGACTGTGTGTGCAAACTTAGCACTGTGTCTGGCTCTTAAGAATAAAGGCTTGCCCTGAGTGGTTTGGCTCAGTGGATAGAGTGTCGGCCTGTGAACTGAAAGGTCCCGGGTTTGATTCCAGTCAAGGGCATGTACCTTGGTTGCAGGCACATCTCCAGTAGGAGGTGTGCAGGAGGCAGCTGATCGATGTTTCCAGTCAAGGGCATGTACCTTGGTTGCAGGCACATCTCCCGTAGGAGGTGTGCAGGAGGCAGCTGATCGATGTTTCTTCTCATTGATGTTTCTAACTCTCTTATCTCTCTCCCTCCCTCTCTGTAAAAAATCAATAAAATATATTTTTAAAAAAACAAAAACAGAATAAAGGCTTGCCCTAGCTCCATGGTTGGCAAACCGTGGCTCCCATGCCACATGTGGCTCTTTGGTCCCTTAACTGTGGCTCTTCCACAAAACACCACATGTGGGTGTGCACATACAGTGCGATTGAAACTTCGTGGCCCATGTGCAGAAGTTGGTATTTTGTGGAAGAGCCACACTCAAGGGGCCAAAGAGCCGAATGTGGCTCAGGAGCCACATTTTGCCGACCACTGCCCTAGCTCATTTGGCTCCGTAGATGGAGCATGGGCCTGTGGACTGAAGGGTCCCGGGTTCGATTCCAGTCAAGGGAACATGCCTGGGTTGTGGGCTTAATCCCCAGTAGGGGGTGTGTGTAGGAGGCAGCCGATCGATGATTCCCTCTCAACATTGATGTTTCTGTCTCTCTCTCCCTTCCTCTCTGAAATAAATAAAAATATATTTAATATCTATAATAATAAAAGCGTAATATGCAAATTGACCGAAGGGCTGAATAGTGGAATGACCATCCAGACGACCTTCTGGACAACCTTCCAGAGGAAGCCCGGGCCGTGAGGGCTGAGCCCCTTGCACGAATTTCGTGCATCGGGTCTCTAGTATATATATATTTTTAAAAAGAATAAAGGCTTAAGAAACAGAGCTTAAAATAATGAGAGCTAGCTAAGTATAAGATGAGGAAATGTGTGCCCAATACTAGTATAGTATAAATGGTTATGTAAGAACCACGGGGAATGATTACTTATAAGATAAAAAGACGCTTCCTAGCATTTGATAAGGTTCTTTGAGGATGAATAAGATCTCAAAGGCGACCATAAGGATGAAGGGATTTGGAGGAGAAAGCATTTTGTGGGCCAAGGTGCGGAGACAGGGGACTAGTTTGATGTTACTGAAATTTAGGTTGATCTGTGTGTAATGGGTGATTTAGTGTAAATGGTAGATTGGGACTTCTCTCTGGCTGTAAATGCTATAATAACACTATAATAACCCATAAGAAATTAAGCCCCGAAGTCCACGTATGCGCCATCTTTACTTGCCTCTGAGCACTGCCCATTCCAAGGCCTTTATCTGGAGACAGTCCTCCATAACCACTGCTCTCCTTAAAGCCAGCGCTCAGTGTGTTGGAACTGCACCCACTTAAAGCCATGTCCAGGAGTCATCGGTGGCTCTTTCATTATCGCCAACACATTGAATTTATATCAGTGTTTAACAAATTGTGTTCTGAGACGCCCGGCTTAGCAAGGAGTGAACTGGTGTTTCTCCCCCAAGAATCCCATGGTTTTGTAAGTTTCAGGGATGCGGGCAAAGGCCATGTTTCTCTAGGGCAGGGGTGGGCAAACTTTTTGACTCGAGGGCCACAATGGGTTCTTAAACTGGACCGGAGGGCCGGAACAAAAGCATGGATGGAGTGTTTGTGTGAACTAATATAAATTCAAAGTAAACATCATTACATAAAAGGGTACGGTCTTTTTTTTTTTTTTTAGTTTTATTCATTTCAAACGGGCCAGATCCGGCCCGCGGGCCGTAGTTTGCCCACGGCTGCTCTAGGGGATTCAGGATGCGCATTTGCAGGTAAAAGGCTCCGAACATCCTGCACTCAGAACACCGGCTGAAGTCTGTGTCATCTCAAACCTCACAAACTGTTTCACCATGAAAACCTACTCCGTGTGTGTGTGGGGAGGGGAGGGGGGTGTATCTGGAATAGCCATTAACATCTCACCAACTTAACGTTTTAGGAAACATGTTCTAGGAACTTTTCAGAGCAATTCCTGAACTGTTGCAGTGGTAACGGTGGGTGGAACCAATGAACTTGGAACTCTGTACAAAGCCTTATGGGTCAACAGATATTTCCAGATCTTGGCTAATCATTTTACCTTGAAGTGTACTAACATAGGTTGTTCCCACCCAAATTATGGTTCAAACCCTTCTAGAATACTATTACTGAATCCATGCAACCTTAACATGTAAAATGTTATATAGCCTTTCCGTGCCAAAGTGTTTCCACATCTATATAATAAAAGCCAAGTGACCTTTACGGTGGAACAACCAGAATGACCGGTCACTATGATGCTCACTGACCACCAGGGGGCAGATGCTCAATGCAGGAGCTGCCTTCTCCTGGTCAGTGCCAGAAGCCGGGCTGACAGCTGGTGAGCGCAGCGATGGTGGCGGGACCCTCTCCCGCCTCCACAGCAGCGCTAAGGAGCAGCGAGCAGTCAGGCAGTAAGGAGTGAGGGGTCCTGGACTGTGAGAGGGCGCAGGCTGGGCTGAGGGATTCCCTCCCCCCCCCCGGCCAGTGCACAAATTTTGCGCACCGGGCCTCTAGTATACTATAAATGGAAGGAAAAACCTCACCAGGCTCTTTTCAGAGTTTGACAGATAACATGAGTAAATCTTCTAGCCTTTTCCTAATGTCTTCAGCTCAGTACAGCCTGGCCTGGTTGTTGTGTTGAGAGTGTGATGCAAATGAATAGTGTGAGGGAGTTTAACTTTAGGAGCCAAACTACCCAGAGGTCACTGCCGTGAAGGCGAAGGCTGCCTTGATCACTCGGAAGGCAGTGTCACATCGGAAGGAAGCGAGACACCAGCAAAGTTCAGTGTCTTGTCCAGTCCTGTAGCAAAGTCATGACCAGACACTACCCTGGAGCCCAGACTGCCTATTTCTGCTCACGCACAGCTCTTCCCCCAGCACTGAAGATTCCTCACGTGCAGCAAGAGGAAATTTCCACTGACTCAGAGACAGAGGCTTGAGAAAAGACATAGATGCTCCATATAAAAATCATTTCTAGGAGGAACCCAGAGGTCATTGCCAAGTCAGTCGGTGATAGACAGCTGTGGAGAGGAGAGGCAGCAGGTCTGTCTTTTCCCAGACTGTCCGTCAGGGAATATGTTTGCAGATACACTAGTCGGGAAAATGCGCCAAATGACCAGGTACAATGACCTATGGGCCCAGCGACCCAAAGTCAAGGTTAAAAAGTCGGTGCGTTTTCAGGCCTGTGTCTGATTTCAGAAGACACCGACCCAACCATCTTCGTCTCTGCTTTCATTCTCTGGGCTCCCCATTCGTCATCTGCACGCTTCCAGGGGTTTCATCCCGCAGGAGAAAAGGGGTGGTGGGAGGGGCGCGTGGAGGACCAAGGAGGAGCCACCACGGGCAGCGCAGCCGCTGTGTGATCTGGGAGCGGGAGCGGGCGAATTGTAGGTCAGCTAAATCAGGACACGCAACTACAGCTGCTAAGCCACAGAGGTCCCAGCGCATGGCCCTGCCCAGCCTCCAATCTGCGAAGAGAGCCTGGCATAGGGGAACCTCCTTCCCCCCCAATTAGTGCCTTTCACAGCGGCAGGACAGAAGGGGGTTTGACCGGGCAACATTCGTGAGGCTCAGAAATATGCAAAAGATCAGTGAAATCAATTCCCATTATTTCAAGGGATGCAGCATCATCAGAATAACGCACAGTTAAGACACCGCAGTGAAACCGCTGCCTAATCAGCTGTGATGATGACGAGCCAGCAGTGGTTTCATCCTCACTTCCTAGCCCGTGTGTGCCGCAGCCAGACTTCCTGCTATGGCGGGTGAAACTCGTGGATTTTGAGGTGTCACTGGGCTGGAAGTTCTGGGGGGATTGAATGATAGAATGTCGGGCTTAAGATCATCACAATTTCTCCACTCTTACCTCTCCTATTGCATTTGTTTCTGTGCTGTTGATTCTCTGAACTACCTTTTTTAATGAAAAAACAAACAAAAAAAAAGCTCAGAAAGAATGAACAGAAGCTAAATGTTCTTTTACAAAAAAGCTAGGTTGATGGTTATGCGAATGGCACAGTGCCCAAGTCCCCCCACTTTGCCCTCTGCCCCATGCTGATAGCAGTCAGCCTTGTTTGGCCACAGCTTGGCACCGCTCTCCAGCATTTTTGCCGCTCTATATTTCAGCCATGACTTTTGTCATATTTTGAAGAGACACTTGCACCTGGTCAGCCTACTTGCATGCCAAGCTCCGGCCCATTGAGATTTAAAGTGGATGTGAATCGATCGCCCTCTGAATTTAGAATGTGCAAAAAGGCATCAGGGAGAGTCACAGTAGCGTTTCCATGCAGAGTTGAAAATAAAATGAAGGTTATTGTGATAGGTAGCGTCCACTTCCCAGTGTCTTTAAAAACACCAGCGATATGTTTTGCTCTGTGCAAAGATGAGGGAAGGAAAAACAGCTAATAAAATGTGCCATGGAAATAGCATGCACTTTTCTTTGCCTAGCCAGTGTGGCTCAGTGGTTGAGCAATCCATGAACTAGGAGGTCATGGGTTCTATTCCCGGTCACTGCACATGCCCAGGTTTCAGGCTTGATCGGTGTTTCGTTCTCACCTCAATGTTTCTCTCTCCCTCCTTCCTCTCTTGGTCTAAAAAAAAAAGAAAAGAAAATATGTCAAGTATAACATTGCTGCTCAATAATAGAATTATTTCCCTTGTTGCAATGCTATTTTTATAGCAGGAGTCCAATTTTTAAGCAAATGTTACAAATATTGACACCATAGGAAGATAGTAATTCCCTCTTGACCACACAGGAGAGATAGCTGTGAGGCAAAAAGCATGATCTTCAAATGTATAGGGCATGAGTGATGGCTAGGTCAAGTTACTTATATAGTGTGCATTTTTATGCCTACTTAGAATTGAGAAACTAAAATGGATTTTCTTCTAAGTTTGTTTGCGGCTTATCTATTGAGATAAGGTTTCTGTACATATGAGTTGGATAAAGGGATGTGAGTAGCTTATGGAAATAATTTTAGAAACCTGCCCAAAATATTTTTAAAAGTCCTTGCAAATAAAAGAATGGAAATCCAAGTTAAATATCATCCACTCAGGTTGCAGTCTACTTATTTTGGCAATGAACCCATCTCACAGTGCCCTATTGAAAAAGCAGGTTTTACCCCTTTAAGGAGCGATAAACCGAAGAAATACAAAGGGCATTAGATAAAATATTCCTTCTGAATTTGGGAGAATTTCTTTCCACGAAGGGTCATGTCCTCCACTGACTTTGACAATGACTCACTTTTTATTCCATAAGTAAACTCTTTCTGTCCTCATTTGGCCAACCTCCCCGCCCACCCCCCCCCCCCTTTAAATATATTTTTATTGAGGGAGAGAGATAGAAACATCAATGATGAGAGAGGACCATTGATTGGCTGCCTCCTGCATGCCCCTCCACTGGGGATCAAGCCTGCACCTGAGCCTGTGCCCTTGACCAGAATCGAACCCGGGACCCTTCAGTCTGCAGGCCGACACTCTATCCACTGAGCCAAACTGGCTAGGGCCAAACTTCCCCCCTTGTGTGCAATTTCAAACATGTCCCCGTCTTTAGTAGAGGATTCTGTCAGTGCTGTGTTTGACACAATTCTGCCAAAGATTCCCAACCTTGGCAATGCCCTTTGCACAGATAGGCATAAGCACGGGGACTTGGAGGTTTCTCTAGCTGCCTGCGTTTTAGCTTGTGAATTGTTCCAGTACTTTTTCCACGAGAAATATATTTATTTTCCCCATCAGTTAGAGCTTCGGTCCATGCGTCCCCGGTGAGACTCCCAGGCACTTGCCCGGTCCCCTAGGCCCCGAGAACACCCGGAAAAGGGCTCTCACTGACAAATACAAAAATGCAAACTCTCACCCCAAACACATGCGCACAGGATGCCCACCAGAACGGCTGCTCTGTGTTCAGCTAGAAACACACACACACCAACAAAAACACAAATTGAATAGGACGTTTCTGGTCGGTTGGCCTTCACCTGGACACTTTGGTTTAAAATAAGCAGATCAAAGAAATCAACAACCCCCCCCCCAAAAAAAGAGCGCCCCCACCCCCTGCCACCCGGATCTCCAAAGTAAATAAAAAGTGGAGCCGCCAAGAGCGCATGGCGGTGGCAATCCCGGGGAGAGGCCTGATTTTATCACCACTGGACCAAATTTGTCATTTAGGGGAGCTCTTGTGTCCCTTTATTGAGTTCCACTGTAGCGAACAATTTCTGCCTGCATCCCTCGCGTGTCCTTCGGTTTATTATCTTTCTCGGCGAATTGAGCCTCCACAATCAGTTTCATGGGAAGCCTAATTTCCCTCACCGCGTCTACATATGAGGCGACACCCCTGCCGGCCTCCGCCCCCCTCCCCCCGCCCCCCTCTCTCCCAATGTTCTTATCAAATGAAGAATTGTGGATAAGGGTTAGGTGCAGATAAACATGAGTGTAGCACTTCCAGAAAGGTCGCGACCCCCCCATAAGGTGCTTCTTGTTATGCCTGACCTTCAGATTTTCATCATCAGCCCGCCTGACAACTTAATAATGCAGAGGACCAGGATTCATTTCGCCCCTCGGAGAAAGCCGGCACGGGCCGCCCTTTCCTCTGATTATTTCCCTGCACTCCCGGCTGCCCTTTATAAGCCAACCAGAACTCCATCAATCATGCTCCTCTCCCCGCGCCTCCTCGGCCCCCGTCTGCGGGCTCCGGAGCTGCCCTGCGCCTTTTGTCTGGGCTGCGATGTGCGTCCCCAGGTCCCCAGAGCGGGCCGCCAAGAACACCTTGCGCACATGACCGCCCTTCCCCGCTCCGGGCATCTGGGTCCCCACAGGGCACGTTTGTTCGGCCTTCTGGTTTTTTTATTTGTTTGTTTGTTGTAAAGACATGCTTTCCAAAGTTCTCCTCCTCACGCGTGTGTATGTGAGCGTCATGCACCATCTCGCTTAATGAGCTCCGAGAAGTGCTGGGCTTTAAAACAGCCCGAATGTAACGTCAAGGTTTTTCTCGTTTCCTGGCCCGGTTGCTTCATGATGGCGGGTGTTGTGGTTATTCGAGTTTTTATTGTTCTAGGAGGAGTGAAAGGAGATGGAATCCGTTTTATACCTGCCTTCAGATCCCTCTTTTCTCCTAGAGAGAGAGGAAGAGAGAGGAGAGCGAGCAGCAGACACAGGGATGGGAACATAGCAGCTAGCGGAGACCCTTGGGCCTGTGGGAGTGAGTAGGCAGGCATTTTTCCCCCTGGACCAGAATAAAAATGGCAGAAGTTTGGAAGGCAGAGGCTGCGTGCTTTAGGAAGGTGCTGATGTAGATTGCAGTCGGGTTCCAATGGCTGTAATAAGCCTGTTCTATAAAACACGCATGAACTTCACCCTTCACCTCGCAAGCGTGTCTGGGCCAATAACGAAGTGGTTTCAGAGCACAGGAGAGATGTGGGCTCCCCGTGGCCCAGTGTGCCTGCTGCTGGCCCCGGGACCACGGTGACAGCTGCCTTTGCTCTCGGGAAGGGGGAGCGTCGCCCCCCCGGCCAGCAGCTCAGCTGGATGCGGGGCCGGCAGCACACACAGCTAGTGGACGCGCATCCCAGGCTGCCCGGGAGCAGGACGAAAACCTGCGCCCAGCTGGAGGGGGTGTTACTGTCAGCCCAGCTCGCATCAGGCTGCTGTGCTAAATTAGGATTTTTTTTTACGAAATAGAAAGAAGGAGAACACACTGGGAAATACAATAGATTCACTTGATTGCTAAATAGCCATAGAAAGGGGAGGGGGAGGGAGGAGGCGATCTTAAATCATAGCAGAGAGGTGAGTGCAGAAAGTGTATTGTGTGATGTTTAATCAAAGGTGTAGATGGACCCTGTATTCCCAGTAAGAATTCAAAGCTCTGTGTTGAAATAGGAAGCAAGTTGCCCAGTTCTGTTTTCTTTCTTGAGGGAGTGAGTGGAAGTGTCCAGATAATGGGTCTCTCAGTGAACCCCAAAGCTAATGAACACCCATTAATTAAGGGCCCAGCACGCACCTGGTCTTGATTGAGGCGCCCTGATACTCAGCGCCTGATATTAATGGGAAACTGGCATTATAGACACGCGGGGAAACTAAAATTCAAGATTTCCGATGTTAGCATGTTATTTGTAATACCTAGATCCAAAAATGAATAGAATTAGATTGGAGCACTTGACTTTGACCTCCAAGAATTTAGTGTGCATGTGTGTGGCTCATATTGTGTGTATTTATCTGTGTCTCTTGTAGAATAAGGAAGTCACTGAAATTATGCTAGCGATTATTCTGAAATACCAGAGATGTAAGCAAAAATATTTCTAGCAAGAGACCTTGGGTACCCTGGGAGACTGGAGACACCAGGAATGATCATGTATGACCTCCCTCAGCCCCGTGTGCCTTCTAGGATCATGGTCGTTAGGCCAGGGTAGACCTCCAGCTGAAGAAGCAAGCTTAAAGGGGAAGACACTGAATTTATCTTGTTATTTCTTGAGTTCGATGCTTGCCAGACATCCAGGTGGCGATATCTGTGAACAGACAGTTGTGTACATGAGTGCAGGGTGAGTGCAAGACTCAATAGATTAGTTGACACCATGAGAAAAGAGAAAAATGCGAGGAATGAGAAAAGATATAAAGAGAGAAACCTAAAAACTACCAAGATGACAGGGTTGCCAAAATAAACAGAAGCCCAAGTTTGAGGCAGAGAAAAGTTAAAAAGCATATGATGAAATTGCCTTGTTTGTGTGTTTATTTACTGGAGCAGTATTCCTCTCTATCTCCCCCAACATGTAAGTTCCTATAGGGCGAGCGCGTGCTCACAGATATTTCTGGAATATAATAGAACACCAAATAGAGATCTGTATGTAAGTAAAAACGAGTGATGGATAAAAGGAAAAGCTGGACAGAGTGGTATCACAGGTATGTGAGTAGAGGGAGTAGATCTTAGCAAAAAAGAATCTAAAAATGCAATCTAGTGGCAGTGCATAGTGTAAGGACTGGGAAGTAGACTTGAGACGTGCCAGTAGGAGGTCATTGTGATTGTTTGGGGGTTCCTCAGGCAGAGCAGTGAGGACAGAAACTGGATTGCTGAAAGCTGGTAAATGAAAGAGGCAATAGCATTTATGCTTCTGGATGTAAAATGTATTTCCAGGAAATGTTTGGGGAAAAAGGGCTTGGCAGCCAGGCCTGTGGGTAGACTTGAAACAGATGCTTTTCTTAGTTTTCAAGTATTTACTGGCGGCGGATCTCGCTATGATTTGACTGAGCATCTATGGCAGGCTTTCGCTATGATTTGACTGCTTACAAAATGCAGTGATCACTTATTATCTATAATTAGCCCAGCCGGTGTGGTTCAGTGGTTGAGCATTGGCTTATGAACCAGGAGGTTACAGTTCAATTCCTGGTTAGGGCACACGCCCAGGTTGCGCGCTCCATCCCCAGTGTGGGGCGTGCAGGAGGCAGCTGATCAGTAATTCTTTCTCATCATTGATGTTTCTCCCCTCTCTCCCTCTCCCTTCCTTTCTGAAATAAATTAAAAACATATTTAAAAATATCTATAATTAAACATACAAGGAATTAGGATTTAATAGGTACCTTTTATTCTAAAATAATATATTAATTATAAAATACAAAAATATAAATAAAAACCACATCTCTTTATCCATGGTTTAATATTTTGTTTTTTAAATATATATTTTATTGTTGATAGTATTACAAATGTCTCCCATCCCCCCCCTTCACTCCCTTACCGTTCTGTTAAATTAGCTTCTAATATTTTTCTCTACAGATATTTAAAAATGGAGGTGTCCTTTTTTGCCGTTCCACATTATTTTATATTAGTTTCAGGTGTACAGCATAGTAGTTAGACATTTATGTAATCTACAAAGCGATCCCCCTGATAATTGCAGTAGCCACCTGCCACCACGCACAGTTATTACAATACTATTGGCTGTATTCCCCATGCTGTACTTCACTTCCCTGGAAAATGGAACTATTCTATATTTATAGTTTTTATATCTATCTAGATATTTGTCATGTGCCTTTCTATGAAATGTTCTTAAGTATGCCTTTTACTTAACTCACATTCATCTATCCTGTGGATATACATAAAGTTTGGAACAAAAGTAGGTTTACAGTTGTGAGTGTGTGAAACACAGAGTTTATTCTTGTATTACTACTTATGAATTATTGTATATTTTTCCATATGAACAACTGTAAACCTACTTCTGCCCCACTAAATATACATTCTATATGTGTGTGTGTATAATTGGGCTTCTCTTTTTTCTGGAAACCCTTTATCTCTTTACGTCTTTGTCATTCCTCACATTTTTCTCTTTCTCATCTTTTTCCCTAACTAGTCTTCTGTTAGCGGATGTTTAGGTTCATGTAGGACATTTGTTATTCTTTGGCTGCCCAGCAACTTCTGAACATCTTTCCTGTACCTGAGGAATTTTCCGTACACAGGCCCTGCCTTCCACCTAAGAGACCTTACTTAACACTCTCTTCCAGCCTGCCATTCCAGAAGGATGGGGTCATGTGACTCAGCCTCAACCAGTCAGCCTCTGATGCAGGACCCCTCACTTAGGGAGAAAGCTGTGCGAGGGAAGTGGGCAGATCTGTTTCTGAAGGAACAGTAATGCTTCATAGTGGCTGGAGTTCTGGTGTGTAGGACCCAGCCTCAGTAGTAGGAGATGTGGGTTCTTTGACAAAGGCAATTTGAGGGTCTTCGCTGGAGTGGCCCCATAGTGAGCTGCCTCGCCCTTGAACCTGATCTGACACTCCCTCTGTGCCACTCCTAATGAATTCTTTTCCTGTTGAGACCACTCAAGGTGGAGTCTCCTTTTGTTTGTTTGTCTGTCTGTTTACTGGAAGAGTCACAGTTGTTTGTCAGGTTTGGCTGGATGGAATATTTTTATGTATTCATCTTCTGGTTCTTTTACTTTTCAAATTCCTTGCAGAATTTCTGAGTTAAATGATGTGAAAGTTTTTAAAGTTCTTGATCTAGTTTAGCAAATTCTTGACTCTCCCAACTAAGTATCACAGTGGGATATATGGAGAGTCATCTTATTGAGGCCTCACTAATATTGAATATTAGCTCTGAAAACTTTGTAATTAAATGGGCAAAATAGATCTTTATAGTAGTTTCATTGGTGCTTTTTCATTACTGAGGAGAACAATTTCATGTGTTTATGTTCTTTATTTTTCTCTCACAGTTTAACTGGCCATTGTCTCGTTTTTATTAGAGTGATGCCAGGAGCCCAGTGCACACCCAGGAGACCACTTAGTTTCAACCTCATGGAGGACTTAAAAGAAATTCTGGCCTGGCCAGTGTGGCTCAGTGGTTGAGTATCAACCCAGGAACCAGGAGGCCACGGTTTGATTCCCAGTCAGGGCACATGCCCAGGTTGCAGGCTCGATCCCCAGTAGGGGGCGTGCAGGAGGCAGCCAGCCAATGATTCTCTCTCATCACTGATGTTTCTATCTCTCCCTCTCCCTTGCTCCCCCTCTAAAAAATCAATTCTACAAATTCTTACTCCAATCATCCAAAGTAAACTCCCCCATGAGGTTAAAGCAATAGAAATCATGATAAACATTAGTATAACGTGTCGCGACTTTGTCCTGTCCCCCTCCTGGCCTTGACTTTCACCAAACTGCAACTTCCAAGTTTCAAGCAATCTGTTCTGCTCTGGAAAGATCTATTCGATGAGGAAGCAAAACAAAAATCTCCAGCCTCTCATTTGGAAATAGTAGACTCTTCTGGAAAGGCCGGGGTTGGGGTGTGTCTACCTCCACCCTGACCTGCTCCTGGCTGAGGGAGCATTGCAGAAAGGGAGGAGGTGGGTGCCTACCTCCCTGTCTCCCCAGTGACGGGGGTGCAAAGTGCTCAGGAGAGTGTGCCCCGGAGCCCCGACCCCCAACTCCTCCATCCTCTGGCTAGGCCGAAGCTCCGCTTGGCAGAGAACCAACCAGGAAGCTTGACTAGATCAGGATGCAGAATATGTAGCCTGACTACATTACAGAGAGGAGCCCTTTCGTACTCTGAAATACAGAGAGGAGCCATTGATATTCATTTCGGAAGCAATCCCACTCTCATTATTGGGGAGAGCGGGTTATTTCGGTAACTCAAGCAGAATGACCTAATTAAAACTTGATATAGAAATTCAACACGCCAGCTAGTGCTTTACCTGTCCAAAGTAAACACAGACAAGCACAATTTATTTTACTGGAGCATCTCTCATGCAAAATTACTAGGGAGTCTATCACAGCCAATTACAGGCCACTGTATATGCAAATTATTACTCTTTCAATTATTTATAGAGAGCTATGCGCATACACAGTTCTTTATAGAGCATCAAACACAGAAGACAAGGGCTCTGAATGAGAAAATGTGAATAGGGGCACTTCTCGCGGAATAACATGATTAGGTGGCAGGGGAAGAAATGAAATGTGTTTGCAGACAGCTAAGGAAGGAAAGGGGGAAATATTATGACTTGGCCATTCATGAAAGCTAAACAGGAGGACAGGGATGGACCCCATGCAAACATGGGACCACAGCACATGTTTTTATTCTCTAGCTTCCATTCCCCACTCCGACTTGACTGCGAGTGAGGTTCTAGACTGTGTTTTTACCTTATTTCTTACTCAGACTTATGTACAATAAAAGACACCATGACCAAGTTAATAGAAAAACATATACTGAAATGCAGAATTTCAACGTACCTAGCAGTCCATGAGGACTGTCTGGAATACATAAAAACCCGAAAGGTCAATAAGAAAATTACAAACGGCCCATCCCCAATTCATAGACAAACTATATGAAAATGCATTTGCCATATAAAGTAACATAAGTGGCCAGTTACACATATGAAAAGATCCTCAACATTATCAGTCACTGGGGGAAATGCCAATTGAAATAAGATACCTTTCTGGCAAAAATGTTTAAAAATTGGTAATATATTGGGAACAGCCAAGGGAAATACATGCTCTCAAGCAGCTGCTTTTGAGTGTATATTGGTGTGGCAGTGTGGGAGAAAACTGGGAGTTTTATTAAAAGCTGTCTTTGCAAGTGCATATCCGGTGCCCCAGCCATTTCACTTCTTGTTGACCACCCAAGATATCCACTCAGACTGCACACAGGAGATACAGTTAACAATGCTTTTCAAAAGGTATTTAGATGCCCTGGCCTGTTTGGCTCAGTGGATAGAGCATCGGCCCATGGACTGAAGAGTCCTGAGTTTGATTCCAGTCAAGGGCACTAATCTCAGTTGCAGGCCCCATCCCTAGCCCTGGTCAGGCGCATGCAGTTGGCAACCAATCAATGTGTGTTTCTCACATTGATGTTTCTCTATCTCTCCCCCTGCCTTCCAGTCTCTCTAAGAACCAATGTAAAAAATATCCTTGGGTGAGGATAACAAAACAAAAAAAGATATTTAGGGCCATGAACCTCTTCTGTGTAATATTGTAATAGTGGATACCTGATATTATGCATTATTAAAACCCACAGAACTTTCCAACACACAGAGTGAGCCCTAATATAAACTATGGACTTTATTAAGCAACAGTATATCAATATTGGCTCATCCATTATAAGAAATATCCCACACTAATATGAGGTTTTAGTAATAGGGGGAAACTGAGGGATAATGGGAGAGTCTATGAGAACTCTTACTTGTTGCTCCGTTTTTCTGTAAACCTAAAATACTATTCCAAAAAAAAGTTTATTAATTATAGAAAGAAGAAGACAATAGGGCACCTATCATTTTCTTTCTGATGTGGTGGTATTAACAGTGATAGTGCTGACAATAAGGGTGATCTAGAAAGGAGATGGTGTGTGAGTGTGTGTGTGTGCACACCTGTATGCGCGTGTTTCACAGGCGCATCTGAACAATGACTATAGAGAAAATATCTTCTTTTTATCTTTTCCATCCTTTCTTGTCAATGTAAAACTGACTTTTCTCCAATGAAAGAGGAAGCTCCTAGAGAAATTGAAGGCTTTCCTTTTTAATCACCCTGACCAGAGAACTATGAAATGTCTTTATCTGAATGACCAACAAATTTCATTTTTACTTTGATAGAATAAACCAAAAGGGGCACCAAAAACAAACAAACAGTAGGTCATATCAACATTAGGGTCTTTTTATCCTAAAAGAGAATTTAAATGTTAAAAAAGAAAATAAAGGTCTTTTATAATGGAGTGTTCTAAAATAAATTCCTATTTTCTGTATTTCCAAAACCATTTGGTTATCACGGTCTGTAGATTTTGCGTCCCTGCTCCCACATGTGTACCAGACTCTTTCTCACATCCACCTAGCATTTGAGATTCTCCGGTAAAGCAGTGTTGTAGTGTTGCTCTGTGCCCTGTTTGTTGGTTGGTTTTCATTCTTGGCATCACACCTCTCTCCCTTCCAGCCCTTTCCTGCCTCCTTACTTACAGTTCTTAATTGGATGCAGTTAACTTCCAGCTCTCCTCTACCTCTCGTCTTCCAAGTCTTTGTGTCTAAACTTCTGTGAGGCTAGAAGCCAGAGCTTCTAGACAAATTGGATGGCATGTTAGCAAGTTACCCAGTAATCCCTCTGTGGATTCAAAAGACAGTGTGTACAGACCTGGGATTAGAGTTCAAAAAACAAGAAGACCTTGGATGTTAGGTTGGGTTTCTGAGATATTCAAGTTTACACAGACAGGCCGCCATTAGCTGCTATATGAGAAGGCCTCTAGACCAGAGGACTGACTGTTGAAAGGTTCAAGCCATTGCGAACTGACGCGGCCTGGGAAGGTCCTCCTAAGGGTTAGCAGACCAGTGCCGGGGCCCTTACAGCAGCCAGCCCCCATGCTGGACTCAGCACCCACACTGAGCATCCAAATTGGTCAGAGCCGGAGACTCTCACAGAGCCCACAAGTGGGGCGATGCTTTCTCAATGGGCAACACTTCCACGCCTCGGGATTCCATGAGGGCATACTGTTTGCTAAGAAGCTCCGCTGAACCTGGAAATGCCTTCCTTTATTTCAATGGGCTTTCCTTCTACTTTGAAGTTCCAGGACAACTGTTTAAGCAAATCAAGAAAAGGTGTAATGGAAGTGATGGCACGTTCAGCCAAGACAGATTGCTTGTCAAGAGCTTAAATGTGCCAACATACACTGTCTGTCTTAAAAAAAAAAAAAGACATGTTTTTATTGATTTCTAAGAAGAAGGGAGAGGGAGTGATAGAAACATCAGTGATGAGAGAGAATCATGGATCAGCTGCCTCCTGCACACTCCCTACTGGGGATCGAGCCTGCAACCGGGGCATGTGCTCTGCCTGGGAATCGAACCACGACCTCCTGGTTCATAGATCTGTGCTCAACCTGTAGAAAATACATTTTTGAATGAGTACAATAATGTGGTAACATAAAATTGACTGAGAAAACTTTTTCCCTTCCTTTAATAGCTCCTGAATTAAATTATCAAGGAGTGAAATACACGGAAATAAAATTAATAATGACTGAGGTTGGTTATTAGGGAGTTTAAAGTATCTTGAAAAAAGAAAGACTAATCTTATCCAGATATGTAACAATGTATATGGTACTTTTAAATAATTAAATTTATTAAATTATAAAATAATACCTTCTCATTGAAATAAAAGCTATGTACAGGAGAAAAACATAATATTATTCCCTCCTCACTTCTAATCCTATCCTTTCGGTAACCAATGCAAGAGTGTTGAGTACATCCTTCCACATCTTATTATGATGAACACTAAAAACATTTTAACTATTCTTAGATACCTTGGAATTTCTTGCTAACATAGATCATGCATTATTCAACCATATAGCCTCAGTAAATAAACAATGATTGAATAAAGGCATGAATGAATGAATATTTACTACTGTTTTATGGCAAAATGTCTAAGGCAAGATATTTTGTCTTATTAATCTTTACATTCTAATTAACTAGAACATTGGCATACTTATATAATAGTGTGTAATCCATTCATTTTTCTTGAATTGTTGCAGAAATGGATGAAAAAAGAGTAAATTCAGTCCTAAATTTGTTTATTACTGGGGAAAATGAAGGAGAAAAATAAATAATAAAGAAGCATAAGGAAAAGATGAAGAAAGTGTGAGATGACTAGTGAGAAAAAGATCTCTTCTATCACAGTGGGAAAGGGGAAAGGTGATGGAGGATGATTTGACTTTGGGTGGCTGGCCCTCAATGCAGTGTGCAGATCATGTATCGTAGAAGTCTATGCTTGAATCCTATATGGTCTCGTTAACCAATGTCACCCCAAGAAGTTTAATTTTTTAAAATAAGATCACTTCCATATATATCTTTCCTCTATTTTCTTGAGCAGTTGTCCTAGAATTTCAGAGTGAAATCCCTTCATAACAGAAGCTACATTTCCAGGTTTCAGGGGAGCTTCATAGCAAAAAGTATGTCCTTATAAATGTACTTGAGCCAAAGGACTTTATCTCAGGATTTCAAGCAGCCACTGCTGCTGGGTGGAAGGGGCATGTAAGATGCAGCCAATTGGCCATTCCTGATATGTGACATCAAGAAACTCATACTGTAGTTGGAGATAGTACATTTCCTATGAATGTTGCTGTGTTTTAAGGCAATGTTTTGATTAGTAAAATGTGTGTTGTTTGAGTTTAGTAGAAGGAGAATTCACTGTGGTGGGAGCATGAACGGGAGTGAATTTAGATAACTGGTCTACCGTTGGGCCTTAAAGTATAACTTAGAGTTTAAAGGAGGAGAACGTTCTAACAGAAAAAAAATCATTAAGAACAAAAATGTGAACAGAGGGTGAATGTGTTCTGTATTTATCATGATGCAAAGTAGTACTTTTTAAAAAAGTGTGCTAATGTAACTTCTTAAAATCCGAAGGAAATATCCGATTCTAGCTTATTTTACTATTAGGTTAAATACACCTTCCCCCATTCATGCCTTCAATGAATTTTAAATTTCAGACATGTTCCCTTTCAGCCTGTGTCTTTCCAGCTAGAATTTGAATTTTCCAGTCTATCACCTCTTATCCCCTTGAGCATCTTACTTGTCATTCTCTGTAGGAGTTGCAAGTGCTGGGCACATTCCTGAAAAGAGTCAAGGGCTGTGGTGACAATAACTTCTCATGTGCAGACTTGTATGAGTTTCTGAAGAAATGCTGGTGCAAACAACCACCAGGAAATCATCTTGGACAGGTTATTCTTTCACTTTCCCTGTCACATATTGTTCATTATTGATCTCTTCTTTTATTCAACAAAAATGTATTGGGGGCAAGCCACCCACAAGATTTTGTCTAAAACATTGACGTTAAAAGATTAATAGGATTTATAAGAAACTAGAGGCCCGATGCATGAAATTTGTGCAAGAGTAGGCCTTCCTTCCCCAGCTGCTGGCACTAGCTTCCCTCTGTCACCCAGGATAATGGCCAACCAAAAAGATGTGCCAAATATGTCTAAGCTAGCCAGAAAGTAGCCCTACCGGTGTGGCTCAGTGATTGAGGGTTGACCTGTGAACCAGGAGGTCACGGTTCGATTCCTGGTCAGGGCACATGCCTGGGTTGTGGGCTTGATCTCCAATGGGGGGGCATGCGGGAGGCAGCCGATCAGTGATTCTCTCTCATCATTGATGTTTCTCCCTCTCTTCCCCTCTCCCTTCCTGTGAAATCAATAAAATATATACATATACATATGTGTGTATGTGTATCTATATCGGTATATAGTTTATATCTGTAGACATATAGATAGATAGATAAATATATCTAGAGCCAGAAAGTAAGTTATACTATCTAGACTGATCTCTTTTTTGTCAAGTTCAGCAGTCAGCTGTTTAATTTTATTTAGGAGTACAATATTTGGAAAAAATAAAATCCTAACAATGGGTAGAAACTCTATTTCTTTAATCACTTTAATTAGTGAAACAGTTGAAATTTTAAATAGAGCTTATAAAATTCAGTGGGCCTTCCTTTTCAATCAAAAGCTGCAATTAAGTTCTCTCTACTGTGTGCCATTTCTACTCTGCCAAAGAAATGTGAAAATCTATATTTTGCCATTGTATCATTTTAATATTCATTCTAATGACATAATATAAAATTTCCACTTTACTAAGAACAGCCATAGCATAAATACCCTATCACAGGACATTTTAATTTTAGCAGCAAAAAATGTGTGCGCTTGCGTCACTCTTAGCATGATGGATAAGAGCATCCAAATTAGGTTTTTAGCACAACCTTTGGACCACATTAGCAAAAATAAGTATTAACACAAGAAATACATGATGGAAAATCTTTACTATATGAAAATTAATTCAAAATGGCATATTGATCTTCAGGCCACCTAAAATAAAATGTATTAAGCAATTCTAAATATTTCTCTAGCAAAAGCCTTCAATATTTCACACTTTTTAAAGCTAACTTAAGTAGAAAGAACTTACCAAGCATTGAGACGAATCTTGATGGCTTGGGTAGAAAATTAGACAGAATTCCATAATTAGAGAATATTTTCCTAGAAGTGGCTTTGAAGTTAGCTTCTTTAAAGATAGGGAGTAAATATTCATATAAATTACTCTCATCATTTCATGTTCATTTGGATGAAATAGCTGATTGTTAGGGAAGCTAAAATCTTGAGAGAGAGAAGGACTCATCAATCTGGATAGAGGAACCAAGAAAAGGGGTCCATGTTATATGAACAAACTGTATAAAATAAGGTAGAAAATGGGAAACAGGAACAAAAAACAGAATGGAAAAATACCAAAACAAGAAAATAGTGGATCCTAACTCAGCCATTCTGATAATTATTACGTGGACGTGAGCTAAACAACCAACTAAAAGACAGAAATTTTCATATTAGGTTTAAAAGCAAAGCAATGTATTATTTAAAAGAAACTCACTTCACTATAATGATAGCAGTAGATTGCAGTACAAGGTTGAAAAAAAGATATAAAATGCAGACACTACTCTAAAGAAAGCTCTAGTGGATATAGCGATATCTAAGGAAGTAGATTTCAGAACATGCTTAGCTGTTTCTTAAAAAGTTAAACATAAATTACTGGGTCTCACAAGTAGGTATTCACCCAAGTAAACTGCAAAGCTGAAGAAGTCATGTCAGAAGCTTTATGGTTTGGTCCAAAGGCCACCGTGGCCTGTGCAAAGGTGGAACTTGTGAGGAGACTGTTAAAGGGACCACGGACGGAAGTGCAGGATTTGTACAGAGTGTCAGTAACTCCCATGAAAACCCCATAAGCAGAAGGCAGGAGAAGAAAATGAGTAGGTAGTGTAATTATTGGCCGCAGTTCATTTTAGAAACGATTTATCACAACTGAGGCAAAAAACTAGAAATTTGGGTGCCATAAATGATGGTTCAAAAAAGTTATATGCAGCCCTAACTGGTTTGGCTCAGCGAATAGAGCGTCTGCCTGCGGACTGAAGGGTCCCAGGTTCAATTCCAGTCAAGGGCATGTACCTTGGTTGCAGGCACATCCCCAGTAGGGGGTGTGCAAGAGGCAGCTGATTGATGTTTCTCTCTCATCGATGTTTCTAACTCTCTATCCCTCTCCCTTCCTTTCTGTAAAAAATCAATAAAAAATATATTAAGAAAAAAATTTATATGCAGACTCTTAACAGGAACTTCCATTCTGGGAAGAGATGTGCTCTGTTGACCTTGAAGTGAAGGCAGATAAAGGACCTATGGGAAAAATAACCTAGTTCAGCTGGTGTGGCTCAGTGGTTGAGTGTTGACCTATGAACCAGGAGATCACAGTTCTAGTCCAAGTCAGGGCACATGCCTGGGTTGCAGGCTCGATCCCCAGGGTGGGGCATGCAGGAGGCACCTGGTCAATGATTCTCATCATTGATGTTTCTCTCTCTCGCTCTTCCTCTCTCTGAAATCAATAAAAAGATATATTTTTAAAAATAAAAATAATCTCTCAGTACCAGGAATGTAACCTTATTTGTTTTGTATCATTAACATCTAGTTTGTAAGGTGTTGTGTGTGCCTGCTTGCTCTAAGATGCCCTGTGACCCTCACATATAATGGTGGCTGATGGCCTGTGAGCTCAGGCAATGTGGATAAGCAAAACCAAGAATGATTTCCGAAACCGTGGCAAACACTGATCATTTTGCTGAAAAATACAGCACTCAGCTTTTGGGATGCCACCTCTGGTTCATTACAAAGGGACTCAATCTAATTCATTGCAGAACTAAAAATAAAATCTGCTGAGTCACCGAAAGAAACAAAGCCATTTCTTCTTTTATCTGCATGGTATCAAAAGCTGCTAAAATAAGAATGAGACTGTCATTGGGAACTTTATTATGTATCTAAATAGATAAAGTGCTATTTATTATAAAGCGACACTGCAAAACAATGCCAACTTCTCTTACATGCTTAGTTAGAGCAGTCCTCTAAAATCCAAGGACTTAAAGTTAGTGCGAGGAAGTGCGAACTCAGCATTGCCTAGAGGCTTATGGGAAATGCAAATTCTTGGATTCCACTCCAGACCTCCTGATTCAGAACATGCAGTGAACAAGATTGCTAGGTGATCGCATTACACATTAAAGTCTGAAAAACATTGCCCTCGAAGGTAACCTGGGTTGGCAAAGGGAAAACCAGAGTTTGACTACAAATCCCCATGGAAGAGAAAAATGGGGTATTGACCCCAGTGGTGTCAACTGAGCTGCAAAGGCACACTTTTTAAAAATAATTTTTATTGAATGTATTGGGGGTGATATTAACATTATATTTCAGGGGTACAGTTCTGTAATACATCATCTGTACATTGTATTGTGTGTTCACCACCCGGAAGTCAAGCATCCTTCCATCACCATTTATTCCCCCTTTACCCTCTCCTACCTCCTCCTCCCCCTTTTATTCATCATACTATTGTCTGTGTCTATGAGCTTTCTTTTTTTTCTTAATCCTTTCAGCTTTTCCCCCAACCCTCCACCCGCACACATTTCTAATGCAGGAGATGGCTGATAGCATTTGTATCCAACTTGTATCCCTGTTATCAGGCACCCACACTTGTCTGAATCTGCTGTTCACAGATAAAGTTAGCATTTTTGAAATGAGTAGCTATATCAGTCTGTTTCTCCTCAAATAACCATCTTAGGTTTATTCTCTGTGGAAGAAGGTACATGAGTCGGCACACTCCACCTTGACTTCAGAATGTATTCATTCTTTCTTAAATTCAAAGAAGAACAGAGATGTCCATTTTTGGACTACATTGAGTTTAAGAGAGTAAATATCAATAGTAAAGAAGTGGCTCAAGTTAAAATGGGTTTCCTGGCAAAATTCCTTTTCATAGCTGTGCTTTCTGAAACTGGCTTCAGCTTTCAGTCTCTAGTTTCTCTCTTGATTATTTGAAATGCAAATATAAGTAGTACTTTCTTTTGCATTTGAAAACATATGATTTGAAACTTTTTATCTTTCAAAACAATACCTTAGGGGGAAGGATTTTGGTTGCTTAACTGTAGATCAGTTCTCCCAGGGGTTAACAGATAGCACCTGCAGCAGAAGCTCATCAGAAGGGTTCTTCATTCTCCCCCTATGCTTTCTTACTCTTGATGACTTGGTCTAAACATGCCCCATATGTGTCTTTTGGGGGCTGTGGACCTAGAGCTCTGTGGACTCTGGACAGAAGAACATTTTCATGGGTTATACCACAGTCCACCTACCTTTTCTGGAAAACTGTAAGTAATGGCAAAATGATTGTACCTGTAATATACTTAGATGCAACAAGAGAAGCCATTGTTCATATCAATTAAAAAGTTAAAAATTAGTGTTAAGATTAATGTATTTTTTTTATTATTTTTTTATTGATTTCAGAGAGAGGAGGGAGAGGGAGTCAACCACTGAGGCTCTCTGGCTGGGCAGTGGATGTATTATTAGATATTTTATTTAGTTGTTATTATAGCAAACAGACTTCAGCCAGCACAGTTTTATAAAGTATTACAATTTTTAATCAACACAATGTAATAGACTAGGCTTTAATTTTCCCACGGACCTAATTCTTAACCTTAGAAATCGTTACTCCTAAATGCTTATAAATAGGATATATCTACTCATTTAAAACTAATTTAATTAAATCCACAAAGTTTAACAGATTTGTGGGTAGAGTTTAGGGAGATTACCATTTGTATTTTTGCTTTTTAGCAACATACTGTACTATATTTAATACAGAAGTAGAATAAGTCCAAAAGGTGAAAAATGAGGATTTATTCATTTGGGCTCTATGCAGAATGGGAATTCTCCCCACATTTCTGGTGTAAGGAGTCTTTGTCGGTCCTGACTCACAGCTCTTGCTTGGTAGCACTGATTCCTGGGGTTTAGCAGCTTGTTTATGGAGTGGGATTGGTGAGTGGGGATGGGGAGTTGCACTAGAATGGGCTAGGGCACTGGTTGGCAAACTGCGGCTAGCGAGCCACATGCTGCTCTTTGGCCCCTTGAGTGTGGCTCTTCCTAAGCCTTAGGAGGACCCTAATTAAGTTAATAACAATGTACCTACCTATATAGTGTAAGTTTAAAAAATGTGGCTCTCAAAAGAAATTTCAATCGTTGTACTATTGATATTTGGCTCTGCTGACTAATGAGTTTGCCGGCCACTGGGCTAGGGTCAGAGGAGATGGTGGGAGGGAAGACCAACTGGAAGTTACTGATGTCTCTGCAATAAATACCGACATCTTAAGAGGAACTAGAGAGAAAAAGATGGGCATAAGAAGAATTTCAGGGCCCTAAGAGGCTTGGTTTGCAACTCATGGCAGGTGGAGGAAGAGAAGGGAGAGGGAGCCACCAGGGATGATTCAAAGATCTGAAGGCAGCGGTGGTGACTTTCAGAGAACTGAGGCACAGAAGAGGAGGCAGCAGCTTCCAGGAGACAGGAGGAGGTTGCCAGGCTCGGGAAGGACCCATTTGGAAAAGTTCATTGTGCAGTTAAATTCCAGCACCTCACTGAAAATATAGCAACTGCAGATTTACATTCAGGATCAGCCACATGGAGACTCCAGTTGGAGTCAGGTTCCCTTAGTGCAGCGGTTCTCAACCTTCTGGCCCTTTAAATACAGTTCCTCATGTTGTGACCCAACCATAAAATTATTTTCGTTGCTACTTCCTAACTGTAATGTTGCTACTGTTATGAATTGTCATGTAAGTATCTGATAGGCAGGATGGTCTTAGGTGACCCCTGTGAAAGAGCCGTTCAACTGCCAAAGGAGTCGCGACCCACAGGTTGAGAACCAATGCCTTAGTGGATAATGACAGATTAAAATATTTTATTGAAAAATATTTATGAATCACCTACTGAACTTTAGAGTTGGTGCAAGTGCTGTTGGCTCTCTCTCTAGTTCAATCCTCGGCAAAAAGGGTTTAAAACGAGATACAATAAGCTGTGGATGCATAAAGGACTACCTAATGAATGCCTTTCATGTGGGCCCCGTTTTTAATGGCCCTCCAGTGGTGTCACATTTATCAGGCTAAAATCTGCAGCCAGAGGTATTAGGGAGTGTAGGTTTACGGACACAATTCATTGCACGTGAAGTTGACCATAACACATGGCTATTTTCATTCTGACATCACTAGCAATAGGACTGAAATGCACTTGCATCTTACCAGAAACATCAAATAAATTCCCATCGCATTGATAGTCATACATATTTTATCTGGGAAAAGAGATTTCTTGTGAGTCTAGCATATTTTGATATATGCATATTCTGTGTATTTATAAACATAAATACCGAGGAACTAGGAGATAGGAAGGATACAGGGGACCAGTTTCTAATGTTATGGGTGTATATTTAGGGAACTTCAACATCAGTTCTAAAGAACAAACTAAAATATTGAACACACAATAATTTGAAAAAAATCAAAGAAAAACTTGATGAAGCAATGATTAGTAGGCAACTCCTTTCAAATGAGTTGTCTTCTCGTATGTTTGAGTAGGTCAGGATTTTAGCCCGATGTCAGTTTATAAGTAGACAAATCACCAAAGACCCCTCACCCTCATGGCTCCATTCTCCTCCTGTACATTCCTGCTTATCAGGTTAAGATTGGACCCTGGATTCTTTCTAAAGCCGTTCTGACCTGGCGTGTCCAGAGTTCTTTCGGGTTTGGAGATGTGCAGGGGTTGTCACGTAGATGAACTACTTCCCTTGGATGGTACATCACACTTCTGTATGAATTGATGCAGCCATAACTCACAGGCTATAACCCAGGTTAAAACCATGCCAGGTGGGACGCAAAGAGCATTTCAGACGCCCTCATAGGAGGTATGACTTCTGTCCAATGGCAGCCCATATATAAATATTACAGGTTTATATTTTCAAGGAATATGGCCTTACTGTAAGAACGCTTTTATGGTTATAATTTATTTTTAAATAGTTTTTGAGTTAGTGAGGTGCCCTGTGCATCCATGAGTTTCAAGGAAGCCCCAGACCAATCAGACTCACTCACTGTTGGGCTGGAAAATGAAGGCCAGGCAACTAATGCCCATCTGGAAAATGCTAGAAGGCAAAGGAACTTTCCATGGAAGGACATCGAGGGAAAGAGTCAACTTTTCTACCTTAGCTTGCATAGCTGAACGAGAGGACACAATTTTAGATGGTAGCTGATTTTTTTAGATTAATTCTCTATATGGTTCAATAGATGGAACACTTGTTTTCCACTTTGTATTATGTAGGCAAGGCACAACTGGTGGTCGGAGTGTTGTTCTGTACATCAAAAGGTTGCAGGTTTGATCCCCAGTCGGGGCTCATATGGGAGGGAAGCAACCGATCCCTTCCTCTTTCTCTAAAAAGTCAATAAAACATATTCTCTGGTGAGGATCGGGGAAAAAGTTACCTGAGAGCAGGAGAGGGTGTGAGGTAGGGAAGAAACAGGCTCATACATTTCCTAATACACATCCTCTAAAGATGGTGAACAGACTGCATATTGTTAGATGTGCAATATTTTGAGTTTGTTGTATTACTGACACCTAGTCCCCTACTTAGAGCTACTGTGTTATAAATTTCATTGGCAAGAAATTGAGCCCATTTTGAGTGATACACGCATTACTGGTCAGTTTACTGTATTGAAGACCTCGTAAGGTCTCAAAATAAATGATTTCATTCACTTGGCCATGAAAACCATGATATAGTTTCCTAAATGACATCCGCATGAGGCAGATTTTTTCAAATATAGAATTTCTTTGTTTCTAAGAGTTTTTAAAGAAGCATGCAAGGATGTTAAGCAGAATATTGGATTAAAATATTCTACTGGGAGCAATATGGGTCATATAAACAATAGGCTCTAATATAGCAAATATTTTTAAAGCACTTACACTTTATAGTCTCTTGGTTATGAAAGTACACGCTAACGTTAAAATATTTAGAATATCTAGGAAAAAAATTGAAAACACAAATTAAAAATCACTTGACATCTTCCAATCCAATGAACTACTTTTTACCATTTTGGTTTGTATTCTCCCAATCGCTTTTCAAGCATTTAAAACAGAACAGCGGCCATTAAGGGTTTTACTTTTCTCCTAACATATTAAGTTCCCATTTGTATATTGTTATATTATGAATGTAGCTATAGGTTCTAAGCCTTACCCAAGGATATGTTTTTATTTATTTGGGGTTCTTTTTAGAGGAAGGGAGAGGGAGGGGGGGAGAGAGAGAGAGAGAGAGAGACTTGGACCGGTTGCTTCCCTCCCATACACACCCTGACCAGGGATTGAACCCACAACCTTTAGGTGTACAGGACGACGCTCCAACCACCAGTTGAGTTTTATGATATGTTTGTATCTTGTCTACATAATACAAAGTGGAAAACGTGATTTAGAAATGTTGACCCAGATGTCACTTTCTGGCTTTAGTTTTCTGATCTCATCGCCTCCCGTGAGTTCCCAGACCTCAAATAATTGGCTCAGCATCTTCCTGGTCAACCCCACTTTGCATCTTGGAAACATATTTTGAACATAACCTCATATAATCCCTCCTCACTACCACCCACCGGTAATTGAGAGGAAAAATATATAGACTCAATGCTTAGTGCTGCAAAGAAGACAGATCCTGCCCTAGCTGGTTTGGCTCAGTAGATAGAGCATTGGACTGTGGACTGAAGGGTCCCAGGTTCAATTTCGGTCAAGAGCACATGCCTGGGTTGCAGGCTCGATCCCCAGTAGGGGGTGTGCAGGAGGCAGCCAGTCAATGATTCTCTCTCATCATTGATGTTTCTATCTCTCTCTCTCCCTTCCTCTGTGAAATCAATAAAAATATATTTTTAAAAAAGACAGATCCTGCCGTTGCAGTGTGTAACAGAGGACTGCACTCTTACCTGCCTGGGAAGCCACAGGGAATTAGATTGTCCTCCATTTTAATGCATATTAAGACACTGATGAAGTTCTCATTTTCCCTTCCTTCACCTCAAAATACATGTCAATGAATATGAAAATATTCCTATGATTTAACTTACTTGTTTTCATTGCAACCTTACTATTTGCTTTTTTTTTTTTAATCATCCCTAACCCACCCCACACTGCAGCAACAATGCCTGGGTTCCATTTCTTTTACTCCTCTTCTTGCTGAATTATTCCTAGGTTTGAGTTTTAAAAATACGCTCACAGACAGCTCAAGTTGGGGACATAAACACGTTTAATTCATTTGTCACTAGGCCACGCGACACGGTGTCCCTTTAACTCGGCAGCCCCGCAATAGGCTAGCAGAAGCCCCTCTTGGCTGCGTGGGTTAGTTAAGATGTATCTGGCTGTTTTGCACTATCTTTAGTATGCAGGGAGCAGAGAGATGGAGATAAAAGGCGGAATGTCTATCTTTGAGTCCTCCGCAATCCCAAGTAAGTTATCAACCCGCTAACATGCATGTCTGAATAGGCTCCTTTGGCAACAGTGAGATGTTATCTGCCGTGACACGCGGATTCCTCCCTCATGTCAGGGCCGGGAAGTACTAAAGGATGAACGCGCCAGGCAAATGAATGTGGCCACACCGCTGGGCACGGGAGCGCGTCATATGTCCCCCAGCTCCTTTCAGACAGTTCTTCAGCTGCATCCTCGATATACATATAAATGAGTGAGTCTGCAGAACGGCTGCAGAAGCCGCTCTTTCATCTCACAGAGTAGGCGAGGGGAAGACGCTCCGTTTAATGCTTAGGGGCTTGTTTTTCTCCTTCAACTTGGCCGTCCTCCTCCACAGCCAAACACAGACGTATGTAGGCGGAAGCCAGGCAGTTGTGCTGGGCCAGGAAGCAGACACTTGACTGTGGCTTGACCCAGAGTGGACTCACCCACAGCGACAGCCCACAGACTGCGCACCTGATTAATTCATGACGACAGCCATGCAATGAATAAATGGTGTGAGTAAAAATCCCAGCCTGGCGGATGCTATATAAGCACGTTGCATCCCTATAGCCTTGGGAAGCTACATTGTATTTTCATTTTACTGAAGAGGAAACTGAGGCAGAGAGAGCAACAACTAGGGAGCGGTGAGTTGGTACTCAAACACAACATTATGGCTCCAGAGCCCAGGCTATTGTCCTCTGCTAGCCTGTCCCTACATTGTAACACATGCAGTATGGTCTTTCCTCACCATCATCCCATAGGGGGGTTTCCATACTTGAATGTGCAAACATCATGTAGCAGGACTCAAAGACCTGGCGATCCTGTGTAAATGAGCCAGCCACTATTTAATTTCTTTGGGTGGAAATCAGATCACTTACTAACCTACGGCAAAACAATGTGTTTTTAAGAATTTAAAGACTATAGTGAACTTGGATGGATGTCTTTCTGGACAGCACGTGATACAGCGAGGTCTGTAGCCCTGGGATTTGAAAATGACAAAGGTATAAAACTTTAAGTCCTGGTAGTAAATGGCTCTAATCAATGTTCCTGATGTTACTTAGGGTCTGTATGTACCAGGACCATTCTAGGACTAAGTAATGCAACAATAAAAAATGAACCTTTATTTCAGTGGGCATTGCCATGATTTAATTAAAAGTACGGTTCGAAGACTATCAATATTTATATTCAAATCAATATATATCTAGAGAAGGGAGATAGATTAGATGAAATTTATACAAAAAGAATAGTAATAGCTAATGGGGAGTCTGTAGTAGTATTTAATTAATCATAATATTATTCAAGAAGCAATTATTAAAGCTTTCATCGTATATAAGGGATTCTACTAGGTGATATAATTAATACAAATTAAAATTTTTTAATGCCATCTCTTGAAGAGTTTTCACTCTAGCTAGAAAAATGAAACGAAATGGTGGAGAAAAGTGTCAAAACATGAACATATCCATTCTGCACAAAAGTTCTGGAACACAAAGGGAAGCAGATGTTCAAAGGTGAGGTTAGTTCAGGAAGTATTCTTGAGTGAAGGAAGATGAACTGAATTTTGTGGAAACTGTGCACAAGCTGGAGAGAATGGAATAATGCCAATGTCGTAGAAAGGTCATGGACAAAGGTATAGAGATCCCAAACAATGTCAAGGGCTGGCAGTAAGGTTTGGTGTGGTGGACACGTGAAACTACAGAACCAGTGATTGTCTTTTTTATTTCCCATAGAAATATCTGGTCAGTGCTTCTATAAAAAAATGTGCCAGCACTCATCAGTTGGTGGATTACAAAATAAATTCCCATCGTCCCCATGTCCCCTTGCTCTCTCTTCCCCTTTTCTATTTGCATTGGCAGGAGAACGTCTAGTTCCACTAAATGAGCCATTGGGGACCAGAAAATTAATCTATTTGAGCAGATGTATATAAACGTTGCTCAGAATAGAATCACAAAACAGCCCAGTGTTTACATAAGGTCCCTATAATTGATGACCTTTTATAGTTTTGTGTGAAGAACCGAGGAGCGCACGAAGGAGCTACATGGGAAATATCAACATGATTAGAAATAGAGGCTCGTCTCTCGAATTCTAATTCTGTGGTGATGCACGGTGAACGTAGAAGAGAAAAGTAGCCACGGAATTGCTCCTCGGATCAATACATTCTGCGCCCCCTGAGCACCAAGATGGCTGATGCTGAGGCAATACTGTGCATTGCAAAAGTTTAATGTCACCTTTTTTAGCCGAGCACTTGTCTTAAGTTTGCCTTCAATGGCCTCATTCTATTTCTGTTCACAGTAACCATCTTCCCTGTGTGACATTTTCAAACTTCTGACTGGGATCTTTTGCACAAAACGAAGAATACTCCATTTCAAAAAGCTCATGGCTAAACATAACTCTTAACTTTATGGATCAGAGGATTTTCCTCAAGATTAAGACCTTTCATTTCGCAATATTGCAGATTCTGTACTTCTTGACTAAGGTGGGGAGGAAGAGCCATCGTTTGGATGTGGGATTCTTGACAGCAGTGGGTAGAATTTTCCAGGGGAAAAATGTGCCACAGATTTCTCCAAACACAGATGAGGCCTCTAAAGCAATAGCAAAATTCTTGAAAAAGTCAATAACAACACTTTTGCTCAGCCGGCATGGCTTAGTGGTTGAGCTTTGACCTATGAACCAGGAGGTCACAGTTCAATTCCCAGTCAGGGCACATGCCCAGGTTGCAAGCTCAATCCCCAGGGTGTGGGGCATGCAAGAGGTAGCCAATCTGTGATTCTCTCTCATCATTGATGTTTCTCCCTCTCCCTTCCTCTCTGAAAGCAATACAAAATAATATTTTAAAAAGTCAATAACATCTCTTAAAAACAGACTATCAGGAATTAACTATCTGAAGGTTAACTGTGTAGATCATTATAAATGACACTTAATTTTGAAGAATGAAAAGTAAAAAAACAACAACAAAACAAAACAACAACAACAAAAAACCACAGTCTCTTTCCTTGGAGAGTCTAGAGGGACAATAAAGGAAATTTTTTTAAAAAAATAGAGAAAAAGGTAAAGGAAGAGCAAATTCAGTGGAGGATCTGAAAACCAGGCAATGGTCAGTGGGAGATGACGAGAGTCTGACAAGTGTTTCTCAGCCCACGCCTGACAAGAACTTTAGGAAGAGTCCAAGGAATGACTTTGTTTACTGCCAAGAGTGATGCCAGAACAAGGCTCGGTGGCTAATAAACACACTCCTGTCTATAGGTGCACCACTCAGTGTCCTAATACAGTGAGGAAGCTTGCCTACACAGACATCACAGCAGATACTCATTTACTAATTTATCCTTCAGTAGGACACTGCGAACCTCCTTTGGCAAGGCAAGGACTATTCCCAGAAGATAGGGAAACGCATACGACAGTTTGGTGAGCAAGACTGAGAAACCACTCCCATTTTTCACACAGCTGGTCAGTGATGTGTAGAACACGGGCATTTTGGGAACACAGGGACCTCCGTGTTCAAGCTCAGAGGCCAATCTGTCTTTGCTCTTGTAGAAGCATGGGTATTATTAGCTATTGGGCGAGGGGGACAGTGAGAAGAGGACCTCAACGGACTCTCCATCTTGGGAGAAAAACTATGGAATGAAATGAAAATGGTGTATGATTCCAAGTAGCCACTGAAGAGCCCTGTTATTTCATATTTGTGACATCTATATATATAAAAGCCTAATATGCAAAGTGTCCCCTTGGGAGTTCGACTGACCAGAAGTTTAATTGCTCGCTATGACATGCGCTGACCACCAGGGGGCGGCGCGGAACGATGGAAGGCCCCAGCGGCAGATACTAGGGGCCCTACCTGTGCATGAGTTTTGTGCACTGGGCCTCTAGTTTATTAATAAAAAGGTATATTTGTTCATTATAGATGATTGAGAAATGAATTAAAACATAAAATAAAGCTGCATTTTAATCCAACCACACCATTTATTACGAATATAGTATACTTTCTTCAGTCCATTATTCTGAACCATACCTAATACTGCACTCTACATTTCTGAGCCTGTATACTGTTAAATATTCTTAGAAAGCTTTTCTAGTTCCTAAGCAACGCCCCCCCACCATGTTTTCCATAATTTCACTGACAGCAACCATGTGATTTTTCAAGTCTGTGTGTGGGATGCAGATGCCCCCAGAATGAAAGATGTGCTGAGTAATTCCGGAGACAACCTTGTGGATAGATCAGAAGGCATTTGTTTTTGTGAATCCCGCGCTATCTTATCACTGTACACTTTATCTCTCCAAATAGACAGTAGTGTCTGCGTGGGCTGGGATCATCTCGTAGACCATTTGCATTTTCTATGACACTAGAGTGCCGGGCATATAGTCAGTGTCAAACGATACTTGATAGATGGGTCTGGGAGGTCTCAGACTCGGGTAAGAATTTAATCACACACCTTTGGCCTCACATGCTCAGGGCTCGGCACTCCATTTAACCGGCCACAGAAGAATAGGGGCTGAGCCAGAGCCACCTGGACCTCCGCCCCTGAAATCCCGAGACCCGCCTGGTGTAAACCTTTTAGACTCTCTCCATGTTGGAGCCATAAATTACCTAATTCTTCTTAACACCAATTACCATGATTTGATCTCTGAGACGCTTGCATTAGTTGACCCCGGACTTCAGTGAGCTCATATCTGAACCTGAGTTATGGTTCTTCTCTTTGATTTCTTTTAATTTTCCGAAGGTAAAGGGACCCTGAGAGTGGCCTCCCTCGGAGGTGACAGTATGATGTAATGACTCTCGGGTCAACATGTCATGAGTCATCTTCCAGAAAGTGATAACCCTCTTGTCCACCACTCCATCCTCGGATGCCGAGGTTAGATTCCATCTGGCCAAATGGAAAGTGGCCAGCCAGGCTGCCGTCGGTGCTCACACCGTCCTCACAGAGCACTCCGGCTGCCCAATAAATCGCAAATCAGCAGCAAAACCCCACGCCATGCTCTCGGCGGAATCAGTTCCTGGGACAGTTACAATTTGTTTGGTATATTCCTCAGTTTGCTGCTTAAAAAAAAAAGAAGAAGAATTAGCAGCCTTTTCCCCCTCTTTCCCTCCTCCACTCCCTTAGGGCCTCAGCTTGTGTCTGTGCGTGAGTCCTAGGGTCCTAGGTGTCAAATGTCAGGCCTTGTACTGAGCTGTCAGAGAGAAGAATGGGCTGAGATGATTGATGACTGGGAGGCCTGAAACCCAAACCTCCACTGCAAATGCTTCTTTTACAAAAAAGTGGGGGCTACCCGCAGTGCCTATATTCAAGGTCACTTCGCATGCCATTACACCCACCGCTCTGGGCTCCCAACAAGCCCGGCCATTCACACAGGGGCTGACTTCCCTCTTCCCTGCCCAGCTCCCCCCTCTCCCTCCCATCCCTCCTCTGCTCCCTCGCAAACTCTGGCCCAAATGTGGGAATGCTTAATCCCAGGCAACTGAAAAAAAAGATAACGAAAAGATAGGGTGTTTCTGTTTTGTTTTGTTGTGTCTTGTTTGTCTTCAGGCTACATTTGCTCTGAGAAGCCACGGACTGGAGCTTTCTGGAGCACAAGTCAGATGACAAGATTATTAATGGGAGCAGGGCAATGTCATATCTGATTTCATGCATATTCATGAAGGGAGCCACACAGCTGGGACCATGCGCTGTGGAGAAGGAAAATAAAGAGTTGTCTACCCCCCACCCCAGGCATGAAGAATGGCATTGTGGAGATGAGCCTGCCTGGAAAAAGTTTAAGAGACTGTATCTTTTATTTTGAAAAGAGGGAGATAGAATTGGCAGAAGCAACAAAGGGCAACACAGCAAGCTTTGGCTGCTAGGGCTGAGCTCCGTAGCTCAATTCTGACGTAGACCCCCTGACCTAAAATCACCTACCTGACGCTCTCCTAATCAGGCTATGCAGAGGGATATCCTTTGCAAAGGATATCAACAAAAGAAGTAAGTGTACTGAGAAAAATAAAAATGGGGCGGGGGGGGGGGGGCAGTAGAAGAAGAAAGAAAAGAAGAAATCAGTGAACAGAAAAAAGTTTTGTTATGGCCATTAAAACATGGCATCGTCTGCTGATAAACAATAAATGATAATTACTTATGAATGAAACAGTCCTATATAATAAAAGCCTAATATGCAAATTGACCAGATGGTGGAATGACCAGTCGCTATGATGCGCACTGACCACCAGGGGGCAGAGGCTCAACGCAGGAGCTGCCCCAGCCTGCAGGCCCCAGGCCAGCTAAGGTGGGTGCCAGTGGGGGCCCTCCCCCCCATCACCCCGCTGGTCATCCTGCAGTGGGAGGCGACCGGCAGCAGCAGTGGGGGGCAGGGCTGGTGAGCGGGCGGGGCCAGGTCGGCCAAGGCGGATGTCAGCGGGCCCCTCCGCCCCGATCGCCCTACTGGTCACCCCAAAGACTGGCCCTGATCGCCAGCCAGGCCTAGAGAACCCTACCTGGGCACGATTTTGTGCACCGGGCCTCTAGTGTAAATCTAAGAGGGTTGAACCTACCTTGGTTACTAGGACCAGGATCAAATAGCGTTTCTGTCCCAATAAAAGAATTGCAGGAAAGCATCTGGGATCTTAACTCCACAGCACAGACACATGGAGAAGCTGCTGCCTGCTGTGTCACAGTCCCTCTCTGGAAGCCCCACTCATAGCTGACTTACCAGGCAGGTCCTGGGGATTTCCAGTCCTCATAAGTTGTTGGAGCAGGCCTGTTTCAGGAAGTAGTTACTCCAGACATCTTTGATTACTGGAGGCATCCTGCTATTGTTTATACATATTCTGATTCGATGAATAAAACTTTACAGAACCCCTGATCAATTTTCATGCTGCTTATTAACTTCTATCTTAACATCAGGGTTCTAGGCTTCTATTCTTTAACCAGTAGTTTAATTTAGACATAAAGGAAATAAGCTTAAGGATTGAAAAATAATTCATCTGACCACTGTGGTCACAGAAGCGTCCCAGGGTATCCTTCTGAATGATGGGTTGTGAGTGACAGCTCAGGGCAGGGCTGTCTGAGCCCCATCAATGCTGGATGTGCTTTCACCTTCAAGTCACCTTGGGAGGCCCAGTTTTGAAGAGGAAATATTTTGATAGTTGAGTTATTGATTGAAAGTGGAAATTAAGCAGACCCCTTACTGCCTTTAAAGACAGGAAGTGTTGGCGGCTTTTGGACCCCTGGGATAAGCTGTTGAAGATGGAGGGGAGCCATGAAAGGGTTTTCCACCACGAGAAGGCCTGGTCAGATTTGCTGCAGTGTGGCGAATGAAGGAGAGGTTGGGTGGGTGGCGGGAGGTACGGATTGGAAGTGGGGGGAAGTGATGAGGGATTATTGCAGCAATCTGAGGACCAGATGGCAATGACCTGAACTGGGACATGAACAGTTAGGATTTGGAGAACTGGACCGATTCTAAACATTACAAGGAGGAACATCTCTATCTTCAGTAATTGCTCACTTGTGGAGGACATGGGTGGCGAAGAGGACAGAGATGATGGGAAGCTCTGGTTAGGGGCACAGATGGGACCATGATGCTACTCTCTGAAATAAAAAGACAGATGAGCCTAGCAAACGTGGCTCAGTGGTTGAGCATAGACCTATGACTCAGGAGGTTGCAGTTCAATTCCTGGTCAGGGCACATGCCTGGGTTGTGGGCTCCATCCCGTGTGGGCGTGCAGGAGGCAGCTGATCAATGATTCTCTCTCATCGATGTTTCTATCTCTCTCTTCCCTTCCTCTCTGAAATCAGTAATTACACACACACACACACACACACACACTCACAGTATATTAAAAGATAGGATGGGGAATAAGTTTGTGTGGAGAAAGATGATTGCAGTTTAAGATATTTTCAGTTTGGCATATTTGTAAATAATTTAAGGAGTAATGTCTCCTAAGGATACTTTATTCAGAAGTCTAGAGAGAATATTGGTTGTAATGGGGCTGGAAAACTTTGGGTAGAATCTTGTGAAATGCTCCCATGTAGGGGACTAAGTCATTAACAGCTAGTTACCACTCTCCTAATAGACTACTCCCTCTTTAATATCAATTTAGGGGTTGCGACTTAAAAGGTACCTTCTGTTAGCATGTGGAATATATGTTCATTACCTATCCCAAACAATTACAAAACCATTAGGATTAGAACAAACTTTAAAATTTCCATTTCTTGTACCTTACTGCATCTCCTGAAATAAGATCCTTGAACTAGCCCCTTTAAAAATAAAGATCCCATTGTAAATTCTGACTCATTATTCCAGATTTCGTTGGTTAATAAAAATTAGCTAAAATGAGAGCCAGAACAGAACTTGGTGGTAAGACTAAACAGCAAGAATCAGTGATGTCTCACATTTTGGGGCCCACTCAAATGCAAGCCGATGATAGTGCCACATATAAAATCCTTCGTTAATTACCTGCATTTAGCCCGATGCATCATTTCTGCAACCAGTCGAGTAGTGGATAATATTTTTTATATGCATGTATTTTTTTTCTTAATTTCAGAGAAGAAGGGAGAGGGAGAGAGAGATAGAAATATCAGTGATGGGAGAGAATCATTTTATCAGCTGCCCCCTGCACGCCCCCTACTGGGGATCGAGCCCACAACCCAGGCATGCGCCCTGACCAGGAATCGAACCATGACCTCCTGGCTCAAAGATTGACGCTCAGCCACTGAGCCACGCCAGCTGGGCAAGTACTGGATAATTTAAAGCCCTAAAAAAAAATGCCATTTATTCTCATGCCGATAAAGCAAAGAAAAATCCTCCAGTAGAGATTGTAACGGTGTGAAGAACATGACAGGGGGATGGGGACAGAGCCCATCGCATGTTAATGACTTTCAGCATTCTCCCCGTGTCAAGTCATCAGCATTTTTATTGCCCCTCTTCCTCAGCATACACTATTAGAATTTATTGAGCCAATCTGTCTCCATCACCTGTGATATAATATATTTTATTCAATAAGATCCGGAATAATATTTATCTTTCAACTCCAATGACTGGCTTTCGGGACAATAACTGCTTATCAGCCGAGCATTACAAGAGCGGGAGCGGTTGTACATTTTAATATCCGACCCGAAGGTTGTCATTTTAGTATCTGTACACTTGGCACGAAGAAGGGCAAGACTTTCAGAAGTCACTCTGATTTAGTAGTTACGGCAAATGATAGTATCAAATTGTGTATCAAGTTCTAGCCACGTGAAGTATTTTGCAAGAAGGAAGGAAAAGAGACTCGGAAGTTCACCCTATAAGGCTTTTGCACTGGGTTCTCTCTACCAGCGATGAGAATCAAGCTCAGCACCAAACTTATTCATCTCCTAAGAAATATAGAAATAGAGACTGGGTGTTTTTTAAATGCCTCAAATCTCCCTCAGATGCCCGGCTGGCATGGCTCAGTGGTTGAGCGTCAACCTATGAACCAGGAGGTCATGGTTCGATTCCAAGTCAGTACATGCCTGGGTTGCAGGCTCATCCCCAGTAGGGGGCGTGCAGGGGGCAGCCAGTCAGTGATTCTCTCTCATCATTGATGTTTCTATCTCTCTCCCCCTCTCCCTTCCTCTCAAAAATTAAAAAAAAAAAAATGCCCTCATAGAAGTGACTGTAATTTATGTCCTCCCGTCATCCATCAAAACCTGGGTGCATTCCAGGGCTGGCCACTGGACCTCCAGTTTGCCATGTCCTTGATATACTTGACATTCCACGGTGCCCCTTTGGAAGGAGAGTTGCATTGTGGGTGGCCACTTGGTTCTATGGAGGGAGGTGTATAGCTCTTAGCAATCATGCAATACAATTAGCCAAGTCCTCCAGTTTCTTCACGTTGGCCTGTTTTGCTTACCTCGGGTAATTTTGAAAAAGAAAGAATCAACTATTTTATTCCCCATCTGTTCTTCGATAAACGTTTCTTTCATATTTGCTTCTTTCCAGTTTTTTCCCTTGAAACCCTATGTCAACGCGTTGACAAAGGGTTGTCACAGCACTGATGTGATGGAGCTGGTATTTGTGGTGTCACCTCAGACTCAAGCGGTCCAGACTCCTGCTGCTAAAAAGCACTAACTCATCTGCTGTGGTCTTTCTCCCCAGGAAGTCCCCTCCCCCTGCCAGAGAGCACAGAGCCGCACACGAGCCACTTCCTGTCAGGCAGTTTATGGCTTGATTGTGTCAACTGCTGCCGACCTGCACGGTGGGTCAGGCAGCGGGTAAAATCCAAAGATACGCGCCTTCCAACAAGCACATGTCATCTCAGCACGTGTCATTTAATACCACGCATGCCCAGTGCAGCCCCCATCATCACTGCCATTTCTTCACCTTCATCTGAACTCTCATTACAATAATACTCATTCGAAGTCAACTTTCTCTGCCAAAGCCACACACCTCTTTATTCATTCTTTACTACGTAGTAGAAGTGAAAAAAATGTAGATGTTGAATCATCCAATTTGAATTCAAATCCCAGTCGAGCTACTTCCTAGCCGTTTGATCTTAAATAAACTCCGTTCTCTGAGCTGCCGCCCCTTTGTCATTAACGCTGCCTGTAAGGGGCTGTGATAAAGATAAATGAAATAATGTATGGAAAGGGACGGCCCCAGGTTCTGACTCACAGTAGGTGCACTTGCTTCCCTGAAGACCAAAAAAACACTAAACTTTTAGGTTATATTATCCTCTCAGAAGAACACAGTAGAATGTTGCTTGTTGCTTCATTTATTTACTTATTGTGGCACAGGAAGGGGGAACCAGGAAGGAGGAAGTGTGGTTAGCAGAGATCACGCATTCACCCCGTTGGGAATGGCTCTGCGTGTGTGATTTGTGTATCCGACTTCTCTCCCCTCAGAGCCCCTGTTTTAAAGGCCCGTCCTTTCTTTACTTTGGCATCACACGAGACAGTAACAGTGGGATTCAAAGGAGTGTATCTGGTTTAAGATTTGTCTCCAGGCTCCGGGGAAGCCAGAAGGAGGTGTTATATTCCCAACTTAGCGGGGGAGCTCTTGGCACAGGAACCTCAGCCCCAAAGCCTTGGCTGTCCTCCACCGACTGGAGGTTGCTTTGTTGTGTGTGTATATTTGCGTGTTGGTGGTGGGGGTGGGAAGAGCAGGGAAAGTGAATGAAGCGGGGACATCTGAGAAAGAGACCTGTGGATTTGAGTCAGATCTTGAATTTTGTGTACAGGCTGCCAACCTTGGCAGGTCTCGCTTTGGTCAAGTTCATCAGTCCTAAGGCACTTGGGTTGTCTGTAGAAAGGAGAGGGTGACTTATTTTTCTGGGAAGCCAAATGAGGAAATAAAAATAAGGTATAACCACTCCTGTGTGGCTCAGTGGTTGAGCATGGACCTATGAAATAGGAGGTCACAGTTTGATTTCCGGTCAGGGCACATGCCCGGGTTGTTGGCTCAATCCCCACTAGGGGACGTGCAGAAGGCAGCCAATCCATGATTCTCTCTCATCGTTGATGTTTCTATCTCTCTCTTCGTCTCTGAAATCAATAAAAATGTGTTTTTAAAAAAGAGAGAAACTAGTTAACACGTATGACGTTGTCACTGGTGAAGAGGAGATCCAAAAAGACCCCTTATTTAATTTCTCAAATGCACATTAGCCATCACTGGGTCAAACACATCTCCAAGGTGTCTCCTAACACAAACTTCAGGAGGCCATGTACTCCTGGACTGACACCCACCTGCTAATAGGCGTCTGGGAAATCTATTTTCTGCTACCTCTGTTAATACATCTTAGTAAAGCATGAATTATAAAGAAATGCGATGTCTTAGCTAAAAGAAATCAATAATGTGTTTAAACACAAACTCATTAGTATTAAAGATTATTCCCATTTTTCATTATATTGAGAAAGAAAGAAAATGATCATCCTATCAATGCTTGCCATTCATTGAACTGATATAATGTCAAATGCATTGTCCACAAAATTAAAATGTCCCACACAAATCAGATATTATTTATTTATTTACTACTCCTTTTTCTTTCCCAGCCAGCTTTTCGCCTCCACACGCAGTTCTTTCTAAAGATTATTTGAGACAGCTTATTAAAAAATGCACACGTTCACAAAGACAAAAGTAGATAAAGAAATCAAAGAGGCATATGTCAAAGCATAGAACAGATTGACAAATCTCAGAGGGAAGGTAGGGTTGTGGGGCAGGAAGATATTAACCAGGGAACTTATACGCATACTAGAGGCCCGGTGCATGGATTCATGCACTGGTAGGGTATCCTCTGCCTGGCCTGTGCCCTCTCATAATCCAGGACCCCTTGGGGGATGTTGGAGAGCTGGTTTCGGCCTGATTCCTGCAGGCCAGGGCGAGGGACCTCACTGGTGCATGAATCTGTGCACTGGGCCTCTAGTATGCATATAAGATCTTTGGTTAATCTCTTCCCACCCTCGGCCCTCCCCTCTTCCCCCTTCCCTCCGAGATTCATTAGTCTGTTCCATGTTTCCATGCCTGTGGTTTCCGCTCATGCGTTGAGCGTCTGCCCCCTGCTGGTCAGTGCGCGTCATAGCTACCACCTGTCGGCCGGTTAGCCGGTCACTTAGGCTTTTATATATAGAGATATGCATAGGCCATGGACACTTTTATATATAGAGATATGCATAGGCCATGGACACTTTTAGATATAGAGATATGCATAGGCCATGGACACAGACAGTAGTGTGGTGGAGGCCTGGGAATGGTGGGTGTTGGGTAGAGGGGGTCACTAGGGGAAAAAAGAAAGGGGACATCTGTAATACTTTCAAGAATAAAGATAAATTTTTAAAAAATAGAAAGTCATATAAATAGTAAAAGGAACAATATAGCATGTTCTTTTAACAGTGGTTGCTTTTCATCCTGTAACCTAAAAATACTCTATAGCAACTAAACGATACTCCTATTGTATTTGCCCAGGTAATTCATTTTAGAGAAGATAAATATGCAACAAGAAATCAAGTCATTTGAGGTTACTGTAGAAACAATAAATATTCTGGAAAATAGTTTTCCATCTTTTACGTCATTTTCACAAGCTCATGCGGGAATCATAATAGTCATTCTTAACAAGAAAATCTCCATGGGGTATTGTCTGTGTGTGCTAGCCCAGTTTTATTCACATGTTTAAAATGTAGTCACGTGTATTTGTATGTTTCAGTTTTAGCATATGTAGATATATGTGTACTTGCTGTGTGTGGACAAAGGTATTCCCAGAAGGCAGCTGTGGATGGAGGCCAGGGCATTTCTTAGTGCTTGTGGGCTGCAAGCCCCTGGAGCCCCAAGACAAGTAGGTGAGTGGCCTTCTGCCAAGCAGGATCCCATCCCTGAGAGGCAGCTACTTGTCCCCACCTGTGACTGTACCCCCAAGGTTATTGAAACAAGCATGGGAGCTCCCCACAGGTAAAGGCGGGAATCAGGCCGAAACCAGCTCTCCAGCATCCCCCGAGGGGTCCTGGATTGTGAGAGGGCACAGGCCAGGCAGAGGATACCCCACCAGTGCACGAATCCATGCACCGGGCCTCTAGTATGCATATAAGTTCCCTGGTTAATATCCCATGTTGATCAGGGAGAGGAGCTGGGGGCATGGGGACCATGCTAATCCTTTTACAAATCCATTAAGTGTCCCAATGCCATCTCATCCTATATAATAAAAGGCTAATATGCAAATTGTCCCCTCCATGGGGAGTTCCACTGGGAGTTCGACCAGGCGGCAGGGCCAGCTGGCCAACTGCCTGTGGCCCCTCCCCCAGTCGGCCCTGCTCCCAATCAGCCTCCCATACCCCATAGGGGCGGGCTGACAGGCCAACCTCTCGTGTCCCCTCCCCCTCCCCCTCCCACCAGCCCCCTCCACCCTGAACCAGCCCATGCATGAATTCATGCACCGGGCCTCTAGTCATCGTATATAAGAACACCATACCAGAAGTCTCCCAGGAAAGCAAAATACAGTTTTTCATAAAGCACTAAAGTCTCAGTGGTAGTTTTGGCATTCTGCATAAATTTCACTTCAAATATTTATTACGGGGGATTGCTCTATTTTTCTTTTCCTGGTTGCTCTTTAAAGAAGGAAATGTTCATTGACAAACCAGGGGTATAATATATGAAATCAAGATCGCCTACTGCCCAGGAAAAGCCAAACATCACTAAAAAGGATTAGTTTCTTTCACTGTCTAGAAATTTTTCATGGAAGACCTTGGCTGGCCTTTTGATATTAAAACTTCCTAACAAGTATTACACAGGAGTTTTAAATTAGAACTTGCTGTCACCGAGACAGTTATAAACTGTTAAATATGTCCTTTCTATGCTAAGCTCCTGTAAAGTATGCACATGGCCGTGGCCGAGACACCCTCCCTGACAAGTAGCAGGGTGAGATCACAGGGATGTTTGAAAGCTGCCTCCAGGTGGCCCCACGAAGTGGGAATGTGCATGTGGGGTGTGCGCGCCTGTGCGCACGCGCCTGTGCCTGTGTGTTCAAAATAAGCCACATTTCTGTGCTTCTCAATCATATCATTCCCCCCAGTGACTCATCTTCGCGTCCTTGGAAGTGAGCGCATTGTGTGGGCCATAGCGTGTGCTCAGTATGTGTTTCCCAGTATGTAACTGCACTTGAGACTCATACTAGAAGCTCCCACAGTGAAAAACTTAATCAACTAGGTTTCAGGCTCACTTTGAAATGATGAGCGTATCAATCTGTCTAAATATTAAATCAATCCAAACAGTGTTAGGGAGAGCAGGTAGGCAGGTTCTGAAACCTATGGGAGGTCTTCTAACACTAAGATCCCCTCCTATGGTTTTTCAAAAAGAGGAAAATGTAAGGATATTTGCATCCCTGACATTTAGTATCGCTTACTATGTATGGGCTCTTGCTCTGAGCATGCATATCTCAGGAAGAGAGAATAAAAGTTGATGTCTGAGGGCTCAGAACTTTGATTGGAATGCCAAGGCTGTATCCTTTTCCCAAACCCACTGCATCTCTCCCCTCCCCTTACTCTCCCACCCTCTTCCTTGCTTCATTACCTGCATCTGCTCTTGGGGTGGGGGCAGAGGGAGAGGAAATCCAGGAACGTGTCTCCTTCAAGGTGAAGGGCAGCAGGTCACACTCTTCATTTAAGGGTGAGAATGGGACCAAGAGCCAGCCAAATCATTATACACAGAGATGACAGAACCTCAGCCAAAGTGCCAAGAGTCACCTGGATGTACTTAGGGACAAGAGTCTGGACTTGAAATGGGGAGGTGGTGAATGATGCCTTTTTCATTCACAATTGTATTTCTTTACAACAGTAAAAATGTGATAGAGTTGCACTGACTTATTTTAATGAGCAAAATAAATATATAAGCAGTAATTTTAATTACATTTTTTCCTTCCATGATGTACTTGGTTTAATGAATGTAACGCTGTTACCACTTACAACATTTTATAAAAAACTGTTCTGACGTAGAACTCTGCATTCACCTTCTCTTTCTCTAGTGGGCTCACCATTAATCTGCATTATGCAGGGTTTTGCAACAGGAGAATCCTAATATCTTGTAAAAGGAAAAGAAAGAAAGAAACCTAGGTTTCTGAAAGGAACTTGCTTATTCATAGGTGAATTTCTCGGGGCCATTATCGTTTTTATCTAATATGCACCATTCTGCACTGTTTGCCTCTAGCACCCATGCTTGTTAAGGAGTTGAAGAGGAGAGTCTGTTGATTTCAGGGCCTTTTGGAGTTCAAGGGCAAAGTGATTATTTCCTTAAAGGAAAAAGAGATCACGGACTCATCACAGTCCCGGAAGTTCAGCTCTTCTTTGCTTCACTAATTAGAAGTCAGACCCAGTGCAGATCCGGAGGCTTTTATACACGCAGTCAGCCCTTTGCCCTGGGGCCAATTACAGAAAAGTGTCTCTTACACGTTACTTTCTGGGACTATCTAGTGTTCGCATACACCATCATGTTTCACCACTCGACATGCTAAGGCCATGTAATCACACAGTTGAAGAGCTAATGCTATGTTTGCTCTCAGTTTAACTACAAATACGACTGCATTTAGGCCTGTGGCTTCTCTGTAGCCTAGACATGAATGCATGTAAATATACATCCATGTAGTCATGTTTTAAAAATGACGCTATTGAATCAGTAAGTAATATGCTCTTTTCCGAAAACTATGTTCCTATGCCTAACTTTACCCATGGCAGCATTCTCTTTTCTTGCGAAATGAAAGCAACAGTTGAGGGTGTGTATAGAGAATTTGACTTGGATACCAGCAGGGATGAGCAGTCTTTTTCAGTGTGTTTCAGAGAACTTTGGGGGCACTGGTTATGTCCATCTACTGTTTAAAATGGCTTCATCTTGCCCTAGCCGGTTTAGCTCAGTGGATAGAGCATTGGCCTGCAGACCAAAGGTTTCCACGTTTGATTCCGGTCAAGGACACGTACCTCAGTTTCAGGCTCCTCCCCGGCCCCAGCCCTAGCTGGGGCTCATGCAGGAGGCAACCAATTGATGTGCTTCTCTCATATCGATATTTCTGTCTTTCCCTCTTCCACTCTCTCTAAAAATCAATGGGAAAATACCCTTGGTGAGGATTTTAAAAATAAATAAAATAAAATGGCTTAATTTTCCCAAAGGTATTAATCTAGGGCAGCGGTTCTCAACCTGTGGGTCGCGACCCCTTTGGCAGTCGAAAGACCCTTTCACCAGGGTCGCCTAAGACCATCCTGCATATCAGATATTTACATTATGAGTCATCACAGTAGCAACATTACGGTTATGAAGTAGCAATGAAAATAATTTTATGGTTTGGTCACAACATGAGGAACTGTATTTAAAGGGCCAGAAGGTTGAGAACACTGATCTAGGGGAAAGAGAGAAGAAGGAGGGAAGGAGGGAGGGAGTAAGAGAGGGAGGGAGGGAGAGAGAGGTGCCAAATTCCAAATGGCTTCACTGTTGAATCCCATCAAACTTTCAGAAAGGTTTATGTGTATTCCACCTCCTCTCTTTCACCCAGGAGTAAAAGAGAAACTTATTTTCCAACTCTTTCCTTGAAGACAGTATAACCTCATTATTAAAATCTGACCAGGAGTAAATAAAATGACAGTACCTACATGTTAAAATTCTAGAAACCTGAATGCAGCAAAATATAAACATGATTAATCTTTTGGGTTAATTCAGGTATTCAAGGTCAGTTTAATATTTACAGCAATCATTATATTCACCACATTAATCAAATGAAAGAGAAAAAAAGTGTGCATCAAAGGGAGCATGCAGAGTATCTGGAAAACTCTGAAACATGTACCAATAATAAGTACATTGTGGTATATTAATACAATATAGTGCTATTCAGCTACAACAATGGACAAACTGTAGCTACATAGACACAAGAATAAGTTACACAAAGATAATATTAATCCAAAGAAACCAGACACAAAAGAATAAATGCCATTTGATTCCATTCATATCAAGTGAAAGCCATAGAGTTTTGGATGCATGCTTAGGGGTATAAGGAGCAGCAAAGGTGATTATGTAAATGCCAGGGTTCTGCTGACTTTTGGAAAGAGTTATAGGAGGTAGTAATTAAGATGGGGCAGCTCTAGGAGGCTGTTCAAGTTCTATTTCTTTTGTTGTTGTTGTAAGACCTCACCGGAGGATATTTTTTCCTTTGATTTTTTGAGAGCATGGAAGGGAGGGGGAGAGAGACAGAGAGAAATATCGATGTGAGAAAGACACATTGATTGGTTGCCTCCCAGGCTGGGGGTTAAGCCTACAATCGAGGTACATGCCCTTGTCCAGAATTGAACCTGGGACCCTTCTGTCCGCAGGCCAATCTCTATCCACTGAACCAAACAGGCCAGTGCAAGTTCTATTTCTTGACGTGGGTTGGGGTTACATGGGTGTTCATTTTGCCATAAATCATTTACCTGCATATCTTTTTTAGTATAGCTTTCTGAACAATTTTGGGTTATATTTCATAGAAAGTTTTGACTGTTTATTTGTCTCTCACTAAGGAGAGATGTTGATTGAAATATCAAAGGTCTATGTCACAGATGGGAAAAACAGGTATTAAAAGAATTGGTGCTCTAGTTACTCGTGTGAACAAATTCCAAACAGCCCTTCTTGGTCTTCCTTCTCAGTTTACTTACGCCTCAAGCAAGGACTAAATCACCTTAGGGAAATACAGAAAGTAAAGCCCGTGCCCCATATGAAGCAAAATTCTTATTCAAGATCACCTTGAAATTCTGGGCATTTCACAATTTAGAAAACAATGACCATAGCCATTGAAAAGACACCAAAAGCCGAAGCCGGTTTGGCTCAGTGGATGGAGCGTCGGCCTGCGGACTGAAAGGTCCCAGGTTCGATTCCGGTCAAGGGCATGTACCTTGGTTGTGGGCACATCCCCAGTGGAGAGTGTGCAGGAGGCAGCTGGTCGATGTTTCTCTCTCATCGATGTTTCTAACTCTCTATCTCTCTCCTTTCCTCTCTGTAAAAACTCAATAAAATATATTAAAAAAAAGAAAGAAAGAAAAGAAAAGACACCAGAAGACTTGGCTCACGCCTTTCCTCTGAGAATCGTGCTTCTAACCTGAAGCAGAAACGTACAACCCCATCATCTCTAGTTAAATTATGATTGTGAATCGATGAGGGTATCAATTTAATTGTAAAAACAACACGAAAATCGCATGAATAAAGAAATCTGACTTCATTCTGATGTGCAAATACTGGATGAGGAACTGCACTCATGAATAAGTTTATCACTTTGGATCTATCAAACGAGGACACCTTTCAAGAGCAGAACCTGGGCATGACTTTTCTTGTCTTCTCTCTACAAAGCACCCATTGAAAGATGCCTGTTAACTCTGTGTACACTTCATTTTGAACAAGCCAAATGCCTGGTAAAGCTCAGGTAGGAAAAAACACTTAGGCAGTGATGGGAGAAATGAGGCAAGTCACAGTGGGCAGGGGAGGATAGAAAGGAGGGCGGCCCCATCCTATGAGAGCTCTCAGTGAGAAGGAAAAACTATTGGCCTAAAGAGGTGCCGGACCGCAGACCCAGCTGGCAATGGGGCCTGTAGAATTCCACTAGAAACCGGCACTTTGTGGACATACGTTTAAGCTCTTCTTCACGGTGTAAAGTTCCTTTAAAAAGATAGGGGTGAGGGCGGTTGAAAGAAGCAAAGAAAGTAAAACGAGGCCCCAGAAAGGGAAAACAGCGGGCAATCCAGGGAGGGACACGGTTAGAGGGAGTTGCACGGCAGGGGGTTGGGACACACAGGAATAGAAATTGAGAGAGAGAAAATTATTTAGCCTAGGGCTAGATGTAACTCATTACACACACACACACACACACACACACACACACACACACGCTGATTTGCAGTGTTCAGTGTTTAGCATTTTTTTAAGTTGTCTTAATTCCAGTCAATATGTCTTGGTAGAGGGTGGGCATGCCTGGCATGTGTATGACACCGATCAATCAATATGGACCTCTTCTTTTCACCCTTCCTTTTAGGATCATAAAAATGCCTGTCTGACCAATTTTTATCAGCCCATAGAACTCTCCCGGCCCCAGTGGGTGGAAAGATGGTTGAAAAGGGCTCCTTGGGCCCAGCCGGTGTGGCTCAGTGGTTGAACGTTGACCTATGAACCAGGAGGAGGTCACAGTTTGATTCCTGGTCAGGGCACATGCCTGGGTTGCGGGCTCCATCCCCAGTAGGGAGAGTGCAGGAAGCAGCTGATCCATGATTCTCTCTCATCATGGATGTTTCTATCACTCCCTCTCCCTTCCTCTCTCTAAAAATTAATAAAAATATTTTAAAAAGAAAGAAAGGGGCTCCTTGGCAGGGAGATGTAATCGCACTAAAAATAGAATGAGGGCAGGAGCCACGGAGCAGCAGGTCAGCCCGTGTCAATGGCCGGCCCTGCAAACAGCCTGTCTCTTCAGCAGAGATTAGGGCCGCTCGCGGTCAAGGGGCAGCAGAGGGCACTCCAGGCCTCATCAGGTTAAGTTGTGGCCACTTTATCTCTTGTTGTTGACGCAAAGTCCCGAGGCCGTGGCCCAGGGTTTTCCTGCCCAAATGTGTTCACAAGCAGGTCAAGGACTTGCAGACAGATAACCATTAGCAAAACAACTTTGCTATTGACAACAGAGCAAAGAAAGGTGTGTTTGCAGATGAATTATCACTTGCTTCGTAAAGGGGGGGGGGAGCTGAGTCCCAGCCGTCTTCTCCGAGTCTGCTGAGTTGAGGGAGACCTGCTTCTTGCCTTTGCCCAGTTCCATTCACATCTTCCCAACTGCAGATGAATCAGGAGCAGAAGTTTTTAGACTGCAGTAATAGCCACAGCTATCCAGTTGGGTCTTATTAAGATAAAGAAATTACTCAATAATGCCAGCCTTAGGAAAAAAAATGGGATAAATGCTGAAATAGCAAGAAAGGAGGCTTTGAGCTGGGGAAAGCGAAGTCGCAAAAAAAAAAAGTGCTGCGATGTCCTGGTTTGCACCTGTGTCATGACCTCCTGGCTAAGGACATTTGGGGTGAAATCCTAAATTGACCAGGACTGAAGGCCGAGGAGGGAAATAATTTGAGAACGTGGAGGGAAGTGGGGGAAAAGAAAATCTTTTAAAACCAATCAACAAACCAACTAAAAGACTTGAATTAAGGCCCTGGCTGCTTTGGCTCAGTGGATAGAGCGTTGGCCTACTGACCGAAGGGTCCCGAGTTCGATTTCGGTCAAAGGCATATACCCCAGTTGCAGGCTCCTCCTCGGCCCGGTCCCTGGTTAGGGCGCATGCAGGAGGCAACCAATCAATGTTTCTGCCATATCCATATATCTCTCTGTCTTTCCCTCTCTCTCCCACTCTCTCTAAAAATCAATGGAAAAATATCCTCGGGTGAGGATTAAAAAAAAAAAAGACTTGAATTTAAGGTTATCAGAAACAACACGAATGAGAAGCTTGGTTAATGAACACCAGGAAGGCTGTGAGCCATGGCCCCTTGCAGCTTGCAGTGTGATGTAACTCTTGCATAGAAGCTTCGGGGCTAAAAAAAAAAAAAAAAGAAAAGAAAAAAGAAAAGAAGAGAAAGCTCCTTGTGTCATGGCTGCTCTTATGCTAAAGAAGGGAACTCGCATTTTCTCTAAAGGGGCAAAATGTGAACTTGGGAATCCCACACGGGTAAATCTGAGCTGTCTCATTAGAAAGATACTTCTCCCTCCCTCTTTCTTTGGCCTCCCGGCCGTCTGACGCACACCCACACAGACCCCCGTCCGCGCCTGGCCTGTGAAGGGTCGGAAAGGTTCCTGCCGATCTCTCCCCATAGAAGCCCGACAATGCGGCCTGTGCAGCCCGGACAATGGCATGCCACTCAAAGTCCCTCCCTTCAGATTGTCCCTCCCTTTAAAGGAGACAGCCAACGTGAATGAAACACTTTTTTCCCCTGGGGACGTCTGACTTGCTTTTATTAACCCAGATTCAAAGTGCCACTCAGAGGCCTGGACAGTCGGATCCTTTATTCTCCTAACTAGCGATTCATTTGCCCCTCAAGAATAGCATTCAGGCTCTTTCGTTTGCTATATTTCTTATTTATTTTACGTTCCCAGTGCTCCAGGAGGCGTGCTTATAAAAACATTGTCATGTACTGTAAAGTCTTCCTATTAAAAGGACGTTTTAAATGGTTTCATCTTAACGCGCTTCTGTCACTCAAATTGGAAAACTTGACGCCAGTTCTTTTCCAAGCTGTTAAAGATTAGCTTGATGTAGATAAGGCTATTCCCCAAACTCATTATCTGCCTTCCGAATGCACCTTAAGGACTCCTTAATAAAGTCAAGGTTACGTGAAGCGTATTCCACTGGAAATCAGTGAATGACTATTAATAAGTCTGCATTACAGACGTTATTTTATTCTGGCTGTCCTCTTCACAATGAATGATGTTTTCCTTTTTTTAGCTTTTTTTTTTAATATGTTTTTTATTGATTTTCTTCAGAGAGGAAGGGAGAGGGATAGAAAGTTAGAAACATCGATGAGAAACACCAATCAGCCGCCTCCTGCACGCCCCCGACTGGGGATGTGCCTGCAACCAAGGTACATGCCCTTGACCGGAATCGAACCCGGGACCCTTGAGTCTGCAGTCCGACGCTCCATCCACTGAGCCAAACCGGTTCTGGCATACTTTTTGAAACAATAAGGCTATTTCTTAATTCTGCATAACCAACAAGTCAGTAATAACTGGTTGGAAGCAGCTAGAAAATGCTTCCACCCATTTGTAGGTGTTATATAAATACCTTTGACTTCTACATCACCCCAGGATTAAAATTCCTTCTCCACACCCAGCTATTAAACTCCCACACCCATACATATGTGGGAGTGTGTGTGCGCGTGCGTGTACACACACACACACACACACACACACACACACACACACTTCCTAAATAAGAATATAGAGAGCTCCCATGTGACCATTTTGGTTTTTCATCCCAGTAAAGCAAAATTCCAGTCCATGTCATGAAGTAACAGGTGTTTCTCCAGCTCACAGAGATTTAAAGTACAACGGAGTTGCCATCACAGTAATTCTGTTGTCACCCCTGCCTCTAAGTAATCAGAATGCCACCCCAATATTATTTTCCAGTGTTTAGTCTTCTAAACCTGTACCTTTCCTGGCACCCACAGCAAATATCATGTATTGCATCGTAAGAATCACCTCTTTATTTTACGTTATTTTGTTAATCCTCACCTGAGGATATTTTTCCATTGATTCTTAGAGATAGTGGAAGGCAGCTCCTTCAGAGACAGAGAGAGAGAGAAACATGGTTGTGAGAGACACACATCAATTGGTTGCCTCCTGCACATGCCATGTCCGGGGCTGGGTATCGAGCCTGCAACCGAGCTACTTGCCCTTGACTGGAATGGAACCCAGGATTCTTCAGTCCGAGGGCTGATGCTCTACCCACTGGGCCGAACCGTCTGGGGCCCACTTCTTTAATTTTGGACCCAGGGTTTCTCCTCCTGTCTTCACCAGAGTCAAGATCCAGGGTTATTTGGGATTTTTGTAAAAAATAAAACCTACTAATTGTTAATTTATTTTAAGCCATCAGTGAGCATCTCTCATAAACTAAGAGGTTTTCGTAGTAGAATCTTCACATTTGCTTTTACCACGTACAGCAAAGCTGTGAGCAGAGCTTTGGATGCTGCTGACGGGCAAAGCCAGGTTTTCTTCAGTTCGGTTTTAACAAAACTGAGCCATCCTCACATATTTTCGTTGAATCATTTCTACTGGGGTCTTCGAATCACTGTTTTTTCAGGAATGATATTCTTACCTTCTTGATACAAGTTGGATTAAAATGCAGTGTATGCAAATCACCTATATTTATTGGTAACTAGTGGCCCGGTGCACAGATTCGTGCACATTAAAAGGAAGTTCATTAGAAGGTTGCCAGTGGGGTGGGACTGGGCTAGATGGGCCCTGGAGCCAGCCTCCCGTGGTCCCTCCTGGGCCGGCCGCACCTGGGGCAGCGCCACGGCTCAAAGGGTGTCTGCAGTCACCACAGCTCGATAGTAAACCAGATTTGGGGCTGACAGTGCCCCAGCAACAACATAACCCGTGGCCGAAGGTGGAATCACGCGGCTCTGCAGGGAATCGGGCTCCCTCCTCTCTGGTTCTGGGGTGCATCCCCAAGAACCACCGCTGCCAAGTCATAGCATCTAGGCAGCTCCTTCATTGAGCGTCTGCCCCCGGTGGTCAGTGCACGTCATACTTACCAGCTGGTCAGACGGTCAGATGGTCACTTAGCCTTTTATATATGTAAACCCAAATCCAGCTCAAACCCAAATCACCACGTGTGGACATATGACCATAGTAACAGTGGTGTGGCAGCCAGTGCAATGATGGGCATTTCATGGGCTCCTGGGAATTATATCAGATGCATAATAATGATGCGAAAACTGCACCTTCACCCGCTTGAATGGGCATCAGTGGATCCTTGTTCCCTGGGCGACACCTTCTCAATAAAGAGACTTACCCACTGCTTAGTGTCATCCTGGTTGCCTGTGGTCCACCCACCTTTAAGAAAATTGGGGCCCAGCTAGTGTGGCTCAGTGGTTGAGCATTGACCTTTGACCCAGGATGTCACAATTTGATTCCCTGTCATGGCACATGCCCAGATTGCAGGCTCTATCCCCAGTAGGGGGTGTCCAGGAGGCAGCCGATCCAAGAGTCTCTCTCATCATTGATGTTTCTCTCTCTCTCTCCCTCTCCCTTTCTCTCAAAAATCAATAAAAATATATTTTAAGAAAAGAAAATCGGTAAAGCCATCAGCCTTCCTAGTGGGAGAAGGCAAGCCCGGCCTGCTTCATGCTTAGGGGCAGAGGAAGAACTAAAGATTTCTTAAAGTCTCTTCCATTCCAGTCGTCCCAAAGCATGCTGGGATGTTTTGCTTCTGTAGTTGTCCCAGAGGAGGCCAGCCTTGCCTTCTGTCTGCGGGTCTCCTCTTTTCCATCCTGTGTGAGTCTCAGCTGATCGAGTGGAGGGGCACAGGCAAAGGGGGCATTTGGGGGCAGCAGTACAGTGGAGTCATTGCACCGGTGAATGGCAATCCCCAGCAGGCATTTTCCAAGATCCGGGTCAGTGGGATGATTCAAGATGGTCACCACGCAAGTAATCCCCGTGACGGTGGGAGGGCCCTTCTGATTGAGAAATTACTAACTCTCCGGAAAATAGGCTTAAGGGACAGAGGTTGCAAGTGAACCTCTAACTGAAAGCCTTTAAAATACTTTTACATCCTGTAAAAGGGAATCATAAAAGCAGCCCATGAAATAAAGAAAATAGCAATGACACTTTATACATTTTTAAATTAGTCATAATGAGCACCGTATATTTTAACTTCCATTTGCCATCCTTGGCTTACTGTAAATTTTCAGTGTTTTCCTCCCGGCTCCTCTTTCACGAAGACACTTGTAGATTAAAAATGAAAATTATAGCAAAATGGGCTTTAAAACAAAATCAGCTCCAACACTACATTTATGCTCAATGCATCCTGATTTTATGACTGGGATTTATTGGCAACTAACTTGAGTTGAGAGTCCCTGAGTGGGTCCGTAGACCAACTCCCACTATGAGCTTTTCTTCTGGGCTTTAGCTCTGGCTCTGTGATCCATTTTTGAAACATCTAACGGTCAAGGCGTTCCCTTTAGATTTAGACTGAATTCATACCCCAGTTCCATCACTTACTGCCATAAGATAGTCCCTTCCCTCATTGAAATTTGTCAAAAATCCAATGTCTGTATATATCTAAATTGAATTATGGGTATCTCATTCTATTTCAGTTTTCTGCATGTCTGTCCTTAAGACAAAACCACAATAAATATATTGGTTATTTTACCTGTATAAATCTTTAAGTCAGGTAGTATAAGTCCTCCAGCTTTATCTTTTACAAAATTGTTTTGGCTACCGAGGTCCTTTTAATATACATTTACACTTTTAATAAGCATGCCAATTTCTTAAAAAATCAACTTTCTGGGATTTTGACTGGGATCATGTTGAATCCATAGGTCAGTTTGAATATAATTGATATCTATATGATTAATGTTTTCAAAAACTAGCATCTGATTTTTGTTAATTTCCTATGTGGTTTGTTTTCTATATCATTGATTTCTGCTCTTATTTTGATTCTTTCTTTTTGTACACTTACTTTGGGTTTAATTGGCTTTTGCTTTTTCAGTTTCTTAATGTGGAAGGTTATTTAATTGATTTTACATCTTCTTTAATTTGTAATACAAGCATCTGAAGTTATAAATGTTCCTCTAAGTGCTGCTTGCACTTTATTCAGCCAATTTGGGAGTCTTGTTATTTAATCCAAAATATTTTCTGTTTTTCTACCTGTGATTAATTTGGAAATCCATGGTTTATGTGGCGATGTCTTGATAAATTTCCAAATACTTAGGGATTATTTTCAAATATTTCATCACTGTCCCCTTCTAATTAAATATGTTGTGGTCAGATGATATAAACGGAAATTCATTTCAAGCCTTCCATGATTATTAAGACATGTTTTAGTATCAAGTCTGTACTCTAATGTTTCATGGGTATTTGTTAGGTATAGAATTCACTAAGTGTCAGCTATGTAATATTGGTTGTTGTCCTTTTATCTCTTATTTTCTTATATTTTTCTGTTATGTTATAATCCTACAATACATTAATAATTTTATTAATTTTTTGCTTTAAACAGACATTAGTTGTTTAAAGCTATACATATATCTAAAGTGAATATTCTACTGAAGTAGGTCTTTTATGTTTACCAAGATACTTACTCTTCTGGTATTCTTTAATCTTTCTTGAAGAAAATTTTCAGTTCCATCTGCTGCTATATTTTTCGTTTGGCTAAAGGAATGTATTTTAGCATACATTATAGTATTGAATTTTATATGTTTCAATTGCTCAAGATTTAATTTCAGCTGAAAATATTAAAATTTCTTACGGGGGGAACTTCTGAGTTTGGAATACAGAAAGACAGTGGGGGTAAGGGGGGGGGCGCTATTTTTCCTCTACCTTCCCGTGTGAAAATGCCAAAAGAATGCTCCATTTCACCATCACTCAGAACAATGGATATCAGTCAATGATATTTTAGACACCAAGATAAATGCACAACTTCCAGTCAGGTAGGGACCCTTCTAGCCTCTTGGAGAGCACCTGACTTCTGGGTGGCAAATACCTAAATGTCCCAGGGTCTCGGCTGACAGAACAGACATTCTGTGTGTCTGGCACCTGTTGGTCCGTGCCCAGCAGAGTCATATTTGCCTAGGAAACCTGAGGCTACCTGGGAAATAACTTACCTGGAAGGAATAAAAAATACTAGGGACAGATATCATTAACCATTAAGAGAGCTGGTTCCCTTGTTAGCCAATAAGAAGCTGATTCCCTTATTAACCAACAAGGGAGCTGGTTCCCTCGTTAGCCAATAAAAACTGGTTCCCTTGTTAACCAATAAGAAGCTGGTTCCTTTGTTAACCAATAAGGGAGCTGGTTCCCTCGTTAGCCAATAAGGGAGCTGGTTCCCTCGTTAGCCAATAAGGGAGCTGGTTCCCTCGTTAGCCAATAAGGGAGCTGGTTTCCTTGTTAGCCAATAAGGGAGCTGATTTCCTTGTTAGCCAATAAGGGAGCTGATTTTCTTGTTAGCCAATAAGGGAGCTGGTTCCCTTGTTAGCCAATAAGGGAGCTGGTTCCCTTGTTAGCCAATAAGGGAGCTGGTTCCCTCGTTAGCCAATAAGGGAGCTGGTTCCCTCGTTAGCCAATAAGGGAGCTGGTTCCCTCGTTAGCCAATAAGGGAGCTGGTTCCCTTGTTAGCCAATAAGGGAGCTGGTTCCCTTGTTAGCCAATAAGGGAGCTGGTTCCCTCGTTAGCCAATAAGGGAGCTGGTTCCCTTGTTAGCCAATAAGGGAGCTGGTTCCCTCGTTAGCCAATAAGGGAGCTGGTTTCCTTGTTAGCCAATAAGGGAGCTGATTTTCTTGTTAGCCAATAAGGGAGCTGGTTCCCTTGTTAGCCAATAAGGGAGCTGATTTTCTTGTTAGCCAATAAGGGAGCTGGTTCCCTTGTTAGCCAATAAGGGAGCTGATTTCCTTGTTAGCCAATAAGGGAGCTGATTTTCTTGTTAGCCAGTAAGGGAGCTGGTTCCATTGTTAGCCAGTAAGGGAGCTGGAAAGATGATGGCTTTAAGTCACAGATTTATTTTTCATGAGTACACATAGAAAAACCTCCAAGGAAGCTCATAAGAAATTTAGAGATCTGAACTGATAAAAATATTACTGTGAATGTGGTATTTGTACTTGTGTACTCATACAGCTGGACATGTTTGAATTATATAATAGTAATGATAGGAAACCTGGAGAAAAGGTTCTTGAATTTGGCAGAATACAAATGTAAACTTCTACGTTTTAAGTAAAACTTTGAAATTATCTAAACAGCAGTGATCAACTCAAGAAAAATCAAACAAAAAGTGAATGACCATCATATATAAAAGCCTCTTAGAAGAGAATAAATCTATTTAAAAATACAGGAAAATACAAATAAGGCACTTCTCTGAAGAAAAGCACATGGAAAGTAAACATATAAAGGATGTTTTTAAATTCCTGGTAGTCAAACATGCAAAATAATACAACAAGATATATTTTATTCATCGTAATGGCAAAATTTTTTTAATTATAATGTCCATTGTTGTGCAAGTTCATTCATAGAGATCTAAGAAGCTTTAAGGAGTTATGTTTCACTCATTGATGGGCATGTATGCAACGATTCAGAATTACTTAAAAGAAAATATAGCCGTACGGAAGACAAGCCTATATTGTGATGTTAAATAAAAGGCAAGTTACAAAAATACAATTAGCTCATTTTTGTAAAAAAAAAAAAAAAAAAGTATAAAATATAAATTTAAGGATCTATGTAGGTAGTCCTTACCAATATAGGAGTTAAATGTCTGGGACTCTAATGAAAGGCAAAGCCACAATTATATTGAGAGACTAGAGGCCTAGTGCACAAAATTCATGCATGGGTAGGGTCCCTAGCAGCTGCCAGCCAGGGGCACCTCCTTTCCCCTGGCCACCTGCCACCGCCACTGCCACCAGCCCCGCCCCCTGGTCGAACTCCTGGTCAAGGGGACAATTTGCATATTAAGCTTTTATTATATAGGATAATGGTAAATACACATTTTACTAAAAAAGAGTAAAGCTTAGAAAGTAATCTATTAAAAAATGAAAAAGATTTGTAGTGTAAAAAACATATCTGATTTGGTAGTTAATTATACTACTGATTATCCTTCAGTCTTCCAGTGAAATATTATTTTTAATGTCCTTTATCTGCTAAACGCAGTGTGTTCCACTGATGGTCTCTTATGTGCAGGCTATTCAGAACTTTTTTAACCTTTATTAGTGGTTTGTTGTTGTTGTTGACCCTGTGTTTCTCTGTCAATTAAAAAAAAATAGGAACCAGCCCTTTAAATAGCCCTCTAATCTTTGTACAGAGTCACACTTTTCTATGTCTCTCCCTTTATCTTCATATCAGAGGGGTGGCATTTAAAGAGATCTCCTCCTAATGTACTTGCTAGAGGAGACTGGACCAAATCCCATATATGTAAATAGGTTGTGGATTTCAAATGTTGGCAAAATGATACATAACAGTGTCATCTCAAAACTTGGGTTGGCAAAGCTGGGGTTGGCAAGGCAGTGTTATATCTCAAAATACAAATTATGATTATCTGGGCTGAATTATAAAAGATTTTTTCCACTGTAATTTTCCAAGTTTCTGTAACAACGTGTTATAATTGGAAAAAAATAATGACTATTATGTAAGAGCACATATGTGGACCTGTCGTTATTTGGGGCACAGGGCCTAGATCTAAACATGGTTTCGGGGTGCTCTAGCTTGGGAGTAAGTGGTTGGGGGTTTTTCCTGCAGAAGCCAGGAGACATAGCATCTTATCGTGTCATTTGGGGGCAGAGGGAGGAGATAAATTTGTGTCTTCTAGTCCTGAAAAGATCATATTTGTCTTTTTCAGGACGCAAAGTGTAATGTAATAATTTGAGAAGTCAATAGCAATTGCCCACCTAGGTTTGCCCAGTTGCATGGAGCTTTTAAAGCTTAGAAAATTATTTAACCTCATGTTGGCACAAATGAAGTTTGATATATGAGTATGCCAATTCTCATCAAGATTGCCATTTTAAGAAATAGGAATAAAAACCCAAACGGGGTGGGGGGAGAGAAAAGAAAACATCTCGCCCTATGAAGCAAAATTGGATTTTCATCATTTTGCAGTTTCGAATTTGAACATGACGATGACCTTAAAGATGGTGACCATTGAAACAGTTGTTAGAAAAGTGTATTATTTACACGCCGTGTGCTTTGGAAATAGAGGTTACAGGAAGACATAATCACGGCGTACAGTGTAACCTACTTTGAAAGGTGTAGGCGGCATAGCAAAAATGCCCTTACATCATACTTGTCAAGAAACAGAAGTTTTATTACCGAGGAATTTCACTTTTGCTGCTTATTTCTAACACTAGCCCAGGAGTGAGAGGATTTGTTGATCTAATATAGATAGCGATGTCTTGGGTTTGTTCAGATTTATATGGACAGCAACTGGGGATCAGGAATTACATTGAAAATGTAATAAAATGTTCCTGTGCACCTTAACTTACAAATACCATCCTTAAAAAAGTAAACATCAAATAATCACAGGTATCTTTCAAGAAAATGTTGACAGAGCTCACGGAGCTACGCAGCTATCTTGGAATCGTTTCTAGGTAAACTTAATAAACTCATATTCGTATTCTATTACTGTGGAATAAACTGTCATACCTGGGGGAAGACGAGATATCAAAGCCAGTGCTCTCATTTGCTCCAAAATGCATATATTCTAGTCTAAAAAAAAGATGATTTTTTAAACATTATCAGAGAGGGCCATTCAAACTAAAAAATAAGCATTTATAAAGGGCAATCTGTTACCAAGAAACTACACCAAAAAAAATCAGTAATTGCCCATAAGAGAGTAAATGCCCTTCCATTATTCTCATACTATTCTCCTGAAGCATACATATCGTGGTCAGAGTTCCTATGAGACACACTCCAGAACAACAGTAATTTCTATTTAAAAAATGTTTTCAATATTTCTATTTAAAAATGTTTTAAATCTTTGAAACGAAAGACCTTCCTTCAAAAATTAAAAACAAAACTAGGAAATTGACTGAAGTGAGATTACCAAAACACAACTAGACAGTCCACTTTGTTGACTATGAGAATGTCACTTGCTAACATTCAATCTAATTTCCTTAAATCAGAAAAGAGACATATCCCCACAGCTGCTTGATCTCCCTCATTTCCCTCAGCTCCTGGAAGCCCATCAACCCTCTTTAAGTAATTGATTGACAATACAGGGCTGTGGTACATATTAGCTCAGCCTTTCCAAGGTTGGCCTGGTTACTACATCAGAAGCTGCAGGATGCCATTATCCTAAGCTCAGATTTGTATATATATGCATTGCCTCCAATTATATATATCCTATGTATAATAAAAAAAAAAAAGCTAATATGCTAATTAGACCGGACAGCAGAAAGACCTTCTGGATGACTTCCAGACGAGGCCAAGGCTGCGAGGGCAGAGTCCCCCCATTGCATGAATTGCATGCATCGGGCCTCTAGTGTGTGTGTGTGTGTGTGTGTGTGTGTGTGTGTGTGTGTGTATATATATATATATATATATATATATACACACACACACACACACAAATATATATATTTTCTAGAATATTCTGGAAAGAAGGAGGAAGTTTTAAAATCGTACTTGTGTAGCTTCTTTTTGGAATTCCACTTCATTGGTTATTAGAGGTATAGAAAATTATTTTTGTCATTTTCAAGACTTGAGGCAATTTTCTTACCTTCCACAGGATAAGTGCAGAAAATTAGACTTGAGTTTAGGATGGATGTCAGAAGTTAAGGTGAAAAACTACTCTACAGATCCAAGATGAAGATGAGAAACCGGGCACTCAGGTTTTACAAATTTAAAAGAACTATGAACTAAATATGAAGTGAAAACAGGCGATTAAAATTAATTAGGCAAAATATATAGTAATATATTGTTATATCATAGCATGCCATAGCATATTACATTACATAAAGGAAACAAACCTGATAAACTACAACAAAATTCTGACAGGCTAAAAATCCCTTGGAATTTTATTAAGTTATTTATGATGGATTTAGGGTATTTCCTTTTTTTCTTGTGAGCCAGGACAAGACCAAACACTTACCATTCCCTGCATTGGCCTCTCATGTAGGAAACGTCAAGTGATAGGACACATGGTCTCTACCAACAGAGAGATTACCAAGTCCTAACTCTCTCCTTCCATGGGATTCTGTGACTCTTGTGTTGTGTACCGTACTGGAGGGAAATTCACAGACACCTGGAGGTGCCTCGGAGCAGATCACGTCTGGATTCTGTGTTCCTCTGTGGGTGTTTGCATGAAAAATCCACTCCTACCCTCTGGGCTGTGTAGCCCTGAAATTATAAGCCTATTGTTTCTTCCTTTATCTGCTTTTTCATTTCTCCTTTTGATTTTTCATTGTCAGTTACATTTGAGGGATAGAGTGAGGAATTTCAGGGTAGAAATGACATCACCGTGTTCACCCTGTATTCATTACAAGCCTGGATAGCAAAGTAGATAATCTCTATCGGATTTACTAAATGCATTAGAAAAGCACAAATCTGGATCCATATTCACTTTGAGTCCTTTTAGTTCTTAAGTAGTATTACTTGTGATGCCAGGTGGGTACTGGAATATCAGGGGGAACACTTTGTCAAGTTTATGATTGTCCTACCACTGGGCTGGGCACCTAAAATCAAATACAAAATAATATTGAAAGTAAACTGTAATTGAAAAAATTTTTAAAAGTATTATTACATTATTAGGTGTCATAGGCTTCTCTTTCATATTCCCCAGATAGTTCCTCTAAAGTTGTTTTAGTTATTGCACACGCACCACTGCCAAAATCAGGGAAATTAAAACTGAAAAAAAAATGCAGAAAGTTATGCTACCCTAAGAAAAAAATTTTCCCTGTGCACATTCTTTTTCTGTGCTTGCCCGTTTATGTGCAAGCATACATTTGCAGTTGTAACCATTTTATAGATATAATTTTTGTGTTCCTCATTTTTTATTTAGCTTCCATAGTAGCCATTTCTCAGACCGTTCTGCATTTTCTCATTTCTCTGCAGGGCAAGTTCCACTACTTAGAATTACTTTCTGGACCTGAAAATACCCTTATATGGTGGCAGTTAAATGTTCCCATCTCCCCCTCCCCCTTGTCCTTCGCACCCTTCTCTAAATATTGCCTATTCCAATCACAGGTCAGTAGATTATTCAATCACAGATCAGCAGGTATTTTAGACCTGTCCTGTTGGGGTAGCACTGTATCTAATTTGCAGCTACACATTTTAAAAGGGGCAGGCAAACCGAAGCAGGTACAGATGGAAACAATAAAGATAATTAAAGGATAGGGAAATAGGACCTCTGAGGAAAGATAAAAGGAGTTGAGAGTATTTGTTCTTCAGAAAACCGAAAACGAAGGGCCGTTTTACAATGTTCTTCAAGAATGTGCAGAATCACCACCAGAACGCATGTGTCCAGTTGTTCCCTCTCTTTGGGGATGGAACGGGGTCAGTGGTCTAAATTGCGATTAGGTGGGCGTAAAGCCTCTACGATGACGTACCTCTGGGATGGACAGCAAGAGGCATTCATGAAGGGAGCCTTTGAAGGATGAGAACTACTCAGGTGGCTTCTCACGAGGGCTGTGTCTTGCCATCTGTTCACTGTGAGTCGCTCCTTGCTGCCTTTTCAGGACACTGTTGATTTTGCAGACAACCTAGTGTCCATCCTCAATCCTTCTGGACTCGGCTACTATGTATCAGTATTGCAGACACCAACTTTCCCATGATGCATTTTTCTCACAATGGCCATTGTGCTAGTGGTCCTCCAAAACAGCCTTAGCCTCCAACCCCTGCTTACTTTCCCTGGCTGGTTGGGCCCTTTGGAATGCCACGATCCCAAGAAGCGAAGACTTCTGCCTAATATCATTCTCCTTCCCCCTCCCTCGCTCTCGCGCTCTAGCCCATCTCAGAGGCATACGCAGCAGCTGCTTAAACGTAGATTTCACTAATGAAATTTTTTGGAAATTCTTATGATAGGAAAAAATATGTCAACTAGGTAATTTTCCCATATGGTACAATTTTTCAGTGTATTTTAAGAAAATTATTCTCTTGGAATCATTTCTCTCTTTTTTTTCTTCAGCTTGTGCATGCCTTTATTTTAAAGCATCCACATTAACTGGTTTTCCTTCCGTTTCCCAGGAGAGTGGTCTTAGAATCATTTCTTGTTTTTCTTATTTTTAATCCCCATCCTCTAAGGTCCCCAAGATTACTCACAGTTCCCCTTGCCACAGAGAAAACAAGCTTTTGGACATAGGCTAATGACTTCTCCTTATTACTGGATTGAGGTTGGGGATTGAGCCAAACATTTAAAAAGACAGAAAAAACTCATGGGCAGGGACCACAGTGTGTTGATTACCGAGGGAAGGGGGGAGGGTTAGTGGAGGATGCTGTAGAGCCATGGTCGACAAACTGCAGCTCGCGATCCACATGCGGCTCTTTGTCCCCTTGAGTGTGGCTCTTCCCCAAAATACCATGTGCGGGCGCGCACATACAGTGCGATTGAAACTTTGTGGCCCATGTGCAGAAATCGGTATTTTGTGGAAGAGCCACACTCAAGGGGCCAAAGAGCTGCCTGTGGCTCGCGAGCCGCAGTTGGCCGACCACTGGTGTAGAGGGATAAGAGGCGATGGGCGATTTGACTTGGGGTAGTGAGCACCCAGTACCTTGTACAGACAATGGGCTGTAGACTTGTGCACCTGAAGCCTGTATAATTTTGTTAACCAGTGTCACCCCAATAAATTCAGTAAAAAAGAGGACACTGTTCTCTCATGCACTACAATTCTTTAAATTCTCTAAAGCAGTAAGAATCGCACTGTGTCAGAGAGGCTCCGTGTTATAACTGTTCACCATACAGATCTGGCCTCGGACCCGCTGGGTCCCATCCTGGCTGGAACACAGTGGTTTGGTGGATTCCTAGTAGAACTTATTTCACATCATCTTAGTTTAGGATGATAATCCCCCCCATTCCAGGCTGTTTGGATCTCCTAGCTATACACACAGCAGCCGTTCTAAACAGTGTCCTCTCTCCTTAGCACCTTTATTCCAACATAAAATTTGCCTTCAACGTCCACTCTGAGAAACAAATTGCAAAGATGCCCATCACATATTGGACAGTTTTTCAAGTTTTCTCATTTTTGCTCTCTTCTCCCTCACACCACCATTAACCAAGAAGTCCAAATTCTTCTCTGATGTGATGCAAACCTATTTCACCAAGCATTTAGCCAGATGTTATCCTCACAGCTCTCTTCTCCCTGTAAGAATTTCAGTGCCAGATGTTATAATAGCACCCTCCCTCCCTCATTCCTCAAGGTTTGAGTCCAGGCTCAGCCACCCCATGCCTTTGTGGCTCTGGTCACATGACCTGGAATGCAAGAATGGTAACACCCAGGGTTTGGAAGTGTTCAGCCGAATGTCTGGCAAGGGCACATCCATAATAGGTCTCAGCCATCCTATCCCTGAAATCACTGAGCATTCTAGTGATCAAATTAACTTAAGTTTATAAAAAAAAAAAACACGAGGCCTGGTGCACGAATTTGTGCACGGGTGGGGTCCAGCTGGCCCGCCCCAATTGGGGTCCCGATCTGGCAGGGCTGGCCAGAGGGAGGGGCTGCAGGCAGTTGGCCACCTGGTCCCACTCCCGATTGGGGTTGGGGGTCGATTAGGGGCAGGGCTGGCCTGGGGAGGGGCCATGGGCAGTTGATCGGCTGGCCTCGCTCACTGGTCAGACTCTGAGTTGAACTCCCAGTTGAGGGGACAATTTGCATATTAGCCTTTTATTATATAGGATTGGATCGACTGCAGAGTCCGGGTTGCTACTGATAATACCATGACCATTATTGGGTTTTACCCCTTTCTCCTCCTTGCATCCCTGCTTCTGTACGTAGAATGCAAGGCGTCCTGTGAACTCATGCTCCAAGTGGGTTTCCCAAAGAGAATGGGGGACACTCTTGTTTGGCCGAGTCCTGGTCAGCCGTTGGCAAAGGAGCCTCGCTATACCTGCTGCTGAGTTCTCCCACAGAGATGCACACAGTTCTGGAGAATAGATCAGCTACGAAACCCAAACAGACTGGAACCCCCTCACTAAACAGAGGGCAGCGCATGCCTTCTCCTTGTCTCTTTAAGTTAATTAATAACCCAGTCGGTGTTGTAATGCAGCTAGCATGGACTTGGAAAGTACAGGGTGTCGTATCTCTCCTGACGTTGGGATGATTGCAAGTTATCAGAGGGATTTTCATAGGAAACAAGGACCAGAGAAGCGGGTTGTTTATGTCGTGCCCCCTTCTAATAGTCACCAGTAAATATTTAGAAGAGGGAGGGGCATTCTAGGAGGCTTGGAGGTGGGTTTTAATGGTGTTAAAGGCACGTTGGTGGAATATTTTTTAAAAAACAAGAGGAGAAAAGGTGTTTTGTTGTAAATCTTTAAATATGCTTGACTTGGCTAGCCCGTGAATAAACGGAGGAAGTTGCTCTTTCCTTTTATTCCAGCAAATTCTGCAAACGTAGCTGTGCAAATATCTGACATCATTGAAGAGAAAGTAGCACAGACTAAAGCTGATGCTGTGGGTGACTACAATGGGAGGGCTCACACTGCGCAGATTGGTTGTGTTGTCTTCAAGTTTTTAAATAGCTTGTGAAGCGGCCCTAGCTGGTTTGGCTCAGTGGATAGAGTATCGGCCTGTGGACTGAAGGGTCCCAGGTTCAATTCCTGGGCAGGGCACATGTCGGGGTTGTGGGCTTGATCCTCAGTAGGGGGCGTGCAGGAGGCAGCCAATCAATGATTCTCTCTCATCATTGATGTTTCTCTCTCTCCCTCTCCCTTCCTTAAAATCATTAAAAATATATTAAAAAATAAAAAATAAAAATAAATATCTTGTGAACCGTTAGTCATTTTTCTGTGGTGTTCGGCACGTCTTGTGCGTAACTTGGGAATCTCACCCCAGCTCATCCTAACATGGTCAGGTTTATTAATTTTGACAAACTAATGGGTGTTAAATAATATAATGTTCATTTTGCATTTTTCAACTCGTTAAGGAAATTGGACATCTTTTCAAGTGTTTATTGGCCAACCTCTCCAATGAATTACCTGTTAGTTTTATTTGTACATTTTTTGGAAGTTTGTCTTTTGGTCATATATGTTCTTTACATATTCTTAAAATGAATCCTTCTCCATGATAGATGAACGAATGTATTCTCTTGGTCAGGATCTTGTCTTTAACTTAGATTACTGGACTTTATTCACTAATACCATTTAAGTGGAATTCAGACTACGGTGGAATTTAGAACTTGAAATTTTACTACACTTACCTGCTTTAAACTTTTCATTTTATAGAAGAAGAAAGTGAGGGTGATAAAATATGCATCTCAGATTACCCTCCTGGTTCGTGGCACAGAAAAATTAGAAATTGGGTCTCTTGATTTCTGGGCTAGTGATTTGGAATCCTACCAACATATTCTCTACAGGGTTCTGGTTAAAGTTGTATTCTTAGAGGGGATGTGTGTGTGTGTGTGTGTGTGTGTGTATTACATGTATTATATATAACATACATATATATCCACACCCTGTACTAATTCATTATGTCTTAAATTATTCATATACTGATTTTTTTCAGCAAAGGCTACATAAAGGTATAAAGTCCATTTTTGAGAGTTCTCCTTTTTCCCTCCTCCTCTCTTTTCTGCTGGGCTCCAGCTGATCCCCATGAACCATGGATAAAGACTAAACATGGCTTTCCCATACCTTAGCACTATCCTCTGCCTTATTTATGTCTGACCTGGTACAGCACAGCTGACCTGGGGAAGTTTAATTGAGGCTGGAATTGTCTGGCACAGCTTGAGGCCACCTGAATTTAGGGGGTGTGACACACACAAAGACACACACACGTTGACAATGTGCCTAATGAACTGAGAGAGTGTGTGTGTGTGTGTGTGTGTGTGTGTGTGTGTGTGTTTTCTGATGAAATGACAGCCAGGGAGACAGTCTATCATGGTTTTTACTGAGCAGAAATCTTATAAAATAAGAAAATATACCTATTTTCCCCCATAATTAAAAAATACAGTTTAGTCATTAAATGAATGCAGAATTACTTAAGTATGGAAGCTATTAAGGTAAAAGCAAAACAACAGTCGGTTGTAAGTAATTCAAGGCATAACTATTCCATGAAATATTTTTTAAATATTTTATAGTAGACCAAGTTCTTGAGAAATGCTGGCCTTTCCACTGTGTGGTTAAGATAATTTAGTAACATAAAAGCAAACAAAACATTTGATAATTGATGTTTTAGATAATCATTTAAATTTTTAAATGGTTAATTATTTTAAATATGGTATATTATATTTAATAAGATTATGACCAAGACTTTGAGTATGTTTTCTACATGAAACCAAAGACATTACTATTGAGAAGAAAAAAATAAGGTAATTTTTGTTTATAAATTTACTAGATTTAAAATCAGTTGTACTCTTGGTCATATATATCCCAATTATCATTTTACTACATGGTAGATTCTGAACTGTTTTAGTACAGATATTATTGTAAGTAAGATAAATCTGAAAATTAAAGCAATGCTCATTCATTGTACTTTATATAATTAAACAAATAATTATACTATTATTTTTAGAGGAAGTACTGCATACCCTGGGTTAACAGCATGCTAAAGCCCAAAAATATTTGAAAAAAATACTTACATTTGGATGAAGTACAACACTTATTTTTTGTTTCACCCAGCACAATTAAAACCAATCCCTTTAAGTAACCACAGAGGAAGATTAAATGGATCTATACATATTTTTATTCAAATACTTGTGTAAAGGTGTGTATACACACATGTATATGAAATGCCTCTAAAAAACATGCTTTTCAATAACCACAAGTATCTGGAAAATTTCTCTCATTTGTTGTTTTGATACAAAGCATTTCATAGATGTGAGCAGTGCTCAGAGTTTGTGAAAAAGACAGGAAGAACTCCAACTTGCCCCCAGGGCATTCTAGCCTCATACACATAGAGGCTGGACAGATAATTGCACCCATATGCACCCGTATAAACTCGCCCACAAGTGAAGTTTATAGCTGTGAGTGAAATTCAAGATGTCCCAAGTCACAGCCTATAACTTCATTAATAATCCAAACAGTCAATGAAATTATTTTAAAATTCTCAGAGTTCAAGACTTCTTAGTTAAAAAATCATTTCTCATATCAGATGAGAAATGAATATCTAAAACATAGCAGTCATTTCTAAAATTTAAGATCAATGGTCAAAAATAAGAGAAAGACTGAGGACTTCATTCATAGTCTGCCACGAGTCCCAGGTTTTATAGATTTTATTTTGCTGGGAGACGCACACAAATTAGGTTGTCCTAATAACTGTGTCCTAATCTAAAAATCTGAATTGACAAATAAAGATAATGATACGTGTGGTTAGCAGCCCTTATGTAACACTGTGTGCCCAAAACCGTGCTAAACACCTTACAACTAGCAATTCATTTCATTGTAGTTACTCATTAATCAAATGCTCCCACATGGGGTAGGAAGGAATGCTATTTGACTATTCAGAGGTAACGTTAAAGCACACCTTTCACGGAAAGAGCAGGCAACATTCAGACCCATGTGTCAGCCTTCATCCAACCTCACATTCATTTCTGACTCTGGGTCATAGCACAGAAACCACAAAGACTTACGAGAACTCAGTTTAATAATGAGTGGGAATGTGCTTTCGGTACCAGATCTTAAATGCTTTTTAGTAAGAGAACTAGATAGCTTCAAAAGTGCCTCCCTCCCAAGATAAACATGACCAGAGTTAGATTTTTCTGGCTATAATGATTCTCTAAACATCTTAATCATTAACCCAGAGAGATTTTATCTCCGTCTTCCACGTTCCATACAATCCTGGGGCCCTCAGTACCTTCTGAATACCAGCAGCATCCTGGCCCCAGAACGCCTCATCCTGTATAATAAAGAGCTAATATGCTAATTAGACTGAACAGCAGAACGACCGTCCAGATAACCTTCTGAATGAAGCCAGGGCTTCAAGGGCTGAAGTAGCCAGGGCTGTGAGGGCTGAGCCCCTTGCACGAATTTTGTGCACCGGGCCTCTAGTGTTTGATAATATAAAATAGCAGGAGGATGCCAAACTCAAACGACTTGTTAAAAATAGGTATTGGATTATGGCACATGTATATGTAAATGGCACAGCTATCCATACAGCCAATTCCTGATGGACTCTGCTTCTGCTTGACGGTTATACTCATTCATGATTCGATCTAGAGCTATTAGTAAACGGGACCTATTTGTGGCACTGAATTTACTATGCCTAGAACGGATGGTTGCCATATTCAGAAGAAGTTATTGTTGAACATTGATCCTATTGTTATTCCCCTCTAAGGTGGCAGGAACCCACCCAGTGTGAAGGATTAAATTTGGCTTGATCTATTCTTTCTCAATCTGTCAAAATGCATAGACATTATGCTCTGACATTATCTAAATTAAATAAATGCTTTAAAAACTAAACTCAACCAGATAAAAGATGTAATATACATACATATATATATGTATATATGTATATATATATATATAGTGTCCCCAAAAATGTATGCACACACTTTGAATAATTATAAAATCACTGTTTACTAAAATATATTGTATTTTCAAAATTGAATATACATTTTTGGATAATACACACACACACACACACACACACACACACATACTCGCATGGCACATAAGAACAATAGATAGAGTCAAATAAAATGGCTTGCCTCTCTGCTCTTAAATAGGGTGATCTTTTCCCCCATGTGCCATCCCAAGACAGACATAAACAGCGCGTGGACGCTGAGGCTGACAGATGTGCCGTATTCTGCAGGGAGACGTTTTATGATCGAGGGCTGTTGCCCTCTGGAGATGGAGCAGACACCATGGACCACTTCACCGAGACCACAGATCACACTCAAGTCGCAGGCCCTGGAGGGGTTGTCATCCCAGGGAACCACCAGCGTCCCCTTTTTGTCCAGATCTTCATCTCTTTCCCCTCTGCGGTCAGTGGGGCCAAAGGCACTGAGAGGGTCTGCATAGGTCCCTGCCGATTCACCTTCAGGGGAATTGCCTTTCTTAAGACGGCTCTGCTTTGGGCCGAGGTACATTCCACAGCAGAACATGAAACAGCAGTAAATACCCATTCACTCACAGCACCTTTGGCTCCGTGGCAAATTACATACATTTAAAATAATAATAATCATAAATTGACATGAGAAAGGACAGTGTGACTTTTCCATAAAGAGCATCATCAGCAAAGTCCCCACCCTCGTTTTTTAGCCTGTGTTTGGCGATTTCTGTTGAGTCACGCCTGCTTTGATCACTAGGCCTCCATGGGAGTTTCTGGAGTTATTTCCTTAAAGTGTGCGAATAAGGTCTATTTATTCAAATGGTGAACCATACAGAGAGACTCCCAGCATCGATCTGAGGCCATCATGCCTTTAACGTGACTCCAGCCGTGTTTATTCTGGCGACTCTGACAAGATCCCAGCGTTGCTGACGATTCTGTACATTTACGATGAGCAATAAAGTGACCGAAGTTCTGGGACTGGAAAGAAATCTTTTTGGATTTATTATTTATTGCAGTTTTAATAGAAACTCAGGGAAAGCCTTATCTGCTGTCATTTGGTTTAAATTCCACTGTCCTTTTTGTATTTCACCAAATTCCCTTACCTCTGATTCCCTTGGATCCTGCGGGCCAGCCTCCGAGCAGTTGATGTACTTATCTGTGGTTTTTGTAATAAAATTTTAGCTCCTATCCAGAGAAAGGAGAAAAACTACAAGAGGAAAAGCTGCTCCTCAGATACTAAATTGACCAGCTGTCCGCGTCCATCATACAACCTGGAAATGGCTGCCTATTCTTGGCATATTTAAGAAGTCTGGGGAGTTAGTCCCATGTTCCAGTTTAGACATGTACACTGTGCCTCAGATAATAGCCTCTGACTTCTTTATAGAAGAGAAGATAGACGAGGAGTAGAAGGTATTAAAAAGGGAAGAAACGAAATACGTGTAGAGCCCTAGCCGGTTTGGCTCAGTGGATAGAGCGTTGGCCTGCGGACTGAAGGGTCCTGGGTTCGATTCTGGTCAAGGGCACATGCCCAGGTTTCCAGCCCAATTCCCAGGAGAGGGCATGCAGGAGGCAGTCGATCAATGATTCTCTCTCATCATTGGTGTTTCTATCTCTCTCTCTTCCTCTCCCTTCCTCTCTGAAATCAAGAAAAATACATATTTTTATAAAAGCACAAAAACACACGTGTAGACACACACACACACACACACACACAACCAAATGGCCGAACAGCAAGGACAAGAGGCTAGAAGTCACATACTCCAAGGGTGTCCTTCCTGCTCTCTCATTCCAGTCCAAAGCAAGCCATTATCTCTGTTTCAAAACGGAGGGGAAACCTGGGTAGCTTTGTGGCATGCCTTCCTTATGTGATTCTAAGTACTTCACTTACTTTCATCCCAATTCAAAAAAATAAGAAAAATTCAAAACCAAGTTGCATCCGAATGTGCCAGTTAGTTGGACACGCCAGCCATCTAAAGTTGTGGTCAAGTGTGGCTTCTGAAAGTCTCATGGTCCTCATGCAAGGAGATGAGATACAAACTTGTCAACAAGTAGGTAAATGCCACTCAGAGGGCGTGTGGACAGTGGCCTTCTTTTCAAAGGGTTTGAGAAGACCAGTTTTCACGCTAGTTACATGTCTAGTCAGACCCAATTCAACAAGCATTGCTAAGCACCTACTATGTGCTAGACCCTTTCCTGATGTATAACTTAGAAGCATTTTGCCATCAACCATAGTTAGGATCCTCACTCATCTCATCTGTAAAATGGAGACCATGCTAGCTGCTCTGCTTGGAATTACATGATGTTTTAAAGTCCTTGCTGAAATATATAACTTTGTGACTTGAATTATTTCGCTGGTTCTATGGACCAAATGATGTTCTATGAAGAAATGGATTCCAGGTGAATCTCCTTGAAGAAAGAAACTCAGCTTCCCAGAAAGCAAAGTTGGAATTCATGGTCATACTGAATTATGGGCAATCGAAATACTCATAGTTAGGTGCCTTCTGGAATATTCCATCTGGGTCCACTTTGCCTAATTTGACACGAAGGTGCAGTTAGTGCAGAAAACACTCGCTTTGTTCCATCTTAGTCAGGAACCATTTGCTGCCTCCCCGAAGCTTGGGATCTTGGACGCTGCCTCACCGGAACTTCTCTGGGAAGGTTCCTGAAGAACATGGACGTCCCCTTCTCCTTCCTGTCTTCACCAACACGTGTTTGCCTCAGTGGCTCAGAACAGTAAACCCTGCAGCAGTGGAGGTGGGACTCACACGGCAACACCCCCTACTTCCGAAGGGAGCAAGCTGGTTGCATTGCTGCCCCGACCTTCTGTGGTGACAGAAGGTGACAACTACCCCTCTTCGTTTCCCATTCGGCCTCTAGGAGGGGACAGATTCGCACCTTTTACCCACTTGACATCTGAGAAACTTCGCCTTATGCTGCTTCTTTTTTAGTATATTTGTATTGATTTCAGAGAGGAAGAGAGAGAGAGAGATAGAAACATCCATGATGAGAGAGAATCATGGATCGGCTGCCTCCTGCAGGCCCCACACTGGGGATGGAGCCTGCAACCTGGGCATGTGGCCTGACCGGGAATCAAACCACAACCTCCTGGTTCGTCGGTCAACGCTCAACCACTGAGCCACGCCGGCCTGGCTCCTTACGGCTTCTTATGAGTCCTGAAGGCTGGGAAAAAATCAGGTTACTTCATATTTGCAGCAAGGATTCGTATTAAGCTGCTTCAATTTGCAGAGAGATGCCAGTGGCGGTTTGTAAATACTGTCCCCGCTGACCCGAAGAGGTTGCCCACCTGCACCTCTGAGCGTTGCTCCGTGTCAGGAAACGCGCCGTTTGCAATCACAGCCCCACGTCTCTTTGCTGTTTTGCCAGGTTCCAAGCTGAGACTGTCACCATTACTCTCACTTGTGATCTTGTACAGCCATCAGTTTAAAACAATTTCCATGCACATTCATTCAGGCTGAGGCGCAAGCAAGAGGTCCCAGCGTGGCAGGTTCCTGCATTGCTCTAATCCAGTTACCACCGAGTTAAAATGCTTTCATTACCATTGCAAACCCCTGGAGAAGGGATCTATGACAAGCGAGGGTCTGCTTATTATGTTTCAAACCGAGACTGGCTCCAAGAAATAGAAGCAAGACTGAACAAGTCCATTTTTACACACTTCCCTTCGTCTGTCTTCCTTGGTTCATGTTTTCAATTCTTCTGAACTTGAACTCTCCATAAGGTCTTTCGGCCCACCTTGTTGGAGATTTGGGGAGCGACGATGCAGGCAGTAATGATAAACACATTCCCTATTTATGCAAAGTCCTTTGCAAACCTCATCTGTCTTGGGCGTGCCTTCACCTGCCCCTCGCCCCACCCCCCACTCAACTAAAATACTTTGCAACTGTCTCAACCTGTTCACCTAAACATTGGTGAATTATTAAAAATTAACTACTTCCTTCATAGTTGCCAATGAACATTCTAAATCAAATATTTAAGGTGCAGTTTGATATAAAACGACTTACTCATGCAATTAATATTAATGCAACAGCTACTTCAATGCAGGTACTGCGCTAAGCGTGCGTCTCAAAGAAGGCAATGTGCCAGGGATACCAGCATTTTCTGAATTTGCAATCTAAGTGGGGAAACTGGGCAAGCAAGCACATGATTTTAATACTTTCAGACCTGCACTGTGCAAGGGACATCTCCAGACCCCTTGCAGAAACCCATCTCCTAGACAGGAATCATTTGCCTAACGTTTCTAAGTGGGAATAAAAGCTTTAGACTACAGTGATAGTATTTTCTGAATCAAAACCCAATAATATATGTTATCTGAGAAACATAGACAGTGTCAGATATTTGAAATCTGGACGAGCCTACAAAGTTCAGTGCTTATAATAACTTTTAAATGTATTGCATCATGCCCTAGCCCAGCAGTTCTCAACCAGTGGGTCGAGACCCCTTTGGGGGGTCAAATGACCCTTTCACAGGGGTCGCCTAAGACCATCAGAAAACACATATATAATTACATATTGTTTTTGTGATTAATCACTATGTTTTAATTATGTTCAATTTGTAACAATGAAATTGGGGGTCACCACAACATGAGGAACTGTATTAAAGGGTCGCGGCATTAGGAAGGTTGAGAACCACTTCCCTAGCCGGTTTGGCTCAGCGGATAGAGCGTCAGCCTGTGAACTTGAAAGGTCCTGGGTTCGATTCCCGTCAAGGGCACATGCCCAGGTTGTGGGCTCGATCCCAAGCAGGAGGCAGCCGATCAATGATTCTCTCTCATTGATGTTTCTATATCTCCCTCCCTCTTCCTTCGTCTCTGAAATCAATAAAAATATATTTTAAAAAAACTAAATGTATTGCCTCATAATAACTATTACACAAGCTACTATGAAAACTTCCGCCTTCTAACTAGCATTCACGTGGCTGAACCCCCCGGGGCAATAGGCCAGGTCTTCGCTAAGAGAAGCCTAGAAAAACAGGGAGCCAAGTCCTGACTCTGGAGCGCTTATCTGAACTGAAATCCAGCCCTTTAAGCTTGTCCCCCTGCCATTATTAATGGATCTTTAACACCCTGCTAAGCTGGTCTACCACTCAGCTGTTTTCTTAAAGTCGGTTGAGTAAGTGGCATTCTTCCTGCCCACACAGCCTTTGTTAATGTGCATATTGCAAAATCATCCTGAGTAAACAGTGTGTGTCATCCGCATCGAAGGGAAGTAATGTATGGATTAGTGTATAATAGCCTGGGTTAGAGAGAAAAATGAGTCACCAAAGTAGCTGGTTCAAAGGCATAAATAACTAAATCATTATCTTGATGCCTGACTTAGAAAGCTTTAGCTCTCAAAGGCGTAGTGTCTACAATATAAAGACCATGTGAAAAGGCTGCTCGCGCACTGCAGGTTGGTCGCTTCTGCTGCGGGCTGTGTCTACACTTAACAAAACATAGGATTTCATGGGGGGGGGGGAATGGAAAGAAATTATTATGGACTTCAGCCAAATGTCTTGCTCCCTGATGGTGACGATGAGAAAGCATTGCCATGAAAGAGGTATGGTAGATAAGAGTCATTGCTTTGCTTGTTGAATATGGATGTATCTGGAAGAATGTTCCTAATGGCACCCATTCTGTGTTCCCGGTGCAGGGGATGCGTAGACAGGTGAGATGTGTCAGCCATCAAGGACAGCACCGTTGGCACCAGATGTGGCAAATAGGTCTGATGGATGGGTCCATGGCATTTGGTTAGAGGAGGCTGCCGGTGGCACTGTTTTGAGATGAAGACTCACTGTCAGATGTTTGACAGCAGCGATCCAGGGGGGAGAAGAGCCAGTGAACAAGGTGTGCACTGAAGTGGGACAATAGACATTTCCAGGGAGGACTGTGGGGGCACAGCTGAGGTGAGGTGGGTCAGGGAGGTTTTGGAGGGAAGATTGCATTCAGTACATTCAATTTGGGGTTTGAATGGTGATCAGGTGTATACCGGTGTTATGGACTGCCTGCTGCGTCTGCACAATATTCCAGTGTGGAGGCCCCAGGCCCCAAGGTGGTGGTCTTGGAGATGGGGCCTTTGGGAGGTCATTAGGGTGAGATGACGTCAAGAGGGCGGAGCCTTCATGATATGATGGGGCTTTATCAGAGGAGGCCCCAGACTAGCTTCTGCCTTCTCTTCCCTGTGGGGACTCAGCAAGAACACAGCCATCTGCAGCGAGGAGGGCTCTCACAGGACCCGGACCCGCCCCCTCTGGGTCTGATTATCAGAGGAACTGAAGGAACCTGGAAGGGTCGAGGGAAAATGTGTTTCTCCCCCACAATAACAAGGCTGTTTGTATATGTAGGAGCTGCCAAGAGAGATCTTAAAAGTTCTCATCACAAGGGGAAAATACTGTGTAACTATGTGAGGTGATGAGTGTTAACTAAACTTATCGTGGTGATCAGTTCCAGGATGTGTGTGTGTAACTGTTATGTTGTACACCTTAAATCCATACAATGTTATATGTCAGGTATATTTCAATATAACTGGGAGGGGGTGCAAAAGAAGTCTAAGGATGCCCACTGGCTCAGTGGTTGAACATTAACCTATGAACCAGGAGGTCACGGTTCGATTCCCGATTCCCCGTCAGGCCATATGTCAAGGTGCTGGCCCAATCCCCAATGGGGGTATGCGTGTAAGAGGCAGCCGATCAATGATTCTCTCATCATTGATGTTTCTGTTTCTCTCTCCCTCTACCTTCCTTTCTGAAATCAATAAAAATATATATAAAAAAAAAAAGTCTAAGGAGATCCTGAAAGGAGTAACACGCTGCAAATCATTTCAGGAGAGCTTCAGTAAGGCAGGGAGAGAGACGGCTGTGGTCGCACACGTAGTTATCTTTCAGACAAAGACTATGAAGATTCATGGTTGCGACTTGGGGGGGAAAAGTGGGTCAATAAGATTTTATCTGCCGAATTGTTGTCATTAGTGGTGCAGAATGCTTTCCGATTAATTTTCTGTGGTTCAGTAAATGCGTTATTTTGGGTACACATATGAGTTTGTTTAGGAGATCATTTAGAATCATAAAAAAGAGAGACTTGAAATAGCAAGACTTCTTAACTCAGCCCAAGTTTCTGTCTTTCTTTCTTCCTTTCCACTCTGTTTTGACATCAATACTACCTTGTTTTGGCAACTGTGCTGGAGACAGATAAGGGCGGCAGGTATGCAGCTCCGTAATCATTAAGTCTGAAGTTGTCTTGACATCTGCCAATAGCTAAAACACCTTATTTTCAAGTCTGAGTTATCTGCTCATTCACTTTTCTCGCTACTCAAGTTTAGTGACACAGCCAAGAAACACCACCACTACCAACAAGAAAACTGCACCGCAGGAAATAGAAAAGGCGCTTTTCGAAAGCCCGATTACTTTCCATTAATTTTTACTTTCTATTTATTTTTAAGTTACTGTTGCAGAATAACTTATTAGGCTAGATGGTGGTTGGATGGTAGCAAGCGTGCTAAAAGAGAAAACACTCTTGCCCTGGCTGGTTTGACTCCGTGGACAGAGCATCTGCCTGCGGACTGAGGGGTCCCGGGTTTGATTCTGGTCAAGGGCACCTGCCCGGGTTGCAGCTTGATCCCCAGTAGGGGGCGTGCAGAAGGCAACCAATCCATGATTCTTTCTCATCATCGATGTTTCTCTCTCTCTCTCACCCTCTCCCTTCCTCTCTGAAATCAATAAAAATACAATTTTTTTTTAAAAAGAGAAAACATTCTTGAAATAATAATAATTCAAGATTGCATTCCTTCCACAAATAAAACTGGAGATCTGAACACTGCTTGTTAAACTATGAATATCACTTACAAATGGGTTATCCAAACCTAACCATAATCACAATTAATTTTTGTAAATGTTTTCACCAAAGGGCTCTTCTCTTATCAAATAGAATAATGATAATTATTACCAGATATTTTGAAGGTACGTGACTGCAATTTTTGCCCAAAACAAAATATAGGCTAAAACCAAAAAGCATTTAGCAGTTGGTCCCATTCTGAAAGACAGATGTTTAACTCACTGTGGTGGGGGGGGAATATGTTTGGTGTATAAATATATCACTAACTCGTTTTTTAAGCAAAATTAACATTTATTTCAGGGCAAGAAAAATCTATGAATGAAATAATGGCTGAGCTAGCATGAGACCACACTGGTATATTTTTATTTTAACAGCATGTTGGCTAGGGTGTGAGGTAATGGCACTTCCATTCATTGCTGGTGGGGCTGTAACATGATAGAAACTCATTGCAATATAATTTGGCAACACATCCAATACATTAGGATGCTGGTTAAAATACTGTATGGAGAGTAATTATTCAATGGAGTGTCTGCGGCATTATCAGAAGTTCATACACAGAAAAATTAGTAACAAATATTAATTCTGAAAAATTAGTTTTTTAAGTTAATATTTTACATATTTGTTCATCAGTAATTAGAAAGTTAAGTATTTTGCCCTACTCATTTCAATGATGAAACAATATTTAATTCCCAAAGTATGTTGACTCAACTATCTTTTATTTCCCTTCTTCCTTTGCACTTGTGACTATGAAGGTCAGAGAAGGTCAAGGCAGAGTTAGGCAACTGTTGTAACAGAGTCACATGCAAACCAGCCCACCATGCTAACCCTGCCCATTTCTTCCAGCGTGAACACATCCCCAGTTCCTCTGAGCTGCAGTCCTCAAACATGCAGTTCTTCGAAAAACTCCCTTTGGAATTCTGTGCTTTTCAATAGCAGTTTAAGTTTCAATCCTAAGCTTTATTTTCTTTACATTAGATAGCAAAGCAGGGCAGTTTGCTCATGCCATGTTAAAGGAGCATTCTGGTTATAAATACCGGTTGTAGTTTTTTCTGCTGGAGGAACGTTTTAAAGAGGAACGTGCTTATAAAATGAAAACTCAGAACATGGAAGTTTCCCGTTGTGACTTCGTGGGCCACAGGGCCTTTCTCAGGAGCATGTCTCTGCCCAGAACCCTTGGTCAACGGGCTGGGCCACTTTTTCTGGCATTTAGAGTTGCCTATCGGGATAGGAAAGGACTTGATACTCATTTTTCATTAATTTCTTCCCCTCACATATATTGGGATTTTTACGTTTTAAAAAGTGATCAGATAGCTCCTTATCTTTTTAAAAATTTATCTTCATTGTTGTAAGTATGATAGATGTCCACTTTTTTCCCCATTGACACCCTCCCCCCTGTATCCGCCCCCCTCCCGGCCCCCTCAGCCCCAGGCTTTCACTGCACTGTTATCTGTGTCCATAGGTTATGCCTGTATGTGTGTAAGTTATTTGGATAATCTCATCCCCACCCTACCCTCTGAGATTATCGGTCTGTTCCATGCTTTCATCTCTCTGGATCTATTTTGTTGGTCAGTTTACCTTGTTCATTAGAGCCAACTTAGGAAAGCACCTCATCTTTTCTCTCCCCAAATAAGCCACTTCTAATTTACTAAAAACATCCTCTTTATATATAAAAGTCTAATATGCAAAGTGTCCCCTTGGGAGATCAACTGGGAGTTTGATCATTCTCTATGACATGCGCTGACCACAAGGGGGCGACGCAGAACGAAGGGAGGTGTGGACTGGCAGCAGGCAGCCACTAAGGATCCTACCCGTGCATGAATTTCATGCACTGGGCCTCTAATAACATAATAACTCAAGACTGCGTCGGGACAAGCATCTTTTGGTTGTGGTTGCTTTTTTGTATTGTTGATGTTATATTTTGGGGTGCTCTTGCTTTTTCTTAATCTCAAGGTGAAAGCTACATCAAAGAGAAGCATCTTCATTCCATGGGGTCTCCTAACCCATCCAAAAACCAAATTTAAAAAAAATCTCAGAAGAAGATTTGACTTTGGGTGGTGGGCACACAATGCAGTGTACAGATGATGCATCATAGAATTGTACACTTGAAACCTATATAATTTTACTAACCAATGTCACCCCAGTAAATGTAATTAACCATTTTTAAAATCCCATAATTAGATCTCATATAAACTACCAAATAAATTGAGTCATGCCTACCCTTTTTATTGCAAGCACTAACAAGATGAAATATTACAAAGGAGTGAAATTGTCAATGTCAAAGGGAAGCAAACAAGTTGGATTCTGGTGTCTATGTTTGTAAACATTCATGTAAAGTAGAATAGAGGGTCAAAAGGGTGGGACTTAGCGATAACCCATGGCCATAGTCTTTGGGGTACATTTAGAATCCTCCTGCAATTCATCTTCTGTTTCAGGGCAGGTAGCGTGGACAAAAGGAGCCGCCGCCCTCCACGGCGTCAGCTCACCTTAGGACCTCGCGTTTTGACAGAGAGCAACGTCACCAGTGCTGAGAAATAATATCCTCGAAAATGAATAAGAAATAACCTCAGATTAATGCTATATAAATACATTTGCTACAGGTTTCATTAAATATTCATGGGACACACATGTACAGGTCAAATTACCTTTAAATATTAAATTTCTTTCCAGAGGTGGGGAATTTCTGATTTATTCCGTGTTTATAAGGAGCCAGGAGGGGACCCATATGTTATTATCTGCCAGCAGGTTCAGCTGCCACTTTCACTGGGACCAAAAGGTTAGAAGGGACTTAGCGCATAAAAACGTGAAATGGCTCAAGTGTCTCTGGCCTAGAAATCGCAAGGGGAACTCAAAGATGTACTGAAAACATAAGTATTTTGCACATACTTTATTTTTTAAGTTATCTTTATTGTAGAAAGTATTACAGATGTCACCTTTTCCCCACTGACCCCACTCCACCTGCACCCACCCCTTCCGGCCTTCACCACCCCATTGTCTGTTCATCAGTTTATTTTGTTCATTAGATTCCACATGTGAGTGAGGTCATGTGATACTTACCTTTCTCTGACTGGCTTATTTCGCTCAGCATTCCATCCATGTTGTCTCAAAGGGTAAGAGAACCTTATTTTTCACTGCTGCATAGTATTCCTTGGTGTAAATGTACCACAGTTTTTTTTTTATCTGCTTGCCTATTGATGGGTACTTGGGCTGTTTCCAGATCTTAGCTGCTGTGAATTACTCTGTTGCGAACATAGGGGTGCATAGTCTTTCTGATTGGTGTTTTGGGTTTCCTAGGATAAATTCCCAGAAGTGGGATCACTGGGTCAAATGGCAGTTCCATTTTTAATTATTTTGAGGAAACTCCATATTGTTTTCCATAATGGCTGCACCAGTCTGCATTCCCACTAGCACTTGTCATTTGCTGATTTGTTGATGGTAGCCATTCTGTAGGTGTGGGGTGCTACCTCATTTTCATTTTACAATTTGCATCTCTTTGATGATTAGCTACCTTGAGCCTTGTTTTTATATGTCTCTTGGCCAAATGCATGTCCACTTTGGAGAGGTGTCTATTTGCATATACTTTAAAGAAAGAAATGAATTGTTTCAGGCCTCCTGCATTTTATGCCTATAGCATGCTGTATTTAATATATTGTAATACAAGCAGATGATTGAAGTAGGACGTAGTAACCTTCCACGCAATGCAAGAAAGATCAAGAGTTATCGCAAGTTGCATGTGACCTCAGGAAATGGCAGACTTGGAGTGGAACCCTGGTGTGACAGAGCCTAGCAGTGTCCCTGGTCATGTCAGTTCTCCCACGGGGCACTGGGGACCACGTGTCTGGAAGCAGTCACAGCCAGGACAAGGGAAGCAGTGCAGACTTTCCCATCATGCACTGCGGTGGGGAAACGCTCTGGGTTCAAGTTTAAAAGAGTTGTGGTCTCCGTCCTGTTCTGCCTCTGAGTGTTGAGGTGCACTCACATAGGCCTCTGATTTTGTTCATCCAGGGTAACGCAGGGATGATATTACCGGTACATGCTGCCTGGCTCAGGGCAAAGGATCCGCTGAGGCAGCTATGGGGCCAGGGCCTGGAAAACACCACGTTCAAAACCATGTAGGGCTGCAGAGGGTCTCCTCGCCCATCCCTGGGAACAGGCCAGAGCACCTGCCACCCCTCCCCCCTCCCTGGAGACGACTCCCACATTCATCCCAAAGTGCCCCCAAATGAGACTTCGGACGCTTCTATAAATAGCCTTTATGTAGAGTTACTGAGCCACACGGAGAGTGTGGGAAGCAAGCGCTCAATGGACAGGTTTCAGCATGTTCCCGAGCTGACCAGGCAATTATCATGCAGACGGGTGTTCTGGGAGCGGGTTACTGGTTATGCTGGGACAGCGCATGCGAAACCGATGGCCCGAGCCGAGTGAGGGGAATGATCCCCGTCCATAGACCCCATGATAAAGCTGCCCTACTGAATCCTCCGCACATAAATCAATGTTAGGAACTCTAGCCTGCTTTTAAATTTTTTATTTTACTTCTTTAAAAATATATTTTTATTACTTTCAGAGAGGAAAGGAGAGGGGGAGAGAGAGAATCATTGATCGGCTGCCTCCTGCACGCCCCCTACTGGGGATCGAGCCTGAGACCTGGGCAGGCGCCCTGACCGGGAATGGAACCATGACCTGCTGGTTCATATCACCTGATTTGCTTTAAAAGCCACAGTTGGGTTGCTTGTACCTGAAAGTGTTCTTTTGATACGCGTGAAAATGCCCAATATGCCGCAGAGTTCCCAAGCCTGCTCTCTTTATTTGTTTAATATACTAATCACCTTTTTTTAAAAAAAAAAAAAATGGAAGTGCTTTAGAACTTTCTGAGCCTCATCCACAGCCCTGGACTTGACCTTGCCCAGCCCTGTCAGTGCATCTCAACTGCCTGGGTGTTCTCGGTTCAGTGTTTCCTCCAATTCAGCGTAGGTGAGGCCAACCTCCCCCAGACATGCTCAGACTCCCAGCGACAGCAGGTGACCGCCTGCAGTCCCGCTGCCTTTGTGTTCACCTGCCGGAGCCGCACAGTGCACCCTTCGCACCCCGCGAGCTAGAAGGGAATCAGGGGAGAGGAGTGATGTGAGTGAGAGCGAGGCCAGCAGCCCGGCTGGTGGCTCGTGCAGAGGCCTCTGTTGCCTGTGGCGGCCCCCTGTCCCCGGGGCGGGGTGCCCAAGCTGCAATGTCAAGGGAACTCCAGGAGCGGGCTCAGGGCCAGGCACCTGAGCCTCCGCTGGCAGCGTGAGGAGACTCGGGGCAGTGGCTTCTGGGAAAGGGAAGGTGACAAGGACTCGTGCTGGTTCCCCATCTGTCACTTACCTGCAGCACCATCTGTAACACCCACCCGGAGCCCAGACGTGCCCTGGCCCCTGGAGCGGAGAGCCCAGCCCTGTAGACGCTGAGCTGATGGGCACCTGCTCTGAGAGAGGGGCCAGTTCTTGGCCCATAGCACCCCGCACCTGTGAGAGTCCTCAGCCGGCTCTGGCGCGGGTGCCCATGTAACTGCCCCTTCTGGCCCGTTGAACGAGTCAGTTCAATCACACGCACCCACATTCACATGCTACGCTGTCACATCTTTCAGCTTGAGGTCCACAGTATTCTAAGGCCCCTTTGACATAGAGCAGTGGTTCTCAACCCTCTGGCCCTTTAAATACAGTTTCTCAGGTTGTGACCCAACCATAACATTATTTTCGTGGCTACTTCATAACTGTTCCTACTGTGATGAATCGTCATGTAAATATCTGATATGCAGGATGGTCTTAGGCGACCCCTGTGAAAGGGTCGTTCGACCGCCAAAGGGGTCGCGTCCCACAGGTTGAGAACCGCTGGCCTAGAGGCTTCCTCCGTGGAAAGAAATTCACTAAGGGTCATCCAAATCGTGACTGGTGGATAAGGAAAATGCAGTCGATATGGGGGGAGGAGCCCCAGGGCACCCACGAAGCCCTGACATGCTGCCCGGAGCTGTAGGTGGTCACTTCAGTGAGGACCCCTGTGGCGGAGGGGCAGACAGAGGCCTCTGGGTGCTTGGTGCTCCTGGCTACCCACCCAGGCCACCCCTAGTGGCTCTTGTCTGACTGGTGTTCCTCTCTTGCTGACATTGGGTGGAAGTGGGGTCATTGTACCCGGTGATGGATTCTTGCTGGGCCCTGGCATCACAGCGGGGGTCTCTCTGTTCAAGCTACAGTCTTTCGGGGACTCGGTTACCAAAACCTAACCTGGGCCTAATTAATGCAGGTTTTCCATACACAGTTTATGTTTTATCTTTAAAATGGGGCACCATTAGTCCATGTACACATCAGAACACTGAATTTCAAATGTTTACAGTTACTTTCTGAAATCACGTAACTCTTAAATAGAATAGCCAATGTTTAAATACCTTTTTGTTTTACAAAGCCTACATTTGGAAAATTTTTCTAAACAACTGAATATTTGTTCTTAATTTTTAAAAATGGATACTTCCAAGTATTATTTTTTAAATTGATTTCAGAGAGGAAGGGAGCGGGCTAGATAGAAACATCAATGATGAAAGAGAATCATTAATTAGCTGCTTCCTGCACATCCCATACTCAGGATTAAGCCCGCAACTTGGGCACGTGCCCTTGGCCGGAATCGAACCCAGGACCCTTCAGTCCACAGGCCGACGCTCTATCCACTGAGCCAGCCTGGCTAGGGCTTTCCAAGTACTGTTAAAAATCATTAGTTTCTATAAAATACAGAGAAGCCCTAGCCAGTTTTGCTCAATGGATAGAGCATCAGCCTGCAGACCGAAGGGGCCTGGGTTCAATTCTAGTCAAGGGCAAATACCTCGGTTGCAGGCTTCTCCCTGGCCCGGACCCTGGTCTGGGCATGTGCAGGAGGCAACCAATCGATGTGTTTTTCTCACATTGATATGTCTCTCTGTCTTTCCCTCTCTCTTCCACTCTCTCTAAAAATCAATGAAAAAATGTCCTCGGGTGAGGATTTAAAAAAAATACAGAGAGAAGTAGCCTGGTTTCAGTGTCCATATTTAAGTTCCCAAACTCCATAGAATTCAGCAAGTATATAGCAAACAGAGTGTTGCTTTTTAAATAAAAATGAATAATTTTATGATGTTGACAGGGGGCATATCTTAAAATAACTGGTATTATCTTTAAATGTGGCTTATTACAAAATCAGACTGACTTACAGTGTCCATAGCCTTGTCTGGCAAATAAATGATTTTATAGAAAATTTAAGAAAACTCTATGACTAAATGTGTGCCTTCTCCATGACTAAGTTATTTTCTTCTCACAGACCTTAACCTTCCTAAGTGTAGGATTTCTGTCATATTAGTCTTTTTAGCTACAAAAGGCCTCACACATTCCCGAACATGGAATGGATGCTTAAAATATACTTATTTACTTAAATTATACAATATTCCAGTCATAGTTCTGGCCTCTGAAAGTAAAAAGGTTTTGCATAGCTTTACAGCTGATAAATCATTTTTATAAGTGATATTTTTAGGTACAATTGCTATGGTTATCTCCCATTCAAGCTATAAAAGTTAGAGCTGAGAAAACTTAAAGAGTTTCCCAAGATAACACGGCTTTTAAAAATGATGCCTTGATGAGCCCAACATAGATCTTTTGACTCCCGATCCTGTGATCTTGCTTGTATGAGATTGTAGACTTTGCTGAATGAATGGATGGATCAATCAATCAATCAATGAAACCATCAGAAAGTGGCCATCACAAGCATGTTGTAAAGCAACCAGCTAATGGATGATCAGGGCCAAGGTTACTTGTTATGTGTTCTTGATTATTATTATCATTATTATTTTTATTATTTTTTTCTGCAAACAAGACTGCGGCAGATGAAACACAAGAACCAAAAAGGTACCACACTAAGACAGTGGTCACATGCTTGTCCCAATGATGTACCTACACCCAGAGAGAGGTTCAGGGAGGGGTGTTGTTTGATGAAAACGATTCCCCAAAAGCTGACTGTTGGCATCACAGCCCAAGTGGCTCCTCGTGGGCCACGGCCACGGTCATAGGCTGGACCTAACTTCAGAAGCACCGAGGGCCATCTGGCTCCGAAGAGCAAGTCTATTTTTATAATACCAAGTTTGCAAAAAGGGAAAACTACACACATGGCTTGAATTTGGACAAGCTTCCATTTTTAACACAACTGACTTTCCTTCATCTTCGGGGGGAGGGGTGGCGAAGTGGGTGGGCTTTTTTCTCGGCCTCTGGCCTTATCTGTGGGAAGTTGTACAATGGAGACCCCAGAGTCACTGAACACACAGGGTAGGGTTCTCCATCGCAGACCTTTTGTGCAGATCCATTTCACTGGCTTTGCTTCTCCAAAGCAGGGAGTGGCTCTCGCCTCCGCACTAATAATATCCTTCAGCCAACGATAAAGTCAAGTCCAAAGTAAACGGAGACGCCTTATCAGCATGTCACAGCTCTCCCCTTACCGTGCCGTACTCGCCAACTGTGCGTCCTCCTCCGAGATGGGGCCTCGATGCCCATTAAAAGGCACTTCCCGGGCGGGTGTTTTTCTGCCAGAGGTGAGCGGGCCGCCCTCGGGTTCCAGTCCCCGGTCGCACCCCCATCGGAGGAAGAGAGGTGTACTTTACAGCGAGCCTCCTTCCTCAAGGGTCTCAGAACTGGAATCGGGGGGAATTCAGAGCTCCGTGCCAAGTTATCCTTTCTCTTCCTCCTTGTTAATATTAACTGATGGGCCTCTGGGAGGGAAAGCATATTTCTCCCTGCGAGCCGAGAGCGCGCTGTGGTCGACCAGTTACTCGCCCACCCCGTTGTCAGAGAAGATGAGTCAAAAGGGATTTACACACCCCGTTAATCCTAACAGATGGCCCTTCCCCTGGATTCTGGGAGAAGTTGAAAATCTACCCACGTTGCCTCCAACTCCAAATTAGGCAAATTAGCACACAGGCCTTGATGGCTGCTGAGCAGAGTTCTAGCAAAAGAGACAGGGTATGAAGGATAAAGACGTAAAAATTTAGCAAGACCCGTATCTCATCTCACCTCATTTAAAATGCTGTCCTCTCCCCCCTACCTCTGACATACAAATGATGCTTATCTGGGAAGGCGTGAAAACAGTAGTAGAGTGTGTGTGTGTGTGTGTGTGTGTGAGACAGAGAGGCTTACCACCCTATGTCACGTCCAGTACAGGTTCCTATGTACATGCGCATGCATGTATAGTGTGTGTAAGTGAAACTGTAAATATGTAAAATGTTTATGTTGTATATACTACACACACTCAAATAGCACAAGGGAACAGGAACAATGGAGGCTGCTTATGTTGGGAAACAGCAAGATGTCGCAGGTTTTCTTGGCTCTTTTTTTTTTTTTTTTTTTGTGGTTGTAGACATATGCCCCCGGGAGTGGCTGGCTCAGGAAGGTGCGATGGGCTGGGAAGGCTTTCCTCATAAAATCCCCATATAAAAACCCTGTCAAGATGGATAGACACTGGAGTGGGGACCACACTGTTGCCGCGTCCGTTTCATTCCCTACACAGCATGCCTCTGAGGGCTCTGGCTTTCTCATCAGACCAGCAGACAAGAAAGGCTGGAGGGAGCAACCTCCCATGGCCACCTCTCAAGTGGGTGTGTGTGTGTGTGTGTGTGTGTACCCTGCCACCCTACCCGCCATGGGCAACATGATCAGACTCCTGGGTCAGGGCAGGCCAATCAAGTCTTGTTCTCGCATGAGCTTCTTGACTTGAACAGAGAATGACTTTAAAGGATGGAGTGAACTAACAATAGCTCTCAAGAGGGAAGGGCCAGAAGCAATTGCTATTTGAGGCCCCAGGACCTCAACACGTGGTTTCTTTTCTTTCCGAGGCCACTTGATTCAGTCCTTTTATGACACGTCAGCATCCTTGCGATGAAGAGCCGTACTTGAATACGCTAGGTCCGTGGTCGGCAAACTGTGGCTCGCGAGCCACATGCGGCTCTTTGGTCCCTTGAATGTGGCTCTTCCACAAAATACCGACTTCTGCGCATGGGCCACGAAGTTTCAACAGCACTGTACATGCGCGCCCGCACGTGGTATTTTGTGGAAGAGCCACACTCAAGGGGCCAAAGAGCCGCATGTGGCTCGCGAGCCGTGGTTTCCCGACCACTGTGCTAGGTCACATCATTTTCCGCTGCTTGCAAACCGAAGAAACCGCTAATATGGTTTCTTTCATTTTGAACATTTTATTATTTTTAATTAGTATAAATCTTCTTAGTGATTTTTCCCTTGATAGATAATGATCAATTCCCAAGGAAAAAAAATGTTCCGTTTATTTTCAGACCAATAGCATGAGAGGGCAGCCAACATCCAGCTGAAAATCTGATTGCAAGGTCCCTGAGGAAAGTGACTGTATCTTGCATATTTTTGGGATCTCACTCATGCAATTCCCCAGAGTGGTAGCTAGCTAGTTATTTTCATCATTCCAAAACCCACTGAATAAAAGGCTCTTTTTTTTTTACATTCAGTAACCCAACTGGAAGATGCAAATACTAAAATCCTACTTAAAAATTAAAGAGGTATATCCATTTCTAAGTCTCCTTGTACGGAGCTGGCTTTATCTGTTTCATCAACGTGCTTAAGAATGACCGGTTGCATTTTGCATGTACTTAACAGCTGAAAGGACGTTCTGAGCAGCCATATTTACCATGGCCAAGCTCTCCATAATGAGCCTTGTCATCGGAGACCACGTGTGCTTGGGAAGGCCTTCCAGCAGCTCCCGCTGTGGCTCAGGACTTAAAATGAAAAGCTTTGCCCGTCACTATGATCCTCCTGCCCTCCCGCCTCCCCCCTTCCTGCGCCACCATCTGGGTAGCGATGCCTAAGGCACTGCCAAAAATTGCCTCATCGGACAATAGGTGTCACTATGTGACAGCAGCCAGAGATCAGGCTGTTCCCTCAGGTTGATGATAACACAAGAATGAAAGGGTCTATGCAGCGGTTCTCAACCTGTGGGTCGCGACCCCTTTGGCGGTCGAACGACCCTTTCACAGGGGTCGCCTAAGACCATCCTGCATATCAGATATTTACATGACGATTCATAACAGTAGCAACATGACAGTGATGAAGTAGCAACGAAAATAATTTTATGGTTGGGTCACAACATGAGGAACTGTACTTAAAGGGCCAGAAGGTGGAGAACCACTGGTCTATAGGCTTTAGACCTGGGATAGCTAGAGACCTGGTGTTAAGGTTGAGTGTGGTTTTTATTCTAGCCAAACCGATACGCATCCATCTTCATCTCCCTGTGCAATGACCCTCTGTGATGGGGAAGAGTCAGCTGAGAACTTGTTGCTACCCTTCAGGAGCTTGAGATGAAGAACTTGGAAAGCTTTTGCCTAAGAGGCAACTGGAAAACAGTTCAAGTCCAAAGGCCAGGTTCAGTGCTGTAATCTCACCAAGGACCACATATTACCGGCTACCTTCCATTATAACTATTAATTCTGTCATCTCATGTTTGCAAAGGTTTCAGCTCCAAACCTACTTTCTCCCCTGCAGATGGAACATGAGATACGTTGAGACTGTTAAGAGCTCAGACGATAGGGTTTTATCAGGCCATCCAAGCCACTCAGAGAGCCCCGAGCGCTCTCCTTTGCGTGTATTATAATAAACCAAATCATGCTGGTGTCACGGACCTTGAATACCTACCAACCTTGATAAGCACTTACGTCTAAACAAAAAGAGAATCAATTTGCATTTTCCTCTCTGCCGGCTTGCATAATGCCTCGTGTTACAGTTGCCGTTAAGGGTCATTGCTGTCTCTACGTAGCGCATTAGGCCGTGCATGTCCATTGTTCATGCGGAGTTGCAGCAGCAGCTTCAGGTCGGAGGCGTTTGCACAATGATGTTGCTTTTGTCCTGCCCCCACGCTATTATCTCCAATGTGTGCATCCCAACACGTCCCTCTTCAAGACCTGAGAACGGTCCTCTGTGAGCACCTGTCAGTCATCAGCTTCACTCACATTCAGAATGAATAATGCTCAAGGTCTCACTAAGCACACGTGCGTGTGCGTACACACAAACACAGACGCGTGCACACACACACGCACACAGACACAGCTTACCTGGGGGGGCAGGTCAGCAAAGCTGCCAAACTTCTTGGTTGCTTGGCTGGCCCTCAAAAATTGAAACCTCCACAAGCTCAAGAAATTCCTTGAACAGCCCGGCCGGTGTGGCTCAGTAGTTGAGAATCGACCTATGAACCAAGAGGTCTCGGTTCGATTCCTGATCAGGACACATGCCCGGATTGTGATTCGATCCCCACGGTAGGGCTTGCAGGAGGCAGTTGATCAGTGATTCTCTCTCATCGCTGATTCCATCTTTCTCTCTCTCTCCCTTCCTCTCTGAAATCAATAAATACATATATATTTTTTAAAAAACAGCAATTTCTTGAACAAATCATAGAATTCCAGACCATCTCCCAAGCTGACAAAAGCTACCCACCATACCCTGCCTGGCCTTGCAGTCACATTGTCTCCTCTGATCTATGGCCTCTTAACATCCTGGGGCGGAGGAAACCAACCACAGGCATTGATTAAGCAAACATGCGCGTATTGGAAGAGATGGAAAGCGGCTCCGTCTGGAAATCACAGCTCCTCGCGTGAGAGTAATTGAGGAACGGCCGCTGGCAGGTCGGGGACCACAATTATTATAGATGTAACCTTTGGGGAAGTGAAGCCCGAAAGTCTTAACCTGGAAAGACAGATGCACTCAGTGAGAAAGAATGGCCACTGAAGGCCCCTTGCGCAAAGAAAACCCGTGTCAGTAGTGGCTGCAGAGCCCATTCCAACAGTGACAAATGGCTTGGTCAGAGATCAAAAATTAAAGCATAAAATATTGATATTTTAAAATTGAGTTTTCGTAATAAAAAAAAAAAAAACCACTCCGAAGAACCATTTTCTCCCAGTATGTTTGGCAAGCCTATTTTATTGTATATTCAGCTGTTCTGTCTTCTGCATGAGTCCGGGGCCCCTTTCATGTCCTGATTCCATTTGAAATCAATAAAGAATGCACCCGGAATATTTTTACAGTTGTGAGAAGTCTGAATCTTAACGCCAAATCCTTAATCTGGTCATTACTGATTAATCAAGTTGTGTCATGGACAAAGGAGGCTCAAAGATCCTAATGGACAGGTAAAGTCTTTTTAAATTTTCTTCAGGTCCTTGTGTGAAGTAGTTAATGATGATAGAAGAGCTGCAGATAAATAAAAATAACACAAGCACAGACAGAACTATTGATCCTGGGGATATATGGACGCCCTGCAAAGAGTTTAAAATATAATAAATAACAGTGCACTCAGAAATACAACTTGATGTGTAGGCCAGTGAAGGAAAGGAAAACGAATATTCCTGGAACATGGAACTGGGGCCCTTACACCAGTATTTGGAGTTGGAGTGAGCCCCAGGGAATAAAAAGGCAGATGAGGCCACGGCCCTGTTCTGTAGAATTTTCCAGGACATAATGCAGTTTGGCAAGCAAGTCATGGCACAGAGAATGTGCTAAGTGCAGATTTCGATGTGCAAGATTGAAAATCACTGTAATATTACCATCTCCGCCTGGCCGGTATGGGTCAGTGGTTAAGCATCAACCATGAACCAGGAGATCACAGTTTGATTCCCGAGATCACAGTTTGATTCCTGGTCAGGGCACATGCCCAGGTTGCAGGCTCGATCCCCAGCAGGGGGCATGCAGGAGGCAGCCCATCCATGATTCTCTCTCATCATTGATGTTTCTATCTCTCTCTTCCTCTCCCTTCCTCTCTGAAATCAATAAAAATTATTTTAAAAAATATGTGTTACCATCTCCTTCGTCCTCGTGATTTTCCTATGAACCTGGTGTTTGTTACCATAGTGCACACCTGGACATCGGGGAACTCTGGGAGATTGCCCGGGAGTCAGGGAGGAGCCAGGCACGCGTCTCCCTTTCCCTACTCGCTGCACACGGAGTAGTGATTTTCCACCCGAGTGTAGAGCCCCTGGGTATTTCTGAGGCCCTCCCAGAGGAAGACACGGTCTAGGCAAAGCTGCTTAATTCCCCTCTCAGCCGCACGCCAGGTTGGCAGTTCCCACCAAAAGGCTGCAAGAATATGATGGGATGCCACAGCTAGCAATTCAAAGAAAGACTCGGAAGACCAAGCCGCAGCCGCTCACAATTCCTTCACATCCATAGCGCATCCTTTCATTACAAGGCCGGATTAAAGTTAATGACAAAGGAGGGGAAGCATTTACTCCAGGGAAATGAAAGCCATTTATTATTATTTTATTTTTATTTTTATTTTTGGGGGGGGGCCTGGAATAAAAATACTCTTTGGATGACTGGGAGCTCCACCGAAAGGATTTTAAAATAAAACTTAAAGCCGATGAAAAATTGTTTAGCGGTGAATATTTGTATTATCCAAAGGCTTTTCCCTCTACGAAAGGGCTCCCCACAGAATTCTTCTAAATGGTGAAGTCCCCCGGTGCGTCTAAACGGTGTTTACAGATCATTAACTACTCACAAAAAGTCTGGTGCAGAAAAAGCGCCAAAGTGTGAGAATCTCCTCTGATGAACCAAAATCTAAGGGAAGGATCCCTGAGAGGTGGGATCCGCTTTGCCAGAAATGAATTTTCACAGTGGATTTTGGAATATGTCTATATGTGCAAGATTTCCTCTTTGAATGCAAACTGAACGCAAATTTTAAAAACATTACTTTTTTAAAATATATTGTTATTGATTTTAGAGAGGAAAGGAGAGGGAGAGATAGAAACATCAATGATGAGAGAGAATCATCGATCGGCTGCTTCCTGCACATCCCCTACTGGGGATCGAGCCTGCCACCTGGCATGTGCCCTTGGCCAGAATCAAACCCCGGACCCTTCAGTCCGCAGGCCGATGCTCTCTCCACTGAGCCAAACCAGCTAGGGCAAGAACACTATTTTTAATGCTGAAATATTTGGGCTTTATATGAAAATATCAAAATTTGTCAAACTATTAGCTAGAGGTGGTATTTAGGCGATTTTCAAGTGTGTGTGTTTTAATTCATTACATTACACTATTATTACTATCTAAGTGCACAAAATGTTGTCCACATTTCTACTTGAGTCCTTGGTATTGACTTGTAAAAGGCAAAGTGCACACTTTTTAAATGTTGCTGATATAAATTGATCAGATGCTTTTCAGAAAGCGAAATCTGATATATGTTCCCATCACCATTATGCCCTATTTACTGCATCTTCACCAGAAGTGAATATGAACATTTTGAAAATGGTTTCTAATGTTTTAGCTGAAAATAGTACTTTTTTATTTATTTTAAAATCATTGTGAGTATAAGTAAAATTTAACACTTTTGTTATTTTAATTAGTGATTTGTATTTCCTCCTATAACCTAAACCCTTGGTAGCATTTTCCTGTTTTGTCTCAGTGCTTTTAATTATTGATTTGCATAAGCTTTTCACGTATTGAGGATAAAACTTTTCATGTCAATGTTTTTTTCTAGTTAAGTGTGTGAACTTTTAGTTTTGTTTGTGGAATATTAAACATGTGCTTCTGATTTTTTTCCACCGATTTTGACTTAGAAAATCCTTTCTCCAGAAATTACATGAAAAGGTCATTTATGTTTTCTTCTATGGCTTTCACCATGTATGTGTTTTTTTAATGCCTTTACCAGCTGGATGAGTAGGACTGCCCTCCTAATCTCTCTAAAACTGTTTTTTTTCCTTCAGTGTGGAAATTATAAGAAATATTTCGCAGAGTTCTAGGCGTTCTATGATACATTTTTAAGCTCTCTGTCCTCATAAGTTGATAAAAATGAAAGTTTAATATTATTATAGCTGGCAAACTGATATGCTAAGTTTCCACATACCTTGACTAAACACAGCAAACACAAATGCATCTTTTTTCAGAAGGGAGAGAGAGGGAGAGGGAGAGGGAGAGGGAGAGGGAGAGAAACATCAATGATGAGAGAAAATCTTTGTTCAGCTGCCTCCTACACGCAACCCCACTGGGGATCAAGGCTGAAACCCAGGCATGTGCTCTGACTGGGAGTCAAACCGTGACTCCCTGGTTCATAGGTTGATGCTCAACCACTGAGCCACACCACCTAGGCCACAAATGCCTCTTTGATAGCTTTAAACAAGGCAGAAGTCAGTAACTACATTTTATATGAGCCCTTTTGACCCCAATGTTACGACTTTTTTACCTTTAGTTTCACTTTGGTGTTTTTTTTCCTCCTAAACCTTCTCCAAATAATGTTCAGTAAAAGGCTAATGTGTCCCAGAGAACACTGGAACCTTCTAAACTCCTCTCCCTGTGATCTTGGAAAAAGGTTTACCCCGCCTCCCTCAACGTCACCTCCATTCCCACCCCCGCCTCACCGCCCAGTTTAATATGGCTACGGCCATATTCTCATATCCCCAGCCCCTGCATGAATCATTCTCAGCGCCGAGTTCTGATCATTATATACAAGGTCACTTTTTAATTAGAACAATATAGTAAAACATATGCTCGGAAGATAAATGAGGTACAAAGCTAGCTGTGCTACAGTGAACCCTTTTATTGGAAAGCCCTTAAAAATAATAAGCGTCATGTAGAGTCCAGGGCCCTTTGCAACATATTTCAGTCCCGCAAAGTGCCTGCCATGGTGGATGAATGCCCCGTGATCGGGAGCCATCATTTGGCAGCCTAGGTGATTTTAATGGACACATCACTTTAAACGAAGCCTCCGCCATCTGTTCTGCCCTCTAATTACAGATGCAAAAAGCACATAATTCACAATTGCATCATAAAAAAGTAAGATATAAGTGATTTAAATGCATGTGGGTCTTCCTTATTCAATGCAGCACGCAGCTGTTGTGTTGTTTGCATGTTTCAAACACAAATGAGGGTAGAATCGCTCTTCTCCGATGGAGTGGAGTCTGCAGTACAGGACATGGTGGGGTGTGGTTCAATGTAAAAGCATGTGCGGACCTAGCACCTGACATTACATGAGAGGCGAGGCCATTCTGTAAGGCACTCTGTGATCTGGTACCATGTGCGGTGGGGTGTGTGTTTATGTTACAATCTGATTACCAGCCTTGCCTGGCATGCTCAGTGGTTAGAGCGTTGGCCTGCACATTGAAGGGTCATGGGTTTGATTCCTGGTCAAGGGCACATACCTGGGTTGCAGGTTTGACCCTGAGCCCCAGTTGGAACATGTGTGGGAGGGAACCCATCGATGTGTTTTTCTCCCATTGATGTTTCTCTCTCTCTCTCTCTCTCTCTCTCTCTCTCTCTCTCTCTCTCTCTCTCTCTCTCTCTCTCTCTCTCTCTTCTTCCTCCCTTCCACTCTTCCTAAAAATCAATGGAAAAAAATATCTTCCCTCTCTGGGTAAGGATTTTAAACATCTGATTTCCATTTGGTTCTTTATCATGCTTCCACATTTCAGTGAAGGTGCAAGTATGCGTATTCGTGTCATAACCAGTATAGATAATTGTGTTACAATAAAGAATCCTTCTTCAGAGGGTGGGTATCCTGGTTGCCCTCAAATCAGAGGCAGTTCTTGGCATAAGCCCATGTATATCTTATATGAATCCTTTCTGATTTCCCAAGACTAACTCTGGTATTAGAAGCAGAAGGATGAAGCTCCTTTCCTCTCCCCTAAAGTATCAAAAATGCTTCAAGACTCCCTCATGGGTTTCCATGTTAATGATGACTCATTGGGGGAGGATGTCTTAATAGCGAACTTCAAGGTGAACTGAATTCCTCCCTGAGAAGCAGCGAAACTTCCCTGCTCTTTGTACTGACAGAGTCACAATGGACCCCCAAATACAATTTTGCTTCTTAAAGGAAAAGTTTGTTAAATTCATGCTAGGTATAATCAGTTTGTTTTCAAACAATGAAGTTTGCTAGTCAAATGAAATTTTGATCGAGGAAAATATTTACTTCTTAGGGCTAACTGCTGGGGGATGGGGCTAAAAGTGAATTAATTAGTAAAGAGTGCAAAATAATAGCTTAAAAAGCAAGCAGACTATTTGAAATTGCATGTTGTAACCCTATCAGAGATAAGAAAATATGACCTCTATACACCAGCTACAAAGAATTCAAGCATAATGCTAACCAAGGTTGCCCTTGAGTGGCGACATGGTAAGAAAGTAATCCTCTTTAGTGGTCTTTCCCAATTCTAAGAGTGCTTATAATTTTTAAAATAATCAGAAAATATGTATTTTAAAACCCCAAACAGAAACACATTTGCGTGTTAAGGTACTATCTGAGCCATTTCCAAGCCTACTATTGAATTTGGGTTTTTATGAGACTCTTCTAAACGTTTCAGTTGGTATAGACCTTGTTTCTGAGTTCCCTGGACTGTCATATAAGACTGAACACACATTGATTGAAGTCTATAATAATAAAAGCATAATATGCTAATTAGACCGGAAGTCCTTCCGGATGAATCTGGGGCTGTGAGGAAAGCCCAGGACCCGGGTGCCAGAGGGAAGCCGGTGCTGGCAGCCGGGGGAAGGAAGGCCTACTCTCTCATGAATTTCGTGCACCGGGCCTCTAGTAAGAAATAACCAATCAGTTCATTATGTCAATTAATTCATAAGAAACCTGGATAATTACCTTCATTAATAAGAAAGCATTGCCGTTTTTAAGGAAACAATAGCTCACAATCAGAAATTCCCATCAAAGCCACCTCCATATTCTTTTATGTTTCAGTGATTCTCTTATCTAAGAAAGTACTAAAGAAACCTTTCCCTATTCAGCTCCCACCTCAGTTGCAGCAATATGAGAAAAGGAAGAACAATGAGTAAAACCAAAATGTATTTAATAATTTTAAACTTTATTCTGATATTACATTTCTTCTTGCTCTGATTTTTAATTAAAAATGTGTAATAAATGACGGGATAGGAAAACTCATGTTGCCTCTCACACTGATTTTGATTTTCCGTCTCTGTAAACTTCGGTCTGCTTAGGAATTTTCCAACTGTAGCTTAAAAATGGACCCCAAATACAATTTTGCTCCTTAAAGGAGAAGTTTGTTAAATTCATTCTAAGTATAATCAATTTGTTTTCAAACAATGAAGTTTGTTAGTCAAATGAAATTTTAATATAGGAAAATATTTACTTCTTAGAATGTAGAGAACTCTGGAAAGTCAAAACAGAAAATCTGTTAAACACGATTTTTTACCTTTTCTTTTTTTTTTTTTTTTTACTCAGTTAACCTGTTATGTGAACATATCTTTTAAATTTAGATTGTACATTGGGTATATCTGTACCCTAGAACATTTGGGTTGATGAACTATAAAAACGAACAAATCCAGTGTTCGCAACCCAGATGCTCATACATACATATTAGAAAATTCTTTTATTTTTAAATTCTTTTCATGATAGGCGATACATTTTACAAAAAAAAAAAAAAAAAAAAAAAGAACGGAATTTCAGGAAAATCAACTGGAAAGTAACCATGACCTTCATCTACACTCAGGCTCTTTACATTATTTTTATTTCAGAAGAACTTAAAAAAAGTTAAATCAATATTTCTGAACATGCAGCATTCTAGGCAAGATGCTTCAATAGTTGTTATTCAGACAATCAGTTCTCTTTATTTAAATGTATGTCATTTGCCCTTGGAAAGAGAAATGAATCACAAGCAAAATATGTTTCACCTGAACTTCGTTTTTCAAATAAATTACAACCAACATCTCTTTTTTTGGTGCAGATTTTAATTGCGTTTAATTTAAATTCAGTTTTAGTTCCGACATTTCAGAGCTATTACTTGTTAGCAAACTTTGAATTGGACTTAAAAACAAATATATTTATTGAATGGCATATAAAGAGAACCCTCTTTGGGAGCAAGGATGCTGGGTAGATAAAGGCCGAAGAGGAGGTGAAGGAAGGTATATGGGGGTGTAGTCACAAATACTTTCCCCAAGCAGGGGACACTACAGCCCCCTTCCCCAGAAGAGGGGCACATATGATACATGAGAAATGAAGATGTACAGTTGTATGTTTATGAGGTCCAACAGAGTCTTTGCTCTGAGAAGATTAACTGAGCCTAGCATTAGAAATCCCCTAAGACCCCACAACTCAGTGTAGTGTTGTTGTTAGTACTGGAACCATGGTTGTCATTTTGGTAATTGGTATACATTGACATTTAGAGATGCATAGACATAAGTGATGATGATGATGATGATGATGATGATGAAGATGAAGGTGGTGGTGATGATGATGAAGGTGAGGATGATGAGGAGGATGATAATGGTGATGACAGCGATGATGATAAAGGTAGTAATGATGAACGTGGTGGTGGTGATGATGACGAAGGTGAGGATGATGATAATGGTGATAACAGTGATGATAAAGGTGGTAATGTTGATGATGAAGGTGATGATGATGATGAAGGTAAGGATGATGATGGTGAGGATGGTGATATTGAATACATATAAAACTACCATTCGCTGGCTCTGTTCTAGTTGCTTTGTTTTTTTTCTATTTCATTGAATCCTCTCAGCAACCCTGTGAGGAAGTCACTGACACACTAGAAAGGACACACTACCAGGAAGAGACACTCCCGGGAAAAAACGACTCTGGGTCTAGGAAACTCTTCAGCAACTCACATCGGCTCACCTGTACCAGCCCTGATCCCTTCTATTATGAATCTAGTCTTGCTTGGCAAATACTTGTGACTAGGATAAATGGAGGAAAACGGGTTTAAAATTACTTCATAGTAAATTAAAATCTGAAAATGATTATTGTAATTATATTAGCATATAATAGTATATTTACTAAGCAGCTATTTCCCCAAAATCAAAATAGAGAATGAGAAATAGCAGTTAACTATTTTATTGAACTGATCCCTGTTGTAGTAAACTTGGCAGGAACATGTATATATAGTCACAGACCCTCAACAGAGGTTTCTTGGTGCCAACATCAGTGAGAAGAGGGACAAACCAACGCAGCCATTCCTTTTATGATCATATGCCCGTGGCCTTGGTTCTACAAGGAACCAGGGTCTGGGGGCTGCCGCTGTGCTGTACACAGAGGGAGTTCTTCAGTCTTTGGATGGAAAAACAAAATCTTTTTATCTGCAGCAATAATCTAGCTCTCAAAGGGAGGCCTTGCCAGCTCCCCCCAGTTCCCAGAGCACCCACCACTCACAGTGTGGCCTGCAGCCTGTACTGGCATCAATACAAATGGATTGAAATACTCATTTTACCTAGAAGGAAGGTTTTAGAGCGTGCAAATAAAAAAAAAAAAGTTTTGTCAGAAAGCAAGACCTTCGACAAGCCAGAACACAAATGTTTATTAAAAAGAATTTTTAAACTGATTCGGGCCAAAAAAGCCGGGCCAGTTACAGAATCCCACGGGGGCATCCGTATGTGTAGGTCTCTGCCTGGAGAGTCATTTGTTAATGGCGTGTTTACAAAACTCTTTGTCCTCCAGTGGAACTAAGAAAACGCCAAAGACAATATTCAGTTCCAATTCCACGACACGGGCCTAAATTTAGAGCAAAGGAAATGTGCGGTCAATTATACGCATCAAATTCCATGACATTTCTAGATGGGATACCAACAGCACCCTATATTGAGCTTAGAGATTCTTTAACGTTCAATTCTTTTTTAAAACATTGTATTATTTTTCCCCATAAGCACATATAATGCAGCTCAAAGTTAGCAAAGAGGGAGTGAGAGATAAAGAAAAAAATCATTAGAATATTTTCCCTTCAATGGAGATCTCTTTAAACCTAGCCCTCAAGCAACAGTCTCTAAAACAAGATTGTAGCAGAGTTGTGGTATAGGATAGAGATTTTGAAGTAACTTAGATGAATAATTACTATTGCGGTATAATTTTTAAATACTTATTAAATTGATTGGGGTGACATTGGTCAACATGAACATACAGGTTTCAGGTGTGGGTTTCTATGTTGCAAGATCTATATATTGCACTGTGTGCTCACCACCCAGAGTCAAATCTTCTCCTGTCATCTTCTATTAGGACCCCCTTCTCCGCCCACCCCCTTCCCTCTGGCATCCACCACACTGTTTGTGTTCATGAGTTTCAGTTTATATCCGACATATGAGTGAAATCATATAGTTCATAGCTTTTTCTGACTGGCTTATTTCACTTAGTGTAATGTTCTCAAGGTCCGTCCATGCTGTTGCAAAGGATGCTAATTTCTAAAACGTATGCTCCAGAGAGGCAAAGAGGTATTCTAAGTAGAAGATTCAAAAGTTGGAAACCTGATAGGGAGATGGGAAGGAAAACTCAGCCCAATGTTAAAAATCAGCCATGTGTGATGGATCTGAGTCCCACTGTTGGTGTTTATAGAACTTTCCTCGGACATTTGTGGCTCAGCCCTAACTTTTCTTCAGCTTGGACACCAGGGACCTGTAGGTATCTGAGCTACCATACTTTCCTCTCTGCACATAACACACTTCTGGAGAGCTCTTTAGCATCGGAATGCTGCAGGCTATTGGAAGTCACTCTGAAGAGAGAGCTCTGACTGAAGACCCATAGTTGCCGACAACTGGAGATGGCTCAGACCCTGTTTCCCCATGAGCCTCATTAGAAGGTGAAACGGTAGATCCCAGATGGCACTAGACAGATCTAGGATGACATTCAGCACGGCGATCCACTCCGGCCAACCGAACTTGGCCGTCAGCCATCAAGTCCAAATGGGATCTGGGATCTGGCTTTCAAATTCTTTCTTCCCTGACACAAAAAGGAATCATTAGAACGGTTTACCTATGCTGATGCCAAGTCAAAACCAATGATAACAACAACCAAATGCCACAGACCACACCGCTGATGGGTTCCTGCCTTCAAACACGGGGAATTCTTGAATTCTACTTCAGGGCTCTTGGCAAGTCTTATTACCAAAATGTTGCCAGGAACGCATGTTACTGTCTGGCCTTGTGATAATCAGAAAGATACCAAGGTGGTTTTAAAAAAATCCTTTAACTCGTAGCATTGTTCATGGCTTTCTGCCTTGCTTCCCTCATTCATTTTCCCCTCTAGGGGAATTGGATCTCAGGAAAATGAAAGAAACCACTGTGACCGAGCTGGAAAACCATACCACCTCCTCAGAGGGGAGCAGGAACGGATCCCAGGCCTCTGTGCTTGTCCGCTGTTTACTCACCTTCTGTCAGCATCACATGTCCACTCTGAGCCCTCATGGCCGTCGCCATGCCGACATTCTCCATGCTCCCTAGCCAGAGGGGATAGAGTCCCATCTCCTGGGGCCACGCAGCGACACCTGGAAGAAGATGTTGTCTTTGGGGAAAGAGCAAAATTGTGTGACTACATTAAAGTCAACACTATTTATCTTCACCTCTTGTCCTACCCGCGGACAAAGGGGCACCACTGTTCGGCCCAGCCCCCCAGCCCAGCTGCAATGGGACGGAGGCAGGGGCTGCGACTTTCAAGTGTCAGCCCCTTTGTGCCCGGCTACTAGTTTATGAGGCTGATGTCTAGCACGGCAGTCAATGAAGCCTTTGTCCGAGGTGTGCAGGGCAGGGCAGTGGAAAAACTGCCCCCTCTTCTATCCCAGGCCCATCCATCTTCCCCGCGGCCCGTTTCTCAACTTCTCCGTCGCTTGAGCCGCCAGAGAGAGGATCCCTCCTGGGTTAATGTACTGGAAAATTGCCCGGCCTGGTTATGAGGGGGTCCCCTCCCAATGCGAGAGAAAAGGAAAGGCCGAAAAACCCGGGAAGAGGAGTCGCTTTCCCACTGAACTCGTTGGCCTTCCGCTTGTGGGTCTGACCCTCATTCAGGAGACCTCAATGCCCTTCTCGGAGGGTTATTGTCAAGTCTGGCAGAACGCACTTCCGATTGAATTTTTTTATTATTTATCATCACAGAGTGGATTTGAACAGCTCCCAGCACCCATCCCACCCCCAGCTGTACACACACACACACACACACACACATCCAAGCCCTTAGCTTTGAAGAGGTCCCAACCACTCACATGCAGTTGTCTTCAGAACAGTCTCCCCTCCTCCTTGGAGCCAGTTCCCCAAGGCCCGTGGTCGGCAAACTGCGGCTCGAGAGCCACATGCGGCTCTTTGGCCCCTTGGGTGTGGTTCTTCCTAAGCCTTAGGAGGACCCTAATTAAGTCAGTAACAATGCACCTATCTATATAGTGTAAGTTATAAAAATTTGGCTCTCAAAGGAATTTCAGTCGTTGTGCTGTTGATATTTGGCTCTGTTGACTAAAGAGTTTGCCGACCACTGGCCAAGGCCATTCCCTATAAATAGCAGACGTGTTGTTTTCACGGGAGGTTGCACTGTGTGAACTTCACCGTGGACATGGAGCCCAGAGGACGCTGCCTTCTGCGATATCACACAGTCACTTATTTTAACTCTTTTTTCCGGCTAGAAATAATATCCTGTATCTCCAGTCTCCTCCCTGTATCACCTAAATGTATGCTTTCTTTGGAAGGCTTCAGCTTAGCACAAAATGTCCTGTAAGTAGTTAAGGCATCAACTAGGCACCAGCTCTGTGCTCCTGGATATGTCGGCTGTGCCCATGGTAGCTCCAAGAGATTTTCACACAGCAGCAGCGTCCTTCCAGAAACTTCTAAGCCAAATCATGGAAACTAGGAACACAAGGGTCCGGATCATTGTAACCAGTGCACAATGTGCACTTTAGAATTCAGCAAACATAGCAAGTGTTTTTTTTTAGAAAAAAAAAAAGTTGAGCAGCTGGGTGGATTTTCTTCTTCCTTCAACCGATTTTCCAGAAATTGCTTTATGCTTCCATTGATTTTAATTTGGCCCAAGAAATGGGAGATGAGGGATATTACCAGGTCCACGCTCTATTTCTTGTTGACAGAAAAAGAAAATAGGGCCCTCGCTGGTTTGGCTCAGTGGATAGAGCGTTGGCCTACGCACTGAAGGGTCCCGGGTTCGATTCCAGTCAAGGGCACATGCCTGGGTTGCAGGCTCGATCCCCAGTAGGGGGCGTGCAGGAGGCAGCCAGTCAATGATTCTCTCTCATCATTGATGTTTCTGTCTCACTCTCTTCTCCCTTCCCCTCTGAAATCAATAAAATATATTTTTAAAAAGGAAAGAAAAAATAGGATTTTTTACAAGAGAAATTGGTGGGAAAGGCATAAAAGTGACTCAAAACCAAAAAGGTTAACGAAAGTGGAATCAGCGTTCAGTCCTCAGACTCCCTCCATTGCGAGGTCTGTGTTCATTTTGAGGCTTGTCACCAATCTCCGCGTCAGATGCATGTGAAACTGTAACTTCGTGGTAACTGGGGGACCACCCATCTCTCCTGTTACAAAGTTGATTGCAGAGTGTGACAACACACTATTACAGCTGTTTTCTCAATTCCATGTATGGCGTCCGAGTGGAGACATTTCTGTGAAGAATCGCATGAGTTGTTGCTCTTTTCTCTACTTCATTTTCCCATTCTATATTTTCATCAACCCCCCCCCCCAAACACACACACACACACACACACACATATCGAAATCTCACTTTCTTTACTGCAGTTTCAGATGCTAACCCCTGACAACTGTGGGCTTGTTTAAATGTGTAGCACGGTGATAAGAAAGAAATGGGGTACGGCTGGACAACCCTGCCCAGAAGAGGGGGGTCATTAACTCTAACACAAACATCCGTCGGCACCCCTGATCTCCCAGCCTGTCCCCTTTTGTGGCAAGAGGCCAGGAGCGTTTGGCCCCCACGCCCGCTCCCTAAAGACCCTTAACAAGCAGATGTTACTGTAACATGCCCAGGGAATGGAGCATAAATATGACCCCTGACCCCGGCTGTCAGCTGATCCACCGAGTCCCTTAGAAATATACTCTTCACTTTGCAAAATTCCCACTCTTTCCCACCATCCCCCCCCCCCCCCCGCTCCGCCAGGCGCCCCCGCCTCGGGTTTCCATGCCTGTGGCTCCTGCTCAGGCGCTGGCACAGTTGTGCTGTGTGTGACCTTTCTCTTCACGGGGGTCAAAGGCCCGAGACCTCAGGCCGGCCTCTTTTCTTGCTAAAGGCCAGCTGATGAATCACTCGTAACTTGAAGGGAACAGAGGCGGGGGGCTGGGGGGGGGGGCCTCTGGAGGCCTTTTGAGAGGAACAACTGTGGCCTATACATCAGCATTTACGCTGTTCTGACACTTTCAAAACTCAGGGTCCTCTCTGGGAACCACAGGAAGAGGGACTGCAGGAGAGACAGACAGATCTTACTGCTCGGGATGCAGAAAAGAAGAAAGAAACGAGAGCATGATACCTGTCATCAGGATTGTGCAGCGAGAGACAAAGAGAGAGACAGACAGACAGACACACACACAAATGTGGACACTATTCAACACACCCATACACACACACACACACACACACCAGCCTGATTTCAGTTTATCAGAGTCACTTTTCCCAAAACAGTAGAAAAAGAGAATTCTCCCCACTGCTATGCGTTTGATCAAGAGGACTTTGTTGAACGACTCAGAATCCTCTTGTTGTTTAGCAAAGTAGAAATGATCTAACTTTTAAAAGAGAAACTGTAAATCATATGTGTGTGTATTCTTTAATAACCCCCCTGTGAGTAGATTCAGGAGGGAGGGATGGGGTGGGAAGGTCGGCTAGGTAGCTAAAATACCTAAAATGTATTTCAGTTTTCACTGCCCTGTTATTCCTACAAAATCCTGCTTTTTGTGTTTTATTTGTCAGTAGTATAGAGTTGGCCTTTCATATCTCTGGAGTTTGTGTTGCGAATTCAACCGTCTGCAGGTCAAAAATATTCGAACAGCCCTGACTGGTTTGGCTCAGTGGATAGAGCATCGGCCTGCGGACTGAAAGGTCCCAGGTTCGATTCCAGTCAAGGGCATGTACCTTGGTTGCGGGCACATCCCCAGTGTGGAGTGTACAGGAGACAGCTAATCGATGTTTCTCTCTCATCGATGTTCCTAACTCTCTATCCCTCTCCCTTCCTCTCTGTAAAAATCAATAAAATATATTTATAAAAAAAAATATTCGAACAAAAATATTCCAGAAAATTCCTAAAAGTTTGCCACCCACTGACCAGTGCACTTAATCCGCACGAAGGAAGTGATTAGGATCGCACCGGCTGTAGCCTGTATCAAATGCTGGCTCCATGCAAATACTACTTCCATAGAAGGAACTTTAGTTAATTTTGGTTTGTGGGGTGGCATCCCGGAGCTAATTCCCTGCAGAGACTGAGGGATGGCTGTATCTCCCTGAGGCCAGCTACAAAGTCTTCAGTAGCCTGACAGGAGGCCGGGGTTTAGAAATCTCACCGAGGAGCATAGAGAACCGGAGGTCGGGTCCCCAACTCACTGTTCAGGCCCTGCCAGGGAAGGCCCTCTATGGGAACAGCGCTGCTTGGACTAGAACTTGACTTCTTAGTTTCATATCCACTGGTTTACAGGTCTCCAATGAATTAACTGCTGTGACTCTCTCTGACCGTTTCAAGAAACACAGGGAGTAACCACAGAATACGTTATGCCACCCAACATTATGTGAGTTTAGGAAAACAGATGAGGGTCAGTAAGTGTTTATCTAAGTTTTTCTTCAAAATGGCCTCATAGTAGCCTATACTAACCTCAGATTTCTCATATTAAATTGTTTTCATTAAGATGCAAAATTGAAAAAAATAAGTATCATATTCTCACCTTTGCTTATAAATATGTTAATGTACATAAATACTCTTGCTTGCTTGTTTATTTTTTCCTTCTCTTTTTGGCTCTTTTTTTTTTATCAAAAGTGGTAGAATATAGTGAAAGCAAGGCCAAGAGGTAGCTATATAGTATCCTATATAATAAAAGGCTAATATGCAAATTGTCCCCTCCTCTGGGAGTTCAACCAGGAGTTCGAACTGGGGACAGGCTGGCCAGACCCCACCCATGCACAAATTCGTGCACCAGGCCTCTAGTTAAGTATATAAATAGAAAAGGAGAAATAGCTACAGCCAATAACCTAAGCCTCCATTTTAGAAACTTAGAGAAAAAAGTGCAACATAAGCAAGCAGTAGGAAAGGAATAAAAATTAGAATACAAATCAGTGACATTGCAACCAGGAAAGTATCAATAGAGAAAGACAAGCTGTCTTTGAAAATCTCAATAGAAATGGAAAGCCTCTAGCCAGGCTGTATAAGAATAAGAGAAGACACTGTACACGTGACCAGTATCAGAAATGAACAGAGGGTCATTGCTACTGATTCCCTGGGCATTAAAAGAATAAGAAAGGAAAAGAATGATAAAATGTATTGGACTGATTCTGTAAAAGACACAAACTGTTAAAACACATCCAAGAAGGAATACTAGTAAATGGAAACAATCTGAATTTTCCCTACATTTATTGAAAAAAATGAGCCAATAATTAATAACTTTTATAAAAGAAAAGGCATTAGACACAGATGGCTTTACTAGCGTTCTACCAAATATTTAAAAAGACAACAATTCTCATGATTTCTTGCAGAAATCAGAAGCAGAAGGATCACTTTTCACCTCATATTGTGATGCCAGAATTACCCTGTTAGATAATGGCCATTACTCCAATATTAAAGTCAGGTGAAGACATTACAACATAGGAAAACTGCAGATCAATATCTCTCATGAACATGGGGACAAAATCACCTTTGTTAGTCTTTTAAAAATCAGGTTTGCTCCAAAGAAAGTAATTATTCAAAATCAGGACTCTCAAATATAGTGGCTATTATAAAAAATTATTTTTTCAGTTTTCAATGGAGAAACTGCTATTTGGAGAAAAGTTTTTAAATTTTCTATTTCAAGGATAGCATTGCCCATGAGGATCAAATGTGTATACAGGTCAGTCAGTTAGAAAAAGTAAAACTACATATTATTACCATTATTATTATTACTAGTATTATTATACACTCACTGTAAAGTGGAGATGCTAATGTATTTCTCCATGCATTCATAATCAATCAGACATATATTGTGTGCTCTGATTAAATTACCCGCCTCACTTTCCTTAATCCCAATAGCTTTTTCTACATTCATAGGAAGCATTCAAAGACAATGTTTTGATTTTTTTTTATTAGTTTCTTTCCAGGTGGCAGCCAACTTGCATGAAAGGAAGGGAAATAAAAGGATGAGCAAGATCTTTTTTCCCGAGTCTTCAGCCCTGATAAAACTCTGGAAAATGAGTTTTACTTTGTCACTCCCTCTGCTTCTTCTGCCTCCTGCTCTGGCCGAAGTCCACACACTCTCTTTGATCTGCTCCGTTGAGCAAATCTGAAGTGAGTTGTGATTTAGAAGGAGAAACTAATGAGAAGATATTTGCCAGGGAAAAACAATTCCAGCCCATGGATACCCCAGCCACGGGCCAGACCCCAGCTAATATGGGGGACGTTGACCTCCTGTACAGCATGGTCCTTTAGCATTTCGGAGATGCAGCCCGTTGAACACAGGCGGTCACATGAGAGGCAGTAACAGGAATTGGGTGCTGGGGAGGGACAGGGAGCGAGTGTGTACAGCTGGAGGCTTGCATGAGAGTCAGACTGTGTTAAGGATAAAGAATGTGGCTTTGGGTATGTATGTCCTAGTGTGTAAACGTTTTCTGGAATGGTGCCTGGGACAATGAGAATTTCCAAGCTGCATTTTAGGTAGCCGCGTGGAGAATTGCTTAGGGAAAGGGGAGATTTGGAGATTCAATTAAGAGATTAGTGTGAACAACAGAGCGATCATGTGGATCTGAACCCGATCCACGCATATGACAAATGAAAACAAGTTTCCAGGGCGCTATTGATAGGAATCAATGACCAAGTAAATGCTGCGGCTGCGAGATAGATAGGGAACAAAGGGATGTCTGAGACTGCATACCTGTGTGAAGCTCAAATGAGGGTGGAAACAGTGCGAGATGAGAAAGTAGCCCTGGCTGGTTTGGCTCAGTGGATAGAGCGTTGGCCTGCTGACTGAAGGGTCCCGGGTTCGATTCCGGTCAAGGGCACTTGCCTAATTCTTGGGCTTGATCTCCAATAGGGGGTGTGCAGGAGGCAGCCTAGCCATGATTCTCTCATCATTGATTTTCTCTCCCTCTCCCTTCCTCTCTGAAATCAATAATAATATTTTTAAAAGAATTAAGCACCATTATATTAAAAAAAAGAAAGAAAAGAAAGTAGGAAGCATTGATGGAGAAGTTATAATTCTGTTTGGGACTGGGATGGAACACTTTTGAAAAGTATAACTAAGACCTAACGTAAAGATCACTGAGCTGTAGAACCCGTTGACATAATCTTGGTCATATTCTACAATAACGCTGATTTATGGGGAAAGCATAACATAAGTCATTAGAAAAAAACCTAACTATGGCTAAGAATAGCTCTGGGCTTATGGCGGGATTAAGCAAGAAGGGACACTCTGTCCTTAGAAGTTGGATGTAGCTTCATGGGAAATAGCAAATACTTGGGAAAGGACATAGACGAGCAAATCCTTGGGGATGCAAAACAGGATCAATGAAATTCCTTGGTGCTACATTGCTAAAACCCCATGAGGAAAAGGGGGACAGACAGATGGTGCTTTCAAGCTTAGGATGAACTTTTTGTTTTTTTCATCTCAGAAAGAAAAGCTACACTTGCCCTTAATTTACCCTCAATAAATCTATAAATAGATTCATGCATGCCTTTTACTAAAGTAACATGGTCAGGTTTATAGTTCCATTTCTTGAACATTGTCCTAATACAACAAACACATCTATCTCCAAGATGCTGTTTTCTAATTGATTTGAACGAAAAGTTGAAGAAAATAACTTGGTTAGTAGCGTTTTCTTCAGTGATAAAGAGTATTCACTCGATCACTCTGTGTGCCTCTGTATGTATTTCTCTTAAGCGGAAATACATAAAACTTTGCAGTCAGTCGAAATGATATATTGAGAAGCTCCCTTGCACAGATTGTGGTGACTGACAGCCTCAGAATATATGGTATTACATTCCTTTCAAAAACACTCACTCCTGAGGTTGGTGGAAGCTCAAAAAATATCTTTCTCTTCTCTCTCAGGCCTACAGAATCCAACCTGAAAAGAAGCCCATAAAACAAATGAAAACTTGAAAACAAGAATGATATCTTTCTAGAGTAGGTGAAGATCTGTATAATTGACTAGAGGCGCGATGCACAAAATTCATGCAAGAGTAGGCCTTCCTTTCCCCAGCTGCCGGCACTGGCTTCCCTCTGGCTCCCGGACCCAGGCTTGCCTCACAGCTCTGGCTTCGTCCTGCCTCTTGTCTAATTAGCATATTATGCTGTTATTATAGATGCTTAGATATCAGGAGGGTTTGTAGATTCTGTTTTCATATATTTGATTAATATCCCTATTCATGGATGATTAAATTGACATGGGTTTTATTCAACTATTTGACTATTTGCCCTGTGCCGATATGTGGATGTTGTTCTTTGAAGAGTATCTATATAACCAGTTGGCAACCCAGTCACTTCTTCTCAGGAAATTTGTAATATTTAGAGACTTAATAGTTTATTCAAATTCATTAACTCAATAAAAACACTGGCTCACCAAATGTTTCGTGGGCACACATTATAGAAAGCACATCAGACAAATTAATCTCTTAGATGACTTACCTGGTTGTTTGACCAAACTCACTGGAGGGATTTGTAAAAATGTTTAAACTAATTATGTGTGTGGAAACGGCAGTGTAATCGATATCTGGATGTTTAATGTCAGCAAGCGTACGGATCTGGGAGTTTTATTCAGATGATCCAACAAGCTCCAGATTATTTGTTGTCCTCAAGGCAACTGATGTCATTTTGGGGTGGGCAGTTGGGGGTGACCAGGCCTGCAGGGGAGGGCAGTTATGGGTGACCGGGGTATCTAAAAATCATCTGTAGAGTGGGGACCTGGAAGGTTCTTGAATATTCTGTTGGTGGCTGGGTGGGCATTACACATTTGTTCTTGAATATTCTGTTGGTGGCTGGGTGGGCATTACACATTTGTTCTTGAATATTCTGTTGGTGGCTGGGTGGGCATTAGATGTTTGTTCTTGAATATTCTGTTGGTGGCTGGGTGGGCATTACACATTTGTTCTTGAATATTCTGTTGGTGGCCGGGTGGGCATTACACATTTGTTCTTGAATATTCTGTTGGTGGCCGGGTGGGCATTAGATGTTTGTTCTTGAATATTCTGTTGGTGGCCAGGTGGGCATTAGACGTTTGTTCTTGAATATTCTGTTAGTGGCTGGGTGGGCATATACGAGTTCTTCTGTTTTGATGTGTTCTCCAACCATTTGTACAACAGACTCTAATAGACGTAACACTGCCATGTGGTAGATGAAAGCTGCCCTCAGTACTGTATGCCACCAACACAGAATGTCTCTATTATGTATTTCTATCATAATACAATGTGCAAAATACATAATACCTATTCTTTAAGTGAGATTTTAATCACTGCCAGATTTATATTGTTTCCATAGTTCCTCTCTTTTCTCTTCATTACATTTATTTATTCAAATATTTACTAGTACATCCTACATTCCAGGCATTATGTTGGGAGTTGGGTGTATGGGGAGAAGAGAAGAACATGGGAGAACGTGTTACCTAAACAAATATCTAACAATATGCTACACATTGGAGGTTCACAGATGGCATTATGGGAATGCAAGGGAGAAAACAACGCTGCCAGGGAATGCTATATATGTCTTTATGTTCCCATGGGTCCTTCCAGAGCTAAGACTTGATGGACACTGGGGTGCAGGCAGGAGTGACCCATTCTGGGCATTTCACAGGCTACTTAGCGCTAATACTGGGACTGGAACCGAGGCTTAAACCCCAGATATCTTGACTTCACGACCAGTGTTGTTGCCAATAAACCACGTAGATCAGCCGTGGGTAAACTACGGCCCGCGGGCCGGATCCGGCCTGTTCGGCTGTTCTATCCGGCCCGCGGAGCCGAAAGAGCGGAGGGTTCTCTTGCTCTCCCCTCCACTCCTTCACCAGCAGCAGTGTTAACATGTATTATTTCACACAAACACTCCATCTATGCTTTTGTTCTGGCCCTCCGGTCCAGTTTAAGAACCCATTGTGGCCCTCGTGTCAAAAAGTTTGCCTACCCCTGACCTAGATCCACAGTTACTTAGCATGCCTACATAGCTGTATGATTTTGCATTTAACCAAGATGCTCAATGCCTTCACCCGAAGTTCTTTGACCTTTTCATCTTTCTGTCTTTATCCCCAGTGCTTTGCATAGAATATAGGCTTAGTAAATTTTTGTTGAATGAATAAGTAAATGAATTATGTGCATATTGTGGGTACAAAGCAAAGTTATGAGAAGGAAGATAGGTAGGTAGGTAGGTAGGTAGGTAGATAGATAGATAGATAGATAGATAGATAGATAGATAGATATAGATTTTAGAAACACTTTTTGGAATATCTCACATTATTCCAAAACAAACACATACAGAAACAGTTCTAAAGCTGTTGTTGCTAGAGATATTATGACATTTTCTTTTATTCGTTTCACTGAAGATTATAATATTCTAGTTAAGTTTAACTCTTGTTGCCAAACCCCACTGCCCAACTAAAAATTTGATCTCTCTCACTTTCCTCCAGATACTAAATTCCCGATGATTGAGAATAAGCCACAGAAGTCTTGCTACCAAAATCCTTTAGCAGAAAGAACCCTTTGGCCAAAATACAAAAAAAAATGGGAGTACTTTTTTTGCATGATTATATTTCTTATAAAGAAAAGAATACTAAGATTTTGCAAAAAAAAATCATTTTTGGACTTTTAAATCATATTTTGGGGTAGTCAACAGATACTTTAAATATTATAAAATTAAAATATTATTAAATTAAACATGTACACAAGTCACATACTTTTAATATTGTATTAACGGAATTACAATTTTCTTCTACTTAATAAATTGGAAGGAATATTGAAACAACTTCATCAAACTAAGCACAGCAAAGAAAGAAAAGCTTTTGTAGGAATCCTGTGCCTTTCCCATTCAGTAATCTTGCAAATTGGAAATTACAATCACATGAATAAACAAATTATATTTTTCAGATTTGGTGTTAGTGGCACTATATCCAACTTCAATTAAAAGTTTGATTGGCCTGTTAAATTTTCCCTCTTGTAGCAGTTTTTAAAATAATTCGCTAATGAGAACATTGCTTTACTTGTCTTTACTCTTCATACATCCATATCATCAATAACATTCTTTCATTTCCTTTACTTAAAAGAATCCTTTGATAATGTTTCCCAAAACTCACAGTATTTTTCTTATCCCTTAACTCCTAGGAGGGAAAAAATGTTTAAATCTTCCAGATAGAATTTCTCCAGCTCACTCAAAGAATTTCACCTTCTCAACACCCTTGCATTTAACTTAATGTTTTTCAGACTTCCAAACTCTATTACCAGGATGCTAAACAAATAACTCCAGTTCAAGGGTCAGAGAAAGGGACCTATCGGTTAAAGGTTGAGTAACTTGAAAGCAAAGTGTTACAGCTTTAAGAAAGAGGTTTAACAGGTTTGGGACCTTTCACCTCTGGCAACGGTCCCTTCTTTCTTCGCTTGGCTCTTCCCCACTAAGGTGTTAACTTTTCAGCTGCTGGGGATTTGAGCTTTATTATGTTTTTCTCCTTCCATTTACTCATTACATTAGAGGAAACATTATTTCGTGACCAAACAATATTTCAGACTTTATGAATTAGCTTGCCTTGGGAGAAAGCCGAGTTAAATTGGTGCCGTAAATTTGTTCTCATATTTATAACCAAATCAATTCTGTAAACATCATTCTTTTTTTTTCTTTGTTGATTCAGGTATTAATACATGTGTGTCCTTATCCCCCCATTGTCCCCTACCCCCGCCACTCATGCCCTCACCCCCCTGGTGTCTGTGTCCTTTGGTTAGGCTTATATGCATGCATACATGTAGCATCATTCTTAAGAAACACATTGTACCATTCAGGTTAAAACAGATGTTACACATCCATATAGAAACCGCAAATGTGATGCTTTATGTGACTATCCACCCAAGAGGCGAAGGAGATCAATCAAGTATACACCGGGCAGAGCAAGGGCGTCCACACAGTTTGATTATCATATTTAAGTTTTTCTTTTCCTCTTATTCCCTCCTTGAGATTTTGCCAAAGAGGAGAAAGACAATATTTTAAAAATATATTTTTATTGATTTCAGAGAGGAAGGCAGAGAGAGAGAGGGAGATAGGAACATCAATGATGAGAGAGAATCATGGATCGGCTGCCTCCTGCACGCCCCACACTGGGGATCGAGCCCACAACCCGGGCATGTGCCCTGACGAGGAATCGAATGGTGACCTCCTGGTTCATAGGTCAATGCTTAACTACTGAGCCACACCGGCTGAGCAGAAAGACAATTTTGCTGAATCTGTTTTTCATGAGTAGATGGTCTGACCACGACGGAATGAAAAATAACGGGCTAGTAAGTGATGAGGGACCCAGAGACTAACTAGGACCATAGGAAGCTGAGAGTTTCTTACAGAGATGAAAACGTGAACCTTTGCTGCTGATGAATCCGTCCACTCATCCATTCACCTAACTGTTCATTCAACAGCTACTAAGTGGTTGAATGAAAATGAACCCTAAAACCCAACGAAAGTTTCTTCACTTCAGTCATATGAAACTGCGCTGTAAGAAGAATTCCACCAACACTCTCTCAGTGGTTCCAAAGGATGTAGAGAGGGCTTGCCCAGGCTCACCTCTGGCCTGGGTGTGTACACATCTGGGCTTGGCCACCAGATGTGCATCGGCTATGCTAACTTTACTTGTAGTTACAGTAAGGGCAGCCCGTGGCCACTCCCCAGCCTCGAGAGGATTTGTGCAGCTCTGACTCAGTGGCAGAACTAAGTCATCTCCACCCACTGCGTACATTTTCAGAACCCAGAGTTAACAGTGGGCAAGGTTTGTCTCTACCCAAGAGGTTGGATTTTCCTTTGAGTAACTGTGGAGATGCAAGATGATGAGGGTGGGATGTATCTTGTTCATCAACGAGCTGTCCCTAGTGTATCCAGACTTTCAGAGAACTTGCTGAGTTATGCTTTCCATACCCCTGTTTATTCCATTCCCTCACTTTATTATAAATAAAGCAAGGTTTGCTTTTGTCTTTCTTCCCTTCACTAAGTCCCATTTAGGTATAATAGCTGGCTTAAAGCGTAAGCTGTCTTGTTGGCTTTAGATCTTTGAATATATTAGTGAGAAGAGTTAAATAGTTTTATAATAAATGTTTAATATATTTTTATTGATTGCAGAGAGGAAGGGAAATGGATAGAGAGAAACATCCATGATGAGAGACAATCACTGATCAGCTGCCTCCTGCACACCCCACTCTGGGGATCGAGCCCACAACCAGGGCATGTGCCCTGACTGGGAATGTAACCGTGACCTCCTGGTTCATAGGTCCATCCTCAACCACTGAGCCACACCAGCTGGGCGAGTTAAATATTTTTCATTGACTATGTCCCAGACAAAGTAGAACACAACGCTATCACTGGCTTGGCCATCTGTGGTAACTTCAGACTGGAGCTAGTCACGTGAGTCTTGCTAGAACAGAAATGGAGCCTGGGCTGTGTCTTTCAAAAAGGCCATGCCTTTCATTTCTGTTTTCAGTTATCGTAGAACTCTTCAGTCCCCAAAAGGCTCATGCTCAACTTGTGATTGGCTGACACTTGCAGACTCTTCCTACAGCTGGAACATGTGTAAATGGTGTTGGGAAAAGACACTTCCCAGCCCTGGCCCAGTAGCTCTATTGGTTAAAGCATCATCTGATATGTCAAGGTTGCAGTCTCTGGTCAGGGCACCTACAAGAACCACCCAATGAATGAATGAATGAATGGAATAACAAATCGATGTTCCTCTCTCCCTCCCTCTCCTTTTCTCTCTCTCTTTCTCTAAAATCAATCAATCAATCAATAAAAAATTTTTAAAACATGCAACCCTTTTCAGATAGGCCAACCCAGGATCAGACCACCAAGAGGCAGAGCAGGAAAGAAAGCAGTACGTTCTGCAGTGTCTCTTCCCAATGGCCAGGGACCCCCCTCCCAGAGGAACTTCCCACATCAGCCACCCGCCCCCCAAGAGCCACGCCCAGCGCTGTCTCCTGCACTCTGAAAAGAAACCAGCCCTCTACGTTTACAAGGAGTTTTTGTACTTACTTTCCTGTAAAAGGCATTTTGATTAAAACAATGGAAAGGAGTCTGATTTCCCCACAGAGCAGTGTTGTAACGGGGGCCGTGTCTGTCCAAGGTTCTGTTGCCTGATGACTTGCAGAAATGGCAGCAAACAGCACATTCAGTGAATGCGGAACAGATTTGAGGGCTGTGAGGTGTAAGGCCTTCCAAGGTGTGTGGAAAGCATTTAAGCTGGGAGCATAATGACAACTTCTTTAACTTCTATCAGACTTCGTTCCTGAAGAGGCTCAGGGGAAAGTGTGGAACCTATGAAAGCTGATACTGGGAGAGATAAGGTGCAAAGCGAGCAGAGGCGAAAGCACGTCGCCACGCAGAAAACAGTGAGCAGTGCGGTGGGCACTGTGCCCGCTGGAGAACCACGGGGCAGGCACGATGTGTAAAGAGAGGGGAGGAAAGAAGGAAGAGAGGGACGGAGGGAGGGAAATGTCCCCATTCATCCTCATTATCCTCAGGGCAAATGGCCATGCCCAGTGCAAACTTCCCCCCCATGACTTGAGAATTAAGACAGAAAAAAATTCACCCACGTAGAACAAAATAAATAAAATCTGTCAGTTTAGCGTTTTGTTTTAGGCCTTGCAGAAACGCGGGCCTCCTGCAGCTGGGAGGCATCAGGGAGCAGCAGGTCACTGTGATGGGATGCTGGGGGATGGGGGGCGGGGGGGGGCGCCCCAGCTGTGGGAGGCTGCAGGGGCCACAGGCGATCCACCACCATCTGGAAAATGCACAATCTGTCCTCAGAGGTCACTAGGTACAAGTAGGTGGGTCACCGAGGCTTCTACTAGGGAAAGGAGTCTTCATTATTTTATAATAAAGGTAAATACGCCCTGGCTGGTGTGCTCAGTGGTTAGTGTTGCTTCCCCCGCCCACCCACCCACCGAAGGGTCCCAGGTTTGATTCCTGGTCAAGAGCCTGTACCTGGGTTGTGTGTTCCATCCCAGGCCTTAGTTAGGGCTCGTGTGGGAGGCAACCAATTGATGTGTCTCTCTCACATCAATGTTTCTCTCTCTCTCCCCCTCCCTCCTTTACACTCTTTCTAAAAGCAATGGAAAAAAATATTCTTGGATGAGGATTAAAGAAAAATAAAAAGGTAAACGTATACACATAAGAAAGATTAAGTGATCATTTTATTTGAGGATGACAAGCAAGGCTTTGTATCAGACTCTCATTCAAGTATGTGAAAAAGATGTTGAAAGATTTCTTTTCCTTTGACTAAATTGCATACATTTATTGAACACTTACTAAGCTCCGGACACTGCACCGAGCCCTTACTAATCATGATTTGACCTCATATCAGCCAGTCAAACAAACACTATTATTGAGACCCCATAACAGGGGAGGTAGACATAAGCCAAACGCTAAAAGAACACAATAGAGATGCCTTTTCTGCCCTCCCAAAGCTCGTCAACATAATTGGGGAAATTAAACGTGCAGTCTTACACATCAAAAAAGCACAAGGGAATATGTTACGGAACAATGATGGTTGGCAGGAGACGGGGGCAGGGATCTGGAAGGAGGGATGTCCGGTTCCAGACAACCTCCCGCATCTGAGAACTTGGGAAGAGACACGAGTACACCATCCGGGTGGGAAACTGAAATAGTTGTGGTCAGTCAGAACACGGGAAAGGCGCTGACACTGTGCGGCCCGCTTCCACGTGTTTATCCCCATAAAACAAAACCCAGGCCGTAGCTTCCATTTTCTCACACACACATGCAACAAATTCCCCATATAAGAATATTTCTTTTCACTGAGTCACATATTGACACGCACACACACAAAAATTCCAGCACCGCACCCCCCACTTGGCTATCGTATATAATAAAAGGGTAATGTGAAAATCGACTGAATGGTGGAACCAGTCGCTATGATGCTCACTGACCACCAGGAGGCAGACACTCAATGCAGGAGCTGTCCCCTCCTAGTCAGTGCGCTCCCATAGGGGGAGCACTGCTCAGCCAGAAGCTGGGTAATGGCTGGCAAGCGCAGCGGGGGTGGCGGGAACCTCTCCCATCTCTGGGGCAGCACTAAGGATGTCCGATTGTGGCTCCCGGAATGCGAGAGGGTGCAAGCCAGGCTGAGGGATTCCCCACCCCAGTGCATGAATGTCGTGCACCGGGCCTCTAGTTTATAATGATAAAACTAATCAGATCATTGTCCATTTTCCCTCTTATTTTTAGCTACATAAACTCAAGTACTTATCTGGAAACCTTGGATTTAAAAATATATACCATTATATGCAGTTTCTTAGAATGGCCCAATAGTTGAGGCTCCAAGAAAAATCTGTTCCATGAGCCTCTTGTCATGTCAGTATCATGTGGTTGTGTTTTGCAGTTTCAGTTTCACTTCAATGTCTCTGTGAGCCGGGGTGGGTGGGGTTGGGATTACTGACATTACCACCCGTGTAATCAGTGCAGAGGCATGTGCTTGGTGGCTACATTGCATACATGGAACCGAATTGCTCATTTTTTTTGTGTGAAAATGAAAACTCTTACCTTGAAGGACAATTATTACAGTTTCCCTGTAAGAATAAAGTATGAAACAGCCTACCTCCGGGAACAAATGCGCATCATACTTCCATGAAATTTGCACGCGATACAGGTCGGGTAGTTAATAAAGCCATAAAGCAGGCCCCGTGTGACGTGCCAGACATCGGGTATTCGGCTGACCTTGTGGTTAAGAGAGCGGAAGATGTTTATTGCCACAAGCCACCCTTCTCCATTCGAGAGGCCGTTCATCGCCAGCTCTTTGTAAATAAACATATAACCTTTGCAAAGGTAATTTAAGGCTGTGCCTTCGAGAAGAAGCTAAATGCACCGGGAGGGAGAGCGGAGATAAAAAAATCTCATGAATAACGTGGAAGGCTGCAGGCTAAGGTGGTTATTAAGTCCCAAGTTGTTCTGCCTTCACTTTTCCTCGCCACCGAAATAAAAACAATTATTGCTGTGATGCTCTAAAATTAGACCACATTTGTCGTTTTTAAAGGCGGATACAACTAAAGGTGAGTTCAGCCGGAAAAGGGGGAAGCAAAGAAAACATTGGTGCCCAGGCCCGCCCTCTGCGTGCGGCATCAGGCCGGAGGAAAACCATGTACAAGGTTATACACAGGGGTCCTGGCAGAAGGGGCCTCCTCAAAGGGGTTTAAGAAATCCCATGGGATGCCCTGGCTGGTGTGGCTCAGTGGATAGAGCATTGGCCTGTGGACTGAAGGGTCCCAGGTTTGATTCCAGTCAAGGGCATATGCCCTGGTTTTAGGCTCAATCCCCAGTGGGGGCGTGCAGGAGGCAGCCGATCAATGATTCTCTCTCATCATTGATGTTTCTCTCTCTCTCTCTCCCTTCCTGTCTGAAATCAATAAAAATATATTTTTAAAAAAGAAAAGAAATGCCATTGAAGCCCGGTGGTGTGGCTCAGTGGTTGAGCGCTGACCTGTGAACCAGGAGATCATGGTTCGATTCCTGGTCAGGGCACATGCCCGGGTTGTGGGCTCGATCCCCAGTAGTGGGCGTGTAGGAGGCAGCTGATCCATGATTCTTTCTCATCATTGATGTTTCTCTGTCTCCCTGTCCCTTCCTGTCTGAAACCAAGAAAAATGTATTTACAAAAGAAAAGAAATCCCATTGGATGGTTTCCTAGGGCAGCAGTGGTACAGCGCATGGGGGTCCCTGTGATGCAGACATTGCGGCTGAACCGCCTGCCCTGAATTGGCTGCAGCCCCCCCTCCCCCCCCCCCCCCCGGAGGCGACCTGCACTGTTCCCGAGGGGGAACCTTCGTGGAATGCGCTGTGCCTTCCAGAAACCCAGGGGCTGTGAACCGGGTTTCCTCCCTGCCCCTTTCCGCAGCTGCGCAGAGAGACTCCCTGAGTAATCAGAGAGCAGTGACCAAGGCCCTCCCGCCATGCGGCTGGAGGAAAAGTCCTGGCCGCCGCAGCGAATTGTGAAAAGGCGGCTTTTACTGAGAACATGCAAGTGTTCCCACACTTTCCTCAACTTAAACATCGCAGCCAGAGAAAGGTGGGGCCGGTCCCTTAATTACTGAGATAATTGCCTTAATTCTCTCTTCACTTTGTGTGTAGCTGTGGCTCTGAATCTTATGCTTTATCCATTAGGTCATTGTAATTAGAAAAAAAAACTGGGTTATGACCCAGTGAATCCCAACCTAGCCTTTTTTAACAGTGTTGTGAAGAGTGAGAATATATATATACACACACACATATAAATACCCATATACACATATATGCATACACACATATATGTACATATATCTATAGAGTGATAAAATATAAAATTATGTCAAATTTATTTAAAATATATACTATATTACATTTGTGTATACACACACACATATATATACTAGTGTGTGTATGTATATATATACACATGTGTGTGTGTGTGTGTGTGTGTGTGTGAATAGTCATTACATGAAACTAAAAATAGATTTCCAAGGGTGAAATGTTCTCACATTTGCAGGCTTAAAATTTGAGATTGCTTAACTGAGGAATTGAATTTTCTGTCGTGTAAATATTTGATTGCACTTACAAATAATCTAGCACCCCACCATGGATGTGTGTGTCTGCTTGTGTTTTATTTTCAAAGAAAAACATAAAAGCTGAGGCTGAGGGCGGTTGGCTATGAGAACGCAGAGTGACAATGGGATACCTTTGCTCTGTTCTCCACGTCTCCATGGACCACGGTCTTCTGAGGCTGGGAAGCCTCCCTCCCTCTCCTGCCTCTCATCATCCTGAGGTGAAGGGCGAGGTCCAGGCCGGGGTGCAGGAGACAAGATGCCCTCTATCCCACCAGCCCCCCTGTTTTCACGATAAAGTCACTCATGGCTGGCTTTGTGTGTGGAGCCTGTGGCAATTCTGTGCAGGCCTGGCTTTCATTTTAATGCTATTGTAAAATGTCTAGAGATGCGTAGCTATAAGGCACCATAAAGTTTAAGATATTATTGTTAAAAGGACACGGCAAGGCTATTCATAGCAAAGGTTCAGCGCGGAGCTGAAAAGCCGGAGGACAATCCAAGAGAGGTTTTGTTGTTTTGATTTCCACGTCTTTCTTTCAGCAAGAATATAAGTGCTTGAGGTACACAGGGACTCCACACCAGCTTTTCTTTGTTCTAGACAAGTTATCGTTGGAACTAAAAAGCATCAAAGCATATATCACCCTCAGAACAATTAAGGAGAGCGGTATGCATTTATTTGTTTTAAATTCTCACCTGAGGATATTTTTCCATTGCTCTTTTTTAGAGAGAGTGGGAGGGAGAGGGGGAGACAGAGAGAGGAACATCAGTGTGAGAGAGACACATCGATTGGTTGCCTCCCACATGCGCCCCCAACCAGGGCTGAGGATGGAACCTGCAACTGAGGTACATGCCCTTGACCGGAATCAAATCAGGGACCCTTCAGTCTACAGGCCGACGCTCTATCCACTGAGCCAAACCTGCTAGGGCACTGGTCGGCAAACTGCGGCTCGTGAGCCACATGCGGCTCTTTGGCCCCTTGAGTGTAGCTCTTCCACAAAATACCGACTTCTGCACATGGGCCAGGAAATGTCAATTGCACTGTATGTGCACGCCACACTCAAGGGGCCAAAGAGCCACACTCAAGGGGCCAAAGAGCCACATGTGGCTCGCGAGCCGCGGTTCACCGACCACGGGGTTAGACCATCCGAAGCCCCCCTGCTGTGGTGACCACATTTGGAAAGCACGGGCATGTCTCGTTGCATTGTGCCTCCCAGATACTATGGTTTTTACACATCAATGGAGCTTGACCATGTGACTGAACGGCTGCCATCTCAGGAAAGATCTTCAATGGGTGAGGAGATGCTTCCGTGGATGAGCAAAGACAGTGGTTTCTTGAGATGGAATCTGCTCCTGGCAAAGGCGATGTGAAGATTGTTGGCATGACAACGAGGGATTTGGGTGATGACTACACTTAGTTGATGAGGCAGCAGGGCCGAGGGAATTGACTTCAGTTCTGAAGGGAGTTCTGCCGTGGGTGCGATGCTCTCAACAGCATCCCACGCTCTGTGGAAACCATTCATGAACGAAGAGTCCGTGGATGCGGCCAACTTCATTGTTGTCTCATTTTAAGGAATTCCCACAGCCACCCAGCCTCCAGCAGCAAACCCACCCCACCAGCCATCAGCATCCAGGCAAGACCCTCCACCAGCAAAAAGATTACACTCGCTGAAGGCTCAGAGGATGGTTAGCATTATTTTAGCAACAAACTCTTCTCTTGTTTTGAATTAAGGTGTAGAGATTGTTTTGTAGACGTAATGCTTTTGCACACTTCATAGTCTACGTAGCTTTTATGTGGAAACAACTTTTACGTGCACTGGGAAACCAAAAAAAAATATCGTGTGCCTCGCTCTGTTGCAATACTTGCTTCATTGTGGTGGTCTGGAGCCGAACCCGCAATATCTCTGAGCGATGCCTGTGTTCGATCAATATCCAAAGTGCATCAAGTCTCATGATAGTCATTTCATCCAATACAGCACTCACCCCCCCCCAAATTCCACACTGTATTCAGTCTAAGCATCAAGTGTAAGTCAAACCTTCAGTCTGTGTATGGTTACGAAATAAAGGAAAATGGAAAGGCCATTACCAATGAAACTATGGCACATGGCTTCTTACCACTTCGAATGTTGATGTCACACGTATTGAGAGGGTGCTTTTAGACCTGCGTACACCAGTTGTTGCCAGCTTTCATTCTTGCATGTGGAGGTGTACACATCCACGTGACTGAGCTGAGGAATGCTGGGTATTTCCTCATAGTCAAGTGTGACTCTCCTGTGTCACTTCTGTCCTCCATGTCCTTGATGTCAGTGCTCAGTGCCCTTCTCCAGTACTGTCCTCTCTGCCATCAGGACAGATGGGGAAATAACCTTTTTTAAAAAAGAGAGAGGGAGAGATAGAAACACCAATGATGAGAATCATTGATCGGCTGCCTCCTGCATGCCCCCTACTGGGGATCAAGCAACCTGGGCATGTGCCCCTGACCAGAATCAAACCTGGGACCCTTCAGTCTGCAGGCCGACGCTCTATTCACTGGTCCACACCAGCTAGGGCTGAAATAACCTTTTAAGAAAACAACTAGTTGGTAAAACGGGAATGTCGTTCAGTATTTTCTCACTTGGTCTATGGAGATGCGATCCGATCTGGGTTTCTGTCTAATTGCTCCGTACATTTTAGTGTGAATTTTAAACACTTCCCAAATGGAGAAATTGAACAGGTAAAACAATAGTGGGTTTTTCTCAGTGGGGCAATGATGATGCCTAGAGCTAGAACTATCTTTCTCTTTGTTGTTGAGGACATGACCTTGGACATGACTCCAAGGACATCCTCCCCAGCCTTTTCCACAGTGTGCTCAGGTGGGGATCTTCTAGAAATTTCTCCCAAATGTCTCAGAACCACCCATACGTGATTGACCTCTGTCCCACCTTCTAGCGAGCTGTCCTTTACCTGAACAGGAGGAGGGGAAGCACATCTGGAATATACATGAAAGAGTGAGTATGTGACAGCCTCTGTTCTCCCCGATCCCACCTGCCATTCACATTACGAAGAAATGAGTACTTACACCTCAGTGATCTACGTTTCTCTGATTAGATCCTGTTGACAAGGTGAAATTATCCATTAAGGAAAGCCTGGCTAGAGGTGAAAGACAGCCTCTTTCTACTTCCATTTCAGACCCCATAGGAACCTGATGAACTCAACCTCAAACCAACATTGAGACACGTAAGCTCAGATTTCTTTCAGCCCAAATCTGACATCTTGATGCAGATAGAATAAGGGTTTAAAGATGGTTTTAAAAGACATTCATTGGTGTTTTTGAACGCCAAAAAGGTTTTATTTAAAAATAAATTCAACCCTAGCTGGTTTGGCTAGTAGATAGGGCTTCGGCCTGTGGACTGAAGGGTCCCAGGTTTGATCCTGGTTGAGGGCATGTACCTCAGTTGCAAGCTTGATCCCCAGCTTCAGTCATGGGTGTGAGCAGGAGGCAACCAATCTCTCCCATAGATGTTTCTATCTCTCCCCCTCCCTTCCATTCTCACTAAAAATTAATGGAAAAATATCCTCAGGTGAGGATTAATAAAAATATATATATTTAAAAAAAATATATAAACAAGTTCAGGCTGCCAGAGTGGCTCAGTGGTTGACCATCAACCTATGAACCAGGAGGTGACAGTCCGATTCCCAGTCAGGGCACACACTAGGTTCGCAGGCTCCATCCCAAGTAAGAGGGCGTGCAGGAGACAGCCAATCAATGTTTCTCTCTCATCGATGTTTCTCTCTCTCTCTCTATCCCTCTCCCTTCCTGTCTCTCAAATCAATAAAAACATATTTTAGAAATAAAAACAAGCTCCATGAGTTAAGTTTAAATGAACCAGAAACATAAGGGTCAAATTTTCCTTAATATACACTTGGGCCCAAAAATTAAGGGAGAAGTACTAGGAAACAAAAGAAACTCTCTCTGGTTGTGGGAACTAAGAACATTTGGCGAGAAATAGGCAACACTGGACAAACCTAAGGTATAGTCAGTTTCCCCCCTTCTCTGCGTGACCAAGCCGGTGGGCAGCACGCTCTCCTCATTGGTGGAAGGGCAGAGAGTCATGATAGATGATCTTAAAGAAACAAATGCTTATTTTTTTCCCCCTTTCAGACCATGAACTCTTATATGTGCACACAATTCTTTCATTCTGGTAAAATAAAATTTAAAAAGGAGATGAAGGATAGAGACATACCCTGAAAATATTCTGCCCAGCTTCTCATGGTATATTAAAAGCAGAGCGGCATTGACTCAAAGTGTGGAGGTTTAACCCCAGGGAGAGAAAATTATGGTTTTCTCCATTTATCCATGAACCCTGCAGCTGGCAAGACTGCTCTCTGTTAGTAATTACACCGAACAGATGAGGGGATTTTTACTTTTTTTTTTTTTTTTCTTATTTGACCTGCAGTTAAACAAAATTTGCTTGTTTTATTTTTGGTTAAAAAATGATGAGGCAGCAGCAACCCCGGTTTCACCCCAGAGCTGTTGATTTCTCCCCCTGCTTCCTAATTTGTTTCAGACTATGTGCTCCGTTTTAGTGGGAAGCGGCCGCAGCCAAGACCTTCGGGGGCTTTATCTGCAGTTTATTTTGTTAACTCCGAGTTGAAGATTGTTGCGCGGTTGTTGTTTCTCTTCCTTGCGAACTTTGCAGCTCATCTCGCTTTAAGGAAACAGATTTAAAGCGACAGAAAGGGGAGGATGGGTTCGGAGGAGTCCGCAAGTGCCAACAGCAGTCTCAGACCAGGGATAGTGATAAGAGGGATCATAAAATAAATAATACAAGCGGATTCACTGCCTTCAAGATTTAGAGCATAGTTCACGCTCCACTCCCACCCCTCCCCTTGTAATTCAGATTTAACACTAATAAGTGAGAGGAACTAGAGATAATTAGCCAGAATCAAGCATTACACAGCAGGCATTTCACAAGCTGGCCCCGCCAAGCAACTGCAGCCCGACGCATTGTAACTGACGAGCTCAGAACAAAAAACAATGGTTCATGAGGTGGAAAGAATGTGGTACAGCACCCCATTGCCCTCGCTGGTATTTATAAAGTTTTGGCAAAATTTCATAACAAATTTTTAAATAATGTGAAAGTGGCCTGTTTCCGGTTTCTGCCCTGCACCAGGCCTGCCCTGAGGATGTTGTGGTCGGGGCAAGTGGCCAAAGATTCTGCCTGGCAACAGCCCTGGAACAGAAAGGCGGCTAGGGAGCCTCAAGTTTTTATGCTGCTTCCTCGTCTCCTGTCTCAAGGAGCCTTTATGTCTGTCCTTCCCTTCGGTCGCCATCCCCAGCCCTGCAGACCAAGCTGCTTTTATTCTCCTGGTGATGAAAACAAGATTTAAAAATACGGGACTTGCCCTAGTCACTTTGGCTCAGTGGATAGAGCATCAGCCTGTGGTCCAAAGGGTCCCGGGTTCGATTCCAGTCAAGGGCGTGTACCTCAGTTGTAGGCTCCCACCCAGCCCAGGCCCTGGTTGGGGCTCGTGCAGGAGGCAACCCATCGATGTGTTTCTCTCACATCGATGTTTCTCTCTGTCTTTCCCTCTCTCTTCCACTCTCTCTAAAAATCAATGGGAAAAAAATATATCCTTGGGTGAGAATTAAAAAAGAAGAAGAGAAGAAGGAAATAAAACTAAAAAAAGACAAAAAGATGGGGGACTTGACCAAGGACATAGCTGATAAAGATTACTATAGAAATTTACACCCACGTTTCTGATCCTCAGGCCAGATAATTTTCCATCAAGATTCAGATAGGAAATTCACTACACTAAATCCTCTTCCTCCTCTTCCCGGTAGCCCCCCCACAATCACAGGATTCTGTTCATCACCCGAAGATCATCACTGAAAGAATGTTCCCCACTGGATATCCCATAGCAAAGGATGATTAATCTAAAGCCCATTATTTCATAGAAATTAGATCTCTCCATTCACTGGCCAATGTTTGTTTTAATACAGAAAAACAAATCATCTCACTTAAAGGCCATTGTGAAACATTCAGGCTGATGGCATATTTTGCTGCTGTCATTCAAATTCAAAGGAAATCAGCCCTAATCTATGAAATTCAGCCACACGGAGACCGGCCTCCATGAGAGAGGTTTTACCAGCTGAAATGTATGCCACGCCCACTGGTGGAAGCACACTGTTCTGGAACAGAGGTTGTGAGACAAGAAAAATCTGGGTTAACGTCTTACTCCTGCCATTTCGCCTTTGTGTGACTTCGGGCACATCATGTCACCTCACTGAAAACTAGTGTCTTCTGTCAAACTGTTCATCTAACCTGAGGGGTTCTTGTGAGGGTCTAGTTAGCACGTAGACCACGTCCTTTGTTGCGTTCTGTTCCGAATCCTTTAACTCAAGGAAGCTTCTGGAGCTTGCTCTTCTGCTTTGGGTTTCCAGATGGGGTCCTGGTTTGTGGCTGTATCTGGGCAATTGTCCTGTGACCAACTGAATGAGGGTGTGATTTGCATGGAATGAGATGGCGCAGACTTGGATAATGCTGGGATATAGTTTTCTCCTACGGACGACCTGCCACCACTGACAGGTTGTGGTAAAGAGAGTGGGGACTGGGAGAGAGGTAATATTTGGAATAAGTACAACTAATATTTTTATACTATTTCATTTAATCCTCTCAACAACCTGGAGTGGAATATTAAGCAATGATATTTTACAGCAAATAAGATCAGCAGTTTCTATAGTCAATCTCAGCCATGAGGACTAAAAGTTGTAAATGAATCCTTCAGTATTTATCTTAACTCTCTGTTGCTCTTTGTTCACTGTAAATAATCAGACTTTGGATAATTTATTCAGTTAACTGGTACTAAGGCCCAACCAGATCCTTCAGATCTAAATGATTCACACTGTCTTGCAAATTAGCCCAACATTTAAAAGAATGCTCCCACTTCTCCTTGCCTTTTTGCTTAGGGTTTCATCTACGGTGGGACAACCTACCTACCATAAAAGTGGGAGCAAATGCCACCTGGCTTGCCCCATCTTGGGGTTGGAAGGAGGTAAAACTGTTTTCTAGTTTTGGTAAAAACGGAATGAGAGGCATTATCAAATATTTCAGGGCCTTCCAGCAAAGAATTCTTTGGAGGTTCAAATACAGGATAATTCCATGGTCCTAAAAAACTGAAACTTAAGGATGAAGGGTTATTCGCATAAAATATAACCAAAATTTTCCATTTTATTTTATTATTGTGTTAATCGTCACCCAAGAATATGTTTTTATTGATTTTTTTAGTGAGAAAGGAAAAGAGAGAGAGAGAGAGAGAGAGAGAGAGAGAGAGAGAGAAACATTGATGTGAGAGAGAAACATTGATCAGTTGCCTTCTGTATGCCCCAATCAGGATCAAACCCAAAACTTAGGTATGTATCCTGACTGGCAGTCAACTCTCAAGCTGTCTGGGATGACACCCCAACCAACTGAGCCACCCTACCTACCATGCCAGAATCTTCTATTTTAAATGGCTCTTCAATGTGGAGGGCTCTTTCAAAGCCAAATATCATAATACAATTCTAGGAGAGACCAAAACAAGGTACAGCTGAAATTATAAAATTTTTAAAAATTGCCTGAAGACTCATCATCATTACACTTTTCTCCACTGAGTAGCTCTCTTATCTGTTAACTAGCTATTTAATCATTCTTGATATATACTGGGCATAATATAAAAATAACATGTGCATGAATATTAATACTTCCTTGAGCTCCGAAGACAATTTAGCTGAAGATCAAAACACACTGATAAATACTTTATATGTGGTAACTTTCCAGAATTGAATAGGGTTCTGATCAAAGCAGGGAAAACCCAACAACAAACATGTCTTATGCAAAACCAAAATGTGATTGCCATCTTCAAAGTGTTCCTCAATTTTAGAGTCATAGAAATTTAGGACTTTAGACAATCCTTTGCCATTTCAAAATTGTGGGTTTTTTAGTGTTTCCAGTTCAAACCTACTTCCTAGTTTAAAGTTAAGGATCCACTGGGCTTGAGGATCCACTTACCTGAGATAGAAGGCAGTCCTTCCCAGAGCATGCAAACATCTGAGGTTCTCCCAAAACACACCAGGTACATGCCACACAGTGATAGGAATGGAGCCAAGAATTTAAAATAGGATTGCTCTGTTGCCCCGCCAGTGTAGCTCAGTGGTTGAGCATCAACCCTTGAACCAAGAGGTCACCGGTTCGATTCCCAGTCAGGGCACATGCCCAAGTTGCGGGCTCGATCCCCAGTAGGGCGCCTGCAGAAGGCAGCCTGCTAATGTTTCTCTCTCATCGATGTTTATATCTCTCTATCCCTCCCTCTTCCTCGCTCTCTCTGTTTTCTCTTTTTTTTTTTTTACTCTATTTTTCTTGCACCCACTAAACCACCAAAATTTGAGGGTGAGGATATTCCAGACCAACCCATTTTACTTGTTGCAAATTGCATCAGTTCAGCCAAATTCTTTTACATACAAGAACAGATGGTATGATATTTTATCATAAAATGACTTTTCCTTTGCTTTAATGTAAAAAAAAAAATTCCAACCCCACATGACAGTCTATCTTTCACAGACCTCTGGCCCGTACTAATCTGAGCTATTTCATCTCCCTGATCTAATTTGTGGTTGAGTATGGTTTCTTTTGTGCCTACAAATGTACCAGATTAGAAAGCCCTTTTACAAATGGAAATATCTTTTTCTGTTTGCACAATATGTGTGTGTTTAAAAGGAGGGGGAAATAGTTTACCTGCATTTGTAAGCGAGGTTCCATTGTTCAGAAAATGGACTTGCTACTTAGCACAGTTTTCTTTCGCTTCAAAATTAATTATAGAACCTACTCGGATGTGTACACTCTGCCCGTGTGTACACAAAGTGGACATTGGAAGAAATCTCTTGAATATTTCAGGCAGAAAAATACTTTATTTAAGACATACAGTCGATTAAGGGAAAGTAGAGAATTTTGTTTGCACTAAATTGTCTGCTGTTAATTTCATTCTTGTGTGGGGAGAGTCATCTTTTAAATAATTCATGTCTCCTTATGACCAAGTTTTCTTCCTTTGCTCATATGTACTTTAGAGATGATTATAGAAACTGAACCTGCAACACGTTACTATGAAAATGTAAGACCACTCGCTGGATTTCCTAATATCCCACCATTTTTCTTCTCTCTCTCTCAACAAGGTTATGTTTTTACCACAGCATGTATGATGTTCAGGACCACCAAATTGATAGAATTTAAGGAAATTAAGGTTTTGGGGGGTTTGCTCTGTGTGTGTGTGTGTGTGTGTGTATTTGTGTGTGTCTTGTTTTCACTTTGAAAATTGAGTGTTTAGCCCAGCCACTGTGACTAGGTGATTGAGCGTCAAACCTATGACCCAGGAGGTCATGGTTGTATTCCAGGTCAGGGCTCATGCCTGGGTTGCGAGCTCCATTCCCAATAGGGCACATGCAGGAGGCATCTGATCAATGATTGTCTCTCATCATTGATGTCTCTCTCTCTCTCTCACTCCCTTCCTCTCTCTATATAAATAATAAAACATAGTTGTTGTTGTTTTTTAAGGAAAATGGAGTGTTTAGTTTCTGGGTTATATCTAGTTTCCTTAGAAGGGAAGATGCTAGTAGGAATGAGCTAGGAATGACAAAGTTTAGTCAAATCAAGGTATCCATTGAGCACGCGTCCCTTTAAAACTCGTGTTAATTGGCAATTGCAGGTGGTCTTGGTAGAGAGACAAATAACTGAACGGAAAGAAGTCACGGTCCCCAAGGTGTGCCTGCTAGTCCCCAAGCAGTGTTACAATAACAAGAACACTGGGTTATTCCGCTAATTTCTTCAACCTGCCACGGAGGTAGAGAGGGGATCCAGGCTCGGCTATTGGGGTGCTGTCTGTCACCAGCACCAAGTGCAGTCCCAAGAAACCAAAGGAAACTATGTCAGGCCCATTTGGGGCGTCTTTCGGATTCACAGCCGATTCCCCACGTCCCATGAAGGGCTTGCAATAAAGAGTAATATGCTGGTGAGATTAAATCATGAATGGGGACTGTTAATTACACCCACATCGCTTTAAAGCTAAAGCAGATCCTCTCCCTGCCCTTTGCCGCACATTTTGCACGCCTGCCGGTTCCTCTGGCGCGGCTGCTCGGTCTGTTTCTCCCTAATCTCCCACCCCTCGCACTCCACCACCCACTTCCAAGCGCAAACACAAATGTAAAATGTAAATTGCGGCCTAGATTGCTGCTGCTGGAGTGTGGAGAGAGACCGGCTTCTGTAACTGCCTCGATGAGCCAAGATGGACCAACTCCTCTGTTATCCATCACTTTCCTCTGGGGCTTCCCGTATAGTTTTGTTCTTTGGCCAATCATGTTCATTTCTCCTGCTAATTTCCATAGAAGGGGATGCTCTGCACTGCAGACCTCCAAGCCCACTTACTTATTGTAATTTTTTTCTTTGTTTTTCTTCCCCATGCTAAAGCCTGCAGGATAATTTAGCCCCATTTCCTGCCTGCAGTAAGCATCTATTTTACGGTGGCATCCCCAAATTCTTCAAGTATGAGCAGCATGATAATGTACTAAACTGACTTCCACCCCTGCCCTCTAAGAGCTTTTTATCAAAGAAGGGGTCTCATTGTTCTCAACTCGAAGGCTCCCTACTGTCAATCAAAAATGGGAGCACATGTCCCCGCCCAATGGTCTTGGAGCATGAGGCGTGGTCATCATGGCAGCTGATGGTGTAGGGCAGTGATGGCGAATCTATGACACGCGTGTCAGAGGTGACACACGAACTCATTTTTTTGGTTGATTTTTCTTTGTTAAATGGCATTTCAATATATCAAATAAATATCAAAAATATAAATCTTTGTTGTACTATGGTTGCAAAGATCAAAAAATTTCTACATGTGACACGGCACTAGAGTTAAGTGAGGGTTTTTTAAAATGCTGACACGCCGAGCTCAAAAAGTTCGCCATCACTGGTGTAGGGTGAGGATTGGCAGGACACGAGCTGGAAAGAAAGATTATGTTCCAATCATGGTAGCTGTTAGGCACTAAGTATTTAGATTTCACCCAGGTCGCAGCAGGAAGGAATCAAGGAAACACTGATTGTTAGAAACATTGTCCCCTATTGCATTCTTTGGCAGGGATAAGAAGTTCTGATGGTGACACAGAGAGGAAAGCTGTTGCGACCATCAGAACAAGCCATGATGTGCCCCGATGGAGGCAGTGGGAGTGTGTGAACAGAGAGAAGGGACTGATGTCGGTGACAGTCCTGAGGCAAAGCGATGGGTGGCACTTCTGGATGGTTCTTCTGTTCTGTTGAAGGGGTGGGTGGGAAAGAAGGGTTCCACGTAAATAGATCATGACTTCCTTAACAGAGGGGACAGGAGAAAGAACAGATGTTACCAACAGTATCCCAACTTAATTGGAGCTACAATGACCGGGAGAGACTTAGGGAGAGATAAGCTGCCCGCTGACAGTTAAACACAGCTTGGCTTTGCACAATGGAGTCAGGGCCCGAGAGAGAGGTGGGTGAGAAAGCCATAGAGTTCTTGGAATTGCCACACAGAGAATCTAGAGAATAGAACTGGGAACAGGGACATAGAAACAACCAGCATTTAAGGAACAGGCAGTGGGTGGCGGGCGGAGTCAGTGATTCCATCTGAGAAGAAACTAGTGCAGAGAAAGTCAGAGCAGGAGTCTCGCTGTCACATCCAAAGGGGGACCTCGCCAACGGAGGGACAGCTGGAGAGCAGGTGACAGGTGAACGCAGACTCCACTGCAGGTGGCGACGTGGGCATCGCCCCTCCGACAGTTAGCCTCCTGAAAGCTACGACAACCCTCGGCAGGTTTGGGGAGTCAGTATTAAAAGTCACCATTTTAATCGGGAATGTGGTTGTTTTTTATTGTTTTGGTTAAAAACAAACAAACATATATATATAAAATTGATCAGAGAAAAAGGGAGAGGGAGAGAGAGATAGAGACATCACTGATGAGAGAAAATCATAGATCGGCTGCCTCCTGCACGCCCCCTACTGGGGATTGAGCCCACAACCCGGGCATGTGCCCTGACCGGGAATCGAACCATGACCTCCTGGTTCATAGGTGGATGCTCAACCACTGAGCCACACCAGCTGGGCCATTTTTGTTTTTTTAAATCAGCAAAGAAAAATGGGTATTTTCCCCCATGATTTGTGTTATTTGGTCTTTGAGAATGCACTCAGAAATGAATTGAAGCAAAAAGGTTCTCGGCCTAAATAAAAAAATATAATTATACTAGTGATGTTGTGTCTCATGGAGCAAACGTGAACCTGACCTAAGGGTTGTTCTTTCGTCCTTATGTATATTTCTACTTTTATTTATTTGTCATTAGCTTTGGAATGCTGGTGAGTACTGACTGTGACTGGTGAACAGTGAGTCAGAAAATCATTATTTAGCCTGTACCGAGAAATCCTATGTCTGCAGTGCTTACTTCTGTTCCCAAACTAATGCTTTATTTATTTAGCTGTTCCTTTTAGGACCACGAAAAGCATATTTTTAAAAAAACCCAAAATTAGCCTTGGGAACAGATGAATAAATGTGAAAACAATTTATCCCTTTAACGGCCTAATAAAATATGTTTTCATTATGCTAACTGACCCCGATAAATTCAATCGCCATCAGTTAAATATATCCATCATCCTTGAGAAGTATATCCAAATGTTTGCTCATTTTTGATCCTCAATGAGCCTTGGTCACATGACGATTATTAATTGTGACATCTATCCTATAATACTTTATTGGCTTTCACTGTTACAAAGAACGGGAAGGAATCTTCACCTCAGAAAAGGAAATCCTACTTCAAGCCACTTCCACAGCTTGATTGAAGTCCATTTGCTCTTTCTTCATCAGCGCCTTGGATTCCTTCAGCAGCCACTTTCCATGACTTTTTACTGTCACAGAGTGAATGGCATCCATTTCCGTTTCTAACTGGGAAGCGCCAGGGATTAACTTGCCTCTTACGTGGTAGGAACTGCCGTTGTCTTAGCCAACCCTCCGTAGAAGTGGCCACCAGTCCTAGCCGGTGTGGCTCAATGGATAGAGCATAGGGCCGAGGACTGAAGGGTCTTGGGTTCGATTCCGGTCAAGGGGCACATACCTTGATTGCAGGTTCCCCAGCCCTGGTTGGGGTGCAAGCAGGAGGCAACCAGTCAATGTGTCTCTCTCACATCAGTGTTTCTCTCTGTCTCTTCCTCCTCCTCTACTCTCTCTAAAAATCAATGGGAAAATGTCCTCGGGTGAGGATTAACAACAGCAAAAAAAGAAGTGGCCACCACCTTCTTCTAAGGATGCCCAGTGGATAGCATCAGATACAGGATGTCAGTTTGGGCACCTCCCTGTGATTTCTGGGACTAATCTGTAGGGTAAGTGAGGGAAGAGAGGGAGCTAGCTGGGTGCCCGTAACCTGGGTGCCTCACATTGCATCTGGACGTGACTGCATCGGTCAGGACTGTGAGAAGTGGACAGTCTAAGCTAGAATGAGCCCTCTCAGAGTCGGGGGGTGGGAGGGGGGGCAGGCACTCCCAGCTGGCCCTGCTGGCAGGCTTGGGGGACATCATGGGGGACTCCCCCAGGCAGCAGATATTGACGAATAACTAAACATGATTGATAGGCAGGCAACCCGAGAGAGCCTTTCTAGCCATTCCTTTCTTGTTCTTCACTCCGTAGCCTGTCACGTGGCTCTCTCTTCCTCCCTCCCCCAGGGCCATCGCTGCTCCAATCCCTAAAACCAGGAACACGTGCTCTCGTGTGCACATCTGGCCTGGGTAAGCCTGGCTCCAATTTAAAAACCTACATGTTGGTCCAATTCCATTATTGGACAAGGAAATTCTGTTAACTGGTGGGCTCATTTGCATGTCATTACCCAGAATGCCTACCCGGCTCACAGATGTTTCCCAGACGCGGGGCGAGGAGAGGGTGGGGGAAAGGTGAGGCTTTGGAAACAAACAGAGAGATTTGTGTATATGTTACTCGAAATTCTTTTCCCTCTGTTTTGTATCAAGAAACAAAATGTAATACAAAGTTATGAATTTTTACCTAGCTCTGAGAGAAAACTCATCACCTTATTTTCAGGAAATTTAAACAAATGGAAACCAGAAAGCTACCCACCAGGTGATGTTCTATTAATTTATGCAGAAAAATGAGCCAGGAACAGGCTCCCATACTGTAGTTTCAACATTTGCCATGGAACTTTGCTTTTCAGGGGGAGAAGGGAGTCAAAGCTCATTTTTTTAAAAAAAGTGACATTAAATTGAGAGAAGTGTTGAAGGTCTTGGTGGGACTAGATTTTGATAAAAGCCACAGTCTGCTTGGAAGGCTTTTTACTGGCTAAATGGCAGTCACACCAGTCCTGTCTTCCAGCCTGAACTCATTTAGTTACCATGTAAACTCTATTGTCTTCTGACAAATAGCAAAATGATTCTGGGCGACAGTCACAAAACTGGGCTCTCTTTACAAAAAAAAAAAAAAAAAAAATGACTTAGAATGTCCAGAGTGAAAGGTCTTAGGGTTGGTTATCTTACTTATATTGTACGAAAGAAAGGAATGCTTCATTCACAGCAGACAGACCAAAAAAATCAAAAGAAAGAAAAGAAACGTAAAACAGAAAGAGGAGAAAAAGAAATGAAATAAAATTTAAAAATAAAATAAAACAGTGTAATTGCTTTGGGGACCGAAGTTAAAATGCAGGTGTTTTGAGGGAAACATAAACATTTTTTCCTAAATGAGGCGTTGAGGGCTGGGAGAAGGGCAGTAAAATTAGTGGAATTACTGCCTGATTTTAACCAGATGATGGCTGCAGTTGGACACCAGCGAGTTTTCATTAGGGACTCTAATTTACAAGCCATTCAACACATTCCAGTGGAACTCAACAACTCCCCCAGGTCCTAAGGAATGCCAGCTCCCCCACTTTATGGCTGGGATGCCGAACTGTGAGGCTTTTAAAGGCCGGCGCACAAGCTCTGTGAACTGGGGATGAACACGCCGGCTCCCACAGGGGATGTCCCAGGGAACCGACTTCTGACACGCACCTCACCCGCAGTTTATGACCTTGTGGCCAGTAGGTGCTGTGTGCTGGCAGGCATGGTGAGTCAGGAAGATGCTCCCATGATCCTCAGAGAGTGTGACTTGTTTATACAGCCCGGTGATAGATTCGCTTCTCATCAGCATCAATAAAAAAGTGTCTAACCTTGTTTCCTTCAATATCGAGGCTTGCTGATCATGCCAGCGCAGTTGGTACATGGTTATATGTAGCTTCCCAGCATCCCTAGACCTGTGGGAGTCAGGATTTCTGTGGTGCATCCCTCATGGGTTGCACCAAGACATATATATTTTTAAAATATATTTTTATTGATTTCAGAGAGGAAGGAAGAGGGAGAGAGATAGAATGATGAGAGAGAATCATTGATTGGCTGCCTCCTACATGCCCCCTACTGGGGACAGAGCCCACAACCTGGGCATGTGCCCTGACGGGGAATTGAATTGTGACTTCCTGGTTTATAGGTCAAGCAACACTCAACCATTGAGCCATGCCTGCCAGGCCAGTTCGTGTATTTTTATTGAGCTGTGTCAGCACACAGGGTTAGAGAGGGTCAGGACTTCAAGCTCTGCTCAGAGTCTCAGGGACCTGAGTCCTTCAAGAGTCACGAAATCTCTACCATGGCAGCAAGTGGCCTGAATGTCTTGGGGTTGTATTCAATTGAGCCATAACTTCAGGGGGAGTTGACACAAGCCATCTGTCAAGTCCTATCTTCCAGGTCGTACCTGAAAAAGGCTGGCCGGTTGGTGTCCCGCAGACATCCACTGTGTCATAGTCACCTAGACCTGACCATGACTTTCTATCTTTTTGCCGTGGCTGGTGGAGGGCGATGCGTACTGTCATCTAGAGAATCTTCGTGTTTGTGTTTGTCCTTGTTTTAGCTGCATGGGATTCTATACCGTAGTTGAAACTCAATTAAAGGTTATTCTACACACCCTTCAAGTACGTCTTTGGTCATGGGCCCAAAACCAGCATAAATGACAAATTGTGGCTAAACCTTAGAGTCTCATGTCTTAAAACCTGTATCACAGTAAGGGCTCCCCACCCAGTGTGCATAGAGACCAATGCTGTGGACCGGCTTTTGAGAAAAGAGCGAGCTTTCATCTGTGAGTTTGGCCAGCAAGGAGACAGGAGGCAAGGCTCAAATCTGCCTCCCCAGTCCGGGTAGGGGCGGGATTTTAAGGGGTTTCAGCACCAGATCGCCCTGGACAGCGGATCCTCCGCTTATGGCAGAAAGGGCTCGGGCCTTCAGGTTCTGATCATGTCCGTCCTTTGGTTCAGTTAAGGGTTCACAAGTGTTACTGTAAGTGGTGTATCCAAGGGCTAAACTCGGTTTCAGGTCTCCTTGCAAAGAGGACAGGACCAGTTTGAGTGGATTCTGTTGGTTCTCTAGACAGCCAATACTAGAAGAAATAAATATTCACCACGTGTCTGGAGAGGCCACTGAAGCTACAGGATCATTTGCTATGACACATGACCTTGGATAATTTGTGTCGTTTGCTTTAAGTTATATTGGGGTGAGAGAGGACATGAAAGGTTTTTCATTTCTGGTTGCTCCAATTCTAGACTACAGACAAACAATGTATTTTCTAGGCACATAAAACGACGGGATCTTTCTTAGATTCATGGAATCCTGATTTTCTAACTCATGGTCAAAGAATCAGGCTATCATTGTTTTCATATTTGCCCACAAAATTGTTTGGGACCTCTCATGAAAAAATTCTAGAAAGTGAATATTGGGGTTAGCATTACTTACCAGAGATGACATGGAGAATACCATTAAGTTGATGAGAAAATCATGTCCACTTCACTTAACGCTGCTGACTGAATGGCCTGGCCACCGGAAGTTCCTTTCAGACACCAAGAAAAGTCCCAGAATGTCCTGTGGAATAGTTTTGATTCCGCATATTTCTAGAAATATCTTGAAAATACTTGCCAAGACTTTATTCGTGTTGAACTTGATGGCTGTTTATATTTCATGTAGCTGAGCTATAAATCTCATTTATTCATTACAAAAAAAACAAGAGCTGTATAATAATTATTATTGCCTTCGTTGTTTCAACAATTGTACTTTAAGTTAGATAACTCAGCTGTTAGGAATTCTGTGTTTTTGCATGTTAACTAGTTATATCAGAAGCTGTACAGGCAATAACTTAAATTTCTAGGAGTAGGGGCATGTGGGGGGACTAGGAAGGAGTTAGGGCTGTAAGTAGCCCTTAAAGTTATATATCTATAATAATAAAAGTGTAATATGCAAATAGACCAAATAGCTGAACAGCAGAGCGACAGTCCGGACGACCTTCCAGATGAAGGAGGGGCTGCGAGGGCCTACCCTTGCATGAATTCTGTGCATCGGGCCTCTAGTATATACATAATTTGTTAACTTTTTAAAAATACAAATTCTAAGAAGATAAAAAGAACTTGTAATCCCACCACCCAGGGAAGTGGCATTTTGGTAAATATTTTACTGGATTTTGAAAACTCTTGATTGCATAGGGTATATGCTGCTTCGTAGCAGTTTTTGCTTCTTTTAACAGTATATTAAGACTACTTCCCTTATCATGAAAGATTCTCCTGAAGCAAGATTTAGAATAGCTACAGAGCTATTCTATTACATGTACAAATTCCATCACATTGCGTTGGACATTGTTTTTCTTTTTTTTATTTTCACTATTTTAAATAATCCATAATCATGGGAAAATACATTGCAATGGCTATTTTACATGTAATCTTTGTGTATACTCCTGACTGTTCTTTAGGGTATCAGCATTTGAATTTTTAGGTAAAGTCTATTCACTTGCTTCATTAAGGCTTTTGATTTGTTTTGACAAACTGCCTTCCAGAAATATTGCACTGATGTTGACTCTCATTAGCAATGTCCGGGAGAGGATTTGGGCTCATATAGGCCTTTGTAAAAAAAATCTGTATATTTCATGAGAAATCTACAACACGTTCAGAAATACCTTCCCAACGGCATAGGCGCTCTGTTCCGTCTGACCCATGGTCATTTATTGTGTGTTTACCCCGCGCCAGGGTTTATGCTGTCCCCTTACGTCACATACGTCACCCGGTGTGATGCTTACAAGAATCCCACGGCATCCCCTCCGTCTCGTCCCCTTGCCCTACAACGTGAGAGGGTAAACAACCTGCTTAGCCTCACACGGCTCCCACGCATCAAAGCCTGGCCTTGAACCGTGATCTGTTTTATTTCAAACTCCAGGCCCTTCACCAGCACTAAACGGCCTGCTTCTGTCTTGCTCTGGTAACTACCTATTAACCAAACACGGAGCCTGCTGCTCTGCCCCACCCTGGCTCCTAAGCCGGGACAGAGCGGCCCTTTCCACAGTGAGCGCCCAACGGCTAATCTATTCGATCTCTCGATTCCTGTTTTCACACCTTTTACCATTTGGCTTCAGCCTGGGCCCGGGCCACGTCTGGGTTCTGTTCACGCTGCCAAGGGCCTGCTGAGTAACGTGACCGCAGAAGAAACAAACACAGAGAAGAGGCCTCCGCCGGCGGCACTCAGGCCGCTGAAAGAAACGCACGCCACCCACAGCAGCGGGGTGTCCGCCTGCGCTTACAAAAGCGGGGCTTCCCCTCCTCGCCTGCTGGGAACGTTGTGAGCTCTGTGTGCAGGCTGATATTTCAGCTTCACCCCAATGTACGTGCAGCCGGATGGGCTGCGAGATCATTGCGATTTGATGTGCAGCTCAGACCGCAAACCTGGAAGAGCTCATGTTATCCCAGATGCATTATCTCCAAATCTGCAGGAACCAGGTCTTTCAGCGGGAAGGAGCTGGAAGGACCCTCCCTGGAGCAATAATAGCCGCGTCTAATCCCGGCTCCGCCTGGGAAGGGAAAGGCTCACCCAACCTCCCCTGTCGGGGCAAGCACCAGAATTCCTCTCGAATTCTTCAAACTCTGCACAGCACTGAGCAAGAGGAACCCTAAATATGAGTCATCCTTGAGTGATTAAAAATGGAATTCATCTTCCCAGAAGGATAATGATAAACAGTTTGAAATTCCAAAGGCAAGGGAATGGCTTTGGCTTAATAGCAACGAAAAAGAGGATGGCTTCTGACAAGAGCTCGGGGAATGTACTCCCAATAATTACATCTAACTAATTTAATCATCTGAGTAAATCGGTATTTAAGAAAATAAACTAAGAAATCAATTGCAAAAGCGATTTGCCGTTTAGAAGAGGATGTAAGATGTGTGTGAATAGTTTTCAAGCAGCAAAGATTCCTGAATAATCCTTACCATTGCTTCATTTCAGTTTGTGATCTGTAAAGGGGGAGGGGCGTGTTCATTCATTCAACAGGAAGTCACTGAGAGCCAGCATTTTCTCATCATGGCTCCTGCACTCAAGGGTCCTACTGCCAGGTGGACTGTAACTTTATTGAAGGTGTTTTAGGGAAAACAATGAACTTCTGATCATTGTTCTGAGTTATTCAATTCTAAGACAAATGGCCAACAGATTTCAGAGAGAGCATCGTCTAGTGCAGCGGTTCTCAACCTGTGGGTCGCGACCCCTTTGGCAGTTGAATGACCCTTTCACAGGGGACTCCTAAGACGGTCCTGCATATTAGATATTTACATTACGATTCATAACAGTAGCAACATTACGGTTCTGAAGTAGCCACGAAAATAATTTTATGGTTGAGTCACAACATGAGGAACTGTATTTAAAGGGCCAGAAGGTTGAGAACCACTGGTCTAGTGGATAGATCCTTATACCAGAAAACCGAGTCTCCCAAATTTCTCGATTTAGCTTCCTCATCTTTAAATTAATGGGAAGGCCAAAGCTGACCTCCAATTTCCCTTCCAGTTCTTATAAAATGTGACTTTAAGTATTTACTGAGCAATGACATTGTGCAAGGTTCTAACCTGGACATAGCTCCGTTTCCTTCTTGACGTTAAGAACAACGCAAGGTAGAACCAGATGTGCTTAATGTCCCTATGACAATTTTTATCAGATTCCCCAAGCGGATGGTCCCCTGGTCATTCTCAGATCAGTCAAAGGTCTCTAAGGCTCATAGAACAAGCAAGTTACATTCTTCCAAGCTTTTCCCGTTTTGGTGATTTTCACAACCTGATACAAACTTTCTGCTATTACTCATTTTCTGTTTGTGGACCCTTTCTCAGTGGGCAGGACCACTTTATCGGGCTGGTAACCCACTCTGAGTCTTTGTTGTTTGGGTGTCTGTGGAGGTGTACTCAGCACGCTGCCAAGTTTAGATCGATTGGATTTGATTGTGGTCTCAGCAGCCCATTCATTTATTCAACAAGGCTTTATTGAACTCTTACCCTAATGTCACCACAGCTCACACACCAGACAGCCAATTAGAGTTATTGCCCTTCTCAGGGCATAAAATAGATACATGTTAGTTAAGTTAGTGGTTTCCGGTCTTCCATCAGATTTTCAGTCCTTCCCAACTACTTTTCCTGTGTCCATGTTTTACTGACTTCCCATTACTCTTGGCTCTTGATTTCTTTCACATTCATTCTCTAGCTTGCTCTTGTTTTTGTCTTTTCAAATTTTTAATTACAAAGGATTTTTTAACCTGCTATAATAATACTATGCTGCGTTTATCATATTATTCTGTTACTCAGAATCCGCAAATCATTTTAAATCAAGATGCAAAAACCTACCCGGCCAGAATGGCTCAGTGGTTGAGCATTGACCAGTGAACCAAAAGGTCAGGGTTGGATTCCTGGTCAGGGCACATGCCTGGGTTTCTGGCTCGATTCCCAGTAGGGGGCGTGCAGGAGGCAGCTGATCAATGACTCTCTCTCTCTCATCACTGATGTTTCTCTCTCTCTCTCTCCCTCTCCCTTCTTCTCTGAAATCAGTAAAGATATATTTTTTTAAAAAGATGCAAATACCTGGACCTAGGATTCAAGACTGTTCATAATCTAAAACAATTCAAATTTCTCACCATATTTCAAATTATTTTCTTCCAGTTTAGCTATGCAAGGCTCCTTGTTTTTCCTGAATGTGTTGTGTAACACCTATAACTTCACTCACAATAGTTCCCTCACTCAACACACCACCCTCTGTTACTATGCCTTTCTTACAAGCTGCCAAAGTTCCAAAGTGAAATTGCAGAACTGATTACCTAAGTCCATGAGTGACCAATGTGTCCTTTATATTTTCAAGGAATGTTTGCTTTATCCATGAGATATTAAATCACACCCTGTCTTGTATTTTCATTTTTTATATGTTCTTTATTCCAATCGATGAAGTATGTGTTTCTTAGAACTATACATCCAATAATTGGCAAAGTCAGTATTCAAATACTATTCCTCAATCTGGTTCAGAGCCCGTGTTCTTTCTACTTATCATTAAGAGGAAATATAAAAGAATCATCATCAGAATTTAAAGACTAATTTTAATGCGTATAAAGAGAGAAATGCTCACCATTAACAGAATAGAGAATCGTTTTTATTACTCTTCGAGTTAAGCTTGTTCTTAGAACTGATGTGTATAACAGAAGGACCCTCAGGCAGACATAGCTACTGAGAATTTAGAAATTTGTGATCAGAGCTCAGTAATGATAACAGGCCCAGATATGTAGATTTGAGTCACAATAATAAAAATTGTGGGATTTTAATTTTGAAAGTGGTCTTAGAAAGTAACCATCCACTCCTTTATTTCCTAGATTATATATCTATATAAAGGCCAAATGTGCCCAGCCTGAGTGGCACAGTGGTTGAGCGTCAACCTATGAACCAGGAAGTCATGGTTCAATTCCCAGTCAGGGCACATGCCAAATTATGGGCTCGATCCCCAATAGGGGGCGTGCAGAGGGCAGATGATCAATGATTCTCTCTCATCATTGATGTTTCTATTTATCTCTCTCCCTTCCTCTCTGAAATCAATAAAAATATTTAGGAAAAACATTCAAGGCTAACTATGAGGGAAGAATACAGTCATTGAAAAAAAGGGAAGAGCAAAAGAACTATTTGCTTTATAAGACAATTTATAATTTGGGGGCATAAGGAAGAAACTGAGCTAGAGAAATTAAAAAAAGAAAGAAAAAGAAAAAAGAAAGAAATATAAACGAGGGTCGCTTGGGATCATGGCAGCTGTAACATTTCCTGAAATCATTATGGATTTGGTCACCTTACCCTATTTCTAAATCCCAAGGATCTTGCGTCTGTAGGTCAAGGTAATCACCGCTAGATGGCACTGTAAGTTTCAGAGACCTCAGGCAATGGCATCTTTTGTCATTGATGAGTGAGGATTCCTCTCGCAATCTTTTAAAAGCCAAGAGGGCTTTGGTAAATAAAATGAATTCATTGAAATATTAGCCTAAATATAGGTAAATTTTATAGAATATAGATATACTAAGGGTAGTGGAGTATTAATTTAAGGATAAATAAAACGGAAACATTCCAAATTGAACCATCTTGTGCTGTTCTTAGCATTTAATACCTTTTAAGAAACCCTAACATACTTTCTGTCTTTTTGCCTTCCTTCTCCTGAATCAAAGGCATCCGAGAAGGTACACACTTTTGCCCCGCCCCTCATAGCTTTCTCAACAGTTGACCTTAAAGCTTTTTTTTGGCATTTGGAAGTCTAGAAATTTATTTCCGTAATCCTTGACAGTCTCTACTGAAAATCAATGCCTCCCCTTGCTGCCTTCAGACACTCAGTTGTTAATTGGATGCTCATCCAATACCTTTATCTGAGGCAGCAGGGCCCATGAAAAACTGAAGAACATAGTATAATAACTACTAGTCTACTTTATATTCATTCTCCCCTTCTCTCTTACTAAGGGACCCTAACTCTGTTTCTGATAGGTTCCCACTACATTTTTTCAGCCTTCTTTACAAATAGAATCATGGGATCACATTCTTGTCAATAAAATCTCAACGTAAGTTGTTGAGTTGGGCTTGGTGTTGGGGTCCAACTCAACGGGCAGGCATCTTTTATTGTTGCTTCTGTTCCACTCTTCCTGCCTGTAATGCTGAGATGATGGCTGTGGCTGCAGTAAGTCACTTTGCAGCCATGAGATTACCCTGGGCTAAAGGTCTGGAGCAAGAGGGCAGAACCAGGTCCCTTTCAATTTTTAAGGAAGCACCATGACATGAGGGAAACAATATCAAATTGTCTAAATCACTAAGTGTTTGAGGTGGCTGTTACTTGAAGCCAAGTAGAAATTCTAACTGATGTATGTGGGTGTGACATCACTGTGAATTTATATTTATAGCATGAATTTATCAACAGATGCATATAGCCTGGCTGGCGTGGCTCAGTGGTTGAGCGTCGCCTATCAACCAGGAGGTCATGGTTCCATTCCCGGTCAGGGCACATGCCCTGGTGGCAGGCTCGATCCCCAGTGTGGGGCGTGCAGGAGGCAGCCAATCCATGATTCACTCTCATCATTGATGCTTCTATCTCTCTCCACCTCTCCCTTACTCTCTGAAATCAATTAAATCAATAAAAATATATTTTTAAAAAACCAAAACCGATAGATATAGGCACATAGATAGGTACATTGATAGAGTTTTATAGTATTCAAAGTATTTTCTCTCTAAATGTCTTTTATATTTATTTTTAAATATTTAGGCACCATTATGAAATTTTCTCCAAAAATCTATATAGCGACACGCAGTGTTTATTTATCTTATTAACTGAAGCACCACAGCCCAGAAGGCCCTCTGCAGTTTTATTGTTTTGAAACCTCTAGCCAGCACAAAACCAAGTAGAACCACTGAGGACTAATCTCTTCGCTGACAGTTTCCCAAAACCTAGATGGGCTTCCTAGGATGTGAGACACATGGTCCCTATCACAATCTTTGAGAAAATCCGCACTAGATAAACTTGTTGAACTTTGCCTTTTCATAACTTATTTGCTTATAAAACACTTTTTTGCCCCCATGAAACCCTCCGAATTTCTTAGCACAAGATGAAAGCAAACTAGGGCAGGTGCTCAACCTCTTTGAACGTCTAATGGAAATCACGCAGGGCGTGGTCCCGGGGTAAATGCTTTCTGGAAGTTTCCCTACAGAAGCCAAAGGCGGGGAGCCGTTCGGGGAAGAAGGGTCCTCAAGGTGATCACCATGTCACAATCCACCTCAAGGAGCTCAAGGTCAAAGGCTGGGGAAAGGTCATCGGTGGTGCTCATTCTGTATGTGATGCCCCGGTGACCTCTGGCCAAAGTTTAACCTAATTTGAGCCCCAAATGTCTCCTGGCTGATCTCTGCAGAAAATAATTCCCAGTCCCCTTTGGAAAGGGATAGCGAAGTTTTAATGATCTGTGTGTTGAACAGTCTTGCTTGCAAGTTTCTTGTAAATATGCGGAAGTTGAGAGCGGCTGGCCGTTCCTCTGCCTTTCAGATGCCCTGCTTTGTACTTGGAGAAACCTTAGCAGAAAATTATTGTCCGCAATAAATATTTACTTTTCAGAAATATCCTGAGGAGACTTGAAACAGTATGGGCAAATCTCCCCGGGACCATTTTTTCATTTGGAGATGACAAAAAGTCTGGGGGGAAAAGTGACAGTTTTAAGGGCTTGGAAAAATATCTAATGCTTTAGGTTTGAAATTGGCAGGGAGCCAGGTCTTGTCTTAAAGGGACAGGCACTTTATTATACTTTCTAATTCTTCCAAAGTCTGTCTTTACGATATATGAGCTGCCTCTAATATGACTGCTCTATTCTCCTCCTCTCCTGGTACATTTTGGTCTGAGCTCATAAATTGAAAATTGAGGATCTGTAAATCAGGGCAGACTATTTCAGAGAGCCATTGTGAATTTCCAGCCAGATCTTCCAGTTTATCTTAAATATTTCATCGTAATGTCACCCAAAGAAAAGTCTTTCATTCAAGGAAGTTACAACATCAGCTTCTAAACAGATTGCACTCCTCGACTGACCTTCTGCTAAGAGACCGCTTTTGGGCATTCATGTCACTTCTGCTGACCTATTGTTGAACTAAAGGTAGACTTTTTCAAAAAGTCAGATTATTTCTCTATACTGTAGCCCTGGCTGGTATTTCTCAGTGGAGAGAGGGTTGGCCATGGACTGAAGGGTCTCGGGTTCCATTCCGGTCAAGGGCACTTACCTTGGGTGCAAGGTTGGTCCCCAGTCCTGATCAGGGCGCGTATAGGAGGCAACCAGTCAATGTGTCTCTTTCACATCCATGTTCCCCTCCCTCCCTTCCTCTTTCCCTCCCTCCCTCCTTCTCTCCATCTCTCCCTCTCTCCCTGTCCCTTCCAGTCTCTCTAAAAATCCATCAAAGAAATATCCTTGGGTGAGGATTAACAACAACAAAATTATTTCACTATAAACAGATAAAGAATAGGAACCAGCCCTAACCGGTTTGGCTCAGTGGATAGAGCGTCTGCCTGCAGACTGAAAGGTCCCAGGTTCGATTCCAGTCAAGGGCATGTACCTTGGTTGCGGGCACATCCCCAGTAGGAGGTGTGCAGAAGTGTCGGCCTGCTGACTGAAGGGTCCCAGGTTCGATTCCGGTCAAGGGCATGTACCTGGGTTGCGGGCACATCCCCAGTAGGGAGTGTGCAGGAGGCAGCTGATCGATGTTTCTCTCTCATCGATGTTTCTAACTCTCTATCCCTCTCCCTTCCTCTCTGTAAAAAATCAATAAAATTTATTTTTTTAAAAAAAGAATAGGAACCAAAAGTTGGCCATCCACTAGCTGCCCTGTAGGAAAAAGCCAAGGAAAGAATCACTTTCTGGTCCTTATTTGCTCTTTCTATTTTTATTGCCATTTTGTTTTAAGACATCCAGGCCAACATCCAAACTGTGCTGAGGTCTGAGGTGACTGCCTCGGGTCGCACACCGAAGCATCTACTCCTAATTCGTTGCCAAACATCTGCTGTAAAAATTAGGCTCACTCTCTTTCACCTTCTCGAGATACTCACCGTCGCGTGAACCTCTGCCAACTCTGACTGCCCTTGGCTGACTTTTAAAAAAATGGCTTCCCTCATTTTTCCTTCGCTGGAACCACCGCCCGGCAGGTTAAATGGAGTTGAGGTTCTTTCCATGTCCGTTTGTTTATACAGGAATCAACAGATCCCACCCTCACTCACCCACTCACCAGTTTGATGTTGAACTTTCGTGTCATTTGATCTGGCATTTAATAACCTGTCAGTTGAAAAGACTTTAAATAAACATTTGCGTATAATATTTAATACAATTCAAGGGTACGTGCCCTGAGGCCAAAGATGAATAGACAAGAGTAACAAGGCGTCCTCTTTAGTAATATATATGTATTTCTGCACATCCTAATCCTTTAGTCCTTGAGACTTAGAGGCAACAGCCTTAGATCCACAGGAATCCAAGAATAAATAAGGTAGTAATAGACGCTCTGATTCAACTTCCTGTACAAAAGCCTCCTAATTGCCCCCCTCCCCGTGAGCTCCCACCCACAGAATCAACAGAGAAGCAAGAGCAAGGTTATTCGGTTTTTTTGCCAAAATCGTTTGAGATTAACTTGCCATTTAAAATTCAAAACTTGTCACGTATCCAGGTTTCCGAGAAGCAAAAATCGCGCTGGGGTCAAGGTTGGAGTGGTGGATTAACTAATTAGTCCACACCAGGCCTGAGGACGGGAGGCCAGCTTGATACCACCCTACATAAGTCATAAAATCTCGCCTGGCCGGCGTGGCTCAGTGGTTGAGCGTCAACCTATGAACCAGGAGGTCACAGTTCGATTCCTGGTCAGGGCACATGCCCAGGTTGCGGGCTGGATCCCCAGTGTGGAGTGTGCAGGAGACAGCCGATCAATGATTCTCTTTCATCATTGATGTTTCTATCTCTCTCTCTCCTTCTCCCTTCCTCTCTGAAAACAATAAAAATATATTTTAATGGAAGATTGAAATGCTCATACCTCCCCCATCTAAATGCATTCAGTGTTCAATTTTAAAACAGCTGTGGCAACCCATAAAAGAGAACAGAACAGCAGAACTTGGTCTGCCAGTAGGAGACCAGGTCTTCATAATGAACGTGAACTAGGCCAAGGATTATAAAATGCAACCCACCGGCCCAACCGAGAAACATAATTGATATTAAAAATGAGCTGTTCAGAGGACAGGATGGGTTATAATTTCAGGCAACTGATTCACTGTTTTTCTGTGCTATCAAGGAACCACTTACATAGAATTCAAAAAATGGAGCAGAGAGCAGATTTAGATTTTTGTCTAGTTCAAAAGTTGAACTGCCTAATAGTTGCATTTGCAATGAAAAAAATATATATATCTATATATCTATATATAGATATATAGATATATGTATCTTACCTAATAATAGACAAACATGTAAATTGTCCCTCTGCTAAGATATCACTGACATCCCCAGAGGACACACACAGCACTTTTAAAGATAAAAGGACAGTGGCAAGTGAATATCATTTGTTGTCATCCAGGTTTTGGAAAATCTCTAAGTTTTATCCCTTGCCGTTTGCTTATTTTAATTTTATGGTGTCGCAATGTTTTTTTTTTTTTTTACTCCCGTAAAGGCCTCTGCCAAACCTCTTGTCCTTAAATTGGACCAATTGCAGAGAAACACCTCTTACTTCTCTCTCCCAAAGTCGAAAGACTGGCTGCACCACCTCATTACAACCGCGTTGGCACGGCCGAGAAAGTCCTCAATCCATCCATCACCTGAGTTTCCACAATGATCTTTGCAGTCCTCTGTGTTTTAGGGAAAACCTTTTTCAGAATTTATCTCCAGTGTCGGATATAATTTCATTTCGGTAGTCATGATGTGAACTACACTTGCATTCAAGAAGTAAAAAGACTAGTATCCAAAATTAAACAAAATATACATTGGAAAAAAACATATCAAATTTAAGTTGTAAATATGTTAAAAACAAACAGAAAATTTCACCACTGACCTGCAAACCCGTTTCCTGGTCCATTGGGTATTTCTCAAAAACCAAAAATTTGATATGATATTGGCATATTTTAATTCTTTCTTTCACCATGTAATTAAATGGTTTATCCCCAAAAAAGAGTTTACAGTCATGCTATACTATTGCCTGCTGGTAAGGACAAAGGTGACTCTGAAAGGGAGTCACTATTCTGCGCCACTTGTAGTATGGCCAAAGGGTTTTTCTCTTTCCACAGTCATCGTCAAAGGGATTGTTTTATATGAACAGATTTTGAATTCTCACCAATCATGGTGGTGGAGAGGACAGACTCACAGGCTCAGAGAGACTCTAAAAGCCCTGAATGCAACCCTTGAATCAACTCATTGAGCTTAAAGGGCTGTGTTCACTACTTAAGTGCATTACAGATTAGAGTTGTCAGAACTTATGTTCCTTGAGCAATGGCAGAATAACTTCACATTGGAGCTCAATAAAGCTCTTGAAAACTCCTACTTTACTTATTAAGCAAAAGTATACTATGTTCAGCGAACAGAAATACGTGTCTCTCGCCAATGATGTCACACCGTTGATGCTTTCTAGTGTGAATTATGGACAGTATCTGAGGTTATTATCTCGTTTCCTCTTCCACATCCCTGACATCTGAATTCCTTTACTAACCTTCATGTTAAAAAATAGATAAGTTTGTCCTGCCGAAACCGGTTTGGCTCAGTGGATAGAGCGTCGGCCTGCGGACTGAAGGGTCCCGGGTTTGATTCCGGTCAAGGGCATGTACCTGGGTTGCGGGCACATCCCCAGTGGGAGATGTGCAGGAGGCAGCTGATCGATGTTTCTCTCTCATCGATGTTTCTAACTCTCTATCTCTCTCCCTTCCTCTCTATAAAAAATCAATAAAATATATTAAAAATAGATAAATAAAAATAAAAATAGATGTTTGTCCGATTTTAAACACAAAAAATTACGATTTTTTTTTTTTTGCTTTCTTCTTCACAGATGCTTATTCCCTTTCCTATATTGGGTTGAATTGGGTATCACCCCCTGGTGCTGACTCTGTGGTTACCCCACAACCCACTTCTTCTTGGAGAACATCCCACGCTCCGTGGCTTAGAAATGGCTTTAAAATCCCCAAACGCCTCATGTCAATCCCACCCAAGGCCCTCCGCTCCTTCATAAAAACACGCTACATTATTAGCCCCATGTACCATGCCAACAGCCCATGCGCTGTAACACGGGGTCGCTGGCACAGAGCGCAGCAGAATCCCTTTTATTGGGCTTTGCCTCAGCAGGAAAGGAGCAGGGTGACCCCCAGATGCAAAACTAATGGGCAGCGAACAAAGCGGGTAAGACCGGGTTTTCCTTACAAATCAACAGGCTCTTGTTCCCCGGGATCGGTGTCTGCCTCCCCTCCGACGGGCCCAAGTGTTATACCTGGCTGCGTTTAATTTGTTATTTATGTCAGCTTTGCATATTTGTAAGGTTCAAAGGTTTATTGGCCTGGCCTGACCTCGCCAAGTCAGAGTTAACATGTGGTTCTCTAGTAAGCAGTTGCTTTCTAATAAACTTGACTTGAAAGAACATGTGTGACAGATTTTGCTTGTGATTAAAATGAACAGTTCTATGTTCATGGTGCCCCAGTTTGGTTTTGAAGTTCTCTTGAAAGTCACCCCTGAACTTCAAAAAAAAAAAAAAAAAACCCAAAAATATTGGTTACTTCACATATTCTCTCTTAAATGTCCTTGCCGACCTTTATGGTGCTTTATGTTGTACAAGGATGTCTTATTTCTGACTATTCTAAAGATCAGCACAAGCCGATAAAGCCAAGCGAACGATAGGTTTGCAAATGGTTAGTAACATTTGACAAGTCGTTTAAGTTTGGTTGTGAGAATGATTGAAGTTCATTGAGCAATCTCCAGTTGGTTTGCTTACTTTAGAAGAGTTCAGTTAGTGTGCCAGTGAGATGTTACTTGCCCAACAATAGGCCATCAGAGAGCAGAGTAAGTGAATGTTATTATTAGTGGGCCCAGTTCTGTAGTTCATTCATTTTGGGGAGCTACCTTGATAGAATATATTTAATCCGTCCAGTCATTGCAGGTCTTCTCGGGGAGAACCCAGCTTCCATTAGGAATTGGCTACAAGAGAGGGACTCCCGTGTCTATAGCGGCCCAAGACTTCTCCAGTGTTAAAATACAAAGCCCAGCCTGGCTGATAGCTTGTTGCTTAGAGTGTCCTCCCAATACCACCAAGGTTGTGGGTTCGATCCCGGGTCAGAGCACATACAGGAATCAACCAATGAATGCATAAATAAGTAGAACAACAAATCTCTCTCTCTTCCTCTCTCTCCCCCCCCCCCCCATCAATAGATAAAAGTAACATAAACTAGAAATAGACAGCCCCATATTCCAGAATGCCTCCTGGGCCCAGGCAAGCAGATGATGGCTCACCCCATGGCCCTCATATCTACCTGGAGAGGTTTCTGCCTCCTTTTCCCTTAGGTTGGCCAAGGGCGCCCCTTAAATATAAATGTTGTCTTGAGGGTTAACGGACAGAGACAATAATCAAAACCTAAGCACATCCATTGAGCTGTTCCTCTGAGTGCAAATGAGCAAAGCTGCCTTCAATGTAACCTGTTCAAACAGCTGTTTTCTTTAATTCATTTCCAAAATCTTGAAATCGATTACCCAGAGTAAGAAGAAAAGTCTCTTAAATAGTTTATGGTCACCGGCTTTCTTTTCTCCTTTCGTGTTTTCCTGTCGGACTGTTTGTTTCCCTAATGCTTCTCTGTCTCTCTGTCTCCCTTTAGAGTTTGAGTTTGAAACCCTCAATCCTTCCTGAGGACCTCAAACCCTGGCGGAAGCATCATTGTGTTTCCGTTAAAATCCAGAGGCTCAGGGAGGGGTGGCTGGGCTTGTCTGGACGAGGAAGGGATACGGGTGGACAGGGCGCCTACAGTTCTGCACTTTGGGTGAAACATTTATCTTCTCCTGAAAACTGGCATCCACCTGTGCAGGCAGCTGTTCTCTTGAGTCTTTACCTTGAATCACACTATTTTCAGTCACATATGGATTAGCAATTCCATCTTATGTCTTGTTGTTTTAAAATTAATATATGATTAAAACAGTTATCGCTTCTCTAGTACCTTAACAGTCAAATTAGTTGCAAGTCATGTGATTTGGGAGTCAAGAAGAAAATCATTTGGTAATTTTAGGATATTTAGGATAGATAGATAGATAGATGTATAAACTTACAGATAGGACATTTTGGAGACATATATCTGTCTATATGGCAATATAAAATTTATATGTATTTAAGTTTGAGATATTTAGAGATATAGATTGACATGCCTCATATGAAATACATGATAAATATTTGCATACCTATTTGCAACTGTGCAAATAGGAAAGTGAGAGGTTGGGCTGAGAGAAGATTAATTAAGTAGATTTGTGTTGCAAAACCCCTAAGAACTATTATAAGGTGTATCCAAGGGGTATTTTTTTTCTCCGCTCTCTGCGTGATATGGGGGCAACCACGCAGGGAATTGGGTGAGGTAACCTCCTCCCATCCCTCCAGCCCCACACCCTACACCTCTGTGCCTCTCGCCCTCTGCTGCTGTCTGTCTCCCAGCTGGCATGCAGGCGCATGCGCACGCTCCCTCCGTGGAAGCCTGCACTCACCACAGTGCACACTGGCCTGTGTCGGGGAGGCGGGGCAGCCCAGCGTGGCGATGAAGAGCTAGCTGTGAATTGGACCGTAACTGCATTATTGGGGGGTTTCTATCTTCCTTTGAAGTAGGCAGCATTAGCCACTGTCAGGGAGAAGATACCAAGCCAGACAGTAATTGCAATAATGGAACAGACAAATGGTCTATGTCCCCATTAAAGTCATCAACACCTCTAATTTTTGAAAGGGGCTTGTTTGAAATACAGTAATTGTGATGATGTTGGTCCATAAAGGCTACGGGTGGTCAGCAGTTGTGGGCATTCCCCGGGCCTTTCCAATAGCCCCCTGCGCAGTGCTAACGAAATCCGAATGCTGACACACAATTCATTTCTGAATAACCGTATAGAAAGGGTGTTTGATGATGTTCAGAAGTTTAATACAGTGTCTAAATAACACCTTCCATTTGTAACGATTTCTCTTTCTTTTTCTGATTTTTGTTTTCAATCTCTGCTTTCAAGTTCTTTACTACGTGGCATTTGCTCCAAAACCAAACAGCCCGATCCTCCTCCTTCCTCCAAAGGGTGTTGCAACCCTTTTCAGAATGACGCCTCCCCGCGTTTCCTTGGTAATTTGCCCCTGGGCACTTCCATGTTCCCTCTGAACGTCTCCTCCTTCTCCTTGGCCTGCCTTCCTCATCTGAGTCTAATAAGTGTGTTTCAACAAGGTCACGGCTGGCAAACAATTGACCACATAACATCTACAGCATTCTGTAGAGAGAAATCCTCAGAGTTTAATGGCAAGAAGAAAGGAGAGTTCTCTTGCCCAGCTGGTGTGGCCCAGTGGTTGAGCATCGACCTATGAACCAGGAGGTCACGGTTCTATTCCCTGTCAGGGAACATGTCCAGGTTGTGGGTTCAATCCCTGGTAGGGGGCGTGCAGGAGGCAGCCAATCAGTGATTTTCTCTCATCATTGATGTTTCTATCTCTCTCCCCCTCTCCCTTCCTCTCTCAAATCAATAATAATTTTTTTTTAAAGAACCCTCGCTGGTTTGGCTCAGTAGATACAGCATCAGCCTGTGGACTGAAGGGTCCCAGGTTCAATTCTGGTCAAGGGCACATGCCCAGGTTTCAGGCTTGATCCCCAGTAGGGGGCATGCATGAGGCAGCCAATCAGTGATTCTTTCTCATCTCATTATTGATGTTTCTCTCTCTCCCCCTCTCCCTTCCTCTCTGAAATCAATAAAAAATTATATATATATATAACTATATATATATATAACTATATATATATAACTATAACTATAACCATATATATAAACTAGTCTGATGTTGAAGGTTATGGGCCATTTTTGAGCTGATCATTTAGAGCGGAACGTGAACCACCACGAAGCCCTCAGTTCATGCCAAAGAATGGAATCATTAGGGTTCCAAGAAACATCATGACATGAATGACGTCGATGAATGGTATAAAATTAACTCAGAGCGAGGTGCCGTCAGCTTATTCTGTTACATTTTGTCTAACTGTCTAGCAATGACAGGAAAACAGTGAGAACCTCACACCACCCACTAGAAAACCTCTTTGTCAACAAGGTTCCTTCCTCCCCATGCTTCTGACCCATCCGATGCCAAAACTCAAGGCTTCGCCATTTAGTCTTTAATAGGGTCCTAGGCCATTGAAACCAGTATGAAGTGAAATTTATGGGCCAACGTTGAACTCTGAAATTATTTCCCCAAATCAGGAGTCGCTGTATAAAAGGCCACTGTTAAAACACTTACCAGACCTCTGGGCGGGCCTTGAACTGCGCTGTCCACTCCATTTGGGAGCCTCTGCTGCTCTTTCTCCTTTTGTTTAAAACATGCTGACCACACATTGACCCCTCCTAACCCATCGGTCGAAAATTACAACCAGCCACACAAACAAGCCGCTCAGGGTCAGAAGGAGCAGGGTCTGCTAAAAGTTAGTAATCAGACATTAATTCCCTGACATAATTAATCAAAACGAACCCGCGTTATCTAGCCAGAAACCTTTAACCTATTACAAAGGGGTCAATTTGCGAACCACTTCAGCCTGGGAGTTTGGTACAAATAGCAAGCGCCCTTCATCCGGGATGCCCTAAGGAGGGAAAAATGCCTTTGAAGTCCCAAATCTTCTAGATTTAGATATAATTTCATCAATCAAGTTAAAAGCCTGCCTCCCTGCAGAAGGATTTCAGGGGGCGCTGTCAGCCCCCCTCGTTGAGTGGTGACTGAAAATCCACTTGGAAGGCCTGTTCTGTCACAGGTCGGCTCGAGGCGGGCTGACCCGACAGAGCAGCCAAAGGTTTATCAAACTGAAGAGGAAGGAGAAAGATTTGTGGGGGAACGTGTTTCCCCCTTGCAAGAGGGGCAGTAAATTAGATGGTTTGCGGCCATGCTTCCATTTGCCTGCCTTCTACATATCTGGGACTTAAAAGATGAAGCCTGCCAGGTGTTTGGGATCCACACTTACATGTGCGGTCAGAGAGTAGGAAAAGGCAATTAGAAGAATGGAAACTCTGTAGCTGTGATTCAGAGACTCTAATTGTCACTTGAGAAAGGGAGAGTTTGGCCCTAGCTGGTGTGGCTCAGTGGATAGAGCGTCGGCCTGCAGACTGAAGGGTCTCGGGTTAGATTCCCGTCAAGGGCACATGCCCGGGTTGCAGGCTCGATCCCCAGTACGAGGGGTGTGCAGGAGGCAGCCGATCAATGATTCTCCCTCATCATGATGTTTCTATTTCTCCCTCTCCCTTCCTCTCTGAAATCAATAAAAATATATATTTTTTAACAAGAGAGCGTTTTCCCTTTGTTATAATGCAAGCACCCTCCCAGGAATGCATTAGGTATGTCCATTTGTAGAAAACAGGTAGGGATAAACCATGGTCCTTTTGGTTTAATGGAGATAATGAAGCCATTTTATTCTTTTAGAGCAGAATGTGAACCATCACGAAGCCTTCGTTCATGCCAAAGAATGGAGTCATTGATTTTATTGATGTTAGCAAGACAGAATGAGCAAATGAATGAGTGAGTGAATGAATGAATGAATGAATGCCTTCTGGCAAAGTCAGGCTGTGAAATGGATTTCTGGGGAGGCTCATTCTTTACCCACTTGCCCGCCGTGGTATTGTGGTATTACAGGTTGGACAGCTATAGCTACAGAGAAATCTATGACTTGCTAACGGGCAGCAGCGGCCGAGTAAAGATCACCAATCCGTGGGCCTTCTTTCTGCAGCAATGTCGGGGAATTGTATCCTCTCTCCTCCTCAAAATCTCTGACAGGGTAGATGTCCATTTTTATACTTTCTTTCACGTTAGCAATCTTTTAGGCCCGTGGTCGGCAAACTGCGGCTCGCGAGCCACATGCGGCTCTTTGGCCCCTTGAGTGTGGCTCTTCCTAAGCCTTAGGAGGACCCTAATTAAGTTAATCACAGTGTACCTACCTATATAGTTTCAGTTTAAAAAAGTTGGCTCTCAAAAGAAATTTCAGTCGTCGTACTGTTGATATTTGGCTCTGTTGACTAATGAGTTTGCCGAGCACTGTTCTAGGTGCATCCCAATGGGTGATTCTACTTCAAAAGTCCTTGCACTGTGGCAGTGGACACAGAAGCTGACTTTTGCTGGAGGCTCCCCAAGGACCACTAGTGTGACAGACACTTCTCAGGCCCTGGTAACAACCCTCCAGAAACCCCTTGCCCCTGCTCTATAGATGAGGATGTAGAGGCTCCACGGGGGAGGGGCTACACCCAGGAGGTAGCCCTTCATGCAAATTTCCTGCCATGCCCCGCCCACTTGGAGCAGAGCAGGAGAGGAGCAGCACTAACCAGCCCAGTGGTCGGCAAACTGCGGCTCTCGAGCCACATGCGGCTCTTTGGCCCGCTGAGTGTGGCTCTTCCACAAAATGCCACGTGCGGGCGCGAAGTACAGTGCGATTGAAACTTCACGGCCCATGCGCAGAAGTAGGTATTTTGTGGAAGAGCCACACTCAAGGGGCCAAAGAGCCGCATGTGGCTCGCGAGCCGCAGTTTGCGGACCACTGAACTAGCCCATCAGCATTGATCATGATTGAAAGACTTTGTGGGGCATGTTCAGGAGTTTGATCACTTGCAGTGAACTAAGTAAAAGTCACTCGAGATTCGTTTTCGATGGTCTCCTGCTACCATTCCGCCAACTAGTGAGCACAGAAGTAGGTATTCCCCTTCCGAAAGGATTGACCAGGAGCCATGGACCACGTCATCCCTGCCCCGTGGTGCCAGGGTAGGATGCTGAGCGCTCTTCCTTAGATGCCCCAGGGGTTCTGTCGCTTTCACTTTGTGATCGTGCCCAGGGAACGTGGGCAGAGTGGCTTGAAGTCGCCAACCTACACGCGTGCGAGTGTAGACCCACAGGCTCCTGGAAGCTCTTCTGAAACCTCCCTGAACTCCATGATGAGGCAAACCTGTCCTCTTCTTTTTTTCCCCAAAATACTTTTATTGATTTCAAAGAGAAAGGGAGAGGGAGAGAGAGATAGACACATCAATGATGCGAGAGAATCATGGATCACTGCCCGCTGCATGCCCCACACTGGGGATGGAGCCCGCAACCTGGGCATGTGCCCTGACCGGGAATCGAACCGTGACCTCCTGGTTCACAGGTAGACACTCAACCACGGAGTTATGCCAGCTGGGCAAACCCATCCTTTTAAGGCTGGAGGGTCACGCATGTTGCAGCTGCTCCCACCCCCGCATGCCCGGCCTCCAGTCACCTCCCCCAGGAGCCGGGTTGGGGCCCGTGCCGGGTTCTCCTCACTCGTGAGAGCTTTCGAAGCCCACCGTCCCTGGTCCTGTGCGGATCCAAGTGGGCTGCTGTCCCCACACATTGTCCGTCCTGTCACTCCTGGGAGGGGTGGCTCCCTGCCAGGGAAACGTGAGCCTGGGCCACCCGCTCGCCTTTCTCAGAAACTGTGGATGAAATACAATGCCCAGCGACCCGGGCCTCCACAGGGCTGTCCCAACAACAAGCAGTGCCAACATGGCCCGATGCACACTGCCCCATGACAGGAGGGTGCGGTGGTCTGGTGAGCTGCCTGCACATTTCCTCTTGCTCATACATGAACTTCACAGGAGTACAAGGCAGACGAAGCGATTGTAGGAATGTACAAGACCCCCCATTGCACCGTGGATATGCAAGGAAGAAAGAAGTCCTGGAAAGAAACTCTAAAATTACTCCTATTCTCAAAGAAGGTGCAAATCTAGGCCAGAAAGGCGACTCCCGGCAACCAGCTCATCGGAGCCCTTCTGGAAATCTCCAGTCACGTGCTCCCCCTTAACAAGGAGTGAGGGAGCTGTAGTCAGTTCCATTTATATCTCCCGTATTCTCCCACTGAAACAATTTCTCTTTATTTTTTTAAGGCGCAATCTTAGGTATTTATTTTACAGAGTCATTAAAACCAGACGAAGTAGCCTTGCTGTTAAATTGTGAAACCTTTATAGATAGCGTGGAAGAAGTTTCAGCCGGAAGAAGAAATGGTTAGCACTTCGCGATGGGCCGTGGGTTTGAATCTCGGGAACAGAAATTTGTCCTACAGCGAGGACTCCGATGACATAAATGCTTCCTGGAGACCGAGGTCAGAGGGCCTTCAAAGCAAGTTCAACATCAGCTCTTGGGGACCTCCAGTAAGAGAGTGTATCTTTCCAGAAGAGAAGAGAAGATATTGTAAGAGATGTACTAGAACCAGGAGAATTTAGGCTCAAATCCAAGCCCCCCTCCTACGAGGTGTTTGACCTTAAAGTGGTTACGTGGCTTTCTATGCCTTAATTTTCCCATCTGTAGAATGGGAACGCTACTTAATGGGCTTGTGAAGATTAGTAGGTGTGTGTGCGGGGGGGGAGGGGGGAGAGGTACTAAAGAAGTGGAGACTATTTTATTCCTTGAGGATTGACCCAGGACAAATGCAGGATAGTTTGCATTTTCTGAATTGAATTCTAGTTCTGACTCCTCTGGGCTCCATCATATTGTTCTAACTGGTCACAGATGAGGAATTTGGATTTGAAGCTACAGGACCCAAAGGGAATTCTTCCTGGGAGGAATGAGTTATTAAAAATACTTTATTTTTTTTCTAGAACAGTTATACTCAGGAGAGCTTGCCTGACACCCCAGGGTGTCTCAAATGATCTCTAGAGATATTTGGAAATTCTCAAATTACTTTCAAATTAAAAAAAAAAGACTTTTTAAATGAATTCACTTGGGCTTTTGAATTGGTATGTGCCCTATGTGGGTCTGCTAATGCTTTGGAATGTAGGAACAAATGGGTGTTGGGCTTTCAAAAAGATTGGGGATCCTTGTAGCATATGGTTGTTGTTTTTTTAATATATTTTATTGATTTTTTACAGAGCGGAAGGGAGAGGGATAGAGAGTTAGAAACATCGATGAGAAAGAAACATCGATCAGCTGCCTCCTGCACACCCCCTACTGGGGTTGTGCCCGCAACCAAGGTACATGCCCTTGACCGGAATCAAACCTGGGACCTTTCAGTCTGCAGGCTGATGCTCTATCCACTGAGCCAAACCAGCCAGGGCTGTAGCATATGGTTTTTAAGGGCTTTCTTCTTCTCATTGGAAGGATCCCCACACTCTTCAACATACTAAGTCAAAGGTAGGATGCATGATACATCAGAAAAGGCCAGAGACTTGTGCTGGCGTCTAGTCGATGTTTAAAAGCTGGGAACATTGATTTTTCTCACTTAAGTAGTAGGGGAATATCAGGGTGGTTCCTCCACTGGTCTCTCCCCATGCCAGAGTGCGGAGGTGGGAGCGAGTGCGTCTCCTCTGTCAGCTCAGGCCCGCTTCCTTCCTTCTGGATCCTTCCTTACAGCCCTGCTTGGGAACCCACCACACAGACAGGCCTGGGTCCTAAGAGAGTGACGGCTTCCCTCAAGTGCTGCCCAGCCCCCTGACACTCCCCACTCCCAAATGCTAGAGACTTTGTTTTATTTTATTTTTTTAATGAAATCCAGGACGATAAAGAAAATCATGCAGATACCTCTCAGAAATGAGGATGAGTTCTCCCCCTCACCCCAAAGATGTTAACTTAAAGCAGTGATAATGCACATAAATTTAAAATCAATTTGGAGCATTCAGATGTTGGCAAGTTCTTTCAAAAATGATAGATGCAGAAAAACAAAAGAGAGAGGAGAGAGAGAGAGAGAGAGAGAGAGAGAGAGAGAGAGAGAGAGAGAGAAGGAGAGATGGAAGGAGAGAAGGAAGGAAGGAAGGGAGGGAGAAAGGATGGGAAAAGGAAAAAGAAAAAGAAAAGGAACAGAAAACTCTGTTTCTCCAAAGGTCTTCCTTAAAGGCACAAGCAAAACAATTTCCATCACTTTAAGTGACTTTCCAAATAAAACCAGTACTATCTCGGTTGGGTTTTTAAATCTACTAATAATTACCCTTTTTTTTCCGATTAGTAAGCACTCAAGCAAGTTTCCCAATTAAAAATGTAGATGAAAGTGGTTTTTTTTTTACAGAAACTCCTTTTTGATACACTCGGACTGTCCAGTTTTAATGAAGAGATTAGGCAACGAAGAGATTTTAAAATGATCCCTGTCCAAATTCAGTGCCAGACCAGATGGTTGGCACAAATGAGAGGATTGGTTTGAGGGACCATGGATTGTGGAAATTCAGAGGCAAATCCATTTCTGGGAGAGGACAAGAGCCAGTCGATGGCGGAAAAGACGGAAGGAACCTTAACTTGGAACAGTGAACACACAATCCAGTATACAGATGATGTTTTATAGAATTGTACCTCTGAAGCACACATAATTTTATTAACCAATGTCACCCCAATAAATTCAATCCAAATAAAAAGTTAAAATAAGTAAAAAATAAATAAAAAAATATCTAGGCCGGTGTGGCTCAGTGGTTGAACTAGGAGGCCATGGTTCAATTCCCAGTCAGGGCACATGCCAGGGTTGTGGGCTCAATCCCCAGTGTGGGGCGTGCAGGAGGCAGCCGATCCATGATTCTCACTCATCATGGATGTTTCTATCTCTCCTCTCTCTCCCTTCCTCTCTGAAATCGATAAAAATACATTTTAACAAATAAATAAAGCCGAAAAAGAAAAGTAATACATAGCATTTTTATATTTACGGAGAAGACTATGCCAGGTAGTGAGAGGCTCCTCCCAAGTACTGGTGGTGCTCGGTCTATGGGGGTTACTGTTGACCCTCTGAATTTCCTCGTTTTAACCATCAGAAAACCCTTGAATTTTCCTCCACCATCCAGTCTCCTGGCTCTTCCTGGTTTGTGTCACAAGTTCAATTAGGTTATTTAGACACTTCGGACATTTAAATTCTTTGTTTGTGTATGTTTAAAATCAAGGGAAAATGTCATGGAAGGTTACCAAATCCATGTAATTTACCCAAGAAATGAGTCTACTGGGTAAATACATATTGAGGCAATTTTTAAAGTCATTTATTTATTCTACACACCTTGGCCTGTGGAATAAATAAATATTTGAGCTGTGGCCTCTGTGTGTTAGCGCATCTCATGAAAATGGATGTTGACACTAGATGTTCCAGAAGAATCTCGCGTAGAAGTTTTATATCTGAGCCGTTTGATTTTGGGGGTGGGGATGTCGGAAAAAAAGGAGGAAATGAGACCGTTTTTATGGGTGTCAATTACCTGCTCGCATTCTTTACACCGCCCGCCCCCCACCTCCCACCAACACCCCCATCCAAGAATATGGAAGATCAGGGCCTGAAACTTGGCCACAGTTTTTCCCTTTTCTTTTCAAAGCTCCAAAAAGTGTGCTTTGTCAGGAATTCCTTTCAATTCTCCCACCTCTTCCTCCGGGAGGCATCAGACCATCCAGGCCACGTCTCCAAGCCGGAGATGTTTAAAGGGATGAAACCTTAAAATCTGGGCTTGTCTTTCTTTGTTCTCTCCCGGAAACCTGGGCGCAGCCCCTTCCAGACACTGTATGATCTCCCCCCACCCTTCCTCGCATACATGCTAATTGTACCTCTGTCGCAAAACAATCTTATTATCATGTTAATTAGTGGGAGGGCTGTTGAGGTTTTCCACTTCATTACCTACTAATTTCAAGATAAATGAATCCACAGGTTACTAAGTAAATAAGGTCACCTAGCAAGTGTTTGTAAACAGGGCGGGGAGGGGGCGGGCAGGGGCAGAAGGAAACACCTTTGGTTTTCCAATGAGTGGGCTGGTTGGGTTTGGCTCTGGGCTGTCCGTGGAGCTGGGAGTCCCCGGGGGTGGCCTGTCCCCGAACTCATTTGTAATGGAGAGGGACGTTGGCCGTCCACCTGGCTTCCCAGTGGGGCATTTCCTTCGCGCTCTCAAAGGGCCTTTGTGGCCCATTCATTCCCTGTGCTGGGCACCCAACGTGGTTGCCTTTGTAGAGGGAGTGGGTAGGGAGGTTTACACTTTTTCTGGGAACTTTGAACGGGGCCGGCCGGTGGGTGGTGCCCTGACAAAGCACAGGACTGGGGTTTCCCACTCTCACTCCTACTTGCTCGGGGCTGGGTTGTTCTAGTTTCTCCGCCTTCAGAAGTGAAAGGATTCGTTCCAAAGGGAATTAGAAAGGGAGGCCTGCCCCGCGTGAGATTGTTTTAACCAGTTTCATGAAGGCGGAAAGGAACAACAAAAAAATGTTAGCGGGCTTTCACCTTAAATACCAATGACTGGGAACAAAAGGGGTCTGGGAATGACTTTCCTTCCCCTCTTAGCCATTTGTCTTTTCAAAAGGGCCATAGGAAGGGGTTGCTGTTTTGCCTTTTAATGTTATTGACGCCCGTGCTTACAAAATGCAAAGGGAACCAGGAGATTGTCTGGAATTCCATGTGGGGCACCCCCAGGAATCTCACTGGCATCTGAACCATCGGATCCTCCCCTCTTTTTTTTAATTAAGATAATAAATTGGTCTTAAATTATCCTTGAAATCAGACCAGTGTTGATTACAATGGGCCTCATGCTGTGACAGCTCCAGAGGATGTTGTTTTTATTCCTTTTCAACGAGATCTTAATCTGTCGCCGCCTGTAAACAAATTGTCACCATAACCTTGTTCTCCTCTCGCCGCCAAGACCTTTAAAGGTTCGGGAGATAACAGATCGGGCGCGATTTCATCAGCTCCTCGTGTGCGGATCGCCCGTTCACTCCCACTGGCGGGGCTCTGCAGGGAGAGGGAGAGTTAATAACCACATCTCACATGAAAAGCTCCGCGGGGGCCTTTGAAAGCGGCATGAGTCCTGTAGTTAGAGTTCCAAAATGGCCAGCCACGCTCTGGGCCAGAAACGCGCTTGCTTCTGTGGGAAGGACGAGAGCCAGCCCGCCTGAGCCCTCGGGGCCGGGTGGCAGAGGGGCCACTGGGCGAGGGACCAGGAGGAGAGACCCAGAGAGAGGGACCACAGGGCAGAGACAGTCAGAGACAGAGAAACAAGGAGAGAGGCAGCCCCCAAAAAGGGAAAGAAGCGGGGAAAGGGAGGTAAAGAGAAGCGTGAGGAGCTGGAGAAAATGTTTGACCCCGCGACCTGTAAACACAACGTGAGGAACCACTTTGCTCTCGGTTCCTCTTTGCAAAAACATTCCAGAAAGAGAGGGGATCAGGTTACCTGCTGGGCATTTCAGAATCATCAGTGGGTGACTTAGATTTCCCTGGAAGGGGGTGCTCCCAGGCCCTGACAGGGGACAGTCCGTAAATGTCACCAGGGAGACGCTGATGAGCAAGAAGCTGGGGTCCCCAGCTCAGAGCCCCCAGATGACCGCCCTCACTTGTCCGCTTTGAGGTCAGTTGAGAGAGATACCAAGATCAGTGCGGACTCTCAGGACAGATTCGAAGAGAATGGACAGCTAGACTCCAGCATGTGGGGAGGAGGGTGGAGTTTATCTCCCGCGATCTCACCCCAGACTCCAACAGGGCCCACCCAACAGACCCTTCCAGACACACTGTGGTTGCTTTTTTAAAATATATTTTTATTGATTTCAGAGAGGGAGAGAGAGAAACATCAATGATGACAGAGAATCATTGATCGGCTGCCTCCCGCACGCCCCCTACTGGAGATTCAGCCCATAACCCGGGCCTGTGCCCTGACCAGGAATCCAACCGTGACCTCCTGGTTCATAGGTCGATGCTCAACCACTGAGCCACCCCAGCCAGGCCTAGACGCACTCCTTTTTTCATCTTCCCCATCTGACTTCTCCTGTCCTGGGACTCCTCAGCCCCTTCGGCTAATTTGGTTACAGAAATGCCACCATGAGGTTTAACTGGTGATTATCTCTTCTGTTAGTAGAGGACTTTGGTCACAAAAAGGGGTAAATGGATGTAGGAAGAATAAAGCTCTGAGCTGGCCTGGCCTTTGAAGAATTTGGGGGAACCTCACGAATTTCCTCGTCCCAGCAGTTTTGAGTAGAAATGTCTTGGACTCTGGTTCGGACGAATAACCTCTGACCATCTGTACAATAGGACAGATAGCATCTTCCCCCTGGGCTGCTGCAAAAATTAGATGACTTTAGGTGGATCAAATATGAAGAACAGTGTCTGCATCTATAATAATAAAAGCGGAATATGCTAATTAGACCGGACGTCCTTCCAAACGTCCTTCCGGACGACCTTCTGCAAGGGAAGCCCGGGTCCCGGCTGCCAGAGGGAAGCCAGTGCCGGCAGCCGGGGAAAGGAAGGCCTACTCTTGCACAAATTTTGTGCATCGGGCCTCTAGTATTAAAAATAAAAGTTTTGCCCTGGCCAGTTTGCTCAGTGGCTAGTGCATTGGCCCATGGACTAAAGGGTCTGGGGTTCAATTCCGGTCAAGGGCGTGTACCTCGGTTGCAGTCTGGATCCCCATGCGGGGAGGCAACCTGTGGATGTGTCTCTTCACATTGATGTTTCTCTCTCTCTCTTGCTCTCCCCCTCCCTTACATAAATTCAATGGGAAAAATATCCTCTGGTGAGGATTCACAAAAAATAAAAATAAATAAATGAAGCTTTCCAGTGGATGTTTCTGTTCACACATGTCCCTTCTTCGGAATGTGCCAGAACCTGAATTAAAGTACTTCAAGTCACAGAATGACGGCATTGGCTTTGAGGGCTGAGTGAACACTCTTGCTCTCCCGCAGATAAATGAGTGTATGGGGGGCTCTTCTTGGTGAAAAGCCCCAGATATAGGACATTTTTCCCTTGGGTCAGTGCTTTCTCTTGTTTCTCCGGAGACTTTTTCCTCTTTAAGAAACTGGCTTTGGTAATATTAGGTGATGTTTAAGTACCTGCTGGGTATTAGGCCGCTTAATTTTATTTTTCATTAAGTCAAAGGATTTGCACATAATTGGTTTCCCTCTGGGCTTGGTACCCACCTGTGGTTAGCAGCCACGGTTGGGATCTAGCATCAGACAAAGGTGGCTTTGCTTGTTTTTCTTTCTTTTTTTCTCTCACAACTTTTAGAGGCTTACATCAGTTCCTTGGTTTACTTCGTTTTTGACAATAATATTTATGACACTTTTTCTGGAACATGTTCGTTAAAGAAAGTTTGCCCCAAAGCATACGTACGTATTTCCTACCATTTATCGAGCACTTATTATTTGCAAAACCCTTATAAAGCTTAGAGCCTTACGGGCATACGCAACTTAACCTTCATAGCCATTTGGTGAAATAAGTAACTTACCCAAGACCACAGAATTATAAGGTGAAAGAGGCCAGCCTTGAACGTGAGTCCATCTTCCTCTAGAGGGGATGGTTTTTATCCCTTCCTGTGATATCATCTGTGATAAGGAGGTAGACAAGTAAGAATCATGCTGTTCTCAATTAGTTGCGAGAAAATCTTTTTTTTCCTAAAATTCAATTTATTGGAGCACATATTTGAGCCATGCTGGTTGATAGCCTAAGTTTTATTGCAAACATGTAAATGTTAAACTCCTGGTCTTACTGCTCATTAAGAGATAGGATATTGAGAATCCCTTCAGGCCACCATAACAAAATACTACAGACTGGGTACTTGTAAGTAGCAAAACTTGACTGCTCGCAGTTCTGGAGGCTGTAGTCCATGGTCAGGTGCCAGCATGGTCACGGGAAGACCTTCTGTGTGGTTGACTTCTACCACAAGAACTCTGTGATTTCTTTTATAAGACCACTAATTCCTTTCACAAGGGCCCCACCCTCTTGACTTACTCACCGCAAGGCCCCATCTCCTAATACTATCACCTTTGGGAGTTAGGATTTCGACATAGAAATTTGGGAGGGACCACAACATTCAGATTATAATATTGAGTAAGTTACTCACCCTCCTTGTCCTCTTTTATCTTCAATGAAGCATTCAACTCACAGTTGATATGAGGAGTCAATGAAAAAAATATGTGCAGAAAGTATTTAGTACAATAACATAATAACTAAAGCGTGGGAGAACTCAATACACAACACACAGAGATACATACACATTATCTACACACATATATTACAAAATTAGGATGTCACTCTATGTAGTTTTCCTTCTCCAGCATCTTAAATTTAACATTATGATTCTGAATACTTCCTGTTTATATTCATAGATTTCCTGTTTATATTCAGCCATATATTTTTCTTTCCTGCAGTTTCACCATGATTAATATAATTTAATGATTCTGTATTGTTACATATTTAATTCATCTTAAATTTTTGCCATTTTGAATAATATTTCAATGTAACCCTCATACCTGAATCATTGAGCATCATCTGCATTTTTTTTCTTAAAATTGTTCTAAAAATCACTGAGTAAAAATATATGCATATTTTCAAGGCTTTCTGGAAGTACAGCCAAATGCTGTTCTGAAAAAAAAATGCAAATTTACACCCTAATAAGAACATGAGAAGTAATTTGTTTTGCCTTGGCCAATAAACAATGCCAATTTAATGCCTTAAAAAGGTCTCTTTGATACTTTAATTTTCTTTTCCAAATAAAAGTATTTTTTATTCCTTTGATTTTCAGTGTTAGTGAAAATTTTTCATACTCCCATTAGCTAATTGCATAAAGTCTGTTATCACTCTATGTCCTTTTGTCCATCTTTTATTCTTTAGCTACTTGATTTTTGTAGATTATAAATTTTCTATTTAATTGTCTCTTAATTATATGTATATGTATACCATACACAAATCTTAATATTAAGCTAGTTAAATGTCTATTTTTATACCTTCTCACTTTGCATTTATTCATAGAGATAGAATATATTCATCTATATATTATCCTAATTATTTTATGATTTTATTTCAATGGTTATCTTTCATGAACAATATTGACATGTTATTGGGGATGTATACATTATCTCACTTAATTCTAAAAAGCAAAACAAAACAGTAAGGCACCTATTAATATATTCTTTTGGAAAAAAATATATATCCAGGTGAAAAACCAGACTTGCTCTGATTCTAAGAAACATCATTTGGCTAAGTTTTGATTCAAATTCAGATGTTTTTAGCTAAATAGAAATAGTAAGAAGATGAGGGTTAGAATCATAAAATTGTCTAGTGTCTTTATCACTAGGCGGTGATAGTAGGTATAGGTTCAAGAGATGCTGGAAGGTGGATGGGTGGATAAAAGGATGGATGGATGGATGGATGGATGGATAGAAGGAAGAAAGGATGGATGAATGGGTGGGTGGGAGGAAGGAAGGAAGGAAGGAAGGAAGGAAGGAAGGAAGGAAGGAAGGAAGGAAGGAAGGAAGGAAGAGAGGGAGGAGGGAGGAAGGAAGGGAGGAAGGGAAGGAAGGAAGGTAGGTTAGATCAATGAATGGATGGAAGTATGGGTGGGTGGGTAGGTGGATGGAAGGATGGGTGGATAGATGGATCAATTAATAGTCTCAATAGGCAATTTATTAGCCTCACAAAATGTCTTTCTCTGCTTGGTAGACCATTAGTCTGATTTAGTCTGTATTCGCTTCACAATCCTCCAGCCCCCAGAGGGGCTCATCATTATGGGGAAACTGAAGGGATCTTCAGGGTCAAGGTAACTGGTGTGCATGGGAGATTCTGTCCTTCCTGAGACCAGCAATCCATCCTTTTATGCCAAAGCCAGTCCCCAGGTGAGCACTTTATTTGGATGTTGTGTAGGAGTTGAGAGCAAGGGCGCATGAGGCTGGTTAGCACGTCTGAATCGCAGCTCCCTAGCTCTCCAACATCAGGCAAGGAAGTTACATACCCTCCCAGGGACTGTTTCATCATTTGTAAAATGGAGATCATACTGGTAAGTTACTGTAGCAGAGGGCCTTTTCTTAGATCAATAAGTTAATAAATTCAAACCCCTCAAAATAGTGCCTGACACTCAAAAAGTGCTATTATCATTATTATTTCTTCCTTAATTAAATTGCATGTGATTCATAATGCTAACTGCTCTGTAAATAGCAGGAAAGTTACATAGGGATTTTCCCCTAGTTCAGAAACGTGACCCAACATATTCCCAGGGGAAAAAAATAAAAATACGGGCATAGAACGATCCAAAGAGACTATGATTAACCTTAAGAATTCAGTCTTTGGGGACACACATGATTGTGCCGAGGTTCTGTAAGTGAAGCTTCAAGGTCTTAAATCCACCAGCCACGGCGTATTTCCATCGAAAACTCTGTGCATAGTAAGATTGCATCATGAGGGTGAACTCATTTGAAATCTGGAACAGTTTTATAGTGAACACATCCAATAGGTCTTGGCAGGGTCCGCATCTCCTTGGAGAGTCAAACTGAAGAAACTGGTTATTCAACATCATTATAAGCCTCGGAACAGGCCGTGTGTGTGTGTGTGTGTGTGTGTGTGTGTGTGTGTGTGTGTGTGTGTGTATGCACTGTATAGCCACATGTTCAAACACCAGACTTAATGGAGAGAACCCTCCCCTATCTTATCCTGTAGACCCTCCACCACCCACCCCTCAGAGGGCAGTCAGAGGGCAAACAAGACACCCACACAAACTCAGAACGGCCCCAGATAACCACAGTTTGAAGTTTACAATAGAGAAGCAGCCTATCTCTGGATAAGCCGAATGCTGGCGGCTCCTCTCCTTTTTCTGGGATTTCTGAAATCTCGCCCTGGCGTGTAATCTGCATGTTGCCCCTTTCAGCCACCTCCCCGTCACCACTACTCCAAACAGACGCCCGGGAGCCTTGATAGGTGGGGGAATGCTTAAAGGCTGGGCGATAAGCCCTTCCCACGAAGCTAAATAAAACGAAGAAAGCTGCCCTAACCAGTTTGGCTCAGTGAATAGAGCGTCGGCCTGCGGACTCAAGGGTCCCAGGTTCGATTCCGGTCAAGGGCATGTACCTTGGTTGCGGGCACATCCCCAGTGGGGAGTGTGCAGGAGGCAGCTGACCGATGTTTCTCTCTCATCGATGTTTCTAACTCTCTATCCCTCTCCCTTCCTCTCTGTAGAAAATCAATAAAATATATTTAAAAACAAAAACAAACAAACAAACAAAAAAACACAAAGAAAGCTGTGATGCCTCTTGTTAGTGGTTTAATTCCTAAGAGCAAAAAGCGTCATCATTTCGTAGCCGAACTGAAACAAGACCAGAAGATGTTACGAAAACAATCACCCGTGTCTTATAAGAAATTGATTTCTTTCAGCTGCTTTGGACCAGCCAAATTGAAACTTTGCACTAAAAAAAACTCCCACCCGCTCAGATGACAGCCAAAGGGAAAAGTGATGACAATGAGTGTTTGAATCTGTATTTTAGCTGCAAATACACCTATGTTTATGGGGACATGAAAAAGCTATCAAAGTAAAAGACAATTGTAACAAAAGAATCCTGTACGCTCTCGTTGGGAGAAACGTGTAATACCGTGAAAGTCAAATAATATATTTTATAACGGTGTCATTCAAACAAACACAGATGTTTAGAACACGATTTGATGTCTGCGAGTGGGGTGGGAAGTAAAATCATTCTAGACTCCTGTGCACTGTTGTACAATAAAAGACAGCTTCGTTTTCGAGCCGGAATCTCAGAGGGCTGGGGATACACACAGGTTGCTTTAGGATAATGGAAAATATGATCTCATTAGCACCCGGTTTGTTACTCGTTCTCTCACAAAAAGGTAAATTACCACGTATTAATGCAGTTACTGTTGTTTTTAATGTGCGTGGGGATCCAATAAAACGTTTATTTGGGAAGTGTGATGGCATGTTTGTTCTATACATCAGCATCCGGCTGGGCCTTAGCAGCCAATCACGTGGCCCAATGGAGCATTCTCGTAATGATGTAATAAAACCGGACTCTGATATTGTAAAATATGTTTATGGGGAGGCTGTTGGGATATTTTTACGCAATCTTATTAGAGCAGGTGCCTAAACCTATTATATTTTGTAGTCCAATTTCAGTGGAATTTTTAAAATGTCAAATTCCTAATCTGGAGTTTGAATGCTGAAATGATTATATTACGATGCGGAATATTATGCAGACTCCCTCCTCCAGGCCTCACTTGTATGAGCGAGCGTGCAATTGGCATGTGAACGCAGCCGTCTAAATAGGTGTTTTGTCAGTTAATAGAATGCTATTGGCCAGATTGTGGGATTTTCCTCCTGGGCCATGGGACATTTTTAAAGATAATAACTGCAGCCCAGCCAGCGTGC